>NW_027555847.1:548139837-549416504 GCF_003287225.1 Phascolarctos cinereus | reverse complement strand
TAGACCACTTTGATTAATGAGTATGTTGGAATCATATGAATATATAATCTGGGAAATGTAAGAGTTCCCCTCCAGGGGTTTTATTGCACCTCAGTCCCCAAACTGAATGTTAAGTTTAATAACAAAATCACAGAATATAGTATTTAGTTTTAGCTATGCATAATCAGAAAGGTAGAAAAGACCCTAAAGGAAAATATATATGATTTTCATATCAAATACTTATCTAAAGAAAAATGTGACTGATATAAAACCCAGGCCCATAAAATATCAAGCATCATGATGCATTAGAAAAATTCAGAGAGAAAATGTAGACATTTCTAAAGTTACAACCAGGAGGGTAATGAACAAGCCTTTGCTCCAGATTGGTGACATTTATAAGGCACAGTCTTTAGACTCCTTTTGCAGCTAGAAACAACTGAGCTTAGTGCTTAATTAGCAAAAATACTCAAGATACAGTATGGCTGTCTCTGCTCCCTTATCCCACCCCAGACATCTCCTTGTGGAAGCTTACTGAAAAGCAGTTTTATAGGAACTTCATTTTTTTTTATGTAGAATTGACAGCTGGAAAAAGAACTTAGATGGCAGCAGCATCCAGCAACTTTATTTTATAGATGAGGAAAATATAGTCCATGCAAGAGAAAACTAGTTCAAATCAGTCAGCAAACATTTATTAAGTGCTTATTATGTGCCAATCACTGAGAATGCTAATGTAAGCAGAAAGACAATCCCTGCCCTTAAAGCACTTAAATTCTAAAGGAGGAAGAAAACACATAAAAACACAACACAAAGAGCAAAACATAAAAGACAACACATAAAAAGGGGGGAGGGAAATTAAGATACCGGGTGGGGAGGGGACAATAGTAGAGAAAGTCCAGAAGGTAGCCTTGAGAGGAATGGTTGGCCTGGGCTGTAAACAGCATACATAGAGAGCTGGGATTCAAAACTGATTCCAAAAGTAGTGCTTCTCACCTATGCCAACTCATTCTAACTCGGCGATATTATAATCTTTCTAAAATTGAAGGTTCTTGAGGGGGGGGTGATGGGCTACTTTGACAACTCGAGGAAGGATCTCTTCTAGGAAAAATTTTTGTTGTTCCATCCTCTTGATTCCTGTCATTGGTACTCTCAGAGAACAAAGGATCAACAACAATAGCAACAAGGGGCCATCTCCCCATGACCCCTGGATTTTTGGCAACGATCCTGGAGTGGTTTGCCAGTTCCTTCTCCACTTCATTTTATAGATGAGGAAATTGAGTCAAACAGGGTTAAGTGACTTGGCCAGGGTGACACTGCTGCTATGTAACTGAGGTCAGATTTGAACTCGTAAAGATGAATCCTCCTGATTCCAAGCCCAGTGCTCTATCTACTACACCACCTAACTACCCACTCAAAATGATAAAATACATAAAGTAAACTATAAAGGTTTGGGGGTTTTTTAATCATTATATTGAAATACTTATTTAAATATTTTAAACATGATTTTATGGACTTCAAGCAAAGAACTTTCATTCTAGAGGATTTAAATAATGTCAAAGTTAGTAAGGCCTTGGAAAAATTTACAGACAAGGAAAGAGACCAAAGAAAGTTAGTGGACCCTTCTAGTTAGTAGCAGAAACAATATGAGGACCATAGTCCCTTTAAAATGAGTACACTCCTTTTGAAGTATGGCATGAGTGGTTCTTATAATATTCCTTTCAGAATAGCAATAATCTTCATGTGCAACTTTGGCACAAAAGGTTATTTTAAAAGTCCATGAAATGAACAGAAAAAAATAAAATGTGGGTTTCACCAATACTATTCTTCCATTTCAAAAACAGCAGAAAATGAAAGCCTTTTTTAATGATTGAGATGTGTGACATTTAGATCAGTTTCCATCAAGAATGCCGCTGTTGTTTTCCATAGTTAAAGGGAATTAATGGTGTTGGAAGGTATAAAGGAATCTTTATGAATTTTTTAGTAAAAGGCTATTTAGATCAAATTTCCTTTAGAGATCAACAAAATGTAATGATGAAATGATTAAGGAAAATAGCAAAACAATTAAAAATATTGCTGCATCTTTATAAATTACTTTAATGATTGTGTATCATACAATAGTTTGGATGGCAGTTTGACCACTCATGAAATTGAATTCAGATTTTTTTTTCTTTAAGGGGAAAATCTGAAATTTATTAGGAAAGATTAAAAGGACTTTTGGTTACCAGGGTAAGAGAGAGGAAGGTCATATAAATCCAGACCTCCTTTCTTATGGCCCATGCTTATTGAATTGTGAACTTACATTTGAACTTTGTGATCAATAATAGGGTAATATTTCAAAGTGACGACTTTTGCCACTTGACCTTATTCTGGTGATTTATTTGTGAAGCATCTTGCAGGTACCCCCACAAAGGTCATAACAGTGCTGTCTGAGGGGTAAATGGTGTTTCTTAGTTTTGAATTGACAACTTAGAATGAAAAGGTGCTCCTCTCTCTCTCTCACACACACATACACATACGCACACACACATACACACACACACACACACACACACACACACACACACACACACACACCCCTTCCAGATGGGAAGCCTCTCAATAGTTTTAAAACCAGTGGAAAGATAACTTAGAACAAAAGATTCTCTGACTTATTCCCCTGTACTACCATAAATCTTAAAAAAAAATAAGAAAGTTATTCAACCAAAACCAAATAAGACAACAGCAAGTATAAGAATAAAATCATCATTTTGCTGTCAAACAGTTTTCACTTTAGTTTTATTTTAAAAATATAAATCAATATAAACATGGATATGTTTAATATTCTTTTTATTTATTACTTGAGGCATTAGAAAAAAAAACTTTAATATAAATACCAATACTGTAAAGCCATTAAAATATCTTACTCTCTGAAGGATATCAGAAAAGACCCTAATTCCCATTCCAGACAAGGTAGTGATCCCCTTTGCTATGCTATTAGGACGAGTTTCTTGGACTCCTCAGTTCAGCAGAGCACTGGGTAGAAAAAGGATTTAGCTATCACATTTACCATTACTAAAGTATTGTGTTATGCATACCAGCTCAGTTTTTGCAGACCTTTAAATGACTCTGGAAAACTGCATAAGCCTTTGAGACCTGAGCTAGTCAGCTGAGCTAAAAACTGCCTGGGACCACACACAGTGTGGGCTGGTATAGGAGGAAAAATAGTGGTGCTGCTGCTAGAAAAGGATGGAAAGGTATATGTTAATCAGTGCCTGGTGGGCCTGATTCCTTCTAGAGCCCCATCTTATTGATCTATAAATCATTGAACAGCCTTCATTCTGCAACAGCAAAGGCAAAATATTTAGGTAGCATGAAATTAGTAGCTCCTTTTTTCGTCCTATCTCACCACTGGAAGGGTATAGAATTTTAAGATATCCGAAACTAGTTTCTATTTTGAGCTGGCAGTATTTATGAATATTTTCATCCCTGTCTGAAAAATACCAATATATACACACCCTAGAAGATTTGGGGGCCAATGTGTATTTCATATGAGCAATCATTGAGAAAGGATAAGGATTGGTCTTAAATCATAGTAATATTTTCAATCTTCAAAGTCACTTTATTTCAGTTACATAACTCAAATGGAAACTTAAAAAAGCTTGGATTAGCAACTGGTCTCCTTCCTTCTTCCCTCCCCTCTCATTTTAAGGTCCAGGTAAAATTTATTAAATAAGCTAACATGGCAGATCCAGTACATAGTGCTATGCCTGGCACATAGTTTTTGCTAGCCATGCGTCTTAGAAAAAGCATATCACCATTTTTAGAGCATTTTAAAGGATTTTTACTATACATACAAAGAATTATTATAATAACCAAAGGAGAAAGTTATACTGCTACATAGTTACATATATATTCCTTTTTTATTTATTATGCTTTTCTTCACTTTCCATTGTGCATTCATAGTACTACGACTTTTTTTCTTAACCCTAATCAAATACCTAGTATCTATATAACCTTTGACAAGTCATTTAACCTCTCTGGGATGCATTATTCTCCTCTATAAAATGAGGGGATTAGAACAACTGGACTTTAAGATCCCTTCCAGCTCTAAATCCTAGAATGCTTCCTTCTTCTTGGCTGACTTGTGATTTTTCCTAGATCTGGTCCCAGGGAAGCCAGATAGATGCTATTTTGGTTGGAAGACTCTTTCAAATGGATTTGGTTTGGCAGAGGTATACATGTCTTAGCCCTCTTGTAACCTACTTCTCTACCTCCTATCTATAGATTTAGAATATACCAAATTTGACAAATATCTATGCTTCCACTATATGTCTTATCCTTCAGCTCCTTGGATGAGAGAGCTGTTTCTTCTCTAAACTTCTCAAGAATTCTTCACTATCTATTCTAATTTTGTATACCATTTTCTTAAATACTTCAAAGTTCTGGCCTCTGAAAACTTATTCTCTCCTCCCTTGACCTGTCCTGTCTTTTACAATTGTTTCAAAGTGATTCTACTAACCATCAGTCCTGCTAATATTTCTTTATTATGAAACTGGCTTTTCTACTTTATGGTCCCAGATTAAAATCTGAACTTTTTTTTTCTGGAGATCCCATGAACCTCTTTCAGAATCATGATGGACTAGGGGGCGGAGCCAAGATGGCAGAGTGAAAGCAGTGACTTGCTTGAGCTCTCCCCCAAACCCCTCCAAATACTCATAAAAAATGGTTCTAAACAAATTCTGAAGCAACAGAACCGACAAAAATAAAGAGTGAAACAAATTTCCACCCAAGACAACCTGGACGATTGATCAGAAAGGTGTATCGCGCCAGGCTGGGAGCACAGCGCAGCGCAGCGTGGGTGCGCAGGCCACAGCAAACCTGGAGCAGGCCTCAGAGGACTGAATCGCGGGCAGCTGTGGAAGTTTCCACACTCCTCAATCCACCAATGCCAAAGACAACTTAGAGGTCAGTGGGAAAAGTCTGTTTCTGTCCATGGTCAGAGAGGAAGGCAGGGTCTCAGGTCCATTCCCCAAGAGCCTGGCCCTGGGGGGGGGAGGCTGCTTCCCGAGCTTCTGGCCCACAGACTGAGGGGGAATCCAGTGGCTGATCAGAGAGGGACTGCAGGGATCTCTTTGCCAGTGCTGAGGCAGGAATCTCTTGCTTTGCCCGTGTGTGAATCAGGGTCACAGTTCTGAGCGGCAGTGCTGGGATGAGGAGGAGCGTTGGCCTGGTGGAGCTTGTAGTGGCTGTGCAGAGAAACCCCTCCTCACATTGATGGGACAGAAAGGAATACCTGTGGTCACAGTCCAGGAAAGGAGTAAACACCTCACCCCTTATCATGCCACCTTGGTAGAACTGAAAATTTACAGGTCCCTACAAGTATCTCTGAAAAGAGCTACACAAACCCCTGAAACTTGGGACAGTGCACTCTCCACTTTGGAAGCAGACTCTTACCTTAACAAAGAGTTTAAAACTCAAGTAATTGCCTGGGATCATGAGCAAGCAGCACAAAAAGAGTCAGACTATATTATCTTACTTTGGTGACAAAGAAGATCAAAATATACAACCAGAAGAAGACAACAAAATCAAAGATCCTACATCCAAAGCCTCCAAGAAAAATATGAGTCAGTCCCAGGCCTTGGAAGAGCTCAAAAGGGATTTTGAGAAGCAAGTAAGGGAAGTAGAGGAAAAACTGGGAAGAGAAATGAGAGTGATGCAAGAAAATCATGAAAAACAAGTCAACAGCTTGCTAAAGGAGACCCAAAAAAATACTGAAGAAAATAACACCTTAAAAAACAGCCTAACCCAAATGGCAAAAGAGGTCCAAAAAGCCAATGAGGAAAAAATGCCCTAAAAAGAAAAATTGGCCAAATGGAAAAGGAAGTCCAAAAGATTACTGAAGAAAATACTTTCTTAAAAATTAGAATAGAGCAATTGGAAGACAGTGACTTTATGAGAAATCAAGACACTGTCAAACAAATCCAAAAGAATGTGAAATATCTCATTGGAAAAACAACTGACCTGGAAAATAGATCCAGGAGAGAGAATTTAAAAATTATTGGACTATCTGAAAGCCATGATCAAAAAAAGAGCCTAGACATCATCTTTCAAGAAATTATCAAGGAAAACTGCCCTGGTATTTTAGAACCAGAGGGCAAAATAGAAATTGAAAGAATCCACAGATCTCCTCCTGAAAGAGATCCCCAAAGGAAAACTCCTAGGAATATTGTAGCCAAATTCCAGAGTTCCCAGGTCAAGGAGAAAATATTACAAGCTGCCAGAAAGAAACAATTCAAGTACTGTGGAAACACAATCAGGATAACACAAGATTTAGCAGCTTCTACATTAACGGACCACAGGGCATGGAATATAATATTCCAGAGGGCAAAGGAGATAGGATTACAACCAAGAATCACCTACCCAGCAAAACTGAGTATAATCCTTCAGGGGAAAAAATGGTCATTCAGTGAAATAGAGGACTTTCAAGCATTCCTGATGAAAAGACCAGAGCTAAACAGAAAATTTGACTTTCAAATACAGGACTCCAGTGGAACATGAAGAGGTAAACAGGAAAGAGAAATCATAAGAGACTTATTAAGATTGAACTGTTTACATTCCTGCATGGAAAGATGATATTTGTAACTCATGAACTTTGTCAGTATTAGGGTAGTTGAAGGAAAAAAATATGTATGATATATAGATAGATATAGATAGATAGATAGATAGATAGGCACAGGGTGAGTTGAAGATTAAGGGGTCATATCTGGAGAATAAAATTAAGGGATGAGAGAGGATGATACTCGAGAAGAAAGGGAGAGGTAGAATGGGGTAAATTATCTCACAAAAAAAAAAACAGAAAAGTCTCTCACAGTGGAGGGAAACAGGGGAAGGTGAGAGGGAATGAGGGAATCTTATTCTCATAGGATTTGGCTTAAGGAGAAATAACATACACATTCAATTGGGTATGGAAATCTGTCTTACCCTACAGGAAAATAGGGGGAGAAGGGGACAAGAGAGCAGGGGATGATAGAGAGGAGGGCAGATTGGGAAAAGGGTAATCAGAAGCAAAACTTCTGAGGAGGGACAGGGTCAAAAGAAAGAATAGAATAAATGGGAGGGCAGGATAGGATTAAGGGAAATAGAGTTAGTTTTTCACATGTCTACTAAGGAATTTTGCATAACTGCACATGTACAACCTATATGAGTTGCTTGCCTTTTCAATAAGGGTGGGTGGGGAGGGAGGAAGGGAGAAAATTTGGAACTCAAAGTTTTAAAAACACATGTTATAAAAAAAATTTCTACATGCAACTGGGAAATAAGAAATACAGGAAATGGGGTACAGAAGTCTATCCTGTACAGGAAATTAGAAGGGGAAGGGATAAGAGAAGGGAGGGGAGAGATAGAAGAGAAGGCAGACCAGGGGAAGGGGTATTCAGAATGCATGCCCTCTTGGGTGGGGGTAGGGGTGAGAAATTTGGAACTCAAAAACTTGTGGAAGTGAATATTGAAAACTAAAAGCAAAAAAAAAAAGAAAAAAAAAGAAAAAAAATCATGTTGGATTAAGCCACAATCCCTAAATCATCATAATTCATGCACATAATTCAACAAAGATCTAATTCCAAGGCTGAACTTCTTATTCAAACTTTAGCCGCTCTTTTAGGTAAACCACCTTGTGTCCAGCTTATTGTGTTGGGCCAAAGGCCTTTTTTCAACCTTACTTTTACCTTATTTTACTTTTGCCCTCCTAGCCTGCTATTCTCCCTAGCCTTATATTTATGACTCATGTCTCAGGACTCATTCCCATCCATGGTTTTCTAGACTCTAGTATTCACAAAAGGGAAATGAAAATGGTAAAGCCAGAGTCTACAATTTCAAGGACACTTCAAAACTTTAGGAACTCATGTTTTACTCAGTGCAGATCCTTGCCTCACTAATGCAGACAGTGACCTTAAATCATAATACATCCTCTTCATGAGTTGCTAGGGCCAGAATCATTACCCAGTTGGCAACTTTCTCATAATCAATTGCATTGAATTTGCCTGTGCTATTCTTCAGGCAATAGACGTACCATTCATTATTATAGTAACTAATACCCTTCTATCTTTGCAATATTTTCCAGAAGTTATCCTTCTGTAGCATTGTTTTGAAAAGCCCAAGTCACCTTCAATAGATTAGGATAAGGCAATAGATTAGGATAAATGTAAAGAAATGGTAAATAAAACCACACTTTAAACCAGCACACACAGTCCTATCACCCCAAAGTCCATGCCAGGATGGAGGACAAAGATGAGACATAAGATAGAGGTGGACACCTACTTGGCATTAGTGATCCACAGTTTCTTCTTCTTGCATCAGGGGAGAACTGAAGCCAGTATGGTACCTTAACTTCCTGCTCACAAACTTGATACATGTTTGGAATGTGTCCCATTCATAGTTATGTAATAATTAATAGCTTACTTTTTTGTAGTGCCTTTTTTGTAATTATGCAAAGTATAGATTGCCTCATTTTATCCTCACAATGACCCTGGGAAGTAGTTGTTTTTATTATGAAAAAAGTGAAACTAGTGAGAAAAGGTAAATTATTTGCCCATGGGCACAAAACTACTAAGCATTGGAGGCAAGATTTGAACTCAGGTCCTTCAGAATCCAAGGCCAACACTTTATTTATTTATTTATACAGTGCCCAACTACCATCACATTTGCCATAATGCAATTTCCTTCAAAAATCCTAGATGCCATGATAAAATTTCCAGGTGCCACAGAGACCAGGTCTTCAGGTTTGTCAAGCCCTGTTTTTCTGAAGGAAAGAATAAGGTTTTCACATAATATTCATGGAAAATCAAATTGAACATGACCTTCCATGACTGTTTGTTTTCCTAAATGATGGAAATTCTCATATCATATTCCCTTTGCTCCTCAGCCCTATCCCCAAGTAAAGGATCAGTAACATTATAGTGCCTTGAATAATGTGTTAAAATGAATGTGAAACAATATCAATTAAAGCATTATTTTGCCTTTTTAAAAAAATTTCTATCTTTGCTTTTCATATATCTTTTTCTTTGAATATAGTCTCTTCCTCTAACTTCTTCAGTAAGCCACACCTTGTTATAAATAACAAAAAAGAATTGGAAAAAAGAATTTTAATAAAACCGACCTACACATTTGCTGACTCCAAAAGTATATGCAGTCTTTCATACTTATAATTCCTCACTTTTGCAAAGAAGGGTAGCATTTTCTCAAATTTTCACTGGCACCAAACCTCTTGATTATTAAAATTGCACACTGTTCAGTTTCTTTTTTGCTGTTATTCTAAGTTTTTGTAGTCATTTCTGTACATGTACATACATTTACATGTAGCTATATTTTTCTCCGTTCTACTTTGTTCAACAATTTATATTTTCTTATGCTTCCCTAAACTTTCCATATTCAGCATTTCTTATAGCCATTCTCCAATCAAAAGATGTCTACTTTGCTTTTAGTAATTTGCTACCAAAGAAAATGCTCCTGAGAATATTTTGGTGCATTAGATCTTTTTTTTTCTCTTTGACCACCTTGAAGTAGATGTCTAGCAATGGTATATATCTAGGTCACAGGGCATGAGCATTTTAACAACCTTTTTTTAGTAGAAATTTATTTTTTCTTAAAAGATGTCTTAAATTTCTCTCATGCAGTTGGAACTACTGAGTTAAAGCATGCTATACAAAAATATTTTCGGTTTCTTTTTATCAGGCAAGTTTAAGTGTTTTATTCTATTAACTGAAAACACATTTTAAAATAAACTAATGCATAGAGCAAACATAAGTACATTTTAAAATAACTTCTTCAGTTCTTCAAAGAGTCCATTCACCCCACAAAGATCAAAGCACATTTGACCATCTGACAACTTAATGCAGCTTATGTGGTGATGGGACTATGTGCTAATTTAAAGGATGGATTTATTTAACATTCTTCTACTTATGTGCTAATCTATAGCCTTAAAATGATTGAAACAAGATTATGGGTCCTCCATCCCCCAACCTATGGCAATTCCCTTCTATGCCATAGTAGATGGTCTTCATCAGTTTCTGGAGTCAAAATTACATCACTACCTTGTGGCAAGTGGTCTCTGTACTTGGAATCATTGATTCAGAGCTAGATAGGGCCTTGGAGACTGGAGAAATGGTGAACCAGAAATTAATTGGTGCACAGTAGTTGATGTTTAATTGGTAGTGTTTAATATACACAAGCAACTGGGTGCAACCTTTTCATTTTGCATATGCAAAACCTCCACAATATTACATAAGTAATAAGCATCAGCTAGGATTTGAACCCAAGTCATCTGTCACCAACCTTATTACTATTTCAACTACACAATCATAGATTGCCACCACCTTCCACCACTTTAGTTTTAAATAGATGGAGCATTTAACTCTCAAAAGCTGTTCATTCATCCATGCCAAATGGATAAAGTCTATTGCAATGCAGCTTTGACAAAATGGGAGGTCCTGATATAAGGTGCTTGTAAAATCACCCCAGAGAGGGAGAACTTGACTTAAGTCTTTATTTTTATGGAGTACCGAAGGTGTATTTCTCTTGCTGGCTTAATTTACTTGTGTATGTTATATACTCCCTCCACACAACAACCACCGTGCACCAGTTGATTTCTGGTTCACCATTTCTTTGGGGAAGCTAAAACCTGAATGGGCATTTAGAACAAGCTGTTTTCTGACTGTGAGAGAGTCTCCTGAGGAAAAAGAATTTGAAAATCTCACATGCAATTCTGGTACATGGTTCTAACAAATTCTTCAATTCTCCAGGCTTCATGACTGTCAACCCATCACTCTTCACCAGTCCCCAGTTCATTTTGTATGTGCATTTATTTTAGGGGAAAAGAAGTGCTCTGTCCCAGCAATGTCCCCAAACACCTTTCAACCTTCCTCTCTTCACCTCTGTAGAATATATAGTATTTGACATATACCTTAGGCCTTTTTTTATTGACCTTGTACATAAGGAATTAGTGGTGCTAAACAACTCAAATTTGCAACTAACATATTTTACAAACAGTAGTCTTACATTCATTTGTTTCTTCCTCTTCCCATTCTACTCCCTGTCTTTACAAAGACATTTAATACTTGACTTCAAGGAGGTCTAATGAACTCTCTTGACCATTACTAGAAAGATAGCAGAGTCAGGGAGAAAAGGGGGCCATAAAATATGAATGTGAATAGTAGCAGTGTCATTGCTGCTGCTCAGAGGCAGATCACAGGGAGATTGCCTTAGTCTAAGTACTTTCCTTGCTCAGTAAAAATGAAAACAATGTTGTAATAAATTAGCTTGAACTCCACATCCCTAGGTGTGCGGTGACAGCATGATAAATAACCTCTCTCACGTACAATCTGGGTTTCTCTCTGCCAAGGTTTTCCACCATAATATTTTCAGGCCTAAAGTCATGGTCATCAACACTTGATTAATACAAGTAGAAAAAGTTAAGATAACACTGGGGACATTTTTCACTTGGACAGTGCAATATATTAACCACACTACACTGTACGTGAGTTTGCTTTTTACCCATCATCAGAGGAATGGACATTTTTATTTATAATTAGTAATGGTAATCCTTCTACTGCCCCACAATGGCAACATGCTATAGATATAGCTCACCTTTAGTTGTCTTCATTTTGAGATACAGTCCTTTCTTTCTCTTATTATTTAGGAAGTGGGATTTGGAGCCCTGCAGAATTATTTTCCTCTGCTGAATTTATTTCCCAGTGTATTTTTCCATGTACTATATATATCGATAAATTATGTATATAATACAATTGTGTTTTATAAATATTTATACCACATTCACTTAACCTCAATCCATCAAATAAATTCAGTTATATGTGTACAAGTTTCACAGGGAAGGAATAAGTAAGAGTATAACTTTTTCAGCCAACCTGCTATTATCAGAAATAAATCCATATTTACTCTCTGTAGCCTAGTCATGTTTTTCTACATTGATGAAAAAAAATGGCCACCATAAACATTTCTTTGCCATTAATTACAGTATCTGGGAAAATGAATGTTCAACCAAATACTACAAAACTGGATTATTACAGGCAATGGTAAAGTTGGGTAGAGTCAGGATAAATAATTTACTTTCAGTCCTTGAGGGGTGACTTGCATAATTAGCTTAGCTCTAAACTGTTGCAAGTTATTTAGACAATGTCTGGAAGTTATTTTTTAAAAAAAAATCAGGACTCTCCTGTACTCTAGAAGAGGATACATGCAAGTTGTGAGCTGAAGTTCCTGCAGGTTATCCTGTCAAGAGAAAACATTGCAGGAATATAGATCTGGATCATTTTCCTGTGCAAAGATTATAATTTCCCAAGTATGTAGTGGCAGCCCAGGGGACCAATGGGACCAACCTAAACTAAGATAATTATTGTAGCCATTTCTCCACAAAGAGCTTCATCTTTCTCAATGAAGATATTCATTTTTTTCCTCAAATTCTGAATAATCTTATTCATTTAAAGTGGGCATTAGCTTTTTCTGGGAAAGTTTCCCTGGTTAAATCCAAGATTTTCTAATCCCCTGACTATCTCTTCTGTGAACTACTCTACTTAGTAGTAATATTGCACTATTACATTTTAGTGAGATTGTCAAAAAGTTTGTTGAGATAGTAAATTTACACCCTAATGTTGTAAACATGTTGCCTTCCACTGCAATGTATAGAAATACATTATATTATTTTTTATTAATTTGATTAAATAAAAATGGCCAAGGAAAGTTAATAGAAAAGGAACATTTTGTTTTACTGGTTTTTGTTTGTTTGTCTTTGGAGGACTGATAGAAGTGCTCAAGTGATGTATTTATCTCTTTAGCTGTAACTATGAAACATAGCTTGGTCTCAATAAAATCTAACATTTCTCTAAATGATTTGATTTTATTTCTGTATGGTTTTATAGTAAAAGTGGTTTTGAGGTACAGAAAAGACTTCCTGGTTGTCTGTTCTGTATTGAATTTCTGTCCAAAATGGTTGCTTTAACCACATTAGGAGAGAGAACAATGTGAATATAGGCTATCTGCTGAGAGATAGAAATGTCTTTCTCCTGTAAAACTGGAAATTATGATGGGATTCATAAAAATGGTATTCACCTGCACAGGAACTGGCACCATGGCATCTCCTGTAGTTTATGTATTCCTATACCAGTCCCTACATAATACTAAAGAAAATGATCAATTTAGTGAATTAACCCAACTAGTTATTTGATATTACATCATATATTTGATAGCAGATCTTCAGTACTGCAGTATTTCAGTACTCTATACCTCAGTATAGATCACAGAATCAGAGAATTTGAGGACTGACAACTATCTCAGGGGCCATCTAGTCTGATCCATATAGGAAAGAAATCCTCATTATAAAACACCTGAAAAGTGATCTTCATGTGTCTTCTTGAAGGCTTCCAAGCAGGGTAAAACCAATATCTCTAGAGGCAGCCCGTTCCACTTTAGGTAGCTCTCATTCTTAGAAAGACCCCCATCCACCCACCCACATACACACACACATGAAACCTAAATATGATTCTTTGTTCCAAGTACAAAAATTCCAAATTATAGCTTTGCCCAATTTCAAAAGCATTGTTGACTATCTTGATAGTCTTGATAGAGACTGTGAACTATTGATTTAGCTTTCAAGAATCTAAGGTCATTTCCGTGCCTTCATGAGACATCAAGAGAAGAACTTGATGGAGACAAAATATAATATTTATTTGAGTGTTTTAATGTATGTCTTCTTGTTGGTTTGGCTGCTTCCTTTACCAGGAAGAGAATAGTCCCTCTAGAGTTAAGTAAATAATATTTGAGAGTTTCTGTAGCATCAAAATATCTTTATCCTGCAGCCAGTCTGGTGATGAGCTTCCCTAAACTTAGGCAGCCTGGTTCTTTTATAAGTGATATACACCTATCATCAGTCTCATGCTCCATATTGTGTTATAGTAGTTTACGTTTATCTGGCATTTTACAATTACATGTCATTGAATGGGTGCTGCCTCAGTCAACCTGAGACCTGTTAAAGAGCTTAGATGGAAAAGGCCAAGGTCCCCCGCTGCATTGGGGTCATCTCTAGTCATCCTGATTTACACCTGGCTACTGGAACCACATGGCTCTGGAGGAGAATGCAAATTTGCAAGGCCCTCCCTCACTTAAATCCAATTCACTTGCACATCATGGCATCACCTTCCTGATATCATTGTCTTATTCAAGAACAAAGGACAAAAAATGACTTACAGTCATCTTATTTGATGTACAAAATGCCCTAAGGTAGATACTATGACTATTATTGCTTCTTTTTTACAGTTAAGGAAACTGAATTACAAAGAAGTTACAAGATGACATCAAGGTCACCACTTAAACAAATGACAGAAGTGGGATTTGAACTTGTCTTATAACTCCAAGTCCAATGTTTTTTTCTTCTATCTTTTTTTAATCTTTAAGAAAAAAAATAGTACTTTGAGTGAATTTTTCACTTTTCAATCACTTGCTTTGGCATCAGGTTGACATGCCTTACTTATTTCATAAGTGTCTGCTTCTGTCTTCCCAAATAGTCTGTGAGCGACATGGCAGCAGAAACTAAGTCTGCTGTTTCTTTTGTAACCCCCACAAATGCCATGGAGTTATGGGACCATATGTCCTGGATTTTCCAGGAGAGTTCTGATTTCAAGAAAAGAAAGTGTACTCTTTTCAACAACACTTCACAGAAGGGATATATTTTGTCTGAACACACGTCTCGATTTGGGGTTTGGAAAATATTTTGGTCATCTTAAGTATAATGCTCTGTTTTCAGTGCCAGAGATATAGGATCATTCATTTAAAGAAGGGATCTCAGAGGCCGTGCCACTCAACATCTTCTTTCTATAGAAGAAATTGGGACCAAAAAAATGTTAAATGATTTGCCAAAGGTCACATAGATGCTGAGTGACAGGGTCAGGATTTGAACCCATGTCCTCCAATTCCATATCCGTTGTCTCTTCCACTGTACCATGAGAAGTAGTGGATAAATGGGATGAAGAGCAGAGCAGAATCCAGGGACACTAATTGTGGAAGCTATAATTGCGGGGGGAGTAGATGGCACTTATGCGAACAGAATGGACTCAGGAAAGTATTTAAAAGCTCATGATTAAGCCAGCACCTGGGGTCAGAACTTAAAAAATAAAGCCAGATAAAGGGGCTAGCATCAGAGCATATACAGCTACCAGAGTTCTAAATACAGTGAGCTAAAGCAGGCAGGCAATCAGGACTCAGAGGAAGTACTTGTTCCTGAATCAAAGCAAAAAAACAAGACAATAGCTCAAACCAAGGGATCAGACTGGAGTATGGAGGACAGATATTGGGCATAAAGGTAAAGCGGCTGATTAAAGGATAAGCAGGCAGCTAAGAAGCATGAAATCCACAGGAAGCAGGGGGAAATTATTTCAACACCCAAGCAAACAGTCTGGAATGCTGAAAGGTCAGGAATAATATTTTTTATGAGTGTCAAAGGCTACACCAAACAAAAATGCCTCTATACACAATTGATGGTAGTTAGAAATAACTCTAGGCAAAATTATGAAGCTAGTCAGGTTTATCCTCCCCATCTCCAGTCTCCTTTTTCTTTGTCTAGTCTGAAATAGTCAAACCAATGGTAGCTAATCACAAGAATGTTAGCATTTATATAACATTATACAGCATTTATATAGTGCTCTGTGTGTGTGTGTGTGTGTGTGTGTGTGTATAACTTAATCCTTACAACCCTTTGAATTAGGTGCTATTATCATCCCCATTTTTATAGATGTGGAAATTGAAGCATAGAAATGTTAGTTGACTTATCCAGTGCCACAAAGCTAGTAAGTGTCTGAGGTAGCATTTGAACCAGGTCTTCCTGACTCCAAGTCTAGTTCTCTATCCAACTTGTTACCTAGATGCCTCCATTATAACATAACAGTAAGTATAAAAAATAACAAGCAGGATGATTTCAGAAAAACTTATAAAGACTTAAATGTACTGATGTAGAGTGAAGTAAGCAGAACCAGAAGACTACTATACACAATAATGTACAATGATCAACTGTACAATGATCAACTGTTTTCTTAGAAAACAATGATCAAACACAATTCCAGAGGATTCATGATGTTATCTCCAGAGAAAGAACTGATGTGGTCTGAATGCATATCACAGTACACTATTTTTCAATTTATTTTTTCTAAGTTTTTTTGGGGGAAGCCTGTGTTTTCTTTCATAAATGACTAATATGGCCTATTTTTGCACAATTGCACATGTGCAATCTATAACAAGTTGCTTACCATCTCAGGGAGGGGGAAGAGGAGGAAGGGAGGGAGGGAGAACTTGGAACCTAAATTTTAAAGGAAAAATGTTAAGAATTGCTTTTACATGTAATTGGGAAAAATAAAATATTGTTTAGAAAAATAACATACTAGCAAGAAAGAGGTCAAAGCACTCAGTGAAGTCTTCTTCAGTAGGTAAGGCAGAGGTTGAGAAGAGTGAAGCAAGAAAAGAGAAGTCCATAAAAGGAGGTAGGCTACAAAATGAGTGTCTATAGAAGTAGTACTACTGGCAGAAACAGGAGTATTCATGTGTGTGTGTGTGGGTGCATGTACATACCAAAAATGAAGAACAAGAAATTTGTTTTGTTCTTTTCTCAGATCTATTGCATTCAATTTGACCTGCACATGAACCCATCCACCTTGGGCTTGGAGAAACCCAAGGAGAGGGCCGTCCTACCTATTGTCTCCTTGTGACGGTGTATAGTCTTGGTGGTGTAGTGCTGCCCTGGGTTTGTGGTCCCTCCTAAGCATTGTTCCACCAGATGTGCAGGGGTTGCTAGATCTGAATCTCCCAGCACATAGTGATGGACTTCTCATCTGCTTCTAATTTCAAGCTTGAGCTGCAGTTCTTATATCCATCTTCCCCACAAGATGAGGAAAGGGTGCTGCCATTTATTACCTTGGAATCCTGGGGTTTAAGTTTCAGGCCTTATATGGGGGCAAGCCATTAATGGGCCTGGTAATAGACCAAGGACAGGTTTTTGCTGCTTTTACTCTGTTACGATATCTCACAGTTCTCAGACAAAGCTGCAGGAAGCTTTCCTTTTTGAGGAGAGCTTATGTCTCCAGGGGCCAAGATTTTTTGGAACACAAAACAACCAGCTAAGTAGAGCTCATGGACATCATGTTTATCATTGAGTTACACTATGTCTGGAGTTGAATAACAGACTGCCCTTGATAGTGATCTGATTTAGGATAAGCAAGTACTTGCTACTTTGGTGGGTTTTGGATTTCTAATATTCCCCTCCCTTCCAGATCAGATTTTTAGGGGATATCCTTTCAACACAACATAAAAGGATATCTGGGTCTCAGGATCCACTTTTTTTTTCAAATCCACAAGATTCTTTGTCTCACATATCAATGAAAGGGACGTATGAAAAATCAAATATTTAAATTCTTATGCATGGATCCTTTGCTACAAATTCTCCCAAGATTTGAGTGACTCTAAGTTAAATATATTTCAGGGTATAAGTGGACAAAGGGAAGGGTGGCAAGGGATAATAGTTGATTTGGTGATTAAATCAGCAAAATCTATTGTTTCTCATCATATTAAATTTGTCAGAACTTCAAAAGACGTTTTCCTAGGTATTTCAATTTGGGTAGGAACATGTGGCCCAAACCATTATTTTTTTCAACCCAGAAACTGGACCCTGTTCTGACTGAGGACCTATGCTTCCATGAGATAGGTTCTCTTACTGATCTTCATTATTTCTCTTTTCCTCTTCCTGTCTTACTACTTACCTAGACTGCATTCTCAATGTTTCCTCTCCCTTCCTTAAGCCACCATTTGCAGATGTAGCCTCAGCCCTTAGCCCCCAGTTCTTCTCTCAAATTCTTTCTCATCACAAACTGCAATAATTTTGCTGAATTTGTTATCCATGATTTGATGTCTCAATGATTCTACTACACGCAGATTTTTAGCATAAATAGTAAAACAACAAGGTGGGTCCTTCCAGGCAAGGGGCAGAGACTAGGGAGTAGTTGAATATTTTTCTTTAGGATCCCCCAACAAAAAGTCAACTTGAAGAGAAAGATTTGGAATGGATGGAAGGGAGTTTCAGAACTGAGAGTGCCAGAGGAGTGAGGGTTGTAGGAAACAGCTTGGCTGTGATGAAGTCTCATTCAGAAATTATTTTTTTAAATTAGTTCACACATAAGGTTTATCTCTCTATAATGAGAATTACACAGGATGTTATTTCCCCATATGGATAAGGAGAATGTTTTGTTAATCTGCTTAAGACATCTATTTTCATTGTACACCTGGGTTCTGGTGGATCACTCTCCCTAGAAGAGAGCATATGAGGCACCTGTAGTATTTTGAGAGCTTTGAAAAAGGAAATGTGATATGCCAGAAAGGGGATCTGGATGTGGAGTTAAGAAGACTTAGTCACTTAAGTTCTATGTACCTCAGCTGCCTCATCTATAAAATAAGGGGTTAGACTGAATGGCTTTTTAACATACCTTTAGTTTAAAGCTATTATCACATGATTCAAAGTCGGAGTCAGTCACTGATTGCTGACTCAAATGTTTAGAATTAATTGGTTCTAGACTAATTCTACCATTCCAGTTCAGGAAGCAGGAATAGGAATCAAAGGCACTGTTAGTATAGGAGGAAACATTATGAAGGGAGCAGATTCAGAGAGTCTGCTATGAAGGGTTAGCTTAGTCGTATTAGAGCCACAGAGCCTGATGTCCCCCACACCCCCACCAACACACACACGCACACACACACACACACACACACACACACACACACACACATACACATACACACACACACATACATATGTACAGCCCTCCCCAAAACTATGGTGAAGCAGATGACAACTGTAAAGGACAGAAACACTTGCTACAATCTGGCTCTGGGAATTCTGCTTATGGTAAATGAATTGGAAAGAGATACAATACAGCAAGGGGGAGGGGAGTGTTTTCAGCTCCAAAAGGGTGATTTCTCTAGAGAGACAGAGGCCAAAAGCCCCAAAAGATAGTTCAGTGTGCCAAAGGGGGAAAAAAAAGTCGGTTTTCAGCTACATTAATAGAAGTCGCATCTTTAGAACAAGCAGTGTTTCAGTTCTATTGCATCCTTTCCTGATCAACTCTCCATTCGGTATAATAAATAATTCAGATATAGGTGCCACATTTAAAGTACAGGAGCACTGGACTTGCTGGCAGGAAAATCTGAGTTCACATCCTACCTCAGAGACTTATTATCTTTGTGATCCTGGTCATTTAATCTCTACCTGCCTCAGTTTCCTCATCTGTAAGATAGAAGGTCCCTATCAACTCTTAATCTAGGATTTTATGAAGGACATATTTGTGATGGGAGTGCAAAGGTTGGTTGGAGGTACTAGTATGTTTAGCCTGAATAAGAAAAAACTTCAGAAGTACCTGAAAACCAACTTCAAATATTTAAAGAGCTGTCATATGGGAGAGGTATATACTTGTTCTGCTGATTCCCAGAGGTCAGAAAGTTGAGCAGTGG
The DNA here is from genome assembly GCF_003287225.1 of Phascolarctos cinereus. Classification (NCBI taxonomy): domain Eukaryota; kingdom Metazoa; phylum Chordata; class Mammalia; order Diprotodontia; family Phascolarctidae; genus Phascolarctos; species Phascolarctos cinereus. The sequence goes on along the minus strand of NW_027555847.1, from coordinate 549,397,001 downwards.
ACAGAACTTATTAAGATTCACATTTTGATCTGATTTAAAGAAACATTTACTTGTGTTTCAATTCTGTCCCAAAGTGGATTGCTATGTCTTGGATGGTAGTGAATTTTCCATCATTAGAATTATTCCAATAGAAACTAAATGAGCATATTTTTGTGATGGTGCAGAGGGCATTCTTGTCCATTCTTGTCTTGTTCAAAATTCTTGTCAGAGGTTTCCTCTGACTTGATCCTATAATTCTCTGACAATATTAATGGGCATCAGACTAACGTAGCTGCATTTGCAGATGTTACACATGTAGTCATAGCTGAAATGTAGAGCAGTAATTTACATGCACCTCTGCATTGCTTGTGTTGTGCAGTTCTGGAGCATTACTGTCTTTCCCAACCAGTGAAAATGAAAGGGAAACTTGAATGAGAACTCTTAATAATAGCAAAAACCAGTTATTCTATCCACCTGCACAATACTTTGAGAAACATTAAATCCAAAAGAATCCTGCTACTAACCAAATGGTGACTTGTTCTCTGATCATTTCTATCGGAACCTCATCAAAAAACTTGAGAAGACTGATGTAAAGGAAAATAATAATAATAATAATGATAGCAATTACAATAATAATAACAAACAGAACAAAAATGACATTTTGCATTCATATGATACTTTAGGATTTACAGAGCACTTTGCATGTATTATTTAATTTGATCTCCATAAAGCCCCGTTTAGGTGAATAATATAATATTTGTCTTCCATTTTGAAGATGAAGAAAGTAAGGATCAGAAAGGTAAAGGGATCTGCCCAAGGTCAAAGGCAGAAGCTATTAACTGCTATATCTTTAACTATCACAAATGCAATCATATATTTTAATTTATTTTATTTTTAATTTATGGAATGTGTATTTTATATGTTAATTTATGTTTTTAACATTTTAAGGATTGAAAATGAAATAAGTGGGTGCCATGATGGTTACAAAAAGAATAAGAGAAAAATATTTAGGAAAGGTGAAGGATGAAGAAAGCATTAATAGTAATATCTTGAAATAAAAAAAATAATACTACACTAGTAAAAGTAGCAAAGGACAATATCTGGCTGAATTAATCAAAAAACAGTCAGAAGCAAGCTGTGGTCATTTCTTCCAATGATAACTAGCCCATCTGCAAGTAGTAAAGGATAGAGGGGAAAAGGCCAGCTCGTAGAGAAACCAACATAGAAGCACAGTGAGAGAAGGGGAGATGGAGAGAATCAGGAAAACAGATGCACATAGAACATAAAGACAATTTTTTAAAGGGAAAACATGCTTGAAAATTCTCCACAAAGACCTTGAATGATGATAAATGTGAGTATCGTGTATGTATATTTGGAAAACCAACTGTGCCTTCTGCTTTAGTTGCTTGGGTATTTTTTTTTTTTTTACCAGCAATTCCTTGCGCAATATTCTATTTCAGCAGCAGGAAGGACTCTGTCCCCGTAGTGTAGATGAGCTGTTCTCTCACAAATCTAGTACTAAATAATTCAGTGCTGCTCCAAAGGGGGAAAAACACATGCCCCATTCTGCCAGGGAAACTTGTCTTTCCCTCTAAACCACGCAGCTTAACACCGATAGGCAGAAACATGTTCTCTCTATGTGCAACTACTGTTAGAAAGAATGGGGATTAAATACACAAATCAAGGAAAATGACACCCCTCCCTTCTGAGTCTGCAGTCTGTTCATCTGATAAAAATCTTTTCCATGTTGTTGTTTAAATAAAGTTGGTAACTGGGCACTGCTTTAAAAAAAATCATAGTCTTAGCATGCCGTGCTATCGGGAAATATATTGCTTCTTTAAATAAGCTTCTAAATAAGCACTATCAAAAGTGATAGAAGTTTTTTAAATTCAGAATAAGTGATTGATGATATGCTGTTTCTGGAAGCTTTCTTACCCCTCCTAAAGAGAGAAAGAAGGAACAGGGACACAGACAGAGTTAAAGACAGAGAAAGAGAGATACGAGGGTAAAATGACAGAAAGTTATGGAATTACACAATCTTGGTATGGAAGAGCTAGATAAAATATAGCACAAAATACTAACATGTAAGGTAACAACCAACAAAACTCTTCCTTCAAAAACTGCACTCAAAATCCAAATAAATGAAGCACCCGAATTCTACTGGAACCCAGAGTAAGTTTGTTAGATAAATGAAAAATACTTTTCTCTCCTTCTCCACCATTGTATATCAGACTGTGGGAATAATGCATACATCATAATATATTTATGTAGTGTCTCTCCAGGGGATTCAGAGTGCTTTACAGAATTCATCCCATTAATTTTTACTATGTCCCTGTGAGATGGGTAAGGAACAGATATTATTAGCCCATCATATAAAAAACATGTACATAACTAGAAGCCTGGAAAGCAAGTGATATCTTGAGAAGGACCCTCAAGCAGTTACTGTTTTGCCTTTGGGGGCAGGAGTACGTCTGCATGGCAGCTACATTTCTGCCTATATCCGCCAGCCTGTTTCTTAGCATGGACAGTCTCTGTACTCCTGGACTTTGGTCTCCTAGGAACTTTAAATACCCTCAAGAAAGCAGCTTCAGCACCTGCAAAGTTGCCTGTAGAGACAATTGTGGACTGGTGGAATTGTTATTTCCTGGTCCTCATTTTTTTTACATCTTCTTCCTAACTTCACCCAGAGGTAGGTTTGGGGCGTCTGTTACTACAAATGGACATAATAAATTGTCATATGTAAAGGAAAGCAAATGCGTTTCATTTATTTTTGACAATTTTAAAATTTTGTGTTCCAAATTCTCTCCCTTCTGCCTGCCCCCTCCTTCACCTATTGAATAGCCAAACAATATGATATCAATCCTACATGTGAAGTCATAGAAAATATATTTCCATATTAGCCATGTTACCAAAAAATGGAAAGCAGGAAACATAAAGTTGAAAAAAAAAAAACTATGTTTTAATCTGCACTCAGAGTTTATCAGTTTGTTCTCTAGAGATGGATACCACTTTTACCTTTCATTATGGGTCCTTTGTAATTGTCATGGATTATGCTATCAATCACAGTAGCTAAGTTTTTCACAGTTGATCATCATTACAATAGTGTTGTTACTATGTACAATGTTCTCCTGCTTTTGCTCACTTTACTTTGCATCAGTTAACATGTCTTCCCCGATTTTCCCAAAACCATCCTGCTCATAATTTCTTACAGCACAATAATATTCCCTGACAACCATATATCACAACTTGTTTAGCCATTCTAGCAAATGTACTTTAGTTATCACCCACCTTCTATAAGGGAAAAATTGAAGTTGGAAGGAATAAAGCTTACTCAGAGCCTGGAACATAGTAGGTGCTTAATAAATGCTTGTTGATTTGACTTAACTTGATATAATACCAGGCCATAGCAGAGCTAGGACTCTGACCCCAGTATCCTGGGCCCAATACATTTAACCATGTTGTTTTTCTACCAAGAAATCATTTCTAATTTTTTTCAAGTGGTGGAAATCTGTTGTTCCAGTAAAGACTGATGTATATTGATGTGGATAGAGGGCTAGCATATTATTTACAAACACACAGAAGGTTAGTGGTTTTATTCCTTTTGTCCTTTCTTGCAGTTTTGAGGTCAAGGCTTTATGTAAAGTATGTGAATAATGTTATCCTTATGCTGGAAGAAAAATAATGGGTTTGATATCAAGGTTTGTCTCCCCACCTAAGTCGTGAATAGCACATAAGCCCTGTAAACTTCAACTGTGCCCTGTAATTTATTTGAATGTGCCTGCGTGGCTCTAGAAATCTTGGGGAGGTTATTTTCAGAATTATTGTTTAGCAATGTGCAGGTAATACCAGGGTATTAAGAACTCTTCTTTACAAGCTCTACCCCAGTTTAATTTCATATAACAGCACTGTGAAGGATGACAGACTCACAGGGTCACAGCTTCTAGATGTACATTACAGTAAATCATAAGCAGGGATGGGTAAATCTGGCAGCATCCTGAGTTCGTCAAAATTCCTAATACAATTCTTTTTTCTCTCTGGATTTGGCCCAAGCAAGGAAACTATTACCCAGACCCATCTCCCCTTCCCTTTTAAGCCCTATATGCACTTTGGGGGTGGTGTAATGTCAGGTTTTGATTCTTTTTTTTCTATTTTATTTATCAAAACAATGTTTTACAAAATCGAGACAATGTCTAAAATCATTTTTTTCCTATCAGAGTCTCATTGCTACTTTTGCTTGGAGTAACAGTGAGTGGCAGGTTATCTAGAGAAAATTTCTATAAGTGTTAATACATAGTTTCAGAAAGTCAAGCCCTTATAATTCCAGGTTATTTCAAACTCTAAGGCAATGCCTTGTCTCTCTTTTACCCAAGACACATATTATCAGCAGGAGTAAGAATCAAAGTACGTGCAATAAAATGCAAATTCTTCACATAGAAAGTAAGTTCCTTGAGGGCAGGCATTGCTTCATTTTTGTCTTTGTATACCCAGAGCATGGCACATAGCTTGTGCATCTACTGATGCACTGTGCATCCTTGAGTTGGGGTCCTAACTTCTAATCCCAGAGCTGCCCTTTGATAAGTCTCTGTCATCAAGTCATTTAACTTGGTCAAGTCCCTGAGTCTCCGTTTTCTCACCTGTAAAATGACATAATAATACAGGATGATTGTAAGAAAAGCAATTTTCTAAATTTTTTTGTTACCTATCTCACAAGATTGTCATGAGATGAAAAAAAACTGTCATGTGTAAAGCACTATGTAAATATTAGTTAACGGTATTCTTCCTTTGCAAATGTCCCATTCTCCTACTTTCTTATGGTACAAAGGTAATGCAGGCTTCTCAAAGCCACAGAGCAGTTCTTCAGAGCTGTAAAAGCTTCGAGAATAGGCCTGATGTTGGATCAGAAGTCTTTTAGGTCAAGGCCTGTCTAGTTACATTTAAAGAAGATAATCACCCTAAAAATTTTCTTTTGTTGATGTATGACATACAGGGCACTCAGAGGCAAAAAGAATTGGATTCAAATCCCCCTTAAGCTACTTATCATCTGAGTGACCTTTGGCAAGTCACTTAACTTTTCTCTGTGCCTCAGTTTCATAACCTATAAAATGAAGGGGTTGGATCTGATGATCTCTAAGGTGTCTTCCAGCTCTAAATCTTAGATCTTGTGATCTTTTTTTTTCCCCATCCACATCACCTCCTGGCAAAGCACACTGCTGTTCAGTTGTATTCCAGTTGAAATATTCTTGGCAGAGATACTGGAGCGTTTTGCCATTTCCTTCTCCAGCTCATTTTATAGATGAGAAAACTGAGGCAAAAAGTGTTTAGTAATTTACTTAAGGTCAAATCTGAGGACAGATTTGAACTCTTGAACATGAGTCTTCCTGATTCCAGGCCTGGCACTCTATACGTTGTGCCAACTTGCTACCCTGGTGATTTCAGCAGCAACCTAATAAGTCATCCTACATTCATGATCTTTGCCCTTAAACCTGGGGATAATCACTAATCTCCCACAGCCAGGAAACCAGACTTAGAAGACATGTCATCCTTTGTCCCTACCGCTGAGCCGAAAGGCATCAGAACCACTGCTGTTTGAGCTATCTGTCCTTACTATCTGAAAGGAAAGAAAAATGTGTTTCCAATGGGATCCCCTGTAGGGCCTTTCCTGTAGTTTTCCAACGGCTGGTCAATGCCGTGCTGGATTAAAGTCAGCAAGATCTTCCTCAGACATGGGGCAATTTGTACAACCTTTCTCAGCCTCAGTTTCTTCACTGGCAAAATGGAGATGGATTATAATAGCACCTACTTCACAAGGTTTGATGTAAACTTCAAATGAAATAATATGTATAAATTGCATTGTAAACCTAAAGCTCAATATAAATGCTAGCTATCATCATTCCTAATAATGATTCTCAACACATAGAGCAATTGACTTTGTTGCTCTCTGTAGAGCAATGTGTTTCCAAAACAACTAGAACAATTTCATGTGGGGGATATTAAACATTGGCCTTATTTTTATAAATATGATGTTGTAGGACAAAGGCAGAATCACAGGGTAAAATGAGAGATGTTCTCATTTGAAGAAGGGGAAATAGATTTCCAGATATAATGCCAATTTAATTAGGCAGGCTGAGTTCTAACCTTGAAGAGTTTAGGTATCTGGCTGACTATGGGGTATTTTCTCAGCCAGATACCTAAACTGTTCAAGGTTAGAGCTTGGTCTGCCTAATTTTCTACAGTTGTGTAGCTCTGTTGGTTATAGTGAGACTGGTATTTTCTGTAAGCAGAGTAAATTCCAAGGCTGCTTAACCCTGATGCTTTTTCTGAGCACAATTGCAGCTCAGTCTGACGTACCATGGCTTTAATTGTGAGAGGCCGAATTCCAAAAGTACTGTGCCCTGTAATTCTTCATCAGGATGGTTCTTTAAAATGGTGAAGCCATCAGATGCTTGTGACTCTTTGTCTGGAATGTAATACATGGTAAATTGTATCTTGCTGTAAATTGTGATCTACAGAGAAGAAATTTAAAGTCTGTCTTGTTCTTACTTTTGGCTTAAACATTGGGAAGTGTTGTTTACAATTCCCCCATCCTATCACAAAGGAGGCCAACTCCATCAATGTACTCCTCATGAAGGCCACATGATTTCTCCTCACTCTATACTGCTAACCTCAGGCCACTCTTCTTGCAAGAAAATTCTGTAGTTCACAAGTGGGGTCTATAGAAAAAGAAGCAACTGAATCAGCGGAAGACTAACGGCAGTACTGGAAAGCAATTTGAAGTCCATGGACCTACAGGTATTGGGAGTATAGTGGGGTGCACAGAGTAATTGTCTTATGCAAAGGACTATAAAATATTTTTATGACTGGATAACAAAACAAAATCAGAAAATAGGGGTCTGCAATGTCTTCACATCTCAGGGTAAGGGATGGAATGGGGCAATGAAGGCAGTTAAAGAAAGGAGTATGTGCCTGTCTAATAACTAAACAAAAGTCAGAGATCTAGGAAGATCTGAGAAGTTGAGGGAACTTGAATATGGGTTAGGAGCTGCAGGATACCCAGCCTCAGTGTTTCTCTAGAACTTTAGGCCCATGCCCTCTGTTGCATATTAGACATTTCAGACTAGATGTCCCAGAGATATCTCAAAGTCAAAATACCCAAATCTGAACTCATTCACTTTCCCCCAAAGCCCTCTATTCTTCAAAATATCCCCATTACTACTGAAGACATTACTACTTCATGTCATCTTCTGCTCCTCATTCTCTTACCCAGAATACCCAATCAGTTAACAATTCTGACTGTTTAATAATTCCACAATAATTCTTACACCCAACCTCTTTTCAATATTCACATAACTACCACTTAGTTCAGGCCTTTCACCTATTGCACAATTGGACTTCCTGTTACAAGTCTTTCTCTGTCTTGGTCCATTCTTAGGCAAGGAGGCAGCACACTAGATAGAGTTCTGGACCTAGAGTCAAGGAAGATCTGAGTTCAAATCTAACTTCAGGTACTTACTAGCTGTACATCCCTGGGCAAGTCACTCTGCCTGAACTGTAAAATAGTAATAACAATAGCACATAACTCCCAGGGTCCCTGTAAAGACAAAGTGGTGCCTGTCACATAGTAGGCACTTAAAAATGCCTTCTTCCCCCTTTCTTTCCTTCTTCTTTCTTTCTTCCCTTCCTTTCTTCCTTCCTTTTTTCTTACCTTTATTCCTTCTCTCTTCTATTCTTTTCTTCCTTCCTTCCTTCCTTCCTTCCTTCCTTCCTTCCTTCCTTCCTTCCTTCTTTCCTCCTTTCCTTTCTCCACACTGTTACCCAAGTGATTTTCTATACATGCCAATATACATTAATATCATTCCTCTCCTCAGTAAAAGTCAGTGGCTTCCTACTGCTCTAGAATCAAATATAAACTTTCATAGTTAGTGTTTAAAGTTTCTCACAGCATGGTCCTATAGGTTCTATACTTATATCTTCATCACACTCCCTTCCATGTGTTAAGATCCAGGCAAACTGGTGTTCTCTCTGTTCCTTCACACATGACCCTTCATATCCCATATCTGTACTTTTGCACACTTTCTGACTGCCATGCCTGAAACACACTCCCTCCTTACCTCCATGTTTTAGAATCCCTTTCTTCATTCTAAATGCAGCTTAAGTACCACTTTTTTATATGAAGCTTTCCAGATCTCTTCAATTTCTAATTACTTCTCTTTCAAACTACCTTATATTTAGGTACTTTGTAGTTATTTGTATTTATTCTCTCTGTATTATTATATATATATATAATTTATAATTTGTTATATATATGTGTGTATGTATATATATATATAATATATGTACATGTATATGTATATATGTATATACACTTGTATATGTGCACATTTTCATCCAGATTAAATTGTAAGGTCTTTGTAAGTGGGGATTGTCGCATTCATTGAATTTCTGGTGACACAGGAAGTGCTTAATAAATGCTTGATGATTGACAATTCAAGCATACACTGAAGGATAATTCCTTCTACTCAGAGATGAGTTCCTGGCTCTTTGCTTTTATCACCTTATCTTCAGAGAGAGGAAGCCAGTTAGGAGCCAGCAGGATTATACTGGAGCCAGCTCAAACTAACCCACAAGAGTTGATTGTCAAATTTTCAGTGAGACCATTTACACCTCATAAACCTGAAAACACTACAAATTAGAGCTTGATTTATTGTTTAGTTAATTGTCTAGATTTAAGAAACTTGTGGGAGAAATGTGAATAATGTTAATTAAATTAAAAATGTATCTTATGTTGTTGTTGTTGTTGTTCAGTTGTTTCAATCATGTCTGGCTTTCTGTGACCAAATTTAGGGTTTTCTTGGCCAAGGTACTGGGGTGGTTTGATATCTGCTTCTCCAGCTCATTTTACATATGAGAACACAGGGAAGCAGGGTTAAATGACTTGTCCAGGGTCACACAGCTAGTGAGTGTTTGAGGCCAGATTTTAATTTAGGTCTTCCTGACTCCACACCTTTCCCTCTATCCACTGTGCCACCTAGCATAGCATATGTATATTTTATTTTTTTTAGAATACAATTGTTAAACATTTACCAGTACACCCCTGAGAGGCATCACGGTTCAGTGGAAAGTATGCTAGATTTTAAATCAAAAGACCTGAGTTCATGCCCTATCTCTGCTACTTTCTACCATATTGCACAAATTACTACATCTCTGAGACCTTAAGTTCCTCATTGGTACAACTAGGGAAGTGAAGTAGATGAACTCAAATGACTCTTCCAACTTTAGGTCTATGAACCTATGGAATTATTTGGGGTTCAAATGATTTTTTTAAACTACATCTGTGATTTTATCAGTGTAGGCAGTTTCCATAGAGAAAAGCTCTTCCATCACAACAAATTGTCTATTGCTCTATAGTTTATAGTCTTAGGTAGTCGTCTGGGTCACTGAGAGTGACTTGTCTAGGATGACACAGCTGGAACATGTCAGAAGTAGAATTAGAACCCAGGCCTTGGAATTACAAAGTCAGCTATGCCACTTAATTATGTGGCTCCCCCAAATACCACATCCAAAAGGAAAGCTAAAGGTGGAATTGGGTTCACAATGATGATTCTAAAGCCTGGGAGTCAGTCTAGCCTTTCATTGTAAATGCCTTAAAAAGGAAAACTTTGACTAGATGACAGCCAGATCCAAGCTAATCACAAGGCATCATTCTGGTGGGTGGGTGCTTTCCTTGTCCATGTCTTGTTCCTCCATGTCAGCAACATAATTATTAGACACCTAAAGCCATAAGAACTGACAGGTAGAATGCCACTAGCCATCGCCTTGGGCGCTGTTAGTTAAATGTAGTTTCTCTATCACTTAAATGTGAAGAAGTTAAAGAAAGCAGTCAGACTAACAATCCATCAAAACTAAAGTTCTGTTGCTGAAGCAACAACTTTTGGATTGAATTTCATCAAAAGTCTGTCCAGGTCCTCGTTTTCATGGAGGTATTTCATTTAGATCCCCGTAAGAGTGAAATTAAATTAGTATTAACCTTGTCTGCACAAATGGCAACTCAGAAAGGTAGATGTACCATCCTGACATGCATGGAAATGAAATGATAAATTGATACACAGAACCCTTGCAGTGGATGGAGTCTTTCTAATGAATAATTACCTGTGGTGTAACTATATTGATTGTGTTTGTAGATGCCAAATGAGACTGGGGAGGATGAACTTGAAGAAATCAATCTTAAGACTTGCTAAGAGAGCAGCCTCTTACTTTCACTGGTGTTAAATCAAAAACTTGAAAAAAATAACCACGCCTTTGTAAAGTATCAACCTCTTTAAGATACTAATTGGCTCTTTAGTGAAATTCTCCATGCAAATGGGAAGTAGATGTGAAGATGATATATTGACCCTGACTGAACTAGATAAACACAATTCCATGGTATTAACTTTGTTAGGTTAACTTAAGCCTACAATTATTAAACTCTCCTTTCGATAATCATACTTTTCTACATGTCCATTTGGTAAATATAATAGGATTTAATTCAATATATTGTCCTTTCCCTGTTGTCTTTTTCATTTGTCATCTTAATTTTGTTGGAGAATATGGAAGAAGGATCAAAAAGTGATGCCTTCAATCTAGAATCATTCCAGGAGTTGTTCATTTCTCTGTGTGTGTGTGTGTGTGTGTGTGTGTGTGTGTGTCACTCTCTGAAGGACTTTGGAATTGATTGTGTGATGTGGGACACACTGGCACAGGACTGCCTGGCATGGCATGCCTTCATCAGAGAAAGTCCTGTGCTCTATAAGCAAAGAAGAATGGAAGCAGCTCAAAAGAAACACAAGATGAACAAATTTGGAGAATCCACCCCAACTGTTCATGTGAACTATTTTTGTCCAACCCATGGTAGAGCATTCTGAACTAGTATTGGTCTGATCAGCCAGTCAGACACACTATAACTTGACTAAAATAGTAATGTCATTTTGGTCCTCTTCAAGAAAAAAAGGAGAACAACCAACCAAATAACCAATATTTTTTTTTCATGGGTGATGACCTAAGACAATCCTTTTTCCGGATAGTATAGCAAGATTTGGCAGTGGGAGCTCTGGGAGAACAGTAGAGTAAAATGTCCTGCCAGACATCTTCCTGCTATGGGATTTCATACTATAAGGTTATGTAAACCTGATGAACTTCCATCTGTTTTGAAATTCTCCATCATTCTGGAAAGACATTATAAAGGAATGGTGAATTACATGGCCTTTTTTTTCTGAGCTGTTCCACCAGCACCGTGCACTGGCTCCCTAGCAGATTGTTAGGAGGGACTGAAGCATGTTGTCCCATGGTTGCTGAATACAATGTTCATTAAATCTAGGCCTCTACAGAACAGCAGGAAGAGTTTTACTGACCCAAATCTTTGCCTTATGGTACAGCATGATCATCTTGTGTTTTCTCTTTTAATAATGAGAGGAAGAAATACACAAACTTGGGATCATTCATTCTGTCATAAGACATGACAAGGCAATTCATTACAAAGCAGTCCTGGTAATATTTCTTCTATAAGGAAGATGAACAACAGACCAGATCAGTGCTTCAGTGTTTCTGGTAGTACTTTGAAAGTGAATTACATGTTGAATTTTCACTTTTCCTCACTTTTTATACATGATTTTTAAAATTGTTTTTGAATAATAGAGAGAAAATGCATTTAGCTGAGCAACTCCAAATAAAGGTTCTCTCTCTTCTCCACGTTCTTTCATAACATTATTATGTGGTTAATATGGGGCAAAGTACTATTAATTAAAGTAACAATCCACAGAAGAAGATCAGCTCACTTTGTAACCTGTCTGCCTCTTAATCCTGTCCCTCAATGTCGTGCCTGTTCTCAGTACCATCAAAGGGGAAAGTTGATCACCAGAGTCAATTTCTTTCTCTGCTAGTTAGGTAAGAGTCTCTTGAAAAAGCTGTCACAGATTAACCATACTGACAAGTCAAATAAGTTATTTGTTTTAAAATTATCATGGAAGTGATAGAAATATAACCATTAAAACATATTAGATTCACAACCTGGGGATAAGCATTCTAATTTGTTCAGGTCATTATGTCACAGGACTTGAGTTCACATTTTTCTTTTGCCACTTACTTACCTGTGCAACCTTGGGAAAGTCTTTTAATGTCTCTAGGCCTCAGTTTCTTCATATGTTACATGGGAAGACTGGGCTAGATGGGCTCTAAGACTTCTATCTCTAGATCTATGAACTCTGACATAAGCCTTCTTAATAAACATGGGCCTAATTTGACAAAGATGCTGTCTTTGACAAAGAATTTTGTCAATGAATCAGTCATTCTGTTATACCTATGATTAAGTATGCTCCCAGGTAATTAATTTATTACAAAAATGATCCCTACACAAGGCCAAGCTAAAAAGGAATAAGGCCATGGGTCATTTTGAAAAAGAATGAGTCTGGGAAATCCACTCTGAGTGATTCCCCCCCAGTGCCCAGCACATATAGACAAGGGAAATCAGATTTTAAATTAAGTCTGGGCAATGTTGAAGAGAAAAGAAGTCACAAAAAGACCATGGGGAAGAAGAAAAGGGTGATCCCAAACCTTTGATCTGGCAGGCATTATGAGTGTTTAGGGGGAGATTATATGGAAGCAATGTGCTGTAGTGGAAAAAAAAAGTAATTGTGGCCAAGGACTCAGGAGCCCTGGGGGCTATTCCTAGTTGTCATTAAATAACTGTGTGGCTTTGGACAAATCACTCTCTCTTTCTCAGACTCCCTTATTTGAAGCCATAGCTTTCTCATCTTTAAAATGAAGGGATTGGATTGATTTCTGTGATGATTGAAAGCTCTAGAATTTTTCCACCCTACATGTGGATCAGGAGAGTATCTTTAGAGGCAGACATAGCTATTGCTTTCTTTCCTCCTCCATCTACCCCATCTTATCACTTAGTAACTGTCCAGCATTGTCACTGCTTGTTTTTGTTGGGTGGTTTTCAGTCATGTCTGACTCTCTGTAACCCGATTTGGGGTTTTCTTTGCAAAGATACTGAAGCAGTTTTAGCATTTCCTTCTCCAGCTCATTTTACAGATGAGGAAACTGAGGAAAACAGCATTAAGTGACTTGTCAAGGGTCACAAAACTAGTGTTTCACAAAACAAAGTGTTTGAGGTCGGATTTGAACTCACAACAGTGAGTCTTCCTAACTATAGGCTTGGTACTCTATCTACTGGGGAACCCTCCATAGCCTGGACAATGATTGACATCATTTTAGGAATGACTGTGCTTTAGTCAGACATCTTGCATGGATGAGTATGTTAATTTGCTTAACAGAACCATGAAATAATGGATACAAATCACTTTGCAAAATGTGAAGTGCCATATAAATGCTTATCATCATCATCAATACATAATGATGAGGATGATGATGATGATGATGTTGATGATGATAGCCTCCAGTCTGATGATGACTTCATTCCCTGAGTCTTCTACTTTGCTGCTGCTGAATTCAAGTGTTTACAGGGGAGTACAAAGGTGTGCTAGTACACGTTTAACAACCATGTTGGGGTTGGAGGAAGTATGCCCACACACTTTTAAGTTTACTCTGAATTATTAACACTTTATTAAAACTAGAATATTGCTGTCAAAGTTAAATACAAATGGGGCCCTCCTAATCCTTAAGTATTTTTAAATGTAACATTATATATGCATTTAAATATATTTTTTATTTATTTTGTTAAGTATTTCCCAATTATATTTTAATCTTATTAGGTCAGCATTCCAGCAAGGGACCAGTGGTCCAAGTGTTTAACAATTCTATTCTAGACAATCAACCATAGAACAAATGGAGCTCTGATTCATAGTAATTGCTGATTTCTGAGATGTAAATATTCACATTGAAAATTTAATAATCAGCTCTAAAGTATTAAAGGAAATAATTCCTATATAAAGTATCTTTCTACCTGTAGAAATATCTATACAGAAGTTTATTAACAAGTACAAAAGCTCACAAAACCAGAATGGACTTCAGATTAAGTGGAGACAGTTCAATTTCTCATTAGATCCACATGGTATTCTATGATCCCATGACTAACAACTTCAAAAGAGAAAACAGCTTCAAAGGGCTTGGAGAAACAGCTCTCAGAAATGAAATACTAATCTTTGAAAATGAACCTGATGAAGAAGATAAAAGGGGAACTTTCTAGAGAGGCTAATGCATCTATATTAGGAGTGACTGGGATCACCTACTTAGCAAGTGTCTGAGGCTGTGTCCAAATCCAGAGTTTCCTGACTCTAATTCCAATACAACATGTTACCTCATGCAAAGTACTGTGCTCAGTTGTCAGCAACACATTCTTTATCTCTAGAGACATTGAAAAACTAGAACACACTTTTGGAGAGGGTTGGGGTAGGAGAACCAAGATGATGTGAGGTTTTGAGATCATTTTGTATAAATTCTAGTTAAAGTAACTTGGGAAAAAAGTTACTGGTTAAAGTAAAATTATATTACACGGTTATCCTGGAAAAGAGGGAGCTAAGATGGAATTGTAGTATGGTTTTGTTTTTTGTTTTTTGTTTTTTTGATTTTGTCTTATGCAGCTCTGTCATGAGGATGAAGAATTAAATTCATTTTGCTTGGTTCTAGAGATTAGAGCTTTTGGAGGGACAGCACAGGGTTTAGCTTGTTAGTTGTTCCTGTTTGTTTGTTTGTTTGTTTTTGTCTCCTAAGAATTATGTATAATAGCCTTACAATGGATAACCCTGTAGGAAGATAAGGATACACTGCTTCCAATCAGTGAATGCTGATTCATATAAGGTAATGAATACCAGCAGGGTCATGGAAAGTTCCCAGTACAGAAGCTGTGATCACAAATCACTGCTGAAAGCAACTGTGGCATAGACATTGTGAGCATTCTGGCCAACATTACAAGTAAGATCGAATATACCACATAGATTGTTCAGAAGAACAGAATTAATGGCATGTTTATGTTATGGTCTGTTAATTTTATGGCCAGTCACAAACCTATCAATACTCCAACCTGGCTTGGATATGACCTGAAAAAAAAAATAGGAAAGGAAAAAAAAATGAGCTGAAAAAAATCAGGTCTCCTTAAGCTGGGTTTCATTATACTTGAGTCTAATAAGTCCATGTCTAGATATGAGAAAGGTGTCTCTACGTTTTTATGGTGTTTCTCTCATTTATCTATTCACTTATTCAGAAAACAGGGATTAAGGAGCTTACTGCATCCACAACTCATGGCTTCACTAGACTCTGACTGTTCCCAGTAGTGCTCTATTTGGCTTGGTATAGAGATAATGCTGACATAACTACCTCATGACCAACGGCTTGCCCTGCATCACCAGCTCAGCACGCATAGTCTTGAGTAATTATCCAACAATAATTTTGTTTTGTTTTCATCACTGACTACATAAGATCTAGAGGGGTAACTATCCTAAAGAGATATACAAACAAATCTAGAAGTTAACATAAGCTTGCCATTTCTAAATGGATCTTGTTAAGAGTGAATTTGAATTTAGAAGGCCTTTATTTGAGTTCTAGTTCTGCCAGACTGTGTGACCTTGGACAGGTCACTTTTACTCTCTGAGACTTACTGTTCTAATCTATAAAACAGGAATAATAATAATACCTGCATCATATACTTCAGAGGATTGTGTCAAGGAAAGTGCTCTTATAAACTGTAAAGAACTGTATCAATATTAGTTATTATTAGCATATGAATAGAAACATAAATAAATTCCCAGTTTCATTAACCTTAGGGAAAAATATAACTAAGGTGCTAATGTTTTACAGTCAAAATTTTTATCAAAGTCTGCCAAATGAAGCAATAAAAACCTTAACTGGCTAGAGGACTATGGTCCCAGGTTTGTAAAGAACTCATTAAGTGGGATTATAATGACTTGCTGCTGTTACCTTGATGTGATTTCCATCTGCCTCAAGCACTCCTTTCTCTGTCTCTGTCTCTCTCTCCTCTTCTCTTTCTTTTTCCTTGCTCCCATCCCCCTATTGCCTAGGCTGTCCTCTTTTGTTACCCTATCAATTAATCCTTTAAATATTTAATTCTACTATTAAAAGCAGAAATATAGGTTATCACAATACCCCTTTTTGACAAGATGGTGGCCTGAATGTTTCATTCATCTGACTAATCGGGATGACCACTGAAAGGAAGGAAATAAACATTTATTTAGTCTACTATTTACTAGGCATAGGGCAAAGGACTGAAAATTCCCCTTGGAAAACAAGAGCTAGGAGAAGCTAAAACTTGATGAGTGTTTTTTTTTTTAACTGGCAGAGAAAGAGGAGGAGGAGTTGGCAGGGTTGGGATGAGAAGGACCTTATCTTTACTAAACTAAAGACCATTGCTGAATAATAGAAAAGCATCAAAGAGGTTTGTGGAAAAATGGCCAAGAGCACTTTGTATTTGATACTGGCTCATCCAATATATTCAGTAAGAAATGACAAAATCTGTTCTTTTCCCCCCTTCTCTTTACAGGACTTGCCAAGACCTCTCACTGTGCTTCATTCCCATTATTCTTTCCAGCCTACTTGCTTTACTACCAACTGGCTTTCTTTGACTCCCCCTGACTTTTTTTTAATATGGTCTAGGGTATTTTTATTTCTTCATGCTTGATAGTTATTTTCTGCAATCTCTTCTGTACTTTGTCACCATTGAAATGATTAGCAGTTTGCAAAAGGTAATGAGCTTCTGCCTTTTCATCCTCCCTCTCTCTCTTTCTCCCTTCTCTGGCACTGTATTTCAATAGTTCAAAATGAATAGACAACTGCATAATTAAGCCTATTAATGCCAAAAGAAAAATATAATTGAACCTTCTAATTGTTGAAAGAGAGATTTGGTGGGAGGATTTTGGGGCAACAGAAAGCCTGATAACTAAGGGTTCATTGCTTTTCAAGCAATGGGGACATTTTTTGCTTGTTAATTTCTGCTTGGATGAGAACAAAAAAAATTCTTCAGAAAATGTGGTTGAAGATTAGGAGATACAAGATGAATGATTTTTATTTTTGCATTTTCTGTTCACATGAGACTTCTTTTACTGAATATAGAAAAGGGTTTTTTTTGCTACAAAAAAATAAGAGCACGTGTTTTAAAATACTTAAAAATTTATTAAAAATAATTATTTCCCACCCTACCCTTAACTTGTCAGCAATGCCAAGCATTCTACTGAAAAGCTTCCCTTTAAAAAAATTAAAGCCCACTTGATGTTATTATTAAAAACAATAGAAATTACAATTTCTAATAGAATGACTACTGGCCAAAACGTCAGGCCCTTTGGCTTCTACTTTTGGTTAGCTTTTCTTTTAAGTTACTGTAAGAATTCATTGTTTTTTAAATCTCTTAGAACCTAATGTACAACAGGAGAGCATTTGGAGTATATAGTGTCCAAGGTATTTTCCAGACCCAATAGGCTACAAATGCTCTTTTTTCCTTAGGTTATCTCTCCAGGGATGGGCAACCTGCAGCCTCAAGGCCACATGTGTCCCTCAAGGTCCTCAAGTGTGGCCTTCTGTCTGATTCCAAACTTCACAGAACAAATTCCCTTAATAAAAGGATTTGTTCTGTAAAACTTGGACTCAGTTAAAAGGCTGCACCCAAGAACTTAAAGGCCACATGTGGCCTCAAGGCTGCAGGTTCCCCACCCCTGCTAGATAAGCAATGTGGCATAGTAGAAAAAGCACTGGTCTTGGAGACTTGAAACCTGAGTCCAGGACTCAGATTTGTCATGTATTATCTGTTTGACCTTGGACAAGTGACTCAACTTTTTCTGAATTTCAGGTTCTTTATTGTAAAATGTAAGAGCTGGACTAGAAAACCCCCAAGGCCTCTTCCAGGTCTAATAATTTCTGATATCACGCATCCTCTTAAAAATATATTTTTTTTAGGCAATTGGGGTTAAGTGACTTGCCCAGGGTCACACAACTAGTAAGTGTCAATTGTTTGGTCTGAGGCCAGATTTGAACTCCGGTCCTCCTGATTTCAGGGCTGTCTGTATCCACCGTGCAACCTAGCTGCCTCAAAAATAATTTTTTTAAAAAATCTCTTGATTAGGCCAAGTCTCAATAGCTATTGGTTATATTAAAGGTACTTTTTTTAACTTTCCAGGTATGATTATTCATATAGAGAATACTGCTAAAGAGATTCACTTCAGGGATGTTCTCCACTATTGAGCCCAAAAAGTACAGCTACATCCTTATAAATGGGAATAATGAATCCCATAAAGTAGTCTCATGTATTCAAATTTACTGTATTTGAAGTTGTAATTACGCAAAATGGGGTAATTGTTTCTGGCACCAATGGAACCATACAGTGTGAATTCAAATAGTGGGACTACTTAAGGAGATTCATTATATGCATTAATTAGAATCTAGTTGTACACACATATGAAGCTACAAATATATAGTGTTTCTTTTAGTATTTGCAGTAACCAAATCATAGTGAACTTGATCAACAATGGAACCTGATTCTGGTAACCATCATTGCCATCAGAGTGGGCCAGTCCTCTTTTGGTCATTGATGGCTACTCTAGGTGCTGCAAGTCTGAAGCAACGAAACAGCAAGTAATTTTTGAGTATCTACTGTATACCAGACACTGTACTATGTGCTGGGAATATGAAGACTGCCCTCCAAAAAGTTACATTTTCTCTGGGAAAAGGACATACACATATACAGGTATATATAAAAGAAATATGAGGGAATTTGGGAGTGGGTGAAGAAGACACTAGCAACTAAGAAGCCCATCAAAGACTTTAGCCAGAATGTTGCCCCTGAGTTGAGAGAACACCAAGAACACCAAACGGGTCTTTTGGTATTCCCATACTAAGTCCTGGTTTACTATTATCCTCCTTGACTGACTTACCATTAAAAGAGTCATTAGCCAACTAGGTAAGAGAGATGAAGAAAGAGGATGAAGAATACAATCACCTTGAAGGCAGGGACTCTTTTTAGTTTTGTCTTTTTAACTGCAAAGCTTAGCACAGTGATTTGTGATGAATATATGCTTGTTGAGTTAAGGAATAGAAAGACATATATTTAATCGAGTCGCCCTGCTCCATTTAAAAGTTAGTGCTAATATGCTGTGATACTCTAACAAGGTGAAAATAAGTCTCAATCAATCAAATCAATAAACATATGTGGTACATGTATGTGTTATTATTGTTCAGTGATTTTCAGTCTTGTCCAACTCTCCATGACCTTGTTTGGGGTTTTCTTGGCAAAGATACTGGAGTGGCTTGCCATTTCTTTCTCCAACTCAGTTTACAGATGAGGAAACTGAGGCAAACAGATTAAGTGACCTGCCTCAGGGTCACACAGCTAGTATGTGTCTGAGGCCAGATTTGAACTCATGAAGATCAGTCTTCCTGACTCCAGGCTCATTGCTGTATCCACTGCACCACCTAGCTGCCCTTATATACATATATAAGTATATACACACATATGCATGTATGCATATCTATGTATATGCATATATGCATATATATGTGTATGTGTAAACACACACACACACACACACACACACACACACACATGCTAGGAAGACCTGAATAAACTGGAATGGAGTTGATAGGAAGAGCATTTGGGTTGGCCAAAGAAACTTAGCCACTCCTTGTGTGTACTCTATAAAAGAGATCAGTTCAGAACCCAAATTATTCAAGCATCTAGAAGAGACTAAGGTTCTAGCTAGCAATGAGTGAAGATCATCCCACGAATGAGCAGAAAATGACCTCGAGCACCCAAGAGGTATAAGTTAGCTTTTTGCTAGTTGTGCTCTCTAAGCTTGAGCCTACTTTCCCCTGGACTCTTTATATACTTGTGGGACAGTGTACCATAGTCTTTTGGGAAGATGAATGTTCTTTATCAACTATCTTTACTGTACCACAGTTAACACCCCTTTCCTAGATTTTACTTCAGTCTGGCTAAATGATCAGCAATAATCATAACAGGAAACATACCAGTGGGGCTTGTGAGCTAGGGTACTTGAAAATATCTTTTCCCCCACCCCCAGTTCCTTAGGAAAACCCTTAAATCTTGGAAGAAATACACACAGGGACACAACTCATTGGGAATGAATGATAATCGGCATAAATGTTTCAGAGCACATGCTACAAATGAAATAGGAAGTAAGGAAGAGAGAGGAAGAGATGAAGGAAGAAGGAAGGAAGGAAGGAAGGAAGGAAGGAAGGAAGGAAGGAAGGAAGGAAGGAAGGAAGGAAGGAGGAAGGAAGGAAGGAAGGAAGGAAGGAAGGAAGGAAGGAAGGAAGGATTAGTAAAGTTGCAATTAAGGGAAAAGATGGATTTGGAATACACAGACCGTAATTTGAATTTCACCTTTATATTTGCTACTGATGTGGTTATGGGTCTGATCTAATCCTGTTTCCTTATTTATGAAATAGGGATGGGGGAAGAGTGGACAAGAGAGGCCAAATATGTGGCCTGCCCAGCCATATGCAGCCCATAAGACTCCTGAATGCGTTAAAATGTGGTTGAGAAACATTTAACAAAATAAAATGTATTAGAGGTAGATAATAGGGACAACTAGGTGGCCCAGTGGATAAAATAAAGAACACCCATCTTTGTGAGTTCAAATCTGGCTTCAGACACTTACTAGCTATGTGACCCTGGGTAAATCACTTAATCCTGTTTGCCTCAACTTCCTAATCTGTAAAATGAGGAGGAGAAGGAAATGGCAAGCCAGTCCAGTATCTTTGCCAAGGAAACTCTAAATGGGGTCATGTAGAGTCAGATATAACTGAAACAATGGAACAATAACAACAAGAAAGACATAGATAATATTGATATGCAGTTTTCTAAGACAAAATTCTGTCTATACTGATTCTTATGTGCGGGTTAGTGTTCCATTTCTATATGAATTTGACACCCCTGGACTAGATCACAGAATCATGGAATCTGAGAATTGGAAGGGACCTCAGTAACTATCTAATCCAATACATACATGGAATCAGCTCCAAGGTCCTCTCCAGTTCCAATTCTATTATCTTATGATACAAAAATGAATGCAATTAAGAACTAAGAAAAGCTGGATATACCCACTAGTGCTGATATAAAAAATAAGCACAAATAACAGTAGCATGAATATGGTGATGATCACTTCACATCTGAACTATTCACTATTAAATATATTCAATACCCTGCTTGTTCTGTGAAAGAACTTTTGCAACCTTCTGGGCATATGCTAAACATCTTGACAGTAGATTGCTTGTTAGTTTTGTCACAGTCTTATTTTGGATACTTACTGGAAATATGACCTGCAAATGGGTCCAAAAGATATTTGCTATAGATCTCAGTTGTGAAGGATTAAGCTTTTAACCAAATGACTGAATTTCCTATCATATAAAAAGCAAATGTTACGGTTCACGCCTTTTCCAGAGAAATTAGCCAAGTGAAAAGGAAAAGAAAGCCCACACAATCTATGAAACTAGTCAGGGTTGTATAAACAATTTGGCAGTGATATGAAGAGGCTTCCTCAAGAGAAGCCTTCAAACATATATTCTCTGGCAAGCAGCTGGCCCTGTAGAAGCCATCTTTCTTCTTGTATCCTATAGGATTATTTTTCTTCTTCTGTAACTGCTCCCCACACCCATCCTCTCACTCCCTCTCTCCAGATACCAATCCCATAACTTTATCCCTATGTTTCTTGTAGTACAAGAAGGCTTTAATTGGAATAATTAGACCTGTGCTTAATTAAAAAAAAATTTTATTGATATGACAGGTACTTTGGGACTCAGTTTCCACTTCAATAAAATGAGAGAATTAGATGTGGCATGATTGATAGAGAGCTGGCCCTGCAGTCAGGAAAATCTGTACTCCAAAAAGACTTCAGATACTTAATAGCTGTGTGACCTTGAACATTAAGTCATTTAACCCCTTTTTGCCTCAATTTACTCATCTGTAAAATGGGATATATAAACAGAAATAAATACATATTTTATATTATATGTAAGTACACACATACATATACACATATATAGGTCCACAAGTCCCAGAGCTGTTGTAAGGATCAAATGGGAATATATATGTAAAATGCTTAGTACAGTGCCTGACACACAGTATATAACTGCTACTGTTGTTATTGCTGTTATTATTGTTATTATTATTGTTATTCCTTTCAGCTCCAGGTTTGTGGTCCCATGATCCTTCCCTCTAGTATAGAAAATAGTCTGGCTACATCTTCTTTTAGTACCCTTGCTTTTTAAATCTCTCCCCAGGGTTACAGAATTGCCAACTGGAATGCAACCTCAGCTCTAAGGTAAGTCTTTAGAACCCTCTCCACACTCCCCTATAGGGGATAGGTTTCCTTTATCAATGATCTTCTTGTACCTTCTTCATTCTCATTTTGATTCTATGTCGAATTTTTGAGATTATACCTGGTCATTTAAAGTTAAAAAAGGAATTCTTGTGTTTGTTCTGCTTGAAAGAAAACATGAACCTAGGGATTAAAATCATATTACAGAAAAGGTAGATATTCCAATTATTTCAAAACTGGACATCATTAATAAGTATAGAGAAATGAAGAGCTTCTTTTAAAACAGTTGTTACATAGGATTTGAATTTAAAAATTGTGAAATTTCTCCTTGACTTAGCTTCCTTACCTGTAGAATAAAGTCAGAGTCAATATGTATGTGTCGCTTTGAAACTTTGACAGCCTCTTCAGAAAACCAGGGTATTATTGAGTCAGACATTAGAGACAGGATACCAACAAATTCATCTTATCTTAATTAAAAATTTGTCCAAGGACCGGGACCAATAATCATTATGGTGAGTAGATGTCGTTATGTGGTGTTTTCTTATCTTTATTAATCCTACACTCATATACATCAACTACAACCTTCAGAGTATCATTGATGTAGCACTAGAAGGGATCTCAGAGGTCAGACCAACCCTGACATTTCTCAAGCGAGGAAACTGAGGCTCAAGGAGATGAATGATTTGTACAAGGTCACATAACGCATCAAGGGTAAGAGGAAAGATTTGAACATAGGTCCCCTGTCTTGGTGTTAATATTTGTAACATAGTCCACAATGATGGATAATAACTCTAATACAACTGTGAATATGATAAGTGCATCAGAGAGTATCAACAGAGGATAACTGGCTCTCAGGAATGAATGAATGAATAAATAAAATATTTTATTTATTTTATAAATTAGTTTATTAATATTTGATTATGTGTCAAGTGTTATCAAATTACTGAGTATAAAAATAGAAAAGCAATACAGTCCCTGTTCTCAAAGAGCTTCCAT
Source organism: Phascolarctos cinereus (assembly GCF_003287225.1). Lineage (NCBI taxonomy): Eukaryota > Metazoa > Chordata > Mammalia > Diprotodontia > Phascolarctidae > Phascolarctos > Phascolarctos cinereus. The sequence goes on along the minus strand of NW_027555847.1, from coordinate 549,373,752 downwards.
GCTTACATTTCAATTGAGGGAGACAACATCATACATAAATATGAATATATATATTATATATGTATATATGCACATAGGAGTACATGTATACATGTATGTATATATGATGCATGTATACTCTGTATACATGTACACAAATGTTGTGTGGGTATATTGAAGTGCAGAGTACATGGTGTCATTTTCAAGTAAGGTGATTAAGAAGGCTTTATCAAGAAAATGGTACCTGAGTTGGGTTGGAAGGAATATTAGTATTTCCATAATCATGGACGTGCAGTGAGTCCATCCTAATCACAGGGGCAGCCTATTAAAAATACATGGAGGGAAGAAAAAGAAGAACAAGATGAGGAAATGACCAATAATCAAATCTGGCTAAAATGTAGAGGATATAAAGGGTATGACTTGAAACAAGATAGATAAAGTATAGCTTGAAATCACATTATGGAAGCCTGTGTTGTTGTTATTGTTATTATTGTTGTTGTTTGTGTTGTTGTTGTTGTTTGTTGTTGTTGTCGTCATCATTATTGTTCAGTCATGTCTGACTGGTGAGCCATGGCCCGTAACGTGCCAGTATGGTTCATGTGGTTTACTCGGCAAGGCTACTGGAGTGGTTTGACATTTCCTTCTCCAGTGAATTATGGAAAGCTGAGGTGAGATGATTTGCATAGAGTCACACAGCTAGTTAGTGTCTGAGGTCACATCTGAACTCAGGTCCTCTCGATAATAGGCCCTGTGTGCTACCTATTGAGTAGTCTAGCTGGCCCTGCAGATGTCAGTAAAAAGGAATTTACGTTTTCTTCTTTAAGCAATGAAGAGTCACTGAAATTTTTTGAGGAGGGGAGTGATGTAATTACACTTATGCAATAAACGATTTTGTCAGAACTTTGAAGGTTGGATTGTAGTGGGCAGAGACTAGTGTCAAGGAAACCAGTTATAATTTACTATTGATCCAATCTACTCACGGACATCTAGAGGTACAGTGGATAGAGCACCGGACCTGAAGTTAGGAAGGCCTGAGTTCAAATTCACTCATATACTTTATTATCTGTGTAACCCTGGGCAAGTCACTTATAGTCCATATATCTCAGTTTTCTCTAAAATGGTGACAATAGCACCTATGTCCCAGAGTTTTTGTGATGGTCACATGAAGTATTATTTGCAAATTCTTAGCGCAGTTCCTAGTACATGGTAGGCACTAAATACATAGTTATGCCCTTCTCTTCCCCTTCTACCTAACAGTAGGAATGTAAAGGACCGTGAGATATTGCTGCATTAAAACCAATAATCTTGGCCTCCCATTTAGATATTGGAATAAGGGACAGTGAAGAGTGAATGATGATTTAGAGGTTTCAAACCTTAGTGATTGAGAGGGCAGTGGTGCTCTCTGTGGAAAAAAGGAAAGTTAGAAGGAGATGAAGATTTGGAAAGACATTGCAGAGTTCATTTTGGGATATATTAAGCTTGAAATTTTATTTTAAAAAATCATGTGTAGATCAAAGAATCACAGGGTTCTCAAGGTCACCTAGCCCAACCTGTTCCTGACCCAGAAACTCCTCCCCACTGCCTAAACAAGTGATCATCCAGTTTCTATTTGAAAACATCTACAGAGAAGGAATCTATTTTCTCTGAAAATAACCTTTTCCCTCTTAGTTACCTTGAAGTTTTAGGAAGTTATTTTTTCCCTGAAGCTTAAATTTACCTTTTTTTGCAATTTCCACTTACTAATTCTAATCCTGCCCTATGGAGCCATATGGAACAGACCCTCTTCCATTTTTTTCAAATATTTGAAAATAACAATCATTTTTCCCTAATCTTTTCTTCTCTAGGCTGAAAATCCAGTTTTTCCTATGCCATAGTCATTTAGTCTGCTCACAAGCTTGCCTATCCTCTCCTGAAAACACTTCCATTTGTCACTATATTTCTTAAAATAGAGTGCTCAGAACTGAACTCAATACTCCTGCAGGAGTGTGATCTCTGTCATTCTGGCTTCCTTTAAGAAGCCTAGGTTAGTCTTAAGGTTTCATCTGCCACAATCATATGGATCACCTAACTTTTGGCTTGCAGTTCACTCAAACTCCAAATCTTTTTCAAATGAACTGTGATTTAGCCATTGTATCTCCTGTCTTGTCCTTAGGAAGTTGATTTTTTTTTTAATCCAAAACATGGAGTTTTATTTTGTGCCTATTAAATTTCACGTTCTCAGATGTGATCTATTTACTCTAGTTTTGTTGAAGTATGTTTGGATCCTGATTCTGTCATCCAATGTGTTACCTTCCTGTGATTTTTCAAATATGACAATGGACTTTCAATGGCTTCATTTAAATCATATGTGAAAATCGTGAATATCACAGGATCCAAAACATATTCCTGGATTCCTCTAATAGAGATTCTCATGAAAGTTGTTATTGACTTCTTAGTAACAATTTTTTCTTCTGGTAACTAAAGCTTTTCCTAATCCAGTCCTATCCTTTGTATACGAAGATGACATGAGAGATTTTGCCAAAAACTGCCGTCATCTGCATTTAATGTCTTGTAAACAACTGGAAACATGAGACTTATTTCAGGTGAGAAATTTTAAAGGTATCTAGATAGAGGTCATACTTAAAACCATTGCAATGGACAAAAGCTCTAAGGGAGAAAAGGTATTTATCAAGAGATAAGAATAAGGTGAAGGATAGAACCTTCACAGTAGATGATTACACTTAGCAGATAGAAGTATGAAGAATAAGGGCAGGAGAGCAAGAAAGAGTAATCCAAGAAGAAGAGAGAAAATCAGAAAGAATCTTCATATTGTAATCAAAGAGAAGAGAGGATACCTGAGAATAGATGGACAAGAGTGTATATTGCTATAGAAATAAATATCTTATTTGAAAAAAGGGTCATATATGACCTTGGAGAGAGTAATTTCACTACCAAGGCAAACAGAAGGCAGATTACAAGGGACTGAGGGTCAAGTATATGATAAGAAAGTAAAAAAAAAATGAATTAATATTTCTATTAGTTTGGTGGTGGAAAAGATTGCAGTTAGATTTTAGATCAATAAGAAGATGGAATCAGACTTAAGAATAGTTATTTTTGTATGCCTATATTTTGTCGGTATTTAAGTTAGGGGATACTAGTTTGTTGGCACTGGGAAAGAATTCAGTACAGAGGGCAAGACTGAATATGTAAGATGCAATGGTGTTAATCAAGTAGAGGTGAAGTAATGGGTTCAAGGAAGCAGTTAGGTGGCATAATGTATAGAGCACCGGGCCCAGAGTCAGAAAGACCTAAATTCAAATCAAGCCTCCAAAACTTACTGGCTGTATGACCTTTAACAAGTCACTTAATTCTGGTTGCCTCAGTTTCTTCATCTATAAACATGAGCTGGAGAAGAAAACAGCAAACCATTCCAGCATCTTTGTCAAGAAAACCCCAAATAGGATCATGAAGAGATAGACACAAGTGAAATGACTAAGCAGTAAACATGAGATGAAGGGAAAAAAGCTCACTGGGGAGGCTCAGTAAGGAAGCCAAGCCTTATCCTTTTAGAATGGAGATGACAGGTGAAGACATTTTAAAAAAATTCTTAAGTATGTGAGGAGATGAGGGAGTTCACAGAGGGCCTCAATCTTCCCAGTGAAGGAGGAAAAATGGTTATTTGTTAAAGAAAGAAATAAGTTTAGGGTTGAGAGAGTCAGGAGAGGAATTTTAGACCAGCTTTTTGTAGAATGTTAGAGAGGGAGTCAACAATCAGGTAAATAAAAGGTTGTCAATAAAACGGAAGGAGACCAACCAAAGTTAGATAGTATGAATGTGTAAGGGAACAGGTAAGCAGTTTTGTGGCTCCTTCTTGTGAGACTCTGTTCTTCAGGTATTGGAGCAGAGGAAAGATAATAGGGAGAGAAAATGTTCATTACCCAGGACTATGCATTAGTGGAATGGGAGCAACAAGGAGAAAAGGGACAAGAGATTCATCAAAATGATAAACTACAGAGTTAAGATTCAGAATGAAGAGTGATAGACTGGGAAAGCAAGGAGAGTATAAGGTTGAAACTTTGAAGAGTCCCTTCAGGAGCAATGTGATTGTGGCCGAGATGAAAGGAGGAAAGATTGTGGTCTGAGAGGAGTTTCAATGTTTAAGAACTAGAATATAAATGGACTCAACAGATGCATTACAATTGTGATAAGATTGTAATAGTGATCACTGACCCCATGGGTTTTTTAGGACCATCTATGTATGACCCAGTCCCCAATTCCACCCTGTTAATTTTGCCTTTCTCCTTCACCATGTATTATATTTCTCATTCCTTAAAACATATTTTAAAAAAGATATTCTAAACAAATAACTGCCATCTCATGAAGAACAGAGAATCTTCATACCCTCACCAAAATTCATCTTCTTGTCCAGTTATTCCTTCACTAATGAGGCTTGGGAAGATAGAATGTATCTCTGGTGCCACTGCAGCTATATAATTTACTAATTTACTCATGCTATCATGCCACACTTATTTTGAGTATCTGTCATATTCTCCCAATCAGTGTCAAATCAAGCACCAGCGAAGTCCAAGATATTCCAAGGGCTTCATGTCTTGTAGGCACATTATCTAAACCCATCACTCTCGTGCTATACTAATAAGCTCACCTACCTTTCCAAACAAATGTAGTCAATGTGTTCTTTCTGACATTTCCTTTTCTCTTTCTTGCCCCACAGGCAATCTTCAATGTATGGAATGAGAGTTCATCCTTTCCATCAGGGTCCCTCCCATCCTTAGAATTCACATTCAAATTCATCTCCTTCCAGAAGCTGTTTGTGATTGTTTCCGACAACTAACAGCCACATACCATCCCAGAAGGCAACCTAGCAGCAACAACTCCTTGATCATCATGTTGATAAAATATTGGAATGGACTATTAAGGGATTCTGTGGCATCTCTGTCCCTGGAAAGCTTCAAGAAGAGAAGAGAAAACAATTTGTCCCCAATGGTTTAGACATGCATTACCTAAAGGCAAGACCAACTACTCTCTCAGGGTTCCTCCCAGATCTATTATTCTGTAATTTACACTATAAAGTGACTCACATTTTCCCTTTATTTTCCATGATACATTTGGAGATGTGTTCTCATATCTCCTGCTGTCACAGTGAAGAGGTAAACAGCCAGAGGAAAATCACATATGTGTTCCGGGAAGAGTTCTGTTAATGTGAGTCTCCTGAGACCACATAATGAATTCATTCTCTACTTTTCTAGTATCACCACATAATGAAATATACCTGTAACACAAAGGAAAAAGACCGATGATTAGGGACATCTTATAAGAAAGTTCTTTGCCTCTAAAACAAAGGCAGCAGTGGACTGTCACTGGGAAATGTTTAACAACCAACTCTCCAGGAAAACAAAACAAAACACTTTTTAGTTTAATCTGCATCATTAACATTTTCATCATCACTTTCTTAAGTCTAGGCAATCACTGAAACAATAAATTAAGTCCTGATTCATAACATTTGCCGATTTCCAAGGTATAAATGCTCACATGGAAAATTAAACAATTGGTTCTCCTGGGCTATTCTGAGCTGGCATAAGTAGCTAAATACATATCTTTCTAACAATCTAAATAGACTCATTATAAAAATCAGAAATTTCAACATGCAAAATAATTATTATGCAATGAATAGCCAATAAGTGATTTCAATGAATCTTACAGGTATTCAACGCTGTGAAAATGCAGTCATACTAATTAAGTCCTAGAACCAGAAGCATGAGCAAAAATCAACATATACTTAAATTTTGTTTAATGAACAAAAAATAAGTAAAACATAACCTATTGCAAAATAGAACATGATGTGTTTTCTCATTAGCCTTAATGTCATAACAGATTACTCCAGGAATCACACATGCCACATTCTAGCTTATCAACTAAGCTTGAGCAGTTAAACTACATATGGAGAGGAGAAAGCCTAGTAAACAAACTTATTGCCCAAATGAGATTTAGTCAGTCTATGTTTTTGTTGTTCTTGAGTTGTTTTTCAATCATGTATGACTCTTTGTGATCCCATTTGGAATTTTCTTGGCAAAAATACTGTAGTAATTTGCCATTTCCTTCTCCAGTTCATTTTATATATAAGAAAACTGAGGCAAATAGGGTTAAGTGATTTGCCCAGGGTCATACAGCTAGTTAGTGTCTGAGGCTAGATTTGAACTCATTAAGATGAGTCTTTCTGACTCTAGGCCTCCTGCTCCATCCACTGTGCAATCTAGCTGCCCTGCTCCCCAGTCTACATTAGTTGGTATTTATGGAGGAGGTATCAGGATATTAGACTAACATTCCTCCTCCACATCGCTACTACAGAAAAATATCACTGATCATTCATATTCCTTTACTATCTACCAAGAAATGCCTTAGGTTAATACTCTGCCTATTCATTTATGAAGAAAGAAGGGTAGAAAAATGTCTACTTTTTTTCCTCTTCCTGCCTGATCCTCTGTTATTGCAGAATCATGAAAATAAACCACCTGTGCTAGCTAAACAGTTGGCTTCCAGATGTGCTCAGCTTTAGCTGTCTACAGCTTAAGGAATGTAGGAAAAGGGATGGAGACTGCAGCAAAACACATTAATTCCACCTCACCTCAGCCTGTTCCCCAAGGTCCTTATTATCAAGGAAAACATCACATTATACAAACTCAGTTTGTAAAAGAATGAGGGAACTTCCCTTCATGGTTTTATATTAGTTGGTTGGCAAGGTCAATTTGCACGTGTTCCCCTCCAACTAACCTCCAGCACACAAACTTAGACACACACACACACACACACACACACACACACACACACACAAATGTATTTCTCCAAAACAAGAAAATTTATTTTTCTCCAGTTTTCCAAATACTGTCACGTTCAGGCATTAATGTCCTCACCCTGTATTTCTATGAGAAAAATGAAGTCCAGAGTAAATAAATCCTATTACTGACAGTGTGATCTAGTGTTAAAAGTACATGTTGGGCTTGGAGTGAGGAAGATTTGAATCCTGCATCATCCCCTTATTAGCACATTATGCTAGGCAAATCACTGAGCTTATCTCAGCCACATTTTCCTCATCTGTAAAATGGAGATATTTATGTCAGTAGTACTTACTTATTGTGAGGCTCAGAAGAGACACTGTATGTAAATAGCTTTGCAAGCCTTATGAGATATAAATGCCGAGTATTATTACAACCTATTGTCTGTTCCTATTTTTATTTACACAACCCCAGATTCAGAAATAGTCTGATTTAGAATGCAGTGACCACAGGGAAGTGGTTTTTAAGACTGACAGTATTTTTGTGCTTTAAGTTTATAACAGTACAGGAGGGAAAAGCCCCTTTTGCCCACACTGCGTTGTTTCTTGTGTCCATGTAATAGTCATCATTTTCCCTGAAGCTACCTTTGCAGGCCACTAAAGATATTTCTGCTGATGCAAAATGATTACCAAGGCCTTGCTTCCAGAAGTCTTAAACTGCCTCCAGCAGTTAACTAATATGCATCACAATTTATGCTGGCCAACAATTTGGGTGAGGTCAACATTCAGTCATTTGGGGAAAAAAGAGTATTTACTTCCTTATCCTCTCATTCAACAGATCTTGCAGGGTTACTAACATGTGGAGAGGTTATTTAGTGGCTCTCTATATTCTTCTAATGAAATATGCATGGTAACTATCTCATTAATGACCTAGTTTGTGGTCAGGCCTACTCTATGGGCAGATACTCAAATACTCCATAGGATCTTTCTAATGATGAAGATTGAAATATGTCCATACCTTTCTATGCCCGTGTAAAAGTCTAACCTGTTGCTAGTTTAAATGCAATAACCTACAAAATTTACTTAAGTAAATATATTAATCTTACAGTTGACAATACTGTGAAGCAAGGTCCTCAATTACGATTTCTGGTGCTTTTTATCATTTCCTTATCCAGAGCAGAAAAAGCTTCATGCAAATGATTCCTGGATGTATTCCATACAGCATGGCCAATATAAAAGAATTGTCTTCTGGAAAATCTGTGTTTTACCCATAATAGAAATATTTTACAGATGGATAAAGCACATTGAGGATTTGTTATATATATATATATATATATATATATATATATATATATATATATATATATATATATATATATGTATAGCTTGAGTTTCTTAGTCATGTCCAATTCAAAAAGTAAACCAATAAAGAACCTTAAATAATTAATGGTGTGACTTCACTAGAAGTATATCACACAAGTCATTTTGGAAAGGAATTTGGAACTATGCTGAGAAAGTTACCAAACTATTCACACCCTTTGAAGCAGCTATACCAATAATAGGCCTATACCCCCAAAGAACTTGAAAAAAGTGGAAAAGGAGATACATATTCAAAAACTAGTTCAGCAGTTCTTTTCATAGTAGTGAAAAACTGAAAACTAAGAGTCTCCTCCTGCTGGGAAATAATTCAATAAGTTGTGACGTGAGACTATATGCAATGTTATTATGCCATAAGAAGTGATGAAATAGACAATTTCAGAGGAAACTGAGATCTTCATGAACTGCTGCGAACACGAACAGAGCTATGAGAACCATTTATTCACTAAAAGCATTTTATAAAGGACAAGAGCTTAGAAAGATTTTAGAATTCTGACAACGTGACGAACCACAAGTCAAAACAATGAAGATGAAATCTGATGCTCACCTCCTGACAGAGTTGATGAGCTTAAAATATAGAAAGGACACGCATTTTTAGCTATCGCTAATTTGTGGATTTTTTTTTTTGCTTGCTAAGGGAGCTATGGAGTGAGGCCCTTGTTTTCGTTGTCGTTTTGTTTTGCTTTTAATTTGCTAAATAGAAGGGGCTTATTAATTAAAATACTTACCAATTTCAAAATTAAAATAATAGAAAAAATTTTAAGGTGGACCGTGAAGACCTCCTAACATTAAAACTTCCAGAGGATATATCTCAACCTAATGTAGGACTTATAGTGACAGTGGCCCACAGTATCAGTATTCAATGTTTCTCTTGCAGGCTTAGAGAAAAGTTTGGAGTCATAAACAATGAGCAAAATTAAATTAATTTCTATTCAACAAACATGTACTAAGTCTCTACTATAGATATGCACAGGATACTGAGTTGGGAACTGATTTAAAAGAGAGAAATTAAATAGTCCCTGCCCTTTCGGGCATTGAATTCTACTAAACAGATACAAATAGTGCAAAGATAAGGAAACACAACTTCCCTACAAACCATAACTCTGCTCCAGTTGGAGGCTTCTACTTAGTAAGAGTTTGCAATTGACACAAATTGATCAGATAAGGAGGTAGAGCCAGATGTGCAACTTCTTGGCTCTTGGAATAACAAAAAGAAATTCTTTTTTAGAGTGGTGTGTGGTCATGACAGCTCTGCTGCAGTGGTGGCAGTGTTCTTAAATAATAAGAAAGTGGTTCCTCGAACTCCTCAGGTTCTTTGTAGATGAGCAGATTAGCAACCATGAGGGGTATTGTGCCAGTGGTTTATTTTCATGAGAATATGACAGCCTCCACTCAGAAATCACTAATTGGGAGCAGCTAGGTAGAACAGTGGATAGAACACTGGCCCTGGAATCAGGAGGACCTGAGTTCAAATCCGGCCTCAGACACTTGATACTTACTAGCTGTGTGACCCTGGGCAAGTCACTTAACCTCATTGCCTAGCCAAAAAAAAAAAGAAAAGAAAAGAAAGAAATTAATAACAGTTTTCCATGCTAAAGCATGCTGTCATATTATACCATCAAATATTACTTTCCCATGGCAGCAAAGTAAACAATGATGATCAATTAGTAATCAATAATGATAATCAATCAAGTAGCTATTTATGAAGTGATATTATATGCCAAGGACTGGAGTTATAAAGAACAGTCCTTGCCTTCAAGGTACTTACATCTAGTCAGGACAGATTGTATGAAATAGTTATAAGAGAGTTTGAGAAGAATGGGGGGCCCTGAGGAAAGGCCTTATAAAGAAGGTGATTTGGGCTGATACTTGAATGAAAACAGAGATTTCCAGAGATGAAGCTGACATTGACATAGTGCTTTTCATACATTATCTCAACTGATCCTCACAATAACCTTGTTAAGTAGGCATTACTATACCTATTTTGTAAATGAGAGGCTTTTTTTTTCAGTTGAGAGAGTTAACTGTGATCACACAGCCAGTAGTATGAAAAACAGAATTCTAACTTATCTTTCCCAAATCAAAATATAATACTGTTTCGACTACACTGTTTTGTAACAGCAGTTCCATAATTATCTCAATAGGTCAACAATGGTCGCTTGTCGTCAAAGAAAAAAAAACCTTATGGCAGAAATTGATTAGTCCCAGAACGGTTTAGAATGCTTGCTTTTTTTTTTTTGTAAGTCGTATCATAGACTGCATAGGATGTGCATAGGATGCATACCGGCAGTATTGATGCAAGAAGCAGGGAAGATGAACCTAGAAATCTTAATTCCATATTTCTATTTTTACACTCAGATACTTAATGCACTGAAATGATATACAATTTGTAGGTGTATCTTTAACCTTATCTATTATTAATCCTATAAACAAGGTACTATTGAAATATGATTCCATATTTGAAATCCTAGAAAGCAGGATCTCTCCAAGAAGAATTGAAACAATTCAAGGACCATGGAATACAAGCTTAAGAGGGACTCCCTAGAGATGGAAGGATAATCGAAGTGGTCCTATTTACAGATAGTGTTATATTGATTAAATCAAGGCCTGAAACAATGCGAAGTCTCTCAACTAGGATCCCTAATCACTTAAGGGATTCTATTCAATCTATCCATACAGGAAAAACCAAGTGGCTGAAGAGTACCCATTGTCTAGTTTAAGATAAGTAGAATATATCCATCAGTGTGTAGAATATATCCATCAGTGTGTATATTACAGCTACAGACAAATAGGGACTACCCTGGTTTCTACTCACTGAAGCCTATGTATGTTACATTTCATCTTGGTTCTCCTCCATGGTACTCTGGTGTCCTTACAGGGGTTGAGGTTGTTTAATTTCTTTCATTGGCTCTAGCTCTAGTGATTGTGTTCCCTCAATTTTAGTGGTCCCTACATCCTAATTCCATTTAACAACTCAATGGTCTGAGTATATTTACTCCAAAGATATAACAAGAACAAATACATAAATGCTTTCTCCAACATGAAGGACATAATCCTCTTTATACCACCTTAGTCTCTGTGGAGAGAAAGGGGATTAGGTTCACCACTTAACTCAGTTTCCTATGTAGCATAATTGCACCAAGCTCCAAGTCCAAAGCTTCCCTTGGGCTTGATTCCTGGGCATCCAAGCTTTTCAGTGTTTCCTCGCTGGACTGACAGTTACATCTGTCTAGGAATCCTACCGCCAAGTTATCATGGCTTGAGCTTCCAGGTTCAAGGACTCCACTAGAAGTGACAAGGGCAATCAAAACAGATCAAAAACCCCAAACCTGATTCTCTAGGCCATGGGGCTTAAAGGGGTAAAGTGAAGGTATCTTTTCTCCTACCCAGCTTCACAACACTTTGTGCTACGGGTAAATAGGGCTTTCATCATTTGGGAGCTGTTGGAAAAAAGAGAAAGATTGTGCAAGTCTGGTGGTTTTAAAGACAGCTTTTTCTGACTACACTGCTAAAAGAAGGAAGTTATTCTTACCCATGTGGCAGGGGAATCCATAGATGTCTTCTCCTAAGCATCTCTTACCTGGGTTTCTCAATCTTAAGTGATATGGGTATGTGTAAAGTCCATTGCCAATATAGCTAAATAGCATCTGTCTATCTATCCATCTATCTATACATATATATTTATATGACAACATATCTCTTTGACTAACAACATAAATAGGTGATAAGTTGGGCACTGAATTGAAGAGGAGAATGGTTTACATTTTGATTATTAAGGAAATGTGTATATACATATACATATATATATATATGTATATATATATATATGTATATATGTATATATATATACATATATATATATATATATATATATATATATATACACACACATACAGAGAGAGAGAGAGAGAGAACACTTTTCCCTGAGATAAAGCTCATTATATTTTTCTTTTAAAACTTATATTCTTCCTTTGATATCATGGGACTGAGAATCATGAAACTCTACAGTATCCAAACAACTGAAATTGAGGCTCACCAAAGCAACAATGTGCAATCTAGTGAGAATGAACTGGTATCATCATGTTACAAACAGGCAGCTTGGTGGTTCAGTGGATAGAGCACTGGGCTTGGAATCAGGATAAAAAATCATTTTCCTGAATTCAAATCTGGCCTTGGACACTTACTGGGTATGTGACCCTGGGCAAGTCACTGAAGCTAGTTTGCCTCACTTTCCTCATCTATAAAATGAAGGAAATGGCAGACCACTCCAGTATCTATGTTAAGAAAACCTCTAAATGGGGTCGCCAAGAGTTGGACATGACTGAACAACCAAACAACAAATTACCAACAAGAAATAACATGGAAAAAATGGTCAGTGTTGTCATAAAAGAATTATATGCCAGAAAAATAAGAATCAGTCATATATATGTATATGCACATATACATTTATATATATATATGACTGATCTTATATATATATATATATGTATACATATATATATATACATATATGTGTGTGTATGTGTATATATATATATATATATATATATATATATATATATATATATATATATATAGAGAGAGAGAGAGAGAGAGAGAGAGAGAGAGAGAGAGAGAGAGATTGAGGGAGAACAGTGCTCTGGTAGACCTTTTGTGCCATACTTACAGGAGCACATAGACAAGGGCTACATAGCATGGGCAGGCATGTCCATTTTGTAATCTACATTGCTGTAGAGACTATTCCCTTCAATTAGATAACTGATTCATTGGAAACTAGAATACTCTCCACAGGGCAGTATTCTCCATAAAATATGGCACCTACAACTGAACATAATAATCCCAGGACTGCTTTGAACAGAGATTACAGTATTTTATTCAGAGAACTGTCTCTTCCTTATTCCTGAACACTATACTTCTCAATGTGGTTTGAAAGCCCATCAGATCTTTTCGGCCTCCATAGCATACCATTAATTCACATGAAGCTTGTAATCTGCTAAAACTCACACAGACAGAGATATTTTCAAATGCTGTTTTCTAACTAAGTCTCCCTTATAATGTATTTGTGAGATTCCTTTTTTAACCCAAGAGTGGGAATTTTCATTTATCTCTGTTAAACTTCATTTTATTAGATTTCTCCAAATGTTTTCCCTAGAAAGATCTTTATGGATTCTGACTCTGTTATTCATATCCTGTTATGTTAGTTATTACATGCAAATTTGTAAACTTTGCAAATTCCATAATCATGTCCTCTATGCCTTTATCCAAGGCACTGATAAACATTTCAAAGACTATTGGGTCAACTACATATACTTAAAACACCATAATGGGGACCTCCTTCTTCGGAGGTTCTATTGACATAGATAATTGCTCTTTGGACCTAATCTTTCAATTTGTTCTGAACCCATCTAAATGCTTTTTTGTTGTTGTTAGCATATCCCTCACCTCATATCCCATGGCAATAATATGAGAGATATTTTTAAGTTCCCACTTGACAATGACAATGTCTCAGCAATCACATCTGCCACTTCTTTCAGGGCACAAGGATTCATTTTATTGGGGCTGGAAGCTTGAACTCATCAAGGATGACTAGGTGCTCCCTCACTGTCAACTCCCAAATAGCTATTTATATTCTGTCCTTTCCAGTTCAAAGATATTTCTCCTGTGCAAAGAAAGGAGCAATAACATGAAGGTTGAGTAGATCAGTTAGCTTTTGTCTGTTGGCACTATTCCATTCACCCTAGGTAGTGATGCTATCCCTTCTTTTTCCCTCCTCTTGTCTTCAATGCAGATTAAAAAAATAATTTTAAAAAACCGCCTTGTTGCTTTCCTTAGCTTGTCTTACCAGTCTCAGTTTGTTCAGAGCTTGAACACTCCTGACATTATTCTTATAGAATTAAAGTGCACTTTCACATTCATACTCCATTACCTGCCCTTACTTCCATTTTCTATACACATCTTTTAAATTGAAGTTGTTTGATGAGTTTCCTGTGCCTTCCACATTGCTCTCTTTAGGCAGCTCTCCCTTTCCTCATCAGAATCATTTCTCTTTGTGTCTTCAGAATTTCATGGCTGAGAGCTTCCTATCCCTCTGGTACTGACTTCCATTTTAGAATGTTAGTCCTCAGGATCATATATATCCTTTCTCTGAACCCTTTGGATTTTGCTCTCCTAAAATCTAGGATACATGTTAAAGACATCCAGCTTTCCTTTTCTTCTTTACCCAAATTCTGAGATGGAGTTTTACCTCCATTCAAAGTTGACATCATTTTAAACCCAGAAATCAATTCCTCTTTATTGGTGAGAATTAAATACCCAGTTGTAATTCTACTTGTTTCTCTACATTTTGACAGATTAAGTTATCCTTAGACTAAGTCAACAAATAATCATCTGCTCTGCTTTAGGCAGAAAGAGATCTAGCCAATATCTGGATAATTGCAGTCCTCCATCATGATGGCAGTCATGATTCAGTTCCAAAATTCTTTGTCTCTTTCTTCTTTCTGCCCAGATTATCTGTCACTTACTCCAGTGAAGTCTGCCTCTCTGCCTCTGTTGATTTTACCCCAAATTCCATGCATCATTTTGCTGTTACCTAGGTTTTCATACATGATCACAACTGTCATAGGTAGAGATCATATCTTTTTTTTTTAGGCAATTGGGGTTAAGTGACTTGCCCAGGGTCAAACAGCTAGTAAGTGTCAAGTGTTTGGTCTGAGGCTGAATTTGATCTCTGGTCCTCCTGACTTCGGGGCTGGTGCTCTATCCACTGAGATTATATCTTAATATGCAATGTCACTACCCAACATTTTGATCTTAGTTCCCTTTTGAATAAAGTATATATTCCCAGGGCTGTATTCCAGTTTTTAATGTCATTTCTATAAATCTTTATAATACCTGTCAGATCAAATTTGCCTCCTTGAGTAAGGATTTTTAGTATTCTTTGCTTATGCTCATTTTGGGGGGCATTTGTTTGCAGACATCTGAAGCCACGGGTTTTATACATCATTCCTTTCTGAGAGTTGATACATCATTAATTTGTGGATGTTTCTATGTTTTCATTACTATTCATCTTCCTACATTTTAGCTACTTATTATGGTGTTTTGCTTGTTGGATATACATAGATAAGCAATTTTCTTCCTTCTTTTTATATTTAAAAAGTCTTCTTACTAGACTTGAAAAATCCCAAGCAAATATATGTTCACCAAATATATGTTCTTAAGTGAACTTCATCCCTGACCGTGAGCTTGCAGTTCCTATATATTAGGAAGAGACCCAAATTTCATTCTCATATGCTTTTTTCATCAAAAGCTGTCCTTTCACAAATCTGCCTTTCTCTGCAGAAGTCCTTCCTTTTGATCAATAACAAGGATGTTGTGTCACTAAGATTTCACAAGTTTTAACAACCTTAATGGTTTCTAGATTCCTCCTGGCAGTTTAATTTGTGCCCATGAATCACTAGCAATGGGTGATATTCATCTAATTTGAGATGTTCTTTGTTACATCTTGTATATATGCTCCAGCAAGCAGCATTGCTGTTCTCAGCTTAATAATTAATAATCTCACTATCCTTCTCCAAGTGAGGAACCAATTATGACTACTGACCTCTTCTTTTGTTGACCCTTGCTGGGCTATCTCTCACCTGACAGCATCTGTGAATTTAAATCATCATTCCTTGAAGGATAAGCAGCTGTTCCCTTGTTAAGAAGAGTCTCATATTTCTTTTTAAACTCCGTGTGTCCTCTCTCTCATCTATGTTCTGTAACATTATTCTACCTTGTGGAACAAGTCAGGATTCCCATTAGTCTTCTCAAATCCTTCACATTTACATCCTTCTATTTTTTTAAAGGAATAAGTGATGAGTGGAAAGGCATTCCTTGAATCCCCTACCTTCTCTATGGAGGAAGACTAGCCTGTACTTTGAGCTCAGATAGGAGTAGCTTGACAATGATAGAAATACATGCATTGCACACCCTATGCAGGTCAATGCAAAATTACTCCTGTCCTCAATACTTGCTATAAGTGACACATTAAGCTTAGGTCATTCTTTCTGGATTCTTTCCTAGAGAGTTGCTGGAGTAAATGGCTTATGGAAGTCTACAACTCATTCCCACCTTGTTAGCAGATCATTAGAACCATGAAAGGCATATCTAACTTCCTTTCCCTTCCCTTGCTAGACCGTTACCATCTCTTACCAACTTGTCTTACTTCTCTAGTCATTCCCCTCCTTTCATTCTTCTTCTTCCTCCTTTTTATTTGAGTCCTCTTTCTGCTTATCCTCCTTTTCCTTTTCCTCTATCTCATTCTGCTCCTACTTCCCTTAGGTCTTTCAGCTTGAGTCCTTCTATTCTCTTCCTTCAGTTCAAGTTTTTCAACTTCTCATGTTCATCCAAATTTCTATTCCTCAAAATCCACCTCTGGCCTTCTTCACAATTTTTGAATCTTCTAAATCTTCTTTATAGTTTTTGCTGCTTCTACTCAGGTCCTTCTCCTGCCCCTTTTCCCATAATTCTGAACTGTTGTTGGACTTAAGTGATGAATTGAATATGGGTGATGGAGAGGGAAAAGTCTAAGATGACTTTGAAGGTTTAAGTTTATGGTGACTGGGAAGATAGTGGTACCCTCATAATATATCATGAAGGTTCCTGAAAAGGCAATTTGTGAGGAGAAAGTGATGAGTTATACATATATATGCATGTGTAAATACACATATATATGCATATATGTGTGTGTATACAAATATATATACATACATATATAATTATTATAATATATTATTAATATACGTTATACACACACACATGCTACTTATCTGGGTATAGATATCCTATAAGTGGTGGACATGGAGGACTAAAATACAGGGGAGACATGAGAACTAGATTTACAGGTTTGACACGTACATGCAGAAAGGTGATAAGTTGATGCTATGCTGTGAATGAGACAGCCCAGAGGAGGTTGGATAGAGAACAGAAGAGGACCGAGGGCTGAGACATGATCAATTCCTTGAAGGAAAGGAAAAATGTGCTTTTGCCTCTGTACCTCTAGCACCTTGAAGAGTGCCTCACAGATAGTAGAGACTTAAATGTTTGTTGAATATATGAATGCATATACTAAGGAGTGCAAGGAAGAAAAAGAGACAGAGAAGGAGCAAAGTGGTAATAGACTCAGGAGAGATCAATGTTCTGAAAGCCAAGGGAGGAGGAAATATCTTTGAAGGAATTGTCAGTAGTGTCAAAAACTGACAATTGTAGCTCCTCAAACTATATACACTTGACATTGAGCAAATATCTGTTGAATACACACACACATAATGTGTGTGTGTGTGTGTGTATATATGTATATATATATATACATATATATGTATATGTTTGTATGAATGTCTGTACATCTGGTGCAAATGTTTAAATAATGAATGTTTTCCCATTTTCATTTGAATATTTGCCATTACATAGATCCAGTCTGTCAGAGACCCCTGGCTTCGTCAAAATGCTGCATTATATTGGCTCCTCCATCTACATTTTTATTGGGAATATCAGCAATGTTTACTTACATTCAGGAGAATGTGTTGCACATATGTTTGCATACAAATCTTCTAACAATTAGGACCTATTTGCTCTTCCTCTATCCCATTTCTATATTTCTATTTTAGAAAGCTTATATCCAACTATATGTTGAATAGCTGGTATGAATTCAATTATTTTCTTATGAAAATGAATGAAATAAAAAAATTAATCAGTTTAAATAATACACACACCAACTGGCTAGTGCCCTAAAGGAAAATACACATCTTATTTTTTACAGTCAAGAATATAACTGAGACTCCTGTGCCTCTTATGAATTATGGGTCAGAAGTCTCCTAAAGGGAGAAAAAATACATTATAACCAAAATGATATTATATCCTTGGGCTCCCAAATTCATTTCTGTTTTTTTCCCCTAGTTTCTTCCATTTGCTAGCTATGAAAAATCTCAAGTAATGTATAGTGTGCTGTTATTTGCACCTGTGATTATGCTAGGCTATATGCGGTGGGGGGGGGATAACACACACATGAATATGGTGTTCTAAAGTGAGTCAGGCTGAAGAAGGGATCTTTAGCATGTTAAAGCAATGACTAAATTTTCTTACCTGTGAGAGATTTTTGTTGTTCCAGAAAGTAACCCCTTTCTACAAAGGGTGGTGGTGATGGTGGTGATAGTAGTGTTGGAGGGAGTGGGATGTTTATTTGTTTGCTAACTTCAACAACTGACTCATCCCCCACCATACAAATCCAACAGCCTGCTAATTAATGAATGGTTTCAGCAACTAAACTGTAGCCTGCATCTCAGTGATGAAATGCCTCATAAAATAAAAACAAGAATCCCTTAATCGCCAGGATCATTATTTTTCAGTGCTAATCACATCTTACTCCTCAAATGATTCTCTTGAATGGGGACTAATGCTATCACAGAATTATACAACCTTATAGTGGTGCTTTGCTCATTCTTCCATGTCAGTGATTTTTAGGAATATGTAGCAAAGGAAAACATTGGACTGGGTGTCAAAAGAGCCAGGTGCTAATTTGGGTGCTGACACTGAGTAGTGCTATGGTGGATATGTCATGGGACCATGAATTTGTAGCTGACAGGAACTTTAGAGGGGGCATGGCCCCAGGCTCTCATTTTACAAGGAGGAAACTGAGAGCTGTCCAAGTTCACATATAAGTTACAGAGTCCATCTGACCCTGACTTCATATTCTACCACACCATGACTCTTAACCTTAGTTTTATTCTTGACAAAATGGATATAATAATAACATATTATTTGCAATACCCACTCAATTGGGTTGTTTAAATAAAAATGTTTCACATACTGTAAGATTTTGTGCATATTTACCTCTATTATTAATAGTGCACTTACTATTATATGCTGATTATCCTTATAGGAAAAATGGGCTATTATTGTTAGCACAGGATTAGGACTACACTAGCAACCTCTCCCTCACACTGTTGTTTAAAAAGTTAAGCAGTAGGGCCTCACTTTGAGATCTATAAGATGTGACTACCCCATGCCTGAGGTCATAAAGGTATAGTTACCCCACCCCGACTCACAATGCTTGCAATTAGAAAGAGAAAGCAAAGACGAAAGGAATACAAAGACAGGTTTTGTGCATGACAAAGTGGAATGTGGGATGTGGAGGAAACACCTAGAGGAATTAATGCTCTATTTTTTAAAATTGAGTTTGGAGCACCAAGATTTAATCTAAAGGCTTAAGGTTTGGGCAAGGCTAAATTGCTGTTTTCAGCAGCTGGTTTTCCCCTGTGTTTGGTCGCAGAGGTGTGGGACTAGCTGTAGAAGGAAAAAGAAGCACCCTGCAGTTATCCATCAGCCAGATAGACAGTATAGGGGAGGGAGCAGAAGTTGTTTAGGACTATCTAGCAAATGACAACTGTTGGACTGGCAGGAAGCCATCCTTCCCATGCTGTGACTTTCAAATAGGTGTCTATCTGAAGCAGAAAGATATTCGAATCAAGTCTCATTGAAATCTGTCTAGCTGCTAAGAAATATCTCATTGGAATTAAAGGGAATTAAAGGGAAGGATGGTTTGTCTCAAGTTTTCAAGTTTCCATAGCTCTTCCCATGTCACACAGTCATCACTTTTTTGTCTTTTGAATGTAATTGGGAGGACTCCTTTGAAGTGAATCAAGCTCAATAATGAAAAAGTAGCAATAATCTACAAATGGCAAAAGTGAATCTAAAGCTCGTTGGTACCTTGGATATTAACTCATCCAATGCCTCTCACTTTAAAAATGAAAACAATGAGTGAGGTCCAAAGAGATTAATGGCTTAAAGAAAAGTATATATATTCTAAGCAACAGAGCTGGGATTTGAACTGAGCCCTTCTGAGCTCAAATCTAGTTAAAGTACTAATAATCATTGGAGAAAGAGGTCATTTCATCTGAGGATTTGGGAAAAATAAGAAGGAAAAGTATAGACAAAAGTCTATATGCACCCTCAAAGGGTTCAAAGGGTTCAAAGATAGGTTGAATATGATCCCATGGTTGAAAAATCTACAATGGAAATAAACTTACTGAATGATCCTACCTAAATTTATCTTTTGCCCAAATGCACATATTTAGATTTTGGGTTTACTTGAAGGAAGGAATACATGCATGGAAAAATCAGTCTAGTTGGTCAACTGCATTTCTTGAGTTTTCACTGGTTGTACCACAGTACAACCTCAGAATTTATAAAGGAAATGATATTTGGCCTTATCCTAAAGGGTGATATTGTTTGGCAGAAGAACAAGGCCAAATAAATACAACACCAAGTGACAGAAGCAAACAAATATAATCAGTTTTAACTACCCAGTTTACACACATGAATATATGTAAACCAAGCACTCCGGGATATAGGATGGCTTAAATTTGTCCACATCTCTTCCCATTTCAAAAGGAAACATAAGGTACAGTGCTCAGTGTAAAAAGGATAATTGTGAGTTTCAAGGATTCCACCCTCAATGAATTGTCACTGGTTAATGAAATAGTTGAGAAATCTTGCTGCTACAAATTGTGCACTCAAATAAGGACTACATTACAAAAAATCAGACATTCACTAAATATTTTATGCCCCAAAAGATACTATGCACAAACAACTTTAGTCAACATGTTTAATTATTTACTTTAAAGAACAGTATATTCCATTACATAAGGGAAGAAAATATACAAATGTGGAGAGCTATTAGATTGTAAGCTATTTCCTCAAGGGATGTGTTTGCTACACCATCTCTAGAGTAGTTTATATCTGGAATGGACAGAGTGCTTGGGACCATATTATAGGAACAATCTCATTTTAGGGCTGGAAGTAAAGAGAGATGGACAAGGTGCCCTAATAGGACCTTTCAATTTCTGAATTCTTAGAATAAATGGTTATATATGGCTTATTAAATAGATAGAGAAAATGTACTACATATCCATAAATGGCTTATTAAATTGTTGTGACTAGTCAGCAACCCCTAAAAATGCATTTATTCTATTCTAAGGGTTGCCCATTTCATTATAAATGGTTTTACAGACATGTCTAAGCAATTTACAATATAATGGGCAACCCTTAAAATAGAGTAAGTGCATCTGCTCTGGGTTTGATGTGTTATAACTGTCATGTTTCAAAATTAATTATTTGCAAGGCATGTATATACTACTGTACTCTACCCACAGCATCCTTATAAATATATTATTAACTCTCCATAACTCCATCATATGAAGCAATAAAATAGAACACACTGTTACCTTTAAGGAAATGAAAAATAAGTGTTTAGGGTGGTATAACCCAAAAAGTGAACCTTATGGCTGTGGGCTATTCAGGATAAATTGATGTGTCTCTTGCAAATCCTCTCTTTCTAAAAAAGATTCTGGTTAGTCATGTGGGACCAACTAAGGTTGAATTAAAAAAAATACAAATGCCTCTTGCAGAGATCGAGGCTTTCAAAACTTGAAGATGAAGGTAAAATTCTAAAATTTTCCTTGAATCCCACCTCCTTTGTGAAGCCTCCCTTCAGCTAGGGGGAGAAAAGGAAAGGTTTCAATCTGGGCTTAATGCAACTGAATCGGATTTGGGGATTGGAAGTTTTTTGTCAGTACTAATAGGTGAATTCAGGATATGGGATATATACCAGGGGAAAAGGCATAGGGCCCTTATGCCCACTGCCAAAGCTCCTGATCTTCTAACAGTCTTGGGAAGGAAACACTAATAGAGTTCAGTCTCTTCCCCTACTCCCTTCCCTATTTCTCTTCTCTGACAAGAATGCCCCATGTGTCCTGATTTGTTTGGCTCAGGACAAATCTTTACTATTCTCTCTCTAGCCTTGGAAATTCAGTTCTGGAGCCTGTATCAGTTGAGTCCTTTATCCTTCAGGGAGGGAATTGCCTACTCAGGGATCTGTAGATAGCCAGTAGAAGTCTGACTAATATTCCTTAAGCAGTGAGATTTGCTTCCAAGGGACTGTTAAACTATTAAATTAGAGAGGGAGGTAGGGAAAAGTAAGGTAGACACTTCACTAAAGCATCCAGAATGCATTATCTCCTTAGGTCTTTTAATCATTCTTCCTTTCCACCACAATTTTCCCCACACATGTACTCAGTTTTTATATTTAGCAAAGAAAACAGTTTTCTGTGGTTTCTCTGTTTCAAGACTCTTCAACAATAATATTGGGCTTTCTGAAAGAAAGAAAGAAAGAGAGAGAGAGAGAGAGAGAGAGAGAGAGAGAGAGAAAGAGAGAGAGAAGGAAGAGACAGAGGAAAGGAAGAAAGGAAAAGAAAGACAGAAAAGAGAAAAAGTAAAAAGAAAGAGAAATGAAAAAAAGAGAAAAGGAGGAAGAGAGAGAGAGAGAAAGAATTCTTATGATGTCCAAGCACTGTACTAACCAATAATGAAACAAATAGACAAGGAAGACAATCTCTGTTCTCAAGAAAATCACATTCTAATGGGAGAGACAACTATCCATCCACACACACACACACACACACACACACACAAAGCTATAGATAGATAGATATACAGTTACAAGTCAGATGAAAAGGCCCCATGGTCCTTAGGGTGTGGCAGCAAAGCAAATGGTAAAACATTTTCTTTACTTTTATTTCCCCTTGATAAATCTATGTCAATTATGAGCTAGTTAACAGTGCCAAGGACTTTGGTGATGAGACGTTTCTTTTCTGAGTCTTGGATAGCTCTGGCTATTTGAGGAGAAGGGGGCTGCAGCACTTGTAAAGGTGATTACTCAATCCTGTCTCTATAACATCCCCCTCTCCTACTCTATTCACTGCCTTGTCATGGGGGAGGGGCTTTCCTATCTCATTGAAACTATGAGCTATGCTGTACAGGGTTACTTACCTAAGATGGCCAGGTCATAGTGGAGAGTTCTAACAAAAGGTGATCCACTGGAGAAGGAAATGGCAAACCACTCCAGCATCTTTGCCAAGAAAACCCCATGGACAATACTAAAATGATAAAAGAAATGACATTGGAAGACAAGTCCCTTAGGTTGGAAGGGGTCCAATAGGCTACTGGGGAAGAGTAGAGAACAACTGCAATGAGCTCCAGTACTAATGAAGTGGCTGGGACAAAGCCCAAAGGAAGCTCAGCTGCATATGCATCTGGTGATGAAAGGAAAGCGCTATGCTATAAAGATCAGTATTATATAGGAACCTGAAATGTAAGACCTATGAGCCAAGGTAAGCTAGATGCAATCAAACAGGAGATGGAAATATAAACATCTTGTGTATCAATGAACTTAAATGGACAGGAATGGGCGAATTTAATTCAGGTGATCACTACACATACTACTATAGGAAGGAATCCTTTAGAAGAAATGAAGTAGCCCTGATAGTCAATAAAAGGGTGAGAAGAGTAATACTGGGTATATAATCTCAAAAATGACAAAATGTTATTTGTTCATATTCAAGGCAAACCCTTCAGAATCACAGTAATACAAGTCTATGCTCCAACCACTGATGCCAAAGAGATCAAAGCTGATCAGTTCTATGAGACCTACATTATCTAGAAATAACACACAAAAAAGGTTTTCACATTCATCATAGGGGATTGGAATGCTAAAGTAGGAATAGCAAAAGACAATTGGAATAACAGGCAAGTTTGGCCTTGCAGTACAAAATATAGGAGGGCAGAAAATAATACACAGTTACTTACTGGTCATAACACATCCTCTTTTTCTTTTTTCTTTCTTTTGTGCTGAGGCAATGGGGTTAAGTGACTCGCCCAGGGTCACACAGCTAGTAAGTATCAAGTGTCTGAGGCGGGATTTGAACTCAGGTCCTCCTGACTCCAAG
This sequence comes from Phascolarctos cinereus, assembly GCF_003287225.1. NCBI lineage: Eukaryota > Metazoa > Chordata > Mammalia > Diprotodontia > Phascolarctidae > Phascolarctos > Phascolarctos cinereus. The sequence continues at coordinate 549,349,809 of NW_027555847.1, read as the reverse complement.
GCCTGAGCTCTATCCATTGCACTACCTAGCTGCCCCCAACAAACTCTCTTTTTTCAACAACCCAAAAGGTGACTCTATATATGGGCATTATTAGATGATCAATATCAAATTAAATTGATTAATGGTAGAGAAGCTCTATATAGTCAGTTAAAACAAGACCTGGAGCTGACTGTGGATCAGATCATGAGCTTATTGTGACCAATTTCAGACTTAAATTGAAGAAAGCAGAGAAAACAATCAGACTGTATGACCTCATGAATATGAAGTGGAGGTGATGAATAGATTTAAGGGATGATATCTGGCGATACAGTACCTAAAGAACTATTGTATAGGAGGCAGCAACAAAAAACATCCCAAAAAACAAGAAAGCAAAATGAGGCTTTAGAAATAATTGAGGAAAGAAAGAAAGCAAAAGGGAAAGGGAAAAAAGAAAGATATAACCAACTGGACGCAGAATTCCAGAGAATTGCAAGGAGTGATAAGAAGGTTTTTTTTTTAATGAGCAATGTAAAGAAATAGAAGGAAACAACAGAATTGGTAAGACAAGAGATCTCTTCAAGAAAATTAGAGATATCAGGGGAAAGTTCCATGCAAAAATGGGCATGATAAAAAAAATGGTAGGGATTTAACAGAAGCAGAAGAGAGTAAGAAGTGGAAAAAATAGCCAAAAGAATTGTACCAGAAAGATTTTAACATCACCAATAACCACGGTGGTGTGGTTACTGATCTAAAGTCATACATCCTGAAGAGCAATGTCAAGTGAGCCTTAGGAATCATTGCTAACACTAAGGCTAATGGAGGTGGTGGAATTCCAGCTGAGCTATTTAAAACCATAAAAGATGATTTTGTGAAAGTGTTGCACTTAATATGCCAGTAAATTTGGAAAACACAGCAGTGGCCACTGGATTGGAAAAGATTAGTTTACATATCAATCCTAAAGAAGGGCAATGTCAAGAAATATTCAAATTACCAAGCAGTTGCACTCATTTCACATGCCAGCAAGGTTATTCTCAAAATTCTGTGAGTTAGGCTTCAGCAATATGTAAACTGAGAATTACCAGAAGAGCAGGCTGGTTTTCGAAGAGGAAGAGGAAATAGACACCAAATTGCCAACATTTGCTGTATTATGACAAAAGCAAAGGGATTCCAGAAAAAAACAGCAACAGCAACATCCATTTCTTCTTTAAAGATTACACTAAAACCTTTGACTATGTGGATCACAACAATATGTGGCAAGAGCTCAAAGAGGTGAAAGTGCCAGACTTACTTGTCTCCTGAGGAACCTGTATTTGGGCCAAGAAGGAGTATAGCAAGGATGTTTATTATCACCTTACTTATTTAACTTATATGCAGAGTATATCATGTAAAATGCCAGGCTGGATGAATCAACAGCTGCAATTAAGGCTGCTGAAAGAAATATCAACAATCTCAGATATGCATATAATACAACTCTGATGGCAGAAACTGAAGAGGAATTAAGAAGCCTCTAGATAGAGGGAAAGAGGAGAGCATAAAAGCTGGGCCCCTTTTCCACAAGGGTCGCTCACCCCAAAGATAGCTTCCACACTGGAAGGAAGGTGGCTAGTGTAGGAAGCATCATTATTCCTGGTATTCTTGGGTTTGGGATCCTGGGTTGTCTCCACCAGGGACTTCCTATGCTCCCAATAAAAGAAGCAGTGTGCTATATTGGATAGAGGCTGGTATCAGAGTTAGTATAGCCTGGGTTCACGTCCCACCTCTGATGTATACAGTCTATATGACTCTGGAGAAGTCTTTAACCTCTCATTGTTCTAGTGGAGATGTTAATCTGCATCAGTAGAGGGACTGTATTCCCTATAATTTTATCCTAATGAAACTAACTGTAGTAAGTACTCCAGGTTAAATAAATGATAGCATTTATATATCAGTTTAAGGCTTACAAAGCATTTGATGTTTGTTAACTCTTCTGATGCTGACAGTAACCTTGTGAGGTGGTTGATATTATCCCCAATTTGCAGATGAGGAAACTGAGGCTGAGAGGTTGTCTTTCCTAGGGTCAAATAACTAGCAAGTATCTGAGGCAAGATTCAAACTCAGGTTTTCTAACTCTAAGTCTGTCAATCTGATTGATCACTTGTCTACCAGAACTGTTTCTTCCTTAGCCATCCTTTTATTTCTTTTGGGTACTTTATTCAGCACCTCCTTTTTCTGATCGTCTTAAATCTATCTTTACACACTTTCCCTAGGATTCACTCTTTTCCTATAATATGGTTCTTTCCTCCCTACAATGTTCCCTGCATCACCAAGGGTACTTGGACCATAACCATTCAGACAACTCTCTCTTTGTTCGCTTCCCCAAAGCATTAATTTAACAGATGTCATGGACCTTGTGAGTGTTTATACATCCAACTGAGAGAACATCCTTTGGGTGTCAGTCAGGAGACTTGGGCCCTAATCCCAGTTACTCACTGACTAGCTTTGTAGCAAGACATTAAAAACTCTTTACTTCTTAGTTTCCTCATTTATAAAATAATGTGATTATACTAGAATATCTCCAAGGCCAATCAATCAATAAAACTTATTAAGTGCCTTCTGTACCAAGCACTAAATGTTCCCTACAGCTCTAAAAGTTTGTGGGGTCTTACCTGTTCAACTCTCCTTACAGTGTAGCCCCCTCAATGTCATATACAGATAGATAAGAACTAATAGCATGATTGCACCATGTTTATAAAATGTACCATGTACATTTGTACCATGATTATAAAATGGATATAATGAAATGCTGAAATTATGTTTCATAAATCCTACTATTTATGCTTATGTACCTGTGTGAACATGGGCAAATCCCTTCACCTCTCCAAGTCTCAGTTCCCTTAACTGTAAAAGGAGGGAGCTGGATTAAATGGCCTCTGAGATCCCTTCTAGCTCCAGAGCCATGGGCTTATGGACTATAAATCCATAAAGGTACAACATAACATAGTGGGGGGGGAGACATTGAACTTTGGTTAAACAAATTTGAGTCTAAGTCCTACCTTAAATACTTATTACCTGTGCTATACTGAGTAATTCACTTTGAGTCTCAGTTTTCTCATCTGTACAACTGGTATACAGTTCTTTTCATTATCTATCTTCAACAAAAAGCTTGGCTAGTGATAGTATTTAAAAGTAAAATTATCTTACATATTATTTATTTTAAACTCCTAATTTGAGAGAGAGAGAGAGAGAGAGAGAGAGAGAGAGAGAGAGAGAGAGAGAGAGAGAGAGAGAGAGAGAGAGAGAGAGACTCTGATAATTTACTGAGCATCTCTTGGTAGCAGGTTACAGAGTAAAGATTAGAACATCCGTCCTTTGACTCCAATGCTAGGGCTTTTTCTACTCCAAGCCCAAAACACACAGACACATAGACACACAAACACACACACACACACACACACACACACACACAGAGAAATATATAAATGGAAATTTTTAAAGTAAGATCAAGACAGGGAGACTCCTTACAGCCAGTTTATTTTTTGTTGTTCTATCCCTAGCACCTGGTACATACTAGGTTGTTAATAAATGATGGTGAATTGAATTAAAATGCCACTTCGCCACTTAGCTAGCAAATTAGTGGTGAGAAAAGTCCTTTGTTAACCTTAAAATGCTAAGGAAGTTTGAGTCACCACTATCATCATCATCATCATAATCATCAGGAACATCATCGTCACCATCACCCCATCATCATTACCATTATTATCATAATCATTACTATTTCTTTGGTGGTTTGCCTTTTCAGTAGCAATTCCAAAACAAACAGGAGAATTCCTTCTTTGTGTTCTGGGAGATCATATTCCTCAGTTCAGAGCAAAATACCGAAGCTTATTTCCATTATTCCATATTGTGTGTTGCATGGTATGGCTCCAAGTTACATGCCAGCTTGTGGAAGCTCTGCCTTTGCATTTCAAAACCAGCCCAAATAATAGACTGGAAGAGATTTGTGGATGAGAAAAGAGTGTTGTTTGAATTAAGCTCTGTGGGCACAGAGCCATAGACGCCTGCACAGCTGATAAGGGTGGAAATTTCATTTCTGCTAAAAATAAAGCCCTTAGTGGGATAGCAAATCCCTGAAAACTCTGAAAGTAAAAGCTGATGATCCTAATTTTGCCCAGGTGGCCTCTTACTTACCCAGCCTCGTGTACAGCAAATATCTTCCCGTTAACTGGTTTATTCTCTTAGCAGGTGTTGTATTCAGAAGAGATCTTGATTCTACATCATTGATCTATATCAGTGAATAGAAATCCATTCACCTTACAGATTTCCCTGCAGTAAATTGGCAAAAGGATGAAGGAGAAGAGGACTATAAACTCAAATAAGGACATCAGTTTAGTTTTCCTCTTCAGAGTAATGTCTAGGTTTCCCCCCCTTTTCTTTCTATTCCTTCAGCCCAAAGATGAGCTATGAATATGAGATATTTTTAAGTATGGGATTTTCTATGAAACATAATGAAAATGTAAGAGAATCTATCAGTACCAGATTTCAAATGGTACTACAAAGCAATAATCACTAAAACAATTTGGAGAAAGAGAAAGAGAGAGAGAGAGAGAGAGAGAGAGAGAGAGAGAGAGAGAGAGAGATTAGTAGAACAGATTAGGCATATATAACGTAAAAAGAAACCAACATACAGTAACATAGTATTTGATTAATCCAAAGATACCAGTTACTGAGGTAAGTGACTATTAGACAAAATCTGTGAAAACTGAACAGTGATATGGCATAAATTTATTTTAGACCAAAACTTCACATACTATACCATGATAGGCTCTAAAAAGGATATATAACCTATATATAAAAGGTCAAATCATAAACAAATTAAAGGAGCAAAAGGAAAAAAACATACCTTTCAGATCTAAGGATAGATGAAGAGTTAATGACTAAACAAGGGATCAAGGGATCACACAAGGTAGAATAGATAATATTAGTTATATAATATTTTAAAAGTTTTTATACTTTACACTTTTATTTCAATGTAGTCAAAATATAAGGGAAACAGGTATTTTGGGAAAAAGTGCTACAAGAAGGTTCTCTGAAAAAGGTGTCCCATCCATGAAATATAAAAAACTCTTTCAAATTTCTAAGACAAGACACTCCCCAAAAGATAAATGGTCATTTTTCAAAGGGAAAAAAATAAGCTATCACCAATGATGTGGAAAATATTCTAAATCACTAATAATTAGAGAAGTGCAAATTAAAGTAACTTTAAAGTTCAATCTCACAACTATCAGACTGGCAAAGATGAAAAAATCAGAAAATAAAAAAAATTGTTGGAGAATCTGGGTAAACCAATCCAATAGTACAGGATTGGTGGAAGTTTAAATTATTCTAGCTATTCCGGAAAGCAATTTAAAGTAAACCCCCAAAGCTACCAGACTGTCCAAACTTTTGAATCACCTATACCACTTGTAGACCTGTACTAGAAAGAAAAAAAGAAAAGACTTTATAGATACAAAAATATTTATAGCAGCTCTTTTTGTAATAGGCAAAACTAGGAAATTAAGGAGGTGTACTCATATTATTAATAGCTAAACAAATTGTGGTCTATAAATATAATAGAATATCATTTTGCTATAGGAAATGATGAAATGGAAAATATCAGAGGAATCTAGGCAGACCTGTCTGAAGTAATGGAGAGTGAAGTGAACAATAAATAGTACAATTTATACAATGATAACATTATAGAGAAAAATAAACAAACCTTTGAATAACTTTAGAAGTCTCATCAATGCAATGATAAACCGTGAGTCCAAAAGAATGATGATGAAATGCACAACTCACCTCCTGATAGAGCTAATGAATTAAAAATGCAAAAAGAGGCATATTTTCAGATAGCACTAATGTGGGAATTGTTATACCAATCTATCAAGCTATGTAGTCAAGGGTTTGTTATTGTTTTTAGAATTTGATCAATGTGGATCTGTATTGGGAAGAAGATAAATAAAAATGTGTGTTAATTAAAAATGAAAATAATCACATTTAAAAAAAGAAATATAATGAAGTGTCATTTTCACTTATCTTTACTTGTATCAATTACTTATTTATTTAGGGCTAAATTTAGGTTCCAGTGAGATAACTTCATCTCCAAAATCTGCCTTGTGTCATGTTATAAAAAAAAAACAACCTAATTTCTGCATATCTACTTTGTAGAAGTACAGCAGTCAATGTTGAGATGACTGTGCAATGTGTGCCGTGGAGACAGCATGAGCAGTACTAGTATCTGTGAATATGACCAGAATATTAAGTAATCAATGGGGAAGGCTCATCAAAGATAAGAGTTATGGCAATCTGCTGGACACTCAGTTAGATCATGGGATCATCTATTTAGAGATGGAAGGGACCATAGAAGACGATCTTATTCAATCCTCTCTTTTTACCAATGTGGAAGCTAAGGCCCAAAGGTGTTAAATGACTTATCTAAGGCCATACTGTAAATAAGTGGCTAGGGATAAGAACCCAATACCTCTGATGAGTCATCATATCCAGTACTTTTTCTCCTGCACCATGCTGATTAACCAAAGTACTTAAAAAGATTCAGATTCATATACATTTTTAATGAGTAGCAATTTACTTTTAGCAAATATAGTGATTTATATACATTTTTTCAGATTTATATACATCTTAATGAGTAACAATTTACTTTTAGTTTCTTTTAAGCACATTGCCATTGAAAGATATTTGCCAGTCAAGCACCATGAGTAGTTTTTGTTCAGTCTCTCAATGGCACAATGCCTAAAATGGAAGCAGTCTAACATTTATTGGCAAACACTCTGTCTATATTTTGGCCCAATTCCGAGAGAACTTAGGTAAATCCCCATTACTTCATTAGGACTTGGGAAAAGCCTACATGTTGCCAAGTATGGAACCTATTGGAGAAAGGGGGGAGAGGGAAGGAGAAAGGTTGGGGTTTTCAGTTAGTTTTGAATTTGTTCAGCCAAGATAAAATTTGGTTTGGAAAGAACCACCAGAAGTTACTCAGACCTATGGGGAGCTCAATCAGGGCAAAGAACTTTATTCTTTATTCCTTTCTTCTCCTTTCTTTTTTTAAAATTTCATTTTCCTTTTTCCTCTTCATTATCTAATTACTAGCTTTGAACTAAAAAACTACTGAAAAATTAATCGCATTAATTATTCTTTTTTCTGTTCATTAGCAAGTAAACAAATTTAATTTAACATAGCAATCTGTATTCATTTTTAAACAAAAAGCTGCCTGGAAAGACTTGATGTGGAAATGACTTGTAATCCTAGAGGATATAATTTGTATTACCAATGTTCCTCCAGACACCAGAATAATAAGCATCATCTTCTCTAAAAAATAAAGTTTTGAATAATGCCATATGAATTTTCTTGTGCTATCTTGGTGTGCTCAATAACTTAGCTATGAGAGGATATTCTCAAAAGAAGACAGGATACTGCAACTTGGACATTCAGTGAGCTCTAAGTGAGGTGATGGAAATGACTATCCAGAACTCCCCATATAAAAGCAGTGCTTAGCTTAATAGAATTTGATGGCACAGTAAATAGAATGCTGAACCTGGAGCTGAATTCAAATCTGGCCTCCAATATTTCCTAGATGTGTGATCCTGGACAAGTCACTTTACCTTTGTCTACCTCAGTTTCTTCAACTGTAAAATGGGGATAATATTGCAACTATCCCTCAAAGTTGTTATAAGGATAAAATGAACTAAAATAGGTTAAGGATTTGTAAACTAAAGAGCTATACAAATGTTGTTATTATTAGCATCTATTATTATTATTATTATTATTTATTATTTCTGCTTGTGAAATACCAGGCAACATTATAGTATAACAAATCTGATCAGTCATTCATTCCATATTGCTAAACTCAGAAAATATGATAACACATACAATTTTTTCCAAAAAAAAAAAGCTTTATTTTTTAAACAAATAAATCAAAGGAAAAGAAAATACTTTTCCCATGCCCTGTCCCCAACCCCTTGAGACTGAGAGGCAGTCTGATACGATGCAACCAACATTGCCTTGGGACACGGAACATTGTTTCACATCCAACTTATGATGCTTACCATGTGATTCTTTGAGCACTATTTGCCTATTGCCACGTCAATTTTCTGAAGTAAATCATTTAACCCCAATGTGCCTCAGTTTTCTCATTTATAAAAATAAAAGGGTTAGGTGATAGCCTCTGAGGTTCCTTGCAGCTATTGGATCTGTGAGCTATGGCTATTGTCCTCTAGTTGCTATTGCCCCTCCCTATCCCTTCCCAATTTCCTTGCGTTTATTTATTTTGCATATTTTTATATGGTCCCATACAGATATTTGTCTCCTCTAATAGAATGTTAGCTCCTGGAAGGCAAAAAGCTTGTTTTATGGGAGGAAAGTGCCTGACACTTGTTTTTCCCATACCTAATAAGTACTTAAAAATACTTATTATAGCTATACCATGTACCATAAATACATAGTAATTACTTAATAAATATTTAATTAACAACCTTCATTGTCATAAAAGTCCTTCTTGTGGTATGTTTAACCTAAATCCCTTATGCTATCACGTGGATCATAGGCTAAAAGATGGAATTTTGATTTCTTCTTATTCTAAAAAATGACTGGTCACCATCTGTTGTAAAGAAACCTTTCATCTACTCTAATACCCATTATGAGAATCCCCCTTTACTCTCTTCCCTTCCAAACTAAATAATCCTAGTTCCTCTAACCTTTCCTTAAAGGTCCAATTTTCCAACCCTTTAATCACTTCTATGGCTCTTCTCTGGATTCTCTACAAACTCTCAATGTCCCTCTAGGGCTGTGGAGCCCAGAATTGAGTAATAATTTGTCTTGCTTTCATTTGTTGTCATGTGGTGGGAGCTGTGGGTTTGGCCTGCCCTGTGACCTAGATTGTAGACAATCTAAGGGTAAATACTGAATTTACCTTGCTCAGAAAGCATAATGCTAACAGCCTTATGGAGAATTTTTCATTACTGCTTATGGAATACTTTGTTCAGTATATTTAGGGTTAAATAATAATGTTTTGGAATATGAGTTTACCAAATATAGAATACTTTTGTGCACTGAATTTGACTTTGAGTCAGAGATAAGAGTCAGAAAAGGATATTTTTTGAGGAAAAAATAGTCAATTTTCTTTCATGTCAGAAAAGCATACATTGAAGCTATAAGAAATTATACTGGGGATTTTTGGTTTGGGTTTGTTTATTTATCTATGAACCATACCTGTGACTGAAACCTGACGTTCAAGTCATTTGACAAGATGTAGGGCACTACTACTCACCAAGTAAATAGATACAATAATGAGAGGCAACATAGGAAGAAAGCAGGATAAAGCCTAAATATAAAGTTAGTATAACAACAACGTAACGCAAATATTGCAACAGGTATAATCACTGTCATATATGATACATGAGTGTCACCTAATTTGTGTGTCCGATTTAGTGAGTCAAAGTAATTTTCAGGAATTAGTAGCTTCATTTATTAGAATCATCCATCCCTTAACATGGAAGTGATAGAAATACTGTTATCATCATCATCACCACCACCACCAATCATTATCAATTTTTGACAGCCATAACTTGTTTTGAAGTTTATAAAGTACTTATATGAAGAAAAACTATTCCATATCTCAGGACAATGTCAAATTGTGTCTTGTCATAGATTTAGAAAGGACCTTAGAAGCCATTTAATTCACAGCCCTCATTTTAGTTGAGGAAAAGGAGGCACAGGCAAAAGTGATTTGTCCAAATCTTTCAGAGAAGTAAGCCTTAGAGTGAGGATTCGAACCCCAATCCCTGGTTTTACACTAAGGGACTTCAACATATTTGTTGATGTTCTCAACATCAGTCTCCTGAATTCTCATGACCTATTCCTCTATTTCACCTCAGCCAGGGTAAGATCACTGATCATACCATCACCCATAAATACCCCACTTCCATGGCCAAGAATTCTGAAATTCCTCTATTTAGCCCTGTTCTCCTAGCATTTCATCTCCCCCTAGGTATTATTCTTTCCAAAACTATTCTTTTTCCTCATCATGACTCTCACTCTACTCCTCAGCATTCTGCCAAGTCATCAGCCCTGCTCTGGATATGCTATCCTTCCCTCCCAATCTTAATTACTTAATAGACCAATTCAAATTCAAACTATTTTCTACTCTTGAATTCTTTGCTCCTTTATCCTTTCACTACTCATGCCATTCCAATCCCCAGCCTTTTATTGCTCCCACCATCTTCCTCCTCTGGTACTCATGTGCTGCTCAATAGAGCTAAAAGAAGTCTTGCAAACAGGTTTAACTGAATTCACCACAAATTTAGGCCCTCAGCATAGCAAAACAATAATTCTACTCTTCCTCAAATACATCACTCTCCACAAAGTCTATTCCAAACTATCTCTTCTCTCTTCAAGCCTCCAGAATTACCATCTACCTCTATCCTTTCATCTCAGACTCTTTTCTCATAGTACACAGGAAAAAAAAGCCATTCCCTGAGGATTCTTTCCTTCTCTTTATCTCGCAATACCTCAACACATCCCCTGCCCTTTCCCCTTTTGGTCTAGTCTTTGGAGAAGAGGCAGTCTTTCTCTTTATCAAGGGATATGTCTCTACATATATCCTTGCTTCCATTCACTCTCAACTTCTCCAGAATGTTGACCCCGCTAATCTTTAATTTCTCCCCAACAGATTCTCCTCTGATGCCTACAAAAATGCCCTTCTGCCCCATCTTAAAAATATTCACAAGATCTTACCATCCCTACTCACTATCATCCTCTATCTCTACTCTCTTCTTTTTCTAGGCCAAAGTCCTAGAACAAAAACATCTTTTCTCAAGAACTTCATTTCTTCTCCTCACATTTTTTACTTTAACCCTGGAAATCTGGCTTCTGAGCACATCAGTCAACTGAATTTGCCTTCTGCGAAGTTACTGATTTTCTCTTAATTGTCATATCTAATGGCCTCTTCTCAACTTTTATTCTACTTGTCCTCTCTACAATATTTTAGGGTTGACCACTCTGTCTTCTCAGATATCCTATCTCCTCTCTGGGCTCTCTCTTCTGGATCTCTTGTATATGTATGTATATATGTGTGTGCATCCATATCTCCATTTATATCTTTATATCTAGCTTCTCTCATAAGCACCTGACTTGCAATGTAAACTATTAGACATTTCAAACTGGGTAGCTCATAACTTCTCAAGGTCATCACCTCTAAACCAAAACATAATGCCACCAAAAAAAAAGATACACCCTTTTCCTGATTTTTCCTATTATAGTGGCAAGTACTACAATTCTTTCTGTCTCTGAGGTTCACAACTTTGGTGTCATTCTCAATTTCTCACTCAAATTCATTCCATATATCAAATAAGTTGACAAATATTGTAATTTCTACCTCTCCAGCGTCTTACATATGCACCCTTTCCTCTCTACTCACAAAGCCCAGGCACCTCACCTTCCTTAAATTATTGCAATAGCTTCCTAGTGGGTCTTTGTATCTCAATGTGCTCCCCCATTCAATCCATCCTCCACATAGCTGCTAAAGAGATTTTCCTAGATCAAAGATCTAGTCATGCCATGTATTCATTTAATCAAATTTACTGGCTTCCTATTGCCTCTAGGATGAAAAATTTAAAAAAAACCTTCTCTGTTTGACATTTAAATCTCTTCCCCATCTGGCCCCTTCCTACCTTCCCAGCATTCTCACACATTACACAACTCTCATCTTTCTTTTATTTAGCCTAACTTGCTATTTCTCTCTCTCTGTGTCTCTCTGTCTCTCTGTCTCTGTCTCTCTCTCCCTCTCTCCCTCCCTCTGTCTCTCTCTGTCTCTCCCTCTCTCTCTCTCTCTCTCTCTCTCTCTCTCTCTCTCTCTCTCTCTTTCTCTCTCTCTTTCTCTCTCTCTCTCTCTCTCTCTCTCTCTCTCTCTCTCTCTCTCTCTCTCTCTCTCTCACACACACACACACACAGAAGCACACACACACTCCATATTCCATCTCTGCTCCTTTGTACAAGCTGAAATAAACTCCTTCCTCACTCTGTTCCTGTAATCTCTGGTTTCCTTCAGATTTAGATCAACTACCACTTTCTACAGAAAATCTGCTTATAATCCTCCAGCTGCTAGTGCACTTTTCCCAAAGTTTGCATTTATTCATTGTGCACCTATGCATATATGTTATATATGTGTCTTCTACATGAAATTAGATATATGCATATATGTGTACATATAGAACTGAGACATGAAAGGGAATCATACTCAACTCATACTCATACAGCCTCTGCTTGAAAAGCTCCTTTGAGAGGTAATTGGACTTTTGAGGCAGTCCATTTTAATTTAAATTGTTTTGTTTCCTAGATATCAAGCCTATATTTTTATCCCCTTGCAAGTCCCAATATTGCTCTTGTTTCTACTCACTAAGGGAAAATAGAACAAATTTGTTCTTTGTATCTCTGCCAAATGATAGCCTTTGAAATGCTTGAAGACAACAGTCATGTCTCTCTAAACCCCCTCTTCTCCAAATCAAATACTGTCAATTCTTTCAGTTGATCCCCATATGTCATGGACGTAAGACCCTCCATCATCTTAGTTGCCCTCCTCTTTGCTCTCTCCAGCTTTTCAGAGTCCTTCTTAAACCACAGTGAATACAAATGTTTATGGTACTCCAGAAGTGTGACCAGGACACAGTGCAGTTGGACAACCACCTCTCAATTCCTGGAAGCTATCTATGCTCCTCTTAATACAGCCCATGATCATATTACCTTTTTTTGGCTACCATGTCACACTGGTGATTCATACTAAGCTTGTGTTCCATTAAAATCCTCAGATCTTTTTCAGAACTACTGTCAATCCATGTCTTTCCCATGTTGGATTTCTGAAGCTGTGGGGGTTTTTTTAGCCAAATGAAAGACTTTCTTTTAATCTATATTGAATTCCATCTTCTTGGATTCTTTTCAAAGATCTAGCCTGTTGATATCCTTTGGTATCCTGACTTTATCCTCCTATGTGTTAACTAACCCTCCTAACTTTGTGTCATGGAAAAATTTAATGAGCATACCACCTATGCTTTTGTGCATGTCCTTGATAAAAAATATATATATATATATATATATTAGATAGCAAGCACAAATTCCTGAGGTACTCAGTTAAAGACCTCCTGCCATGTTAACATTAAAGCAATAATGACTACTCTTTGAGTCTGACCAGCCAATCAGTCCTGAATCCATTTGATTATATCATTATCAAATTCCATCTTCTCCATGGAATCATGTGAGATACTTCATCAAAAGCTTTGCTAAAAAGTAGTAAATTATATCCACAGTATGCCCCTTCTCTACAAGTTTAGCTATCCTGCTTAAAAAAAAAAGAAGGAAATTAGCCTTGTTTGGCATGATTTGTTCTTATACATATTTACCATCTCTCTTTAATGATCCATTCTAGAATTTCCCCAAGAATCAAAATCAAGGTCACTTGCCTATATAAGTTGTAAAGTCTGTTCTTTTCCTTTTTTTGAAGACTGGGATAATATTTGCCATTCTCCAATCTTAAGGTGTGTCTCTCATTTTCCCTGATCTTTCCCATATTATTGACAGTGACTTCATCGTCAAAACTGCTGGGGGGGTTTTCTTCAGAAGCTGTGGATGTAGTTCATCTAAGCTGGGTGATTTGAATTCATTGAAGAGAAACTTGACTTTTTCTTCCTATTTCTTATTTACCTTGGGCATTAACTCCTTATTAGTCATTTTTATTCTGTCATTTCCAGCATACAGGTCATTCTCTTTGGCAGGAAAAAAAATGAAAGCAACTGAAGAATGGATCAATCCTGCCTTTTCTCTGTTGTTATAACTTATCTTCATCCCATCTATACTAAACAAAGTTATATTTCTTCTTTGGTCCTTCCATTTCTTCCATTCCAGTTTAAAAAAAAATGTTTTCCCTAACTCACTTTATCATCCTCAGTTCATCCTCAACATTAACATTCCTGTGTTCACAACATTGTCCCACCCTCATATTCATTCTCTCTTTTCTAGTCTTATTTCCATCTTATATGTTTATTTCTTTTAATGATCTAATTTGGGTTACTGTATTCACATTAATCTCTTCAGACAAATTCCAATTTTCCTGTTCACTGGAACTGTTTCCCTTTGTGCCTTCAAAATTTAATTCTTGAACATTCTTCCTAGAATGGTATCCCTTAAAACATTTTAACCCATCGGATCTAAATTATCCTTCCTCTAAACTTTTTGAAATATGCTTTCACAAAATCTTAATATACCAGGATTTCCTTCTCAGTTTCACCTACTCTGACAAGAAAGGGTCATTTCCCTCAAGTTTCCCATTATATCCATTCCAGCAATGATTTTCCCTTTCTTACTGAGAATCAGATATAGAATAGAATTTCCCCTTGTTACCTTCTCCACCTGTTGATAGATGAAGTTATAGTTAAGGCAAGTCGGGAAGTTATTTCCTGGTCTATTTTGATGGGAAGAAGGTGCCAACAGAAGTCTGTAGAATTGAAGTTCTCCATCTCTTCATCTCCATCTCCATCTCAACTTGTGCTAGGCTTGTGAACTATTTCATAAGCTTCCTATTTATTTCCTCTTTTTGTCTAAGGGGTCTATGATATACTCTCATGAAGAAAATGACCCTTAGTTTTTACTCCATTTACTTCCACCCAAATGCTTTTAGAGATACTTTCAATTATTCCCCAAGTGACAGTCCCAAAGGTTCACACAGACTATTAGTGCCTGAACTGTGGTAGCACATTCGAAGCTCCTATTGGTCTGTTTAGCCAGAGTTGGGCTCACTAAAACCTGTATCTACCGTAGTGATGTCATTTTGGTCCTCTTTGAAAACAAAGGACAACAACCAATGAACCAAGTGACAGTCCCATTGCTATGCTTTTTTTTTTGTCATTTGTTGCTGGTGTATATAATATCCATATGAGTTCTAATCTGAGAAATTTGTCCTGATCCCCTAGGTTGCATTCTAGAGGATAAAAATGGTTAATAGCAATGCATAAGTAATATGAATGAAGATATAGTATGAGAGCACTTGCTGCCATTGGTAAGTTCAAGACTTATGACTCAGATGAACAGCATGTTCATGTACTGAATAAGTAGGGAATGTGTGATTTCTGGGCTACTATTAGTGACATATAGAAGACTGTGAGGAATAGGAGAAGTAATTTAGTATCCAGAGGAAGGCAAATACAATAATTTTCAAAAAGGAAAAGATAATTTATATACTCAACTAATGAGTGTAACTTTAGTTCCTAGCAAAATTCTAGACTGTATTTATTATTAAAGGGATGGTTACTGGACAAATAGAAAAGAGAGCAGAGTTCTGGAAAAAAGGAAATGTACTTTTTGTGGTAGTGGGAGATTTTTGGTGTGTAATGCTGAGTTAGATTCAGTTAATGTGTTCATTAATTTTGTAGAACTGCTTTCCTTTTTATATTTCTTTTTTTTTAATTATTATTTGTTAAAGGCAATGGTGCTTCCAGTAGAAAAAGGTGAAAGATGCATTTGCAAATAAAGGCTATATAAAAACAAAAGATACTAATAATTTAAAAATTAAAAAAAAGCAGTTGTCATAGAAAGGCATCATAAATTTACCATGAACAGCTTATGTTCTATTGAACTAATTTGCTTTTTCTTTGACAGGTAAATCAATGGAAAACTCTTGATACGTATATTGACATTTTAATAAATTTTTTAAACACAAAATCCACTTTGTTCCATTGTAAAATGCTGGTTCTTAGGATAAGCTAGGTTGCTATAAAGCTGTTCTATATTCTCCATAAGTATGGAACCAAATGCAAAAGCCTCCTTTTTTGTGTTGTCAACAATAGATGTCATCACTTCATGTGACATCACCAGATCCTTGTTCTCTGGAGCCTTGGGACTTGCTTCCTTAGATAACCCATATCATCTTGTGGAAAAGATAGAGTTGTAGGATGGATGAGAATATATATTCGGAACTGGTTGAATGGAGTAAAAAATTTTTCAGTTCTCTGTCAACTTGGAAGGAGCACTCCAATAAGGTTGCCCAAGGACTTGAGCTTGGGACCTTGCTGCTTAACCTTATTATCAATGACTTGGATAAAGTCAGCACTCAGTAACAGTCAAAAACATTTGTTAAGTACCTACTACATTCCAGGAAATGTAAAAAAACAAAACAAAACAAAACATTGGGGATAAGAATAAGAAAATGGAAGACAGTCTCCGCCCCAAGGAACTTGCAATCTAATAGGGGAAAGATGATACACAAAAGGGAACTAAAAAGGGGGGCCACTAGAAGGTACCCAGAGTGATTCACATTGTTCATGGAGTGAAAATCAAGCAGAGTAGCTAATGGGAAATGAAGTTAGCTGGAAAAATTTGATCTTTCTGAAAAGGGAGGCTTTGAAAGGAGTTGATTGCTTTGCCCTCCTGCTCTCCAGTAGTATGGGAGAAGAACTAAGGGTACTAAGGAAGTATTGAATTAATCTCTATGATAATAATTTCAGGAGATAAAATTACTCTGGACATGGCATGATGTTCCTGGGAGTGGAACTACACAGAGCAGATGTTGGGAAAATTCAGGATAAAAGCATAGATGGTATGATTATCATATTTGTAACTGAGGGAAAGCCAATGGGGACCATGGAATACAAAAATACAAGAAGCCAAGAGTACAAAAAAAAAGATTTTGACAATCTAGAATATTGGGCTGAATTTAATAGTGATAAATGCAAGGTATAAGCCTGGGGCTAAGCTATAAACTCCATAAGTATAGTGGTGAGGCAGTGGTTTATCTGGGAATTTTAGTGGACTGCAAGCTCATCTTGAATCAACAGAGTGATTTTGCAGCCAACAAAGCTAGAGCTGTTTTGGATTGTATTAAAAGGAGATTAGATTCAAGATTAAGAAAGTGATAGTCTTATTGCTTCCTGGTCAGAAAACATTTGGAATATTGAATTAAATTCTGGGCATCGTGGTTTAAGAAGGACACTGTTAAGTTTCAGAATGTTCAAAGGAAGGGAACAAGAAAAGTGAAAGGTCTAGACTCTGTGTGAGGCTCTGAGAACATAGAGACAGAATTGAAACACTCCTTGCCCTCAAGAGCAATGATTATGTTCTATCAGGGCCAACATGATGCACATATGTAAGTATATGTAAACTTTGAGCTAGTGATACCACTACTAGGTCTGTGTCCCAAAAGAGAAAAAAAGAAAGAAAGAGAAAGGGCCTATCTGCACCAATTTATAGCAGCTCTTTTCTGGGGGAAAAGAATTAGAAATTTAGGGGATGTCCATCAATTGGGGAATGGCTGAAAAAATTCTGGCATGTAATTATGATGGAATACTATTGTACTACAGGAAATGATGAGCAAGATGCTCTCAGAGAAACCTGGAAGGACTTATGTGAGATAACGCAATGTGAAATGTACTGTGTACAAAGTAACAGCAATATTTTAGGATGAACAGCTGTGAATGACTTAGCAATACTCAGCAGTACAATGATCCAAGACAGTTTTGAAGAACTGATGATGAAAAATGGTATCCATCCCCAGACAAAGAACTGATAGTGTCTGAATGCAGATTGAAGCATACTTTTTTTTACTTTCCTTATTTTTCCAGAGATTTTTTTGGGGGGTCTATGTCTTCTTTTACAATATGACTATTATGGAAATGTTTTGCATGATTACACATGCATAAATGTAAGATCTATTTATCTATCACCTACATATTTATCCATCTGTCATCTATCTATCTAAGGTAATTTTTGGGAGGGGGAAATAGCAACTGGAGGAAATCAAGGGGAAAAAAAGCCATATATAGAAAAGGTGGTATGTGAGTTTAGCTTGGAAGGAAATTAGGGATTCTAATTTCTCAGAAGTTGGGATTGAAGTTCCAGGCATAGTCGACAGCCTGTACAAAGGCTTGGAGACAAAAGATAAAATGTTGGATATAAGAAATTGCAAGAAGGCCAGTTTGTCTGAATTGTAGTATGTGTGAAGGGGAACAGTGTAAAACAATTATGTAAATGCAGTTTAAGACCAGGAGCTACTGGAATTTGTTAGATAAGGTGGTGACATGGTTGAATCTGTGCTTAAGGAAGATCAATTTGACTGCTGAGTAGAGGATGGATTGGAATGGAGAATGACTTGAGGCAAGGAGACCAAATTCTCTAGTAGGCATTTCCAAGTATTTGAAGGACTATCTTGGGACAAAGTATTAGATTTATTCTACTTGGCCAATCAACAGATTTAAATGTGACAGGTAGAAGCTGCAAAGAGGAAAATTTAGGTTTGGTGAAAGGAAAAAAAAACTTCCTAACAATTAGAACTATACAAGAATTGACTAGAGTACATTTGTGGGGAGGAAGTAGTGGATTTCTCCTTATTAGAGGTCTTCAGGGAAAAGTTGAATGATGACTTATCATGGATGGTATGTTAGGAATTCTTTTCCAGGTATGGGTTAGGCTAGATGGCCACTGAGGTCCCCTCTACTTCTGAAATTCTATAATTCTCTGATTTTCAGTTTAAAATCATCTAAATCCGATCAGCAAATCTCTAGGAAAATTTATCCTTTCCAGCTTTTGTTAAAAGATGCAGTCATTCTCAGGCTAAGATATAACTTCCTCATAAGTCAAAGTTCGGAAATCCAACTCCTATTGCTAACACTATCTTCTTAGCCAGATATCCCTCTACAGTATTCTTCTTCCTCTTCTAAAGCCTTACTTTTTGCTGAAAGTATTGGTAGTGATGGAAATACCAATTGTGAATCATCCTGTGCCCTTGTTTCCAACCATGGCCTTTATGACCATTAGAATACCAAGAGTATTTTAATTACTTCACTGACACATGTCCCTGGACATCATCAGCATAGCTCAAATTTATTCAGCAATTCAAGATTCATGAAGTGTTCACTTCAAAATAACTCTCTGAAGTAGTTAGTACATTTTATTTCCTTTATTTTCTGGATCAAGAAGCTCAGACTCAGAGAGTTTAATGAGTCTATTCATACTCACAAATCTGTTAACTGGAAGAACCAGGGCTTGAACTCATATCTTCTGACACGAAATCCACTTTGTTCCATTGTAAAATGCTGGTTCTTAGGATAAGCTAGGTTGCTATAAAGCTGTTCTATATTCTCCATAAGTATGGGACCAAATGCAAAAGCCTCCTTTTTTGTGTTGTCAACAATAGACGTCATCACTTCATGTGACATCACCAGATCCTTATTCTCTGGAGCCTTGGGACTTGTTTCCTTAGATAACCCATATCTATCAACTCATCCAGGAGTTTTTTTTAAACCATTTTGTGTGACACAGAACCCTTTGGAAGTCTGGTGAAGCCTATAGACCCCTTGTCAGATTCATGTTTTTGAATAATTGAAGAAAATGATAAATTTCAGTGAAAGGTTTGTTAAATTTCCCATCTAGCCAAAGACCCCAAGATTAGGAACCCCTGATCTAAAGAGAGACAACTCATGCCTTTTGCATAAAGTATTCTGGAGTCCTTCTCTCCTTCCTCATAGGCATTACAGTTTTCAATGTTTTAACCTCTAGCAAATATTTGGTTTTCCTTCTGCCTCCTCAAAGTCTTCTTTTCTCTTCCCACCTGGCCCATATTCTCCCATCCTATCACTGGCTGTTTTATCCCTCTTGCCTAACGAGGGAGTAGAGTTTTCTTTTTACTTTTTCACCTTTTCTTCTAGTGAACCCTGGGTTGCACTTAGCACACACCTACGTGTTGACAGACTGTTAAAGAAACACAAGCATAGAACAGTTTCTGCAGTTCAGTGGAATAGTTTCCTTACTTGATATGTCTGCTGACATTGAGATCTTCAGTTCTGTGTGGCTTCCACTGACTCCAGCTGCTAACTACTGCAGCAAAATAACTAGTTGCTGAACCTAGTTACTAAAACGTCATTTTTATATCATACTTTCCAACTTTTTCCTACCCAGGTGGGAATGATCAAGTCAGCATATTCCTACTAATTACTGCAAAAGCCTGCAATGCAAACAGGAGTCTTGATCAGCAATTATACAGAAGCTGGTCTTTGAAAAATGTGAACATCTAGATACTTTGTACTTCTCATGTGTTCCTTCCCCTTCCTCCACTGGTCTGGCCTGTGCTGGCTCACTTTATTTCACCTCTTACTCCCTTCCAAGGGATACAATTCTGTGAACTATGCTGTATGATACTATTTCTTGTCTGAAAGTTCCTCATATAATTAAACATAGGTAGGGCCCTAGAAACAATATTTAGCACAGACTGAATTCTTGCATCTTTTGGCTTCACTGGCTTGGCTTTACCTTTATATACTTCTCAGAATTTAGCACAGTGCTTTACACATGTAGGTTATTGCTTGCTTCAGAAATAAATGAGATGTCACTTGAAATCTCCTTCCTATAAAATGATTGCAAAAGATGAAGATTCTGAAGCCTGAAATGAAAAAAGCTAGAAGATGATGTGATCGAGAGATTGACCATTTGTCAGGTGTGCTATAATGGGGATTCCTTTGATGGTATGAATTGGATCAGATGGTCCCTTACTAATCTTTTCCTTGATTCTCTGGTTCTATGGAAAAGAAGAGAATCATGTATAAACAGGATGAATACAGTTACATTCATTAAATGCCAATATGCTATAAATAGCAGATACTCTTTGAAGCAGGAAATAAATCCTTTTACTATGGGACAAATAAGATGAAATACTGTTCACGTAATAGGCAGCGAACTCATGGAATGTATTGCCTCATGAGGAGATGCTGAATGAAAATATAATCATCTTTAAGCCAGTTAGCTATATTCAAAGAGAACAGCATCATAGTGGGTAATTGAAGTATGATCTTTTGATATATAACCCTAACTTATGAATTTGAGTGTCAAGACAGATAACCCTGACATCCCACAATTTATCACGTGGTGCCTCTGTCAGAGATAGACTATGGGGCTGCATGGATTAAGGTTCTGACTCAGGATAGCAAGGATTATGAACTAATGGTCATACGATTACCAATCTATACCTGCAAGGATCCCTAGGGATCATTTAGTCCAAACAATTAATTTAACAGTTAAGGAAACTGAGTCAAGAAAGATGGAATAATTTTCCAAAATTAGAACCCAGGTCCTGGTAGTCTAAAATTCAACTCTTTTTTTATGACTTCCCACTTCCTCTTTCCACTGCCTTTAGTGGAGCCAAAACATTCAAGTTATGTGTTAGACTTGAAGCACTCTTATGTCGGTGGACCAAAATGTGAAGAATCATATGGTTCTCTCCAGTAAACAACTTAGCGCTGCTGGACCCTTATTTTCCAGATAAAACTGGAAATAAAACCAACTTCTGGCCATCCAGATAGGCCTAAGAAGGATTAATGAGATTATATTGGTAAATTACTTGTAGCTCTTTGGGAGCAAATTATTATATAAGTTGAAAGCAATGCAATTTTGAGTAAAGCTTCCAGCTTTAACATAATATTCAAACCACTAGAGCATGTAGTTGTTGTTAAAAATTTCAAAAATAAGAGTTGGCATCAACTAGTATTGCAAAATTTGGTCCCCAGGTTTCATTACCTTTCAAGAAAACTAAGCATTTCAATTTGTTCAACATTTCTCCTGCTGAGCTTTATTCCTAAGTTTTGTGTGCAGTAAGGGACTGGATTCAAATCTAGACTGGGTTCCTATCACTTACCACCTCACCCTGAATTTGTACTATTGGTGGCTTTAACATCAGGGTTAGGTTGATAGAGAAGAGAAGACTTAGCCTAGACATTGACAAAGAGTTATGTTATTCTTTTATTCCATGGGGGCCTCACCTCCTCACCTCACAAATTTCAGACTTCAGAAAATATCTTTCTCTCCCCACACCATCTCCCAAACATCTTCTGGCAAAAATAAATAAATAAACAACTAGATAAATAAGCAAACAAATGAATGAATGAATGAATAAACAAACAAATAAATAAACAAACAAATAAATAAACAAATGAATGAATAAACAAACAAATGAATGAATAAATGATTTTTAAAAGCCATTGTACTATATTGGCAGTATTCTTCTCTCATAGGTCGAACATAAATGGCAGGTAAGAGATAATAGCAATGACCACAGTAAGAACAAGAACACCAATAGCTGGTATTGAGTCAGTTTTCTAAGATTTACAAAGTACTTTAGATATATTACCCTCATTTGACCTCTGCAATAACCTTTCTAAAGAGGTAGTATAAGTAACTGGGGCTTTGATGAATCTGTGATCTCATTGACATAGATACTCCCTCCAACAACACAAATAGCACTTGTCTAAGCAGAGTCATACTGGTAGAGTGCGTTTAGTATATTCACACTTTCCACATTGTTCCAGCAATCCTGAAACTGCAGTGGGGCTTCTTAGAATCCAGAACTCAAGAGGACGGTGTAACTTTCCTAGTCTCTGAAGACTTGATTTCTGTAAACACATTTTTTCTATTTCTGCTTCCTTTTTCTGCTTCCTACTTGTGTCTTGTTTTCTTGAAGCTCTGGTACATGAAGAAGGAAGCCCATCTAGCACCTTTGTCACCCCTGGTATGAGGATCCTCTAAGACCCTCTTCCAGCTTCTCTCCATGGTACTGTCTCACTCTTTAAAGTGGCATTTCTGTTTGGTGAAATCAGTTTCTTTTCCCACCCCTAGGAAGCACTGTTCCTCCCCAGAGACTCCATCAAGATGGTTAAGGAAAAAGTCAACTAGAAATATTTCCCTCTTCAACTCTTCTGACTATTTTGTTTATCTGAGGATCAGCTTGTGGTATGTGGTCCTGGAATTAGGGTCAGTTTGATCAAAGAAGCACAAAAAATTAATTAAAATAATTAATTAAAATAAAACTTCAAAAGGCTGTGCTTTTGGTGACCAGTTCTTCCACCACTGGCATTTCATGGCAAAGTGTGGGGCTAAGAGATGATTCAGGCAGAAAGATACTATACAGCCACAAAAAGAAGGCTGAAAAACTTATTCTGTATTTTAAGGTAAGGTTACAGGTTAGATTAGCTGGAACCTTTGGAAAGTTTATATGTTTAGGTAATGGTTATTTGTAATTTTCTTTTATTTTATTTTTACATGCAAATAATGTCTTTGTGATTGAATATTTAGTGAATGTTAATCTTTTAAAAATAAAATAAAATTCCCTGGGTGAATATCTCAATGAAATGTGCTACACATTCTTGTGCTTCTCATCCATGTTACTTTTGTAATGTTCCTCATATGTGCTCTACAAAAGGTCTCCCAAACATGCTGGGGGACGTTTCTTGACATTGTATGGATACCAATGCAACATGTGTGTCATCCACTATTTATTTATTTTATTTCATTTTTACCAAATGTCTACTGGGATTTTTTCTCCAATGATATACTAAAGTCTCTGATAATCTTTTTTTTTTTTACAATTTTTTCATTGGTGATGTATCATAGCCTCTTCTTACTCATCAAATACCTCTCTCCAATACTCTTTGGGCAACCCTTAACTTTAATTCTAGGCCAGTCTTATCTCCGTTAGGTAGATAAGTAAACTGAAACTGACTGAAAAGGGGGAATGAAATAACTAAGAAAAAAATAATTCATAATTTCACCATCACAGTTTGGATTCCATGTCTTCAAGGGAAGTGTTGCTATAAAATGAACATTGGTGAAGTTTCTAGCAAAATTTCAAACCTCAAAAACAACAAACACCAAAAATAACAATGAACAAGATAACGTATGGGTTTTCATTTGTGAGTAAACTACTATTTAAGTGTTTAAAATCTTTCTGCTTAGCTTAAATAGCATAGTTCAGAAGGAAAAGAGAGAGGCCTGAGCCCTTTAAGATAAAGAAAATGCCATGAAAATACAGTCAGAGTGAAGAACGAAAATGGAAGACTTGTGTGATAGTTTGCATGGATACCAATGGTAGAAAGTGGTAGGAACCTGTTGGAAGCAGGAATAAGGAACTGAAGAATATGGAGAGGTTGGTTGCACAAGGTAAATATATCCTGACATGTACAGAGACAACCACAAGTTCAAAAGAGGAGGTGGCTATGAGGAATCAGTATCCCTACTGCTAAATATAGTTCAGACCCCAGAAACAGTGACTGAGGCACAATTGCACCAAGTCTAAGCTGTGGTGAATAGTCACTTGTTGCATATCTTCTGCCAATTTTATCAGCTCCAGATCTGCTCCTAAGTTGCCTTGGCCTGGTGAGATCACACACAGATCAACAAGATTTCTCTGGGCATCGACACTCCCCTAAGGACGCAGATGATGCATCTCAACTGGACTAGTGTTCAGCGTATTGGCTCAGAAGGAGACATTGTCACATTCACAACATTCATAGGCAGGATTAATACCTGAGAAACTGCAGGGATACAATTCCTCAAAATGATAAATCCAAACATGAGTTCATAAGCACTCACTAAGACTCATTTCTCTGCAAATAATTCCATAATTTCAGTAAAATTAGTGGGGAAAAAAGGCAGACCAAAAATAATAGTCATGGATAACAGTAATATCAACAGCACATCCATCTTAGGAATGACTTGGGGGCAGTGGGAGGGAAGGGAAAGTTGCTCCTTTGGAATACAAGGGATTGTTCTTAACCTACTCAGTTTCAACTTGAGGCATGAGAGTCTTTCCTGAAGCTCACCCATATTCCACTTTTGTGATCTAATTTGCTGTTACCCTAGTATGGCACTTTCTCCCCTTTCTTCTTGGGGAGAAGGAAATCTCAAAAGACCAAATCATGGAGTGGTGGAAATATTCTGTAGTTTCACTTTGAAAGAACAGAAAGGTTCTGATAAGTTGCATAAAACTTTATATTTGCACAGTTGTTGTTGTTGTTTATCCTTCATTCACAGAGAGGACTGATGACATCACAAGAGTGATGTCTTGACTGGTATTCAAGTTGGATTTAAGTAAGGCAGAGCTGTGCAAAGTCCTCAACCTCACTCTCCTCCAGACTCATCAAAGTTCAGTGTGCTTCCTAGGTTGCAGATGTTTAAGGGAATCTCTCAGAGGCAAATACTATACTTCCCTTACATAAGGTCCTAACTAGGGCAACTAAATATCTTAAGGGCTTTTGAAGCAAGAGAAGAACCAGAAACAAATTTAACCAAAGCTTTCTTATTTTACTGAGGAAGTAAAAGTGCATCCAATTTAGGCCTGAGTGGTAAACCTAAGATGAAGCTAAACTGTCATTGCTAAAAGTTTAAACTGAGAAAATAAATTAGCTCTAGGGCTGTATTTCTTAAATTTCATTAAACTTCTTAAATTTAATAAATTTTAATAAATAACAATAATAAATAAATAAGATATTAAATGTATAAATAATTAAATTTAAGAAATTTAATAAAATTTCTTAATTAAATTTTTTAAATTTCATTAAATCAGGTTTGTATTTCTTAAATTTCACTTAAAGGAATCTCGAATCAAAGTAGTTTATATTCAATAATTATATAGAAATGTTTTGCTGTTATTTTAATAAAGAGTTATAGCTTTGTAGACAAGCCACATGTGATTGTGCGGTGTACATTATTTAACTTTTCTTTGTTAGTCAGTAAAACCACTATCAGCTTGTTATCCTTCCTTCCTTTTGAAGGGGATCAATGATATCATGTGAACTGGATTTAAGTGAGGTAGATTTGCACAAAGTCATCAGCCTCACTCTTCCAGACTCATTGAAGTCCTATGGCAAGACAGAAAGTCAGCTGCATCACTATTACTTTGCTGGAAGCTTCTGGAATTGGGGATAGATTGCGTGGAAAGTGTTAAGTAGCCATTATTATCAGCCTTGTAAACACAACTCTAATAAGCAAAATTGTATGTCAAAATGCTATATTGATGGCTTCCATTTTAATGATTACTGCCTGTATAGTGACAGCCTTACAAAGCTACATTTCCATCTCTGACCAATTACTTTTATTCCAGTTCTGCCTTTCTAATTACCCAGAGGATACCTCTTTTTAGATGATATGTCATCACCTCAACTCAACATGTCATAGATAGAACTCATGAGCTATCCCCAAGTAGCTCTCAATTCAAACTACCCCATTTCAATTATAAGTCAATTGCTCCATTTCCCTGGCCTGGACACCATGGAATGATAGTATAATGGGAAGGGTACAAGATTTGGAGTCAGAAGACCTGATTCAACTCTTAGGTATAGGAAGATCTAGAGTGTAGGTAGAGAGTGCCAACATAACCCAGCCTATTCACTTGGTTATGTTAATTATGATTTGAACTTTGAGCAAGTCACTTAAACTTCCTGAGATTCAATTTCCTCTATA
The DNA here is from genome assembly GCF_003287225.1 of Phascolarctos cinereus. NCBI lineage: Eukaryota > Metazoa > Chordata > Mammalia > Diprotodontia > Phascolarctidae > Phascolarctos > Phascolarctos cinereus. Next base: position 549,323,541 of record NW_027555847.1, on the reverse strand, counting down.
AAATGAGAGGTTTGGAGTGAATGGCCTCTTAAATCTCTTCAGAACTAGCTTTATGATCCTATAACCTCTAAAACCCTTTCTAGATTTAAAACTACTATGTTATGGTGACTGGGAAGCCAGGTGGTACAGTAAATAGAGCACTGGACCTAGAGGAAGACATCTTCATGAGTTCAAATGTGGCTTCAGACACTCTGTGACCCTGGGCAAGTCATTTACCCCTGTTTGCATCAGTTTGCTCATCTGTAAAATGAGCTGGAGAAGGAAACAGCAAACCACTCCAGTAGTTCTGCCTGGAAAACTCCAAACGGGGTCTCAGAGATTCAGACTGACTGAAAAATGATTGACCAACAATGAGGACAAAATCACTAATGTTCCCTCCTACTCTAAATATATGATTCTTCTCTTCATCCCTGCATTCTGCCACCAAGTATTCTTTCAGATTGTTTCTCAATCTCATTTTTAACTCCCTGTTCCCAATAAACTCTAGTTCCCAATAAAATCTCTATTTTTTTCAGGATTAAATGCAAAATCCCGATTGGAATTCAAAGCCTTTTATAACCTATATCCCTCCTACCTTTCCAGTGTTCTTACCCTTTACCACTTTCTCTTTGTCCCATGACACTGACCTCCTTGCCATTTCACTATCAAGAAACTCCAACTCTCAGCTCTCAGCATTTTCTCTGACTATCCTCCATGCCTGAAATACTCTCTTTCCCATCTCTGCCTATTGGTTTCTTTGTCTTCCTTTAAGTCCCAACTAAATCCCATCTTCTACAAAAAGGATTGCCCTTCCTATTCATTCTATATATAGCTTGTTTATATGTATTGGATTTTGTTTATTGTCTCCCCCATTGGATTTCGAGCTCCTTGATGGAAGGGATTGTCATTTGCCTCTTTTTGTATCCCTAGCTTTTAATTTAGCACAGTGCTTTGCGTGGAGTAGGTGCTTAATAAATGTCCATTGACTTTCTGATGACTGCCATTAAGCTTATTTTAGTCTTCATCATCTCATGACCAAATTCTAGCAATAACCTCCAACTTTATCTCACTAACTAATGTTCATCTGGTTTTTGATTGCTAAAGCAATACTCTCATCAATCTCCTGTTCAGCAACTTTAACCTCCTATACTAATTCTGTTTTTTTTTCCCTTGCTTTGAAGTCTTTCCATCATATGACTCCTTTGCACATATTGGGACATGTTTTCCATGTTGGTCATCACACAATTTCCATTACAGTCATTCCAGTCTTCATACTATTCCCTGAATAGACAGTGTTCATTCCTGTCCCCATCACATTTTTTCATGCTATTTCCTCTGAATGCAATGGAACACAACTTTCCCTTCCCCTATGTGAATTTAACATTCTCTTAAAGATCTGATTCCTCCAGGGTTTGCCTTAAGTCTCTCATCCTTCAGGAAGTCTTCTCTGACTTCATTTGTGATTATATACAAGTTACTATTCTCCGATGTTTAGCTTTAGCCTCTATCAAACGGAGATCATGATACTAGTACTACCTACCTCACAACACTACTTTAATTGAAGAAAGCATTTTATAAACTGTAAAATTCTATATAAATGTATTATTATATGTTGATTATTAAAATTTAGCTGCTTCAGTCTATGCCAATTCTCTTTTTCTACAGCTGCTAATAAAATGTTACCCATTAATGTCATGTTAATCAATTGTCATAATTTAGTAATTAACATTTATCCTTTTTTTTTTCTATTGTAAGTCATAGGCTGGTGTTCCCAAAGAGATTATAGGAGCTTCTCAGGCAGTATCTTGTCATAGGTTTCTTTTTTGTCTTCTACAGTCTCATAGGCCTGGTCATATGGCAGACATTTAAGAAATAATTGGCTGCTGATTGGTTAATCTATAATGTAGGACACAGGTGTGGCAAATCGGTATTTGTTCAGTGTTCAATGTTCAACAGGAATTGCAAGTGGTGTACAATGAAAGAGGATGAATAGAGAGTAAAGGAGTGAAGGAGGCCTTTGGAAAAGAGAGGAACCAGTGAGGGAGAAGGGCACTTGCTTCAAGGTAATAATGAAGAAAAAAGACTGTGGACAAGAAAGTTGGCATAGAGCTTGAGAGTGCAGAGGTGGTTACAAGATAAAAAGGTAAGAAGAGGGGTTTGATTCAAGTACTGGTAGCTTGGCATAATGCCTCAGGACCCTTCTGATAAATGAAACCATAGCTTTCCTGGGCTGATTGAAAAAGAGCTAATCATCCTGCTACCCATTTTGGTCCCAGAAGTGCCACATAAACTATACAATCACTTTGTGTCTAACTCAGGTCTCAAACCTGGAGGAGTTGTGTAAGTCATGTTCTCATGACTCAACACTGTGAACTCGAATGGGTAAAAGAGTTAGCATTACTCCCAATACTTTGGAGAGAAGTGACAGTCTTCTTTATTTTTGCTTCAAGAGAAGTCACCCATGGTTCCAAACTCTCTTCAAGACTGGGGAGAGAGAGAGAGAAAAGATTTACAGGAAGGGGAAATCTGGTTCCTCAATATATATCTGAGTTCCTTCTTGGCTCCCTAGAGAAATTTCTTCTGGGGTGAGCTTAGGATCTTTCTCAGTTGAACCAAGCTATCTTGCCATCAGTGAGTTATTTTCTGGTATATTCTAATCCATATAACTTCCTGATTTCTATTTGTATCTGCTTGCAAAAATGGGTTTGCCTGATATTTCTTATTTGTGAGGCAGCTAACATTTGGTGGAAAGGAGTCAAGTGATTGGATATAATGGTGATATGCTCCTTCCTCTTAAAGGGATAATGACTGGGAAAGTAGCTTGAACCTAAGACAAAATAATTACTCAAGTTTAGCGATATTTAAGGGGACAGATAGCCATAATTCTAGTATGGCATCCCTTCTCTAAGGACAGCAGGGCATCTAACCTTGTGGCCCCTTCTGATTCCCTCCCAGAAAGAATCAGTTTCCCTTGGAGACAGGTGAACAAGATTCCTGAGATACTATCAACAGTTTTCACAAGTTACATTTAGACAAACCCATGTGGACAAACACAACACCTACATGGGAAGTCCACAACCCCATTTTTTTGAGTATTTTAGTTCACCTACTTCTAAGTCCCCTACATATACAAGGCTTGGTTTTGGGTTATAAGATTCTAGAAAGCTAGAAGACTAGGTAGGAGTAATTAGGTGTTTATTATAATTTTTGCTACTAATACTATTACTACTAATACTACTAATAACATTTATATAGCGCCAGGAACTTGAGCCCTTAAGCTTTACAATTACCTCATTTAATCCTCACAATAACCCTGGGAGCTAAGGTGCTATTATTATGTCCACTTTAGAGATTAGGCCATTGAGACAGAGGTGAAGTGATTTGCCTAAGGTCACACAGTTAGTAAATGTCTGAGACTAGATTGAAACTCAGATTTCCTGATTCTAATCATTATCACATCTAGCTATCTGTAATAATGATACTGCTATTATTACAAATGAAATTATGAAATCAAATGAGCCCTCTTTCCAAAAAGAGAATTGCAATATATTTTCAGCCAATCTTTCTGCATGAAGAAACCTAGTCCAGACAGTAGTGAAATAGCAAAGACAGCATGCAATCCTGCTTCCTCCAGTCTGTTAACAGGAAGCAGAGTGCCAAGAAGATGAGCTTTCCCAGCAGCGAAGACAAGGTCTTTCCCACTATTCAGGGAGCCACAAATAACACTGAGGCTAATGCTCCTAGCCCAACTTATGACTCATCTTCATCCACTCCAGAACAATGGCACAGCTCTCCTCAGAAAATTAAAATATTGGGAAATGTCATTGGCAAAGGGTAAAGCTGGCAAACCCTTGAGGGAAAGAAAGAAATTCCCAGGTTACTTGCATATTTTCTTTGGTAGATTAATACCCAGGATTAGGGAGAAGAAAGTGAGTATGGCGGCAGTACTGGTCTTTGCAGTGCTTGTGACCATAAATTAATGAGTTGCAGTCCAGGCACACATCATCAAGTCCCCAGTAAGAAAGAAAGAAAAGAAAGAGAAATAAAGGAAGGAAGGAAGAAGGAAAAGAAAAAAAATTAAAAGTGTGGGGAGGGTTCATTATTCAGTAAGAGTTGGAAAATGAATCCAGTTAAAACTATGGCAGTTCTCTTCAAGAAACTGTCAGCTGGGATTATTAGGATTGCCTCTCAAGTCTTGACCCATTGCCCAAGAGTCCACTCAATGATCTTGATCTCTGTGGCTTGCCCTGGTTAAACAGTATCTGTAAATAATGCATCAAGGGTCTTCATATCCTGGTAGAATCACATTCATCATGTTTTTCCCAAGATTTCAAGCTGATTTTCATGGCACTTCTAAAGTGTGATGCACTATCTTATTTAAAGATACCAGAATGTTTTCCTTCATTAAAAAAGTTTAGCAGTGCTTATGATGCAGAACAAAATTCCTAAGTTTTTGAAGTGCAATAGGAAAAAACATTAGTCTAATTAAGACAGGTAAAACATTGAAAACTTTACTATAATTTGTGGTGGTTGCTGTGAAAGAAAGAAAGAAAATAAGAAGAAAGAAAAAAGAAAAAGAAGAAAGAAAGAAAGAAAGAAAGAAAGAAAGAAAGAAAGAAAGAAAGAAAGAAAGAAAGAAAGAAAGAAAGAAAGAAAAAGGAAGGAAGGAAGGAAGGAAGGAAGGAAGGAAGGAAGGAAGAAAGAAAGGACTAAATACTAGGTGTTTCTTTTGTATACATAATGTTTTGATATATGGTTAAGTTTTTGGTGCACTTTCTCTACACAAGTCCTACTTCGGTGTCGTGTGTGTGTGTGTGTGTGTGTGTGTGTGTGTGTGTGTCTATCTGTCCGTGGGCTCATGCACATGTGTTGGAGGGTTTGACTTCAAGTTCTCAAAGGATTCTGCCAGCTGAAGGCAAACTCAGGCTCATCATACTATGGCGCAGAGGCTTTGGTAGAGGGCAGGACAATGACAAACTGTGTTTCTGTCATCTGGAAACTAGCCTCATTAAAGTTGGAGAAACTTGTCAACAGAATGGTGGATGGATGGTCACTAAATGATTGGAATGAAGAGGCTATGATCTCATTCAGATGAGAGGCATGTACCATCAATGAAGGAGTTATGTATCTTCTGAAACACACACACACACACACACACACACACACACACACACACACACACACACACATTAAAGTAGGACCTGGGCAGAGACAGTGCACTAAAAGCTTAACCATATACCAAAACACTCTAGACATAAATGAATCTTGGACTCTTTCTTTCTTTCTTTCTTTCTTTCTTTCTTTCTTTCTTTCTTTCTTTCTTTCTTTCTTTCTTTTTTCTTTCTTTCTTTCTTTCTTTTCCTTCCTTCCTTCCTTCCTTCCTTCCTTCCTTCCTTCCTTCCTTCCTTCCTTCCTTCCTTCCTTCCTTTCTTTCTTTCCTTCTTTCTTTCTTTCTGCAACAACAACCTAAAAATACATGGTAAAGTTCTCAATGTTTTACTTGAGTTAAAGCACTTAGATATGTATGATGTGACATAGAACCAAGTAGGGGGACACTTAGCGGGCCCTCTTCAGATGTTTTTTATAAGATTTGGATTGCATCCACATTGCTTGATTTGTGTCATCCCTCCCAAATTATCTTGTATCTATACAAGTTGTAACAATTTGTCATGTATGGAAGTGTTTTTTTTTCCCCCAAGTAGATTGGAAGCTCTTTGAGGGCCAAGGATTTTTTTTGTTTTTGTCTTTGTATTCCAGGTGCCTAGCAGTGACTGGCACAGAGTCATCCTTTAATGAACATATGTATGGCTATTTGATTTACTGGGGATGCCAGATCTCTCTCCTTAATAACTGTAAACAGATCTCTGTATTTTCCCAAAGACACTGAAGAGGGACTCTCATTTTATCATAAGTGTTCTTTGTCCAGCCAACCTATTTGCTTACACGGCAATAATTGCAAGGTTCTGTAACTGCCTCTTGCATTACAAACCTGAATTTGACCATCTCTGTCCTTGCAGAAGATGCTACAACAATGAGATTAGCATTGAGTGAAAACATGGTAGATCCGCCGTAAAGAGTACAGGTTTTTAGAAGATGGCCAGTCAGCTAAGCAGACTGCTTTTTCACAGAAGGAAATTTTATCTTCTTCCTTAAGGTAAGATTTGGGTCCTAGCAAACTGCCTTTTCTAATTAAAATATACACAAAAATGTGGGTTCTCTGAATCATTTAACATCTTTGTGTGTGTGTGTGTGTGTGTGTGTGTGTGATCCAGAGTTTACTGTACATCAGCTTTTCTGAATGAACCTTGTACAGAAGGAGTAGGATTTTATTTTAATTTGTTATTCCATGTTGCTTGAGTTAGGAAAAGATTGGGGGAGGGGAAAAAGAGCCTGAGGTCTCTCTCAGACTGGGGTGTTACTGCCATCTAGCGTGGTGCTGATAACTCAGAGGTTCAGCAAAGCCATGACTGAGAGACAAGCTGATTTAAAATTAGGGAGGTTGGGGGGAGGGGAACAAGAGTACTGCTTCTGGAAATCATATCATGCTAGCCAATTCAAGTGAATTCTCAAGGGCTGACTGCTAGCTAACCTTTCTAAGAAAATACACACATGTATATGTATATGTCCACACATGCACACATGCATGTATATGTGTGTATGTGTATGTATGTATTTCTGCATACACATACACATGCATATGTATATATCCAAGAACATCTGCTTTAATAGAATTTTTGGATTAAAACAGTACTGAATGCTTACTTTCAGAGCAGCACTGTAAGATTCCCAACCTAAAATTCAAATGTTCCTGTCAGATCTATAAGCATAATCACTATGAGGAAATTATCTAATAGTGATGGTTGTTAAATTTTGGAAGGAGTGATGTAAGGGGAAAATAACTATTTTTTTAAAGAGCTGGGAGACAGTCATCAGTCTGATGACTATAAGATAGCTACTCATGTCTGCCTAGAGATCAGGAAACATTAGGTGATGACATATTTAGATCCTTTCCAATCTTCTGATTATCTGATGTAAAAACAAAAAGAATGATTTATCATTTCTGCCCCAAACAATTTACGGGTTTTTTTGTTTTTGTTTTTTTCTTTTTAGTGAGGGAATTGGGGTTAAGTGACTTGCCCAGGGTCACACAGCTAGTAAGTCAAGTGTCTGAGATCAGATTTGAACTCAGGTCCTCCTTACTTCAAGGCTGAAGCTCTATCCACTGCACCACCTAGCTGCCCCTGCCCCCAAACAATTTAAAAAATATTTGCTGTTGGTGGAAACAAGAGATTAGGAAAATTTTCAGCTATTAAGATGGCAAGATAGAAGAGACTCTGGTTGATTCTATGTCCTACAGAGCCACCAAGCCAAGGAAAAACACCAGCAACAGTATGGTACAGTGGAAAGAACACTGAAAAGTGTTTATCATATATGCTTTCTTGAAATGAAAATATATTACTATGTATTTTGATTCTTCTCTTATGTTCTGCTATGCACATGTCATGCTTTTTTTTTCTTTTCTTACTTTGTATTTAAGTTTCAATATTTAAGTTTATGATATATTTTTTTTTCTTTTCTTTTCTCTATTCTGTGTTTGTGTCCTGGTGTTTGAGTTTAAATTTTTTTTAAAAAGTGCACTGACTCTGGAGTTAGACTTGGGTTTGAATCATACTCCTGCTGCTTATCAAATGTGTGACCTTAGATAAATCATTTAACCTCTGTGGTACTTGGTTTCCTCCTCTGTAAAATAAGGAAGTTATATTAGCTCATCTCTCAGTTCTCTTCCAGCTAAGTATCTGTGATTCTTATTTCCCATGGTTTTGGCATCATAAAGAGTTGAAACCCTAGATGGTTTCAAGGCCCTGATTATCTTGCATACCCCAGACAAAAGAAAAAAAATCTGTAAAGATTATATACCTACTTCATGTGTGTTTCTGTGTATTGAGATGGGGGTGGGGAGGAGAACCCTAATGAGAAATACTAGATCTAAGAAATTGAGTCATTCCCTATGAAAACAGCTTCTATTTTCTTTTTTTTTTCCTTTTTTAAGGTTATCTATAGTTCCAGGATTGCTTTTTAAAATACACATAACAAGAGGCTCAACCTGGTCCCAGTGTGGCCCTAAGCAACACTAGATACTTTACTATAGATAGGAGAAATGATTATATCACAAACTTTAAATGCGAGGCAATTGTAACCACACAGTATGTAGGCATGCTTGGCATAAGCTTGCCCTGATCATGGGTTTCATACTCTCATTAATATATTATAATTCTGAGATTCATGGTCACAGGCTGGCAGCCGTAATCTTGGCAGGGAGGCTGTTTACCAGAAAGGTGTGCTTCTCTTACAGCCTGCAGAGATAGAACACCTGCCTTCTCAGTGACTCTGGGACTGAGCCCTGAGATGAGGCCACCTACAGAACTGGTGTCTTGCTCCAGACAATCTGGTGACTTGCTACTGGAGGGACAGGATTTACGCAATTAATGTAAAGCACGTCTTCAGGCTGACTGTGAGGGAGAGGGGGAGGGCTGCACCAACTTTGATAGGATTCAGCAGAGTGTGTAGTCAGACAAGGAATATCAATAGCATGGCTGGAACTGCCAAGGAGACAAACTGCTCCCCACATTTCAGTCCAGGGATTCCATCGGCCTTATCCCCTCTTTTAACCTTCTTGGTTTGGGGGTATTCATAGGAACCTGTGCTAGTAAAGAAGAGCATGCATTAATTATGCACAATTGCCACCCTTTTTCCCAGATGCAGAAGTAGCCTCGGAGGGAAAAGGTGGCATGAATCAATGGAGGTGGAGCTAGTGTACATTTCAAGAGCTGAATATATTTGGGGCAGGTTGAATGATTTCTAAAAATGATTTGCAAGGCTACTTTAAAGCAGGGAGAGGTTAGAGTCCTAACCCACCCAGTAGGGAGCCAGGAGCAGAATCAAATGGGCAAATCTTCCCCTGCTTCCTCCCTTCTCCCAAACCTAACAATCTACCCAGTGATTATGTTCTGTAGCAATGCATAGAACTATACTGTTGAGTAATCGTTAAAAAAGAAAAAAAGAAAAATGCAACTAAAAGAAAGAACATATTCTTAGATCTCACATTTTCTCAGACATCCAGACTGATAGGTTAGTGGTTTAGCCCTGCCATCTGTTCCAAAAGAGACCCTAAGATAGAAAATTGAACCCCTGTCCTTTGTCAAAAAACGTATGCTTCACATTCACTTGTCCTATAGTCTAGATACCCCATCTTCTGCCTTCGTTGGATCTGCCCTATAGTACTCATTCATGTGCATCTGACATGAATAATGCTACAATCTGGAGCAAATGTAGCCCTATGATAAGAGGCTCATCCAGCTTTTCCAGGATTAATTACAGACTAAAACAGTAAATAAAATATTGATATATTAGCTCCATTAAAATCTAACACAGTGGCAGTAACTTTTGGGAAACCAAGAAAAGGCTTAGGAAGAACAAGATGAGATGGGACCAAGATAAACAATAAATCAAGGTTGTGATAGAAAGTAAATCAGAATTAAAGACAAGAGTTGAAATTAAAACTGAGGCCAGGCTGGATTCCCAATCTTTACCACAAAGTCATATATTCTTGCTACTTTTACTCTCAGATTCACTCTGAAGCAAAGCCTCACAGTATATTATAAGTTATTATTAAAGGACTTTTTTGTCCTACACAACAAAAAGAGAAATGTAAAGTTAGCTAAAGAACTTTTTTTCTGCTACTCTCATAAATACCTCTTATTTTGTTATAGAAATTGGTAAAATAATGGGTTTGACCAGCCAGAAAGTGAGGAGTAAATTAAATGCTTTTGAAAATTGCACTACTTTAGTCTTGCAGACAAATTTATAAACAAATGAAAACCACTTTTGAATGCACTGTGATCAAAACCAGGCTCAGTCTTACTTCTGCTGACACCTTCTTTGAGCTTGAGGGGTCTTTTTCAGGGTTACAACCTTAAGAAAGTAATTTTACTTTTTCTCTCAGTAGTCTCTACCTCTCCACTCTTTAACTCTGTCTCTTTCTCTGTCTTTGTCCCTATGTATTTCTCTGTCTTTTTATGTCTTCATCTTTCTATCTCTCTCTCTTTCTCTCAATCTCTGTCTCTCTGTCTCTATTTCCTCTTCCTCCTCTTTTGAGCACAAAAAAAAAACTGATATAAGAAATTACTAATCTGAAAACCATGTAAAAATAAGCAGCTACAGACATAGAGTCTACTGGCACACTTGGCGTGGAAGCAGCCCACAACTAGCTCGTGTTCTCCTTACAGAAAGACATCCTTCACTTTACCATTTGCCAGCAAAGGCCCGTAATTCATCATTTTGCCCACAAGAGGATGCTTTACTTGATCAACTATTCCCACGGTCTTGTCAGGGTCCCTTTGATGCCAGCTCAAAGGATTCTATGTAACTGTTTGGATTGTCCACCTCTCCAAGACACATATCTTCAAAGAGCTGAGCAAAGAGAAACCATTGTTGTTCTTATTGTAGGTGAATCTAGCATATGATATATGACATATGTCTCAGAATAGTTAAATTATGGAAATCTTTCTGCCTTATCTCGCACTGCATCTGGGAAATATCCTGATCTCTTTTGACCAGCTACCAGATGCACAGGACTCAGTCTAATGTCTTTTATTGTAGTCAGATAGTATATTAAGCATAGTAAAATTGCATAGAAACTGTCAGATGCTTCCTGTCTTATGGAAGATTTTGCCCATTTATCTCTCTAATTCATCTACCTCCTACTGAGTCCTCTCAAACCTCTAGGACTGGGAAAAGGATTAAGGAAAATTGCTGTATGCTTGCTTAGGATCTCAGAATTTAAGCAGAAGTAAAGGCTGCCCAGAGAATAAGACTTCACCACCACCCCAAACAGTGCCACACACACCTACTGCTCACCACTCCTCCTCTGTACACTGTATCTGGCTGTACACTGAAATTTGAAATTGACTTAGGCAATGACCATTTTTCCCATAGTCTCTGCATTTAGTTAGTATATCCGCTCTGAGCCCCAATCTCAAAATTTGTTCAGGCTGCTTCCAAACTGTATGAAACAACTTGGGTTTGTACCTACTGCAACCCAAAAATTTGTTCTCAAAATTGGCAGCATTTGGCAGTCTTTCTAGCTAAAAGACAGGAGACCCAAATTCTCAGAGGTTGACAGTTTGGTGATCAGGGCTGCTCTTCACCATAGTTCTCTGACCTCTTGATCCCAACTTTTAGAATGAAGAGTAAACTGGAAACAGAGAAAAAAACAGAATTGGACTGAGAAATAGAAAAGGAGAGAGGTCAAGTAGGATCAACTTCATCAGCATCTTTGTCCACCAGAAGTGGACAGGATCATTAATGCCAGAGCAGGAGAAGAGTCCAATGGTTAATGAATTGCTCTTCAGCCTGGAATTCAGGGAGAAAGTTAAATAATCATTTTAATTTCTCTTACCCCTTCAATTTCTTGTTTGAAAAGGATGTGGATTTGAATCCAAATTTTTCCTATTCCTTTTCAAGTTTCTCTTTATTCTTACAATGGTATTTTTAAACCTCATTTCTCCAGATAAAATACAAGATTAATCTCAATTATTCTATGTCTATGTCTTTAATTATAACCAAAGAGTGCAGCGGGACAGGCTTTGGTTGTTTAACTTCACAGGGTATAACTAATTGGAAAGGATTCTTTCTAGCTTGGCAGAGAGATGCTGCCTGGGGGAATAACAAACTATTATTTTTGTATTTTATTAATAATTTTATAAACTCTCCCCAAAAGCAGAAAAACGATTCCAGTTGGTCCTGGAGGCTATTGCCTCTGGACATAAACCTATTGTTCTTAAGCTTTGGGTGCCTGTGTACTAAGTGTTTCCCCACTCTTGACCCAGTGTGAGGAAGAAGGAACTCTGAAGAAGAGGGTAGTGTTCAAAGGATGGCTCCTCCCAAGGCCACACCCAAATGGGTGGAGATAGGCATGGAGGTGAGGGGATTCCTTTTCTTTCCTTTCGCTGGAGGGAGAGAGGAGTGAGAAACAAATAGAGCAAGTACTTGGGCTCACTCCGAAATGTGGCCCCAGTAATTGTCAGATTGGCCGAAGCACTGAAGTTATGACCCGAGCCCACGGAAGGTTGTGTGTGTTATGCTCTCAACAATGGAAGATATTCAGAGCAGTAAGAGAAGAAGCAATACTAAATCAGAAGAAGTTTGACTATGTGTCTCTTTAGTTACCTGTTTACAGTATCTGTCTCCTCTCATCCTCCTTCCGCTAAAACATTATGCTACTCCAACTGCTCAGGACACCTTTCTCTACTCAGGTCTACTCTCCCATATCTCTTTTCTCAAAAGGCCTCATGCTTTAGTCTCCCCTATTGAATATCTCCAGAGCTATAAGAGCTTACCTAACCTAATTGGCTAAGTTTGGCTGAATTGATTCTATCTCTTCAGGACTCTAGTCACTCCTAGAAAAAAAAAATTAGCAAGTGAATCTAGCCCAACTCTTTGAATATCCCTTAACCAACCAGTTAAGATGTTTAAACACTCTTAATGCACACCCTCCTTCCCAGCTTTATAGGAAACCTAGAAATTATTCAGGGGGTGAGAATTTGAGGTTCTGGTAGAATTTTAAGTGACCTTCAAATCAAATCCCATAGCAGTTTGCTCATAGGCTCTGTCAGAAGCATGCCTGCCTCTGTATCTTCACTCACCATTTCTTCCTTCATCTTTTTTTTACTTCATTCTCTGATGGAGAGGTGACACTATTTAATCTATTAAGCCCATCTCCAGCCACCTCTGGGACTTTGAGTCATCAATTATTTCATCCTTCTCCTAAAGAAACATAAATATTTGTTGAATTGAATTCAATTGAATTTCCTTACACAAAGATGCATAGCATCCTAAGATTTAGAGCAGGAAAGTACCTCAGAGACCTAGTTGAAACTTCTCATTTTACAGTCATTTAATTTTCTGTTTCTTAGTAGGTCTTTACATGGTTTTCATCTATGGGAAACAGAATCAGGGCATGATTCCCTAACAGTATTCTCAAAAAAAGCGTGAAACAAATTAGGGGGGTAAAACCCTTATCTCTCCTACTCCCTCTATCCTTCCCAAAGATTCTAATGCACAACATAAGCTGGTGAATAGCATGGTAAAAATCTCTTCTATGAAGGTCTCCCAAGTGACCTGAGAGTTTCTCTTCAAATTCAGCCAAACCCAGAAAATCCTTTGCCAAGATTTTTTTTCCACTCCCAAATCCCAGTGCTTTATCTTGGCACACTGAATCATGTTGCCTTTCCAAGGTTTCAGCATACATCCCAAGTGGAGTTCAACACAATGACTGTGGTGGTGTGTCCAATCTGGTGAGATAAAGAGTGCATTAAGTATATTCTCTCTGACCTTCTTTTTTAAATATTTAATCTGTTTTCTTTTGAATTTTCAAATGTGGCAGTTCTACTTTGTTCTACATGGTTTGGGTTGTGTAAATGATCAATTTTATTTGTATTTTATTTTTAAATATAAATCCCTCTCCCTGTTTGCCATTCTCTAACCCAGAGTCCCTGAAAGATCAAGGCTTCTTTGTGAGTGCTGCAGTGGAGAAGTGCCTCCTTTCCAAGAAAACATCACATCAAAGGCCATTCCCATCCTCCCCTCAATAATCAAAGGGATAAAAATGGAAGGGGAAAATGAAAAGAGAAAGTAAGATGCTGCTAAATCCATTAATCACATCTGCCTGTCCAGAGCCCTTCTTTCTCTTTCTGTATACTCTCCCAGGGAATTATTTCTGCAAGGTTGCCTCACACTGAAAAGTGGACACTACAGAGATGTGATAGGCTGTCCATCAAGCCTCAATTGCTGGGTAGAAAAGGGGAGCTGGATTTTCCCCCCTCCTCTCTCATCTTCTCCTCAGAATATGAGATAGTCCTATTATCCTGGAGATCTTCACTGCCTCTTTCTCTGGGCTGTTTTGTCTTGGAATCTGATTGAAAAGTGCTTCTGTCTCCACTCCCCTCTCCCTCTAGCACCACTCCCCCCAGCTGCCTTGACACTTTCTGACATTTCTAAACAACTCACACTTTTCCTGCTACCTCCCTGTTGCTCTCTAAACCTTTTTAATCCCATAGAATGCAAACTAATCTACTGAGAGAAAGACACTGAGCCTGCTCTGGCAGCTGAAGCTGGAAATGTCAAAGTGGGAGAAATGATAAATACACCTGCCACAAAAAGAAGGAGAGACATAGCCAAGCCTGCTGCAACAATCAGAGTATTTAATGTACAGATACACAGGATACCCTTTCACACAGACTGCACAGAGGTGAGTTGCTTACAAAGAGAAATGACAAGTATTGATAATGTGCTGGGTCTGGAGGGGGCCCCTATGGGCAGAGGACATGGATACTAGGGGTAGAGATTCCCCCTGCATCCTTCCTGTTTCAAGGGTGATTGAATTACTTATGCATTAAATACACTTCTAACATTGACAAACAATTCCATAGGCATCATGTGTATGCGTGTATGTGTGTGTGTGTGTGTGTGTGTGTGTGTGTGTTTAGAGAGCAAGGGGACACATCTCACTTTCAAGCCTTGGAAGCCCACTCTATTCAGTGTCAGAACTGTGAAATAGATGAAATTTCACTTTCTTTAAAGTTTTCCCACTCCCCAAACTATGAGCTTTGACCTCTTAAGGAATCTCCATCATTCCCACCCCAACCCTAGTCCACCTTGTTCTCTTTCCATTAATTACATAATGCTTTCAGCTGCCCCCTGGTGTTAATAACCCTCCACTACTGCACCATATTGAGCATTAACATGCTTTATTCTTCATCAATTTCCACAGGACTTCAAGATTTGGAAAAATGAATTCAGAGCAAGCTACAACTGATACTATCTTAAGGTGTTTCACAAGAAGGATTATTTGCATTTTAAGAGGGGAATGAGGAGGGAGAGTCTTTCATTTGAAAGAATTGAGGACATTTGGCTTGGAAAAAAAAAAGATAACACAAGGGCAGGAAGACTTGATCCCTGTATTCAACAGTTTGAAGGGCTGTCTGGTGGAAGAAGGATTAGTTTTGTCCTCATTACTTTAGGGAGTAGAGCCAGGAACAGTGAACGGAAGTTGCAAAGAGGCACACTTAGGACTGACATTTAAAATAGTAAGAAACTTCCAAATAGAGTTAACATAACTGGAATACGTAAATGGACTGCCAAGGAAAAGGATTCTCTCTCCTTACTGATCTATCTTTAAGCTGAGAACGGATGACTATGTGTAAAGTGTATATAGGACTCATTCTTTTCCATTGGTACATTGGACTAGAATGGCTTATTAGGTTCCTTCAAAATCTACAATTTTGTGATTGCAGAATCCAAAATAATTATCTCCTAAAGATTTTGAATTTCAGTGACAGCAAGATATTTACATGAATAGGAATAGGTGGTTGATGTGAGGATAGCCCTTTGAAATCTCTCACATTATACCACCTATTTCCCCATAGGCAAATGCAGCTTTGCTATAGACCCAGCTTTGTAAACTGAGTAATATAATATAAGATAATGTAATGAAGGTCATTCCAATTACCCATGCAATGTGCTTCAGTACTTCTTCCCCTCAGTTACTGGGTCCCTAAAAGATAGAATATTCTGATGCAACACATGGACCACATCTAACATCTTTACCTTTAAAAGACATTTGCTCATTCATCCCATCATCATTTATTAAGCTCTGACTACAGTTACTGTGTTAGACACTCCCATTTATGAATGGCAAAGGATTTCGCTTAGACAAGCACAACTTCAGGAGCTCAAGAAAGCATTATTAAAGGAACTCAAGCCTTCGTTATTCACTATCAATCTGGTTCTGTTACCTACTATCTCTGTGACCTTGGACAAGTCAGTTCCCCACTCTGGAGCTCAGTTTCCCCATCTGTAAAATAGCTAGGGTGAACTAGATGACCTCTAAGCTCCTCTCAAGCCCTATATCCTAAGATCCCATTGCTCTACTTGCTTTTTGATGTTTGAAAGTTTTATTTTTTCAAACTTATTTGAAAAACTTTTTAAACTTGCAACTGTAAAATGGGGGAAATTACAGTACCTATCTCCCAAGGTTTTTGTGAGGATCAAATGAGAATTTTGTAAGACACTTTGAAAATGTTAAAGTGCTAACTATTACTATTATTATACCTTTGTCAGAGGAAAAATGGTATGTTGGTACCTCCAGGCTGAACATTACAAGGTTGATGCTAGGCTGCCCCTACACCCGCCACAGAGCAAGCAGGTCATTTGGCATTTATCAAGTCAGTTATTTCTTCATTCCTAATAGCCAACAAACATGATTACCCATGTGGGTTGTAGGGATAAAAACAAAGAAGGGGATAATATTAAAATTAAAAATAATAATAACTATCATTTATGTAGTGATTTTTATGTCTTGTAAAACATGTTAGATACATTAAATCATTTGATCCTCACAGCAACCCTGAGACGTAGGTGTTATCTCCATTATATTTACAGATTGAGGAAATTGAGGTACAGAAAGGTTAAGTGACTGGTAACTTAAGTGATCACATAGCCAGTAAATTTCTGAGGCATGATTTGAACTCAGGTCTTCTCAACTCCAAGTCTTGTGCTCCATCTACCGTGGCACCTATCTTGAAGCCAACCATTTCTACATCCTCAAAATTTGATGTCAGGGCTATGAGAAACTTTAGGGATCATCTTATCTACCTCCATTAATTTATAGAGGAACTGAGGCCCCAAAGAGAAGATATAACTTGCTTAAATCACAGAGGAAAAATTATTAAACTAAAGCTTCTCTGAGATGGAATCAAGTGGAGACCAACTTTCACTGAATCACAGATTGTTAGAACTAAGATGAAACAAAAGGCAGGAGTTTGTGTTGAAACAGGGACACAGGCCTTCCTGGACTGCAATCAATACTTTTTTTTTTCAATCAGATTGCTGAAATTTTACTTGTTTTAGAAGTTCATCAAGGACAGCATCCTGTGACATCAGGACACAGTATAAGCAACACAGCAGAGGAGAGAGTCTTCTCTTCTCATTCTTTTTAGGAGGAAACCCAGTAGAGAGTTGAAGGGGTTTTCTAGTGTGATAAGCTCCCCGTTCCTGTTTTTAATAGTTTGTCAATGGCTCTCTAACCTACCATATTCCGTGCTCCCACCTCTAGTTCATGACCTTTAAATTTCCTCCCATTGGCAAAGCTCCTCCCTATGGTAAAGCCCAGGTCTCTCAGCCCTGATTTCCTGTTCTATAAGAAACTGGTTCTCTGAAGGATCAGTATAACAACCAATTCAACCCATCATTGGCTTCCTGGTGCTGAGTGCCTAGCTTAATCCTGCTTGATTCCTGAAACATTATGCACAGCACAAATAGATGCAAAGCTCCCATTAGTGCGAAATTCTACACACAATCCTAAATTGTGCCTTTAAAAAATTCAACATCCATCCTTCTATCAAGAATATTATAAAAGTGTATCCTATGCTGTAAAGAGGGAGAAATTTATCCAAAAGTAAATGCAATTATGGACAATAAATTGTTAAAATTTAACAATAAAACAAAGTACTGATGATGCAGACTACCCTCTTAAAGTAATTAAATGGAGAATTTCTATTTTAATAAATGTGGGAAAGGCTGCTGGAAAAAAAAAAGATCTTACAGGCTGGCAAAATGTCTGATCTTATGGAAAAGACTTCCTTCACTGAAAATTGTTTAAAGCTACAGATTATAAAATGGAGACTACATCTGTTCACTCAATGTTGAATCCACCATGTTACACACCTTTATGTATAGTTTGGCACAGGTGCTTTTTGATGACGATGATAACAAGATACTTTTAAACTGCTAAACCAAATTTAGATTATGACACAGGCAGGTTAATCAATTTTTCATGAGTAAAATGAGATCAGTTAGTTGAGATAAATGGCTAATGACAGGCCAAATACCTAAGAACTAGACTGTAAGGCACCACAGGGATGCTGTGCTTGAAGAGAAAACCAGGCATTTTTCCTCCAAAAATATAGAGACAAAGCACTCCAGTTTTGCGATCTGACACTTTCTCCATATTTGCTAAGAAAACTGAAGCTGGACAAAATTAAAGTAATTTCACTTGGGTTAGTAATTAGGCAGATTAATGAATTGTGTGTATATGTACCCTATTTTTATTTAGCTGGGGCAAGGCATTAGCCCTGTCCTATGTGTTGCCTCAATGCCAGTTAAGAACCTTGACACAAGCTAATATAAAAACAGATGAAGGAGAAATACAGATATCATAATACTTCTTATCTACATCTTTAAATAAATTCTAACTTTGCTTTATGCTTTTCTCCAGGACAGTCACAACCATTACCACATAATTCAGAAATGTCCTTTTCAAGCTATTTAAATGTTTGCATTATAATTTTGCAGAACCATATTTTTAAAATAGGTTGCAATGAAAATGACCACATTATGAATGATAACATTCTTATTTAACTTGCTTTTGAGGATTATTTTTACCTCTGACACTCACCTCAAGAGACATCAGCATTACGGCCCCAAATGCCAAAGAGTATACCTGTCTGTCTCTTCATATCCTTTCACTAATTATTAAATGCTACCATCCAGCGGGGCATTAAGGTCAACAGTAAAATCCAATGTCTTTTTCAGTATATCAACAATTATTATGTATTCTGGAAGCAGATATCACCCACAGTCTCCATCTCTGATCAGTGCCTCTACAAGAGTCAATTGGTGACATCATCTTCGGGCTCTTTCCCCAGAGATTGGAGAGGTCTTTTCTGGGAAATACAGTAATGACCTTGCTGGAAAATAGAAGGGGCAGAATGAATGCATGTTTTTTTTCTCAAATGTCTGGGAGATATAAACATAATTAAAAAAATAACAGTATCTGGGAAGGCAAAACATTAAGACTCCCACCAGTCTGTCCCAAGAGGCTAAATTTTCTCTAAAAGGACCCTGACCTCAGGTGTTGGGGGGGGGGGAATTATGTCACAACAAGAGCAAAAAATTTATTCCCCATGATCTATACGAGGCAAAATCAATGACATCAAATAAAGGTAAGTCTATATATAACCTGTATCAAATTACTTGCCTTCTCAATGAGGGAGTTGAGGAGGGAGAGAATGTGGAACTCAATTTTTAAAGTGAATGTTAAAAATTGTTTTTACATATAATTGGAGAATAAAATACTAAATAAATAATTTTAAAATGAATGGATGAATAAGAGTGAATCTTACTTCAGAAATTTGCCAGGCTCAGCTAAGTGAGAATCTTTAAGAAGACATTAGGGGAAAGAAGGACACATAAAGTGCTTTTAATTTGTTTCTTTTTAGGTACTGGCTCAAACTAAGGAGGTCACCTCTCTCCTTCCAGTCACTCAGTTCACAACCTTGATGTCATTCTCTACTCTTCACTTACATTTGCATTTATCCCACAGATCCAACCAGTTGCCAAGTTGTTCTTGTTTTTTTTTCATTTCTACCTATACATCATCTCTCAAATCCATCCCCTTTTCTCCACTCACACTTCCACTAGAATAGGTCAAGCACTCATGACCTCTAGCTTGAGCTATTAAAATAGGCTCCTTATCTTCCTACTTCAAGTCTTTCCCCATTCAAATTCATGCTTCACACAACTGCCAATGTAATTTTCCTAAAGTGCAGGTGACAATGCTAATCCCCTACTAAATAAACTCCAGAGACTTTCTTTTACGTCCAGGATCAAATATGAATTCTGTTTAACATTTAAAGACATTCATGATCTAGATCTAGCCCACCTTTCCAACCTTATTGCACTTTACTTCCCTTAGTGTACACCACAATCTAACCAACCTGGTCTTCTTACTATTCCTTCGATATGATATTCAATATCTACATTGTCCATTGCCTTGCCTAGAATTGACTCCACCCTCATCTGCCACCCCTTTGAATCCCCAGCTCCCTTCCCTTTTATTTAATGTTTTATTTTCTCCAATTACATGTAAAAACAATTTTTAACCTTTTTTTTTAATTTTGAGCTCTAAATTCTCTTCCCCTCCCTTCATTGAGAAGGCAAGCAATTTCATATAGATTATAAGCAACACATCCCAAATAAAGCCTTTCATGTTGTCCTTGGCTACTAGGGCCTCCCATGCTGCCAAATGATCTTCTATCTACTTTGCATATGCCTATATACATAAATATACGTCTCCTTCGGTTAGACTTATAATCTCTTAAACTGAAGGATGGTTTTACTTTTGCCCTTGAAGTCCCATTGCCTAGCACAGTGCCTGGTACGTGGTAGGTGATTAATAATGCTTGTTGGTTGATTGAATGCTAAAGAAATGGTGAAGAAATAGTATCCAGACCTGAATGGCTTAAATATTAGATTCTGAAGCCTAACTTTTTCAAATCAAAGTAAACCAAAAGAGTTCTGAAGAAAACAATAGTGTGATCATTCTGATACAAATCCACATGAGCTCTTACTGCAACTTTCAAGTAGGGATATACTAACTTCATATAATTCCAGAATTTCAGAGTTTGAAGGAACCCCAGAGTTTATTTAGTGTATTCCATGCCTGTAAAAAGGATTTGTTTTTTAATACACCCATTAGTCAGTACAGTAAATCAGTATAGTGCCTTGAAGTTAAAGAATATTTGTTGAGTTTAGTTGAATTTCATGAAGCCCAAATTCACTGCCTTACAGCCTTCACCCCTTGTTGCTAGTTCTTTCCTCTGGGGCCAAGATGAATAAGTTTAATCCTCCTTCTATATGACAAGACTTTGGCTACTTGAAAATAGCCATGAAATTTTCTTCTTTAAGTCTCTTCTTCTCCAGGCTAAATATCTCCAAGCTAAGCAGAACCTTATTATGAATCCATTGATCAATGTTGCTGACTATTTATTCATTTATTTATATTGCCATTAAATCACAAAGTTAGCACTGGAAGGAGTTTTCAAGATTCCTCCATCTGATGCCCTCATTTTACAAAAGAGGAAACTGAGGCTCAGAGAGATTTAGTAATTTGCTTGTGATCAAAGAGCTAGTGAGTAGCAGATGCATGATTCACACCCAGGTCTTCCTATCCAAAATTCAGTGCTCTTTCCACTATACTATGCTGCCAAGGAATCTTACTCATTTTACTTCCCTACTCCAATCATCTCCCTTCCATTTTGCCTACATTATAACAAATGTGAAAGAGAAAATCATTACCAGATATATACTCTGTAAGAGTTTAGGATCCTCTCTTATCCTATATTAC
This sequence comes from Phascolarctos cinereus, assembly GCF_003287225.1. Lineage (NCBI taxonomy): Eukaryota > Metazoa > Chordata > Mammalia > Diprotodontia > Phascolarctidae > Phascolarctos > Phascolarctos cinereus. Next base: position 549,302,318 of record NW_027555847.1, on the reverse strand, counting down.
AGACATTTATCTCAGCAAAAACAGTGGAAATATACGTGATTTCCTAAGTGCTTTTCTTTTTTTTCTTTTGTTTTTTTTATAAATTTGTTTTTAGTTTTCAACATTTACTTCCACAAGATTTTGAGTTCCAAATTTTCACCCCATCTCACCCCTCCACCCACCCCAAGATGGCGTACATTCTGAATATCCCTTCCCCTAGTCTGCCATCCCTTCTTTCTCTCCCTCCCCCCTTCTCTTATCCTCTCCCCCTTCTGCATTCCTGTAGGGCAGGATAGATTTCTGTACCCCATTGCCTGTATTTCTTATTTCCAGTTGAATGTGAAAACATTTTTTTAAATATGTGTTTTTAAAACTTTGGGTTCCAAATTTCTCCCTTCCTCCCTCCCCACCCACTCTCATTGAAAGGCAAGCAACTCAATATAGGTTATACATACACAGTTATACAAAACACTTCCACAGTAGTCTTGTTGTAAAAAAACTAACTCTGTTTCCCTTAATCCTATCCCACCCCCCCTTTATTCTATTATTTCTTTTGACCCTGTCCCTCCTCAGAAATGTTTGCTTCTGATTACCCGCTCTCCCAATCTGCCCTCCTCTCTGTCATTCCCCTGCTTTCTTGTCCCCTTCTCCCCTTATTTGTCTGTAGGGTAAGACAGATTTCCATACCCAATTGAGTGTATATGTTGTTCCCTCCTTAAGTCAAATCTTAAGAGAATACGATTCACTCATTCCCTCTCACCTTCCCCTGTTTCCCCTCCACTGTTAGAACCTTCTCTTTTCTGTTTTTTGGGAGATAATTTACCCTGTTCTACATCTCCCTTTCTCCTTCTCCCAGTATAATCCTCTCTCAACCCTTATTTTTATTCTTCAGATATGACCCCTTAATCTTCAACTCACCCTGTGCCATCTTTCTATCTATCTATCTATCTATCTATCTATCTATCTATCTATCTATCTATCTATCTATCTATCTATCTACCTATCTCTCTCTCTCTCTCTATACACACACACACACACACACACACACACACACACATGCATACATATAATTTTTTTCCCTCCAACTACCCTAATACTGACAAAGGTCTCATGAGTTATAAGTATCATCTTTCCATGCAGGAATGTAAACAGTTCAACCTTAACAAGTCTCTTATGATTTCTCTTTCCTGTTTACCTCTTCATGTTCCACTTGAGTCCTGTATTTGAAAGTCAAATTTTCTATTCAGCTCTGGTCTTTTCAACAAGAATGCTTGAAAATCCTTTATTTCACTAAATGACCATTTTTCCCCCTGGAGGATTATACTCAGTTTTTCTGGGTAGGTGATTCTTGGTTGTAATCCTATCTCCTTTGCCCTCCAGAATATTATGTTCCATGCCCTCCAGCCCCTTAATGGAAAACTGCTAAATCTTCTGTTATCATGATTGTGTTTCCACAATAATTGAATTGTTTCTTTCTGGCTGCTTGTAATATTTTCTCCTTGATCTGGGAACTCTGGAATTTGGCTATAATATTCCTAGGAGTTTTCCTTTGGGGATCTCTTTCAAGGGGAGATCGGTAGATTCTTTCAATTTCTATTTTGCCCTCTGGTTCTAAAATATCAGAGCAGTTTTCCTTGAGAGTTTCTTGAAAGATGGTGTCTAGGCCCTTTTTTTTATGCTGGCTTTCAGATAGTCTAATAATTTTTAAATTCTCTCTCCTGGATCTATTTTCAGGTCAGTTGTTTTTCACATTGTTTTCTAATTTTTCATTCTTTTGGATTTGTTTTACAGTGTCTTGATTTCTCATAAAGTCACTAGCTTGCAATTGCTCTATTCTAATTTTTAAGGAAGTATTTTCTTCAGTAAGCTTTTGGACTTCCTTTTCCATTTGGCCAATTTTGCTTTTTAGGGCATTCTTCTCCTCATTGGCTTTTTGGACCTCTTTTGCCATTTGTGTTAGGCTATTTTTTAAGGTGTTATTTTCTTCAGTATTTTTTTGGGTCTCCTTTAGCATCACTCTCAGTTTTTCTTCTACTTCTCTTACTTGCTTCTCAAAATCCTTTTTGAGCTCTTCCATGGCCTGGGACCAATTCATATTTTTCTTGGAGGCTTTGGATGTAGGAGCTTTGGCTTCATTGCCTTCTTTTGTTTGTGTATTTTGATCTTCTTTGTCACCAAAGTAAGATAATATAGTCTGACTCTTTTTGCACTGCTTGCTCATGATCCTGGCCAATTACTAGAGTTTTAAACTCTTTGTTAAGGTAGGAGTCTGTTTCCAGTGTGGAGAATGTACTGTTCCAAGCTTCAGGGGTTTTGTGCAGCTGTTTTCAGATATACTTCTAGGGACCTCTAAATTTTCAGTTCTTCCAAGGTGCTATGATCAAGGGCAAGGTATTTACTCCCTTCCTGGCCTGTGCTCTGGTCTGTAACTGACCACAAGGACTCTTTTCTGCCTTGGAAATGTGAGGAAGATTTCCTATTCACAGCCATTACAAGCTCCACTGCGCCAGAGCAAAACTGTGACCCAGACCCAAGCACAGGCAAAGCAAGAGATTCCTGCCTTAGCACTGGCAAAAAGATCCCTGCAATCCCCCTCTGATCAGCCACTTGATTTCCCCTCAGTCTGTGGGATGGAAGCTCAGGAGGCAGTCCCCTCCCCCAGGCCATGCTCAGGGAATGGAGCTGAGACCACCTTGCTTCTCTCTCAACACTGCAGAGAATTTTCCCACTGACCTTCTAAGTTGTCTTTGGCATTCATGGGTTGAGAAGTCTGGAAACTGCTACAGCTGCCTGCGATTCAGTCCTCTGAGGCCAGCTCCAGGTTCACTGCAGCCTGAACGCCCATGCCAAACCGTGCTCCTCTCACGGCCTGGCATGATGTACCTTTCCGATCAACCATTCAGGTTGCCTTGGGCTGGAAATTTGTTTCACTCTATCTTTTCGTGGGTTCTGCTGCTTTAGAATTTGTTTAGAGACATTTTTTATAGGTATGTGGAGGGGTGTGGGGGAGAGCTCAAGCGGGTCACTGCTTTCACTCTGCCATCTTGGCTCCACCCCCCACCCAAGTTCTTTTCCAGCTCTTCTTTTTCACAACCTATAAAGTCTAGTAATTTTGGATTTTTGGATGATAATGAATTCTCTAGAATGGGCATAGGCTTCCTTTCACAGCTGATCTTTTTCCAGTGTTTCAGATGTTTGACTCATTACCACTCATTACCTCTATTCAGCTTCTTCTGGTTACCTCTAGACTCTCAAAATCTGTGGTGCCTCTGGGAGTAGATATCAGATTTCCCTCTTTTTCCATGAAGTAGGGCAGCACAACATTGTTGCCTCCCAATATTTTATTCTACACCTTATCCTATATTTTCTAATAAATATTAAAAAGCCATGATGTATTTTTTTAAATAATCCAGTCATTCCACTTGAATGCAACAAAAATATTTGCAAATTGAAGAAAAAGTCATGAAAGTGTTTATGTCACTTAAATTTTGAGAAATTTTTCATTGGGACAGTAGCTATCTCACTGTGTCTTTTGCATCAGGCAAGACTCTTCCAGACAATCTCTAAGTGGTTAAAAACATAGTTCCACAGGTCTTAAAAGTATATTTATATTGTCTATTAAACTCATTTTGATGTTGCAATCACAGAAATATAATATTGTCTGTGTAACACCCCTACTCTACAAGTACTCTTCTTTTTTCCTATAAATTAGCAAAGATTTTAACAGGGAATTTAGAGAAGTGACATGACACAGTCCTTCAAAGAGTGATAGCCAAGGTTAGAATGAAAGAGACCCAGGAACATGCAATGATGGTGAAGATTTTTGGTGGGTCTAACTTCAGAATCCATTTACTTTGCCCCATGATGGGTCAGCTAAGGTTAGGTGATATCAGTGGTCCCTACCAAGAAACCAGGGAGTGAAAATAAGATAAGTACCTGTGCTCCTGCATTTCTGTTGACCCTGAAGCCTGTGGTCCACTATCCTTTCCAGATGTGAGTCAAGATCCTGGGTCCATAGTTTCTTTTTTGTAACCAATGCCTAGTCCTAAGGAAAGTATATATTGAATCTTAAATAGGAATTATGTTACTACATCCCCTGTCCTGCTCAAGGAAGGTTTCAAATAGTACATTGCACATAACTCTAGGTTCAGATGTCTGGTGGCACTTCTGAGGTTCAGGAGAAGGTTGGACTTGAAGCCATTGTTTATTATGCACTGAACCTTCAATAATAGGGCTATGGTTTTATTTATATTCACTATACTAAGAGCAAACACACTGAATACAACATGCAACCTGAAAAAGCTCCATTGGAGAACCAGCTCCATGATGCAGCTATGACATAACTGGCACTCACTGGAGTACTGTACATTCCAAAGGAATCAATAAGTGGGGGCTGGGTATTCTACTTGTCTTGTAAGACCTGGAGAACTATAATGTGGGATAGGTATGAAAACTCTTCTTTTAAAAATATTCACGTTCAATATTCTTTTTTTAAAGTTCTTGTCTCTTTCCCTTCCTCCCCTCTCACATTCATTGAGAAGATAAACAATATGATATCAATTATACATTAGAAATCACACAAAAATATTTTCATATTAGCCATGTTATAAAAAAAAAGCAGGAAAGTGAAAAATATATACTGTAATTTGCACTTAGAATTCATCAGGTCTCTCTCTGGAGGTAAATAGCATTTTTCATCTTGAGTCTTTTAGATAGTTTTGATACTGACCAGAATAGTGAAGTCTTTTATAGTTGATCATCCTTAAAATATTGCTATTACTTTGTACAATCTTGTCCTGGCTCTGTTTGCTGTGCTTTGCATGAGTTCATGTAAGTCTTCCCAGGTCTTCTTGACTCCAAATACACCTAGCTCTGCTATGCTAAGCTCCACTCTGCTGGGGAATTCTGGACAGTCCTTTCCACTTTTTTTTTTTCAGGAAGACACCACCTTTTTGATATGGCCCCGTAATATGACCGATCTCAAGATTGGCCATTTTGTCACAGAAACAATCAAAAGCAAAACTAGCAACCATAGTAGCATTAGCAAAAGTCTGTTACACATATTAAAAGCTTTGGCATTCTGATGCTAAATCAAGATAAAAATCTTTCTAATTAGACATTTCTGTAAAATGCCTTGTTAACACTGTTTAACTCCAGTGCCATTTCTAAAATTTAATAAAACATAAATTCATTATGGCAATAAAGTTAATGTGAAAAAAGCCATTAAAAGGGAAAAAGGTGGGGGAGATGTTTTGTAATGTGCTTATGAGGCCCACTAAAAAGGTGATACTCTGTCCTTTCTGATCTTGAGCTAGAGCTCTTATGGGAAAAGATATACGTGCACACACACACAAGCACACACGCACATACACACACACACACACATATATATATATATAGAGAGAGAGAGAGAGAGAAAGAAGGGGGGAGGGGAGAGAATAATTTAGTTACCAAAACAAATATTAATTTTGAAGTCATTTGATATCACAAACCTTCCTATGGAAACATATTTGCAGGTAATGCTTTCCTGAAAAGTTATATGATTGCTTTTCTATGTTGGGGAAGGGACAATGGAGAATTGGGGTATTCACAAATACCTTCTAGTAGATATCCCCAATGACTTGCCTCTGCTTTCCTCTCTCATTAGCCTGACACATTGATGGTAATTGATCAATTAATCTATCAACAGGCATTTATTGAATGACTTTTGCTCATTCCTTGAAGGGCTTTGATATGGAAGAGAGCTTATACTTGGTTTGCTTAGCCCCAGAGGACAGAAGCACTGTGGTGTTTCAGGCAAAGTTTGCCTTTGCCTTTAATTTCTCTTTAACTCTCTTTCTACTATGCATCCCAAACATTCTGATACTCTGCTACAAATTAGAATTCTCTAATAGTCCTCAGCAAAGCCCATTGTATTTACTATTCAATGACATTTCAATACTATCAAGAATAGTGGATGTAGGAATGGAAAGAGAAGGGCAAATCTGAAGATATGAGGACAGAAGAAATTATTGGAATTCATCACAGATCAGAGTAGAGGTTCTTTGCTTGATATCCATGGGTAGATTTAAGTGGTCCATGAACTTGGATGGAAAAAAGAAAAAAATGTGTATATGTATATTTATGTATGTATTTATCTATAATATACTATATTATTTATATAAATATATGTGTTATATTCTATATAATATATTTTGTAAATTATATAATTTGTATATTATATATAATAAAATAAGGACTAAGGAAAACAATTATATTGAAATTATATATATGCAAATATATATATATATATATATATATTTCAATGTAATTGTTTTCCTTTACCCTTACATATTATATTATATACATTTTAAATATTATTCTGAGAAAGGGTTGATAAGTTTTGCCGGATTGACAAAGTGGCCCAAAACATAAAAAAGATTAAAAACTCCTGGGTTAGATAAGTTAGTCTAAGAAGAAGGGAAAAGTCCAAGAATCTCCCGAGGCTGGACACCTGGGAAAGTGAATGAATCATAAAAAGAAAAAAAATTAAATTAAATAGGAAGAAGAGTACATGGGATAAAGGGAGTGGAAGGATGGAAGAGAAGATAATGAGCTTAGAATGGAATATATTAAGTTTCACATGGTATTTGATCATGGTGAAAATGGAAATTTCTTACAAATGTAAACACAGGCTGAAGGCCTATTTGAACTAGTAGGATTGAAGGTACAGGTTAAAAGAATTGTAGTGGTGAAGACTTTGGAGTTGCAAAATCTTGGACATTAGCTATAGCACATGTAGAACATGAAGCTCCTCTACCTAATGAGCATCCAATTTACATTTGAAAAATTCAAGAAATACAGAACTCAGCACTTTGCCAAGGAACTCACCACTTTTGGACCATTCCAATTTCTCAGAAGATTTTTCTTAAATTTAGACAAAATCTGACTCTCAGCAACTTTCAAGTGGCTCTAGAAAACACTTCAAATGTTGTAAGATAGCAGTAATGTCTCACATTATCTTCTCTCCTTAAGAATTTCAAGACGAGAGAATGCATTCCAGGCATAGGGGGTGGACAATGCAAAGACATGGAGATAAAAGGTGGGATGCCATGTATAATGAACAGTAAGAACTTTAACTGGCTGAAAATAGAGATTCTGTGGGGGCAAGAATAATGAAGGAGAGATGATAGGATCAGAGGAAGTTATAAATATCTTTAAATGTCAAACAAAAGTTTATATTTAATCCCAGAGGTAATAGGGAGCCACTGGAGTATGTTGAGGAGAGACATAATGACCTGGTCAGATCTACACATTGCTATGTGAATGATAGATTGAAGTAAGGAGAGATTTGAGGCAAGGAGTACAACTCAAAGATTATTGCAATAGACCAAGTGAGTGGTGATAAGGTCCTGAACAAGGGTGGCAACCATATCATTGAGAGGAAGGGAGGTATTTGGAAATGTTGTAGAGGTAAAAACAAGACTTGGCAAATTATTGGAGATGTCATGAGTGAGAATGAAAATTTGAGGATAACAATGAGTTATGAACATGGGGGTACTGAAGTAATGGTGTTCTAAATAGATGTAGGGAAATCCAATGGAAAGGCCAGTTTGACTGTGAGGAGATAATTTTGGTTTATATACTTGATGTTAGAGTTTGAAATGTCTCAGTCCAATTTGAAGTGTCTGCATGTTCAGAATAGAAATGATGTTTGAGAAAGCAATTATGACAGGTAGACATACAAACGTACATAAATACATATGTGCATATATACATATACCATTCACCTTCATAGAAAAATTAAGCATAAAGATTTTATGGAACCACCAAGTGAGAGAGTGCAGAGAGATAATAGAAGAGGGCCCCTGACAGATACTTGGGGTATACTTAGGCTGAGAAGGAAAAAGAAAAGAAAACCTAAAAAGAGCAGGATCTTGAAAAGCCAGAGAGGAAAAAGGATCCAGGGGAAAAGAGTCTCCATTGTGTCAAATATTGCAGAAAGGACAACAATCAAGAAAATAAGTCGAAGGACTTGAGAAAAAAAAAAAGCCATAAGATCAGTCAATTAAGAAAACAGAGCAGTTTCCATGAAGTCAAGCATAGAGTTAGAACAGAGTGAGAGAAGTGGAGCAAAGAAGTGGAGACAGTGTTTTCAAGGAGTTTGACTTAAAAAGAGAAGAGAAATAGGAGATGATAACTTGCTCTGTGGTAGACTCTAATGTTTTTCAACAGTTGTGATAGTATTGTATATGTATATATGTATTTAAACATAAGTTGTCTTTACAATAGATCCTTCTTGCCACTGCCTAATCCCACTGAGAGCTCACTAGTCCTGTGGGCTTTGAAGAATCTCTTTTTGTTGGTTTAACAATGAGACATAAAGAACTGAGGAAGAGAGGTTATGTACCATGTATCCTGTAAGACCATGAACCTCAAGCCAGAGCTCCATAGCATCAAACAATAGAATCTCATGTTAAATAAGAGAATGTATAGTCATCAGTTTACCTACTATTCTGGACTTCTCTCTGTATAGACTACATGCATCTGTATAAGCCACATGGGCAGGGGAGTTGATAATGCCAAGATAATCAGTTCTGAGTTGGTTACTCCCTTTTTGTATTGCAAGTGAGTAGAGGAAAAAATGTTTCCTTTTGTAGATTTCTTTCTTTTAAACTACCTTGTGATTGATGAAATTAGTGTTCCCATAGATTGGGGTGATAAGAGGCAAAAAATTCAAGTTGACAACTAAATTATAGTGACTGGGGTCATTAATTATAATGCCTTTGGTCTCTGTTCAGAATTCGAATACTGACATAATGGAACTGCAGCCATTTTGAGAAAGGAGAGAAATTCGAAAACAGGTTTAGCTCTACTTTGACACTATCAGCAGTTACTGAAGTTGAGTCAAATCTCAAAAATTCTGCCAGATGGACCAGAATGGATGTTCTGAGATGTGCTAGAGATAATGTTATGTTTCTTTGCTTGATTTTACTTCTACATTTTATTCATTAGCATCAAATCATTTTAGAGCTAGTAAGAACCATAAAGGTCAACCACAATCTCCTAGCCTCCCAGGCCAGGCACCAGTTTTCAGATACTGAAACTGAAATCCAAAGTTCAAGTGACTCACCTCAGGTTCTATCATTAGTGAATACTGCAACCAAGACTAGAATCAGAGATAGAAATGTTTAGAGCTTGAAGTCACCCTAGAGATCAATTCTCTCATTTTATAGGTACAACTTAGACCCCAGGTCTCAGGATTCATTTCTGTTCTCTTTTCACAAGTATTGCCTCAAAATTTAACCCAGCATAGCTAACTTCTTTCTTTTTCTTTGTTTCTTTATTTCTCCCTTTCATTCTTTTTCTTCCCTCTTTTCTTCCTTTTCTCTGCTTCTTCTTCTTCTTCTTCTAATTCTTCATCTGCATCTTGCTGGTCACTGAAATCTTGTATAGAACATTATTTTTGGAGTAGAAATGCTATAATGGCCAACAAATTTTAAAAAAAACTTTAAAATGGTTATTTACAAAGTTGTTTTTTTTTTCTTTTTAGGGTGCTGTTACCATGAATCTTTACCTCAGAACATAAAGGAACAAAGACACCACCTAGGTGCTCTTGTTCTCTAGTTCTTCTAATTCCCTAGCCTTCCTTTATTCCATGTTAAGTTCTGTTTGAATACATATACATCACACACACACACACACACACACACACACACACACACACACACACACTAAGAAGAGAATGCCATAGCATTACTCTAATGAATCAAAAATTGTCGTACCTTGGGATTAGACAGAGAAAACATTCTCCTGTGATCTAAATCCCAGAAACAACAGACGGCTTATTTCTTTTTTTGTTTTGTTTTTTGGCAGTTGGGGTTAAGTGACTTGCCCAGGGTCACACAGCTACTAAATATCAAGTGTCTGGTCTGAGGCCGAATTTGAACTCAGGTCCTCCTGACTCCAAGTCCGGTGCTCTATCCACTGCGCCACCTAGCTGCCCCCAGAGAGGTTATTTCAAATAAGGTTATTTGAAGAGAATAAGGGAAGAGTGCAGCTGTAGATTGTGACTGCCTTTCTGAGTCCCAATTCATGTAATGTTTCAAAATGAATATGAGGACTCAGAGAATGAATGAAGTCAGGAAGCTTAGTTCTCAGAAAGAGATATAGAAGAATTTGTCCCAAAATTTCAAAAAGAGACTTAAATATTGATATTCTTGTTGTTTTGGAATTGAGGAGAACTCCACAAGGAATTCCCAGGTTGCCAGTATATTCTCCATGTATTCCATAGTCTTAAAATGGGATTTGAGAAGCATGGGTACAGTGGTTCCCCCCAATCATGTCAAAGACTAACCATAAAACAAAGTAAATAGACCCATATACTAGTTGGGAGCCACTTTCATTATATCTGCCTCCTTTCCTTAAGCCCGACTTCCTTTATTACCAGCTTCTACGTAAGACCAGCATTATACACTGGAAGGAAACCATAAATGGCAGTTTTTAGAAGTGATTAGAAAATTCACAGTTCTTATGCTCCATTTATTTTAATTTACCAGTTATCTATTTAAGGTGCTTACATTTAAACAATCCATAGCTTCCCCCTTTTAAAAACCCTTTCTAACAGTTGTTAAATACCTTGAAGCCAAGATCTTACATTAAAGCAGGAATCTAATTAGACCTTCAAATTCAGAATGACTGCTGAAGCCTTTTAGCTCCATTATAGAAATGTACAGTAAAGCCTTTGTCCTTTTTGGTGAAAATAGCAGTTATCTTCAGGAAGGAAAGAACAGAACATGTATTATCCTGCATCAATTTAAGCTCTAGGAATAAGCAGGTGGTCCTAGCCTTTTACCCTACAATATAACCAGGAGGGTCCACAGTATTTTGAAATTTTTAAAGAAACTGTGGGAATGGGTACATAAGGAGAGAAAAAGGTTGTAACTGCATTTAAACCTTTTAAATTCAGTAAAAAATAAAATGACTTCACATTAGAAGCATGGTGATCTGGGGAACAGGAAGCAAGTAGTTTAAATAGGATTTCTGGCTCCATCATTGCATTCACAGGGAAAATGAGTGAAGAAATGTGTGAAGAAAAGCAGAGCTCAGAGCCTTTCCATTTCCCCATAGGAGAGAGTAAAGAACACCCCAAATCCTTGCCAGAATATAAACATAAAACTAACACCATTTTCCAAAGAATTCACTGTTAACAAGGATTCATATAGTAAAATTCAGTCTATAATTGGGAACAAGGAGGATCTGGGAAAAAGAAACAGAAAAAAAAGTTAAAAATTGAAATCTCTCACATCAATGCCAAATGACTCACACCAACATAATTGGGAAATAGAAAGAGTCGGGGCAGAAAAGAATAACAACTTGAAAAAAAAATCTCCAATAGGGTTAAATCTGGAATGGCTTACATCACTCCCAAATGAAATAAACTCAAAGACGAAGCCCATAAAACTGCCATGTGGGATAATGAAGAGTGGAAACTTTGGCCCCAAACCACCTCAGAGCAGCAGCTCTACCATAAAGATTCACATCATTTTACACCTAGCCCTGTAATCCTCACCATTATTTGGAAACAGATACAAAAGGCCAGATGCTGCCCTTACTTTGGGTGACTAATGCAAGACACTAATAGACCAGAGGTCTGATAGAACAACTGTCTAGAGATTAACTCCATTAGTAGGTTTGGTTGTGATGTCATTGGAGATCATTGGTAAATTGTGTTTCTTTTCACCGCATGCACTAAATATCTAAAACAACATTAAATACTATTTTAAAGGGTTGCAAGGGCTGAACAAATATAAAAGGCCTGGACCACAACAGCAATTATCTAACCAGGTTATTTGTGAAATCCTTGTAGTCAAATTTTTGTCCAGGTTTTTGCAACCATTCTATCATCTGGTGCATATGCCTTCAGGCTGACAATCCCCACTTCCTTTTAATTTTCCTCCCTAAGCTCCCTCAGAATTTATAAAAGGCTGTGCTGGGGAAAGGACCTGGGCCACAAAAGTGGGCCAAGTAGAAGTGACAAAGACAGAAGGCAGAGGTGTAACTGGGCTTTGTCCCAGGCTGTTGAAATTTGGAAGGTGTTTATAGCATTTATACTCCTTTAAAGGGTTAAAAACAATTTAGCAAGAGTAGTTATTCCTGGCCTCTTCCTCTTTACCAGCACGCCCTGACATCCCTGGATTCCTTCAAGTCTTTGCTAAAATCCCACCTTCTGCAAGGAGCCTTTACTAGTCTCCCTTAATCCTAATGCCATTCCTCTGAGATTATTTCCAATTTCTCTTGCATTCATCTTGCTTATATGGAGTTATTTGCAGGATTGTTTTTGCCTTTCTTTCTATCCTGGAACTTAGCAGAGTAGGTGTTTAATAAATGCTGTTAACTTGACTTGATTGGCAGTTACTTCCCAGCTCCTTCTTAACCTCACCCAGCCCTTAACCTCTCCCACCAGTGGTGCCATCCTCAATGGAAGTCTCATTTTATACTGAATCTCTATATTTCTCATGAGACTGTGTAGTCAGCCTCTCCCCACCCCAAGCACTGATAGGCTTTTGTATTGTGGGTCAACCTCTCTTCCTGCATACTCTCTTGTCCTTGTCAATTAGTCAATTAAATTTACATTTGCCCTGGCCATGTTTTGTGGTATTTACCCAGTACAGTAATCACTAATTACAGTTCTAAGTACTGGTGTACCTTGAATCCCCTTGCTTGAGTTGACTAGAACTCCAATCCAACCACGACATCTCTGCTTCCCACAGTTTTGACTGGCAGTAGCACTTGAGGCTATCCAGAAATTCCTCTGGCTAGATTCCAGCTGGTTGTGTCTATATTGCAGTTAATGGAACAAACTACAAGGGCACAGAGTCACCACATACATTTATTAGAATCCCATTCTGATATCAATTGGTGCTGATGACCTAGAACAAGAAGCTTTTCCAGATGACAGCACAAGCAATTGGGTGCTCAGATGTGTGTGTGTGTGTGTGTGTGTGTGTGTGTGTTTATAGCCAATTTGCAGAGTAAGGTCCTGGAAATCCAAATTAAGCAAGTGTAATTAGTATATATTTCAACTCAGTTGTGTACAATTGGAGGTTATAACTTTTGAGGTCAGGTTAAAACAGAGCTAAAAAAATTCATGAAATTGCATCACAGCTGTATGAGCCAGGTGGAAATTGTTATTATAGTAACTCCATAATTGGAGCGCAACATATATAAGGCCACTGTAATCCTGAAGGAAGGGCAAAATGCCTAATTCTCTGTCCCTTAGAATCCCAGGGTAGATAACTTGAATGAAGAAGAGACTTCCTTCTCCTCTTCCTCCCAAAGTGGTTTGACCTGATGGTATGTCCTTCAACAAATATACAGTCACATTTTATTAGTAACCGCAGGTTCTACTCCCAGCTCTGCCACAATAATGATGTGGTCTTAAACTAGTCATTATACTGCTCTGGCCTTAGTTTCCTCATCTGTAAAGTGCAGGAGTTAGATTTACTATTTCTAGATTGCCAGCTAGCTCTAACATTTTATGATTTTACTTTCACTCATTCTTTCCACTTTTCCTCTATTCTTCAGCAGATTCTAAGAGAGGAAGAACAATCTCATAGTGATTTCTACCCAGTCCAGACTAGTTCTACTCTCCCCTACTCACTTGAAGTCACAAATAGGAAAGTTACCAATCCTGCCCCCAATCCCAGCATGGTCAACCATTATACATGAATGAAAAGTAAACCACTTAGCCTTTTTAGGGATGTGTGGGGCACATGATAGCTGCAACACATTTTCTGACATTATGTCCCAGATTCACAGTAGTGTCTTATCCAATGTGTAGCCTACTTCCATGAAAAGAGACTTCTATGAAAACTCCATAAGCTCCCCCACTAACCATGGAAGAAACCTCCCTTAATCAAAGAGTACAGGGAGAGAGCAGATTCAATGCCTCTTCTCCTGCATAGCTGCACTTGTTCTGTTCTTGGCATCTGTAGATGCAGGCATGGGGTCATTGATAAACAAAAAGTGATTGTCAAATTCAGGTTGGTGTCTCCAAAGATGCAGACTTTAGATTGAATCTTTTTTTATTTTCTTGTTGTAACTTATCAACTCCTATTCCTGTTACCTTCAATAAGCCTTGATCCAATTTTAATATGATATTTTGGTACTTAGATGGAAATGAGATCCTATCAGGGTTAGTAACTCTTCCAACAGTGCAGATAACCATGCATATAACCCTTTTCATCCTGTGGAACATTTGTCCATGGCCTCTCACAGATCCTCCAGGGGTATCTCCCAAGCATGTTACTATTGCTTCCAATCTCTTGATAGTGAATGGGTACCACTTCAGCACAAACACTGTCTATTAATTGTTGGTCACCTTGCTATATTAACAATCCCAATCTTTTATGGGTTTTCTCTCAAATGACATGCCTTCTGCTTCTAAATCTGTATGAATTTTCATTGGTAAAGTGTTACACTATACTAATGACCACTATGAGCATCTCCATCGCCCTTTGGATCTTCAGACACTGTGGTATTTCATGACTTAGATACATGGCATCATTGGAAGAATTTTGATGCTACAAAGTTGTATATTTGTTCAGGGAGAAACATTAGGGTATTTGAAACACTAGACTTTTCAAAGGTAACAAAGGTTGTTCTCTTTTCCTCATTCAATGATTGACCCAATTCACTGACTGTCCACAAATGTCCACCTAAGCTAAAAGGACTGATGCGTAATACAATCTGGCCTAGAAACATTTTATTCACTTTTCCTCCATTTGGATAGATAGGCAATCGTTTTATGTGATTATGGATCTCACTTACAAGCCTCTGAAGTACTCCAAGGTTTGATTCAATCATCAAAATGTCATCCACAAACAGGAATACCTGGAGGACATCAACAACTCTAGAGAATACTGATTCCCTTTGGACTCATTATTTGACATACTCTATGATATGGAAAATGTCATATTTGTTATTAATAATTACAGAGTGATCAGACAAAGTCATCTTTATTATGAGGTGGTGGTGGTAATGGTGAGTTTATCAGAATATTTATGCTCAGTTGATTCACACTCCACATCTCAGTTATAATAACAGGGGAAGGTAATCGAGAATTTTTTTAAAAGGTCTTAACATAAATGAAGTATGAAGAAGGTAAAAAAATATTTTCTTTGATGAAATTAGCATTGAATAGTCTAAGATTGGGTGTGCCTTTGGTTACTTATGAAAAACAAGTTTACCATTTCTGGATCACAATCTAGGCAGGAGGACCATGACCCATGATAGCAGAGAGAAGAAGAGAGCTATCTATGGGTAAGAACCTAGTTCTTGAAAGGGGATTGCTCTTTGCATTTTTCCTTCTACTTCTATCAAAGGGCAGAAACTAAGTGGAGATTTATTAATCTTATTCCCCTTCCTTATTGGCTTTGGGATCCTGTAGTGGAGATTCTCAACTGAGAGGAAACACTGTACTCATCAATGAACAAAAAAAGAATAGATATTCAGTAGAGAAAGCTCCAACCACTGTGACCTCCAGTCACAGAAAAGAGAGATAGCTACAAATTCAAGAGGGAAGTAACTTTCCATTAGCAGTACAGCTGCACAGAAAACCAGACCCCAGGAGCCCAACTGACTTACTTTCCAAGGAAATACAATGAGCCCATAGGGTAGCAACATGAGATGAAGAGGAAAGAAAAGACAACTGGGCCACGTCGTGCCAGAGGTATGTATTGTCTTGGCCACATTAGTTCCCTATAATTTGTGCTTTGCCACAAGTATATACATGATCTTTCCACTGACTCTATGCATTTGTAGGAAAAAGTTCCTCAGGTTTACCAGGTGTGACAGGATATTCTGTAGGTACTTTTCTTATTATGTTAATTTAGCAAATCATCTTGTTTTGAGCTAATTACACACACACACACACACACACACACACACACACACACACACACACACTGGCTGTCTACCAAAGATAACCACATCAGTGATGGCTAATAAGCTATATAGTCTGAGGAATGCTTGCTCAGAGTATCTTGAACATGAGGTAATAGTTAGGCAACCTGAAACTTGTGAGTGTCAACTTGGGGATGTAACCCAACAGGATTTCTACATATGATTTTGCCATATGCATAGGATATCCCTTGCTTGGAGTTCCTTTGTACCATATTTTTACTCTAGTAAATTAAATGATCTTATATGGTCAACAAATGATACACAAATGACATTATTATAATCTCTGCATTTTTCAGAAGATTCTATGACTGTTGTGTTCTTCTGCATAATATTCTTTGTAAAAGATTGCTTACCTATAATGCTTTCATTGAGGATTTCAACAGAAGATGTAGATTGCAGAATTGAGAACACCTAAAAAGTCATTGTAGTATATGACGTCATCAAATAGTACTATGCTGTAAGAAATTTTAAATATGAAGAATTCAGAGACATTTGTGAAGACTTGTATGAACTGATGCAGAATGAAATTAGCAAAAGCAGGCAAACAATTTTCACAGAGACCATAATTATGTAATGTAAAACAGCTTTAGAATACTTTAATACTTTGATCAACTCAGTGACCAGTCATGATTTGAAGAATGATGATGATATAGGCTTCCTATTGGCAGAAAGATAATGTAATAGAAATATAGAATGAGATGCCTATTTTCAGACATAACCAATGTATTTATTTGTTGTAATTGAATTTATCTGTTATAAAGGAGGGATTCTATTTAGGGGAAGGGTGACAGAAGAGATTAATTAGTAAATAATGGTAGAGATAGCAAAAGAAATGAATTAAAAATACAAAGCATTAACAAACTTTTAAAATAAAAATAAGAAAATAAAGAGAAGTTCAGAAGGACAAATAGAAGAGCAATTTTGTTACTATTTTTTTAA
Organism: Phascolarctos cinereus; assembly: GCF_003287225.1. Taxonomy (NCBI): domain Eukaryota; kingdom Metazoa; phylum Chordata; class Mammalia; order Diprotodontia; family Phascolarctidae; genus Phascolarctos; species Phascolarctos cinereus. Next base: position 549,285,455 of record NW_027555847.1, on the reverse strand, counting down.
AATTCAACATGGGCTATACAGCAGTAGTTTACTATAAATTTATTGTTATCACTGTAAACCAGTAAATTTTACATGTTATCTTCTTTTTTGCACGTTGAAATGTTTTTTTCTTGATGATTAATAAGATTACAATAAAAATTTGAAAAAACATTTTGTAGAAATGTGTAAATAAGCATATAGGCTAGTGGTTATTTATACTTTATTGGTACTACTTTAAAAACTTTAATGGATCCATGATTATTCCATATGTATGGTATCTTGTCCTTTCTCAGATGTCTTGGCAGCAAATTCCTTGAGATCTTCAAAATTTTGTTTCCAGTATGGATCTCCTTTCATTCCCCAAACCAGTTCCCTTTTCATCTTCCCCATCTGTCATTGAACCACTCTTCGTCCAGTCTTCTAGATTCAAACTTGTGGCAGTACTGGAGTTGAAGTGTATATAGCCAATTTACAGGAGTTTACACAAGTAGCAGAAGGTGAGTTAGTATTATATGTCTGAGGAAGAGTGGCTAGATATGTGAGTAGACTTGTGAGTTTGGCTAGTGTGAAATCTGATAACTTGGAAATCTATAAAATAGGGGCTTGTTTCTGGATTTGTTAGATCATAGAAAAAAAGTTACTAGAGTTGGTAGAGGCTGTTGGTGCTTTGAACCCTAAGTCTCATAGTGGCTATGAATTCTGGAAAGTTTCTTTTTCAACTCCTTTGTTCTTTTTCAACTCCTTTTCCTATATTTGCTTTTTTTAATGACAGCTCTGCTTTCTCATGCAACAATATGGGGACCATGATATAGATTCTACATGTAATGGCTCACAGTCATTGATGGAAAAGTGTTTATTATAAAAATTCTAACTGAATTTTCTCATTTTAATTTCTTTCTTGTCCTTCCAATTTCATCCTTACAAAACTTCAAGATTATATGGCTTCTTTAGGTCTCTCCCTGAACTTTTGGCCTTTTCTCTCCATTGCTTCTCATGGTTTTCCGAATCTTCTCTACAAATTTTTACAAATTATTTTTTATTACTAATGGATGTTGACCTTCTTTTTACATCTTTCTGCTAAAGAAGGAGATAAAATGTTTTTTGCTTGAGGGTTTATAAATCATTGTTGTTGTTGGAGTTTTTGTTGTTTTTCTTGTTTTAGTGATTGATTTATATATCATTTAAGAAATTACTACAGTTAGTGACAATGACTGTTGTTTCATCCATTCATCATTCTTTCACACGTACAATTTTCTTAATTAAGGCAAGTTTGACTTGCCTCAGTTTGATGCTATGTTTTCTCTCTTCTCCAAAACTGGCATTGATTTTGAACTTTTTGTCTAATTATACACAGATAGAGGATTAAGAAATGAATCCCATTATCAGTAACTAGAAGTTTCATGTCAGAATATAATACAATTTATTATCTATAATATTATTTGATATTGTTCAATACCTTCCAGATCTCATCTTGAGGAAAATATGTATGTTATAAAACCATAATGCTTCCATATCAACTTTTTTTTCTCACTTATTCCATACTTTTGGACCATATTTTTCACTGTCCTACCCTATGCCTGTCTTTGAATATTGAAGGCATAAAGTATTAAAATTTATGTTCATTTAGCTGGGAGGGTCTTAGTTTGTTCTTTATATACTTTCTGTGCAACAGCTGTTGGTGCATATATTGCAATTATTTTCATTTTGGTCTTTTTTTCAAATTCTTATAATAAGAATTGCCTTGAGCACTCCAACATGAAAGGAAATGTCTTGTTCTCAGTGTATGACAAAATGCACTCTGCCATTCCTTTATATACCTTCCCAATCTGAGCCTGTGAACTTTTTCCATTTAGCTATAACTTTCTGTTCCACCATCAGTATGTTCATTTATTGGTCAGTAGACATGAATCTCCCATTTAAAATTATCAACAGATGAGGTAATATATACAGTCCAAAACCATGATTTTATGCATCTTCTGTCCCACTTTCTGCCCCTCTTACTATGTTTACTCACTTCATTCCAAAAGCACAAAAGTCTACCCCTCAAGACTAAAGGCCATTTAAAATTTTGTTTGTTTCACTTTTATTTCATCTCTTACCATGGCCCCCAGATTCATCACTAAGAGGCAAGCTTACTAGTGATGAGCCTTTTTGCACTGAGCTATGCTGATATAGCCTTTCATTAGAATTATACACAACACTTTTCCAGCAGGTTAGAACCTACTACAGCTTGTCCTCTGTTGATAAAGGGATCATGTAATATATTTGAGTGATGAGCCAACTTTAAATACTCATCCTTCCTTCCACCTTCCCTAAGTAATAATTAGATGGACCATTTCCCAGAATTACAAAAGCCTAAAAAACCTATAAAATGTAACTAAATGAAATAGATGCATTTGCTACAGAAGCTCAACATAGCTTTCTCTGTCTGGACTAAGCCTGAAAATGTCATTAGGAAGAAAAAAGAAAAAAGAAATAGATTACAGGCATTTTTCATGTTATTGATAGGAATTCAGTTCACTAATCACCACTGAGACAGTCCACAGACACTTCAAACTCAATATGTTTAATGAACTAATCCCCTTCATTCCCCAAACCAGTTCCCTTTTCATCTTCCCCATCTGTCATTGAACCACTCTTCGTCCAGTCTTCTAGATTCAAACTTGTGGCAGTACTGGAGTTGAAGTGTATATAGCCAATTTACAGGAGTTTACACAAGTAGCAGAAGGTGAGTTAGTATTATATGTCTGAGGAAGAGTGGCTAGATATGTGAGTAGACTTGTGAGTTTGGCTAGTGTGAAATCTGATAACTTAGACATCTATAAAATAGGGGCTTGTTTCTGGATTTGTTAGATCATAGAAAAAAAAAGTTACTAGAGTTGGTAGAGACTGTTGGTGCTTTGAACCCTAAGTCTCATAGTGGCTATGAATTCTGGAAAGTTTCCAAGGAGCCATATCAGAATGTTTAGTGCTATGAGGACAAACCAGAGTGGGTGTCAAGAATTAACTGGCAGAGTACTGAACATCTATCTGGCAGACTCCATATGGTAAAAGGTAGTCCTGAAGGTGGGAGTGAAAACAACCAGTCAGACTCAGAGGTGGTGGAGTGATTGTGTCTGAGTAGTATATGAATCTCTATCACAAAGAGATAAATATACCCTCAGTCACTGAAAATTTTTTCTTCAGAAAATGCTATTGTAAATTATTGTCGTCACAAAAAGTAATCTTTGTCAAGTTTTACTATTTTGAAGTCTTTATGGGAGAGTAACCCAGCTCCAAGGTATATCAAGTGTTCCTTTACGATTTATTCTTCTATTATGATCTTTGACATAGCCATGATTTCAATAGTGTGGGTTTCATTTCCACTAATGCAACATTTACATCTCTCTCATATGAATTTTGATCACGTCTTCCTACATATTGTTTATAGAACATCTGCTTGCTTTCTCCTCCTCCTTTTACCATCATAGGTACTTGTACTAGAGGAAGTAGGTTGTGCAGTAGATAGAATGCAAACATGGAGTGAGGAAGACCCGAGCACAAGCTAGTTGCTCACTAGCTGGTGACACTGGATGAATCATTGGACTTCTCTTAAGCTTAATTTCTTCATATTTAAGATGGGGATAATAATAATACCTATATCAAAGGATTTATGTAAGGATCAAATGAGATAAAGCCTTGCAAATAGCTTTGCAGAACTTACAATACTGTTGTTCATCCTTCATTTTCTAAAAGAACCCATGATACCACAAGGGTGATGTCTTGACTTGCACTAGATAAATGCTAACTATTATTATTATAACTTTTGGTTCTTCTGAGATCATGATCCTCTATGATTCACAAAACTGTGGTGTCACCAAGACAATAATTTTGTTTCTGAAGACGACTAGAGCAATTTGGGACCATGAAAACACCTCACAGTTTCCACATTATGTTGTTGTTTAGTTGTTTTCAGTCATGTCTGACTCTTCATGAATCCTTTTTGGGTTTTATTATTTTTTTTGGCAAAGATACTGGAATGGTGTGCCATTTCCTTCTCCAGCTCATTATTACAGATAAGGAAACTGAGGCAAACAGGGTTAAGTGACTTGCCCAAAGTCACACAGCTAGTGTCTGAGGATTTGAATTTAGGTCTTCTTGACTCCAAGCCCTGCACTCTATCCACTGTGCCACCTTGCTACCCCTTTCCACAATGCAACCTACTCCAATATCCTCCCCTTACTCAGTTCTGGGTCCAGATGACTATCCATCTATAGCATATGTGTGTATGTATATATGTATATACATATCATATCATACACATATGTATATATGTACATATGTGTGTGTGTGTGTGAGTGTGTCTAACTCAATAAATTTCAATCTAGTTGTAGCATAATCTAGTCAGGAACCTATGGCCTCGAGGCCACATATGACTTTTTAGATCCTCAAGTGCAGCCCTTTGAATCCAAACCAACAGGTTCCCCACCCCTGGCCTAGGCAGTAGATGTCTTTCATTCTTTTGTTTTTTCAATTATGAATAATTCAATTTACTTTGGCACAAATTTCATTGAGTGGGCTTTGCATTGATCTAGCACTTATATTCAATGACACTTGGAAATAGGAATATTTGGAGAAGCTCTCCCTCAACAAAGGATCCATCTTTTATTAGGACTATGCTATCCATGACACTGGTAAGCAGCACAGGTGACCCATACCATGTTGCATGTCTATCTCCAGGAAATCATTGAGCAGCCATTTATGTGTACTTGCATTTGTCAGTGTCTGGTCTCATTTTAATCTATACATGGGAGATACTTTGGCTAATGAGAACTTTCAAGACTACATTTTGTTCAATCACATCAAGTGCTTTAAAAATGTTTTACTGAGCTTGCCTTTTGTTTCTCTCATTTAGTTAAAATATTAAATAATAATACATTTTATGGGACATCTTTCTATAAAATGCTCAATACTTTTAAATTGTGTTCTAATACAGTTTATTATAGAAAATCTTCTGAAACTATCTACCTGTTTTCTTTCTCAGGTTTTTCATTGAGCATTCAATTCTCATAATAATTTTGTAGAGATGGAAAAATAGGTATTTGGGTTAGTAGTTTTCTATTTATTATAGAGTAAAACTACTCTTTATGATATTTTCTATTGTTTTGGAATCTTCCTTTCTTTGAGTTATTTTGAAATTTTATTCCTTGAGTACCTTCAAAATAGTGTCATTTCAAGTACATACTTCTTCAGCTTGTAATTTTACCAGTCTAGCTATATGCTTGATGTAAGTGCTTTTATAGTCCCTATCTTAGCACATGAGGTACTCATGATAGGGTCAAAACATGGTAGATCCACAGTAGAGCTTAAGTGGTACAATGGATTAAGCCCTGCACTTGGAGTAAGAAAGGTCTGAGTATTCAAATCTAGCCTCAGAAACCTACTGGCTGTGTGACCCTGGGCAAGTCACAACCTCAGTATCCCCATGTGTAAAATTATTCTAATAGTACCTACTCCCAATGTTGTTGCAAGGATAAATTGAGATAATATTGGTAAGGTGTTTTATAAACCTTAAATCACTATACAAACACTAGCTTATAATGCCAACAGTCATACAGCATTAAAAATATTCAGGCAGATAGGTTCCATTTTGCCCTATTTGTTGTTGTTGTTGCTTGTCTGCTTTTGTGGCTTCACTTATATTAATATCCTGAAAATAATTTGGCTTAGTTAGGTCTCAAATCAACCAGTTCTACAATGTTATTTATTTGCCTCTATAAGAATTTCCAAGGAGTTCTTCCAATGAGCTGCAACTTCCATATTTTTTCTACTTGGGTTTACAACAAGAAAGTTAATGTGGATGTGTTGTTATCAATTCCTCCAGCTGTGTTTTAACTCACTGGTTATTGAACAAAGATCTCAAGTTAAAAGTGAAACTTGTAAGTTCATGTTTGTATATTGTCAAAGAAATATATTCTTTTTCCCCCACCTATTCCATTTTCTGCCATTGAGTAACTATTATTTGTAAAACAAAAGGTTTAAAAATGAAACTGAGGGTCATTTTATATATTTTTTTTCCTTTTCATGGTGAACATGAAAAACTTATTATATGGTAACATACCATCAGGTGATGAACTTCCCCTACATATAACTGTACTGGCCAGATAGTCAACCCATTATTTGCCACTTAGCCATCACACAAGGCTTTGATACTCTGGTAAAGGCTCTTAGAGCTTGCATTCAGCAGGCTTCCATCCTCTGTAAACCCAAGATGACTTTTATAATATGATAAGGTTTCAGATATCTGTGGGAAAAAATTACTAAAATTCTGTTTGGTGAGGGATGGGTTATACCAAGGGACCATAAAAACTTCTAATGATCTCACAGGCTCAGAGACTGACTTCTCTGAGCCAAATCTATGACAGATAAATTGGGGTAATTCACTTGTGCCATGAATATATAACCATCTAAGATGAGTGAGCTAAGTGATACAGTGGATAGAGTGCTGGCCTTAGAGTCAGAAGGTCCTGAGTTCAAATCCAGCCTCAGACATTTACTAGCTATGTAACCCTGGGCAAGTCACTTAATCCTGTTTGTTTCAGTTTCCTCATCTGCAAAATGAGCTTGAGAATGAAAAGGTAAACCACTCCAGTATCTCTGCCAAGAAAACCTCAAATGGGGTAATAAAGAGCTGGATACAACTGAATTTGACTGAATAATAATAGTGTCAGAAGAAGAAACAGAGTCCAGGAAAGCTTCTATGTACTAAATAAGAAAGTTAACAGAAGTGCTTTGAACCTAGTAAAGGAAAGAAGCAAGTACTAATTAATCCCTTGAAAGATTTCTGATCTTTCTCTGTTTTATTCTGTTGTTTAGGGGTTTTGAAAATTTGCTACCCTGAAAGATCTGTGCTCTTTCACTCCTTGTGTCTTGCTCTTGCTTTTGTTTTTGTTTGTTTTGTTTTTGTCCATGTATCCTTCAGCTATGATTAACCAGGTTTTTTGTTTGTTTGTTTGTTTGACTGATTTTCTGGAGCTAGTGATTGCAGTGTTTAACTAGAAGTTACTGGTACGCCATTATAAATGAATGTAAAGCAGAGCTAAGAAGAAAAAATCTTTTCAACTCAATCTTTCCACCTTGGTTATCTACCTTAATCTCAATCTACAATAATAAGTCTCTTTCATCATACATTCTGTCCCTATAGCAAGGTATTGTGCAAGTTTGGACATTTAACTGGGTGTTTGAAATGTACACAGTATTCACACTTTTGCATGGTACTTCCTAACATAATCAAAATAAAAGAATGACACAGGCAAGTCCAATTACAGATAAACTTTGTCAAGCGGAAACTCCCATACATCAAGAAATAATGCATATTAAGTGAGAGTTAAAAGGGAACCCTAAGTATAGAGGATGCAGAAACGGTCATTTATCCTTTATATCCCACAGAAGAGAGACAGCAGCACAGGACAGAGAGTTGGTCTTCGAATCTGGAAGTTCTGCTTCAAGTACTACATCTGAAACATACTTTGTGAATATAGGTGAGTCACTTAACCCCTTGATGCTCTTGGGAACTCTTTATCACTATAAATTAGGGGATAGTTGTCAGTGTCTATTGGTAGATCTTAGAGGGGTTTCTTCACCTCGCTAGGAATTCTGCGGCCCAAACCCCCTTGTCCCACCCTCAACACTCTGGACTAGGGCCAGAATTAAATTAAAATGGATTGGGAAATATTTCCCAAAATAGATAAAATTATAATAAAACATAGATATAATTATATATCTATCTATATATAGATAGATATAAACATATACATAATTATATAATTATAATAAAACATAGATAAGGCAAATTTGTGGTTTTCTAAGACAATATACTTTGTTTCCATTTGAGTTTGACAACACTGCCCTGTGCCAACAAAATATCAGGATTGGATCCCAATCCAATAGGAGCTGGGTCTATGATTTCTTTGATTTAAAGAATTCCCATCAGTTGAGGAAACTTCTAATTACAATGCACACATGCAGATTCTCTACATCTTAGAGAGATTCCTAAAGTATTGGTTTTCAATTTTTTTAGTCTCAAGGCCTGTTTACATTCTTAAAAATTTTTGAAGACCATCTCCAGTTCTACCAAGAGCTTTTGTTTTGTGGATTATATCTATAAATATTTAACATGTTAGAAATTAAAATATATTGCTATTGTTATGAAAATAGTTTCGACCTCTTGGACTCCCTGAAAGGGTTTCAGGGTCCCAAGGTTTCTCTAGACCACACTTTAAGAACCAATGGCCTGGAGCATTAAGAGTTTAAGTAACTTTACTGGGATCATGCAGGAAATATCATACAGAAGTAGGAGCTGAAGCCAAGTTTTCCTGGCCCCAGGGCTGGCTCTCCATCTACTATGTCACACTGGCTGAAAAAAAAAAATCCCATAGGACCTGTAGAAATACTAAGCAAAGCTATCTGGATCAACGTCAGGCAATGCAACCCAAGGTTCTAGAGGGATGCAGGGCATCAGAGAGGCAAGTCTTTGTGGAAATGAAATCACTGAAGAGACAAATACAGGTTGCAAGATAAAATAAATGACATGTAACTGGGATCAAGATCAGCAACTCTAGTGGTTTCCCCACTGAATACTCTTTTGTGGGAGAAATATTGAACATCCACACAGAGTCACACTTTGTGATCTGCATAGTCTGGTGGGATAACTTTTCATCAGTCACCACTGGCATCAAGAGCTGTCAACACAAATACTATATACAAGAAAAGGAGAATAATTGTTGACCTTCTCTCCAGAGAATGAAATGTTTCTGGAGTAGCAAAGGACACTTATTCTTACAGAAGCCCTGTCAATTAGATTCTGTCTCTGACAGTACTCAGAATATGTGAAATTCAACAACTTCCTCAAGACTTTTTTTTTTGTTTTCTCTGTAAATATGACCATATGGTGAGTTCACACCAGCTACAGAGATAAGGGACAAGGACTTCTTATTTCCATATGTTCAATCTGGAGAAGAGATAAGTTGAACAACAATCATCAGAAAGACCTTGCACGTCATTAATTTGAAACAGATTCATTAAAGAAAATAAGCTGTAAAGGAAATTGACACTCATACATTCCTCTACAAATTTATCTGTATTGATATGTGGGTCATAATTTCCAATGAGAAAAACAACAACAACACTGTTTATAGAACACAATTGTTCTAATAGAAAGGTGATTGTTCCATTAGGGTTGTTAGCAATGCAAAGAGTCCTGTCACTTTGAACTAGGGAAAGAAAAAGTGATTAAAAATTATGGGATAAATAATTTGCACAGAAACAGACTTAAAGTGTAGAAGTGTTGTGGAAAGAGTATTGGGTTCAATTCAGCTCATCATTTCCAAGCTATTGGCCAGATTATCTAATGTCCTTGTGACTCAGTATCTTAAACTTTAAAAACTGTTAATATTTGTGCCACTTACCACAAGGATTTAAACATATTAAATAAAAGTATTTTAAATCAACTAAAATAATCTATGTGAAGCACTTTGCAAACCTTAAACTCTGTATGAAGGGGAGAGATACTACAGTGCCTGGCACATAGTAAGTGCTTAACAAATACTCATTGAGTTGACTTGACTTCCACGCAGGAAGTTCCCAGTGTTGATGAAATCATGGGTCCAGATATACATGCTCAACTTTCATCTCTTCACTTCCTACCCTCAAGTATGAGGATCCATGCTAAATTTTGCTTTAGTGTATCGCTTTAGGCTATCCCACCTACCTGATAAGTTCCTTTTCCTCCCTCCCTCTTGCACCTCTAAAGCTACTCATAATTCAAGGCCCACTTTTAGTCTTAAATTTATAGAGTAGGGATGAACTTTAGAGAGTAATGAGTCCCATCTCTTTATTTTAGAGATGAAATAACAATTCTGTAGAAGTTAACTGGTTTTCCCAAGGTCAAACATAACTAATTAGGGGCAGAACTAGAGACAGTACTCAACTTTTCCCATTAATGTGTGGTGATATTCCCTTTCCTCCAATTAAGTCTTCCTCAACTACTTTCATCCTTAGTGAACTTCTTCTTCCGTTATCTCCTAGTATCAGAATATATCAGTGCCACAGTTCGGGGTTTAATTCTTCTTTAATTATTTATCAAGTTCATCATCCCTTTATGGATGCTAATAGTATCTGAGATTTTGATTTCCCTCATAGCACCTAGACAATATTGATTGCTTTTAGGTGCTTGATAAATATAATAAATACTCATTAATTAATTGTAACATGTTATTATTGAAAGAGCATTGAATTCCAAATTAGGATGCCAAGGCTCTAGGTCTTAATCATTCACTGAACCTCTTTGGGCCCCATTCTCCTCAGCTATAAAATGAGGTTATTTATTAGAAAAATGAAATGACAATAACTTATTGAGTGCCCACTATGTGCCACACTAGATGCTAAGGATGCAAATGCTAAGAAAAATATAATCCCTGCCCTCAACATGCTCACATTCAATCAGGGGAAATAACATGTACATACATAGAAGACAAGACATATAGATAGAAATCGAGATCAAGATACATTATTCAATGTGGTTAAACATAAAGTAGTTAGTTGGAGAGGATCTTTCCTGGCACCGGTAAAGCCTTTATTTATGAAAAATTTTGTTTGAGCTGTGTCTTGAAGGGAGAGATTCTGTGAGCTGAAGGTGAGAAGTAACTTCATTCTGAGCATTTGAGATAGTCAGTGAAAAGGTATGGAGATGGGAGAGAAAGCTCTATGTGTGAGGAACAGAGAGAACTTCAGGTTGACTAGACTACAGAATATGGGAAGGAAAATAAGGTATAATGTTTCTGGAAAGACAGTTTAAGACCAAATTGTGAAGGTCTTTAAAAATGATAGAGGAATTAATAGAGGAATTTTTTTTTCCTTTAGAGAATAGGGAGCCACTGGAGTTTATTGAGTAGGCAAGTGACCTGGTCATATCTTTGCTCCAACACCCCTCATAGCCCTACCATTTTATGCTCTTTTTATCATCATCTCAACAAAGAAGAGCCAATGAACTTGGGCTCATTTTTACCTCCTAACTTGTAACTTAAAAAAATCACTTAGAACTTTTATTTTTGCCTTTCTCTAGATTAAACCATGAAAAACTGATAGACATCCTTTGACTACTTAGAAACAAAGAAAAATCTACCCTCAAAAGTCATCTCTTGCTCATCAAGGACAGTTGAGTGTTAATCATTTTACATATGTCAAAACACATCTTGGAAGTTGTCCAGAGCAGTTTATAAAATTCTGTAAGCTTTCAGACTCATGGCAGCAGCATCTCACATAGTGAGCTTGAGAAATGTGCATCTCATGCATTTTTTAAGACCCTGCTTTAAATGCAGGTTTATCAATAAAAATGCCACCAGAAAACAGCTTTGAAATTTTAATCTCTCCTGAAATAAAAGGTCTCTTCTAGGCAGGTCTGGTAGTGGTTGTGTCTGAACGCCCTCCACTTTCATTATACAATGATTTTTTCTTACAGTTGCTAAATCCTAATTTTGCAAGGAAGAAAAAAAAAGGCAATTCTGCATCTCTAATCATCAAAAGCAGCATAATTTAGGCCTTTATTGTGTCAGTCATGAATTGTCTCTCTCCTAAGCTCACAATGTCATAATATTCTTTTAAATTAATGAGGATCCCTACAATTAGAGTAGAAACCATCATGGTGTACTGCAGAGCTTGTCTAAAAGCAAAAATTACTGTTAATGCTAATGCATTAGCCAGGAGTTATGAGAGGAATTATTGCTGTCATCATATCAAAAGAGTCTGCAACCAGAAGATGGACAGCTCTGTAATCTCTCACCATAATTCTAGATAAGATAAAAACTTTGTATGGGATCTTTTTTCTTTCCTTTTTCTACATGTTACATGGTAGGCCTTATTATAGCCTGCACAGGAAATTAAAATAGGCAAAACATTTGAACCCATTGGAAAGGAGAATCAAGTCATGACTAGCTTGTACACATGGAGCTCTATTACCTCCAACCACCTTGGTTCCCAAATTTGTAACTCAGCAAAGCCCCAGTGCATATTGGTAGGATGCATGGCTCCTTGCTAATTGCACTTTCAATCACAGATGGGTCAGTATGAATAAATGTATGGTATCATCATCCTGAAAGTGTATTTTAACAGGGGAATAAGGAATGTGAGAGCACTATGTACCTGAGCTGGGGAAAGACAGGGACTCTTTGGAGAGAGAGGGCAAAAAGACATAGGGAAACAAAAAGAAGTGGATGTTGAAAACATATTTTGCCTCTGCACTGTTGTCATGGCTCAGATCTGAAGGTGGATACATTTGACAAAATGAAAGCACAAGCAGATCCTTGTGCAAATTGGACCGTTAACAATATCTATAGAGTGAATGATCATGTAGGCATAGAGAAAATAAGTTGCTTCTGTTGAATGGCTTTCCAGATAAAATTCATGCTTTCCTTTTGTAAAATACATTTCCTTATTTATAAAACTGTTTCTAAAATAAACTGGTGCATAAGCCCTTTCAAATATTTTCATGACTAAATTGTCATGAAGGAAAAGATGAGCCAATGGTGGAATGCTTGCAGTCAAGCAAATAAATAAAAGTTTCTCACTTCCATATTTGGAGAGAGTTGAAAACAGTGTCAAGAAGTGATTTGAAAAAAGATTAATGAATCTTGGAATAATATTTCTGATATGGTTGATATCTTATTAAAGTATATATACAAAATCACAGGTTGAAGATGTGGGATAATGGAGGATGGAGAATTGAGGGCTTAAATCTGAATGGATTCCATAGAAGATTATCACTTTTTTACTGTGGAATGAAGGAATGTCATGGTTCTTTATTGAATTAGGGACTAGAAGCATTCTTGTATAAAGCAAAGTCCATAACTAATATATGTGCTCTTGAACTGAGGGGCCAGAGGGTGAAAGTCATGCCTAGACTGGGATTGAGACCAAGATGAAAAATAGTCTGAAGGCATGAGTAAACAAATGTGATTGAACTTCAGACCTGAAGGAAAACCAACCGCAGCATCTGAAAGATTTCTCAACTTATTGTACTCAACTATCTTTAAACGTTTTCAAACCTTTAAAAAATATTCTTGCTTTTCTAATTCTTGAGTAGAAATTTAAAAGGTCAAAAGGAGCACAAAGCCAACTACAGGAATCTTTGTTTTGAGAGCTCCCCTGAGATACCTGAATGGTCATAGATCATTACACTGGTTTGGGGAGGGGTATTTCATTTTTTTTTCTCTAATATTAACCAAATGAAATTGTAGACAAGGTTGGAATGTGCAAGTGATCCGTGAGGTATGTTCAGTCTTATCTTATTGCCTTAGTGGATTGTCCAGAATGGGCTGCCTAAGAATGAGGGGTCATCAATGGAAGTGATGCCTTTTTAACTCCCTTCCAGCTGTGAGATTCAATGCTTCTATGAGAGGTCATGTTTACTTACTGAGATACTACCTGAAAAGCGCTTGTGATATAGCAATGTGATACTGTAGCTGACATGAGAGTTGTCTCACTTCACGTTCCTCTTTCATGATAGCTACCCTCAAAAGTATTTGAAGGGTTGCAACTATGAAAGGGAAAATGACACTTTGTGTGGTTGGGCACAAGTGAGGTAGAGCTAGGTTGAAAGCTCTAGGCTTCAGATTGATTTAAAAAAAAAACTTCCTTTACAAATACAGCTACCAAAGAGTAGCATTTGCTACTTTGGGAGATAGTAAGCTCCCCATGACTGGAGGTCTTCAAATGAAAGCTAGATGGTGCATTATTGGGGATATTATAGAGAGGATTCTTGGTCAGGTATAGATTGGAAGAGTTGTCCTTTAGAAGCCTTCCAATGACAGATTTCCAGTAACTGAAAGCATCACTTATCACTAATAGGTAACCTAAATGGTTAAAATTCCCAATTTTTTCTTGTTCTACATTCCTCTTTAGTTGTATTTTCAGAATTTAATAGTTAGAATCGTGGAGTATATGACTCTTAGAAATGCAAGCTCCATGTCAATTAATGCACTAATTATCAGGGACTACCTTAAATAATTAATATCTAATTATCCTTATGTGGGTTAATTTGTTTCATGTGATGGTGTGTTTTATAAGCTTAATCTCCATTAATAAGACTGTAATTAAACATTTATTGATTATGCAGTTCTGACCTCATTTCCAAGGAACTTTATTGCATATACTTATTAAGCAGTACCAATTTTCACTGCTTACAATAACTTTAAATCAAATGTTTATCTAAGCAGTAAGCAACTCATTTAAAGATATTTCTAGGGAGTAAGAATCAATACATTAAGAAGGTAAGTGGTCTGAAACTGTGAACAGTTTGTATGGTTATACTGAGAAAAAGGAAGGGGTATGGTTGTGCTAAATTCTAGGGTCCTTAAGAAAACATTCACAAAGTGCTTTCCAACCCACACTTACTTTTTTACTAATTTAAGGAAAAATCAACATTATCTTCAGTGGGAAGTCCCCATTTGGGCCTTCTGATATTTAGGGTCCAGTTACTATGCCTATGACATTGTAAGAAAGAATAAGTCCATTGAGGACAACTGGGGATATCATTGGGTCTATGTTTGACCAATTCTGAATGTCTAAATTAAAACATTTAAAATCACTCACATGTGATATTTTGAAAACATTAGTCTGACAGCAGCATGTGTATGGCTGATTGACTGGGTTTTTCGGTTTTCATCTCCATGTTTGGTATTCTAGAGGCATCATCTTAGTTGAAATGGAGTGAGTAGGAGAAATTGGACTCGGTTTAATAGTGTTGTATTTTGTATTATGTAAAGAAAGCTGACTTCAAATCTACATTAGAATACCCAGAGGAAATGAGTTTGAAAATCTCAGTCCAGACTTAACTGGATTTGTCTGTGTCACTAAACCATGCATCATGTCCTTTGGACAAACTCAAGATGGAAGCAATTACATTGCTGAAATTCACTGTATGCTCTCAGAGATGGATAGAAAAACCTACACAGCAACTTTGCCCTGGGTCTTTGCATTAAGGGTCAGAATTTTGTTTCCTATGCAAATTTGGGCTCATCTAAAATAATCAAAAAGAGAATGCAATTAAGATTCCTTTTAGATGATATGAAAGTTATTCATTACAATTATATGCATATATGATATATACTTTTCTACTAAAAACTCTGATATATATGTACATATGCATGTGTATGTATATATATATATATATGTATGTATGTATGTATGTATGTATGTATGTATAAAGGGAGAAATTGAGACTTATCTCAAACTCATTCGTAGGTATAAGTAGAACTAAAATCTTTGGACTTAAGAGGGGTCTCAATATATGCTTTGAAAGCATAAAAATTCATGCATAAATTCAAATTTTATTCATTCCACTAGAGGCAGCTAGGTGATACTAGACCTGGAGTCAGGAAGACCTGAATTCAAATCCAGACACAGACATCTATTATTTGTGTGATCCTGGGTAAGTCATTTAACCTCCATCTGCCTCAGTTTCCTCAACTATAAAATGGGATAATAATAGTACCTATCTCACAGGGCTATTGTGAGATAAAAATGAGAGGAATCAGGATTATCATCTAAATAGACCAAAGGGCTCAGATTCTTAAGATCTGGCCTGCTTGTATTAGTGATGCAAATGCTTAGATTCTTTAAGAGTCTGGCCAATATGTTGAATGTTCTAATAAACCTTGTCTTTGGCTGAAAGAAGGCTTGGGTCAAATTCATACAAGCAGTACCCATGTGTTGTGATTTTGGGGTCCCAGCATTCCTAAATCTCTAAACCTCAACATTTTGGTGGCCTGTATGGGGAAGCTGCCTAACCCCAAATTCTTCCCCAGCCAAGCCTGGAAGGTATGTAAGCCTTTCATCTCTTTCTTGCCCTGCCATTGGGTTTACTCTCCAAGCACCTAGGAAGCCTTGGAGGTGTTTTTCAGTCAAACAGTTACAAGGCTGTCTCACACTCAGTCTGATTCTCTAAGGCTTTCAGTCCACTGGTTTGGTTTGAGGCCATGGACCTGGGTACACCTTCTGCAGCATAGAGGACAATGATGGATGCCCTATCGTGAAGTATATGCCCAATTCTGTCAATTCTCTCAGTGCTAAGGAATTGGGAAAACTTCAGGTGCCTTTTGGTTCCCTGAGGCTTACTTACACCCTTCCCTCTATACCCCTGAATCCTCCTTCATGGAAGTTACAGGGAAAAGTTAGAACAGCTAAAAACATCTTAGCAGATTCAGGAAGTTTTGTGATCCAATCATTAAGGAGTTTTGAAACACCTCCTTACAACTCTGGTCACTCCCTTCTCCCACTCCCTTCCCTTGAGTCAAGAAGGTCTCTGCTAATCCCTCTCATAGAAGAGAGTTCCATCCTCCCCCCTCTCCTCTGAATTTGCCCTCTACAACATGGACCCCACTGGCAATGGCCTTGGGCGCTGGGGCAGCCTTTGCCTGGAAGCATCATCCAAGTTCAGCACATCCTGCGTAAGGTAAACAAGCTAGGCTCTGAACTTGGGTAAGCATACTTTTTTAAAGTTGCAGTTGATTCTCTGTGTAAAATAATTTGGAAATCCATTTAACAAAACTGAAGTCACCTGTTTGGTATTGGGTTTGTTTCAAGTTTCAAATTGGTGAATTTTTTGTATCAGTTATGTCAAGAAACTTTTCATAATTTGGTAACCTCTAAAATAATTTGACTGTTGTTGGTTATTGTTTTAATATGTAAATTTGCCAAAAAGCTGGAAAAGTTTTTCCTAAACTATGATTAGTGAAACTTGTTTGAGGTAAAAGCTCATAGGATTTTGAGTTATCTGATGGATCTTAATAATCCATCGATAATCAATAATCCACCATCTGAGAGAAATGCCACAAGTTACTCAGAGAGAATGTGATACTGGTGGGAAGTCAGCATCAGGAAAAGCTGAGAGGACAATTTAAGCCTCAGTCTAAAATGGGATCCTCCTGGCTTAGTTTCCCATTATGTTCTTTTGAAAAGGAATGTTACCCACTTGGCTATTTGAAGTCTGGCTATGAAGTGGATTTCATACTGCACGGTTGGAAAACTGTGAATTATTTGAATTCAAGCAGAGCTAAGGATGTTTTATTCTGAAATATTTGGGCCCTAAATCTAGTCCCTGCCTTATCCTTTTATAGCACATTTCTGTATTCAGAGCAAGTGGTCAGTAAAAGAGCAATGCAAGTGTGTGAGATCTTGCTGTTTTGACCTGAATGTGTAGTCATTCCATACCCCCAAACAACTGAAATTAAATCAGAAACATCTTCAATTTGGTTTGGGGAGGAGAATTTGAGTGATAATTGAAGTGAAAGTCAGCCTCTGGCAAATTCATTTGTGTAACTGTTGAACCCAGGGTGGAAAACTTCTACCAGCAAATGTAACAAGATCAGATAATCCTGCAGGTCAAATGTAAATTATTTTACTGAGACTCTTACGCTTTTACTTCTCCTTATATCTGTGGCTAGCAGTCTTTTTTGTCAGATTTGTGTGTTCCAGACTACAGGCCATTCACCTGCAGTTGGTAGCAAATAGCAGGTGCCAGCCAATGTCTCCCCATCATCCCCTGGATGCAGCCTGTTCCCCTGGATGCAGCCTGTGCTCCATTTCAGTCAACCCTCTCTTTGGGACCCCCTTGAGGCAGGGACAGTTCCACATCCCTTGCCAGTAGGAAACAGTTTCACAAGTCAAGACCTTTGTCCCTTACCCCAAAAGAATTTGGATCCCATTTGTCTGAGGGGGAAATGATGAGGATGGGATCTGGACCCCAAAAAGAAAAAAACCCTGGACTTTCCCACATGGCCAAATCTCAGGAATTTGTCTGAGGCTATAATCTTATCAACTGGACTTTCCTTACAGCCTAAACCCAATCAAATTCTCAGTTACTTTTAACCTAGCCAAAACCCTCCATTGTTTATTACTTGCTGATGGCTCAGGGCCATTTCCCACCCTTGATCCCATCTAAACTCCATTCTACCTCCCAGTCACTCCCATCAAGATTCTCCACTCCTGGATCCCTCCCACAGTATTTCTGTATATAAGATTCCTCTTGTCTCCATTAAGGTGCTCAGATTCTTAAAATCTAGCCAGGGGCTCAGATTCTTAAGATCTGGCTTGCTTGTATTAGCAATCCAAATGCTTAGATTCCTTAAGAATCTGGCCAATATGGCTGACGGTCTAATAAACTTTGTCTCTGGCTGAAAATAAATAAATAAACAAATAAATAGATAGATAATGAATGAATGAATGAATAGACCAGGGCACATTCCTACTCAAAGTAGTCTAAAATGATCAGGGGTGGTTTGGGGTGATTTTCATTTTGGGAGTTTGCTTGCTTGCTTGTTTACTGCTATATCAAACAATTTACTCATAGGGAACTTGAATACGTAATCTTTGATCATGTCAAAATAACTTTGAAATGAATCCTCACTCCAAGTGGACAGACATTAAGCATTATTCTTTGGGTTTGGGGATTGTACCAGCTCTACATTCACAGTTATTGAATTATATAGAGCTCAGAGGTATCAGAGAGATGCCCTGCAGATGCTACATTGTCCACAATGCTCCCAAGTGAGAACTAATTATGTCAAAATAAAATTGGGAAATATTTAACAACATCAATAAAGAAACAACAACATATAGATAATATTACATTTTAAAACAAATCCAATGTGCAGTTCACAGGGATTCTTATGTATGGCTTAGTGGCTTCCATTTCTAATTGCATTTGACATCATCATTCTAGCTGATAATTCTCCATCTCTATCAAACATTTTGTTAAAATCTATACATGAATTATTCTTTTGATTGAACAGTCTATGAATCTTGTCAAAAAAGGAAATGAGGTTAGTATGGCAAGTTTTATTATGATGAAATCATGCTAGGTTTTTATAATCCTAATAATACAATCCTATTTTTTTTAAATAAGGTAACTATGAAGAATTATATTTCATTCATGAATCTCATCTCACCACATCTTAGGGATACCAGTGAGGTAAAATTTGTCTTCTAGGTCACTACTTACTGCTCAGACCTCTGGGTAGTGTTTCCCTTGATTTTATGAGTAAGCAAGGAAAAACAGGGAAGAATTTCCAATTGAGTGTCCCTAAATAAGACATAGCTACTCAGTCTCACAATTCAGTCATTTAATCTCTGTGGACCTAGACAATTGTTTCCCAATACAAACTGTACTAATAGGAAGGCTGGTAAAATACCTATATTCTTTGCTATGGACCACCCTGCCCTATATAGTCATAGAATGACTCAGATGGAATAGGGACCAGGAGCAAGGAAGACACATAGAAACAAAGGTGGTAGAAACACAGGTTAGGAGAAGGAGGGAGGTGTGGTATTTTGATTTGTTTTTAAGTCACAGGTAGTAAAAGTGTTACAGACTGATGAAATGTCAACCAGCACTTAAGAAATTCTAAGGAAGATGCTCTCTAGAATCCCTTCCAGCAACAGATATAAAATACAAAAAAAAAATTAAGAGGAAAAAGTATGTTGTTTTTCTTAAAAATTTCCCCTCTCTGAAATATCTCATATATCTGTATTTGTATGTATGGCAGGGTGGGATGGGACAGTGATGAGTTTCCCCATTAACCCGAGCAAATATTTTTTTTTAAATCTCTGACTAAAACTAACTCACCTTACTTCACTTATACTGATTTTCCCCAAAATTGCCCCAAAGGAATAGAACTAGCCCAAAGACTTCTTCAGGCTCCTTGCTCCAATAGTGTAATAGAATCTAGTATGAGATTCCTTCCTGGGGCCTACAGTGTTCTCTCAGGCAACCCAAATTAGGAAATGAGATGAAACTACTGTTTATAATACCAAAAACTCCCACTGTCCTGCTTTGCACAAGGCTTTTCCCACAGTTTTAAAGTTACCGGGGTTTTTAATCAGAGCTCTATGAACTGGGGTTTTGCTATCCTTGTTATTGTTGTATTGTTAATTTTTTTATCTTAATCTTATGCATCAAAAACATTCTGACACAAAGGAATTTGAAATGAAAAAGTTCAAGAACCCCTGTCTTAGAACATTTCTTAGAACAGTTTTCATCTGGATTTTCTTATATTTCATTATATTTGACTAATTGCCATGTTGGACTATTCATATGCTTACCATACTAATTTTGGTACAGTTCAATCAGTGGATAGAGTGCCAGGCCTGGAGTCAGGAAGACTGCTCTTCCTGAGTTCAGATCTGACCTCAGACACTTACTAGTTGTGTCACCCTGGACAAGTCACTCAACCTTATTTGCTTCATTTTCCTCATCTCTAAAATGAGCCTGGAGAAGGAAATGGCAAACTACTCTAGTATCTTTACCAAGAAAATTTTAAATGGGGTCACAGAGTTGGACATGACTGAAAATGACTGAATATCAAATAATAATTTGTGTTCTTGGTTGTTTTCCCTCCTAGATTATAAATACCTTGAGAATAAGGTTGGTATTTTATTTCATTTTGTATTCCCAAATCTAAGTGTAGTACTTCACACAGAAGAAGTACTTAAAACTGACTTGGATTGGATGGAATTGGACTGGATTGAACTGAACTGAATTGAACTGAACCAAATAGAATTGAAGTCTATAAGCAATTTGTGTTCAACAATAGTCTCTCACTTGAGCTCTTCAGTGATTTAAAAAAAAAAATCACTGCTATGGCAGGTCCCATTTCAGACTTAGTGCTAAACCTGAACTAATAATTATCTGCACCCATTATTGGAGATCAGTTCACATTATAAAAGGGTTTTTAAAGGGGGAAGATATTATGCTTTATTTCTTAATATATGAACCAAATATTACAAAAAGTATTTTGTCTGGACCTAATTATTTTCTTTCTTTTCTAACCAGCTTTCCACTCTGTCAAACTAATACTAAGTAATATTAAATTATTTTTACACTGGATTTAACATGGTAATTATTATTGCTCAAAATACATTAGTTGGTGCCACTCACACTGTATCTGGATATACAACTGTCCTCAATCATGACTGCTTTGTTAAAACCTAAATTAGGATTTATATTTTGCATTGTATAAATATTAATCAGGAAGGAAAATTCAGTGTACCCATAAAGAATTGACTTGGGAGAATAAGGGCTGTCTTGGTTTTTAGGTTTAGAGCTACGATTTCATCTTGGATAGGAATAGGGGTATACTGGTCAATGTTTACTTAACAGCTAGCTCTCAGGGGGAAAATAAATGTACTCAAGAAACACTTTTAAGTTTAATCTATATTATTAACTTTTTCTCCATCACTTTTGAAAGTCCTAGGAATGGGAAACCTGTGGCCTCAAGGCCACATGTGGCCATCTAGGTCCTCAGGTATGGCCTTTTGACTGAGTCCAAGTTTTGCAGAACAAATCCTTGGAGATAGATAGATAGATAGATAGATAGATATAGATAAATAGATATATAGATACACACACACAAACACACACACACACACACACACACACACACACACACACACACACACCCCTGGGCTACCAACAAGTGTTGAGATTAAGATCATGTGATCATTGAAGTAGAGTGGGGGTGTACCTCAGCATTCATCTCCTAAAAGCACAACCCTCCCACTTTGCAAAGGTTGAAAGTGAGGTCCAGGGAGTTCTTACTTGCTCAAGGTCCCAATGGTAGTAAATATTAGAGATGAGATTTGATCTCAGGTCTTCAAACTTTAGAGGAGTGGGTCTAGTACATTAGCACATAATGTATCTCTCAGCATCAGATGTCACCACACCAGTACAGCTCTGTATTGGAGTAGCCACTTGTGTCCGAAGGAGGAAAAGGAAAATTGGTTTGGTACCCTCCCCTAAAGGATTTACTTCAATTCAGAACTTATAAATAAAAACGAGTGGAAAGTGAAGTCAAAGAGACCAATGTTGTGTTGGTATGCCTGAAGTATCCAAGTGAATAAAGTCATGAGACATGGAAGAATTTGTTGGTATAAAAAGCAATTTTAGCTTTATTTTCCTCAATTTTTCTTCTTCAAAATTTTGTTCTTTTTTCAAAACTTTTTTTTATTCCTGAAAGTCTATGAAACTACATAACACAGTGGGAAAAGAACACTGGAATGTGGGACTTAGAATTCTATTTTTCACCTCAGTATTATCAGTTTGACCTTGGTTAAATCCCTGGATCTCAGCAGCCCCATTTGTAAACTGAGAGATTGTATTATGTGATGTCTAAGATTCCTTTCATCCTAACCAGGAGGAATCCTACACCTTTTTGAAGCAAATATTATATAACAGGTCCTTGTCATCTTTTTTTCTTTCTTTCTTTCTTTCTTTCTTTCTTTCTTTCTTTCTTTCTTTCTTTCTTTCTTTCTTTCTTTCTTTCTTTCTCTTCCTTCCTTTCTTTTTCTCCTCCTCCTTCTCTCCTCTTTCTTATCCTCTTCTTCTTACTCCTCCTCCTCTTTCTGCACCCCTCCTTTTTCTCTTCCTCATCCTCTTTTTCTTCTCCTCCTTCTCCTCCTTTTTAACCTTTCTTCTTTTGTATCCCTTAAAAAATACTAATTGGCCAGCATTTACTATCACTTATTCCAACTTTTTAGCTCATCCATTGCTATCTGGGTTACAGTAAACTTCAGCCTATCCTTCGGCACTCTGGTGCATTCCAACTTTCATCTGAGACTCTCCCACCAGCCGAGTGTTAAAACTTCTCCCACTATGCGATATGTTACTACTTTTCCGTAAGTTCTCCAGAGAGAAACTGAATAAACTGGAGGTTTTCTCTTTTTCTTTTGATGTCTTGGGAAGAGGAGCTAATTCTGGGAAGTATTTGAGAAAACTTCATAAAGGGAGTGGCATTTGAATTTGAAGATTGAAGGATCCCAGCTCTGTCATTTACTATCAGCTTCACTAACGGCAAATCATATCTCCTCTCCCATTAGTTGCCTAACCTTATGTAAAAAGTGGAACTTCTATTAGTCTAAAAGTCTCTGAAGTCCCTTTCAGCTTTAAACCTATGATCCTATCATTTTATGGGTAGGGATTAAAGAGGTAAAAAGGGAAGAGAAGAAATGTTACAGGTGTAGAGTGAAATGTTTGCAAAAGTGAGAAGAGATTTATAGGCTATGTTGGGGTTTGGGGGGAGAGGGTGCAGAGACCTGTTCAGTGTGGATGGAACATAGAGTGTGTGGAGGGCAATGATGAGAGAAAACTACAAATGAGCTTGTACTCCCAATCTGTGCCACCCTGGGCTGTCACTCTGTCTTTTTGCTCGATAAGATTAAAAGTTTCTTGGCTGAAACATTTGGACTCTTTTGCTCTCTTCATTGTAACAACTCTTTTGCATCAATTAAACTCTCTCAGCTAATGGTGCAGAATCAATATTCTCATTTTTGGCCGCTTCTCATGGGATGCATTTTAACACTGAAAGCACTATATCTCTATGCTTGTAAGATATCTATTGCAATTAAGTTTATATTCTTCCCTTTGAATGAACACAAGCAAACTCACAGGAAAAAAGGTTTAGGACTGTACTTGAATGTGACATCATACAATGGGAAAATTGGAAACATTTGGGAATTTGGATCATAGTTCTTATTTTGAAATCTAGGGCTTTAAGATAGAAATGGTGGGTTTAGTTATTAACTCATTTTAATTGCAATATATACTTATTCATATACATTATTCATATTTTCAAATTACTTTAAGATTTGCAAATCATTTTCTTCACAACAATTATGTGAGGCAGATGTTGTAAGGGTTATTATTACCATTTTATAGATGGAAAGAGAAGAGAAAGGGAGCAAAGGGGAAGGGAAGAGAGAATTAGAGAGAAGAGAGAGGAGTGGGAGAGAAAGGAAGGAGACAGGAAGAGAGGGAACACTAGGGGGAGGGGAGGAGTTTTATTCTCATCATTTTACAGATGAAGAAACTAAGGGTCAGTGAACTGATTTTCCAAGGATCCTACAACTATTAATGTCAGAAAGCCTCAAAGTCAGATGTCCTGATTGAAAGGCTAGCATCTTTTTTTCCTTCATAGCACATTTTCTCTCAATCAATACTGTTATGTACTACTTTTCACAGAGGTTTGGAAAATCACATTACTATTTTTAACTAATGATTATTTAGCAACAATGAAAATATTTTATTTAATGTTAGAGGAAAGGTTCAAATTATTAATGTCCCTTTAACAGGTGAAGGTCCTTTATTTCTCTCCCTTTGTCACATACCTTTTATTCCAAATTAGATGCTTTTTACTGCCATAGACTTGAGCTTGCTCTGGATGTTAGGCTGGCATTGTATTTGAGAAGTCAATTCCATCAATGTTCTATACATACAGGGAGAGCTAACAAGAAAAATCCAGAATTTAAACTATTACAAATTTAAGTCAAATCCAATCCCATTTCCGAAGTGGTAGGAATCAACATTCACTATCTCAATATTCAGAGAATGAAAAATTTCAAGCTTGGAAAGAGCTTAACTTCCTACTGTAGGTTCCATTATTAACAAATAAATAGAACAAAGTATCAAAATTCATAAATCTATGCTGGGGATGAGAGAAATAGTCTAATTCATGAACAGGAGGTAATCAGAATACACATTTCAGTTATACGTGCAATGTCGGTCAACGTTCACAGGGTATGTTAAATGCTCACTGTGTGCATAACCATGCAACAGTTGCAAATTATTTGGTTAGATGTATTTTGAAGTTCAACCAGAAATTTGTACAGTTGAATCCCTTGTATTATCAACCAAGTCCATCTAGCCAGATCTCACATGAGATGGCAGAAGAAAAAGAGCCAGATACAGAGATAAAGAGGCAGGGATGGAAACAGAGACAGAGATGGCAGAAATAATCAGAATGAATAAGAATTACAGAAACAACCGCAAATGATTTTTGGACATCAAAAAGTTCATCAACAATATCAGAGTAATTAATGAAGTGTGATGCAAGTTGATTTGCTTCCTTTGAAACATACATTTAAAAATTAAGACAAAATGAATTTGGCCAACGAGCCAGGCATTTTGCCAAACCCCAAGCTTTTGGCCTGAAGCTGTGGGGAATAGTGGTGAGACTGTCAGACTTGAAGGCCTGAGTTCATATTTGTCTCTGGAATCCCCTACTTCTGTAACCATAAGTAATTCATTTTACATCTTTCAGTATCAATTGCCTTATTTGTAATATGGGGATAATAATATGATAAATTTAGAGGGAGAAGAAACTTTAGGTACTATCAATTCTAGGCCCCTCATTTTAAAGATGAGGAAACTGAGGGCTAGAGAGATTTAATGACTTGTCAAGATCACATATCTAGTGACTAGCAGAGCAAGGATTTGAACACAGATCTGTTGGCTTACACTACCCTACTTATTATTATTATTATTATAATTATAAAGTATTTTATAAACCTTCAAACACTAAGTAAATGTGAGGTCAAAATATTTCAATATTTTGCCAATTGTAGTGAATAGAAGGGGCAGTTAGGTGGCACATTGGATAGAATACCAGGCCTGGAGTTAGGAAGACCTGAGTTCAATTTGACCTTACACATTTACTACCTGGTCCTGGACAGGTCACTTATCTCAGTGTCTTCATCTATAAAATGGGGATAATAATAGCACCTACCCTCAGGTTTATTATGAAAATCAAATGAAAATGGAGGTACTATATAAATGCTAGCTATTATGATTATGAGTAGGTAGGATTTGAAGGTATATGTATTCTTGTGGTTCAATTAAGAAAAATACATTAAAATCTACACACACCACTTTAAGATAAAGGAGCTAGCAGAGTGTCAGGGTGGGAGTCACACTTAAACAGTTCTGAAGGAGAAGAGTGTTCTGACAGTCTATTTGCAGCCCTTTTTTGATTAGAGTATTTCATACAATTCCCAAGAAACACAATGCCTTTCAATTTCTTCCTTCCTTCCTTCTTTTCTTTTCTTTTTTCCCCAGGCCAGCTCTGGTTACAGTCTATTATTAGCCTCCACTTGCTAGGTTAATTTGGCTGTCCTAAGTGATTAATTGCTATGCTGGGGAGTAAATATCCTGTCCAACATCAAATCTCTGCCTGTGCACAGTGCCTTCAGCCTCAATTCATCTGCAGATATGTATATGTGACAATTGAGTCAAAGCATCCTCTTCCTCACCTCCTCCTCCCCTTCAGCAAACAAAACCATTCAGCTCTGGGCTGTGTCTTTGGAGGGAGGCAGGGCTCACTGTGAAGCTCAGTGTTACAATTAATGACATTTCATGCTTTCAAAAAAGTGTCTTTCTCCCTGAAGACTTGCCTTTTCCAGTTAACAAAATACCCTAATTAGAAGTGGGATAGCAAGGAACAAACCACCTGGCAGACTCTTCTCTCTCTTTATACTGTTAATTTCAGTCAGCAAGCCTACTCAACCCTTAATGAATGCCAGCAGAGGATTCTATACAAATGGGAAACGTTAGCCAACTAACAAATGCCACCCTGAAATATCGCTATCTGCATTAATAGTTGTCTAGCAGAAGAAATCCAGTTTCATCACAGAAGAGGTCTGCAGTGTAACTGAAGACTGAAAATCAATTCAAGGATCTGGGATGAATCAATAAGAAAGAACATTGGGACTGGGCACATTGACCATAACCTATTGTTCACTGCATGGGACACAGTACAATTAAAAAGGCCAAGAGCAGACTTGCAGACAATATTTCCAAAGTAAACCGCTTTAGGAGAAAATTTTCCTACTAAGAAAGCTCAATTATGATGTTTCTCTGCAAAAAAAATCTTGTCATTGCACAGTAAGTGATCTGCAGCCAACATGAGGGTTCTGAGAAGTCAAATAATGGGTGTAAATGACACCATCATTTGTGTTAATGGTACCATACTCACTCAGGTTCTATGAAAAATCTAATAATTACTGAAAGAGTAATTGCCATAGGAAGATATAGTCCTTATTTGGCAATAAAGGGCTAGTAACTGAGGCAGCTAGGTGGCACAGCAGATAGAACACTGGGCTTGAAGTCAGGATGACCTGATTTCAAATCCAGCCTTAGACACTTACTAGCTGTGAACCTAGGCAAGTCACTTAGCCCTGTTTGCCTCAGTTTCCTCATTTATAAAATGAGCTGGAGAAGGAACTGACAAACCACTCCAATGTCTTTGCCAAGAAAAACCCAAACAAGGTCACAAGGAGTCAGACACGACTGAAAGGACTCAACAACAAAAACAACCACTGTGACCTAAAATGTCGCACTTTGTCTTTACTGGCAAAATAGCCAGTGAAAGGGGAAAAGGAGAGAGGTGGAGAATAAAGGAAAATACTCTAAAGATGTAATTTTGTTAAGTTAGAAGACCATTTTAGCTACTGAAATTGATCAAGTACAAGGGTATTGGCTGAACTATCTACTTGTCTTTACCCAAGCAGATGCAGACTCCCTCCACTTATACCATATGATTTCTCTGTGGTCTCACTCCATCATCCCCTCTAGAAAACACATCTTCAATCTCCTTTTTATTGCATCTTTTCCATAAGCTTATAGATGTTCTCTAGTCTCATCAATCCTAAGGAAAATTCCTTTTGACCTGTCAATTCCTCCAGTGCTCTCCTCACTCCCTCCACTGCCAACTACAATACTATTTTTTTATCTTTCACTGCAAAACTCCTAGAAAATATAGCCTATGTTATATATACAAGAATATTTATAGCAGCTCTTTTCACATTAGCCTTAAATTGGGAACTAAGGGCCTCTATTATGGAATAGCTAGACAAATTACTGTAAGAGAATACAATGGAATATTTTACACTATAAGAAACGAAAATATAGAAAATTTCACAGGAAACTAAGAAGACATTTATGAATTGATGCAGTGAAGTGAGAGAATTAGAAAAATGTATACAGTGATCACATTACAAAGAACAACACCTTTGAAGGACTTTAGAATCAATCAATGTAATAACCAACCATGATGCCAGAGGAATGAAGATGAACCAGGTTATTCGTCTCCTGATAGGAAGGTGATGGCTTTAAAATACAGAGTGAGAAATCCATGTTTGGACATGGCCAATATGGAAATCTTTTTTCTAGACTGTGCATATGTTTATGAGGGTTTTCTCTTTTTTATTGTTCAATTGTGGGGGGGGCAGGGACATGCATTAGAAGGGAAGGATAATAAAGGCTTGTAAAAATAAATTTATAAAAAGAAAATATACTTAGATCCCCAACTTTCTCACTATCTACATATTCTTTAATTCCTCATAATCTGTCATATTCTCATCTAGAAACAGCTCTCTTCAAGGTCACTATTTGCCTCCTGATAGACAAAGCCAACATTTTTTGTGTTGGCTTCTTTCTTTTTATCCTTGACTTTTGAGAAGCATTTGATACCTCTGAACTACTCCTGCATTCTTGCCTGATACATTTCAGAAACATTGCTCAATTAGAGAAATTGGGCTTTGTCCCAAAGCACTGAAATTTAGGCGGGGATGGACTGATATTACTTGCTTCAGTAACATATAAACAACTAAATAAGTACCAGCTGTAGCAAGCAAGAATAATCAAAATAGGAAGCTACCAAGTAGCATGTATACTATGAAGGAGTTCGTCAGCCTGACTCAACTGGCCTTGTTCCCTCCGTGGAGCAGCCTCTCCAGGAGTGGCCTTTCAATGACCTATGGTCACCACCCCTGAGGATCAACCCCATTCCCCATTCCTAAACCTTTGAGGACATGGTTTGTGCCATTCTCAAGAACACAATTGCTAGTTATGGCTCTACTCTCTGGGCTTCTCTGATACCGTAATATTTCTACTTCCATCTGTCCAATAACTCTTTTTCTCTCTCCTTTCATGACTTACCCCTTTCAAATCTTTAAATTTGAGGGACTCTCAAAGTTCTTTCTTAGACCCACTTCACTTTACCCTCTTTACTTTTTCTCTTGGTGATTTCATATAATTATCTTTATGCCTCTTACTCCCCAGACAATATTTCCAAAATAACATGCTATGGAGAACTACAGTCTCAAGTTTACAACTGTCTTCTGGATACTTGTATCAGTATGGACTGTTGGCACCAGAATTTCAATAAATCCCAAATTTAACTCATCATCTTTCACTGCCTTTGTGACCTCTTTACACTTCAGTTTCCTTACTTGTAAAATGGCAGGGCTGAACTAGATGACTTTTCCTGCCCCTTCCAATTCTAAATCTGTGATTCAATGACTTTACCCACAACTTATCTATTTCGGTTAATGTCTCCACTATCATATAAGTTCCCCAAGCTCTGAGTCTTGGAGATATCTTTGACTCTTTCTTTTCTCTTAATCTATGTATCAAATCAATTTCTTAGTTCTGTATCTTCTACTGCCGCAATATTCCAGCATCCCATTTTCCCTCTGTTCCTCACTGAAGCTACCCTGGTTAAGTCTTTCATTGTTTTGGACAAAACTACTGAACCATCCTGATAAATGGGCTCCCTGCCTCTTGCTATCTGATCTTGTCCTTTCTCTACACTTCTGTCCAAGTCATCATCCCTGTCAGAGGTCTCTGCCACAGGTCATGTCACTGCTCTGTTAAAAAAAGAAAAACTTACAGTGGGTCCTCATTGTTAGTGAATAAAGTAAAATGACTGAACCTAATATTCAAATCTTTCCATTTGCTGTTAGTTGTTCAGTCATTTTTCAGTTGTATCTGATGCTTCATGATGCCATTTGTTTGTTTTTGTTTTTGGTTTTTTTTGTTTGTTTTTTGGCAAAGATACTAAAGTGGTTTGCCATTTCCTTCTGACATTCATTTTACAAATGAGGAAACTGAAAGAAGCAAGGTTAAATGGCTCACCCAAGTCAGGTAGCTAAAAAGTGTCTGAGGTCAGATTTGAACTGAGGAAGATGAGTCTTCCTGACTCCATACCCTGCACTTGATCCACTGTACCTAGCTACTCCAATGCTTTCCATAACCTGGTCCAAACTGCTTCTCCATCCTTATCACATATTGATTCTCACCAAACAATATTTCTTCAACTGTATATGTGTTCCAGTAAAATCAGATAAATTTATCTTATCCTTATATCTCCCATATCTGTGTCTTTGTTCATGTTATCCTCTCATTCCTGAAATGTACTTTCTTTACTCTTTCATTTTCTGATGAAATTCTTCCCTTTCTACAAGATCCAATTCAGATTTTATCTCCTTCATGACCTTGCTAGGTGAAAGTGATCACTCTCTCCTCAAATTTCTCAGAGCTGCTCAGGATGTTTTTTGTTTGTTTGTTTAGCAACAAAGGTAATAATGTATGTCTGAGTATTTTGTGCCCATAATGCACTGTACGAATGGAATTTGGTATAGTTTCAAATCCAGGCTCTGTCTGCCACTTAGTAAGTATGCAGCTTCTGTCTCCTCATCTACAAAATGGGGATTATAGGTATCGTTTTCAGTTTCCAAATGTTTCTTATTTTTATAAAACTTGCTAGTAGAGTTTATTTCCCATAAAACTTTGCCTGGCCCTCTTCTTTGCCCTTACCTCACTTCCTTTCTATCATAATTATTTGTGCACTTTCCATTTCCCATATTAGATTATATAGTCCTGGAGAGCAGATACATTGCTGCATGTCTTTGATTTCTCAGCACTTGATTCTATCATATGTAATACCATATCTATTTCCCTGTTGAGGAGACAGCACATATACCATACAGTAGCTTCCTATTTTAATTGTTCTTGCTAACTACAGTTAGTACTTAGCTGTTTTGATGTTATTGAAGCTAATAATATCATTCCTCTCCCCTCCTCCTAAATTTCAGTGCTTTAGGACAAAGCCCCATTTTCTCCGCCTTAGTAATGCAGTAGTTTAGAGGTGTCAAATGCTTCTGTAAAGTCAAGGAGAAAAACAAAGAATGTATTGCACATGATAGGATCTTCATAACTTCATTGAATGAATGTCTACACGTGGGCATGTATACGTATACTGAGCTTCTATATCTGACCAATTCAATTTTTTTTAAAAATGGCTATATGTGTAGAAGTAATTGAACTACCACTCACCTCTTAAAGTAAACAATCACTTATGGAACATGATTGGAATAGCGAGAGTGCCGACCATAGAAATAGAAGATAAAAGATCGTAGATCCTGCAAAATAGAGAAAAATGTCAGCACAGGAGGAGGAAAAGAAATTTATGAAAAATGCACTCTTACATCACAGTCTCTGATGCATGTCTGAGAAAGAATAATTAATACAAAAGAAAATCCAGATAGGAAGATAGTATAGAGTAGACTAAGGACCCACACAACTCCAGATATTTTCGCTGGCTATCCCCAATGCCTGGGATTCTCTCTTCCTCATCTCCATCTCTTGGCTTCTCTGGTTTTCATTACATCCCAGGAAAAAGCACCATCTCTCCCCCCTCTCCCCCCGGAAGCCTTATTTAATCTACATTAATACTAGTAACTTCCCTTTGTTGTTATTCTCTAATTTATCCTGACTAGAGTTTGTTTTCCTGTTGCCTCTGCTATTAGACTGTGGGGTTCTTGGGAGCAGGCACTGTTTTTTGACTCTGTGTGTGTGTGTGTGTGTGTGTGTGTGTACTAGCACTTACTAGACATTGGTCTAGTGAATATTAGGCATTTAATAAATGTTTATTGACTGACTGATATATTTGAGTCCTGTATCTGCCACTTGCTAACTATGTAAGAAGCAGTTTAGAATAGGGAGAAAGAGTACTGACTCTAGATTCAGAATACTTGGGTTTGAAACCCACCTCTGACAGTTCTTGCCTGTGTGAACTTGGGAACATCATTGAAGCTCTCTAGGCCTCAGTATCATCTGTAAAATGAGAAATGTGGATTAGATGATCTCTAGATCATTTCCAGTTTCTAAATCTATGAAACCAAATGTTACTCTCCAGAAATTATTTACCAGTTTCTCTATCTGTAAAACAGAGATAAAATAGTGGTATATAAATTAAGAAATTAATTAAGCATATTGACATATGATGAATTTTATAACTTTTTAAATGTTTATAATATTAATATGTCAGTAATTGTTAAGATAATTTGTTTTACATAATTTGTCATTGAATTCACAAGATTTTGTCATGTATCCTTTTATTCATTATCATAAAACTACACTTGTTACATTGGCTATGACGAACAGTTCATTTTTCCAAGTATAATTTGAATTAATTTCTTTTCAAAGAGGTTTAAATCAGGAAAGTTCTGAGCTCACTGAAAGCATTTTTATATCAATCTCTTTGATAACTTTCATTTTTCTAAATTATTTTTAATATTTTCCAATTACATGTAAAATAATTTTACCTTTTTGTATTATGACTTTTAAGTTCTCTCCCTCTCTCTCATTCTTCCTCCCCTCCTAAGATGGCAAACAATTTGATATGTTACATGTGTTCAATTAGGCAAAACATATTTCCATGCCCCCCAAAAAAAATAAAGTAAAAAGTAGTATGCTTCTATCTTCATTTAGACTCCATTACTTCTTCCTGTGGAGGAAGATAGCATTTTTTCATCCTAAGTCCTTCAGAATTGTCTTGAATCTTTGTATTGCTGAAAATAGCTAAGCCATTCACAGTTGATCATCATACAACATTGCTGTTGTTCTGTACAGTGTTTTCCTTGTTCTGCTCACTTCACTTTGTTTTTCTGAAAGTATCCTGTTCATCATTTCTTATAGCACAATAATATTCTATCACAATTGGATAAATTTCTTAAGTTTTTGGGATGTGTATGGTATATTTCAGGGTCATTTCATAGCATTCCATGTCTGTTTTGGGAATTTCTTTTTAATATATTAATCTATTTAAGAGGAGTATTTTTTTCCCTCAATGGGGATAACCTTGAATACAACTTATTTTCTGAGCATTAATTAGACCATTTTGAAACAATAGCTTTGTTCAATTCCTTTCATTCATTTAAAAAAAATTTGGTTTCCTTTTCCTTTTCAGTGTAGCTGATCCTATTTCATGTTCAGATTCAGTGATCTTTGAAATGCTTGACTTCCCCACAACAACTTCTGGTGAAAGTATCTCCAACAGTCATTGAAGTGTGCTCCTTAAAGAATTACAACTTTTTCATATTTCTATAGAGTAATATCCATTCTTAAAAACCACAGAATTAAAAACACAACAAAAGACAACAAGGAAACATCTGTATAATATGAAATCGACATTCAACTGATAGAGAACTAACTAAAGGTGGGGAAACCTGTTTAATCTGGTTTTCTCTAGTCAAAGTCAGCTGTTTTGAGTTAGTTTAGGGTGAGAAGAAGCATGCGGTCATGACTTTTGCAGCCACCAAATGAAAACATGTCAAAATTATTGCTCATTCCAAGGCATTCACATACCACTGATAACTGTAATGCTTGAACATATTCCAGGTTTTGTCACTTAGAACTGGATGTTCTCAGATCCCTCATCTGCAAGATGGTGGTAATAATAGTTTCCCTCACCAAGTGGGAATTCATTTTATAAACAAAGGTTTATTCTTTTGAAAAAAAAATCATTTAACTACTCAGTCAACTAAGGTTACTGACCAGGAATTTTTCCTCTAGCTGGCACATTTTGGGGGATAATGGACAAAAGAAACAGGATTCTATTTCATACATGTCATAAAGTATGACACGTATTGGTATTAACCTTTTCTGGAATACAAGTGTGTCTTTAGACTGATTTAAAATAGAAAGGCAATAATAACCGTACTGGACCCCTTCCATGGAAGACCACCTTGCCCTATAAACTAAGGCTAGGCTTGAAACTCAAAGTATCACTGGCATTTTAATACTGATATCTACAGACAAACTTCTCTGTCAAAAATAGCTGGCAGTTGTCAGTACACATACATAAACAGAACTCTGTACTTTTATGTGTATGTGTGTTCAGGTATACATAGCTATATGTGAAGTTATGCTGATTAAATGCAATGTTTTAATTTTTTCCCCCTTTTTAAATTGGAATGGGGACTGAAGGCTTGAATAATGTTTGGGTAGATAGTGTAATCACAGTAAAGCGGCAAGAGGATTGGATTTGAAGTAAGAAGGTTAAAATCTGACTGTTATTTATTGTGCTTTATGAGAGCAGTAAAGTTATTTATTCTTTCTGGTGCTTACTTCCCTACTCATTTTTTTTTTCCTGGAGAACTTGGTCCATATATTTCCTTTGACTTTACTACATGATGATTATTTGTAAACAAGTCATACCTTCTAAAAAAAAAACTAAACAAAAAGAACTGAGCAAAACTGGGACAGCTAGGTGGTACAGTGTATAGAGTACCAGGCCTGGAGTCAGGAAGATTCATCTCCCTCAGTTCAAATCCAGCCTCAGACACTGATTAGCTGTATGACCCTGGGCAAATCACTTAACCCTGTTTGCCTCAGTTTCCTCATCTGTAAAATGAGCTGAAGAAGGAAATGGCAAACTACTCTAGTATCTCATAAAGAGTCAGACACAACTGAAAACGACTGAACAACCACAGGCCTCCTCCTCTGCCCCCCATTAGATTGTAAGCTCCTCAAGTTCAAGGAGTGCGTCACTCTTTATCTCTTTCTCACTAATTAGTACTTAACATGATATCTTACATAGTAGATATTCGACAAATATTCATTCAATTGAATTATGGGATTTGGCCAAGTCTACAAAATAATACTCAAACTGGACCTGGATAAAAACAATCACTTCCTTTGAGGGTCATGTTAATAGAGCACAGCTAATGAAGAAGGCATTTCTAGGCCATCACAGTGTGACTATATAGCTACAATGCATCAGACTAAATAAATGTTTTCTTTTCATTGAATTAAGCTACATTGGCATAGACACAACTGTGGTCAACAGACTCCCAACTGAAAGGACTTAAGCCCAGCCTATAGGCTACAGAAGGGATTTCAGTACTCTTGACCTACTGAAGAAGACTTCAATTAGCTGTAAACTATCAAAGTGATATAGACCAGTGGTGTCAAATTCAAATGGAAATATAGGCCATTAAATCATACATAAGAATATCTATGGATTGCATATTGAATCATCAATGTTTTGCTGTGTTTTTATTTATTTTGTTAAATATTTCCCAATTGTATTTTAATTTAGTTCAGGGCCATACACCTGTGCATTTGACATCTCTAAATTCAGTCAGTTTTCTACATATTCCTGGCAAATTATAGCTTGAGACCATTGATTGCAACACTCTCATTTAACAGATGAGGATAATGGGACACAGAGAGGTTAGGTTACTTACCCATGGTCACATCAGTAGTAACAGAACAACGATCTGAATCAGGGGCCTCTGTCTCCAAAGCATTACTCTTTCTGTTGTATGACACTGCCTGCCTCAAATTCTTATTTTTAGTTTTGCCAGTTAGTGTAACTGGCTAATCCTATTAATGTGGCCATACTACTCCCCTGGTAAGTTTCTGCGGCTCTCTTTTGCTGCTATGATCCAATACAAACACCTTTGTTCAGCCTTTAAAACTCTTCCCAATCTCCTTCCAGCTTACCTTTTCAGACTGGCTACACATTACTCACCCTCCTTCACTCTAGCTAAACTGGCCTTGAACAGCATTTCCTTCCTGTCACTCAGCCTCTGCACAGGCTGTCTTCCTTGCCTGGAATGTTCTCCAGTGATTAACACAGCACCTGGCACATAGTAGACACTTAATAAATGCTTAATGACTGAGTGATTTTCCTTACTTCCATCTCTTGGAAGTTCTAACTCCATTCAAGCCTCAACTTGAGAGACACCACCTATAAGAGGCCTTTCCTGATTTGTCTGGTTGTTAGATCCCACTAAAATGACTTTCTACCTTTTGTTTATAGTTTACATTGAGTTTTATGAGTGTATGTGTGGCAGTTTTCTTTCCTCAGAATGTAAGCTCCTTGAGGGGACCCCAGTGTTCCTGTTTACATCTTCCTATTCCCAGCACCTACACAGTATATAATACTTCTATTAGTGGTCAATGAATGCTTACTGAAATAACTCGAGTAAGGAAGCATCACCTGGCCCTCATCTCATTGCATACCATTCTCTTTTACATTATGAGCGGATGCCAACGATTTCCAGGCATGTTGACCTTTGTCTTATTTTACAGAGTAGCCTGTAGGGGAAAGGGTTAATGAACCATTCCCAGTCCTAGAGTGTGATTATTTTTAAGTCAGAAATTGTTAAAATTATTTTTTTAAAGACCCAATTCTCTTTCAGTCTCACTCTGTAGGATTCTACCCCTCACCCCCACCCTGCTCATGTTGGGAATGAATTGTTCTAAATGATATTTAGGTTAGTAATGCCATTATAATAAAGTATCCAATTTAGGTTAGTCTCCATTATGTCAGGAGAATTGCCACACACTCACCTCTTTTCATTGCTGCTAAGCTTTGCCCCTGTGGCTTACTCAGGGCACAGTTAATTGGCACAATTAAGAGTAAGGGCTGATTTAGAGGACCCTGAGGAGCTACTGGGTGAGTGGGGTTTATGTACTCAGAAGAAGGTTTTATGTACTTTAAAATGCCTTCTTTCACTACACCTGAATGATACTTTTGATCTGAGGAATATCTAGAGATGTACTTGACTACGACAATTTCGTTAGGTCAGCTCTATTTTCTCTTCTATTCTATTTCTGCCTGATCTAATTTATGTTCTGTCTTACAGCCCAATATCTTTTTGGATACAGGACCATAGTTTCACAGCTCTAGAGGTGGAAGGGACCTCAGAGAGGAACTCCAACCACTTCATTTTACAAATGAGCAAATTGAAACTGAGGCACAGGATATCTCGACTAAGATCACAAAGGCATTGTCCCAGGTGGGATTTGAACCCAGGTCCCCTGAGTTCAGAGACAATATCACACATAAAAAAGCATGATTGAGCTCAGGCGCTCTGTCTCTTTCTGTGTGTCTTATCTCTTTCTCTGTCTCTGTCTCTCTGTCTCACTCTCTTTCTTTCTCTGTCTCTGTCTCTGTCTCTTTGTAACACCCCACACCTCTTCCCTTCTTACCCCAACCTTGTTATTCCCTCATCATCTAATATATTACAATGGAATACCAACAAATGTACAACTGTTTGAACAACCACTCTTCCCTATACTGGGAAGAAAAGGAAGCCCTCTTGGTGGAAAGAGGAATAGTTGTTGTTGATTTTTTTTTAATTTTAGAAATCAAAGTCCATTGCCTTTAAGTGGATTTAGCTCTTGAGACTCATAGTATTTAGCTTTTAGGCTCACTGCTGACATTGTTACTCACTAAATAACCACTTGATCCATCTTGCCTAACATCTTAACTAAAGAAATGAAAAAAGCCTGGAATTAAGTGGTTGTTTTTCGCTTGCTGAGTCAGAGAACAAAAACAGGGTCCCACATCTGTACTTATTTTAGTCCTGTTAGACTTGCATCTCTCCTTAGGAGATCAGCACTACCAATCTGCTGCTAACCAGGATAATTATACAGTACATTATGCAGTGAGCATAATAACACTGTAAGTGTCCAAGGGATTGAACAATTTGGACTGATTTTGTATAGTGTATAATTTACAGTAAAGATTCAGAATGTCTTTTTTTCTTTGAGAACAGCTTTCATCCTTTTGCTCTGGATCATTATGTATGGAGACAAGCATTCACAGTCAAATTCAATCCAGATGAAGCCAAACATCTGCAAAAATAGAATAATTTTATTGGCATTTGCATAATTCTGTCTTGAACCATTTCTTTTGGAGATGGTAATGGTACTAGAATACAGCTGAAGCATACCCACTGTTGATCTCCTGAATACATGGATATAAAGTAGACAAATTGTCTTCAAGACCTTAAATATAGCTATGCAATAGATAAACAAGGGGAAAGAACACATAAAACTGGAGAATAAATATTAGTGATGATATGGGGCAGTGGGGTGGGGAAGACCATGTTAAAGGGTATTAATTTCCAAGCCAAATGATCAGCACTAAGTATGTGGTAGCTAAAATGATCACATACTGAACCATATCTAAGTAATATGTGACCAATTACAGTACTCTATAGGATATTGTGTTCCTGAAATCTACAAAGAAAATTTGTCTTAAAAAAATCACATTTCAATAGATGCAGAGAACTGGTTGAAAAAGCTTCCACATGATTCTTGGATAAGTAGCAAAGAAAAAATGATAGGAGTTGGGTGGTCCATGAAGAAAATGTATTAATGGTCAAGAAAAGACTATGGGGGGAGGGGCGGTAGGGAATCTGAAAAGTAGGAAACAATTTAATTACTTGTAGATAATGCCTACACAAAAAGCTTACGTAGAAATGAGAATATCAATGAAATTGGAAGTTAAGGAAGATTATTACTCAGAAAATGGTAATGGAATGGAGAAAACTTCAAAGGAGAGGCTGTAATGTTGTTCAATTCAATAATCCTCTATAAAGCAACTATTCTAGGCACTATGCTAATTACTAAATGACAAAAATGAAACACAAGAGTGATGTCATACTTCAAGAAGTTTACATTTAATGAAGGACATAAGTAAGCAGAGAAGTAAATACAACAACTTATCAGGGGAGTGCACAAATAATGAGGGAGATCCATCAAGCAAACATTTATGAAACAGTTACTTTGTATCGGGCACTATGCAAAAGGACTGAGTACACAAAGGTGAAAATGCAACAATCCCTGCCCTCAAGGAGTTTAAATTCCAATACGGAAGATTATATAAATAAATTTATATACTTAATTTATTATTTCCTCGTATGTAAATTCATATGTGTATATATGGAGAGGGAGAGAGACAGAGAGAATATGGATATAGCTAACAGTAGAGCCATTGTCAGCCCCAGGTTACGGGGCAATGTACCCACTCACTCCCTTTCCCTTAAGGGACCTATCTGCTCTCGCTCTGGACCTGTGCTCATGGTCATACCAGGTTCAGTGGTATGGAAGTTTGGTTTTTAATGAGAGGGATTATACTCCCTTTGGCCTGTTCTATCTTGATCTTGGCATCCTTGGAAGAATGTACTTAAAACTTGGGTTCTGGTAAATGTCTAAGCTCTCCCCAAAGTTTTAGAAGAGATGAGAATGGCAAGGGGCATAGAAAGGTACTCGAAGTATAATGTGAATCAGACACATTGGTGCGGGTTTTATTTCCCATAGCCAAAAGAAATATTAAACACAAGCATATTAATAGAAACATTTAACACAAGATTCAGTAACAGTTTATAACTAAGTTATACTGTGCCCAAAAAGTTGATACTGAAACCTACCCAGAATTTTAAAAAGTTTGTGTGACTGCTGCATAGACATTTTTCACTTCAATATGTTTCTGTACATCTCCCTCATGATAGATGTCTTTTGGCCAGCTGGGCTCATCCTCTTCTTGGTGATCATCTTCTCCATGGACATTAGAGTGGTTACTAAGTACTTCTCTCCTTGCTGCCAGTCAGATTTGTACAAAGAACTCACACTTCTTCCTTTTTTTTTTTGGCAGTTGGGGTTAAGTGACTTGCCCAGAGTCATACAGCTAGTAAGTGTCAAGTGTTTGGTCTGAGGCCAGATTTGAACTCAGGTCCTCCTAACTCCAGGGCTGGTGCTTTATCCACTGCACCACCTAGCTGCCCCCATGAACCCACACTTCCTGAACCTCTCAAATTCACAAGGTGTCCCACAAACCTGGACTCATCCATCCTGGGATCAATTTGCATTTCCCTAAAATCAGAAAAGAAAGAAACACAGAAGCTGCTCAAAATCCAAGATCAAGTTCATCTAGAAGCTCACAATCTACTGGGGGAGACAATATGATATAAACATATACATACGTTTTATGTGTATTAATATATGTAAAATATATAAAATAAATTCATTAATGAAAATAATATTTCAAGGGAAGGCCCTATAGGAATAGGGAATGGGAGAAGGGTGGTGAAGTTAAGCTAGAACACATGTAACCTTTACTTTATGCACACAGAAAATCATATGCTTCCATTCTTTAGATTTGTACACTTAAATATGTATTTGGAGTTTGCATTCAAAGTAACTTTGATACATTGGGGAAAAAAAGGGTCAACAAAAGGAGAATTGCCATAGAAAACACATACCTAGAGAGAAAAACACACACACTCATACACACACAAAAGCCACAAGCAGGCAGTGTTTTGAAATGCCTGAGAAGACAACAGCAAGTGAAATACATGAATCTTCCAGGCAACAAGGTCTTTTTTTTTTTTGCATGTGTCCAACCATAGGAAGCAAAACTAATAATAACCAGCCTTTTTATAGCCCTTTAGGACCATGAAGCACTTTACATGCATTAGCTCATTTGGAGCTCACAACAATCCAGTGAGGTAGGTAATACAGGCATTGACCCCGTTTTGCAGAAGAGGAAACCAAACCCCAGCAACTTTTCTATGGTCACAGAACATTGTATCAAAAGCAAGATTTGAATCCTGATCTTCTGGCCTAAACAACTAGTGCCATATGCACCCTGTCATGATGTATAACATACATAGAAAACTCAAACTGAGAGGTGATAATATCAATGTTTTGTTTTGGTTTGCTTTAGCAAAATTAGATCTTTATTGTAATCCTAGGCATGCACAGACAATGGGCCAAGTATATTTACTCTGTGCATGTTTATGACTATAATGCTCTATCCAGGTCTAAAATACACAGAGGAAGAATAAAAAGAAAAAGACTGAGAATTCATAGAATAGCTTATGGCAAACAGCTTATAAAAATATACTTTTAGAAGAAAACAGCAAATTCTAGTTTTTTAAGGAGATGGGAAAATAGTTCTGGGCAAAAGTCTTTTTTATTCCTTTTGTGGGAGATCAAAGGAAGGTTAAGTGATCATATAGTAATATGGATGGAGCATCAAAAGCCTAAAAATCGAGACTTCATGATTGGCTGAGAGTGAGCCTAGGATCATAAAATGGGCCAACGAGCTTAATCCAGTGACCAAAATGGGTAAATATAACATTGATGTGGTAGCATCCTAAGGTAGAAGATATTCTCTTCTAGGACCAGCATGAAGAATCATGCTTCTTTTCTGGAATGAATCACAAACCAAACTAGGTCCAGAAAACAATGGCTAGGTAGAATAATTTCAAATTTAATCCAGTACAGAATTAAACAGTTTCTTTTTCTCATATTTCTAATTTCCTTATACTGTATATTATTCCAAATTTCTATATTGCATTTTTTGTAGATAAACCTAGAAAAACTTACTTAAGGTCTGGACTGTAGTAAACACAGAAAGAGATAGTGGTGTCCAGAACTGGAGTGAGTAAAAGAGAAGGGAGGAGAAGATAATTAGGAATTAGGAATGGCAAATATTTGAATTTAGAAAGGCAAGATGACTTGTGGGGTCAAGTCTAGGGAGCTAATGCTTGCTGATGATCACTAAAGGCATAGAAATGAGTAAAAATGAAGTCAAAATCAGTGGTTCTCTGGAGGGGTTCCAAGAAGAAGCTGGTTGCCTTATGGAGATGATAGAGTTTAGCAAAGGCTGAATCCTAGGCCTTTATCTTTGGTTAAACTAGTAGAAGCTCAAATTATGAGACTAGCACTATCAGATGAAAGACAGTGAGATTAAGAACATGTAAGGAAATCTTTCATACATGGCAGTTAGAGAGAGAGAATGAAACCAAGGATAGACAGCTGGATTCAATGCCAAGAAGAGCTGAGCTCAAGTTCTGTTTCTGACATATGCAATCTGTGTGACACTCAGCAAATCACTTAATTTCTCAGTGCTCTATGTGCTCTCTAAGATAAGTTGCAGAAAAGGTACCAACCTGATTTGGTAGAGTGAGTTTCT
This sequence comes from Phascolarctos cinereus, assembly GCF_003287225.1. NCBI lineage: Eukaryota > Metazoa > Chordata > Mammalia > Diprotodontia > Phascolarctidae > Phascolarctos > Phascolarctos cinereus. The sequence continues at coordinate 549,243,774 of NW_027555847.1, read as the reverse complement.
GCCCCTGGGAGTTTCCTATACTGATGGAATTACAGCTTTAGTCTCTAACCATTCTATGGATTTGGCTATGATCCTTCAGTTGCTGGCTTCCTCTACCCATGGAGCCCCTATTCTCTCACAGGTGAGTTCTTCCTGGAACCTCCATTTTGAGAAAGAACCTAGATCAACCATTATGCTTCATTCTCTGGACTTAACTTCTATATTCCCAAGAAGATACCTCTCCCCACTATTTTCTTCTCTTTTTAAAATATTCATTCTAATGAAATCTAATTATGGGTCCAGAATTTTTGCTTATATTCATATCTCTAGTACTTAGCATGCTGCCTGGCACATAGTGAGCACTTAATAAAGGATTATTGACCTTATTTATGACTTATTTGAGTTGACTGTCTCCATATCCGATCGTACCTTAGTGATAAGACAAGAAATTCTATTAGCTAAAGCCATTCTAAGAATAGTTAGAACAGATGCATATTGTTCAGATTTATAGAGAAGGACTTCACTGACTCTAGCTATGAAGATCAGGAGAAGTAGAGAATTTCATTGTGGCATTGGAGACTAAAGCTGATATTCCCCAGATAAGTATAATTTTTCTCTTCCAAGGACATTTGAATTAGACCTATGATGTCATTAGTATATGGAACTTCCAATAAGGAAACTCCTTCCAGTAAAGAAAATCTGCTTTGTAATTTATCAATCAACATTTTAAAGCACCTACTATGTACCAGGCACTGTGCTAATGGCTAAGGATACAAAAAGAAGCACAAGATTATCCCTGCCCTCAAGAAACTTACAATCTAATGAGGTTATAATATAAAGGGTTTCCTGAGTCACTAAAAGGTTTATTGGCTTTCCTAAGCTTATAAAGCCTGCATGTGACAGAGGAAGTACTTAAATGCAATTCTTCCTGACACTGAGGCCAGCTCACCACTCCAAAATGGAATGACTCCCTTCCTCAAAATAGAGTTTCTGAAGAAAAATACTTGCCATTTTTTTTTTCCTTTTGCAGAAGGGAGCACCAAGGGCAGAGGAAGAAGGCAGCTGAGACACGGTGGCCAATCACATCCACGGTAGCCCTATATCTCCAGTGTGTTCCTTCAGGGAAAATCTGGTAGAAAAAGGCCAGTTTCCAGCATCAATGAACTGTAATAGGATGAGTCATTGACTGGTAGTATTGGGTGACAGAGCTCCTTCAAACCCAATCATGAAGAATGCAAATGATTCTGTGTTTTAAGTACGTGAAGCTTGAAGAAAACTATTCATTAGAGAGATAAAAGAAGATCAAGTCAGATAAGTAAACACGTCAATGAGCTATAGAGATGAGAGAGCAATAGGCAAAGAGGACTTTTGAGTAAAAACAGAAAACAGTTCCATTCTGAAAGAATACAAAAATGAACTTGTCCATCACACATGCTTAAGTAATTGGCTAAATAGGAACTAGAAGTTATCATTTTTTTAAATGTATATAAAGGGCATTGAAAATTTATAAGTGCTACATAAATATCATATCAATATTATTATTGTTTTATAATAGTCATAGTCAACATTCATATAGCACTTACGTTCCAGGCACTATGCTAAGTGCTTTTCAACTGTGTCAGTTATTATTATCCCTATTTCACAGGTGAGGAAACTGAGGCAAATAGTGGTTAAGCAATTTGCCTAGGCTCACAGAGTTAGTTAAGTATCTGAGGCTAGATTTGAATTCAGATCTCTCTGATCCAGGCCTGGCACTCTATCCATTCCACTGCCTAGCTGCTCTTCTGAAGAGGCAGTATGATAATAGATAGAGAACCAGCCTGCCTTAGGTTGGGTCAGTAAGCCCTGGGTTCAAGTCTCACTTCTGACACTTACTGACCCTGGGAACAGGAGCATGATGCTTAACCTCTCATTGCCCCAGGCAATCTCTAAGACTCTAAATTGTGGAGCAGACTTGTCTGCACTTGTAGGTAAATTTCCTCCCTAGAACTTCCTTATTCCAATGAAATCACAGATATGTTCCAAAAAGGAAAAAGAAAGAAAGAAAAAGAAAATATTTAGCCTAGTGATGCAAATGTCTGGCTACATCTGGAGGATTCTGTTAAGTTCTGAGTACCACATTTTAAGAGAAACATTAACATGTTGGAACACATCCAGGGAAAGGCAATCAGGATAGCAGACTCAACACTATATCATATGAAGCTCTCTTGAAGGAACTGCTGAAGCAACTGGGAATGTTTAGCCTAGAAGAGAAGAGACTTAAGGGGGACATGATAGCTGTTTTCAAATATTTGGAGTGCTGTCATAAGGAAGATGAATTAGACTCATTCTGCCTGGCTCCACACAGGGGAAGTAAAACCAGTGGATGAAGCAGTTATAGAGAGGCAGACATTGACTCTGGGACTGCACAAGTCAGTTCACAGTAAACCTCACAACCCCACTGTTAACTTCACTCTTTTCATCCCATTAGAAAGCCCCATTACTTGAGTTACTGTGGTCTTTTACCAAGAGTGTTTTGTGAGCTTACCTAGATATGCTTCAATTGTGTAGGATTTCTACTTGCAATCACATACACATGCATGAGTTTCCCCATTTTCCTACATATTATTGCCAGCTAGAATATTCAGGGTGCTTTGATTCCTGACAGCACGGTTAGCAAGGAAAGATAGGGAGCCACCATGTCTGCACAAAGCTTCTTGTTGTAAAGTCATTTCAGTTGTGTCTAACTCTGCATGACTCCATTTGGAGTTTTCTTGGCAAAGATACTGGACTGGTTTGTCATTTTCTTCTCCATCTCATTTTACAGCTGAGGAAACTGAGGCAAACATGATGAGGTTACTTGCCCAGGGTCACACAGCTAGTAAGTGTCTGAGGTGGTATCTGAACTCATGAGAATGAGTCTTCCTGATTTCAAGCGTAGTGCTCTATATGCTTTACCATCTAGCAGCCCTTGTAACACCCAGCTTAGTCTGAGGGAAATGTTAAAGGTTTATTGAGTCCCTGTAGCTTGGAAAGCTATGGGCAGCTATGTGGTACAGTGGATAGGGAACTAGGCCTGGAGTCAGGAAAACCTGAGTTCAAATCTAACCTCTGACACTTACTAGCTGTGTGACCCTGGGCAAGTCATGTCATCCTGTTTGCCTCAGTTTTCTTAGCTGTGAAATGAGATGGAGAAAGAAATGACAAACCACTCCAGTATCTTTGCCAAGAAAACCCCAAATGAGGTCACAAAGAGTGTAACGTAACCAAACAAAAAAGCCTGGAAAAAGTGTGTTACCCTTCCCTAAGGGATTTCAAAGGGTTTACTAACTACTTAGCACCATATAACAAAGAAGAAAGTAAAAAAGGGTTAGTTAATATTTCCTGGTCTTTTATAGGCAGGTATAAGGAAACAATCCTAGCTATTTGTTTATTTGTTTTAAACCCCTATTTCTCTTATGTGGCCCGAACTTGCTCATTAGTATCAATCAAAATCTGCTTACTTTTCTGGTTATGGTACTCTAAAGTGGGAACATGGAGAGCTTCTGCAGTATCTCCACTGATAAAAGTGAACCATGGCCAATTCTTTTTGGTCCCCGGATTCTCCCTTTGCCCAAAGACCAATGGACTTTAAAATAATTGTCAAATTACAAGGAATTGGTCCCACCCTAGGCAAAAACACACCCCTATACACAGGAAAATCTTCTCTCCTTGCATAGACCACTAAAAAGATACACCAAACTCACACAAAAAGACTGGTTGGAAGCAAAAACAAAACAAAGCAAAACAAAACCAAAAACTCCCAGTGTGGTTAATTGATTTGCTGTGAAAAATAAAGGGGAGTCATAAGCCTACCAAAGGCACTTTAACATCATTTCAATGGAAGCATTAGCTGAAATAATCACTATCAAAGTAGTCCATCTTTTCCTGCTTTCATCTCTGGACATTAAAGGTGCCTGAGAGAGAAAGAGATATTGAAATGACTGTAGTTGTTACAGAGACCAAGAACTTAGCATCTCCCTCCCTGAAATTTCTTTCTTTTGTCTCATATTATATCATGGGAAGTACTATCTGGTACTGTCTTGTTTCTTCTTCTCTGCACCATCGTTCTCTCCCTCTAGGCTTTGTCCATATAGTGGTCAGCAGTACTAGCTTTACTGCCTTTGTGAGCCTCCATTTCCTCATTCTTATCTATGAAATGAAGTTCATAATACTTATGTTATCTACTCCAAGAGATGGGCTTAATAAATACTAGCTGACTGATAAAAGCTGACTGATAAATTGTATATATATATATATATATATATATATATATATATACTGTGAGCTGCTAGCTTTCCCTTTTCCCTGGTCATGATTTTCAGAGTATACACAAAGTGACTGCTTCATAATCAGTCATCCCACTGCCTGGGCTAGATATTTTCAAATTTCTTGACCTCTAGCTGAAGGATGAGATTTGACAAACCTTTAGCCTTCCGGATTCTTCTTCTTTAACCTATAGGTAGAGATCTTGGAAGCCTCTTGCACTTAATTAAGACCCTTCTATACACCTTGGTTCTTGGTTGGGGGATCAATCAGCATTTTTTCATCTATGATGAAAAATATACTTTCAATGTATGAACAAATTACAATCTACCAATGAAGTGGAATATGACTGGGTTGTAGAAAATGGTGAATGTGACTGATTTAGAGAAATCCGGTGAGACTTGTAGGAACTGATGCTGAGTAAAGTCAGCAAAATCAGAAAAACAATCTACATGATGACCACAAAAATGCCAAGGAAACAATTTTGAAAGACTTCAAATGAAAGACTCTGATAAAGCAGTGAACAATCATGAGTTCAAAAGACTGATAATGAAGCATTCCTCCTGTCTCTTAAGACTAAGATACAAAATGAGATACACATTTTCATATGTGGCCAATATATTGGTTTTTTTTTCCTTTACTATGCTTATTTTTTACAAAGGAGGAGTTCTATTAAGGGGTAGGAATTAATGGGATAGTGATAGTGATACAAAAGAAAATAAGATAATTTCTTCAGTGTACATTAAATTTAAAATGATAGTAATTATTTTATCTCTTTTTTATCTGGATCCCTTATGAACTTCCTTGTGCTATTTTCTATGTACTTTTTTAATATTAAATTGACAGCCATTTAATAAACACTGAAGAAAAAACTAATTATAACAGTTCCATTTTATATATAATCCTAACCTCTTTTCTGTTCTTTGCGTATCCAAGTGTCAATGAGTGTTGATATTTGTTATTTTCACAACAAAAAATAGATTTTAGTTTTTTAAGCAAAAAAGTACCTTTTATCTCAGTCCTTCAAAATAGTTTCCCTCCTCCCTTACTCCACAGGCTTTTCTCTGCCAACATAGAATATCTTCTTTATTCTTTTGCCTGTCTCTCTCCTGCTTGATTCATTCTCTCTGTTCTGGATGATGTGAGATAATTCCTTTAGTCCCCAGCATATCCATCACTTCCTTATTTGGAAGATAACTTTTCTATTCCAAGCACATAGTAAGTTTTTAATGAATGGCTGTTGAGATGACTAATGTGGAAATATGTTTAATATAATTGTACATGTATAACCTCTATCAGATTGTTTGCCATTTTGGGGAGGGAAGAAGGGAGAAAGGGAGGGAGAAAAAAGTTTGGAACTGAAAATCTTATAAAAGTGAATGTTGAAAACTTTCTTTATGTGTAATTGGAAAAAAATAAAATAGTATTAAAAAAAAAAGAATGGTTGTTGATTGATTGCTCCTATTCTGGCATTTAGGCTCCCTTCCTTTCCAAGAGACTGTAATCTCTACTGAGCCCCATGAAGATTGGTCTTCTCTGAAGCAAACTTATTTTATCCATGTTGTTGTTCAACAAATAAAGAAACCCTTTATTTTCTTGTTTTAAAAATATATACCCTATTGGCTTTTCTATTACATCTTTTTCTTTTTTTTCTGGAAGGCTCCTGCCCCACTTCCCCACTGCTTATCTCCAGTGTAGGCTAGCAGTAACATCCACAGAAGTGGTCTAGCCATCAATGTATTACTCAACTGGGACTGTATCCTTTCTGACCTTAAGTGACTGAGTCATTGTCAGACTCTTGTCCTGGAAAATTGCTTTTTTCATATGACGTTTGACAATAGATGAGCAAACAAAAATACTTGAGGCATGCAGTTCACATTTTTAACTCATCTCTTCTTCTCTTTCCTCACTCATCAGGGCAGAATCATGTCACCTACAGGATTACAATAAGAACTTTATAAGAGTTGGAGCTATTCAGAATGGAAATGCACTTCTTTATCTGATGAATTAGATCCCTTTGGGTACAAGTGTTCTAACAGGAATTGGATGGCCATTGTTCATGGACATACATAATAGAGAGGATGAATGCATCAGTCCAAGAGTTATCTGAAATTCCTTCCAATTCTAAGATTTTGTGATTCTAATTCTGAGAAACAATCATGTTTGTCAGGTATGTGAAAGGCTTCTTGAACAAAGGAGTAGGCATTCTTATCTCTAAGGGCAAGGGAAAATGAGCAAAAATTATAGTGAGAGATATTTAGATTAGACATAACAAAGAGTTCCTGATACCTAATATTAGGAAACAATGGAATATATTATAAAATCGCAGAATCTCAAAATTAGAAGGGCACTCAGACAGAAGCCATCTAATTCAATTCATATCTTATCAGCAGATACCCTCTACATTTAACCAGTGAGAGGTCACTCATTCTTTGCTTAGATACTTCCAATAAAGGGGAACTAACTGCTTGCTGACAATTCTCTTTCCATTTTTTTTGAGAGGAAATTTTTAGGAATTCTGATCTTGTTTCTAAATTTGCTCTTTATAACATCCACAAATTGCCCCTAGCTCTGACTCTGAGACAGAATAGACTTAGTCTCTCATCCATATGACAGCCCTTCAAATATTTGAGGATAGCTATTGTGCCCCCTTTGAATTATTTTACTCTCCAGGCTAAATATCCCTAACTCTTTCAATCAGTCCTTAGATAGCATTAGCATAAGGCCCTTCACAACCCTAGGTATCCTCTTCTGACATCTACTAGAAATCTTTACAAACAGACTGATGAATTCATAAACTTGAGGGTATGAGGGACCTTATAATTACTTAGCCTGCTCCCTTCATTTTACAGAGAAGGAAACCATTTGACATCCAAAGCTCTTCATAATGTGGTACCTTCCTACATTTCTATTCTTTTTACACCCTATTCCTCCCCGCATACTCTGTAGATTTCTCACTGCTCTTCTCATAAGACACCCCATCACCAGATTCCAGCCATTTTCACTGACTCTCCCCCATGCCTGGAATGCTCTCTTTCTTCATTCATTTCCACTTCTAGCTATTCTGGCTTTCTTCAAGTATCACCAATAGCAAAACTTCTGGATCCTTTTATCTGGTCTTCATTCATTCAAGTGCCTTCCTTCTGTTGATTGTTTCTAATTTATCCAGTACAGAGCTTATTTTTTTTTTTGTATGTTGTCTCCCCTATTAGAATGAGAGCTCTCAGAAAGCAGGGAATATCTTTTATATTTCTTTGTATCCGCATTGCTTCCTGGTACATAGCATATGCTTAATAAATACTTCTTGACTAACTGAAAATGACTCTGAGGAAAGTGAAATGCCTTACCCCAAGTTTATTGGATGGTAAGTTGATGAAATATTCATCAGTTGGTGGTGTTAATTCAAGTTTGGTCCTTCTAGTAGGAAGGCACTTCAGTAAAATAATTTCTGAAGGTCCATTTTTCATACCTGTCATTTTGATCAAGAATAACTTGAGGCTTTCCTCAAGCATTCTGATGGAGTAAAGAAGTATAGCTCTATGGTCTGACATATCACGACTTCCCATGGTCTAGTTGTTCTGCAGAATCAGCTCAATGTAGAGTCATCTGCGGCAGTAGTGTGGTATTGTGGGAAGGACATTGCTTCTGAAGTCAGAGGACATTAAGTATATCATTACTGTTTCCTAGCTGTGCAGCCTTGCATGAGTCTTTGAAGTCTGTTTCTTCATCTTTAAAGTAAAGACAAAAATACCTCATAGAATAGTTAGGAGAATAAAATGAGGTAATATAGATAAATCCATTGGTAACCTTTAAAATACTATATTAAAGGGAATGTCAATATTGTTATTAAGGGTCTGAGCCAAAGCTAAAGTAAGGACTATATTCTCAAATTCCCAAATCACTCCCTAGTGGCTAAGTTAGGTGCTCAAGACAGTACAATATCTAATTCAGGCAACTGAGAAAGACTTGGTTCTGTTTCCCCAGGAAGCCCATTTTCTACATTTATACCTTATTCTTTCATTGCTTCAACTATATATCCTTTTTCTAAGAACTACTAAACCCCTGTGCATGCTAGCATCTAAGCATCCAAAGATTTAACCTGTTGGTGCCAGAGGTTGATCAGTTTTTAAAGTAAACACCGCTCTACTTTAATTGACACCAGAAAAGCATCTCATTACATCACTTTGAAAGCACTTATCAACCCTAAAGATTCAAGAACAGAAGAGGGTTTGCATGCTGCAATCCACCCTAGCGGACCATGAGAACTAAAGCTCTGCCCTCCTCACATTCTGCCTCTTTCCTCACTACTGAACCATTTTTGTATATATTGTGAGTCTTATTCATCAGGGACTGTGACCAGTCAAGTTCCCAAACTTTCAATGTATTTCAGGGGCTGGGGAACACAGACAGCAAGTAAAAGTTTCATTGGTGGAATATTCAATGGGCATCTTGATTTTAAGAAATATATTTTTTAGGATATGATGCCCAAGTAGCAAATTAATTGTTCCTAATTTTGATATGGTAGGCCTTGGTTGGATTTCAAATGACCGAGATATATTTTTGAAAGGTGCTGTTCTCATGGCTGAGACCTTGACAGGTTTGATACAGGTAAAAATAAACTCTTAAGAGAACTAGTTTCCTACCATAAAGCAAGATAAATTTCCAAGTACTCCAATTACTATTAACCAGAAACAGTGATACTTTTGTAGTGAAACTCTGGGTTCTCTCTTCAAGAGCCAGGTCACCTACATTAACTCTTGGGATTCTAGGGCTACTTAGGAGGGATCAGAGTGACTATCTGCCATCAGTTCAAAACCATATTGTAGTATGTTTTCCCCATTGTTAACTAGTTACAATATTATCATTGGTAGTCTTCTGCCTCAGCACTTTTTAATCCATTAACATCAATTCACTTTTACAAAGGGATGTATACTGCCAAAAACAGAAATAAACCAAGTATTAGTCTCCTGCCCTTCACCCCAAGGGCAGGCGTTGTAATACCCTCTCATATGTCAGTTCAGTCCTGAGAAGAATAGTCTTACCCTTAAAGTATTTGCTACAAAGCATTTATCTCAGCAATTTCACTTCTAAATGCAGCATAGTCATTGGATGAGTCTGAATCCCTGCCACTGCTGGACTGGGCAGAAAAGTGATCCTTTTGAGGCTTCAGCTGATGTTTCACCCATGGTTGGCTCTCAAAAAGTCCCAGCATTGACTCCAGCTCCCCAATTTTCTGATGTATGCTAGCATACTTTTTGAAGCTCACAGGGTTGTAACCATCTCCACTATTCCTTCACCTAGCTACCACAGAGATAGAAACAATAGCAGGGTCATGTGCTCTCCTTGGTGGCAATGGTGGGGAGATAAAGACCTCAGGTTTGTAACCCCACAAATGACTTTCGCTAGCCATTGTAAGTTCACTTGAACATTGGCCAGTTAATGACTTTTAAATGCACCCCATTTCCTGCTGAGCAGCCAATCAAAACTCTGTCCTTTCACCACTGAATTTGAAGCCCAAAACCAGTTATAGCATTTCTGTACATGCTCCAAAGTCCGTCCAGGGGCTGAATTACTCATATATACTGCACAAGTTCATAAAGATTGGCCTGAGACGGTTCTCCATTACTCTATAAATGTTACCATAGGGCAGTCAATCAGTTAGTCACTAAACATTCATTAATTGTCCACTATGTGCTAGACGTTGTGCTAAGGACTAGGGATACAAATACAAAAAAGAGAAACAGTCTGTGCCCTCGAGAACCTTATGGTCTAATAAGGGAAGATCACAAAAAGAAGGAATACAAAGATGGGGTATGGTGGGGTGGATAGAATAATGCAGCTGGGTGAGGAATGAAGAAATAACTGGCATGAAGCCCTTCCTTAAACGGCCTAGTCACATTAGGGGTATATGGCACATTGGTAATGAATAAAAAGAAAATGGCTGCCTCAATGTGGAATTTATATTTCTCATTGTTGTGAAAAAACAACTAAAATTGAGAGAGAGGTTTTAAAGGAGGCATATTTCAATCTAAGCAGTCTTCACCTTATAAATTGGTTATAGGAGTAACAGAGTAATCTTATATGTAGAGATGCTCTGTGTTGTCACCTTGAAGAATTGAGGTGACTCATATTAAGATCCATTTGCCAGAATCCTCATATTCAAGGTTCCACATGCTCTGTATACATCTAGTTATTTACATGTTATCTCCCCCATTAGGATGTGATATTCTTGAGGGAAGGAGCTGTTTTTGCCTTTCTTTGAAAGCCCATCACTTAGGACAGTTCCTGGCACATCGTATGCACTTAAAAAGAAGGAGAGAAAAGACCTAATTTTCATAGTTTCTGGTACTATTGCTGTAAGGTAAACATCACTGTTAGCTTCTCTCCTAGTGAAGTTGAAGATAAAGGGGAAGCAGAATTATCCTCTGTCAAGAACTAGGGAGAGATGAAGAAGGGAATGAAAGCAGAAAAGGGGGCTCAACACTCAATATTGGGTGTATGAGGTGTTCAGAGAGGACTAGCAGGCCTGGTGTGAGGGCTTACCAAGCCCTTTTCAGAGCTGCTCATTCACTTCTGGTGTCTACCTTTCACCTAACTATTACTCTCCAAGAAGCTGTGGCATGCATAGCAACCACAACCCAGTAAAAATGCCTTAGCAGACCAGCTAAACCGTGTTGAGGGTAACCCAAAGGGCCTCAGACCCATATGATGAGTTAGAGAATGTCAACCCCAAGCATGCAAAGATTTGCCCCAGTGGAATGGGTGAGAACAATTTGTTCCAACAGCCATAAAGTTGGCTGAAGCAGATCCTGGGAAGTGCTTACAGCTTGGTAAGACATTTAAAATGCCAAAGTCATCCACTGCATCCTAGGCCATCACCAGTCATCCTGACTTTTTTCTTGCCACTGGCCTTCAATGACTCTAAAAGAATGAGGCGGGTGACTTTGTGTAACTCTGTGCAAGTCAAGACATCAACCTGTGAGAAAGGGCAAACACCAATTCCTCAACACTGCCATATTTCTCTTCCTGTAGTAAAATCTGATGTTCATAGTTCTTTCCCCATTATTGATTCCTTACTAAATACCTGCTCTTGTCTCCCAAATGGTTGCATATCTAAGAAAACACACACACACACACACACACACACACACACACACACACACACACACAAACACACTGATACCCAGGAGATTCCAGCTAATATAAGATTAACAGAAACATCCTTAGCTAGTATGGTATGTAGTAATTAGATAGCCTCCCTAAAGTCCAAAGCAATAAGGTGGCCCAGTGGATAGAGCACTGGCCTCAGGAAGACTCATCTTCCTAAGTTCAAATCTGGCCTTAGAAACTTAATTACTATGTGAACCTAGGTAAGTCATTTAATCATGTCTCCCTCAATTTTTTCATCTGTAAAATGAGCTGGAGAAGGAAATGGCAAACCACTCTAGTATCTTTGCCAAGAAAATCCCAAACAGAGTCACAAGAGTTGTACACAGCTGAACAACTACAACAAATGCCCCAGATAAAATATCATTTCTCCATGAAGCCTACACTGACCCACTCCAGTTAGAAATAATCTTAGCTTACTCAGATATTAAGTAGTACTCTGTACTCCATAATATTACACAATTATTGAATATAAAGATTCAGAATGTCATTTAGAGGTAACGTTTTTAATTATTATTTTTAATTCCATAAAAATCTCCTTCCTCTCCCTTCCATTTCCACTCCATTAAGAAAAAAAAAACCTCTGTTACAAATTTATATATATATATAATATATATACATATTGCATATACATATATATATATAGATATACAAGAACATATATGTGCATGTGAAACAACACAAGTTCTCACATGTACTGTGTTGCAAAAAATATGGATGTGAAAAGATGTATGTTCTTTTTAGGATTCTGAGCTCCCTTTTTTCCTACGTGAAGGTTTAAGCATTTCTTAGCAGAAAATGATATATACGATGGAGCCATTTTTTTTTGACATATCACACACATGAGGTTGCTGATCACTTTAAACCCCAAGAGTAGAGTAGTTAGATTTATGGTAGAAAGCAGTGATAGGTGTTGATTCTAAGTAGGTAAGCCCAGGCCAAAAGGTATTGATTTTTAAATGAATTTTTTTTTCTCCTCTATAGGATTATACTAGTTTTGCTAGCTAAATTATTCTTGGTTGTAAGTCCATAACCTTCGCCTTTTGGAGATCATGTTCAAAGGTCCCTACTCCTTTATAATGGTGGCTATCAAATCATGTGTAATATTGACTGTGGTGCTAGAATTCTTTTTTTTTTCTGGCTGCTTGCAATATTTATTCTTTGACATGGAAATTCTGGATTTTGGTTCTATCATAGTTTTTATTTTGGGGTTTCCTTTAGTATATTAACTAGTGGATTCTTTCTGGTTTCACATTGTCATCTAACTCTGAAAGACCCAGGAGGTTTTATTTCCTTTCTTTTGTTTTAATAATTTCTTGAAATATTATATCTAGACACTTTTGTTTTTTGGTCATGATTTTCAGGTAGCTTACTGATTTTTAAATTATTTCTTCTAGATATGTTTTTCAGGTTATTTATTTTTATTATAATATACCTTAACTTTTCTTCTATTATTTAAGATCTTTTGACTTTTTTCATATTTCTTGTCATCTCATGGATTCATTATCTTATATATTTTGTTCACTTTAGTTTTGAGAAAATTTGCTGCTTTCATGAGATTTTTTTGCATCTTGTTCTAAGTCAAAATCACTGACTCTTCAATTTTATGGTAGCTCCCATTTTCTATGATCTCTCAGTCATTACTTAGCAATCATATCTTCCATTTCTTTCTTTCAGGACCTCAATAAAGAAAAAGACTGTCTCTTTTCATCCTTTTATCATAACCTATTGATTGTATCTCTTTAATTTACTCATCATATATATTTCGAACTATTAATGTTTGCTGGTTTTTCCCCTCCTTACCAGGTGAAATTTTCAGTGGTCAATATCTTTTCCAATGATTTCCACTTAGTAGAGATATAGTACATACACACAGTTGCATATTTTTTGCACATACTGTATCTTTCATAAATGATTACTAAATAAATGAATAGAGAAACAAAGATAGACAAGTGAAAACCCAAAGAGCAAATGCTGAACTGAAAGTCACACATATTGGCTACTGAATTCTATTGGTCTCCTTTATCCAGTAGAGATAATCTCAAAGCTTTCCTAAGTAGTGAAATGTCTATGGCATTTTTCCATCATGATAATAACCTTCATTCCCCCAGGGAGGAATAGCTCAAATTACATTATTTCGAGTGCGACTTGAAGTTATCTGAGCATCTCCTTTCAAATTGGGCCTGGGTCCACTCCAATCAATGTGAAAGATATATGTATGAATATGTGTCCATGACCCCATTTACTTGAGTTCACAGTTCTGAGATCACATTCCTGCCAAACATTTATATCAAGAAAAAAGCATAAAGTTTTTCCTTTTGTGTATTGCCTTCATCACTCTTGTCTTACTTAGAAGCATGATTAGTGCTCGTGTTCATTCCTCCAAACAGAAAGGGAACCTGTTTGAAATTCAGCAGACCTTGTTGTGGTAGTGCTGTAAAAGGATAGCTTTACCTTATATGTGGAAAGTCTACACAATGCCAGACAGAAATGAGGAAAGTGCTTTGGGGATTTGGAGACAACAGGGGGAAAATGATTTTAATAGTGCACTAACTTAGAGCAAGAAACAGAATAAGTGAAGTAAAGAATTTTTTTTTTCCTCATATGCCCTAGGTTTCCAAACCACATTCTCCATTTGAGGAAAAGGGAGTAAACCCTTTCTAGCTGAGTAAAGAAAAAAGGTAATAATTCCATCCACTTAGTGTTCCACCTTTTTCCCAAATTACCTTTATGGCAAAATATATTCTATAAAGAAAATATAATCACCACGAGTTTGGCCAAGTAATATAACTAATGAGAAAGACTGTTCTATTTTTTCACTATTATGAAAACATACTAGTACGGATATTAGGCAAAAAATGTTCCAATCTGATTTAGCCTATTGTGTACTATGCAAAATTATTTTAAAATGAGTGGTCACTGATACTGGGACAAATAGATCTAATTTTTTCATCTCTCTTCCAAAAACTCCCTTCCATCCCACTCTGGGGACCAGGCATGAGTAAATTAAAAATGGGGACCAGGATTGGGTAGATTTAAAACTCTCAAATTATTTGCTACATATTCAGGAAAGGAGTAGTTGGAGGAGAGAATCCTGTGGTTTCTTCACCTCTCCTTGTTCACTATGTCATTCTCCCAGCTAGACTGGACATGCTAAAACAGAGACTGGAGACTGAGTCAATTCAGGTCAAAAATGTAAGAATCAGGCAGAGCAATTGACACATTACTTTTTTATAATTTTACTATAAGTTATTATAATTTCTTCTATCTATACAAATGTACTTTAAATCCATAATTGCAGGTAGACAGTATAGCTTTATTTTAAAATAAAATTTTTCATCCTATTATCTCTATTTTCTTAGTCTTAATCAATTTTTTTTTAAAAAAGCACTACATCAATTGGCACCACTTGGTCCTTCAAAGTATTCTTAAATTCTGGTCAACTTAATAAACTTCTTTCTTAAAAACATATCGTGTACAGACCAGTGTCATGAGCACAGAGGAAAGATATGAAATTTAAATGTCACAGTTCCTATAGCTTAGTAGCACAAAGATTCTAGTAGGAAAATTTGATTCACTATAAAAAATTAACCATTAATCTGACATCTGTCTTCCCGGGACTTCCATGTAGTCTTAGTCCTGCACTTTGGAGCATCACAAAATGAATTCAATCTTCATCTAGTTTTTTTTTAATTGCAATGCAGGAATTTACAATTTTCCTTATTAAATTTCATTTTGTTAGATTTGGACTAATTTTAATTTGTTGAGATATTTATTATTATTATTGTCATGTCATCTAATATATTAGCTATCCCACCCAGCTTTGTGCTATCTACATATTTGATGAGCATGTCTTCTGTATCTTCATTTAAGTCATTGATAACAATATCGAATATAACATGAAATGGGACACACTATATGACAAGACTTTCTCTAGCTTAATGTCAATTCAATTCAGTAAATGTAGGTGGAATTTCTTTCATGAGAAAACTATTGTGACATGTTTCCATTAATCAGCACTCTATTACAGTGGCTCAATAAGCTTTGAATTAGTACAGGAGAAAGACCATTGAGTGGGAAATCAGAGGACCTGGTTGACACCTGGCCTTTGTCACTGCTTGCATAAGCTTTGGAAAGCCACTTAAATTCTCTTGCCCCCAGTTTTATTTTCTGCAAAACAAGTGGATTGGCCTAGATGGTTTTTAAGGTCTCTTCTTGCACTTGAACTAATTATCTTTGTCTCCAAACACTCCCCTCCTCCTAACTTCTGGAGAACAAAGGACAAACAGCAAATTACTGTCCAAAGCACAACCATCCATCCAGTCAATCAGGTTCACATCCAAGGAGTTATCCTCGATACTTCACTCTCTTCATCCCCCATATCCTTTCTGTGGTCAAGCCTTGTCAATGTTACCATTGTAATATTTTGTATATCCCCTTCTCTCCTCTGACACTACCACCTATTACCTACAGGATCAAATACAAAATCATCCATTTGGATTTGGATAAGCAGTCTTTTTGTACTTTATTTATCTCTATATACTCTTCAATCCATTTACCTCTTCCATTCTCCTTGAACACAGCATTCTATCTCCAAGTACTAAATGTTTTCACTGGCTATTTATGCCTCATACTTGGAATGCTTTCACTCCTCATCTTTGCCTCCTAGCTTCCTTGACTTCCTTAAAATTTCAGATAAAGACCCATCTTCTGCAAGAAGCCTTTCTCAGTTTTTCTTAATCTTAATGCCTTTCCTCTGAGAAGTTTATTATACATATATGTATAATATATATGTGTATGTATATATACATATGCATGTATCTACTATACCTATATTGTACACACATATGTGTGTATCTATGCACATGTATACATACATGCCAGGTGCCTACTTTGGGCCTGGAGTCAGGAAGACCTGAGTTCAAATCTGGCCTCAGACACTTACTAGCTTTGTAACCCTAGGCAAGTCACTTAACCCTGTTTGCCTCAGTTCCTCACCTATAAAGTAAGCTGGAGAAGAAAATTGTAAACCACTCTATCTCTGTTAAGAAAACCCCAAGTGGGGTCATGAAGATGAGAGAGAAAGAGAAAGAGAGAGAGAGAGAGAGAGAGAGAGAGAGAGAGAGAGAGAGAAAGAGAGAGAGAGATGTATGTGTAGGTATATATATATATATATGTGTGTGTGTGTGTATACATATAGGCATATGTGTGCATGTTTACACATATATGCATATGTTTGTGTGTGTATATGGATATTTATATGTGTGTCTATGTATCACTGACACCTGAGTGTCAATTCCATTATGCCTTTTGGAATCTCTATTGTGTTGTCAAGAAACTCACCTTCTTCCTGGATTTCTTCCCTTTGTAATAGTTCCTAGCCTTCACATTTGCTAACCTGATATTTCCTTAAAATCCCTCCCACAGGACCAAGAAGTGAAGTCAACAGACTTCTTGCTCCTACTGTCACTTCCAGACCCTATTGTTTTTGCCAGCACTAAATATTTCTACCATTCAAGCTCATGCAATAATATTTAAGAATAACTAGCATCTATGAACCACTTTAAGATTTCCAAAGTGCTTGATAAACATAATCCTAATTTAATCTCACTGGATCTCATTCATATCATTTGATAACATCTTTGCTTCTGATCTCCTGAACTCTCGCTTTTCTCAGTGACTTTAGCATATAATCCAATGTTCCTCTTAACTTTTTATCTGCCAAAAACCCAGAATACTTCATAATCTACATCAAGGATCCTTCTAAGATCTTTCTGCACCATTATTTGAAGTTCTAAACTCCTATGATCTCTACCTTCAATCTACTTTCACCGCTTACCTAGGTAAGTGGTCACCCCTTAAACCAATCAAAACTGCTCTTCCTCTAACATGCTATGATCAGAAATTCCCCTCTGCTGCCTTTCATTAGATGTCCATCCTTCCTACCTGCTCCTTATTCCTTACACTCTTTGCTTGTCACCTTGATCATAATCTTCGGTAGCTTGAGTCTTCTTACTCTTCTACTCTGTCACCCTTGTCCTCTTCTCATTTCCCTCCTTACTTATCTTTGACCCTTTAGGACAGCCATTTCAACAAAACCCTTTTCTCCTCCCCTAATTGTTATTTTGCCATTCCTGTTCTGCTAAATCGTAACCATAGAAAACCCTTACCATCTGTTTCTCCCTTTCCTAGTTCTAAGCATCTAAATACAGCAAGTATCATGACAGATTTAAGCTATCGACACTCGAGGGCCCTCAATGAAGCATGCTAGACTTTTCATTCCTCTCTTACCAACTCACTGTAACACTCCTTGTGGCAGCTATTCCAAACTTTCTCTTCTCAAAGCCCCAGTTCCACCCCTCCCACCCTAACTTTTACCAGATGGTCTTACCTCCTTTCTTTTCTGAAAGATTGATGCCATATTACCTGAACTTTCTCAATTCCCTTCCTCTAGTCTTGTAAACCTCTCAATGACCTGTTATTCTCTCTCTCTAGTCACAGAGGAAAGACAGTTCTCTACCTCACTCAGGTTATGTCCTCCACCTTTACCTTCAGTCCTGTCTCCTCTGTGACCTTGCTCTATTCCCCTTGCTCTCTCATGTGTCTTTAATGTCCTTCTCTATTGTCTCCCTTCTCCCATTAAAAAAAAAAATTCCAAATTTAAAGAGGAAAAGAAACACTTTCCTTGGACCACATCACTGCAAGTTAATGTTCTTTTTTCCCCTTTATAGTTTTTTCCAGCTGCATTTTTCTCAACACCCATTTACTTCAACTCCCTGTGTCATAGTTTCTGAACTTACCCCTTCCCCTCTTCGTAAACAGGAGGTCATTAATTACTTGGTTATTGTTAAATCTTATAGCATTTTTCCCTGGCATTATTTCACCTCTAACTGACTCTCAATACTGTAGAATGCAAATTTCTTGAAGGCAAGTATTGCTTTATGGTTGTTGTTATTGATGTTGTTATTGTTTGGTTTCATGTTTGTCTTTGTATCCCAGCAACTAGCAGAATACCTGGTACATAGTAAGTCTTTTAAAAATGGTTGAATGATGGAATGGAGTAAGGTGGATCATCTCCTACTTTCTGATTCTCCTCCTTTGGTTTCTATAATATTTCACTTTCATGCTATTTCTCCTACTACTCTGACAGCTCCTTCCCTGTCTTTTTTCCTGGCCCTTCTCCCCCTTTCTCCCTTTCAATGGCCCTTATTCTCTTTCCCCCCCTTTCACTATGACTATTAACCACACAATCAAGGGGAAACACAAATGAATGGCATCACACAGGATTATAAGAATAGCAACAAGGGCACTCAGATCCAGAATGAGCTGAGGCTTGCAAAGAAAAGCAATTGGATTTTTTTAAAAGTCTTTTGAAGGTATATTCCAAACAAGAAAAACAAAGATGGGTCATTTCAATGATCCCCTGCTTACACAGCAACTTTATGCCTTTGTAATCTGGCCTCCTGCATGGACTTGCTTACAAGATGGGAGTGCCTTGAATAGATGACTGATAGTGGTTCTGTTGCCAAGTAAATCAATACATTCTGATTTACAATTCAGTTGCCTCTGTTTGGCTAATGCTTCTTGGATTGGTTTGGATTAGATTGAATCGGGCTGTGAATCAATTCCCCAGAGTCTGAACTGTGTGAGCTGATAATATCAAGTTCCCTAACCTTTAGAGTTGAGAGCAAGACCTTAACCTCAGGTGACCTCCCCTGGGAATGTCAGTATAAGAAATCCAACCTGAACAGCCAGTCAAGTCTTATTTTCTTACAATGCCTTCACTTCAACCATACTATTTGCCCCAATGTCTATCCCTTTCATCTTTTTGCCATAAAGGTATTTCTTTTCACATATGGATCCTCAGATTTATTTGCATCATGTGTGTACATGCACAAAGATAATTATATATGCACAGATACATACATGTATGTTCATGGATATGTATATATGTACATATACATATACACATGAAGGTTTCTGCAGGGATTTCTCAGGATGTGCAACGGTATGCAGGACACTTCTCTCAAATTTTCCTAGAGTATCATCAGCCTCTCTGAGTTCTAGGGTAAACCATAAAGCAGTGCTCTTGAGGAAGAAGTAGAGGTAGGAGGAAACAATCCCAGAATGTTGAGGAATCCCTAGAATAGAAGGTTGGTTCACAAAAGAAAGGCTCATTGGATTCTAAAGAGAGACAAGAGATAAATCATTCAAGAAATAGAGGTGTTGTGAAAGGGACACACAAAAGATATCCATAGCCCCAGAAAGTCACTCAGTTATAGTTACAGACAGGGACACACTCATACAGGTCTTGGAAGAGGAAAGGGGAGAATATAAACACATAGAGGATCATAGGCAATATGAAGATGGGGAAGAAAACATGGCTTGTACTTGCCCCCTTCCAAGGAAAGAGATTAGGGCAAGGAGGCGCTAGGGCTCAAACCTAGGGCACTGAGGATTGGGGTAGGTTTGGCAAAATTCTTTGAAGATTCCTAAGGGGTTGACTAGAATTCCTAGATCCCTCAAGGAAAAACTATAGTCCTTTCAGTTTAACTTGAACCAGAAGTTATCATTAAAGCATAGTCCCTTGCCCTTAGAAACCTCCTTGCTCAGTTGGTTCTGGTGGGTGCCAGAGTCAGATCACTTCACAAGCCATATACCATTCCTATAAGTTGTGAATGATGAAACTGAAGTCTTGATGCTGGATGTCACTTAGTGATAGAGTATACCTTAAACTGCTGATTTTGCTACTTCCAGGGAGCCTCAAAGCATGTCTATATACAAACAAACTGAATCACCAGGACCTCTAGTTGCTTCAATTCCCACAGAGTTAGAGCCTCTGAAAATATTGCAGTTGGGATTCATTTGACCTTAACAGTCAGTATAACAACTGATAGATGCCAAAGCTTAGTTTTTTGAGACTCTGTGGGAGGCAAGGAAGGAGAAATAAGGGGGAGCTTCAGGGCTTTTATGAAGATCATCAGCATATATCCCATAACACTGTGAACGCCCAGCATGTGGGAGCAAAGTCTCTCTGCCAGCTTATGGACATTGGGCATGTTCAAGAACTGCTCTAAAGCATCAGCACCTGACAGATGAGGGTAGCAAAGGATGTGTCTCTGGAAGGCTTGGACAGAAGATGTTACAGCTCCCGGTTTTTTCCAGCCATCTTTGCCTCAGATCATAAATATACTGAGCTGGGGACCCCTGGACTTGGGAGTCTTAGAGCTGCTAAGAATAAATGGGTGGAAAGTAGATAGGAATAATGAAAAGGAACTAAAGCGATAGAATTGTAGTGTAATTTACCACACAGTAAGCCTTACACTGAGCCAGAGCCTCAGATCAAGTCTATAATTCAGTCAACACTGATTGAGATCCAATTAGGGTAGTCAGAGATATTCAAAATGATCGAACAAAGTACAGGGTTTCATGGATTTTACAAATAGAATTTTATAAAATCACATGACTCTTCAGGGTTTGGGGACATAAAGTCACCTTCCACCTTGGGATGGTAGACCTCTTCTGACTCCTTGAACCTCCCAGGCCCAGGCCCCATATACCTCAGAACACAATAGAATGTATGAATGAATATGATGCATTCCACTTCTTTCAGGGCTCAGGTCACAATTGCAAAGCTTTTAAAAATACTTTTAAAAGTTGTTTTTTTTTCTGTTCTCTTTATCACTTTTGCAAACTGCAGATCATCCTGGGCTCTACTTTAATACTATTTCTACAGTTCCATGTCACTGATTTACATTCACCCTTGATTGCATGATGCCTCTCCTTCCATCTTCTGTATATGTAACCCCACTTCCACCTTCCTTTTCCAATTAGTCCTAAACAGATCAAGTTTCCTACTGTCTTTATCTGATCTTGTCAGCCACTGTTTAAAAAAAAAAAGCTTTCAATGTGTTCCTCTCACCCCCTAAATAAAATTGAAATTAATTAGCCTGGAATCCAAGGCCCTTTGCAGCTTGGCTCTAACATCTACCTTTCTAGGATTCTCTCACACTACATTGTATACCATGTACTCTTCACCTCAATCAAACTGGATCACTTGCCATTCTTTGAATATCTGGCATTTACATTTCTCTGCACATTTGAACAAAAAATATTGCAAATCTAGAATGCTGTTCTTCCTCCTGCCCACCCCACCCCACCCCCAACTTCCTCCTCTCAGATTCTGATTCCTTACTTTAAGATGCATCCCAAATATCATTTTCCATTTAGATTTTCACTTAGTAATGACTACTTCCCCACCCAAATATATTGCGTTAAATATATACTGTCTTCATGCACTCCTATTTAAACTTTCATTGTATTTTATATGTCTTATTATTGCAAGTAGATTGTAAGCTTGTTAAGGGCCAGCACTTTGTCATATATTTTTGTATTTCTCCCCATGCTTAGTGAAGCACGCATAATGTACGTTATAGACACATTCAGTATTTACTGCTCCATGTCTGAACTTATCTTTCTCCATAAAGCTCTTCCCCTTATGACTTCATTATCTCTCCTCCATGGTACCACCATTTATTCTGTTTCCCCACATTTATAATCTTTGGATTATCTTTGACTAGTTCCATTTGCTTCACCCCTATTTTACAGCCAATTACCAAGTCTCATTGATTCCACTCATCAGTCAGTGAATGAGGATTTATTAAGTGCCTGATAAGTGCCAGACACTGTGCTGAGCACTGGGGACACAAAAAAAAACTCCAATCCCTTCTCTCAAGGAGCTCAGGTTGTATAACTTCCTTCACACATGTCCCTTCCTCTGGATAGCTTCTACCATTACTGTAATACTGAGCTCACTAGCACCTTCCTAGATGATTGCAGTCACTGTCTAATGGGTCATCCGGTTCTACTCCCTCTCACATCTAATGTATTCTTCATACTACTAGAAGAATCATCATTCTTATTTCAGCTATGCTCACATCACTGCTATGCTAAAAACAATCTTAAATTATAAAAAAAAATAATCATCATTGCTTGCTGTAGGAGACAAGAAATTTGTGGAAGATTGTATAGATAGACGGGGAGAACAAAAGTCTTTACCTGGGTTTCAGTAACCACTCTGAAATTTGGTAGCAGCACAATACCTACCGAGTCAGGAATCCATGCAACATGTTCTCTCTAGATTACTTATATAAAAACTGTCTAAATAAAAGGGTCTGCCTTGTTTAGTTTGCTAAAGCCTCCATTGGGGTGGAGGCTGTGATGCCAGAAGTGTCCAATATAGGCAGAGGTTAGGAAGGGTTTTTGCTATGACTTCACCTACACATACTCCTGGAACTTTGAGTTCACCCATACTGCTAGAGTGTGAAGTGACTCATTTATTATTAGTAGTAATGACAACAACAACCACAGCAACAACATTTGTATAGCATTTTAAGGCTTTCAAAACACATTACAAATAATCCATTTTATCCTCCTAACAGCCCTTGAAAGTAGGTAATTTAATCTTCATCATATTTTCATAAAGTTATTATTGCTACCATGCTATGGTTCTCGTTGTCCTGGTGCTTTTATTGTTCAAAGCCAGGCCTTCCACAGAAGACACTTGCCAAATTAAGTCCTTAGGTTCAAGGACTTCTCATATGGTACCATCCTACCTGTCCAGCCTTATCTCATGTCATTTCCTTCCATTACTTTATTTTTAGCCAAGCTGAACTAATATTGATCCCTGAATATATCTTCCACTATTCCATGTCCATATCTTCTCTCAAATAACATCCTATTCCTGTAATATCCTCCCACTGCCTGTTAAATCCCTACCCACATTTTAAAGCCCAACTTGAATGCTATCTTCTCCATGAACTTTTCTCTTTTACTGTGGTCAATATTGACTCTCCCTTGGAGTTCACATAGCAATTTACTTTGCATATTCTGAGGCATTTATGAGATAATATTGTGAATTATAGTTGCATGCTTTTTCTCTCTTTACTAGATTACAAACACCATGAGATTGGGGATGTTGTCATCTTTAAATTTTATATTTCCTTTAAAAAATCTAGCATATTTATCTGCACAAAAAAGGATCTTAATAAATGTTGATTGAATGGATAAATGAATGACCTCTCTGGATGTAGGTTCATTAGATAACTCCCCTTTGCAACTATGCTAGTTTCTTTAGTTGCCTAGCCCTTTTTATTCTTCATCAGAAAGATTTATGACTATAATCTCATCAGTATTCTGTATTTAAGTGCCCCCCATCCCTCTTGAGCTATTTTTCTTTTTTAATTATACTCACAATAACTCACATTTATATAACATTTTAAAGTTTACCAAATACTTTCCTCACAACATCCTTGGTCATGGGATCACATCCATCATTTCTTTGGACTTTCTGAAATCTGCTTTCCTAAATCATTTCTCCATATCAGAGGCAACTTCATCTTGTCCTGACAATGATACATGGCTATGAATCATGGAACACCATGATCTCAGGAGAATCAAACTGCAGATGACTAAAAGGATTAATACTATCTGTCTGAACATATCACTAGTGGAAATTGAACTTCTCCCATTCCTTTAGTTGCATATCAACATAAGACATTTCTGGACAGAATGGACAAAAGTCTAAGGAACAAAAGCTTGTGTCAATGGTCAAAGGCAATAAGCATACAATGTCAGCTCAAGAGGAATGTAAAACTCCCCCAAATTACAAAGCATTTTTAGGATTATAAAAAAGATTTTTAAAAGCTGTTGCCTTTTTTTCATGCTGGACAATATATTAAAATCTCTAAGTTTCAAATGTATAAATTAGCCTTCATGTTTCCATAATAGAACATACTGGCACAATATGAAAGACATGGTCCTAGAAGTCATGGAATGGAGATTCCAGTCATGTTTTTGCTAGAAACTTGCTGACTACATTACTCTGGACAAGTCCCTTCTCTGGAATTCAATTTTTCTCCTGTAAAATCAGAGGGCTGTTCTGGAGGATCTCCATGGTGCCTTTCAGCTTAAACTGGAATCCTGCGATTCTAGGAGAGGGAGTTAATAGTCCTACTATATTTTGCATTTCACAGACATCATCTGGCATGCCATGTTCAGTTCTGGGCATCACAGTTTATGAACATTAATAATCTGTAGATTTCCCAGAGGAGAGCAATCAGCATAGGGAAGAGCTTTGAGACTATCTAGAAGCCTCAGCCACAAGCTGCAATCAAGAAGGGCATGAGTGTTTTCATCAAAAATTTGAAAGGCTGTCATATAGGGGATGGGACAAAGAATCAAACTTGTTCCATTTAGCCCCAGAGGGAAGAACCAGGAGCAGTGTCTACAGGTTGCAAGGTGGTCAGTTTAGGTTCCAACTCAGGAAAAAAACAAAACAAAACAAAATAAAACAAAAACAATTTCTAAGAATGAGTTGGTCAGAAGAGGAAAAGATTGCCTTCAGAGAATATGGATTTTTTTTTCATTGGAGGTCTTTAGGCAAAGGCTATATTACCACTTGCCAGATAAATGGAGATTTCTTTCCACTATTCCTTGGACTTCATGGCTTAAGTCCCTTTCAAGTCTAAAGTCTGTGGTTCTGTGATGTATAGTTTAGGACAGACAATCTTGCTCCTCAAAAAAGCTGCAATTCCATGGATAGATAGGCTTCCCACTGAGGTTGTGTCCTGAAATACTTAAGTAGAATTAGGATATCTTCCCAACAAAGACAGCTGCTTTGATTCAAATAGTGCACATAAAAAGCAGCAAAATTTAGCAATACCACCAAGAGGAAAAAAAAAGCCCAAACAACCCTCAAATGATAAAACAAGATTCTTTGTCTATTTTTAACATTAGTTTTAATTTCAATAGCAACACATTTTTGAAACAAATGACATTCATTTTTTCCCTAAGTTATTTTCAAATGCAAATTTCCAACAATACTTTGGGGCAAGTCTTTTTGAAATCTTTCTGCTTAATAAAATCCAGCTGCCTTGAAGAAAAGTGATTTCATCTTATAGTACTTCGTTGGTCTGTTTCTGACTCTTATATGCAACTGGATTGGTTCAGGTCTTATGTTAAGAAGGTAAAAGTGTAAAGAAGATTTGGAGATGATGGTAAAGGAATGCTGAGACTACTCTGAATTCTACTTGGAAAATGATCATTTTGAGTTCATCTTGGGGACAGCCATAGAGACAATAAAACTGGTGTAATTTTAGTCTGAAATTAAAAACCCTGCTGTGTGCTTGCAAATCCCCCTGTGTATTTGCAAACCTGAAAACAATTCATTTTTATTTTGCCATCTATTTTTAGCTTTAGAAGAGTTTGGGAAAGAAAATGTTTGTTTATGTTTCTATTTATCTCCCTCCCCCCAAAGTAAACCACTGTAACAGGATAAATCAAATTATCTGGCTTTATCCCCATATTATATGTGACCCAAGTTCATCTACAGAAAAATAAAACTTTCTAATGGAAAAGAAAAGTGCATCAGCAAGGAACAATTACAATCATCTTTTAATTATGGAAGGAACTGCTGCCCAGTGGTAGATAACCAGACCTGTTCTTTCTCTTACTACAAGCCTTTTGTCCTATTCTTATATCCCTTTGGACTTTTACCTAGGAAAAAGAGAAATTAAGAAACTCATATATATACTAGCATAATAAAACCTTCGAGGGACCTCTCCTCAATATCAGGAGTGAGGGTTCAAAAGGTAGGGCCCATGGTCAGCATTTGGGAGAACAATTCTGGACTCCAGAGTGAGTTGTCATTGACGGAGAGTATGCATTTGAACTTCACCTACTATTATACACTCTTAGAACTTACTTTCAGCTTCCAAACCCATGCTCTGACAAAGGAGTGTGCCACTGGCAACTATGTCAAGGGAGTATCAGGATTTTCTCCTGGCCTTGATGGAATGCCCCAGGCTGTTATGTACGTGCAAAGGCATAACACAACTACCCTGACCTAGTTGTGAGACAGAGGTTTGGACAGAAAAAGTCAGATCCAATTTGTAAGATCTCATCAAGACAGAATTCAGATCCAGAAAATCCCTCATATAACCTTAAGGCAAGTCACCCAACCACCCTGAGCCTCAATTACCCATCTATAAAATGAAGTTGTCAGATTAAATGGCCCCAGAGATCCTTTGAGGTCCCATATCTATACATTTTCAAGTCCAGAGATAATGAAACAGCAAATGGGTAAGACTGAAGTGAGCTCTGATCTCAAAGCATAAAGCTACTGATCTATTCTGTATTTTGTATTTTTTAGTGAATGTGGGCAGCTTGGACCCACAGGCAATGTTCTTTACTGGAAAAAGTCCTGGACTGGGAGTCAAGGGATCTGGCTTTTGGCATGTTCCTTCCCTTTTACTAGTTCTGTGAGTTTGGGTGAGTCACTTAGCCTCTCCTTGGGCCTCACTTTTCTCATCTGTAAAATTAAAGGGTTAGACTGTATCATCTCTGTGTATGCTTCCATCTCTATGATTCCATGCTCATGTTCATGACCATAAAGGAATTGGGGACTTCTGGATCAGTTCTGCCTCTTTTAAGACAGAACTAGAAATGCTAGCATTAAAGGAAATGTGGAATTTATTATGCTCTAATGCCCCCCCCATTAAAACATAGGAAGTAAATGAATCACAATTCTTTGAAAGATGAAGACTTTGCCAATAGTACAAAGCAGAAATAGAGGTGGGAGGATGGGTAAACATCAACTTTCTACCACAGGGCTTGTGTATTTGAAGGGAGTTCCCATGAAGCAGAGTGTATTTCATATGTGCCCAGTATCCACGGGTCAAACAACTTGCCAAAGAAGCTGGAAAACAATCATATTTATTTTTACCTGGTTTCAGTGCTTTCAGATGTTTCAACTTTCTCATCTGAATTAACCAGACAGTACTTTTCTGTTCAACATCCTTTCTCAATCTATTGTGCAAATGTCATGAATGCAACCACTTGTACTTGACTGGTAATCCATCACAGGGACAGGCTGAAGGATTGCCAAGGCCACCCAGTCCCAAGCATCCCTTTGCCTAGCAGGCGCTTCAGCTCCTGAATCCAAACCAAAGACTTGAACTCCAATGACCCCAAGACCATGATCAGATTATGTAACTTATAGCTGAAAGGAACACAGGGTCATCCAGTCAGAGGAGTCAAAGTGGAAGGAACCTTAGAAGTCATTCAGTTCAACCCTTTTGCTTTACAAAAGAGGAAACTGAGGCCCAGAGAGGGTAGGTATTATGCGCAAGGTCCCATAGGTAATAAATAGCACAGCAGGGATAGGAGCCCAGCTCCCATGTTTCTAAACACAGTGCTCTTCTACTATAACATGTTGCCTCCTCCAATTCCTGCATTTTACAGATGAAGAAATCAAGGTGCAGAAAGACATCAGTTAACTTGCTCAAGGCTACACAGATATTAAGTAGTCCAGTCAGAGTTTGAACCCTGGTACTCTAACCCCAAATCCATTTCTTTTTTTTTGAATTGTTTTTTTTTAGGCAATTGGGGTTAAATGACTTGCCCAGGGTCACACAGCTAATAAGTGTCAAGTGTTTGGTCTGAGCCTGGATTTGAACTCAGGTCCTCCTGACTTCAGGGCTGGTGCTGTATCCACTGCACCACCTAGCTGCCCCTCCATTTCTCTTTTCAATGACAACAGAATACTTGTCTTAATGGCAGCTTCCACTCAGGTTTAACTGGATTTAAGAGGTTTAAACACAAAAATAAATAACTACCTTTGATATAAAGTGAGGTGACTTTAAAAGAAAAGATAAGTTTTGACAAATCTTCCCCTAATCTTCATTTATTAACTTGGAGTTACACTTTTTAAAACCAACAACAAACAACCAACAATAACAAAAGCACAACGTTCTTCCATTTTCATGTGTTTAAGTTAATGAACTGCCCCCTGATCCCCACCCCACCGAAGGAAGGACTTTTCATAGTAAACAAGCTAGAGCTAAAGCCACCTAACAGAGCCCTGACACTAGACTGTATCCTCATCTCTAGAGTTAGCCACAATCACTCACTCTCTTTTTCTTCCCAAAGAAATTAAAAATCGCCATCTCAAAGGAAGACAGTATAACACAGTGCAAAGAGCATCAGTATGGGAGCTGGTAAACCCACTTTCAAACGCTGACTCTGATGTTCATTTTATATATGACCTTGGGCGTCACCTAACTCTGTGAGGCCTCCATTTTCTTATTTGTAAATGATGAGCATGGAAATGACTCGATGACCCTAAGATACCTTTCAGCTCTAGTTCTGTGATCCAAAGTCTATTCTGTCTAGCCTCTCTTGCTCCTTTGCCCTGACTTGCTTTATTGCTAGCACTCAGCCAAGGCCAATGTGACTCCATTTAGCTGGAAAAATCCAAGGGCCAATAAACAGGCAAGCTTGGATAGCCACAAACCACAAGGCCCCAAGCCTGAACTATAGTATGCTTATTTAGGGTACCTCATGCTGGACTGATTCACACTTCCCTTTGTTGAAGCAGTCCAGCGATCCCTCTGAGAATGATGTAGAGGGTGCCAGCATCAACATGTGACAAAGCCACAGCCTCCCACACACTAGAACACTGAAGTGAACACAAGAAACTGGTTTTATTTTTTTAATTCCATTGAAAATCAAAGGGAGTCTGCTAACATTTCTACCATATTTAAGAGTTACTAAAAACCATTGGGACCTAACCCACTTTTGATATTCCCAGACTGATTTGGTGCATTCTAAATGTCACACCAATTCATCTGAGACTTGAGGGGAGGAGAAAGAAGGGAAGTAGGGAATAGTCAGAATAATTCACATTTGTAGAGAGCTCGATAGTCTGCATAATATTTAATATATCTTATCTCATTTGAGCCTGAGGTAGGTACCATAGTCATCATTACCTCCATTTTATAGATGAGGGAAATGTAGTTCAAGGAAGGTTAAATGTCTTGTCCATAGTTATACAGCTGGTCAGAGTCAGAGACAGGATTTGAACCCAAATCTTCTTGACTACAAATCTAGCACTCTATACACCACGCCATGATGCATTCTGGTATTCATATTATTTCATAAGTAAACCTTTCTGTTCAGTAAGCACACAAAAGAAGTTGTTCAGATTTGGTTCAGCCTTTTGCATTATCAAGTCATAGATGCTACTTCCTTAATTTAAATCTTTCCTTAATTAAAATATTTTTATTTATTAAACTATTTATTTTTTCATCCAGAACTTGCTCTCAAATTCCAAATTGAGCAATATTTTTTTAAATCCTAAAACATCCATAACAAACATGAATAGTGCAGAAAAGCAAATTCCCACATTGACCACATTGACTAAAAATGTATGCCTCATCTTGCATTTTAAGTCTATCACCACTTCGGAAGAAGGTGGGAAATGTGCTTCCTCTGGAATCATGGTTGTTCATTGCATTGATCAGAGTTCTCAAGTCTTTCAAAGTCAATTAAACATCCAATCAATAAACATTTATGAAATGCCTATAATGTGCCAGATACAATCTTAAGTGCTAGGGACACAAAAAGAGCCCCCCACAAAAAAAAAAACACAGTCCCTACCCTCAAGTAGCTTGGATTGTGATAAGGGAGAAAACATGCAAACAAATACATACAAAGCAAGCTATGTACAGGATATATAGGAAATAATTAAAAGAGGGGAAACACTGGAACCATGAGGGATTAGGTAAGTCTTCAGATGGGTTTCTGTGACATTTGGAAACATCTAAATCTTTGCGAAGGCTGTTCCTGCTCCATACAAAGCAAATATGATCCAATTAGGTGGAAATATATGGCCCCGAAGAAGAGCAATCTTTGCACCTTGTGTATCCAGATTTCCCTCCTCATCTGCCATCCATAGGGTCAGTAGTACAGCTACTTGCTGTTTGTAGGGAGTGCTGAGATGGGAAACATTCTTAGCCCTTAATCTCCAGAGTGCCTGTGTTTCTTTCTCAAGCACCTTTTCATTTACATGTGTTTATCTAAAAAGCTCCAACAAGTCCTTACTCACGATTTACAGCTGTGCTAATTTTAAAATCCCTGCCAAACAGATTAGGTGAGTGAGTGAGTGAGTGAGTGAGTGAGTAGCTGGTGGCAGTGGAGAGATGAAAGGTAAGACGTGTTTCCAGCCACAGTGCTCAGGCACTTATCAGTGTGAAGGGGCATCACACAGCTAATCCTCCCCACTCCCCTGTTACTTTCTGCACACTGTACCTATTTGACAGCATTGCAAAGCTTCCCATTTTGCCAAAGGTTGAATATGAAAGGAAAGTGGGCCCTAAAATACCATGGTGCAGAGCAATTGGAAATTATTTGAAATCATCTCCCTTGGAGCCAGAGTGCTCTGAAAGCTTTTGATCACTTGAGGCGGGTTAGCACCACACATACCTCTCCAAGGTCCCCTCCAGTTGGCCCATACACATCCTGGAAAATACAGTCTTTAGTCATTAAGCCTTCTCTGCTGCTCCAATGATTTGACTGAATTTTTTTTTTACCCCAAATTAGTTTCACATGAATTGGGTTCTGGATTCTGATTTCCTTTTCTAAAGGTTCAACCCTATCAGAATAAAAAATAAATAAAAATGAAAATAAATCAATATCCTGCATCCAATATTAAAATATAAACATCTGCAGTGTTATTTGGGTATGTCTGTGTGCATGCATGAGGCCTCCGAATGCACAGAAGATGTTGTAAATGTCATGGCCCATGCGCTAATGCTCTTGATATTCCTCCCCAAGTGTGTGGCTACCAGGACCAATGCTGGGCTGATTGACCAGGAGCACCTTCACCTCAGTACCTCTACAAAGACAGCCCTTTGCTCAGCTGTGATTTGCAGACAGGCCCTGTCCCATTTTCCAGTTCTACTCCTTAGCATCACAGGTACCTGGTTCTATGACTCAAAATGAGCTGTCCTAGTTCCAGCTGCTTCACTCTGGGGTACGCTTTCTGTCTCTGAACATGAGAGAGCAAGTCAAAACTAGGAGTCTGGAGGCCAATATAAGAGCAATATGAATCAATCCATCTTCTGTCTGATGTGGTCTTTAAATATCAATTAATATTTGGTTTATCGATCTAGCATCTTCCACAAAACTGAATAGTCTCCACCTTTAAAAACTACTTAGAAGAACTTGCTCCCAGTAAGCTTAACCATTATATCTATTATCTGGTATTAGCAAAATGTCTCCTTATTGGTTGCTGGATTATAATCATAACAACTAGCATTTAAATAAGGCTTTAAGGTTTACAAAGTACATTATACATACTATCAAAGTTTGTTCTCGTACATCTGGGAAGTAGGCGCTATTATTATTCTCATTTTATAGATGAGTAAACTGAATCAGAGTGACTTGCTCTGCACCACATAATGCCTGAGATCAGATGGGAACTCAGATTTTCCCACATCCAGGTTGAGCCCTCTATTCACTATGCCCTTCCTAAGTTCATGTCCAGCGCTGTATATACTGTGCCATCTAGCCACGTCATACTATTTCAAACCTATCCTTCGACATTATTTCTTTCTGTAATGTTACTCAGGGTAGTAAAAGGTCCCTTTTATCTCTAATATTCTGTTTAAAGGCATAATAATGAAGATACCTGGTTTAGTGGACAGAGATCTATAGGTTTCTTTTTTGTCCTTCTATAAGCAGAGAATATCTCAGTACCTTGCACACAGTAAGTTCTTGATAAATTTTTGCTGAACGAAACTAAAATCAAGTTCTGCCTCTAATATTTCATAGCTGAGTGACTGTAGATATGTAATTTAACTCAGTTTCCTAGTCTGTAAATCAGGATACTAATATAAGTATTGTATCAGTGGGGATGTTTTGAGGAAAGTTCTAAAGTTCTTGAATTTGAGATGCCTATGGGATATAGAGATGATCAGCAGGTAGTTCAGAAGAAAGACAATGGCTGGAATTATAAATTGCATAGTGATTTGTATAAAGATAAAACTTGTGTCCATTGGAGCTAGTGAACTTTACAAGGGAGAGCATATGTATAGAGAGAGAGAAGAGATGAGGTTCCAGAATAGAGTGTGAGGACTTAGAGACTGATGATGATCCAGCAGAAGAGACTGGGTAGTAGTGGTCAAATAAGTAGGAACAGAACTAGAGCTGCCCATGACTCTTAAATATGTTCTCCCTGGTTGCCTCTGTACACTTCAAGCAATGTCTATAAGAAGTTGTCTCATTAAGAAAGAATACAAAGTCTATCCATGCTGTCCATAGAAAAGTCCCTTCACCTTTGTGAGCTGCTACCTACAGAAAAATGTGTGCTTTAAATCCTAATTTCTGTGAATTGGGCAAGTAAAGTTTTCATTTTACATGAAGAAAGACTAAAGAGAAGAACACAAATTTAGGGAATATTTAATCCATCTTCAGTGAAGAAAAAACTGAAATCTAGAGCGACTTGCTCAAGATTACACTGCTAATTATGACTGTCAAGATTAGGAAACAGAAGTCTCTTGAATCCCCATTATGTACTTCTCCTTCTTCACCATACTTGAAACATTCATTAATAAAAGAAAACTCAGAAGCACCCCCAATATAAATTCTAATACATTTTAATGTGTAAACTTGAGCTTACAGATTTTTTTCACCAAATATTCTTGGAGGCTAGCCAGAGGTCCAGACAGAAGGACAGGGCACCTTGAGTTTATGTTTGCTTTACAGGGCATGGAATGTTTACCCAGAATGTGCACCAGATGCTGTCACCCAACCATCTGCCTGAATATGCAGGGGAGAATGTGAAATCCTATGTGGTTGTGTCCTATAAAGTACTGAAGTCGTTCTCACTAGAGGAGAATTAAATATAATATAATTCAAACCAAAAAATAGAAACACAGATGCACACACACACACGATGCACACACATTCACATTGCAGCCTTTCAACATCCAAAAGTTTATTAAGCCTACGAGATCAAATTTCCCAGAAGTATAGGATAAATTGAATGTTCATAAAGCACGATACATGGAGTCTGGGCACTTATTATAACATACTTTTATAATACCCAAACTCCCCCACTCCCACAGAAACTACACTAGATCCTAGTGATTTTGTGTATCAGGATCCACTCCAAACCACAAACCACAGTTCATGAGCCCCCACTGCTGTGTTTACTTATACTAGTCAGCCAGAGGACACAGGTCAAAGAAAAGGTATTTAATGAAATAGTTTAGTAATAAAAGTAACAACAGAACCTCCTTCAAATATACACACACCCCTTAACAGGAAGAATAGACATGTATTGGTATCACCCATAATACAAGCCAACATTATCTATGTTAAGTGATATGTGTTACTTTCTCTGTCTCAGTGTCTCTTTCTCTCTATATCTGTCACTGTCTCTGTCTATGTCTGTTTGTCTATGTCTGTCTGTCTCTCTCTCTCTCTCTCACACATACACACACACACACACACACACACATCAGGTCTTATCTACTTTCTGATTATAGTCCGTCTACAGCTGAGGGGTTGTCCTAAGAAATGCCTGATATTGTTTCATGCACTTTTGGGTGAAGTGGTTAGACTCTCTCTATCATGGGAAGCCATTTCATCTGGTAGCTATGAATGTCTTTCCCTCAGCCAGAAAGCAGCAGATGGCCAAGCAATACTATCCACTTTCTGAATTCTCTCCCCTACTATTTCCTTTTATTTCCTTAGTTCAATTTTCATCCAACAAATGGTCAGAAGCTCCTATTAGTTTTTTCATTATTGTCTTATTCCTTGATGAGGAAAATGTCCTTCAGATCTACTTCTTCAAACAGAAAAGCCAGTGGATGAAATATCAGTGAGGAAACTGCTATTAACCATCTTTCATAATTCTTCACAAATAAAAAAGACTGGGTTGTTTGAATGAGACCTTAAGGGTTGGTGACAATTGTCCCAATTCTCTTAGCAACACATTATAGCCTGGCCTCCACATACTTCAAACAATTATAAATGGATGTTTTAAATAAACAAGGTAACTTTCTTATATAAGTTTAAATGTAAGGATTTTACTATGATTTTGAAGCATTGTGGGTACTTGGAGTTAGTTTAATTTGAAGACTATGCAAAAGCCCATAGCCCAAAAACAACTTGTGGAAATTTGACCATTAGAATTGTGTTCATTTAGTTTGATGAGCTATTCTTTTAAAACAGCAGTACCACAGGGAGGATTATCCTATTAAGCCAAGCTATTAAATTATAGCTCATTCACACCTTTAGTGTGATTCATTTGATCAAATGCTTCCTTCTCTACACAAACCAGCCGAAAACATCTGCCCTGAGAGAATGAACCTTTTGCTGTTATAGGACAAAGGGGAAGAGGAAGGCTTGAAGCTTAATTTTGGACAATATACTGCTGTCTGAAAAAAGGTAATAGTAGGTGCTGCGTGAATGAATGAATGAATGAATGAATGAATGAATGAATGAAACATTGAACACCATACTTGGAAATACAAATAGAAAAGTAAAGTAGTCTACTTACAAGGAGCTCATCTGCTAATGGGGAGGTAATACATATGGAAAGTTTCAGCTAGGAGTCAGATGGAAAGGCCCCACAGTTTTTTAAGTGCAGCAGCAGGGCAGATGGTAATACCTTTTCATTTATTTTATTTCCACTGATAAAATCATACCAATTTCTAGTATTAAACCATTTGACAGAGCCAAGGACCTAGTAACAAGAACTTTCTTCTCTAGATTTTCAATAGATATTACTATAATACCTATAGGAGCAGCTGCCAGGTGATATCTGCACAGGGATTGCTTCCCAGGATGATAAGTGTACTAGGTGACTGGAAGCTTTGCTTTTCCAGAGGCTCTTGGATTCAAAGTCTTGTACTGTTTCCATAAAGGTCTGAGGGAAAATAGTGGGCCAGGTGATGGTGGTGATGACTATATTGGCAGCTTGAGGGCAGGGAGTCCTAGGATAGAGAGGAGGAATAGCCACCAGAAAATCTAAAAAGGGCACAAGATGAGTTGTGGAACAACACCAAAGACACAATTCACTTTTCATTTTGCCTAGGACAATTCCTAATTTTTTGTAACATATAAAAATACCTTATTGATATATTCCAAGATCCTATAGCCTTTGAAAAGAAGGTGATATCAAAGGCTGATTCTTTTATTCTTTTTTTCTTATTTATATATTTATTACATATTTATATATTACATATTTATATGTTATCCTATATTTATTCCTTATTCCTACTTTTATTCCCTTTACAATATATATATATATATATATATATATATAATCACAGCAGTATCTTTTGTTTCTTTAGTTCCTTCGTATCTTAGGGTAGAAGAATTACAAATCCATGTGTGTGTGTAAAACCAAAATGGTAAAAATAAGACTTCATTGTTTGTGTTTTTGTTTTTTGCTCATCTTTTTTTGGCCTTTTTCCTTTCTTTTAAATTTGAGCTCTGCTCCTGGGATGGAAGAGGCACTATCTTAGGCTTCTTGTTCCAGGGGCTGTAGGCCCTGGCTGTTTACCTAGTGCTGCACTGATGTTGCCATGAAGCCCATGGGAGACCTTTGTAGCTGGTGCTGTGCTGAGGAGGTCAAGGGGTAGCTGGTCCTGCTGGGGGCTGTAGGAGTCTGGCAGTTTAGCTGGCGCTCAGACGGGGTCCTAGTGTTGGTGTCTGGCATGTACTGAGGCCAGTGGGGTGTTTTTTTGCACTTCCCCAGGGCTACACTGAAGCACATGGAGGTCTGGACACTGGTGGCTGCCTGTTTGCCCAGGGTTGTGCTGAAGTACTTGCTGGTTCTTAGAGCTGGAGTCTGCCCATTCCCCTGGCTATGCTGAGGTACATGGAGGGGGTGGTGGTGCTGGTGTTGGCATTTGACTGCTCCACCACACTGAGGCTTTATTTTTTTATTTCTGGAGGACCTGTCATAGCCTTCCAATATTATTTAAATTGATGCTCTGATTTTTACGTCCTGGCTTGTTTTCCTTCTCTACGTCTTTATGGTACCAGGGTTAATTTCTGTGTTGGACTCACTGGCCCCTAGAGACTCTTCTGACTCTCAAATTTTATGATTTTGTGATTCTTAAAGGTTTTAATAACTTTTTATTTAAAAAGTGGAGAAAAGAATGTCTTACTTTCCTGAAAGATTGAGGGCTAAGCTGCATGGTCCTTTGAGGTACCATTTTCTAAGAGTTATTATTTTATAAAACAAAGTAACACATTTTCACCCCCCACAACTTTAATCTGACTTTTTAGTGATGTAATATACCATTATGATAGCATTAATACAAATATAGTGAAAGCCTGTTGAACAAAAGAAAATCAATTATGAATTCATAGCAAATTACACTGAGGATAATCCCTGCTTCTGAAAGTTTGCCACTTTTAGTTAGAGTTTGATACATTATTTAAATTTTGTTCAAATTCTATTTATAATTTTTTCTTATTTTTTGGTTCAAATTTTTGACTTCATTGACACGGGGAACTCTGAATGATCGCTTCTATTAAAGTAAATTGGCAGCTGCTCTATAGTTTAGAATACAGAACTTTTCAGTCATGCAGCCAGGAAATGGTGGTGGAGTACTTGAACTCTTGCCTACTTGATTCCAAATCTAGCTCTCTATCTATTAGACCATGCTGTATCTTTGAATATTATTTTACTTGAGGATAATAAGTGTGAAATATCAAGAGTATACTTATTAACAGCATAATATGCATATGTCCAAAGTTCATATGAGTGACCTCATTAGTCTTCTATTTCTTAACATGTAAAAATGAAGAGATGCACTATATGAGCATGTATAGTCAATTCAAGTTCAAAAATTCCTTGATTCTAAATAGTAGTTTAACCTATTAATTGACCTAATCATTAAGTTAAAATTTTCTTTTAAAAGCTGGCCCTTATATTTATATCTCTTCCTAATTTCTTCATTGTCACAAAATATCTCCATTATTAAGACTTGTTTGTAACACCATAGTTTTAAATAGTAGGTGTTTTTTTTTTTCCGACCTGAAATGGAAATACAATTTTCAAACTGTTTTCTATTGACATGTCCTCAGAAACTACATGCTGACACAATTATGAAAAAT
The DNA here is from genome assembly GCF_003287225.1 of Phascolarctos cinereus. Classification (NCBI taxonomy): domain Eukaryota; kingdom Metazoa; phylum Chordata; class Mammalia; order Diprotodontia; family Phascolarctidae; genus Phascolarctos; species Phascolarctos cinereus. Next base: position 549,206,364 of record NW_027555847.1, on the reverse strand, counting down.
ATTGAGATTAGAAATACTATAAATCAAACAAATGAATTAAAATACTTATATGGGGGAGCAAAAGTAAAGGGGAGAGGGAGAGATGTAGTCATTCTGACTTTTATGAGAAATTAGTACTAAGAATTTAGGATGTTTTTTTTTCTACTTAATAACAGCAAAAGGGACTTTTGGGAGCCAAGATGGTAGATTAAGCAGTAAATAATGATAACTGTCCCATATTCACCTCCAAACAACCACAAAACAGCACCACCAAACAAATCTTAGAACCACAGAACCAGCAAAAAAGATGGAGTGAAGCAATCTTTCAAGCCAAGAAACTTGGAAGATTAGCAAGAAAGGTCTATCTCACTTGGGTAAAAGGGGAACATAGTCAAGAACAGGAAGCATCCCAGCAAGCCCTACCTCAGCAAACTAGCAGTAAATCCTGAGCCTCAGTGTGGTGGAGCAGTCAAATGCCAACACCAGCACCACCACCCCCTCCATGTACCTCAGCATAGCCAGGGGAATGGGCAGACTCCAGCTCTAAGAACCAGCAAGTACTTCAGCACAACCCTGGGCAAACAGGCAGCCACCAGTGTCCAGACCTCCATGTGCTTCAGTGTAGCCCTGGGGAAGTGCAAAAAAACACCCCACTGGCCTCAGTACATGCCAGACACCAACACTAGGACCCCGTCTGAGCGCCAGCTAAACTGCCAGACTCCTATAGCCCCCAGCAGGACCAGCTACCCCTTGACCTCCTCAGCACAGCACCAGCTACAAAGGTCTCCCATGGGCTTCATGGCAACATCAGTGCAGCACTAGGTAAACAGCCAGGGCCTACAGCCCCTGGAACAAGAAGCCTAAGATAGTGCCTCTTCCATCCCAGGAGCAGAGCTCAAATTTAAAAGAAAGGAAAAAGGCCAAAAAAAGATGAGCAAAAAACAAAAACACAAACAAAAGAAGAATCTGATCATAAAAAAGTTATTATGGTGGCAGGGAAGATCAAAACACAAACTCAGAAGAGGGCAACAATGTCAAAACACCTATGGGCAAAATGCCAAAGAAAAATGGGAAGTGGTCTCAAGTCCAGAAAGAACTCATGGAAAGGTTCAAAAAGGAGCTTAAAAATTATGTAAGAGAGGTAGAAGAAAAATTAGGAAAAAGAAATGAGAGTGATGCAAGAGAATTATAAGAAAAAATGAGTCAATGCTTGAAAAAAGAAAACAGCTGCTTAAAAAATAGAATTGGCCAAATAGAAACAGCCCAAAAACCCACTGAAGACAACTCCTTAAAGAGTACAATTGGCTAAATGGAAAAGAAAGTACAAAAGCTAATTGAGTAAAACAACACCTTAAAAGTTAGAATTGGGCATGTGGAAGCTAATGACTCCATGAGACATCAATAATCAATCAAACAAACTCTAAAGAATGAAAAAGTAGAAGAAAATGTAAAATACCTCATGGGAAAAACAACTGACCTGGAAAAGAGATTCAGGAGAGACAATATCAGAATCATTGGACTACCTGGAAACCATAATGAAAAGGAGGACCTGGACAGAATCTTTCAAGAAATTATCAAGGAAAATTGCTCTGATATCCTAGAACCAGAGGGCAAAATAGTCATTGAAAGAATCCACTGATCACCTCAGGAAAGAGATCCCAAAATAAAAGCTACAAAGAATATTATGGCCAAATTTCAGAACTATCAGGTCAAGGAAAAAAATACTGCAAGTGGCCAGAAAGAAACAATTCAAATATTGGGGGCCCACAATTAGAATTACACACAACTTATCAGCTGTATCATTAAAGGATTGAAGGTCATGGACATGAGAGTTTGGAAGGCAAAGGAGCTAGGACTATATCCAAGAATCACATATCCAGCAAAATTAAACATAATACTTCAAGTCGAAAAATGGTAATTCAATGAATTAGAAGGATTTCAAGCTTTCATAAGTAGAAGACCTGAATTGAACCCAAAAAAAAAATGATTTCCAATGTCAAGACCCAAAAGAATTCTACAAAGCTAAAAAGGGAAAAGAAAACATAAGGAATTCAATAGAGCTGAACTGTTTCCATCCCTATATGGAAAGATAATACTTGTAATTCTTAAAAACTGTACCACTAATGGTACAGCTAGAGGGAACATACATAGATAGAAGGTATGGGTATAAGGTGAATTTGAGGGAATGAGATTAAAAAAATAACAGAGGGATGAAAAAGAGGAGTACAATGGATGCAGAAGGAAGGGAAAGGTAGAATGAGGTAAATTATTTCACATGAAGAGATGTGAAAAATCTGTTACAGTGGAGAGTGGGCAATGGGCATCACTAGAACCTTACTCTCATCAGTATTGGCTCAAAGAGGAAATAATAAACACACTCAGTGGAATATAGAAATCTATCTTACCCAACAGGAAAGTAGGAAGGAAGGAGATTAAGTAAAGGAAGGCAGGAAACTAACAGAAGAGAGAACAGATGGAGGGAAGTGGTAGACAGAAGCAAAACACTAGTGAGGAGGGAAAAGGTGAAAGAAGAGAGGACAAATAGGAGGAAAATAGGATGAAGGAAAATATACGGTTAGTAATCATAATTGTGCATGTGAATGGGATAAACTCTCTCATAAAACAGAAGAGGATAGCAGAGTGGATCAAAAACCAGAATCCTACAATATGTTGTTTACAAAAAACATACTTGAAGCAGAGACACACACAGAGTAAAAGGTAAGGGGCTGGAGCAGAATCTATCATATAGAGAACTGAATCAAATTTATTAGAATACAAGCCATTCCCCAACTGATAAATTGTCAAAGGATATGAGGAGGGAGTTTTCAGATGAAGAAATCAAAGCCATCTATAGGCATATGAAGAAGTGTTCTAAATCACTTTTTATTGGAAAAATCCAAATTAAAATAACTCTGAGGTACCACCTCACACCTATAAGATTGGCTAATATGACAAAAAGAGAAGATGATTAATGTTGGAAAGGATGTGGGAAAATTGGGATGCTCATGCACTGTGGGTGGAGTTGTAAACTGATCCAACCATTCTGGAGAGCAATTTGGAACTATGCCCAAAGGGCAACCAAACTTTGCATGCCCTTTGATCCAGCAATATTACTACTAGGTCTGTCTCACAAAAAGATGATAAAAAACGGAAAAGGACCTACGTGTGCAAAAGTATTTATAGCAACCCTTTTTGTGGTGGGAAAACATTGGAAATTGAGAGAATGTCTATCAATTGGGGAATGGCTGAACAAGCTGTAGTATATGAATATAATGGAATATTATTGTGCAATAATAAATGATGAACAGGCAACTTTTGGACACAGTAAACAGAAAGGTAGATCAACTTTTAAGAAATAGAAATAAGTTAAGAAATAAATACTCACCTTCTCTGCAGAATGGAGGAAAAGAAGAGAAAAATGGGGAAATGACCATTAAGGAGGTGGCGTGGTATGAAATCTAAGGGCTATTAGATTTTAGCACCATAGTGTCAGTCCAAATATCCCTTATCCACGATCCACACATATACACAACTCAGGATTGGAGTCTGGCATCAAGAAAAACATTGTTGATGGTGCTTCTTTCAACCAATCTATCAAAAGGCATTTTTGAGTGTTTACCATATGCAAGGCATTGTGCTAAGCACCAGGGATACAAAGAAAGGTTAAAAAATAGTTGCTACCCCCAGAGAACATACTTCCTAATGAAATAAACAACATGTAAATAACTAGGCACTGAACACTTTGTTGTTGTTGTTATTTGTTCAGTCATATCAGTCATGTCCAGCTCTTCCTTACCCCATTTGAGGTTTTCTTGACAAAGATACTGGAATGGTTTGACATTTCCTTCTCCAATTCATTCTAAAGATGAGTAAACTGAGGCAAACAGGGTTAAGTGACTTGCCCAGGGTCACAAAGCTGCTAAGTTTCTAAGGCCATATTTGAACTTAGGTCTTCCTGACTCCAGGCCCAATGCTTTATCCACCGTACCACCCACCTGCCCTTGGTTAAATACTGCATTGCTGCAAATAACTAGTTATTATAAACATAATTAGCCATTGCATTACTGATCTATCTGTGACATTACCAAAAAGTAGCAGAGAGAGAACAAGAAATAAGCTCCCAGGAGGAGAGAGGGAGACAGATTAACAAGTATAGTATTTCATAAAAGGAGTTTTCTACTTGGAGTCTAAAAGCTGTAGAAAGAGAATTATTGATTCAATTTTTATAATTTCCCAAGTCAGAGGCAATACTTATTCTAGGACTTCTTTCTAGGCAATGAACAAGTAAGCAGTTTGACTGAGGGAATAGCATGTGGTTGCAACTAATTGGGTTGATATTAGAGGCAAGGTCTTGATCACTTTCCTTCCATTTCCCAGTTTACTAGTTTGGAAGAAGAAAAAAAAAAAACATTTCTCCACAATGAAGATGTCCCAGAGAGAAAGTCAGACACAAGGGGAAGGAACCAAGATAAAGCCTAGAAGGCTACCTTAACCAACATAAGGGTCCAGGGGAGAATGAGCAAGTGACAAGCCTTGTTTACCTAAATAATGTAGTACTATTATCAAATGGGGTAGCATTTGTATAGTGCATTTAGCACACTGCATGGTATATAACAGACACTATATAAATACTTATTTCCTCCTTCCCTACCTTTCCCACCTCATCATCTTTACTAGAAATGAAGGTATTAGGATGTTACCTCCTCTGAAGTTTCACTGAAAGCATCTTCTGAACTATTTCAGTGGCAAACAGAATAATAGGAATGTTATGCGTCTCATCTGGTTCCCCTGTGGCTTTGATTTCTTCTACTATATTTCTTTATATTTTTAATTAAATTTTTTCAATTAGCAAAAAATATATTTTCTCTTGTATGTCTTCCCTCTTTCATTGAAAAGAATTTTTAATTTTGCCAAAAAATGTTTTTAGTCAAGATGGCAGAACAAGGCAGGAACTTGCCTTAAGCTTTCGCACATTCCCTTCCAAAACACTTTAAAATGATGCCTCAAAATGAATTCTGGAGCAGCAGAATCAACAAAAGGATGAGGTGAAATAATTTTCCAGCCTAAGACAACTGAGAAGGTTGGCAGGAAAGGTCACACTAAGGTGAGAAAGGAGCAGAATCCATCACAGAATGGAGTAACCCAGGCAGGCAGCTCCTCAGCAAGGTATCAGTGAAACCTTGAAGGCAACTGAATCAGCAACAGTGACTTCTGGAGCTCTCAGCCCACAGACAGTAAAAGGGCCAAACAACCATCAGAAAGACATTACAGGGGAAACTTTACTGGCACTGGATGCAGAAATCCACTACAATGCCCAAACAAGTGTGTCACAGACCTGGGTCAAAGCCAGAGTGAAGAAGAGCACTAGTATATGACAGCATGCAGCTGTAAGGGAGCAGGGTTCCTGGTAACAGGTCCAGATTAGAAAAGTGTGCGTATGGTCACTCACAGACCAGAGCAAAGGCCAGGACAGCAGTGACCACATCACTCTTTAGATTATACCACCTTGAAAAAACTGAAAACTTATAAGTCCCCAGAATTAGCTCTGAAATTAGCAGCACAAAAAAACCTCAAAGTTGGGACAGTACCCTGCCCCCTTCACCACAGAAGCAAAGCCCAACTTTAGTATATAGTTAAAAGTCAAGAAATGGGCTGGAAAAACAAAGCAAAACAAACAAACAAATAAAAAAACAAATAAAAATACTGACCATAGAAAGTTACTATGGGGAAAGGGAAAATCAAAACAAAACTCAGAAGAGTACAGCAATGTCAAAACAGGTACATGTAAAATCTCAAGAAAAAAAAATGTGAATTGGTTTCAGGGGAAAAAATAACTCCTGGAAGGTCTCAAAAAGGATTTTAAAAATCAAACAAGAGAGGTAGAAGAAAAATTGGGAGAGTGATACAAGAGAATCATGAAAAAAGTCAACAGCTTGATAAAGGAAGTACAAGAAATGGAAATAAAGGGCTTTCAAGCATTTTTGATGAAAAGACCAGAGCTGAAAAAGAAAATTTGATTTTCAAATATAAGACTCAAGAGAAGCAAAAAAGGTAAACAGGAAAGAGAAAATATAAAGGATTCAATAAGGTTAAACTATGTACATTCCTACATGAGAAGATGATACTTGTAACTCTTAAGAACTTTATTATCAGGACAACTAGGTGTACACATACACAGGGACACAGGTGTGAATTGACTATAATGGGATGAGGGGTGAGAAAGAGGGATGCACTGGGAGAAAAGGGAAGGGAAGAAGTAAATTATCTCCCACAAAAGAGGTACAAAAGAGCTATTCCTATAATAGGAGAAATGGGAGGGCACTGGTGAGTTTGAACTTTACTCTCATTGGAATTGGTTCAAAGAGGAAATGACATGCACTCACTTGGCTATAAACATCTGTATTATGCTGTAGGAGGGTACAGGGATAATAAAGGGGGGGGGACTGATAGAAGTAAGGGTGGATTGGGGGAAGCAGTGATCAGAAGCAAAACACTTGTGAAGAGGGACAGGATGAAAAGAGAGAGAAGAATAAACAGGGAGGTAGAATAAGATGGAAGCAAATTCACAATTAGTAATCATAGCTGTGAATGTGAATGAAATGAAATCACCCATAAAAGGGAAGTGAGCAGCAGAATGGATTAAAAAACAGAATTCTACAATATGTTGCTTACAAGAAACACATTTGAAGCAGACAGACACAAACAGAATAAGGATAAGAGGCAGGAGCAAAATCTATCATGCTTCAGCTGAAGCAAAAAAAAAGCAGGGGTAGCAAGCATGACCTTAGACAAAACGAAAGCAAAAAGTAGATCTAATAGAAAAGAGATAAAAAAGGAAACTACATATTGCTAAAAAGCATTGTAGACAATGAAGTAATATAAATACTAAACATACATGCACCAAAAGGTAGAGCATCCAAATTTTAAAAGAGAAGATAAATGAGTTACGTGAGGAAATAGCCAGTAAAACTATACTAGAAGAGGACTTTATGCCCTCTCAGAAATAGATAAATCCAACTGAAAAAATAAACAAGAAAGAAGTTAAGGAAGTGAACTGGATTTCAGAAAACTTAGAAATGATAACCCTCTGGAGAAAACTGAATGGGAATAGAAAGGAATATACCTTTTTCTCAGCAGTATGTGGCACCTACACAAAACTGACCATGTATTAGCTCATAACAATCTTACAAAAAATGAAAAGCAGAAATATTAAAGGCATCATTTTCAGAACATAATGTAATAAAATTTCATTGAATAAAGGGCTTTGAAAATACAGACTAAAATTAATTGGAAACCAAATAATTATAAAAGTCACTTGTTGAATTTTATTAAAAAGTTGATCACCTTTGTTTCAACCATTTGAATTGAAAAAGCTCATAAGTGATACTGAATATTCTGACTTCCATTAACTTTTTTTTTCAAATTAGGTTCTTAAATTACATGAATTCAGAAGAAAGGGTTTAGAACTTCTAACTGCTATTTAACTGCTATTCAGAGAAGCAGGAATTCTGTTAGATAATGACCATTAGCTTGACCTTCTGATTTCTTAGTACTAGGCAGCTAGGTGGCACAGTGGATAAAGCACTGGGCATGGAGTCAGTAAGACTCATCTTCCTCAGTTCAAATCTAGCTCAGGCACTTACTAGCTATGTAACCCTGGGCAAGTCACTTAACCCAATTTACCTCAGTTCCTTCATCTGTAAAATGAACTGAGGAAAGGAATAGAAAACCACTTCACCATCTTTGCCAAGAAATCCCCAAAATGGGGCCAACAGAGAGTTGAACATGACTGAAAAGATGACAACAACAACAAAATAATCTGATCCAAAAAATGAGTGGGTCAAAGATCAAATCATAGAAACAATCAATAATTTCAGTAGAGAGAATGACAACAATGAGATAACATAGCAAAATTTATGAGACACAGCCAAAGTATTACTTAGGGCAAAATTTATATCTCAAAATACTTACATTAGTAAAACAGAAGAAGAGCAGATCAATGAATTGGACAGGCAACTAAAAAAAAAACTAGAAAAAGAACAAAGTAAAAATCCCCAGTTAACACTAAATCAAAAACCCTGCAAATCAAAGGAGATGTTAATGGAATTGAAAGAAAACTATTGAACTAATAAATAAAGCCAGGACCTGGTTTTATGTAAAAAAGCAATAATATAGATAAACCATTGGTTAATTTGATTTTTTTTAAAGAAAAAAACCAAATTATCAGTATCAAAAATGAAAAGGGTATATTTGCCATAAATGAAAAGGAAATTGAAGCAATTATTAGAAGCTATTTTTCCCAATCATATGCCAATAAATCTGACAATCTAAGCAAAATGGATGAATATGTGCAAAAATATAAATTACCCAGACTAACAGAGGAGGAAATGGAATACTTAACTCCATCTTAAGTATTAGAAAAAAAAATTGAACAAGTCATTAATCAACTCCCTAAGAAAAAATCCTTGGGGCCAAATGGATTCACAAGTGGATTCTACCAAACATTTAAAGAACAATAAATGTAATAGTATATAAACTATTTGGAAAAATAGTCAAGGAAGGAGTCTTACTAATTCCCTTTATGACACAAATATGGCACTAATACTAAACCGAGAAGACTGAAAACAAAGAAAGAACACTATAGACCAATTTCATTAAAGAATATTGATGTTAACATTTTTAAATAAAATATTAGCAAGGGGATTATAGCAATATATCACAAGGATCATATACTATGACCAAGTAGTATTTATACCAGGAATGTAGTGCTAGTTTAATATTGTACAATTATCAACTATGAATGACTTAGCTATTCTCAGCAATACAATGATCCAGGACAACTGCAAAGGACTCATGATGAAAAAAATGCTATCCACCTCCAGAGAAAGTACTGATGTAGTCTGAATGCAGATTGAAGGACATTATTTTTCACTGTATTTTTTCTTGGTTTTTTTTTGGGCGGGGGGGGATCTGGGTTTTTGTTCACAAAGTAACTAATGTGGAAATGTTTTGTATGATTGCACCTGCATAACCTATATTAAATTACTTATTCTGTCAGAAAGGGGATAAGCGAGGGAGGAAGGAAGAAAATTTGGAATTCTAAATTTCTAAAAAGTGAATTTTTACAATTTTTATATGCAATTGGAAAAAATAAAAATATATTTTAAAAATATATCCATAGTCAAGCAAAACAAATCCCAGCAATGGTCTTGGCCAGAATATATATGTCTTGTTTTGCAGTCCATTATTTCTGTCTGGGTAGGATACTTTATTATCAGTTCTCTAAAATCATGGTTGGTCATTGAGTTGATTAGAGTTCTTAAGTCTTTGAAAAGTGTTTGTCTTTACAATGCTATTACTGTATAAATTGTTCTCCTGGTTCTGCTCACTTCAATCTGTATCAGTTCATACAAGCTTTCCCTGATTTCTGTATCTTGAAAGCATGTAATTCCAAATTGTTTGGAGGTGAGGAGGCAGAGCCAAGATGGAGGAAATAAAAGTAGGGACTCACCTGAGCTCTCCCATAAACCCTTCCAAATACCTTTAAAAATTACTCTAAACAAATTCTAGAGCAGCAGAACCCACAAAAAAGACTGAGTGAAGCAAATTTCTAGTCTGAGACAATTTGGAAGGTCAGCAAGAAAGGTCTACCATATCAGAGTGAGAGAGAAGTACAGTCCAGCACAGACTGTGACAGCACTGAATGACTGAATCAGCAGCAGCAGTGGCAGCACCTGCTTCCAGAGCTCTCAGCCCACAGGTGGTAAGAGGGTTGAACAAATGGTCAAAAGGTGATTACAGGGTTCTTCTTCCTAGCATTGAGATCTGTTGCTTTTCCTATACTCAGATCTGGGTCACAATCCTGGGTGGCAGCCTCAGGGTGAGGAGGAATACTAACATAGAAGAGTTTGCAGTCACAGTGAATGGGAAATCCTCTTTACAGCTCCAGGACAGAACAGAGTGCTTGTGGTCACTCACAGACCAGAGCACAGGCCAGGAGAATAGTGAGCATCTCTCCTTAGATCACACCAATTTGGAAGAACTGAAAACTTACAGATCCCTAGAAGTCTCTCTGAAAACAGCTGTACAAAACCCCTGAAGCTTGAGACAGTGTGACTTCCACCCTGACAGCAGAGCCCTACTTTCACAAACAGTCAGAAGTCAAGTAATTGTCTGGGAAATAAGCAAAAAGAAAAAAAAAATCTATGACTATAGAAAATTACTATAATGATGAGGAAGATCAAAGCATACAGTCAGAAGAAGACAACAAAGTCAAAGTTCCTTCATCCAAAGCCTCCAACAAAAATATGAATTGGTCACAGACCATGGAAGAGTTCAAAAATGATTTTGAAAATCAAGAGAGGTAGAGGAAAAAATGGGAAGACAAATGAAAGCTGATACAAGGAGACATAAAAAAAATACTGAAGAATGTAACACCTTAATGACTAGGCCAAATGGTAAAAGAGGTCCAAAAAGACAACGAGGAGAAGAAAAGCTGAATTACCAAATGGAAAAGGAGGTCCAAAAACTCACTGAAGAAAATTCCTTAAAAATTAGAGTGGAACAAATGGAAGCTAATTCCTTTAAGAGAAATTTTTAAAAAAGAAAAAGAAAATCAAAAGAATGAAAAAATAAAAGACAATATGATATATCCCATTGGAAAAACAACTGACCTGAAAAACAGACCTAGGAGAGAGAATTCAAAAATTATTGGAGTACCTCAAAGCCATGCTTTAAAAAAAGAGCCTAGATATCATCTTTTATAAATCATTGAGGAAAATTGCCCTGATATTCTAGAACCAGAGGGTAAAATAGAAATTGAAATAATCCACAGATCACCTCTTAAAAGAAATCCCAAAATGAAAGCTCCCAGGAATATTACAGCCAAATTTCAGAGTTCCCAGGTCAAGGAGAAAATATTGCAAGCAGCCAGAAGGAAGCAATTCAAATACAATGGAGTCACAGTCAGGATAACACAAGATTTAGCAGCTTCCACATTAAAGTATCAGGTCTTAGAATATGATATTCCAGAGGGCAAAGGAAATAGAATTACAAGCAAGAATCACCCACCCAGCAAAACCGAGTATATTCCTTAAGGGGAAAAATGGCAATTCAATCAGATAGAGGACTTTCAAACATTCTTGATGAAAAGACCACAGCTGAATAGAAAGCTTGACTTTCAAAGACTCAAGAGAAACATAAAAAGGTAAACAGAAAATAGAAATCATAAGGGACTTAATAAGGTTAAATGGTTTACATTCCTATATGGGAAGATGATGAAAGCTCATAAGAATTTTCTCAATATTATGATAGTTACAAGGAGTATATATATAGACAGAGGGTATAGGTATGAGTTGAATATGAAGGGATTGTATCTAAAAATAAAATTAAGGGGTGAGAAAGGAATGTACTGGAAGAAAAAGAAAGGGAGAGGTGGAATGGAGTAAATTATCTTACATAAGAGTGAAGACAAAGCTTTTACAATAGAGAGGCAGAGGGGGAGGTAGAGAGTGAATGAACATTACTCTCAGAATTGGCTCAAAGAGGAAATAAAATGCACACCCAATTGGGAATATAAATCTATCTTACCCTACAGAAAAGTAAGAGGGGAAGGGGATAAGAGAAGGAGGGGTATTAGAAGGAAGGGCCTTGTGTAGATGCCAATAGAGCATGCAGGTTCATCATGGTGGGGGGGGGGAGAGAGAGAGAGAGAGAGAGAGAGAGAGAGAGAGAGAGAGAGAGAGAGATTTTAGAAGAGCAGCACCCCAAGCAAGGAAAGACCAGGGAAAGAGGGAGCCTTAATTCCTGTGAAGGGTCAAGCCTTTCTCCAAGAATCTTCGCCTTCCTCCATCCTGGACTTTACTTGCCTTCTAAATTTTGCCTTTCCTAGCTTCTCAAACTATTCTTCTGACGGGAATGCATTTGGAGGTGAGGATCAGGGAAGGAGACCAGGGCCAGGTGAGATTGGGATATATCCTGAATCACATAGCTCATGCTGCTCTGTAAGAGCCACTGTTTGGCAGAAATACCAAATTTGACAAAGTATTGCAGATTAATGAATAAGGAGTATTGGGATCAGGATCCTAATACTTTTTTAAGACACTGAATATAAGACTTACAGAATTTTAAAGTTGGAAAAATTTTAGGGACCATCTAGTTCAATTCATACCCAAAACAATTCCCATATGTAATGCTGAAAAAATTGTCAGCCAACCTTTGTTTGAAGATCCCCAATGAGAGACAACATACTCCTCCTATAGTTGCTGTCTAGCTTAAATTACCAGGGTTACTGCCCCCTGCCACCTGCCTCTAACCAGACTGGGACAAACTGATCCCACTTCAACTCAGTCTCATTTCAATAAAAACAGAAGAAGCCTTCCACTGTTACCACAGATAAGTCAAATTCCCCCTCTGGAATCTCTATTTCTTCCTTTCTAAAATGAAGGTGTTAAACCAAGTAATTCCTAAAGCTGTACCCAGCTTCCACATAATAATTTGAGGAGTTTGTGGGAAGAGTAGCTTCAAACCCTTTCTCAGTACCCTTCTATAAAACATCTATTTGCTCTACAAATTACCACTCTACACTTCAAGGAAGCCGGTTTCTTGGGTGCCAAATGTAAAGAAATAACTGACATTGGCACACAGCTATCAAGAAAAAAATATAATTAAAATAGTAAGCTACCAGACTGCCTACTTTCTATGGGTAGCATGAGGATGGGAGGAGATGGGCAAGCTTTCCAATCCCAGAAGCCTCAAGGCATTCCAAGGTATTTTCCACTCTTCACCCTTTTCTCTATGACTCTCCACTTCCACCCACACAACATACATGCAAATGAGCATGCTTTAAGTCCTATTTGTGACTGCTTACCTCAGGTACAGAAATTCTTAGAAACACATTAGAAAAATAAACTAACAAGCAGAAGGTGGAATCTTGAAATAAAATATCTTACAATCTCTGATCAAAAATCTTGTTAAATTATATTTTATAAAGTAGTCTATCAGAAAAGATACTAATCCTGCAAAAAAAGTGTTTGTGAAGGATTGTAGACAATTTGTAGAAAAGGTAGGCATATTCAAGCTGTTGCCAGGGACAATCCCAGTTGCTATGAGTGTATTGGGTGCTACCGATGTATATACAAATCAAATATCTTATAGAAGAAAGCAGAACTTAAGGTTCTCAGGAAAAAAAAAAGAAAAAGCAACAGATAAAGATACACCAAATTATCTCAGAAAATATTCTTTGCTATCAATGGTTACTGAATAGAAGCATCACATTTTTATTGTTCAGTCATTCAGCTGTGTCCATTTTTTCAAGAACCCATGGATTATAGCATTTCAGGCTTTCCTGTCCTCCACTATCTCTTGAAGTCTGTCCAAGTCATCCTCTGCCATCTCCTTTTTCCTTTGCCTTTAGTTTTTCCCAACATCAGGGTCTTTGCCAATGAATCCCATCTTTTCGTTATGTGGCCAAAGTATTTAAGCTTCAGCTTCAATGTTTGTCCTTCATAAGAATATTCTGAATTAATTTCTTTAAGTATTGACTGATTTGATCTCCCTGCTGTCCAAGAGAGTCCTAAAAGTCTTCTCCAGCACCACAATCTGAAAGTGTCAGTTCTGTAGCGCTCAGTTTTCCTCATAGACCAACTCTCACAGCTTAACATTGCTACTGGAAAAACCATAGCTTTGACTATATGGACTTTTGTTGGCAAAGTATGATAGCTCTGCTTTTTAGTATGCTGTCTAGATTTTCCACGGCTTTCCTTCCAAAGGGCAAGCATCTTTTAATTTCACATTTACAATTGTTGTCTGCAGTGATCTTTCATCCCAAGAATAGAAAATCTCACACTGCTTCCATTTCTTCTTACTCTATTTACCAGGAAGTGATGGGACCAGTTGACATGATATTAGGTTTTTTTTATTTTGGTTTGGTTTTTGGTTTTTAATGTCAACCTTCAAGCCGGCTTTTACACTTTCCTCTTTCACTTTCATCAACAGGTTTATTAATTCTTCTTCACTTTCTGACATCAGAGTGGTATCATCTATATATCTCAGATTGTTGATATTTCTCCTGGAAATCTTACTTCTGGCTTTTGATTCATCCAGCCTAGCATTTTCATGATGTAATCTGTATTTAAGTTAAATAAATGAAGTGACAGTATACAGCCTCCTCCTACTCCTTTCCCAATCCTAAACCAATCAGTGTTTCCATGTTGAGTTCTAACTATTGTTTCTTGACCTGCATGTGGGTTTCTCAGGAGAGAAGTAAGATGATATGCTACTCCCATCTTTTGGAGGTCTTGCCATGTTTTGCTGTGATGCACACAGTCAAAGGCTTTAGTGTAGTTGATGAAGCAGAAGTAGATGTCTTTTTCTGCAACTTCTTTGCTTTCTCCATAATCCAGAAAAAGTTGGCAATTTGGTCTCTAGATCCTCTGCCTCTTCTTTTCTTTGGTGTAATTTTATTTTTCCATTTGGCCAATTGTATTTTTTTTATTAATTTATTTATTTTTAGTTTTAACATTCACTTCCACAAGATTTTGAACTCCAAATTTTCTCCCCATCTTGTCCATTCCCCCACCCCAAGATGGCATGCATTCTGAATATCCCTTCCCCTAATCTGCCCTCCCTTCTACCTCTCCCCCCTTCTCTTATCTCCTTCCCCTTCAATTTTCCTGTAGGGCAGGATAGATTTCTATATCCTAACAGGTGTGTATGTTATTCCCTCCTTAAGCCAAATTCGATGAGAATAAGATTCACTCATTCCCTCTCACCTTCCCTCATTTCCCCTCCACTGTAAAAGCCTTTTCTTGCCTGTTTTATGTGAGATAATTTATCCCATTCTACTTCTCCCTTTCTCCTTCTTCTAGTATAATCCTTTCTCACCCCTTAATTTTATTCTCCAGATATCACCCCTTCATCTTCAACTCACCCTGTGCCCTGTATCTATCTATCTATCTACATACATACATGCATACATACATACATTTTTTTCCCTCTACCCTAATACTGACAAAGGTCTCATGAGTTACAAATATTGTCTTTCCATGCAGGAATGTAAACAGTTCAACCTTAATGAGTCCCTTAGAATTTCTCTTTCCTATTTACCTCTTTATGTTTTTCTTGAGTCTTGTATTTGAAAGTCAGATTTTCTATTCACCTCTGGTCTTTTCATCAAGAATGCTTGAAAGTCCTCTATTTCACTGAATGTCCATATTCCCCCCGAAGGATTATATGCAGTTTTGCTGGGTAGGTGATTCTTGGTTGTAATCCCATCTCCTCTGACCTCCAGAATATTATATTCCAAGTCCTGGCCCCTTAATGTAGAAGCTGCTAAATCTTGTGTTATCCTGATTGTGTTTCCACATTACTTGAATTGTTTCTTTCCGTCTGCTTGCAATATTTTCTCCTTGACCTTGGAACTCCAGAATTTGTCTACAATATTCCTAGGAGTTTTCCTTTGGGGAATCTCTTTCAGGAGGTGATTGGTGGATTCTTTCAATTTCCATTTTGCCCTCTGGTTCTAAAATATCACGGCAGTTTTCCTTGATAATTTCTTGAAATGTGATGTCTACTCAATTGTACTTTTTAAGGACTTGTTTTCTTCAGTCAATTTTTGTCTTTCTTTTTCCAACCTATTGTCTCTTTCTTGTATACCTCTCATTTCTTTTCCCAATTTTCTTCTACCTCTCTTATTTGACTTTTAAAATCCTTTTTGAGTTCTTCCAAGAAGACTTTTTGGGCTTGAGACCAGTTCATATCCCTTTTTGAGGTTTCAGGTGTGAACTTATTGACAATTTTGTCATCTTCTGAATTTGTTTTGATCTTCCCTGTCCCTATAGAAAGAATCTATGGTCATTGTCCATTTCTGCTTTTTTCTCATGATGTTTGCCTATTGCCTGGCTTTTAAAGTTGAGCTCTCCTGCTGTAGCACAGGGGGCTCTGACTCAAGCTTCTTGTGCTGGGGATCAGGGACCTGGTCCCTGGGTTTGTGTGCTGGGGCCTCAGGTGCTGGCAGCTAGAGGCTGTAGGGGTCTGGCAACTTACCTGATGCTGAGCTAGGGTCAGCAACACTGAAGCTCTCAGGGTGGGAGGGGTGTCTAGCCCCTCAAGGAAGCTTGCTCACCTGGGCTGCTCTGAAGCACCAGAAGGTTTGGCTACTGAAGGATCCTACCAGCCTGGAATTGTGCTTCCTGGAGTTGTGCTGAAGCATAGAAGTTTGACTGCTGGAGTCTACCAGTTTCCATGCTTGTGCCAAGGCACTTGGGGGGCCTTGGTGTTGATGCTTGCCTGTTCCACCATCCTGGGTTTCAGGATCTCCCACTGTTTTTCCAAGGTGGGGCTTTCCACTGGCTTGCTGAGATGCCTCCCATCCTGCTCCCCTTCCACCAGAGTGAGAGGGACCTTTCCTGTTAATCCCCTGAAGCTTCCCAAGCTAAAAGATTGCTGCACCCCATCTTTCTTCTGGCTCAGCTGTTTCAGGTTTTTCCTGGGGTGATATATTCTGCATTTTTAGAAGTCAATAAAGGAGAGTGAGAGTGACTTATTTCTTACTCCACCATCTTGGCTCCCAGAAGTCTACTTTGTCCTCTGCCTCTTCTGAAGCCAGCCTACTTCTTATAATTCTTGGTTCACATATTGCTGAAGCCTAGCTTGCAGATTTTAAAGTATAACCTTGCTAGCATGTGAGATGAATGCAATTGTTCAGTAATTTGAACATTCTTTAGCACTGCTATTCTTTAGGACTGGGATGTGAACTTATCTTTTCCAATCCAGTAACCACTGTTGAGCTTTCCAAATTTGTTGGCATGTTGAATGCAGCACTTTAACAAAATCATCTTTTATGGTTTTAAACAGTTCACCTGCAATTCTATCACCTCTACTAGCCTTGTTGTCAGCAATGCTTCCTACGGCCCACTTGACTTCATTCTCCATAATGTTTAGCTCTAGACTCAGTAACCACACGATCATGGTTTTTGGTGATGTTAAGATCTTTCTTATATACTTCCCTTGTATATTCTTGCCACCTCTTCTTAATCTCTTCTACTTCTATTAAGTCATTATCATTTTTTTATCATGCCCATTTTGCATGAAACATTCCTTTAATATCTTTAATTTTCTTGAAGAGATCTCTTGTCTTTCCTATTCTATTGTTCTATTTATTTGCATTTCTCATTTTGGAAAACCTTCTTGTCACTCCTGGCTTTTCTCTGGAATTCTGTATTTAGTTGGGTATTTCTTTCCCTTTCTTTTTTGTTTTTCATTTTCCTTCTTTCCTCCACTATTTGTAAAACTTCATCAGATAGCCATTTTGCTTTCTTGCTCTTCTTTTTCTGTAATTTTTTTTGTTGCTTCTTCCTTTACAATATTGCAAAACTCTTTCTATGGTCCTTCAGGTATTCTATCTACCAGATTTAATCCCTTACATATCTTTATCACTTCTACTTAATATTTATAAAAGATGATATTTAGGTCATTCCTATGAAGTCTTATGGCTTTCCCTACTTTCTTTAAGTCTGAATTTTGCAATAAGAAATCCATGATCTGAGCCACACTCAGCTCCGGTTCTTGGTTTGAACGACTTTATTGAGCTTTTGGCTGCAAATTATATAATCAATCTGATTTCTATATTGACCTTCTGGTGATATCTGTGGGTTCATTAGTGCTGGAGCTACTTTTAGCTATCCTGTGCTCTTTCTCAATAGTGTGTTGGACACCTTCCAATCTAAGGGGCTCCTCTTCCGGTGTCATAGGCTTTATCATCTTAATATTGTCCATGGGATTTTCTTGGCAAAGTTACTGAAGTGGTTTGCCATTTCCTTCTCCCATGGATCTTTTGTCATAACTCTCCACTCTGATCTGTCCATCTCAGGTATCCCTGCCTGGCATAGCTGTGTAATTATTTCTTTTCTTTTCTTTTCTTTCCTTTTCTTTTCTTTTCTTTTCTTTTCTTTTCTTTTCTTTTCTTTTCTTTTCTTTTCTTTTCTTTTCTTCTTCAACCATGTCAGGGGGAAAAGATGATTAAGGGAAATCCTTGTAGTATATAGTGTACACTTCTGAATGCAACTGAATGATTATCTCAATCCAATACTATGTAGACTAATGTCACTTTTAATTGCAAGGAATAGAATAGGATATACACTTTTTAGAGTTTTAAGAGATTCAATGGTATCTCCTCTAGTCTAGTTTCTTCATTTTTGAGATAAGAAAAGTGAGAGACAAGATGTTTAAGTAACTTGTTCGTAGTCACGTAGTGACAGAGACTAGACTACTACTTAACCTAGGTCTTCTGATTTCTCAGAGTACAATTCTTCCCCTATAAATTGTTGGCAGTGGAGAAAAGGCACTTAAAGGGGAATAGGGTGCTAAATTCTAATAAAGTTCCAAATCTATTGATAGCATCAAACAACATATAAATATTTAAAAAGTACATTCTAACCAAAGTCTGAAGGTAAGAACAGAGTTAGACTATGATTAAAAATAATTTAGCATTAATGGAAAACATATGAAAATTTACCAGAATTTTATTTATATAAAGTTTGCCCTGTAAAAATAACTTCTCAAAATTACTGTTCAATGATTATTTATCTCTTGTACCTGCTACCAAAACCATTACCATCCTCATCATTGTCTAGTAGGAACCATGCATTCTAGGAAGAAGCCCTCAGTGGTGGAAAATATCATGTGACCCTCCTGTGGAAACTAGCTCAAGGAACTCAAGAAGATGGGCTAGGGTGAAACCTGGTAGCTGACTTGCCTCTCTGGTAAAGTCAAGCTACCCATTGCTTAGCTGCAGAACCAGGTGAAGTTTCTTACCACTGTGTGACCTTGAATGAGCCACTTCACTTCTCACCACATTAGGCCACTTTCTCAGATGACAAGTTGCAGAGAACACACTGACTTGGCATTTGTAGAGAATGTTCTCAACCAGGGAATTCTTTATCCCAGTGAAGCTACAGATCCAGTCTACACCCCTCTCCCCTACTTGGTGTTCACTATGTCAGGTGCCTGTTCAGTCATTTTTCAAAAGAAATGTGTGAGATACACACATACACACACACACACATATGTTTGTGTGTGTGTGTGTGTGCACAATAGGCTTTTGTTTGCATACTCTAAAAGCCTTTGGTTTCTTGCTTTTCATTCCTAGATGAATTTTTTTTTAATTTTTTATTCTTTAATAATTTATTTTAGTTTTCAACATTTGCTTCCATAAGATTTTGAGTTTTAAATTTTCTCCCCCTTCTTCTCTTTCCCCTCCCTAAGACAGCGTGTAATCTAATATGGGCTGTACTTATACATTCATATTAAGCATATTTTAACATTAGTGATGACATATAGAAGAATTAGAACTAATAGAAGGAACCACAAGAAAGAAGAAATATAACAAAGCAACAAAAGAAAAGGAGAGTAAATAGTATGCTTCCATCTACTTTCAGACTCCACGGTTCTTTTTCTGAATGTGGATAGCAATTTCCATCATAAGTCTTTTGGAGTTGTCTTAGATCCTTGCATTGTGGAGAAGAGTTAAGTGTATCAAAGTCAGTCATCCCACAATGTGGCAGTTACTGTGTACAATGTTCTGCTGGTTCTGTTCATTTCACCCTACATCAGTTCATATAAGTCTTTCCAGGTTTTTCTGAGGTCTGCCTACTCATTATTTCTTATGGCACAATAACATTCCATTCCATTCATATACCACAACTTGTTCAGCCATTCTCTAATTGATAAGCATTCCCTCAATTTCCAATTCTTTGCCACCACAAAAAGAGCTGCTATAAATATTTTAGTACATGTGGATCCTTTTCCTATTTTTATGATCTCTTAGGAATACAGACCTAGAAGTGCTATTGCTAAGTCAAAGGGTAAGCACATTTTTATAGCCCTTTGGGCATAGCTCAGAATTGCTCTTCAGAATGGTTAGTAAGTTCAAAACTCCACCAACAATGCATTAGCGTTCCAATTTTCCCACATCTTCTCCAACATTTATTATTTTCCTGTTTTGTCGTGTTAGCCAATCTGATAGGTGTGATGTGGTACTTCAGAGTTGTTTTGATTTGCATTTCTCTAATCAATAGTGATTTAGAGCATTTTTTCATATGACTGTAGATAACTCTAGTTTCTTCGTCTGAAAACTGCCCATTCATATCCTTCAACCATTTATCAATTGGGGAATAAGTTGTATTCTTATAAATTTGACTCAGTTTTCTACATATTTTAGAAATGAGGCCTTTATCAGAGACACTGATTGTAAAAATTCTTTCCCAGTTTTCTGCTTCCCTCCTAATCTTAGTTGCATTGGCTTAGTTGCATTTTCCATTTTGCATTTCATAATGTTCTCTATCTCTTGTTTAGTCATAAATTCTTCCCTTCTCCATAGATCTGATAGGTAAACTGTTCCTTGCTCTCCTAGTTTGCTTATAGTATTTTATATCTAAATCACGTACCCATTTTGACTTTATCTTGGAATAGGGTGTAAGATGATTAGACAAAAATTTTTTTAAAAAATTTCTTTAAAAATGTTTACCACTAATCTCTCTACTATTCCAATCTTTACAAATTTATATCAAGATATAAGACACGTTAATTAAATCAAAATTTAATTTAAAAATGCTAAGTGCTTATACACAAATATGCTTATTTCTTTACATTTTCTTCTGTTTTGTATCTTCACACAAATTTGTAAAGAATGGGATTATAGAGACATTATCATATTGTTCAGACATGACATAATTCTGTTGTCCATGAGTTCAATGTCAACCACTCAATAATATTGTACATCCAGAGAAAAAAGAATAGGAAATTTAACAATCTGTACCTGAGGCCACTCGGGAAATAGCTAAAATAAATGTTGTGACCAGAGGCTCATAGGAAGCTAACCCTATGCTTCCCCTAGGAGCAGGTGTTTCAGTATTCACTAATTCAGTGTCTACAACGACTTAATAGAACATAACTAACACAAATTACAAGAAATGACTGTATGTGTATATATGTATGTATATAATGATGCATATGCGTGTGTGTGTGTATATATAAATATATAGTTTCTCTCTCTCACCATCTACTCCAATGGGAAAAAAGAAAGAATAAGAAAATATACTCAAATATGCACAGTCAAGCATACCAAATTTCTACATTGGCTGCTTTCAAAAAATCTATGTCCCATTCTTTACACTGAATCTTTACTTCTTGCTGTCAGGAAGTGAATAGCAAGCTTCTTCATGAATTCCAGGGGACCATGATAGACCTTACATTTCAGTGTATTCCTATTTATTCATTGCCATCCTCATCTATGAAAAATCTTTGAATTGAAGTCATTGAGTAAAAAGGTTTTTGAACTGTGAAAAATATTTGCATTTTCTATTTTAGATTTCTCCAGACTCTAAAATTTCAATATTATGGTATAAAGGATAGATAACAAGGAACCAGGAGCCAGGAAGAAAGTAAAAGCAGGAAATACAGGGCAAGAGAAGTCAAATGGTTTTTTGTTCTTCTAAATTTACAGATATTAATAGGTAGAGGCTTGCTTTTGTTATTAAAAGATTTGTAGGTCAGTAAAAATTTTCCACAGATAAGTTTCTTAAAGGGAATAGAATTTCAATTGCTACAATTTTAAGCTGAAAATTACCATAGGATCATTAAATTTAGACCTAGAAATTGGAGGTCATTTAATTCAACATTCTCAGTTGATTTGTCCAAGGACAGATATATCATTAGTAAGAACCAGAGGCTGGACTAAAATCTAGTCTTCTGGCTCTAGAAAGGAATATTGGATAAATGTATTTACCTTCAGACTCCAAACTAAGCCAAAATTTACTAAAGCATGACATTATACAAATTGTTTGAAGACTAAGAGGCCTGGACCTTCTGTGGACACCACAGATTCTCCAGCTGTTTCTTCCTTATCATTGCAACACATCCTTAGCAAATGGTAACATGTCTAGACACTTGAACTATCAAGTCCCAGAGAACAACCATCATCACAGCTTTGGAATGATGCTCACTGTAATCCAGGCCCTCTTGATACTGAACTAAATACAAAGCCTTGTCATTGTCTGCATAGTAAGACGCCATAATGTGGTATAGGAAGGGTGGAGAGAAGAAATGTTGCAAGATAGAGGGACTATTGTTGAGAAAACACATGCAACTTGGAAAGGAAGGGTGCAAAGGCCTAGGAGAAATATGCTTTGCTGCTGGCAGCTAGGACAGATAATTTGAAAACAATCTTTGTGCCTCCCATTTTAAAAAATGGCCAGATAAGTATGCACACAGAAAAAAAAAATTCAGTGTGATTTTAAAATATTAAAATTCAAATAAGACCCATGTGTGAATCATTGTTCTGAATACCAAGAACAAAAAAAAAAGATAAAAAAATGGCATAGTTACCCTTTTCAAGGAGTTTATACTCATATGTAGAGTTGGGATAAGATGGGGTGACATTGGGTAGGGGTCATGCTAATAACTATAATACAAGGGAGAGTGAGATTAGGATGAGGAAGAGATCCAAAGCCTTATGGGAAAAAATACTGAGGAAGAACTCCCTTTCACTTGATTCATTCTGCTTGCATTCAGAAAATAAAACTAGGACCAGGGATGGTTGGGAGTAAAAGTGAGGTGGATTTTGATTCAGTATAAAGACAAAGCTTTCTAACTTCCAAACAACCAGAACTGTTCTTAAAATGGCCTAAGAAGCTAGGTGGTGCAAAGGATAGAGCACTGGCCCTGGATTCAGGAGTACCTGAGTTCAAATCCAGCCTCAGACACATAACACTTACTAGCTGTGTGACCCTGGGCAAGTCATTTAACCACATTGCCTAGCCAAAAAAAAATGGCCTAAGAAGGCAGCAAATACCACATGAAAGGTCTTCAAGAAGAGGAAGAAGAAATTAACAATTATTAGGTAAATATTAAACATCATGAAAGAGATGTAGAGATGTGGGTGGGGGATAGGGCTTTTTGATAAACCTCAGCTACATCAAATAGGTATTGCTTATTTTGCTTATGTAAAGTTTAGCTTCAACTAAAATCTCACCTTCCTCCTGAGCAACTCTTGACTATGTCATCACATAAATTCTCCAGGGTGGGGTGGGGGAATGAAGTGTTTACCCAATATTCTGGGACCTTTCTATAGATTTCTTGAAGACTTCCTCCAAGTCATATTAATTCCAGTGCTTTCCCTCTATTAATTATTCCCCATTTATCTCTTATGCAGCGTTTTGTATATATTTGTTTGCATATTGTCTCCCCCATTTAATTATAAGTTCTTTGAAGGCAGGGACTCTTTGGCTTCATTTTGTATCCCCAGCACTTAATATAGTACCTGGCTAATAGTAGGCACTAAATAAATGTTTATTGATTGATTGATTGATTGATTATGTGTGTATGCTTGTGTGTAATTCATCCTTCTCACCTATCTCCAGACCTAAACTATGCTTATGAGAATGATTTGGCCCTTCACTTCTCCTTTTCTCATACCCCACCTCCAATACACACACCTTAATCTCAGGTCACATTCTACTGAGACAAATCATCTTATTCTCATTTGGCTCATGTGAGAGAAAAATCTACATATTTTCTCATTTGCAGTTTTACACTTCTCGGTGCTGAAGAACAGCCCACATAATTTGATTGCAAGTGCAGCTGAGAGTAAATGCAATCCTTTTGGAGCATCACTTTGAATGACAATGCTTATATTATATCCCTGTAAGATGTAATCTTTTTTGTCATGTCAATAGAAAGTTGATATTCATAATCTGAGCAATAATTATCCTTCCTAAATGCCCTTGCTTCTGGCTGCTATTCTCATTAGGGTTATTTTAATGCATTTCCCGAGGCTATAGACTAAAATGCAACCATTTATCTGAATGAGGTTAGTGAGGGGAGGAGAGAGAAGGAGTCTTGTGTGAGGGGAGGAATTACACGATATTAAACCAGAGGGCAAAGCAAAAAGTATTTAAATTAAAAATAAATACACACACTTTTATAACAAATACATATTTTTTAATTTCACTTATCTATTTGACTGGTGGGCACGAGCAGGCTGTGGAATATTACCAGCAAGAACTGTACAGGAGAAATAGTTTAAAATACTGGAGATGCTGAATGGAAATATTCATGTATTTGCCATATATTTGCCGTGTAACTGCAGTGAGGTATTTGTGATGGATAGCCCTGGCACTGCACTGCTACTCAAAAAGTGTCAAGAAATCTATACGAAGGTCCTAGAATATTGGGTAAACAAGGTTCCCCCACCCCACCCTGGAGAATTTGTGTGATGACATGTTCAAGAATTGCTCAGGATTTGAAGATAGGAATGGGTTCTAATAGGTGTAGATGGAAAAGTACCCACATTAATAAGTTGGAATGCAAAAAAAAAGAAGTTGAGGGCACAAAATTTTAGTACATTTACTTCTTCAGCAATATAGAAATAATTTACCACTGTACCTACTTAATTAAAATAGGAAGCTATCAGATGTATCTACCTATCTGTGAGCCATAAGAATAACTCTTCTTCTTACTCAACTAGATTTGCCTTCATTTCTTCTTTTTGTAAAAAAATAAAATACTTATTATATTATTGATGCATTATTAATTTTAAAAGTTTATTCAAGGATATGTTTTATGCTTCTTATCTTTATTGTGTTGCTTGTCTTTGAAACAAAAATGGCCAGGTAAACTCTATCTAGTGACCTAAGAGAAAAAAGAAAAATTATTGGGGAGAAGTGGAATAAAAGGGGCATTTCTTTAAGAAAGGGAAAGGTACCTAGTATTGCTGTCCCAGAGACTGAAAGTGAATAGAAGGCATAGGTAGGGATCTTAACCAAAGATGAAGATATGATTGAAAAGAGAACAGCAAAAAGGAAAGAACAGGGCTAGATCCTTTTTTTTTTATCTCTATAAGAATACCAGGACCAAAGTTTATTGAGAGCTTTTTTTTAGATTTCTTGAAATGTTAAAATTTTCCTTTATTTTTGATAGTTGTACCCTATTTCTACATTGTGTCTAGCAGAAAGAACACTTAGAAACCAACAAAGAGCTGCATGTTTGTTTCAAGAACAAGTAGTTCAGGGGAGAGGTTGCAGGACTTTGCCATTTTGGACCACCCAAGCAGAGAAGCAACAGGCGGTGGCATCCTTAGTTCAACAACTTCAGAAGTCTTTTACTCTTGTCTTTTAGCTTGGTATGTAGGGCTTTTTCCACTGTTTTCTGCCATTTATGTTTTCTCCCAGAGTGCATTTTTTATTTGCTATTTCAACCAAGCTTTCTCTCTCTCTCTCTCTCTCTCTCTCTCTCTCTCTCTCTCTCTCTCTCTCTCTCTCTCTCTCTCTTTTTAAATCTATACCTGAAACTGCCATTGACACATTCCTCAGACATTTCCTTATGCCTGTCCCTGTGTTAACAGAGAGGTTATTTCAACATTTCTCAGGGTCAGAATAAGGAATGGAGTTGCAGGAAGGGAGGCTTCAGCAAACAGTAAGGAAAAGATAACCTTACCATGAGAACAGACCAAAAATGCAATTAGATACCCCAGAATATAATGATTTGGGAGTATCCATGCAGAATTTCCAATGAAATGGAAAAACAGCCAGATTTCCTTCAGAGCCTTCTAGCACTTTAGAAGGAGGTAGCTTCTTATTAATTACTGACTAAGTGGGACTAATTTTATGTTTGTTTGCTTCATTCCTGACTTTACCTAAACAAATAGAAGACAGATGTTACTTCTCTCTCTGAACCAGGGAAGTAACACTAGGAGAATATAGAAAAGCATTCAAAAATTCATAGGTATCAATATATTGAATATGTACAAAATTCATTCTCATGTTTTATAATTTATAGCCTAAACCTGTATGTGACTAGTGTATGCCTTATAAGAGAGGATACAGAGAGTTACATTGTAACACCATAGAAAAGTTGTACAAAAAGATGGTTTGAACCAGTTTTCCTTCTCCC
This sequence comes from Phascolarctos cinereus, assembly GCF_003287225.1. NCBI lineage: Eukaryota > Metazoa > Chordata > Mammalia > Diprotodontia > Phascolarctidae > Phascolarctos > Phascolarctos cinereus. The sequence continues at coordinate 549,180,438 of NW_027555847.1, read as the reverse complement.
TGAAGTTTTCTTTTTAACAATAGCTGTAGCATAGAAGGAGTTCAGAAAAATTTGACCTTTTTTTTTCCATTTTCCAGATTTATTGGTATACAGTCATTGTTTTCAAGGGGTAAATAAAAAAAATTACCCTATCTTTGCTTGATGCTTTGTGTTACAGGAAATGTTATGTGAGCATTTGTAACCTGTGCTCTTTCCTATATCATAGGACTTTGAGAATGAGACACTCAGGCAAAGTCATTATGCTACGTAATTCCTCAGTTAAAAAAAAAAATGACACCTCCTTCCACTAGTAAACTTCAGAGAGCCACCCTCATGCGAATTTTTCAAAGAGAAACTTCCTGTCATCTAATGAAAAAGAGATGAGCACACTGTCTGACTAGTAAGAGGTAAAAATACACACTTTTTTGACTGAGCTATAAGTCCCTAAAATAAGGGAAAGGAAGATATCTTTGACTACCAAAATTCTATAGATTGTCATGAAAAAATTGAAACTTAGCCAAAAGGAAATTTCTTGATGATAGCATCACTAAATCTACTTATTGCCTAATGGCAACATCTTGACTTAGTTTAGGTCCTTATTTTTTTTCTGTCTTCCTTTTTCTGATAGAAAAGGGGATTTCCAAACAGTCATACAGACCCATTTGAATTGCATACATACATACATATATGTATGTGTGTACATATGCATATATAGGTTTACATGTGTATACAGTCAGACAAATGACTTATCAGAGCAAAAATCAGAACTAGTGAAGAGCAAGAATGGATAACCATATTGATTATGAGATATGGACTACAATTTAAATAACTCAATCCTGAACTATTTAAACAAGTAACTCAAATAGAAATTGGGAAATAGACAATTAAAATGACACTGATGGCAATTGTAATAAAACTTATATAGAATTTTAACTTATCTAATGCAATTGCCACAAGATCAGGAAATCCAAGGAACTGCGTTTATCAACAAAAATCTTCCTTCCTTCCTTCCTTCCTTCCTTCCTTCCTTCCTTCCTTCCTTCCTTCCTTCCTTCTCTCCTTCCTTCCTTCCTTCTCTCCTTCCTTCCTTCCTTCTTTCCTTCCTTTCTTCCTTCCTTCCTTCCCTCCTTCTGTCTTTCCTTCCTTTTTCACTTTCTTTTTTTTCTTTCTTTTTTCCTTCCTTCTTTCTTTTCTTTCTTTTTTTCTTCTTTTTCTTTTTTCTTAGGATGACTTGATGGGTAAAGGAAAAGGGAAGCAAATATTCAGAAACAGTAATACAAAATCAAGGCATCAATAAATAAATATCTTTAAAATAAATAAAAAAGAATATAAGTTCTGTGAAGACAAGGGATTGATTTATCTTTATATGCCCAACCCTTAGCATAGTGCCAAAGAAATAGTAGGTACTTAATAAATGTTTTTTGATTGGTCAATTGATTCTAGGTGAACAAACTCTCCCTTGACTTTTTGTTTTGATTTGGTTTTGGTTTGGATTTTTAAGATTTTACGGTCTGTTAGGGGAGCTCAGATACATGTGAATATACACACAAATATATATGATATTCTAAAATAGCCCTCTGTATCCATACATACACATATAAACACAAATGCATAAGACAAACATGTTATTACAAGAGTTCTAAGAATGAAGAAGACATGCCTAGAAGAAGGGAGCATGGAAGGCTTCATGGAAGAATGACATTTGCACTGAGTTTTAAAGGATGAATAAGCTTTCAACAGGCAGATAAGGTGAGAGGACATTCTTGTATAAGATAAAAGGAATGAACATTACACATTAGAGTTGTGGGTCCTGACCCTACCATCTTGTCACCTGCTAATGCCCCTCCTTCCTTATGCCCTCTAATCCCCTTCTTGCTTGAAATTGGCAGCCTGGAATAAAGTCACAGTGTGTTCTATTTGTAGTCCATTTCTGAGAACTAGCTTAACCATAATACTCTAGCTTCTGTGGACAAATATGTGTGAAGCAAGATCTGCCCCAGAGTCCTAAAAACATATACCTCATCTCCACTCCTCTCCAACACTATAGAAAGCATTGCTCCCTCCCTGAACTGTATGACTCTACCCAAGCAGGAGAGCTACCCTCAGTGGCAAACTCAGTAAACCTTGCTTTAGTTTACAAAATTCTGGTCTAATCACTTAGTTATTCCCATCCCTCCACAGAGTAACAGTGAAGAAGACATATTGGCCAAGAATGAATTATCTGGAATAGAATAACAGGCAATAATACTGAACAAATAGTTTAGAAACAGATTGTGAAAGGCCTTGAATGTCAGAGTAACAAGTTTAGACTGTGCACAAAAAGTAGTGAGAACACTTTGGGGCAGACAAGTGATATAATCATAGCAGTACTTTTGAGAAAATTAACCTAGCAGTAGTATAAAGCCTAGCTCACAGGGAAAAGAATGTGTAGGAAGGACAGGAGTTTGAAATATTGATTTATTCTGACCTTCACTTCCAAGGTTGTTCCACAAAATTAGGTCACCATCTTTTATCCTCATGTTCAATGGTTTTCTGTAGGAGGAGAAAATGTGTTTCTAACATCGTATCTAAGCCAGGACATATTTCTTTTGAGAGCATAATACATTTACTTTGCTGCAATATATAAAAAAGAGATGCTTGATATCATAAGTGTCACTAGTGAGAATGGAAAGGTCATGTCAAGTCTGATTTTATTAAGTCTGAAAGTCTATTCTTGGTCAGTAGAGTAGAATTGAATGTAACTTAAACTGTTCATTAACTAATGCTTAACTGACTAAATGAGGATGGAACATGTCTGAAAGCAAAAGAGACAATCCTGTGAACACCTGTCTAATTCATGATGAGCAGTACTATTAAGGTAAATTCCAGATGATTTTTTAAAAATTTCCAACCTGTTAAAATTAAATCCAAGTTTACAGTACAAAGAAAGTCAATATGGAAATAGTACACCAAGTATCTGTCAATCGTACTCCTGTCAGGTCTCATTAATGCCTCTGTCAAATGATGAACAAGACTGTTAAAAGGACTGCGTCCATTTTTACTTATTTCAGTTTATTGAGAAGTGAAATCAATAATGCAATTTCAAACTAATTGAGATCACCTTAATTTATTAAACATATAGTTCAATAATTACCCATTTAAATAATAACTGAAAGGAAAATATTAGTATATCAAGACAGGAATCTGTATGGTTTGGGGTCTTTGAAAATCTGTCCTCCACCATCTCAGAATCCTCACAGAGGCGATTCTCTGAACTAAGCTGTATCAGCATAGGCTATAGTGGGCATGTAGGCCTACATGAAGCAGCATCCGCTTAGGGCAATGCTTAACTTCAGCATTAACTTTACCTCTATGAGTCTCATTTTAGTCATTTGTGAAATTAGGATAATAATGAACTTTCACAGGGTTTTTATGAGGAATAGATGAGATAAATGATGTGAAAGTACTTTTGAACTTTAAAACGTGTAAACTGTTGGTGTTGTCGCTGTTGCTACTGCTGCTGTTGTTACCGCTACTGTTGGGCCTCTAATGCTATAGAGGTGATCAAGAGCTCTTTGTCAAGCTCTATGTGAGACTGTTACGTAACAGACTGTCCATTTTCTAAGTACTAGCTTAACTAAATATGGAGACACTCATTCCTGATAGTCTGGATACTTAGTAATTAAGTAAGTAAATTAAGTAAGTAAAGTAAGTAAGTAATTAAGAATTAAATTGAGTTTGACAACCGATGAAAAACAGAAAACAAAAATACAAATGAACATCAGTCTTAAATAGGTGCTGCAATGCCCTTCTGCAGTGATAGTGGAATTCTGATAACAAAAAGAAGGAAAGGAGGAATAGCCAGGACTAAGCATTTAATAAATGCCTACTATGCACCAGGCAATGTACTAAGCTCTTTATAAATATTCTCATTTGATTCTAATCCAATCTGATAAACATTTACTGAGTTCCTGCTATATGCCAGGCACTGTGCTAAGGGCTGAGACACAATTAATAAAAAGAAAGACAGTTCCTGCCCTCAAAGAACTCACAATTTAATGAGGAAAGAAAACACAGAATAGGAGGCAGGAAAGTGGTAGGGGAGTAGAGAGGCCAAAGGGTGCCAGCGCAGAGCATCTTGTCTCATGGAGTGGAAGCCAGGCAGAGTAACAGATGCAGAGAAGAGGGAGACAAAGTTCCATTTCTGTCCTCTAAAAATGAAGACATTGCAAAGAATTTGTTACACCACCCTCCCACCCTCCTATCAGAGGAAAAAGGAAGCTCAGGGAGGTGGTGTCAGCCAAGCCTTAAATTAACAGCATGGTGATGAGATTAGAGGTGATGAGCTTGACCTAGAAGGGGCATCTTCTCTGGAGATGAAATCAGGCATGGCAACAGATGCAGAGTAGAGTAACAACAACCTTGTGAGGTAGGTGCCATTCTTATCCCCATTTGATAGTTGAGGAAACTGAGGCAGACAGAGGTTAAGTGACTTACCCAGAGTCACATAGTTAGAAAAATCTGAGGTCACATTTGAACTCATCTTTCTAACTCTAGTTCTGACACTCTATCCACTACACCACCTAACTGCATGAAGAAAATTCTCAGAATCACATAGTTTTTAAACTATAAAAATTAATAAATCTGTTGGTACTTTAAATGAGAGATCCTGATCCAGAGATTAATGAGAAGACACCCTACTAGAGTAGCTGAAGCATACTAAACTTGGCATTTTATCTATAAATGAAACCAGAAGGTGAAAGGAAGTTAAGATAAATAGAAGGAAGGCTCATAAATTCTCCTTGGAGGAGGCATACAAAGGAGTTGATATAGTTGATGCATCCAAACAATATGGAAAGCATCCTTCCTAGGTGTGTCCTCTCATATTATTAAGCTCACAACAAGCAGTCACAAAAACACCACTACAAAGATGATTGCAGCTTGTGAGCTTACATGTATTGTAGAGAACGAGTGGGTAGAGGGAGTCTATGAGGAACTTGATTTTGTTGTTGTTGGGTTGTTTCACTCACGTCTGAGTCTTCTTGAAGCCATTTGAGGTTTTCTTGGCAAAGATAATGTAGTGGTTTGCCATTTCCTTCTCCAGCTCATTTTACAGAGGAGGAACTGAGGATCACCCAGCTAGTAAATGTCTGATGTTGGATTTGAACTCATTTCCTGATTCTAGGCCTGGCATTTTATCCACTGCACCACCAAGTTGCCCAAGGAACTTGATAAGACCATCCAAATTAAACCAAAGTTGAATTTGAACATTTGGTAACTTGCAAGGGGGACACAGATGAAACATATATTGGAAAAAAGGCTCGGAAGTGAGAAATTAGGGAACCTGAATTAGAGAGGCTTTTGGACTACATGCTCCTTAAACTGTGGGTCACAACCCCACATGGGAAGAGTAAAAGGTTTCTGAATGTGAAACAACCAAAAATTAATTGAAAATCAAATGTGTAATGAATACAAGGTGTTTCTGGCAGTACCTGCCCATGTCATATCAAAGCAACTTCACTGCAGCCTTGGTTCTGAACACATAGCATTCACACTTTGCATTGCACATGACTTCATGCCACACAACACAAGTGAATGCTGCCAAAACATGAAAAGAGGTCATGCATGGAAAAAAGTTTAAGATACCTTGAACTAGAGAAAAAACAATTCTATATATCTTGAATGCTTTCTTCAAAAAAAAGAAACATTGGGCATGGTAAGAGCCAAATAATACCACAATTAATGAAAATGATTTTTACTTTAAGATCAAGAAAAGAATCATGACTAGCATTAGACTAATTTCTTAATCAATTTTCAGATTATTTATTTATTAAGCACTTACTATGTGTCAGTCACACTGCTAGGCACAGGGAATGCAAATAATAAAAAAACAAATCACTCCCTGATCTCAAGGAGCTTACATTCTAGAAAGGGGAAAATAATTTGTAGACAGAAAGATAAATGCAAAATACAAAGTAAATAAAAATTAACATTTTGGTAGGGGCAGTGGAAGAAACAGGAAGAACAGGAAATGGTCCTTTATAGAAGGTAAGTTCCTAAATTGACCTCTGTTATTATCGTTGTTGCTATGAACATTATTGTAACTATAACTCAGGTTTTCATGCATAAAACTTATTCTTTTTTCCCCCATTGTATCATAGTTTCCTTGATATAGGATATGATAATAGCAAACATTTCAATAGTGCTTTCAGATTTGCAAAACAATTTACCAATGTAACCATCCTCAAAATACACTTCTATAAGTATATCTTCATTGATGGAGGTTGATTACTCAATGTTCTGTGTTTTACAAGGCATAGAGTTGGAGAGAACTTGGGAGAAGGGAGATCCTGGTCTTTTGTCTTCCAGTTTTGAGAAAGTGGTTACTTGGTTTGAGATTCCCTTCAGAGGGAAGACTCTAAAGGAAGAAGCTGACATGTAGAGGAGTGGGAACCATGAATAGGTTTCTATTCCCAGCTTATCACACTGGAGACTCTGAGAAATTTCCTTACAGATTAGATCTCTCTCTCTCTCTCTCTCTCTCTCTCTCTCTCTCTCTCTCTCTCTCTCTCCTCTTTCTCTCTCTCTCTGTCTGTCTCTCTCTCTCTGTCTCTCTCCACCATAGGACTCTTCATTCATTCATTCATTATGTTACTTAACATATTATCATCCCTATAATTCCTCTGATACAATGCAAAAGTAAAGTAAAAATAGACCTAATTAAAGGAGATAATCAAGGAAAATACACCACAGACAATGAAATAATATCAGACATTTTCATAGCAAGTTTCTCTGATAAAGGTCTCATTTCTCAAAAATATAAGTAACTGAGTCAAATTTATAAAAATAAGAGCCATTCCCCAATTGATAAATGGTCAAAGGTTATAAATAGTCAGCTTTCAGAAGCAGAAATCAAAGTTGAGGGAAAACAAGTACACTAATAAACTGTTGGTGCAGCTAGTTTAAACATTCTGAAGAATAATTTGGAATTATGCCATAGAGCTATAAAACTGCATATCCTTTGAGCCAGCAGTACCACTACTAGGTTTGTAGCCAAAAGATGTCAAAGAAAAAGTAAAAATAAAATAAAGCAAAACAAAAAAACCTACATGTACAAAAATATTGTTAGTAGCTCTTTTCTTGGTGGTAAAGAATTGGAAACTGAGGGGATACTCACCAACTGAGGAATGGCTAAAGAAGTTGTGACACATGATTGGGATAGAGTATTATTGTGCTACAAGATATAATGGGAGGGATGGAGCCAAGATGGTGGAGTAAAAGCAGTGACTTGCTTGAGCTCTCCCCCAAACCCCTCTAAATACCTGTAAAAAAATGGCTATAAACAAGTTCTAAAGCAGCAGAACCCACAAAAAGACAGAGTGAAACAAATTTCCAGCCCAAGACAACCTGGATGGTTGATTAGAAAGGTATATCATTCCGGGGGGGAGAGGAACGCAGTTTGTCGTGGGCACGCAGGCAAAACAGACCTCAGCAAACCTGGAGCAGGCCCTCAAGGGACTAAATTATGGGCAACTGTGGGGGTTTCCAGACTTCTCAACCCATGAATGCCAAAGACAACTTAGAAGGTCAGTAGGAAAAGGCTGTGATTGTTGCGAGAAAGAAGCTTGGTCCCAGCCCCAGTCCTCGTATGTGGCCCCGGGGCAGTAGCTGCTTCTGGAGCTTCTGGCCCACAGACTGAGGGGGAATCAAGTGGCTGATCAGAGGGTAATTACAGGGATCCCTTAGCTGGGGCAGGGATTCTCTCACTTTGCCCATGCTTGAATCTGGGTCACAGTTTTGGGTAATGTTCCTGGGGCAAGAAGGAGTGCTGGCATTGTGGAGCTTGTAGTGGTGGTGGTACAGAGAAAATCCTCCTTATAGTTTCAGGGCAGAAAAGAGTGCTTATGCTTACTCATAGACCAGAGCCTAGGCCAGGAAAGGAGTAAACACCTCAACCCTTATCATACCAATTTGGAAGAAATGAAAATTTACAGGTCCCTAGAAGTATCTCTGAAAACAGATGCACAAAACCCCCAAAGCTTGGGAAAGTACATTTTCCACACTGAAAGCAGAAACCTACCTTAATAAAAAGTTTATAACTCAAGTAATTGGTTAGGATCATGAGCAAACCTTGCAAAAAATTTAGACCATAGAATCTCTCTTTGGTGACAAAGAAGATTGAAACATACAACCAGAAGAAGACAACAAAGTCAAAAATCCTACATCCAAAGCCTCCAAGAAAAATATGAATCAGTCCCAGGCCATGAAAGAGCTCAAAAAGGATTTTGAGAAGCAAGTAAGAGAAGTAAAGGAAAAACTGGGAAGAGAAATGAGAGTGATGCAAGAAAATCATGAAAAACAAGCCAACAGCTTGCTAAAGAAGACCCAAAAAATATTGAAGAAAATAACACCTAAAAAAAATGGACTAACTCAAATGGCAAAAGAAGTCCAAAAAACCAATGAGGAGACGAATGCCTTCAAAAGCAAAATTGGCCAAATGGAAGAGGAAGTCCAAAAGCTTACTGAAGAAAATACTTCCTTAAAAATTACAATGGAGCAATTGGAAGCTAGTGACTTTATGAGAAATCAAGACACTGTAAAAACTTTCATTCTTTAAGAATGAAAAAATAGGGGCAGCTAGGTGGCACAGTGGATAAAGCACTGGCCCTGAAGTCAGGAGGACCCGAGTTCAAATCCAGCCTCAGACCAAACACTTGACTAGCTGTGTGACCCTGGGCAAGTCACTTAACCCCAACTGCCTAAAAAAAATGAAAAAAATAGAAAATAATGTGAAATATCTCATTGGAAAAACAACTGATGTGGAAAATAGATGCAGAAGAGATAATTTTAAAATATTAGACTATCTGAAAGCCATGATCCAAGAAAGAGCCTAGATATCGTCTTTCAAGAAATTATCCAGGAAAACTGCCCTGATATTTTAGAACCAAAGTGCAAAATAGAAGTGGAAAGAATCCACCAAAGACAGAGAAATCATAAGGGTCTTATTAAGGTTGAAGTGTTAACATTTCAACATGGAAAGATGATATTTGTAACTCACGAGACCTTTGTCAGTATTAGGGTAGGTGGAGGGAAAAAATTATATGTATGTATGTATGGACACAGAGAGAGAGAGAGAGAGAGAGAGAGAGAGAGAGAGAGAGAGAGAGAGAGAGAGAGAGAAAGAGATAGGTGGCACAGGGTGAGTTGAAGATGAAGGGGTGATATCTGGAGAATATAATTAAGAGGTGAGAAAGGATTATACTGGGAGAAGGAGAAAGGGAGAGGTAGAGTGGGGTAAATTATCTCACATAAAACAGACAAGAAAAGGCTTTTACAGTAGAGGGGAAATTGGGGAAGGTGAGAGGAAAAGAGTGAATCTTATTCTAATCAGATTTGGCTTAAGAAAGGAATAACATACACACTCAATTGGGTATGGAAATCTAATTTACTCTACAGGAAAATAGGAGGGGAAGGAGACAAGAGAGCAGGGGGATGATAGAGGGGAGGGCAGATTAGGGGCAGGGGTTATCAGAAATAAACACTTCTAAGGAGAGAGAGAGTCAAAAGAAGGAATAGAATAAATGGGTGGTGTGATAGGATTAAGGGAAATATACTTAGTTTTTTCACAACATGACTACTATGGAAGTGTTTTGCATGACTACACATGTATAACTTGTATTGAGTTGCTTGCCTTCTCAATGAGGGTGGGTGGGGAGGGAGGAAGGGAGAAAATTTGGAACCCAAAATTTTAAAAACAAATGTTAAAAAAAAATTGTTTTCACATGCAACTTGGAAATAAGATATATAGGAAATGGGGTATAGAAATCTATCCTACCCTACAGGAAAATTGAAGGGGAAGGGAATAAGATAAAAGGAAGAGAGGTAGAAGGGAGGGCAGATTAAGGGAAGGGTATTCAGAATGCATACCATCTTGGAGTGGGGGCATGGATAAGAGGGGGAGAAAATTTGGAACTCGAAATTTTGTGGAAGTGAATGTTGAAAACTAAAAATAAATACTTTTTTTTAAAAAGATCAAAAAAAGAAAAAGAAATGGTGGGAGGCTGGTTTCAGAAAAAAAAAACATGGGAAGATCTGTATGAGCTGTTGCAAAGTGAAGTGAGAAGAACTGGAAGATCATTGTGCACAGTAACAGCAATGTTGTAATTATGATCACCTCTGAAACACTTGGCTACTTTTTTTTAATACAATGATCCGAGACAGTTCCAAAGGCCTCATGAGGAAAAAATGCCGTTCGTCTTCAGAGAGAGAGCTGAAGAACTCTGAATACAAATTGAAGTATAACTTTCTCACCTTATTTTTTTTTCTTTTAGTCCTACTATGGTTAATATGGAAATATGTTTTGCATTATTTCAACTATATAATTGATATTATTTTACTTTCCTTTTCAGTGAATGTTGTAGGGATGAGAGGGAGAAAGAAAATTTGATACTCAAAATTATAAAAAGGAAAAGCATGTCCAAAATAAATAAATAATTTTAATAAAAATATAGATTATGAAATACTACATTCTTATTTATTAAATTACAAAATATATTCCCTTTTGAAATAGTTGAAAAACACTATTTAGTCATATTTTTTCATATTTCCAATACACTCAACTTTCACACAGAAAGTATTGTGTCTCAATATTTCAAGTTGAACATTTTATCATTAAGCTGCTCTCAGCATGACTATTTCTTTAATATTTGGGTTATTGTCATTTCCCTGGAGTGGTAATGGTTGCCATCAGCATGGGAATGTAAGTTAAAATGCAAGGAGTAGAGCTAAGGGGATTCAGCATTCAAGGTCAAAATACTAATCCTAAAACAATCTATTGAAAACATAGTACAGATATACCCCCCAAAAGAGTGCCCTTACAAACACTGTTTTTCAATTTCATTGTTAATATATCATGTAACACATGGTGCCACTAAAATACTCAACTTATTTTGTTCCTTCCTCTGATTTTGAAGGGGCAAAACCAAACATCATCTAGGTCTCACCTATCTCACCTAGGTCTTGTATATTTCTGCCCTGCAACCTTTCATTTCTTATATCAGACACTGGAGATTTAATTAGCCAGAATTCATTATAACAGATTGCTTTTAGTCTAGAGGTAATATGTCTAGAGTCTGAAGGCTTCTGATCTTTGTGTCTATCTTTTCCTCTATTTTATGGTGTTCCTCTCAGTTGTTAGTTCAATCACAATAGCTCAGAGCCCCCAGTTAAGAAAATTCCTAACATCCAGGCTAAATTCCGTTTAACCTATGGACTCTGACCCATCAAGATTCTGGTTGTATCCCTGACTTCTTTATATTTAAAAGGAAATTCAGGATATAAGAACTATATAAGAAAAAAAGAAATGAGCAATGTAGATTATAATGTCATTTATTGGGTGGGGGTATTGAAAATAAAAAAGCAAACATTTTTGGAATGTCCTTGAAAAGGCAAGTACAAAATTGATTACTTCAGTCTGAGTCCTCTTTCCAAAACGCTTTTAGGGCTGAATGGCTCTGCCTTTTCTACTATTTCAGTTTTACCTTTAGGCTTTTCCTTTTCAGTTACTTCTTTCAATTGTTGCTCCATCTGTTGCTAATTCTTATCAATTTGGCTTATTAAATATCATCTTCTCACTGCAGCTATTATTGTTCAACTCTTGTAGTCCTTGGTCCTTCCTTTCACTCTTTCTCTCACAGTATATGCATGTCTCTTTAAGAGCTGCTCAATAGGAATTCAGATCTGCTTTCTGGCTCAAAGATAAAGATAATATCAAATCATTCTTGGGACTGAAAGGCAAAACTTATCCTTCTGAACTACAAATCCCAGGATACCATCAGTTCTCAAACTCTTATTATATTTATATCCAAACTCAACCGTAAATGAATAAAATTCCTGTAACTTGCCCTTTTTTTCCCATGCCCCATCTTCCTTCACCAATGCCACATTGTTTTTTCTAATTTCCCATAGATAAGATTATTCCTGTGAAAATCACTTCCCCTCATAATGTCACCTTATCTAATGGCCTGCTTTTCTAGAACTATTTAACAATTCTAGGTTGGTGTGACCATCAGACTCAAGACTCCTAATCCTGATTTCTCTACTCGAGATATTCTCTAGCTTATCAATGTGCTTGAACACTGGTGCCCAGTACCATTGTAGGGGGCCAGAAAGATTGTTAAGAGATGAATCAGTGCATTGGTTGGTAAAACAGTGTATCAATCAAGCCAGACTACTTTTATTACTCTTATTTTTGTTCAGATGGAGGGAGCATTCCTCTATATCCTGTCCAAATCACTCAAATCTTTATTCATTCCAATAAGTGGGAATAGTTAAAGTAATGAGAAGGCGATTCTGTCTCTGAAGTTGGTAGAAAGAGCTATTTGCTTTTTCATACAAAAAAAAAGTCTGTTTTCAACATTGGCCACCCTTTACTCCCCTTAACAAAGAAATTGACAGGTTTAATCCGTGTTTACTGTCTGTGAATAATGAGGTTGTGAGTAGAGATTTTGGAAAAGATTTTGATTCTTTCTTTCTATAACAATGCTATTACAGGGTTGCTTTTTAAAAATCTGGCATCTATATGGTGTTCTAAGGTTCGCAAAATGCTTTGTGTGCATTGTTTCATTTGATCCTCACAACCACCCTGTGGGGGTAGGTATTAAAATATTAATGCCCTCCTTTTACAGATAAGAAAACAGAGGCTTAGAGAAATCAAGTGACTTGTTCAGGGTCACATTGCTAGAAAGTGTTAAAGGGGGGATTTGAACCTGGGCATTTTGTGACTCAAAGATGAGTAATTTCTACTAGGTGCACATTTGGTATTAATCTGGACAACCAAGAAATAATGATGCCTTTAGGATGTCTGGCCAGTGTGGGATCACACACACACACATTATATATTTCATGCTTTCACCACTTGGTTTGTATGGTCTTCTGGTAGAGTCAGTTGGTTCCACTCTGCCATGACTTATTATATCAATAAAGCTTTGTCTAACTTGTACCCTAAAAAAAAAAAAAGATTTTGATCCATTTAAAAAGATGGCAGCCATAAAATAACCCTGATGTAACACAGGCTGAAGCAAAAGGGAGAAATGGACATAGATCCTATTTTGGTAGCCACACAATGAAGAGAATCACACCAAAAAGCAAGTGCAAACACAGGAAGGATCAGTCTAAAAGTGAGGTACCTGTCCATCCATTCAATGTGGAGTTCTAGTTTATCCCTTTTATCTCTATAGGGACACCATCTATTATAAGTGATGCTCTTTGATGTGGGGAAAGTATTCTTGCTACACACAGATGCTTTGCTAATTGTCAGAGCAATTTCTAATATAAGAAAGAACATATAGAAAACTGGAACAATAAGTTTCATTTTTTTAACTTTTGGCATTAGCCAGGGACTGCTACTGAAAATTTCCAATGTACTGATTAATTTCTACATAGGATGTAGAATTGGTATATGATATAGACTGGAAAAGCCTCTGGTCTTCTGAACCTAATCTTTTTCTGAACTTACCCCTAGAAAGGCTGTTTGTTTGTTATTTTTTACCCTAGCCATGCCCCCTCTTCTCCTACTTTATACCTTTTCTATTTTCTGGAAAGTATCTGTCTATAAACTTTCCTGTCAATATAATTTTTACCTCCTCAACTAAATCATGATTATGAGGTATGAGGCAGGGGCATGGGCTGGATTGGGGGTGCCACACCAGTACTTCTAAAATATCATACCCTCTTCAGCATCCCTGAGCCACCCTAATGCATGAAGTGGGAGGAGCAATAAGAATTCCCAGGACTCCTCAAATTTGTATGCCAATATGGGAAGTTCTGGAAGCAGCTTTCCTCAAAATTATACATGGATTTCTTCCTTGTTCTCTGGCACAAAAGCCCTCTCTCTGCCTTCCAAACATATCCTTGCCCCCTCTCCTTGTCCTACTGATGACAATGACTGGAACCTATGGACTCTGATCCATCAAGATTCTGGTTGTATCCCTTAACCACAGTCCTTAACCCTCCCAGCAGTTATCTCACCTTGATCCCTTGGAAGGCATGCTGGATTAAAAAAAATTATGGATTTAAAAAAAGTCAAAGGATCTGATTTCACATCCTGGCTCTGGTATTTACTACCTGTGTGACCTTGGGCAAATTATTTAGCCTCACTGTGCCTCAGTTTCCTCAGCTCTAGAATGAGTGTGACCTCCAGAAAAGGGAATGGATACCAGGTCCTTTCCATATTTAAATCTCTGACCTTTCTTCATGCCTTAGGTGCCTCCATTTAAATCATATAGCTTTCACTTATTAGCTAAACATACCCAGCAGGGACCTACTGTTATCAATATCAGTTGGGTTGCCCTTTTTTTTTTTCATACTCTCTTTACAATTCATCAATGGATCAGCTCAATTTGTTGATGGTGTTTATAGCCAAGTTCTGGTACAAGGAATCATCAGAATCAACCATTAAAAACTGGTAAAATCATGGATCTGCAGAGCCAGGCGCTATGAAAGGAAGGTTCAAGCCAGGAATCGCATCAGAGCCCAAGAGTACGTTAGGGTAGTAAGGTCAAACTTTAATAGACATGGAAGCCATTGAACCTTGCATAAGGATTCCTAAGGATCACTTGTTGACTTAAAAAAAAACACATATTAGTATTATCTATGTTGTATTTATTTTCATTTATTTTGTTAAATATTTCCCAATTATATTTTAATCTGGTTCAGGTTGCTCTCAGGAGTATTGTGGGTCAAATGCAGCCAGCGGGTTGCATGCTTGATACCTCTGGCCAAGGGAGAGGCTAGATCTTGGACAAAGACCTCAAGATTCAGAGAAGAATTATCTCAATTTACCACAATGACTTGTATGAAAGGTCCCAGCTTCCCCCGAAAACTAGAAAGTCCCAGCACTAATGCCCTCACCTTCCTTTACAGCAATGATCAAACTTTCACAATGGCAGATAGCCTATTTAAGTAGACAAGAATGGTAGTCAAAGCCAAAAATTCTATCCTGGGCCCTTAAATATACTTAAGAACTCCTGTTCACATTCTCATAAGCTATTAGAGTTGCTGTTCTATTCTAGTGGGCAAACTCCCCATGTAAGTGTGTTTTTATTTCCAGAAGAAACCTGACTCAAGCGGTCTGGCATTGTTACTAAGTGATTTGCTCTGAATTCTGCCCAGTTTAGACTAACTGCTTGCAGAGTAAGAGGACAGTGCATAAAATAATGCAGCCCTAAGGCCATTGTAATTTACAAAACAGAAAGGAACAGGGTTGACACAATCTCTCCTCTGCCACTCAATTAAAGAAACATGAGAAGTTAATAGCAATGCTATGTCATAAGGTGTTCTGAGTTAAAGCTTTAAAATATTAAACCTACTTTGTACAATAATTTAACCCTTTAGTCACTCCACAACCACTAAAATATAAAGAGGGGGAAATACTAATCATTTGTTTTAAATAACATTTTATGTAAATCTTTACTGCAACTGCATGAGGTAGGTGGTACAATTACATATTATATTCCATAATTATAATCCATATTTATTGTTATCCATAATTAACAAATGAGAAATCCAAGGCTCAGTGCAGGTAAGAGCTTGCCCATGCTTAAATAATTAGTAAGTGACAGAGTCTAGTAATTCTAAGGCAAGCTCTCCACTATGATCATCTCCTTTCTATGAGAGATGTGGGAAAAGATGCTGAGTTATGAAGGATTAAAGTCATACTTATTGTTTTAGGGGAGGGAAGAGAGGACAATAGATAGGAAAGGAAAAAAGAAGCAGCAAGGTAAAATACAGAGTGACCTCACATCTGGCTAAGTGATGGTGGAAGTATTCCATTTTATATTCTCACCAAGTGTAGAATGAGAAATGAAACTGGAACACTGAACAATGGGGAATTAAAGAACCTAACCAATTCTAAGTCAAACTTTTTTTCTTTTTTGGGGGAGGTGGGGATAGGGAGGATGGAGGGCAGACCTGTGGTTTCTTTAGTATTGGGAACTTCCAGGGGAGTAGCTTTTTCCATCAATGAAAATCCACGTGTTCTGTATTTAATTTGGTACAAAGAGAAGGTGAGTGACTTGTCAGGAGTCATGCAATGTTATCAGAGGCAAGATCTTCCTAACTCCAGCTCTTCCTAACCACAATCAGCTTGCCATCCATCGCACTATCCTGTTTCTCAAGAAGTATTACTAAATACAAAGATATTAAATTCAGAAATGAAAAAGGACTCAAATCATAATTTTTTTTCCTATCCAGCTTACTCCCATCTAAGACCTCAAAACCAAAATTTCTCTACTTTGACTCTAATGCTCCTAGATCACAGATAATTAGAGTTGGAAATGACCTCAGAGGTTACCTAGTTCAGCCCTCATTTTTCAGGTGCAAATCAAGTCTCCAAACGAGGGGATGACTTGCCTGCAATATAATTGGAACTGAATCCCTGTGATCTTGATGCCTCATTGAGTGCTTCTTCCACCAAGCAACTGTACAATTTCTTAAATTTAATGCAACCCTCTATGTTCAGTGAAGTGCTGGAAGAGGAGAAAAAGGAGGAGGGGGGTGGTTTTCTACAATGTTCCTTCAGAAAAACATTTAAATCATCTTAGCTGAACTAAAAACACTGAATTTCCTCATCTCCTTCAAGAGAAAAGGAGTCTTAATTTCAATTATGATAAGGAGTGTAAACATCAAAATTGCAATTCCCCACCCCAGTTGGCAGCAGGTAAACTGTCCAGATGTTCTGGCACACAGGAATCTGTCCAGAAGTAAAGACACTCCCCTGCACTCAATGAAAGCCATATACATCACATAATCACAATGAACAGAGCTGACTATCACACAAAAAGATATCAGGAAGATGGAAGGATATAAGCAGAAGAGGAACCATGTTGGCAGAATTTCAGAGATTCCCTCTCACTAGCTGCTACCCTCTTAGAAAGGAGCTAGCCTAGTCAAGAAGAACCAGTGTTGAAGATGACTATTGAACTAGTTTTCTGTCCTGGTCTCTTCTCAGCTGGAGTAAAGTGCTAATGATATAAATACAAAAAAGAAAAGAAAAGAAAAGAGAAGAAAAAAAGAAAAGAGAAGAAAAGAGAAGAAAAGAGAAGAAAAGAAAAGAAAAGAAAAGAAAAGAAAAGAAAGAAAAGAAAAGAAAAGAAAAGAAAAGAAAAGAAAAGAAAAGAAAAGATAGTCTCTGATCTCAAGGACTTTACAATCCAGTAGAGGAAGATGACACACAAAAGTAAACTGAAGATGGGCAGGAGAGGTACCCAGTGAGGGGGCATGATAGAGAAGTCCAAAAGGATGTAGCCAGATGGGAAATGTCTGAGCCTACATAACACAAGTTATTGCAGAGTAGGAGCAACAGGCAGTTTTGTAGTCACAATGATTGTTCAGACCTAAATGCACCCAAGATGTCTCCTTCTGCAATGTTTACTACCATGTCCCCTGTTGCTTTTTGTATGAGTGAGCTTGTGTCTTGCCTTAGAGTCTGCCTATTTGATGTTAGCTGTAGAGAATTGTGTCTTGACCCTCTATTCCCCACCAGACTCCATTGTGGACTCCTGGCTAGGACCCCACTAATCTGCTTTCATATGTGAAAGTTAAAGGGGAAAGAAGAGTTAACAGAATTGGCCTAAGCTGGTCAGACTGTTAATATTAGTAGCTGATGAAAAATAGCTGCGAATAAAGCTTACCAAATTTGGAAAATACAGCTTTGGGGCTCCTTCATCTCTATGCCTAAGAAAGAAGGCAGTAAACTCACAATAAATTATAAAAGTTACCATTTCTAATTAGGGCACAAATATAAGATTAGCATGCACTGCTGCCCATAACTGCAACTGTGGTTCATTAAAGAGAATGGAGAGACATGACTTATGTCTCACCCTCCAGTTCATGAGGGTGGTGGCACTTGTCTGTACGATGAGTAACTATATAATTTTTGTATAATATATGTTCTGCTTACAGGAGCACTTGCCTTACATGAGCACTAAGGGAATGTTACTGAATAGCAACTTGGGTACTATATCTGTGTAAGTTACCACATGTGGCTGCAAGCCCTGAGCTATCAGTTTGAGAAACTTCACAGACATTAGTGGGACCTAGACATTCTGTACTCTCTTTTCAGTCATTTGTGCATGCATAGGTGGGACTTGTCTTTTCTATTTCCATTCCTCTCCAGGGTCCTCACTCTAGGCACTAAATATAACCCCATCAAAATTCATAATTTGCTTGGCTCAGGTTTACCACCATTCCCAGAAGATTTCAATCCTTTTCTCAATTCTGTATGACCCTGAACTGATTACTCTTTCACATGTAGATTAATGGATGCTTTATTGTTGTGGAAATGAAATTAACAACATCAACTTATAAGTACCAAGCAGGGTACAGTCCTCATCTCCTGTGGGGCCTGAAATCCCAATGTCACAATGGCTGACTAATCATATCTGTCTTCCAAGGATCTGTCACAGCCTCTGTTCTCTTCTCCCTCTATACTCACTCATTTGTTCATCAAAATTGAACCCATGAGTTCAATTATCATCTCTATACACAGGGATCTATAGATCTAGCCCTAACCCTGAGCTGTACTCTTATATAATCAGCTGGTCATGGATATCTTGAATCTTTAAACACCTTGAAGTTAGTGTTTCATAGGTGTCTAAAATTCAATACATCTAAAACTCATTTATTCAGAACTCGTTAACCATTGCCACCCCAAAAAAACCTCTATTCTGAACTTCACTATTACTACTGAAGGTACCACTATCCTTCCACTCATTCAGGTTAACAACTTTGGTATCATCCTCAAATCTTCACTGTCCCAGTTTGTTGTCAAATCTTATTGTTTTAGCCTTCTCAATATATTTTGTAAAGTATACCTTCACAACCCTAGCCTCCAAGTACAGAGTTCTTTACTCCATGATGCATGAGATATTAAAATTTTTAAAAGTTACTAGAAATCATTAAGAATTGTTTAATGCAAATATGTTACAAAAAGTAGAGATTCTTTTTTCCCAAGTAACACTTTTTATTTTTTTCCATTTACATGTAAAGATAGTTTTCTACATTCACTTTTGTAAGATTTTGATTTCCAATTTTTTCTCCCTTCCTCCTCTCCTCTCTCCCCAAGACATTAAGCAATCAGATATAGGTTATACATGTTCAATCAAAATTAAACACATTTCCATATATCCCACATATTAAACATATATTAGATATATTATAAAAGAAGAATCGGAACAAAAGGGAAAAAACTGAGAAAGAAAAAAAAGAGAGAAAATAGTATTCTTCACACTATATTTGGACTCCATAGTTCTTTCTCTGGATGTGAATAGCATTTTCCATCATAAGTCTTTTGGAATTGTCTTAGATCATTGTATTGCTGAGAAGAACTAAGTTTATCAAAGTTGTTCATTGCACAATGTTGCTATTAGTGTGTACAGTGTTCTCCTGGTTCTGCTCACTTCACTCAGCATCAGTTAAAAGAAGAGATTCTTAGCAGAAACAGTACAGTACAGAGCTTTGAAAAAATGGGAGCACAGTGGTAAGAAGGCAGGGGAAAGTGAAAACAAAAAGCATTGAGATGGGTGGGAAGCAGCATGGAAAATAAAGTGAAAGTGTAAAAAAGATAATATTAAATATGTTCTTAAGACATTAGAATTAGAAAAATTAGAAGTCTTTAGAATTAGAAGTCTTTTGAGTCCTTATAGATGGTGACATACCCAAATTGATGAGTGATGTGTCCCTAATGTCAAGGTGATTTCAATTAAAAACCAAGGGGTTCAGATAGAAAAGAAATACCCTAACTCCTTCAGATATCCAAAAAGTGCCTCTGTACATTCAGCTAATACCTTTACCTAGTATTCCATGTTCAAATCAAGAATGAACTCCCTTGAATGACAGTAAACCAAAAGGTCAGGACAGAAGATAGTTGGTGCCTAGAAGAGATCAAGTATTTGAAGACTAGATCATCACTGTAGTGTCAGTGACAAAAAAGTGTTTAAACTGAGTTTAGAGTTGCAGTATACTTCGACTCCAATTCTTGTATAAGAACAAATTCCCTTGAGCTCTATAAAGAAAAAAAGATATATACCCTGTATGGATTATCGGATTTGGAACTGGAAGAAACCTAAGAACTCATTTAGTTTACTCCCATTCTTACCTAACAGATGAAAAGACTAAAGCCCAGAGATGGGAAATGAGTAGTACAATATCATACATAAGTGGCAGAAGCAGATATCAAAGCCATGCCTTTTGACTCCAAAATCCATATTCTAGCTTCTGCCAGATTTTACCGGGAGAAATCTCCCCCTTTCAAAAGCAGTACTGAGGGAAAGGGATACCCTCCCCCATTATCTAGTGGTGAATACAATAATCATTCCCTGGACTAGAATGTCACAATCCTGTACCATCATATGTCCTCCTTAACTGGATCATAAAATAAGTTGGCAGCATTTTATTCTAAAAACATAATGGATTTTAATGGTGGTTCAATGTCTATTTGCCAGCCTTTATTAAAGATATAATTTTAATATAAAGATGTTGGGAACATATATAGTCATAAATCTTTGGGATCTTAATCAGACAACATTACTAATTCTCTGGCAGTCTGATCATACTACTAAGGCACCACAGCACCAAAAGCAATAATGTACTTCATTTTTGGAGACAGGTTTAAACAGGACTTATTTGGGGCAGCCAATTTCCTTGTCAAGATTTTGAAAGTTCTTTGTATGTGAAGATTGCTGCTCAAGAATTTTGTGGTTCAGTCCTTTCAGTCTCCTCTGATTTTTCATTGACCCCATTTGGGGTTTTCTTGGCAAAGACACTAGAGTGATTTCCCATTTCCTTCTCCAGCTCATTTTGCAGATGAGGAAGCTGAGACAAATAGGCTTGTGACTTGCCCAGGATCACACAGATAGCAACTGTTAAAGGCCATATTTGCAATCAAGAAGATGAGTCCTTCTGACTCCTGGCTCAGCATTCTATCCACTGTGCCACCTAGCTCACTTGGAGGGATCCTACTTCCTGAAGTCTTTCAGGTTTCTCTCCTCCCCCATTCCCAGCTTCATAGAGTGACAAAACTACCCCAAAGTCATTTTGTCTATGTTCTATCTACACTTGTGTGTGTATGTATGTATGTATGTATAGACATAATCTCCAAATTTAGAATGTAAACTACTTGAAGACTGGGATAGTTTGACTTTGATCTTTGTATTCTCAGGGTTCAATATACTGCCAACATAATAAGGATTTAATAAATGTTACTGATTGATCATTTTTAAGGCATTCATAAGCTTTTAAAGACAAAAAAAGATTTCTTCTTTTTTAGCACTAGTGCTACTTGAAAGTAATTTTTAAACATTTAATTGTAATTTTTTTCTCAATTACATGCAAATAAAAACTTAGTATCCTTTTTTTTTAATTTTGAGTTCCAAATTCTCTCCCTCTCTCCCTTCCTTCCCTGGCCCCTCCTTAAGAAGGCAAGAATTTTGATATAGATTCTACAAGTGAGGTCATGCAAATTGAATGTAATTTTAAAAAATCGCTTTAGCATATCTTAAAATTCAGACATTTCAATAAATCAAAATGACCTGTCCCCAAATAGGGCATAAATCATTGGGATTTTTTTTGCAATATTTAGCAAAATAATAGCTAACGTTTATATAGTGCTTTAAGGTTTGCAGAATGCTTCACAAATATTATTTCATTTTACCCTCACAACAACCCTGGGAGGTAGGTGCTATTATTTATTATCCCTATTTTTTGGATAAAAGAGTGGAGGTAGACAGAGGTTAAGTGACTTGCAGGCAGGATTTGAATTTGGGTCTAGCCTAGTTTGAAAACTACCACTCTTTAGTCACTGAACCACTCTGCAGCTATAAAACATATCTGAAGTACTAATTTACTCTGTTATCTGACTGACCTGAAGTAGTTAATTCCTTCCCTGGAGTACTTCACAGAGGATCCAGGCCCATGTATCCCTCTACCTTCCAAGCAGACTAAATAAAAAATAAAGAATTTTGACTTTCTGGCTGAAAGATAATTGCTACTAAGAAATTAATTACTTATTCTGTTTGGCCTTTAGTAATTAGTAATTATTCTCTTCCAGAATCAAATGATGACTGTCCCTAGTATGTCCAGACATGGACATAAACCCCACTGGCTATAATGACCTCAGACTATGGAATTGTCTGTCCTTAGCCATCCAACTCGATATTGACATTCATCGAAACTGTGTGCAAGAACAGGCAAAAGAGTTGCCTAAGGTGATCTGAGCAGTGGGATGGAGGAGGCACAAAAGGAAAGATTATCTCTTCTTAAATAGGTTGAATCTGAGTTAGAATGCCCAGGAGGGGATCTGTGACTGACAGATTAGTGATACATTGGGACAGAGGTCAAGGGTGGAGGGACAGGTTCTGGAATTGTCAGCATAGCTGTTGTAACTAAAGCATTCAACCAAATGAGGTCACTGAGTGAAGGGGTGAAAAGGAAGAAAGAAGGGGGTCAAGGACTAATTCTTTAGAGAGGCAGAAAGATTTGTTAAAGAAACACTTCGCTGGATAAAACCAGCAAAGAGTTACACTGGAGAACTGAGTAAGAAGTGGAGGGTGATTGGAAAAGAAAGAAAAAAAATGTATTGGGGCAAATAGGCAGCTCTGCGTTTTGTGGTGTTGTTGTGGTTGTTTGTGTTGTGTTGTTTTTGTGTGATAAGAAACCAGACTTAATGTGATTCCAGAAGGATCTTCCAACGAGCAAATTCTTTACCAATTTATTTAGATCAGTATCTGCTCTGCAACTTATCATTTTAGAGAGATGCCTGAGGCCAGTGAGAGGTTAAGTTCTTGCCTATGGCCACATAGCCAGTAAATATGAGGCAGGAATTTAATCCAAGTCTTCCTGACTCAGTAAGGTCAGTTCTCTATCCAATGCTCTGTACAATACTGCCTCTCAAACAAAGGAGTAAAATGAATTAGGGCAAAGAACAGGGCAATTATGTATGTAGAGAAAAAAAAAAGTTTGGTTCTACATAGAACGAATCATCCTCCCTATAGGTGGCCAGGGGCAACATGTTGTTTTTCAGAGGATGTAAAAATGAGGTTGTAACCACTTTATTTATGGGTGAAAAAAGTGCTGTAAGCACATAACACAAGCTATTCATGCCAAAACAATAACCTGCATGAATAAATGAAGTAAATTGCCCTTAGCATAGCTAAGAGAAGCATGGGGAGGTGATGGCCTCTATATCATGATCTAAAAGCTAATTTTCTGAAAACCCTTTCAAAAAGGATGTGGATCATCCCTATTCCATATTGGATGACTACTATGTAATTCCTCTATAGCTCTATAAAACTGCCTTTTAAAACTGCTCTATTGGGCTCTTTTAAAAAATAATGCAAAGCTCATATTAGCAAGAAATGATTTATCATTAATTAGCCATTTATTGAGTGACATTACTCTGTAATATGTGAAGCCATTAAAATTGGAGGAAAGAAAACTGTCTGCATTTACTACATGTATTGTTAAGTCCTTTCTGCTCTCATCACATTAGAAAATGGAAATAATTTTTTAAAGTCCTGTAAGGGACTAGATATAGAAAGAAGGTAGGACTCTGCAAAAGTCTAGGATTTCTTTTTCAATCCATTCATAAACATTTATTTTGGACCTACTACATGCCAGGAACTATGCTGGGAGCTAGAGATACAAGGATAAAGAACTTTGAAGAGCATGTATTCTACTCTTCTGTATTCTAATGCAGGAGATGTCTGCATTCCCCACTTAAAATATATGCTCCTCAAAAACAGGGATTAGTTCTCTTCATCTTTGTACACATATTTTGCATATTTTTACAGATAAGTAGATTAGATAGATGATAAATAGATAGATAGATAGATAGATAGATAGATAGATAGATAGATAGAAGAAAGAAAGAAAGAAAACACATAAAAAGCACATTAATATTGGAGCACTAGTAGCTGGGAGAGGTGCAAAGACTTTATGAATAGAATGGCACTTAAGAAAAACAGGTTTTCTAAAACGCAAAAATGAGAAGGGAACGCATTCCAATCATAGGGCAGCCAACACAAAAACATGGATGGAGAGTACTATTTTTGAATAATAGCAAGGTACCCAAAATGTGGGACCATGGATTGCATGGAGTGAAATGATATGAAATAAGGCTGAAAAGGTAGGTTAGGTCCAGATTACAAATAGCTTTAGATGACAAAGGAGTGTATATTTGACTCGAGAGAGGAAGCTATTGGAGTTTATTTAATTAGGAAGATATGTAAAATGGTTGGAACTCAGCTTTGCTTAAATAACTTGGGCAGCTGTGTGGAGGATGGTTAGGGATGGGAAAACCGTGATGAGGCAGGAACATCAGTTAGGAGGCTATTACAATAGTTCAGACAACAGGTTATGGTGGCTTGTGTTAGGATGATGTCTATATGACTGGAGATAAGCGGAAAGATGCAAGAGATATGATTGGGTTTTGACTAGATATGAATGGTAAAGGAGACTGAAGATTTAAGAATGACACTCAGCTTTTAAACCCAGGTTACTATGAGGACAATGGTACCCTTGACAGAAATAAGAAAGTTTTGAAGAAGGGTGGCTTTTTCTAGGGGGGAGGTGATAATGAGTTCTGTTTTGAACATTGTGAATTTGAGATACCTGGAGGATGACCTGTTCAAAATGAACAACAGATACTTGGTAATATGGCATGAGAGCTCAGCAGAGAGACTAAGATGGGGTATAGCAGTGTGTTTTCACTTTGTGATTGGAAGACTGTGAGAGCATCACTGATAAAATGGAATAGCTAAATTTGACTATAGACCAAAATTTTAGTAGCTTATTAATCTGCCAGTGAGAGTTGGACTTTTTTTTCAAAGCTTTATAGCTCTATAGGGGAGTCAAAATTAAGAATTAGACTAAGCTAAGTAATGATAGAATCAGTGAAATTATTCTATATGTTACTGCAGGATGGAATTTATTTGTTTTATATTTTATTTTGTATAATATATGTACATATATTTAACTAGGTTAAAATACACACATACACATATATTCATGCATGTCTATATATGTATACATATATGTGTATGTATATATAATTTACCAGATAAAATAAATTCATATATACATATATGCATACATAAATATGCAGATATATAAACATATGTGTGTATCTTTTCATTGTTGTTCAGTTATTTTTCAGTCTTGTTCAATTCTTTATGACCCCATTGGGGGGTTTTCTAGGCAAAGATACTGGAGTGGTTTGTCATTTCCTTCTCCAGCTCATTTTACAGATGAGGAAACTGAGGCAAACAGGGTTAAGTGACTTGCCCAGGGTCACACAGTTAGTGTGCAAGGCCAGATTTAAACTCAGGGAGATGAGTCTTCCTGACTCTAGGCCCACATTCTAGCCACTATGATACCTCTCTGCCCATGCATATCTTTAGATTCTTAGATATTGATATTACTATTTTAACAAAAATGTGATTTAATTTTAAAATGCACTTATACAAGGAAGTATGTGTTAGAACCTTAAGTTTTTGTTCTCTCCCTCTCTCTAGACAAGAGTTACCCATGTCTAGAATAAATTTGCTCTTTGAACTAATCTGAGTATACAACATCACAGAACTACAGGTATAGAGTCCATAAAGGAAAGTCCTGAACTTGCTGCATTATGTATAACAGTTTCATTTATGTTTAAGTGATAAGGAATTTAACGAATTTAATTCAGAACTGGTCCTTCCTCCTTACACAATGATAAGGCGATGAGTGAACACAAATGAGTGGTTCTCCCAAAAGGAACCAAACTATACCTGATATATCTTTGAGATTTGGTGAGATAAAACTTGTGGCTAGAATTTCCTTCTGGATGTATATATCTTGGTCAGGGTGGGAATACTATTGTACATTAAGAGGGACTTTCCTTATTCAAGTAAGGCAATCCAAGAACCAGAAAGAGGAAGAATGATAAAGAACATTTGGGTCAAGTTCAATGGAGGGAAAAATAAGTGGCGATGTTATCACAGTATACCACAAACCACCTGGACAAGAAGTATATGATTTCAGAGAACAGGTTACAAACCTGGCACAGAGCATAATATTGTAGGGATGGAGGACTTCAATTATCCAGACATCTCCTAGAACTCTCTCATTGCCAAAAGCGAAACAGCAAAAGATTTCTTGACATATCTTAACGGTAATTTCATCCTTCAAATGGTAGACATTTATGAGGGGAAAAAAATCTGTTCTGTACCTGTCCCACTAAGATGTAAGAACTGAAGGAATTGGTTTCTAGG
This sequence comes from Phascolarctos cinereus, assembly GCF_003287225.1. Lineage (NCBI taxonomy): Eukaryota > Metazoa > Chordata > Mammalia > Diprotodontia > Phascolarctidae > Phascolarctos > Phascolarctos cinereus. Next base: position 549,154,177 of record NW_027555847.1, on the reverse strand, counting down.
CTAGACATGAGGGGAAATGAGAAAGAAAGGGAATACTACCTCCAAATAGTTTGGCATGCCTCATAAATTAGAAGTAAACAAATTTCAAGGAATTCAGGGGAAGAACAAGTAGGATCTCATCAATGAAAATTCTCCAAAAGGAAGTCAGTTCAGAATAAGAAATTTAAAAATGAAATGCTTAAAAAACAAAAAAGTAATTTTGACGATGATGGAACATAAGAGTTGTCTGAATAGCCAATATGAATACACTGAGAATTCACCAAATAATTCAGTTTATTTTTTAAGATATGTAGAGAAGATGGAAATAAGTACAATTAACAGAGGATGAATACAAAAACAATGAGCGATCCTATAAAATTAGTGTTATAGTTAGGCAGACTAAAGAGCAAAAGGAGTATAGCCTGGCAAAGAAAACTAAAGACAATTTTTAAAGGATTTTTTTTGCTGTTGTTTACTTTTGTTTACTTTTTACTTTTTAAACTATATTAAAGGAAAATCTCAAAGCCGCAATAGACCCACTGCTCAGAGTGGATGCAGTGATAGAAGAGAGAGAGCAGAGGTTTTTGGTTCATCTCTTGTTACTGTTTTCTCCACTAAGGTAAATGCCTTTTGGAATACAAAGGATAGAACTTAGGAGAGTAGTCTCCAGACTGGACAGAACAAAATGGCTATCTGTGAGAGGCAGCATAGAGTAGTGGATAGCAAACTGGCTTTAGAGCCAAAAAGACACGGGTTTAAGTACTGTCTGTGACACCTATTGGCTATGTGACACTGGGCAAGACACTTAAAGTCTCAGTATCCTAGGCAACTGTTTAAGACTAAGTTACAGCAAAGGTGGTAACCTGCATTGGTAGAGCAAATTTCTTACCAGTAGCTTCCTCTACCAAAGAAAGCACTAGGTCTAGTCCCCAGCTCACTCCTCCAAAGATAATGAAAAAGATTATAGGAGAGAAGCTAGCCAAACTACATGAATTTAAGTACCTGGCCCAGATGAACCATATGCATAGATAATGAAAGAAATGGCATTTGTTGTTACTACAGCACTATTACTTATATTTGAATGATAATGGAGAATGGAGAAGTAAAAATGTTTGCCTAATTTTCCCCCAAAGGGAAGAGAAATAGAGGCTATAAATTAGAGTCCAATAATGTTGACTTTGAATCTTGGCAAAATTCTAGGACCGATCACTAGAGGTCGTGGCTTGCTTGAGTGAATTCATTAAAGAAAGGTTGAATTGCCAATAAGTGTCTAGGGCAAATGTCTTAGGGAAAGAAAAACATAGCATGAGGAAGGGAATGCAAAGAAATAAACCACATTTGTGAAAATAATCTCCCTTCAAAAGGAAAATCAAGGAAGATTATCAAGGAAAGAGATGTGTATCCTACTAGAAGTAGGAAGCGATAATAGTGCTGAGTATATGTCAAACTTGGAGTCAACAAGACTTATCTTCCTGAGTTTAAATCCAGCCTTAAATACTATCTATGTGACCCTGGGCAAGTCACTTAACTCTACTTGCCTGAGTTTCCTCATTCTTAAATGAGCTGGAGGAGGAAATGGCAAACTGTTCCAATATCTTTGTCAAGAAAACTCCAAATGGAGTCACAAAGAGTCAGACACAACTGAAACAAGTGAACAACAATGTATATCAAATAGGCTACCCTAAATCAAACTGGGAATTTCCAAATGAATTTCACATCAAATTGATCCTGGATAATCAACAAACAAAGCAATGTGAGCACATACTTCCAGGACTAGTAGCCTTGACATTTGTTGTTATCAGCCTTTCCAGGTAGTAGCCTTAAAGATAGACAATATCCACAAATGTAAAGTAAACTGTGCTGTTCTCAAATCTTGACCCTTTTTTTACTGGTCTTGGTACCAAGAGCAATGCAAAGCCCTTTATTGAGTAGTATTGAGTATCCAGTATTGAGCACTGGAAAGAGAACTGGATTTGTGGTTGCATGGGCCATGTTCAATCCTGCCTCCATCACTTCAAAGTCAAGTGATCAAGCATTTATGAAGCATTTACTATGCTCCTGACACTGCACTAAATACTGGGGATATAAGGGAAGGCAAAAGACAGTCCCTGATCTCAAGGACATCACAATCTAATGGGGGAGACAACATACAAACAACTGTGCACAAACAAGAGAAGATGGAGATAATCTTAGAAGGAAGGCACAAGTAATTTTTAGCAATTACTTCACATCACTACACAGATGGCAATTATAGCCATGAAAGTAAAAGATGCTTATTCCTTGGAAGGAAAGCTATGGCAAATCTCCATAGCATACTAAAAAGCCTTGCCAACCAAAGTCACTTTTCCAACAAAGGTCCATCTAGTCAAAACTACGGTTTTCCCAGTAGAAAGGTATGGCTATGAGAGCTGGACTATAAGTAAAGCTGAGTGCCACTAAATTGATGTTTTCAGATTATAGCGCTGAATACTTTTGGGAGTCAATTAGATTGCAAGGAGATCAAATCGGTCAATACTTAAAGAAATTAATTCAGCCTAATCTAATGGAGGGTCAGATACTGAAACTGAAGCTTAAATGCTTTGGCCAAATAATGAGAAGGTGAAATTCGTTGGAAAAGACATGGTTTTGGGAAACATTGAAGGCAAAAGTAAAGAAGAATGGCAGAGAATGAGATGAATAGATAGTGTCATGGAAACAATGAACATGAACTTGGACAGACTTCAGCAGATTGTGGAGGACAGAAAAGTCTGGCAACCCTCAATTGGTTGTTGTCCTTTCTCGAAGAGGACCAAAATGACGCCACTATGTTGGAGTCGAGGTACAGTGTATCCGACTGTGGCTGATCAAATTGATATGAGCTCAGAAGGTTCTACCACAGGTCATGCGCAGATAGTCTATATAAAAATTTGGAATAGAAATGTCTAAATTTGTGCATCTCATATATCTTTTGAGCTACTGCCATTTTGCTTTGCTTATAGAGCACAGCACCATCTTTGATGCAGGCATGCCATGATGCGCAATCCTTGCCAGTATTTCCCATATCACACAATTGATTCCAAAGTTCTTCAGAGAGACACATCAATACCCATTATTTCATAAATAAGGCAAGTACAACCCAAAGAGATTGCATTTTGTCCAAAATAACACAGCTAGTTGGTAACTAGAACTCAGTTTCTCTGACCCCCAGACCAATGTTCTTTTCATTATAACAGACTGTTATAAATGGATCCCGTGTAAATATGAGGTCTGATCTAGGTAACTGAGATAAACTTAGAATGGTTTGTTTATTCAAAAGAAAGTATCTTTCTAGATCTCCAACACCTCCTCGTAGCATGCATGTGACTGGGTTCTCCAAAGTTTTGCCAGTAGAGCCCAAGTACTGGCAGGTCTTACAAAATTATCCAGGCTCTAAATATGAACCTGGCAAAATGAGATCATGTCTGTCATCTGAGGACCAGTCTAACTGAACTCAAATACATTCATCACCAGAAGGAAAGTCAGCAGGTGATGGATATTTTTGGCCACAGCAGCTCACAAAGGCTGTTGGCTAAAGACATGGAGGGGCCACCATCTGTGCAGGCAAAGGAAAAGCCCAAGCTAATGAAATCATGCTTTCTTGAAAAAAAGTATCTTTTTGGAATGGTTGGCTGTTCCTGGGACCTTCTCGTTCCTCTTGAGTTCTCAGGGTATTGGATGACCCTGAGCAGTCATCTGAATATCATGTCTTTCACTTTTGAGATCCTCTTTGGTTTCCTAGAATCAGCAAGGTTTGGTCATGTGAGTGTCATTTGCTGATATTTAATAGAGATCACAGGAAGTGCAATTCCCACTGGTTGAATATTCAGAGAGGATGCCTTAATTTACCAATTTTCTGTGTTATTAGAGAGAAGATTTAGAAAAAAAGCAGATTTTAAAATTCAGAGATGACAGAGTTGGAAACAGAACCCAGACTTTATGTCTTTGCTTTCCAATGCCCTCTCTAGTACCCCACATTGCCTGACTCAGTAAGGTCTACAAATCACTATACACATACACGCACACATATATGCATATATGTGCATATGTATATATACATACACATACACACAGATAGATAGATAGATCCTTACAAGAGAGAAATGGATGTTGTTATTATCTCTATTTTGGAGACATGGAAACCAAGGTTAAGTGACTTGCCCAGGATCATATAGCTAATACACATCTGAAACAAAATTCAAACACAAATCTTCCTCATTCTAACTCCAGGTCTCCATTCACAACATCATGCTGCCTACTCAAGGTCATAGCCAACAATCAACCCTATAAACCTGCATCTTAGGGCTATTAAATTTTTATAGGCAGCAGAAGCACAGCTAGCACACATTAAATGAAAAAAGGTTAACGCCTTGCCTATAACATCTGACACCCCTGGTGAATAAACCAAAGATACGAGTCTCAGAATCATATTATTAATTTATTCTTCAAATGGCCATTTGGCTCCTAGTAGCTTTCCTTTAGCCATTTTTCCCCTTAGATCTTGGCTATGTTCTCTTATGGTGGTTGGGCAGATGTTTTGCAGCTGTTGTACATCAGGAAACAGTTTTACAGCCCTGTCTCTCAAAGAAATAAATATAAACTTGTAGGTTATAGAAACCCTATTTCCCATATTAGTGGTAGGAACTGGGAATGTGGTAATGGCTGCCACCTAATATGTGCAGAGGGAAAGCCATCCCTAAAAAGGTTCCCTGCACCTCGTGCCTTTTTGAAAAATGATAGCTTTCCCACAAGACATATGGAAACAACTGCTTCCCTGAATGTGTAATGTCTCAGGGCACAGATGAAGCCAATCTGTTTGACAGATAACAGCAAGAAGAGAAATACATGAACATTTCTCTTTGGGCCAAGAAGCAATAATGTGCCTTACTAGAGTTACTGCCTCTATTAAAACTAGATACAGGATATTAATTGTGCCGCTACCAGAGACAGGAACAAGGGCTAGCATGCCATTGCAAAACAGCATGGATACTGTCACTTCCCAGTTCAAACTTCTCTAATTAAGTCCCAATGGGGTCTCCTGTTCATTTCAGTAATGTGAAATTCACAGAATAAATGATATTTAAAGAGAAGAAAAAAAAATCCTTGCACCTAAATTGGTTACCAGTTCAAATCCTTCCTAGAAAGACTGCAAATGATCAACCTCCTCTCCAACAGTGGCTTATTTATCATTGTGGAATTGTTTGTTAAAAGGTTTAGGCTGGCTCCTGGGAGGCTGGTAAGAATCCTGTGAGAGTCAGTGCAGAATTTGAACTGTGAGTCACGACACTGTATCTCCAGCCTGAAATCCAGCTGTTTTCCATCCTTCACATAGCTCTGCTGGGAGCTATCATGTTCAGTTCCCAGCAGATAACACCTGACATGCTCTTTGGCCAATTAGCCTGAAGTCAGATATGTCTCAGATTCTCCCTGTAGAACTCCAGTAGTGCTCCCCAATTGCTTCTGTTCTAGGTTAGTCACCCCAAAGGCAATGTTTCAAGGTGGTTTAGAATTGGGGCAGCTAGATGGTGCAATGGATAGAGCACCAGCCCTGGAGTCAGGAGGACCTGAGTTCAAATCCTGCCTCAGACAAATAACACTTACTAGCTGTGTGACTCTGGACAAGTCACTTCATCCCAATTGCCCCACCAAAAAAATAAATAAAAAATAAGGTGGTATAGAGTCCCCAGTTTGTCTGCATAAGCTCTGACACCAGAACCACTCTCTGGATTACTCTTGTGCAATACAATTCAACTGAATGAATTCATGCCAAGGAGGGCAAGCAGGCCAGCAACGTCAAAAAGCCCATACTTAACTCCCCAGTTGGGTCTTGCTTACTCTGTCTCCCTAACGTATAACTCCTTTTTCTTCTTACTCTCTGTTCTGCCCAACCTCCTCTTCCTCCAGCTCCCCTGTTCTCTTGCTCCATCTCATGCTTCCAGGAAAAATTCATAGACAGATCCCAAGTAACTTCCATAATCCTGCTTATCTAAGGTGTGAGCCATGAGTAGATGGGCAGAGCACATTTCCCTCATTTCATGATCCTACTACATTTATAACCTCCTGCTCTACTTCCTCACTTGCCTCACTCTCATAACTTTCTCCTCTTATTTATCCTCCATTTGACTTTTCTGCTCTTAGCCCCCAACCAAAAAGAATAAAAGAATTAAATTACAAAATGCATTTTAAGCACTAGAGGTCTCTCTTCCCAGTTTCCCTGACCTTTTCCAATTATGAGCTCCCAGGTGCTGGCAATATCATGTTCATCCTGGTCATTGCACACTCCACCCAACTACCTGCAGGGGCACTTGGAGAAAATTACAGTCTCTACCTTTCTTAGAGAACTACTACCCTTAACTCTAGTTCTGTCCCTTTATGGGGAGCAGCTGCTTACCTCTGTAATCTGGAACAGAGCTTCTTGGACTTTTTTTTTGCATCATGGACCGCTTTGGCAATCTGGGGAAGCCTAAAGACCCCTTCTCAGAATAAATTTTTAAAATGAATAACATAAATTACATATGATTACAAAGGAAACCAAGTACATTAAATACAATTACCAAAATTAAAAACAAAGAAACAAGAACAAGTTTATGGTTTCCGTTTTAAGAACTTATTCCCCACTCCTCACCCCCACCTGCTCTGGTGGGGAAATGTAAATTTACTCAGTTGGAATATGAGGAAAACTCACTTCTCCCTGAGCCGCTATATTTCAATGAACCCTAATCATATAAACATAATAGCATAATGGAGTCATATGAACATAACATAATGGAGTGCCTTACGAACATGGCTTAACTGTATATATTTTCTTGTGATCAAAGGAATAATTTTTAAAATGGAGTAACAGCAGATTTGAATGGATAGAACCACCATGTGGACCATATATCCGTGATTTCTCTCAAACTTAGTGACCCTTAACTAACTATAGGCACATTCCAAACCCAGGATTTCTTAGACAAAGCTAAGGCACCTAGATTCAGCTGCTCCCCATCAGTCACTTCCAGTGGCAGTGAGCAAAGATTTCCAATGCTAGCACTAGCAAACATTCATAATGCTTTGCCACTCATGGCCTAAATATTTCCCCATTTGCTTTTCTATTCATAGCTTCCCAAAGGGTCAAAGCCAAGTCAGTTGGGGACTTCAGAAACTAGGTCAACTCAGTTGGTCTCTGGCTCCTCTTCAAGGACAGCCACTAGCCATCTGTATTTGGATGTTGATTGCTCCTCTGGTTGAATTTCCTTGCTGCAGGCTGCTCTGCTCTGGCTATATCTCCAGCTTCTTCTGTCTCAACACATGCCTCATGAGTTTTTTCTGGCCCAGAGGTGTAGCCTTGCTATTGTAATTTCAGTATGGAAACCAGAGCTACTGAAGCAGGCTTTCTCTGTCATGTGTTAATTCTATCTTATCTTCTCTTTATCTCCACTATTTCTCCTAAATTTGACACTGGTGAACATCTTTGTCATTTCTGCACTCTCCTGTCACCCCCAGTCCAATCTAGATTCTTTTTGACTTTGCATGATTTAGCTGCCAAAGTTCTGTGGGTGTCACCAGCTAAAAAACCCATCCAAATTATTTTTGTTTGTTCGTAACAAAGAATATTGTAATAACATTCAGGTTTAACTACATCAGTGAACAAACAATTATTAAGCACCTCCTATGTGAAAGGTACTTCGATTAGAGTTAAGGATACAAAGAAAGACAAAAAAAAATGTTCTTCCTCTGTCTCTGACTTGAACTTTTGACCTAGCAATGAAGAATCCTTTCACTTCCCTTGGACCACATAGAGTCCAATGCTTTAACATCACAAAAAAATAAATAGTTCTGGCAGTATATCTATTTTACCATACTATCATTCCATGGGAGTAGCATCCTTGGTTAATAAAGCCTCATTAACAATTGCTGGTAGACCCCCTCAAGCTTTCCAAGAACTTGTTTTACAATAATGGAAAGAAGATCACAGTTTTCCCCAAAATTCAATTTCAAATGCCTTACAGCAAAGAATAAAATGCTTGAAATACAGAATATATATACTATCTGTTGCAACATCAAAAGTACAATTACTGAAGGGGTCGCTGTTAGTTACTGAACCATTTGTGGGTCATAAAAAGACTGGATTTTTTAAATGGACAATTTCTCCTCCATCTTGAAGAGCTCTGCACTAGTCTATCAAGGAAAGAGACAACTATTTTCTTACAAGCTCTCCTTATTTTTCCATATAGTGAGAAAATCAATTAACTGATTCACTAAAAAAATTACATGATTCGATTCTTACATTTTATTTTATGTCCTTGCAATAAGTGACTTGTCACATATATGAACATGTAAACATGACTATTACATGTTTGGAACTTTTCCCCGTTCTGGTTCATTTGACTGTTATTACCATATTACCTCAATAGAGAGGCAACTAGGTCATTAGCAACTCATTAATCTTCAGAAATTTTTGATCCCTCAGGATCACATATCAAGTTAGAGTGGAGGGAAAATACATTTCACATATTGGCAGTAGAACTGATTGAAGAGTTGTTATGGGACTCTGGACCCAGAATTATGACCCCTGTGTCCTTCAGGTTAAATTTCAACTCTAGACCCACTAGAGGTATAACACATAGCATGTTCTTGACTTTCATTATGTTAACAAAGAATCCATGTTTCCTAACAAGTGGTCCAAAGATAAATGAGTTCTGTTAAGCACAGATTGGTGAGATAAAAGATTGCTGTGATATTTTCCATATCAATTTAATCTATGATTGACTCTCTATCAGCATAGCTGTGATCCTTTTATCCTATGCTCACAGTTCTAGCTGATTACTTTATTTACAGTGACATTTTACGATGAAAAAAGCCAAAAAAGTAACAAATGAATGTCATTCCTCCTCTCTCTCTCCCACTACAAAATATTCCACCGCCATTCTTGGACATATATTTGGATATACACACAGATTCATCATGAAAATAAATTGTGCTAACTTTATACAGACTACTTTGTACCAAAGCTATGCTTCGTGCCAGATCAGAGTAAATGGAGTCTATAAAGAAGCTATAAAGGGGATTGATTTCTAGTAAATTGCTAGGAGATCTTTCCCTGCCCTTCATCTGATTGTTCCCATATATTTCCTGATTTCTTTCTAGGACTGCATTCAAAAGCAAATTCTGAAAGGAGTCTCACTGCCCAAATACAATTTTTTGAGAATATGCAATTGCTCAGTGTGAGATTTTTCCCATAGGTGTGATATCCACTATTGCTTAATTCATATCCATACCTAGTAGCAATCACAATGTCCCACAATCTTAGAACTGAGCCTGAACGTGAATTTTCTGTGGGTCAAACCTTAACATCCTTAATGAATGTCAAGCTCTGAAGGAAGACCTGCAGTGATGAAAGATCCACTTACTCCCAAGGTAATCTAATCTATTTTTGGACACTTTTTCCTTACATCAAAGTGAAATCTACCTCTCTTCTTTTGGGTGTGGCTCTGCCCTCCAGACTGACATGGGGGACGAGAACCATTGCTGCACATCCTGTGCAGTGGCATTACCCATGTCACAAGTCCAGATAGGTCCACAGCAGAAGCAACTCTCATTCCTAAACAACAACACATCCCACGAGGCAGTTCTGGGAAAAAAACAAAAACAAAAACAATCACAATGCCCAAGCCCCACTCATTCTAAGTTCTTCTTCTAGAACAACAGGGTCCCAAAATATAGCAATGCTTCAGGGTGCTTAAGAGACCTCCCAAGAGTATCACAGAATACTTTAAATTCTGGAGGGAAGCACAACTGTATTTTGACATTTGTCAGATGTCAGGCAAACTACTATCTCAAAGTAGTTCAATATTAGACTGAGTTACATTCCTTTCAATGATGTTCTCAAATGTTCAAAATACATTTTTGTTTACCTATACTTTGTTCTATACCAGGAAGTCTGAAACTCATGGATCAATTGAGCTTGGGAGTTATGAGTTGCAGTAGGGTAAGATAGGTGTCTGAGCTAATTCTAGCACCACTTCAGTGAAGCCTGGAAGTAGGTGGCTACCAAGCTACCTAGAGAGGGATGATTTCAGGTTGGAAATGGAGCAAGTTAAAGATTCCATACTAATTGTTAGCAGGATCTGAACTCTGAGTGGCTACTTCACTTACAGTATAAGGAGACTCACAATAGATGAGGAGAAGGAGGAGGAGGAGGAGGAGAAGAAGGAGAGGAAGAAGAAGAAGAAGAAGAAGAAGAAGAAGAAGAAGAAGAAGAAGAAAGAAGAGGAGAAGGAGAAGAGGAAAGGAGAAGAAGGAAAAGGAGGAGGAGGAGGAGGAGAAAAAGAGGAGGAGGAGGAAGAAGGAGAGGAGGAGGAAGAAGAGGAAGAAGAAGAAGAAAAGGAGGAAGAAGAAGAAGAAGAGGAAGAAGAAGAAGAAAAAGAAGAGGAGGAAGAAGAAGAGGAGGAAGAAGAAGAAGAAAAGGAGGAAGAAGAAGAAGAAGAGGAAGAAGAAAAAGAAGAGGAAGAAGAAAAAAGAAGAGGAGGAGGAGGAAGAAGAAGAAGAAGATTGTCATAAGGCAAGGCATATTGTTTGTCATTGCTCTCATAACTATAGCACTAGGTACATTTCAGTAACAAAGTTCTTTTTCATCATTCAGCTGTCATTCACTAGGAAACAGAATCTAGAAACATGTAGTACAGTGAAATGAACACTGACTCCATTGAATCAAGTAAATTTGGGTTCAAATACCACCTCTGGTGATCATCCTATGTGAGACTTTTGGGGGAGACACTAAAAGGTCCCTAAGTCTCAGCCACTGGCATCTGTATAACGAGCAGTTTGCATTGGATGGCCTCTGAGATTTCTTCTACCTCTAGAGTTACCCTGTGAACTCAGTAGTAAGAGCTGTTAGATATGTAATACTGTTTCTAATCCTTCCTAGCAGACAAAATCTGATAGAAGAAGGGAAAATAACAAGTAGAGTTGAAACATCTTACAGAATCACAGAATTTGGATATAGATGTAAGATACTTCAGAGATTATTTATTCCAATCACTTTGTTTTACACAGAAGGAAAATGAGGCCCAGAGCTCCTGACCGGAGAAAAAACAAAGCTTCATAGGGCATTGATACTCTAAGCAGAAAGACACAGGTATATATCTATATGGTGCACTTTTCCCTTTCATGTTCTACTTCCTCACTGGAGTTAAAGTCTGGGAGAGCTAAATACAGTTAAAAATGGATGGAGGATTACTTTTGCAGGTTATGCAAACTGAAAGACATAGAATTTATTCCATTAGCTTGAGTCATAACTGGAAGGATGATAGCAGCTACAAGAGCTGTCTGAATCCCTGAGCTACAATCAAGCCTGGAAGAGCTTCTGACACTAAGCTATGATTCAGGATGAGATATAAAGGACCAATCTGCTCAGGGGCTATTTATAAAGTCAGAATTAAATTCAGCTGGGTTAAAAAAAAGTTACATATTGATACATTAGTTGTACTGTCAATACTGTTTTCTATTCAAATGTGCTTTTAAAGTATTATAGTCTTGGGTAAGCTAGGTGGCGCAGTGGATACAGCATCAGCCCTGAAGTCAGGAGGACCTGAGTTCAAATACGGCCTCGGACCAAACACTTGACACTTACTAGCTGTGTGACCCTGGGCAAGTCACTTAACCCAAATGCCTAAAGGCAAAAAATAAAATATTATATTCTTTATGATTGTTTGGCTGTTTTAATTTTATGACAATCTGGTTGTTTTAATAAACAGTTACATTTTTATTAACGGTGGAATTGCCTAGTGACCTTGGGCAGAGAACTTCCATTGGATATACCTCACTGCTTGGACAACATGGCTTCGGTACACCATGGTGGCAATATGCTTAAAATATTTGTTTTCTGAGAGTTTTGTTTGAAAGCTAAAACTGTAAAATTAAGCGATCATTAACTTCTCACAGTCTGCGGTTAGTAGACTCGATGAACTTTACACTATGTAAAAAAAATCATACAATATTGGACTATGTTATCAAAAACTTGGGGGAATAAATTTCCAGCTAAGTCATTTATCTTTTCATTCTACTTACCTGAAACATGACATTTTCCTCCATTTGGCCTTTGAAATGATGTCTAAGCTCAGCAAATGGAAAGTTACCTTCTACCCACTATCATGAAGATGTTCAAGTTGGCCATTAGATTTTGGGGGCTTTTGAGTTTAGGATATATTAAATTGAAAGTTTACCTACTAACTGTAAAATTGACAATACAATGAAAATGATGGAAGGATATATTTTTACTCTGTGCTTGTTCAACATATGAACTCTCTGAGACAACCTTGGTTTTTTCAGCTTCTTTGCAGATTTCAACACTGTTTACTTTGTTTTTCAAAATGTTTTAAGCTCATATCCTTTAAAGGGTGCTTTATAGTTTACTACATGGGTTGTTTGTTGGGGCAACATCCACAGTTCATCATAAAGAAAACAGGGTAAAATTCATTCAAAGTATCACCAGGCAGTTCTGCCAGAAATTGAGTCACTCTGACCGATGCCACATGGTTAGCTCTAGGTTTCCTCCCAAACAACTAAGGTTAGCTGTCAAAGTACAGCCCAAATTTTAATACAACCACCAAGACCTCCAGAACACTCAGGGAGAGCTATTCAGCACCTTAACAGAACAGGTCTGACCAGATTGGTGCCTGATGTACATTGTAAAGCTGGTAAAACATTTCTTTATCTCCCTCTCCTTCTGATGCTCTCTTCTTTGTCTACTCCTCCCACCACCATCTAAAGGGAAAAGCCTAGGAGTAGATTTCGATTTGGAAGAGACAATAAAGACCATCAATCAGGCTTTCTGGTAATTCCGTGAATATCAATAAATAAATCTTTCATTGAGGCTCTCTATTTTCTTTTTCTTCTTTCTTTTCTTTTAGCATTGCTCTTATCACTAGCCACCTCCATTATATTCCCCTTAACTCAAAAAATAAAAAACAAAAAAAATAAAAACAACTCTATCTCTTATAACAAGTTAGTACAGTTAAGCAAAACAAATCCACATACATTGGCTGTGTCCAAAAACACCTTTCTCATCCTATACTTACAGTACATCACTTCTCTGTAAGAAGTGGATAATGTGCTTCATCATTGGTCCTCTGGAATCATGGTGACTTATAATTGATCAGATTTCTTAAGCATTTCAAAATTGCTTTTCTTTAGAATGCTTGAGTCAGAATATAAATTGCTCTCTTGGTTCTACTTACTCCATTCTGTGTTCTTATGGCAAAAAAAAATATTCATTATATTGTCATTTCACAATTTGTTCAGACACTTCCTAATTGTATAAGAGGCAATCTAATGGAAATCTAATATAAGCTCTTAGTTCTAGTTCTTCCCTTTCCCTCGCCCACTTGCTTGCAGTTATTTCTTCCGTGGTATTATTTTCCCTCTTAATTCTGTTCCCCACCACTCCCCATCTCTGCTTGTTTCTCAACTGAGTTTGATGTATTTCTACAGCCCCCCCAAAAAGTTTATATGTGCTCAAACCTCCTTTGTCTGTTAGTAATGAGTGAGGTTCATCTAAATCCTACCTTGTCCTTCCTCCGTGTTTGTATATTCTCATGCACCTCAATTATGAAAACTAGCAAGCTCCACCCCCTTCTTCCTCCTTTCTGTGCTGCTCTTGTCTTCTTTTTCCTCTTCCTTCTTTTCCCCCATAGTGAAAAGCTCAGCGAATTCATCTTAAAATCACACTCTGAGGGAGCACCCACACACATTTTCTCCGGAGTACCATCTATTTTATATAACCAGCATATAATGCAGCTGCCCTTTCCTGATAACATCAAGGAGGAAGATAAACAAAATGGCAAGGCAGACCAGGAGGGGAGTTTCTACATGGTGAACACAAAGTTCTCTTTCTGATCTATTCACCGAAGACAGGAGAATGCCAAACTCATATGCTAACATAAGATGTATATATAATGTCACTGGGGGAAGGGAACCCTGATCCAAGCAAGAAATACTGCTTAATATGATGAGAGAGAGAGAGAGAGAGAGAGAGAGAGAGAGACAGAGAGAGAGACAGAGAGAGAGAGAGAGAGAGAGAGACAGAGAGAGAGAGACAGAGAGAGAGAGAGAGAGAGAGACAGAGAGACAGAGAGAGAGAGACAGAGTGAGAGACAGAGACAGAGAGATCCTATATATTATACATGGGATACATGTATCCTATATATACAAAGTATATGTAGATATCAAATAAATATGTACATATGCATACATATGCATATGTATATATGTATAGGTAAGCATGTGTATATATAAAAAGTGTATATATATATACATATAGATAGATTATCAAGCTAATTAGATGATAAAGAGATGAGAGATAGACACATATAGATACATACATACATACATATATATACTGAAAAAGACAGAGAGACAGAAAGAGAGAGATAAGGTAAATATACACATATACACACATCCCTGAGAGTTTGTAAGTGGGCTTAGGCACTGGTAGCTTTGATGTATTGCTAAAGAGGGTTGCTTAGTCTCATGTAATTTCTCCAGCCTTGGGTTCTAGGCACCTGTACAAGTTATGCCTTTCCTGCTAGGCAATAGCATACTCTAAAAGTCCTCACTCTCCTCCCACCCACAAAAAGGTTAGCTTCTTTAAATGCACCAGAGAAGTCCGATTTCAGTGAGAATTCACTGAAGCAATAACATTTATTTTCCCCAGCAGGAGCCGTTCCTTCATCACTGCTTCTTTTTAACCCAATAAGAAATGAAACCAGTGGTATCTAGGTCTTGGATACCTTTGCAATGGCTTTTGAAAGTCTAAGACCAGTCCATTCTCAGCTCTGTATGGAGCCTAGCCCCCAGAACAGCTAAGCTGGACAGAAAATATACCATCCCTAAAACAAGAGGTTTTCTCTCTCTCTCTTTCTCTCTCTCTCTCTCTCTCTCTCTCTCTCTCTCTCTCTCTCTCTCTCTCTCTCTCTGTCTCCTATATCTCTCTCACTATTTTTCTACATATATGCACTAAAATACAATACCTTAGAATTTCTATTGGCTAACATATTTTTATATATTTAATGACTTAGAAGTCAAAATAAACATTCAGGAAAAGGCTAAAGCATATTAAGCCTTAGAGAGAAGCTAGGATTTTAAAGTGGGAATTTACCTATAAATATATTTGGCTTCTCTAGAGAGCAAGAGGGTTAAAAACATAACATGCAGATTTTTGTAAGTTCATAGTTTGTGTTCCAGCCATTTCATTCTCTCTGATGGAAGAATTTCTGCACCACTCCCACTGGCTTGATATCTGGCACCTCATACTGGTTCCTCTCAGCATTCATTCTGAGTCATTTCTTCCTCCCATGGCTCCTCCATTTCATTGTCTTATGTGGAATGACTATTAGATGTGTCTTCTCCCATAAGGCATCTCAACTAAAGAGTAGGGGAAGGGGAAGGAAAAGAGAGGAGAGGAGAGAAGAGGAGAGGAGAAAAGGACAGGAGAGGAGAGGAAAGAGCAGGGGAGGGTAAGGGACAGGAGAGGGCAGGAAAGGGTAAGGGAGGGGAGGGGAGAAGATGAGAAGGAAGAGGAGAGGAACTAATGGGAAGGGAGGAGAAGGGAAGGGAGTATCATGGAATAGTGGATAGAAACCTGAAGTCAGAACTGGTTTGAAGTCCTACTTCTGCAACATACTGTGGTATGGCCTAGAACTTACCCTCTCAGTGCTTCCACAAAACTATTTAATGTTATAAATTTCAGTGAAAGATTCAACTCTGCTTTGGTAAAGGAAATCCCTCACCAGGAGCTCCTTATACTAATGAAATCCCAGACTTGTTCAAGATAGTAACAATAACTGCCTACATGTTATGTATATTATACATGTAGATTTGTGAGGACAAAGAGCTTTTAATTGCTGTGAAACCTTGAGAAAGTATCCAGAAACTTAATGCCATTTGACATGTCAACCTAGGTAGAACCTCAGGCTCAAGAAGCCAAACTCACATTTTCTATGTCTTTTTTCCTATTCTCCCATGAGGAAGGGACCAGCTATGATATCCTATGAGATTCTGCTTCATTTAAACCCCTTTAGAACCACTAGCTAGTCAGGTGACATCTGTAACAGTGATGCCATAACAAGTTTAAAGTAGGTGTTAATGAAATTTTCTGAGACCCTGGCAAAAACATAAAGGAAAAGAAAAAAATGCAAACAGGTGTTACAAGATATGAAGACAAGTATACGCACACACACACACACCAGGTTTCCTTTCTTCGGGAGAAGCAGTGGATTCTTTTGAAAAGTTCTGAGCTATGGACTTGAATCCTTATTCTTTCACTTCTTGCTCATGTCCAGGAGACTCTCTCTGAACCTCAGTTTCTATATATGTGAGAATGGGAATAATAATCTACCTATCTATTGAAGAGGGTAATCCTGAGGAAAGTAATTTATTATCCCTTTTCATTCTGCCCAAAGAGAAATATTTCATGCCATTTTTCTCCACTAAATGTCAAAGTAAATATCAACATGCAAAAGCACCATAATGCCTTAAAAGTCCAAGACTCCCCAGTCTATCCCAAAGGTTTGGGAGCTACTAAGCCACTGCTTTAAGTAGACCTGGAAGAGAAAGCGTGTATAGTATATAACCTTTACTATTGAGTCCCTAAGAAGTCATTGTTTCTTCTGTCAAATCCCAAAGTTCACTATTTTTATGAAGCTTCTCAGCCTTTCAGATCAGGCAGTGAGGAAAATGTCACACTGCTTTCCGGCAAGCATTTTCTATTACTATTAAGTTAAATAATGATCTTGGAAGATGTCAGCCTGACAGCTCTAGAGACTGAGATGCTCTGATTAAGCAAAGGAGAGGCCACGACAGGTAGGAGTCAGGCACACTCCTCCCTACCTAGATACAGAGCAAAAGAATCTGAGTGCAAGTACAGATTTGCTGCCTGTCCTTTCTGTTGAAGCCTTAGAGCACAGTCCTAATTAGTGCCCACTGCAATGGAAGCTACTGATGCAGACTTCAACCTGATCTGAGATGGCCAGCCACAGAAGCAAAGGGCTATTAAGCTGCTTGAACTCTCATTCTCCACTCCCTTAATCAACCCTCAAATCAAAAAAGGACTCTGAAGGGATTGCCAACCTCGCTTTTACATTGCTTCTCTCCAAATGTTCATAATAGCTCCAAAACACAAGGCTACTTTTTGTGCTATTATGGCTATTGTAACTGTGCTCTTCTATCCTCTGATATTTCAGGGTAGCCTGTAGTGATAAGGGTTTCTAGTTTGGTTACAGAGGGATGAAGTTTTGAGCCACAGCAATGCTGGAAGATGGTCTAGCAAATGATAGAAGCCTTAGGACAGCAGGGGTGGGGATGGAGGATTAAAGTCTCTACCCTTCCCAAAATACAGATACTTGAAAGAGCAATCACTTAATCAAAAATTATGTAAGTGTCATTATGTTCTAGACACTTGTGTCAGGCTCTTGTAAGATAGGAAAAAAAATGAAATAACACCTACCCTCAAGGGGATTACATTTTAGTAGGAAAAATAACATGTACAATATAAGTATGTAGAAAATAAATCAATTAATCACTAAGTATTTGTTTTTTAATAATTATTTTATTTTTTCCAATTACATGTAAAAACAGTTTCTAACATTCATTTAAAAAATTTTTGAATTCCAAGTTATTTCCCTCTCTCTCTCCCCTCTTCCATCCCTGAGGTGGTAAGCAATTTACAAAGTATTTTTCATTTATTTTTATTTATTTATTTATTTTTACTGTGTGCAAAACACTGGTGGGTGCTGATGATACAAAGACAAAAGTGAAGCTGTCTCTGCCCTCAAGGGGATTACCTTTTGTTGATGAAGAAAATGCATATGCTATATATCTACATAGATAGAAAGATATAGATACAAAATAAATACATGATAATTTCATTTGGGGAGATTGAGTCACTAGCATCTGGCTGAAATTTGGAATAGCCTCATGGAGATGGGGGTGTTTGAAGGAAGCTGTCTTTTCTAATCACATGCATGAGCTGAAAAGGATAGTCAGAAACCAATACAGTTTAAATAATAATAATAGTTAACATTTATATAAGCACCTTAAGTTTTGCAAAGCACTTTGTATATATTATGTCATTTGATGGGCACAATGACTCTGCATAGGAAGTATTTTCCTGTTTGATTCTTTTTCTTAATGGAGGCACAAGGTGGCAGCTATACCCATAATTTCATCTATGTGGGGAAGTCCTGGCGGAAAAAATCCCATCTATTGATACAGGTCAGTATCTCACATGATTCTTGTTGTTTTACAGACTTTACTGAAGCAACTGAGATTAAGTGACTTGCTAGTATATGTCAGATGTTCTTTATTCCAAGGTCAAACCTATATTCAAGATAGCAACCCCTGTGCATTCTTGCCCAGAATGACATTGTTACTAAGTGGCATAGGTGTGATTTGAACAGGGGTCACAGGTCTTCCCTGGTTCCAACTCCAGCACTTTCCACTATACTACATTGAGTGTTTCTCTAATCATTAAATGGTACAGAGTATTCACACATACATGTATACACACATACACATGCATCAACACACACATACACACACAGCCCAGAGATAATAATAACTCTTTTGGCAGAGGGAGAGAGGTGGCTACCCCTATACCTCATCACTTTAGGAAAACTTCTAAGGAGAAAACTCCCTCTACCAATGCATGTTAATAATTGTAAGTTATCTACCATAGGGGTGTATGGGGTATTCAGGGAAGACCAGCAGCTCTGGTGTGAGGTTGGCCAACCCCTTTTCAGGGCTGCTCATCCACCTTTGGTGTCCACCTACCACCCAACTCTCACCTGTTGCTCCAAGAAGCTGTGGCACGCACAGTGGCCGCACTCTGGTTAAAACTATCTTGGAGATGGGCTAAGTGAGGTAGAGGAAAGCCAACAGATGTCAAACCTATCGGTGAGTCAGTGAGATGTCTACCCCAAGCATGTAATGACTTCCCTTAGCAGAATGGATAGGTGAGAACAGTTTGTTCCAATGGCCATAAAGGTGGCTGAAGAAGTGCTTAGAGCTTGGTTGGATATCAAAGGTCATCTACTCCACCCTGGACCATTGCCAGTCTTCTTGACTTTTGTTCTGATGCTAGACCTCAATGACTCTAGAAGAAAGAGTGAGGCTGATGACTTTGTGCAACTCTGTCTCTCTTAAATACAATTCATAAGCAAGTCAAGACATCGCCCTATAATGTCGTTGGTCCTTTTCCAAAACAAAGGATAAACACCATCTACCATAATAATGATCAATGTTTTTAAATCCAATTTGAATCTTGAATGTCCTGCCTCTATCTCTACTGTTATGTTGGTACTTAATGGAAAGGAACTCAGCCACAGTCACATTTCTGTTTGTTGTTGTAAGCAGCATTCCTACAAAGCTGAGGGAAATTCATCCCTTTTCAGTGCCTTTATAATAGTTCACCTAGGGTCTAATATTTAGATATTGGCAGTAGGTGGCCATTCCTTTGTTCCAAAAACTGATAAGTTTTTGTCTTTGGGGAATTTGGAACTCTGGCACTTCTCATTTTGTGGGGTGTGTAATTTGAAGCCAGTCCAAGGCTATGTTTGGAGGAGACACATGTGGCTTGACATGAGAAGGAAGCAGCTAAGTAAGAATGAAGTAACTAAGAGCTGGGGGGGGGAGTACCTGCTTTGGGGATAGGACAGGTTTTTGCAAGTCTAACGATTTTTAAAGGTTAATGAGAATGGTGTGACATGCTAATGAGGCCTATGGCAAGACAGCTGTGGAAAGCTCTGTGACATGTCTGATTGTGTCTGGGGCAGGCAATGACTCCCAAGTGATTTGGTGTGACCTTACTGGTGGATACCCAATTCTGTTCTTCAAAGCAGACATTGCATAGTATTCTTGGCAGACATAGAAAGCTTCACCAAAACACAGAATTTCAGAACTGGAAGTGACTTTGGAGACCTTTTAATCCCACTCAGACCTAAATAAGAATCCCTTCTACAATGTCCTTGACAAGTCATTATCCAATATTTGCATGATGACCTCCCATGAATGACATCCACTTCTCCCCTCTCAGAGCATCCCATTGTACTTGGGGAAAGTTCTAATTCTTAGGAATTTTGAATTAACATCAAACCTAAATTTGTCTCTTGGCAGCTTCTGCCCATTGCTACTTGTCCTTTCCTCTGTGGCCATAATAGAACAAGTCTAGTACCTTTTCTATGTGTATGTGACAGTCATTCAGATGCTTGAAGATAGATATCATGCCCTCCCTAAGCCTTTCCTTCCTTCATCTAGGCATCACCAGATTTTTTTCAACTGGTCTTCAGCTGGCATGGTATGAAAACCCTTCAGCAACCTGGTTGCCCTTCTATAAGTGTTCTCCAGTTAATGAATTCTCTTCCTAAACTACATACACAGAAATGAATTAAAAAATCCGATCAATTCTCACCAGGGCAGAGTTCAATGGCACTATTATCATATGCCTGGCTGTTAGGCCATTCAAAGTACCTGTTGATTGTATTAGCCTTTTTGCCTGCTACATCAAAGCTGTCGAACATAATGATCTTGTCTTCCATAAAAACAAACCTCTAGATCTCAGTTTCTAAGCCATGGGGTCTACAGATTGAGGAAATGATCTTACCTGTCCTAGAGGAATGGACTGTCACTGCTTTGCTCCTAGTCACTTTATCCACTCCATTATCATCTGAGTACACTACCAGACAATTTCCCTATTATGGAACAGTGGATCCAATGATTCCATCACAGCCCTTCTCTTTCAGTGGGTCAGGCCAACAACTATGGGATACCATGTAGGAACAATGTGGAAAGGGCTACTCTCCCTTCTTAACTCAGGGCACTATTCCTTGGCACCAAAGAGGGAGTTGCACAGACTGATAGCTAGCTAGCTGTTCCTCTGAATTCTATCCAGACTCCCTAATGTGCATCCATCCAGTCCTTGGCATACAGATTCTTTCTGCTCTCAATTTCACTGTCTCATTCCCAGCAAACAAAAGATTGTAGTCTGACCAATTCATCTATTATCCATTCATTTATTCATTATATTATAATTTATGGCACTCCTGTGGGGTGCCTGGAACTATACCAGGGGCTATGAGATGGAGGTGCACAGCCCAGAAAACACATGGTCCCCCCCTCAGGGAGTTTATATTCTATTATAAACAAAACAGACTATCCTCAGCTAAGTTGTGTAAAATAGGATCCTGAAATGATAACGTGTACATCATAGATGAGAGGAAATATGATCATAGTATAGCATATACTATTCTCTGAATATGACAGCATTCTGAAATACACTAATGTAGGTATGCTCTGGAAACACTAAGTCAGTATAACTCACTCTGTGACTAAAGAAGGGCATAGGAAACCTTCTACAGAAGTACATCCAGATGAACTGCACGTGGTCAAATGCCCGGCATTCATCTCAAAACAGTAAATGCTCTGCCATCTGGCGTGGTTTGGGAAATAGGACATTCTGCTTTAAAGAGAGTTACCATGCGTGTCTTGTGAAGAGAGGACACTTGTCATAGCATTGAAGACTTGAGATCACCAGGGTGTTTATGTCGAGTACTGACAGTGGGCAGAGTAGAAAGGGGGCATAGCTGCCAACTTGTTATTCTCCTCTGAAAAACAACTGACACTATCAGTTCAGCCAGAGGTCCACTGTTAAATTCTAATCAAGATCCACTGTTAGATTCCAGTCCCCTGGCTAGTGATGCTTGCCAAGTATGGATTACTATATTGTAACTAATTTGTACAAAATAAAATCCATTTAACTTTAAACTTATCCTGGGTGTGATTTAATCCACCCATCCACCCCAATGATGCAGAAGGCACCTCTGAATCTTGTGGTGCCACATGACAATAATAGTGACTCATATTGGAATGGTACCTAAAGGTCTACAAAGCATTTTCATTGTGATAACTCTGTGAGGTAGGTAACGCAAATATTATTATCCTCATTTTACAAAGGAAGAAACAGAGGCTCTGAAAGGGTGACTCCAAATGCAAAGCTGTGTCCAAAATAGGATTTAAACCCAAATATCCTTGCTCCAAAACCAGCATTCTATCAATTGCTATACCTTGCCTCTCTGATGATGAATGCTAGTCCTCATTGCATCATAGATGTACAAAAGTTCTAGTTATAGGAAAGCTTCAGCTAAAAGAATATGGGGTGGCAGAGAGTTCACTGTTCTATTAAACCCCTTCATGGTAACTGCAAGGCATTATAATCATAGGCTTTTGAGTCTCAGAAGGAAAGAAAAAATCTGCAACATAGAGATGTGGGTAGAGAAATAAAACTTCTCTGAACTTCTTTTCCTTGGATTCATAAAAAATCAATGGCCTTGATGATAAATTAGAAAATGAAACCTCTTTCAATTGGCTAATTGGAACTGGACAAGCAATGGTTTTAAGTCTGTAAAATCTATGGATTGCTTTTGTGGGGAGAAATCACAAAATAGGATCCATTTTGTGTAGTCAGCTTCATCAGTAAAAATGTTGCTAACTACAAATCATAAAAAAGTGTCCATCTGTACTATTGAATAACAAGATGTAAAATTTAATCAACTCTCAGTGATGTACAATGTGAGCTGACAGAAACCAAAAGCAGGATTAGGATTCGAGGGCCAAAAGGGCAAAAAGAAGATTCCCTAAAGTCCAAGTGAATGAAATATTACTTTGAGTGGGAATATCGGATTGAACAATATGTATAAAGAATCACAGTTTCATAATCTCAGTCCATCCAGTTAATCCTATCAGGCATCGGTATTGATTTACATTTCACATTTAACTTTCCTAGCTTCTGTCAAATTTAATGCATGTTGATGCAGATATTGATTTCCTCAGAAAAAGGAAATTAACAGGACATTGTCCAATTTTGACCTTTACTTAATGAGCCATGTATGCATCAAAAGCTCTTCCAAACTTTGGGTTACAGAGCTTCAGAGACAATCTTCTGAATTGGAAAAAAAAAAGAAAGAAAATCAAACTTTTAATGATTTTAAAATCTCATAATTACTGTAGAGATTGGAATTCAATAGGAATCCAAAAGGAGACAGTCTTTCCTCCATATTCCAAGCAATGAAAATTCTTCAGTGGCTCACAGCACGTGGAAAATGGGATACATCTACTTGTAATTCAAATACCATCTTTTACAAGGCCCTGAGGGGAGTTTATTTAATAGAAATCCTGAATAAAACCTCTGGCTGGGTACCTTTGTGTCTAAAAATAAACCCCAGCACATGTTTGTTTAAAATCCTGCTACTGGAGGAAACCCTTTCGTTCATTTCTATTCTCTCTTCCTTTAAAAATCAGTAGCAGGACAATGAAAACAAGTCACATGTGGTTCTGGTCATTGCCTGTTTCTTGATTTTTTTGTACCTTCTTTCTTAAGTATGGCTTTTGTTTAGACTTCTAGACTAGTAGCATCATGGTCTCTAAAATCAACCCAACAGATACCTGAATTTTCTGAGTAAATATACTTACAATCCCAGAAAGGAGCAGAGGGCTAAGGCATGGGATCAGACATTTCACAATGAGGTCAGTTCCCAGAATTACATACGGAAGGGTATGTCCACAAATTTCTGTAATGCTGAAATTGGCACAGCACGAAAAACTCCTCAAAACCCTTGGGTTATTTGCCTAAAATATGGATATATTTTTGTTATATTAGAGGTTTGCTTGTAATGATGAGCTATAACAGAATTATGTACAGGATATTGATAAATGGTTTGAACCCAGGCAATAAACAGGCCAAAACCAAATTTGTCAGGGCTGAGGATTTTTTTAAAAATCGATTTGCATGTCTGTTTTACCCTAAATAAAAGTAACATTATGTTTCTTCCTTAACTTTGCTATAACATCATTGTTATGGTCCATTATGGGGGAGAATGTTGTAAAGTGTACCTTATTTGAATCAAATCCAGCATAAGAAATATCTAAATTTACATGGAAGGCAGGCTCATAAAAATTGGGAGGTGAAAGGATCTTATAAGATCATTTGAATCAGCTTTTAGACAGACAAGGAAGGTGTGTTGTAAAAAAAAATAACAGTTATACAATAATTAAATATTTATAAGGCATTTTTTCTTACAGTACCAGGGAATAGGGCACCCAATAGTATATCCATTTTATAGATGAGAAATTAATTTTCCAAAATCACACAGCTAATAAGGAAAAGGGTGAGGTAGGTGATGCAGTGGAGAGAGTGCCACATCTGGAATCAGGAAGACTCATCTTTATGAGTTCAAATCTAACCTCAGACACTTCCTAGCTGTGTGACCCTGAGCAAGTCCCTCAACCCTTTTTGCCTCCTTTCCTCACCTGTAAAATGAGCTGGAGAAGAAAACAGCAACTACTCCAGTGTCTTTGCCAATGAAACCCCAAATGGAGTCACAAAGAGTTGGTCACCACTGAAATGAATCAACAACAATAACTTAAAAGGAACAAGAACCAACCTCATCTTCCCTCTGAGGCAGTGCTTTTTTGACTCTACATACCATGCTGCCTTAATTAGGGATAAATATTTGACTACTAAAGTATCTGTCAAGTTATAAAAGTATCAATAATATGTTTCCATACTAACTCCCATAATTAATTTATAAATTTATAAAAAATTTATATATATTTATATAAAATTATACTACATACTATATATTATATATAAAAATTTATGGATAATAAATAAGTATAAATTTATAAAAATTGATTCTTATACACTTTTCAGGAGCACAATAAAAGCAAAGCATCAGGATATCAATAACATTGTTTTACGTTACAATTTTACACAGGTATGCAACTCAATATTTACAAAGGATCTTGTCTTCTCTGTCTCTCTGTTATCTACTGAGTAAAGTATGAATTTCTTACATTAATTAGCATTTAAGGTCCTCTGTGATCTTGTACTATCCTAGGCAGCTAGATGGGGCATTGGGACTAGAGGAAGGAGACATAAGTTCAAATCTGGCCTCAGACACCTACTAGCTACGCGATCCTGGGCAAGTCACTTTGCCTCTGTCTACCTCAGTTTTCTCCATGGTAAAATAGGAATCATAACAGTGCCTTCCTCACAGAGTTGTCATTTGATCAAATGAGATAACATTTGTGAAGTGACAGTGCCTGGCACATAATAAGTGCTTAGTAAATGCTTGTTCCCATCACAAAATACTCTGCTCTGCATACTCTATGTTCCAGCCAACCAGGTCATTCATGTTTGGCAGACCTCCATTTTTGCCTCTGTCATAGAATCTTAACTCACACTGCTCCCTATATCTGGCATACTCCTTCTTGTCTAATTCTTTGCTCCTTCTCTTCCCCTCCATCCACTCAATTCCTGTCCATCCATTATTAGCCAAATTCCAATACTACATCTTCCAAGAAGCCTTCATTGATATCTCTAATCAGTAGAAACTTTTCTCCACTCCAACCCATCTTCTCCAATAAACATGTTACGAATTATTTTGTATTATAATCATTGCTTAAAGAGATAGTGTGATGTAATTAATAGAAGAAAGATCCAGTCTCAGAGCCAGGAAGACTTGAGTTTCAGGCCCTTTCCTGACATGTTAGCTGTGTGATACTAGACAATTTCACTCAATCTCTCGGGGCTCCAGGCAATTCTCTTCAGCTAAGGGGTCTTCATTTTTTGCGTGTATGTGTCATGGACCCCTTGAGAAGTCTGGTGAAGCCTATGGACTCTTTCTCAAAGTAATGTTTTTCAATACCAAAAATAAACTGGATTTCAAAAAGGAAAGAAAATTGTATGAAAATACTTTTTAAAATATTGTAAAAAAAAGAAATACATTCATAGAACCTTGTTTGAGAAGCCCTGCTCTAAGATAATAGGCTGCAGATAAATTGCCCACTTGTACTGGTGGAGGAAATTTCATCCTCCAGGAATTCCCAATGTCAATGAAAAGTCCATTCCCCATCCCCTAATTCTTGCATCTATGTTATTACCCTCTACTGAACTATAAGCTTCTATAGAAAAGGCATCATCTCCTATCTAAACTATATCTTCCCAGCCTACTAGAACAGGACCTTCCAAACACCAAATAGTACAGTTAACCCTTCCACATTGCAACTTTCCACATTGAAGTTTCAATGCATCATGGGTTGGTATAAGAAATAAAATGCGAATTTTGGGGGAGTTTTGCTGAAGTTGCCGACACCACTTGAAGGCCAGCAGATGACACAGAAAAAGTTTAGAACTCAGAAACGCATAAAGTATATGTATGGTATTATACAATATCAACATATTTCATCTTTTAATACCATAATAATTCTGACTTCTCTTTGTCTAATTGTACAAGGGTCTTATACAAAGGCAAGGCCAAACAATTTTATGTGGATTTTCCAGGTCACAGGAGTACCTCACCCCTAACCCCAGAGATGTGGAAGGGATAAATATAAATGTTTGTTAGTTAAATGAATGAACGAATAGTGAATGAATGAGGTTTCAAACCTGCAATCTCAATTTATCTTCACAATAACTCTGTAGGATAGGTTTAAAAAAACCCTATTATTCCCATTATATAGATGAGGAAACTGAGGCCCTAAAAAGTTAGTGACTTACCTGTAGTCATACAGCAAATAATTAGGGGCATGTAGGAAGGGAAGGCAGATATTCTTATTTTAAATCAAATTCTCTTAATTAATATATAAAGCAGACATTCTTGTATAGGTGAAGTTGTGCTGTAAGAATGTCTTCCTAGTAATTAAGTTCCAGGAAAAGAAGATTATGCAGTAGATAGAGGTCCATCTTTGAGACAGAAAAACCTGAGTTCAGACTCTGTTTCTAACTCCTATTAGTTTAGTCGCAGAGTCATTGAACAATTATCTCTGTGGCTGAATTTTTATGAGCCTCTTTTGTGATCTTCCTGCATGTATTCATGCATGCATACCTCTGTGTGTGTGTGTGTGTGTGTGTGTGTGTGTGTGTGTGTGTGTGTGTGTATGAGGCTATTGGAGGAAAGTCTTAGAGTCTGTGCTTTGTAACAATAATGATAAACATTTATAGAGCACTTTAAGGTTGGTTAACTTACTTTCTCAATGTCACCAGCCTACAAGTCCTTTGTAATCAGTACACATGATATGGTGGGATCTTGTATTCTCTGTACCTTTCAGTCAAGACTGTGAACATAAATATGGTGAGGTATGATAGAGAGAATCATTTGGGAAAGCAGGCCTATTAACTTTTCATAGTTCATTAGTAATAGTGTTGATTAATCAAACAATAATCATTCATTAAGTAGCTATTATGTGCCTCGATAAACTGTGCTAAACTTTGTAGAGACAAAGGACAACCATGAAATAGTCTTTCCTTTCAGGGAGCTTGTATTTTAATTAGGAAGACAACACTTATATGTATAAATATATAAATAATACAGAGAAAACAATTATAAGACAATTTGGAAAGGAAGGGCACTAGCAACTGGTCATTGAGGTCATGTAGTGGTGATGCTTGACTGAGTTGTGAAGCAAACCAGAGATTTTAGATAAGCAGAAGAAGGGAAAGAAAGAATTCTGGGATAGGGGACAATTAATATAAAGGCACAGAGATGGGAAATAGAGTGTTACATGTGAGGAGCAACAGTAGGCCAGTATGATTCAATCATAGAGTGCATGCGGAGGATTAATATATAAAGAAGACTGAAAAGGCAGGAAGGGGCCAGGTTGTGAAGAGCTTTAAATGCCAGACAGAGAAAGTAATACAGGGTGTTTATGCCATATTTGATTCTAGAGGTAACAGGGAGCTGTTAAGTTTATTGAATAAGTGAGGGGTTACATGGTAATACTCATGATTTATGAAAATAATTTTGACTACTTTATGGAAGATGAAGGAAAGATTTTAGGAAGAAAGATCAAATAGAAGGCTAATGCAATAATCCAGGGAAGAGGCGGTAGCTATGAGACTGAGAAAAAAAGGAACATATATGAAAGATGTTATAGACAAAAATGACATGATTTGGCAACTAATTGAATATGTAGGTAAATCATTCCCATAAAGATTTTATATAGATGATGAAGTAAATGTACGAGTTGGAAGTTATCAATTTTGTATATTGGATAATTATATTTTCCTTGATTTCTCCCCTGCCATTCTTTTGGCATCTTGCCCTCCCTGAGATAACTTTTTTTTTACAAGCTATTTTTTACCACTCTAATTATGAGATCCATCAGTACTTTCAAGATTGTGTTTCTTCCTACACATATTTTCTGTGTGTACTTGTTTTTGTATAATCACTCCTCCAAATTTTATCTTAAGTGATATTTCTGCTTCCTTATATAAAATATTGGAGACTGGGATGTTAGAGTATACAAATGTATAATTTCCAATATCATTGATGATGAATATATATAAATATATGTGTGAAATGATATTGGCAAATCTGTTCTATTTTCCATCTATTTTATTTTAAACATTCTTGTTATATTGTATAGAACAGTTGGATCACTAAATCATAGAATTTGAGAACTGAAAGGGACCTCAGCTACTATCTAGCCCAGAATTTTTAACTCAAACATCCCTGGATCCCCAAGAGAGCTTGTGGTTAGATTTCAGTGGATCAACAGACTTGGATGAGAGAAAAAAATACACCTTAATTTTCACAAACCTCTAACAAATAATAAGAATTTCCTCCAATTATTAATGCAGTCAAGAAACATTCTGAGATAGGTTCCATAGGCTTCATTGTCAGTGGGGTCCATGCCAAAAAAAAAAAAAAGCTTGAGAACTCCTATTACCCAACCCATTTCCTAAGAAGAGTACACATTGAAACATATCTGATAAGTTGTCAAGACTCTGCTTGAAGACCTCCAAGTAGGAATAACACACTATTTATTTCTCAAGGCACCTCAACTCCCTCTTAAACAGCTCTAATTGTAAGGAGGTGTAAGTGGTTTGGTTTGGTTTGTTTTCTGACATCAGACCTAAGATTGCTTCTCTACCACTCCCATCCGTTGCTCCTGATTATCCCCTCTTGAACCAAACGGAACATGTTTGGTAAATCTCTACCCTGAAAATAGCTATCTTGTCCCCTACTAGCTCATCTCCTCTCCAGGCTAAACATGCCCAATTCCTTCACTTAATCTTCATATGACATGGCTTAAAGGCCCATCATCACCTTGGAAATCCTCCTCTGGACACTCTGCAAATTATCAAAGTCCTTCCTAAACTGTGGTGCCCAGGAGAGGTCTGACAAGGCCAGAGTAAGGTGGGAATATTACCTCCTCATTCCAGGGAGGCTATATTCCTCTTAATATACCTAATTCACATTGAGCTTGCAGTCTACCAAAATCTCCACATATTTTCCCCAAATAACTGCTTCCTATACATACTTCCATTTCACATCAAATTTTCTGTGGACTTGCTTTCTCTATTATCCTCATCTGTAAGGTTGTACAAATAAATGAATATACTAAATTGTTATTGGTTTTGGTACCCATACTGATATGCTGGGCAAGGTTTAAAGGATTTTCTGGCTAAAGGGATTCCTATGCTCATTTGACTTTCTTATTGTGGTAATTGCTTAATGCAGATTAATTTTTTTTTACAGGAAATGATGATAATCAACTGTAATATATTTGCTCCTTTCCATTGCCTTTTTTTGTTGGTTGGTGAGGGAGGACATTGACAACTTGTTTGAACAGGTCAGTCTGAAGTTCTTCCAATTATATACAATGTCATCTTATCTCTATTATTTCCTCTAAATTGACGTTGATTTTGTGTTTGTTCTGATGGTCTGGTTCTAAGTAGACAGTTGATAGGTGGCAGAGTAGATAAAATGTCAGGTCTGGAATCAGGAAGACTCAAATTCCTGAGTTCAAATCCAGCCTCAGACATGTACTAGCTGTGTGGTGCTGGACAAGTCATTTAATCCTATTTACCTCAGTTTCCTCATCTGTTAAATGAGTGGAAAAAGGAAATGGCAAATCACTCCAGCATTTTTGCCAAGAATTCCCCAAATTAGGGCACAAAGAGGCACACGTGATTGAAAATGAAGAAACAGGAAGAAAAATAACAACTTTCTTACTCCATGCCTGATTCTCCATCTGCCCTACCGTGCTGAATCTACATTACTGACTTTGGCAAAGCAAGAAAAAAATGAGAAATACCTTCTCTATGACATTCTATCTATCCATGGACTCTCTGTTGCTTAGATCAGATTTCTGGCCTATTCATAATAGTACTCTTCTCTTAGCCCATTTTCATTAATATTAGTTTAACATAACAATAATCTGATTACTATTGCAGACAGTATGCTGGAAGACAAAGCCTTATATTCATCTGACAATTTTTTTAGGAATTCTCTAAACAAATTTCTGTTCGATTTATTATAATGCATACAAACCTGAATTCAGGGTTCAACTCCACTCTTTTGTACTCCTTTTTTGTTCAGCTTTGTAAAAACATATGAAGACAGTGCTTCTTGGTCAATAAATTTCAGCCTCTATCCTGGATTCTACATGTCTTTCCATCAATTGTATTTCATTATTTATTTTAAAAAGTAGATAAAAAGGAGAATTTCCTGACAGTGAGATATTATACATTTGAATGGATTATTGAGGAAGGCTATAAAATCCAGAGGTCTAAAAAGAAACCAGCAGGTAGTCAGAAGCCTGGCATGGTATCAATACAATCCTGCCTCAAGCCAAGGGGGTAAGCTAAATAACATAACCAGATCTTTTCTACTTCTAAGGCCTTACAATTTTATGTTCAAAATTCATGAAGAATATATAAATGCATTCCGAAATTATGAAATAAATCATTATATCTTAAAAAAATAATGGTATGCTACAAAGCAACATCATACTATTAGTTGAGTTCTAGGATTTTAAGTCAAGAAGACAGGTTCAAATCTGCCCTTTGTACTTTGCTAGGTGTATCATCCTGGCCAACCTAGTATGTATGTCTCAAGCAACTCTTCAGGACTTATTCCTTAAGTCAAAAGTGGATAGCAAATTGAGTTGATATAAAGATCTCCCACACTGGGTTCGCATTGTAGCTCTACCACTTTGGACAAATCACTTAACCTCTCTGGGCTTCAGTTCTTCGTCTATAAAATGAAAGGGTTATATTAGATATCCTCTAATGTCCTTTCCAGCTTTAAAAATACACTCTTGTGGTCTTTCTTGTGTTCACCTAATAAAACATAGTCACAAGGTATTTTCCCCCTTACACAGAGCTCAGAGAGTGTTACTAACATAACATTTCCATGATGTATATATTATGTGCCACATATTTTAAGAAAAGAAATTTTTTATCACTTGTAAAAAATAATAAATATTTATTAGTTTTAATTTTCCAGTCCATGCATGTAAAAGGTTGGGATTTATATAACTGGTAAAAATATATCAGTATAGATCTTAGAATTGGGATCACCTGGGTTATTCTCCAGTGGGGACTGGTACCTCCACCTGCTAGAAGGATGGGGAAATTAGGTTCACAACACTAGCATCTATATGACTGTTCTGTTGACTTCACCTCTTAGATATATCACATAAAGTGTCCTGTGGGAAACTACCCTCTTTGTATGTCATTGGCAGAAATTGTATCATTATCATATGTCAATATATTAAAGATCACTGGCATGAAAATTCCCTCCAGAAAACATAGACCATCTCTAACACAAAAAAATAAGTCCTAGAGAGCTGTCCTCAGCTGCAGAGAGGTTAACTGAATTGTCCATTGTCACATAATTAGTGCAGATTAAAGACAGGACTTAAATATGGGTCTTCTTAATTTCACATTCAATATTGTATCCCCCTAGCAAACTGCTTCTCACTGTTACTCTATGTGAAAGTTTATTATTTTTTCTCTTTTGAAAATATAGTAATGAGATTCTAGAAGGCCATTTTGTGGGCAGGGTAAGGAACAATAAAATCTGAATTCATCAGAAGAAACCTGGGTAAAATAAAATCTGACAGAGCTGAAAATTTGAACAAGGGAAGGACTCATTTGGCTCACTATATGTAAATTATTTCTGCTTTGTCCATAAATTGAAATGGAAAAGAGTTAGAAGACTGGAAGTATGAAATGAGGCACTTATTTTCACACATGGTCAATGTGTCAATTGCACTTGACTATTTGTACTTATTAAAAGAGTTGATAAGGTCTATTGGTGGGGGAGTAGAGGAAGAGACATTTTTTTCCTTCAAGAAAAGAACATCTGAGAGCTGGAGGTATCAATCAGATAAGAAGCAGGAACTCAATGGGAGGGTCATCCTAAAGCATCTATTTGACCACGTTATGCTTCTAAATTCTAGAAGCTTTAGTGGCTCTTTATTGCCTGTAGGATAAAATGAAAACTCCTCTATTTGACATTTATAGTCACTCACAATCTATCTTCAACCTGTCATTCCAGACTTACTTTACGTTAGTATCCCTCAAGTACTTGATATTCTCAACCAAACTAGGCCACTTGCTGTTGCTTATACACATTTCCAGCCTCCCAAGCTGAAATTTTGCATATTCTTTTCTCCTAGTCTGGAATCTTATCTCTCCTCATTCCACCTCTTGTAATTTCTACATCCCATTCAAGGTTCAACTCAGGGGTGACCACCTACACAAGACCTTTCCTTATTCCCCAGGCTTTTAGTACTGAACCTCACTACCCCTCTCCAGTTTCTTTGTATATGTAATATGTAAAACATATATGTCTGTGTACACATGTACATACATATTTACATGTATATTTATATATAATACTTATGTGTTTATATATGTGTGTATGTATGTGTGTGTGTGTGTGTGTGTGTGTGTATATATATATATGTGTGTGTGTGTATATATCCTCTTCCACAGAATGTAAGGTAAAGTCTGGTGCATCTTTGTTTTGCTTTGTTTTGTTATCAATATTGCTAGCATTTAGCACTGTGCCTTGCACATAGTAGAAGCTTACTAAATGTTTATTGAGTGAATAAAAGAAGTCTAAGAGGGTACATGAGCTTGAATTATAAAAAGATATTTATCTGATGGTTCCTTGTTGGAAGAAACCAACCAAATGTAAATAGACTTTTATATGGATGGTGCCTAACAAGGAAGCCACAAAGCTGCTAGTGAGAACAGGCCTAGGTATAAGCTTAGAATCATACTTGAAGATGCAGACTTTCACTTAAGACCAGAACCTGTCAATAACTAACTATTGAATATGTTGGGACAGAAATGACTCAAGAAAGAGAGTGGAATTAGGTAACTAAAATCATTGAAAGTTCCAGGACAACAAAGAAGATAACTATAACCAGTGAAGGATTAGCTAGTGCCCAGGGGAGGTATCTTTGAGGTCCAAAAGAGATGTATTTTGTTCATTGAAGGGTCCCAAAGGGAACATAGTAATTCCTGAGTCCAAAAGCACAGAGCTACATACAAGAGAAGCAAGGGAAGCAAATATAATCAATTCACGATGATCTTAAATGCAGAGGAATCTTTGTGGGTTAAGTAGTAAAGTTCCTTCTTTATTTAGAGGAAATGAAGATAAAAGTCAAGAATCCAAGATGTTTTTTCAATAATCTATAAAAATAAATGTTAATTAAAAAAAAAAACTTAGGCTGTATTTATGTCTGTTTTAAGTACCAAAAAGAAATCCATGTTTTATGACACCAAGGAACAGGAAGGAGACTTCTTTTTTGAGCATCTCCTTTTGTACACTGTACAAAATGTGTATGGAGAATGCAAGAAGACCAATCAATGATAATTTATTAAACACCAATTATGGCATTCTGCTAGGCAGAATGTTTCTTATCTACCAAAAAAATGACATTTCTTGTTAAAAGAGGAAATGTTTCATTCTGTTTGGAGGCCCCAGGTGCGTATAGAAGAATATAAAAAAAAAAAATAAAAGTAGACTTTATAGGAGAGGATAGACTAGAAATTAGGAGGATGAAGAAAGGTTTTATGGCGAAGGTGGTGCTTAAACCAAGCTTTGAAGAAAAGTTGAGATTCTAAAAGATAGTAGCAAAGAAGAAGCACATTCCAGGTATGGGTGACAACCTATGGAAAGGCATGGTCTTGGGAGACAGAGCAATGTATATCAGGGAAAGCAAGGACAGCTTGGCTGGATCAGAATGTGAAGGGGAATGATATATGATAAGAATAAAAAGGTAAATTGGAGTCAGGTTGTGAAGGACTAAATAGGCCAAATAGACAAGTTTGTATTCGATACTAGAGGTAATGGGGAGCCACTCTGGTTTATCAACCAAAAGTGATTTTGTGAGACCTCTGACTTGGGAAAATGACCTTGGCAGCTATGTGGAGAAGAGAAGGGAAAGGAGAGAGACATGAAACAGAGGAAATCATCTAGGAAGCTAGCGAAAACAAGAGGTGAAAAAGACCTGAACTAGGATGAGGACTTCACAAGTAAAGAAAAAGAGACAGATAAAAGAGATGTTA
The DNA here is from genome assembly GCF_003287225.1 of Phascolarctos cinereus. Taxonomy (NCBI): domain Eukaryota; kingdom Metazoa; phylum Chordata; class Mammalia; order Diprotodontia; family Phascolarctidae; genus Phascolarctos; species Phascolarctos cinereus. Next base: position 549,119,778 of record NW_027555847.1, on the reverse strand, counting down.
GAGAGTGGGAAATAATGAAATTGATGCAGAATGCAAGAAAGTAAGGAAGAGTGAGAAATCAAGGATGACTCTAATATGGGCAATTGAATCTGGGCAATTAGAGGCATGATGGCATCCTCAACCAAAATAGAGACAATCTTAAGAGGGGAGAAAGACAATGACTTCTTTTTTAGACATTTTGAGTTCTAAATGAGCTCTAAGTGACTAATGAGCAGTTGTTGAAACAGATTGGAGCTCAAGAGAGATTAGAGCTGATCAACAATTCAACTGCCTAGAGATAGATAGTAGATGACAAGATAACCAAGTGAGATTGTAAAGAAAAAAAAGAGAAGAGGACCTGGGACATAACCTTAGTGGATAACTATACTTAGGGGATGGGATTTTGATGATGATCCTAGAAAGGAGACTGAAAAGGTGAGGTCAGAAAAGGAGAAGGAGAACTAAGAGAGAGAAATAGCATGAAAGACCAGAGAGGAAATACAATTCAGGAGGAGAGGGTAGTGCACTGTCCACTGCAGCAGAGAAGAAAACTATGAAGATTAAGGTTAATTTGTCATTGGGAGATTATTAGTAACTTTGGAATGAGAAGAAGGAAAATCACGTAACAAAAATTGAGAAATAAATGACAAGAGGAAATGGAGACTAAGAATAAACAATTTTTAGTTATTTTACTGTGGGAGTCAGGAGACATTAGGACAACAACTTGAGGTAGCATTGAGTGACATATATAAATATATACACATATACACTATAGATGTGTATATATATACATGTGTATATATATGTATATATATATGTACCTATATATATGTGTATACATTTTTAATAATGAAAGAAACATGGACATGTTTGTAGTAAGCAAGAAATGATTCAATAGATAGGGAGAGCATATGGATTAGAAAAGGTAAGGACAATTTAGCAGAGAAGATGAGAAGAGATGGGACCATGTTCACATTGGCAGAAAGGGATCTCTTCATCAGAGACAGGAACAAAGGAGGAGAGAATGGGAAATGATGTCAAAGGATTTTGAGATGAAGATTTGGAGGCAAAAGATCTCATAGTAAAAGGACTTTATTTTCTCACTAAAGCATGAGGGAGGTGTTTTTGTTGTGTCACCAGAGAAACACGAGAAGAAGATTGTGAACTTCTTGTTAAACATTGAAAGAAATGGTTCTCATACCTCACTAAACAGCTGGTCAAAGGAGTGAGCCAGAGGTAGAGTTCCTCCACCCCTTGCTAATCAGATACTCCTGGAGCAGCACAAAGCTTGTACCATTTTAGCTGAGACAAACCTATGTCCTGACTTTCTACATGGTACAGAGATAAAAGTGTAGGTTGTTGTGATAGGTAGAGTAAGTTCTGGCTAAGTATTGTGTCTAATGCTGACATTCAAAATTTAGAGGACTGTGAAGACCTTAAAAGTAATTAGATGATTCACTGATTAGAAAGTAAGTCCTAGAGGACAAATTCAAAGGACTGAGATTATTTAACCTGGGAAGAAGGAGGCTAAATAGTATTTATGTAATAGATTTCTTATAGATAAAGGGCCCTTTCCAGCTGTTCTTCATCTCTCCTGAAGAGATTTTTTTTTTTTGCATAAAGAAAGGAAACGTGCTTCCACTGAAGCTTGAGAAATTTAGGTTAGAAGCTAGAAGAATATCCTGACAATGAGGGCTATTAAAATTGAGAGAGGTTACTAAAGAAATTTGTGGAATCCCTTCTCTGGAGGTTTTTAAAAATAATGATATTTTCTTATCCATGTGAGATAATTAAGCTGGTGTCTGGGAAAGCAGAAAAGATGAACTCATAACATCCTTTCCTATCCCAATATTGTCTGATCTTTTAATAATACTTTGTACTTGTATTGGACTTTATACATTTTTACAAAGTGTTTTCACATTTTTCTTGTTTTATCCCCTCAATAGCCTTGTAAAATAGGACAATCATTTTTTTTTTAATTTAACAAATAGGGGAACTGAGACAGACAGATTAAGTGACTTGCCCAGGTTACACAGCCAGTTAGCAGAACTGTACAATGTAATTAAAAACATATTGACTCTGCAGTCTTCTCAAAAGACCTGCATTTAAGTTAAGGGTCTTCTATTTAATTGCTGTGGAAACTTAGGTAAATTACTTAATATCTCAAAACCTAAGTTTCCTCATCTATAAAATGGAGATAATAACCTATTTTACCAACTTCACACAGTTATTAGAAGGAATATTTTTTTCAAATCTTACAACTCTATATAAATGTAAGTTACTCTGGCATAACAGTATGAAGGAGCCTAATCTTATTTATTTAAGACTTGTAGAAGCCAAGAAAGCCCAGGCCTAGCCAATCATTGAGAGAAGTCTCCCCAGGTGCCCCAGGAATAAAATCTTAGTAACACCTTCATTGTCATTCACATTCATATAATGCACTAACTGTGCAAATTATACATATTGTATCATTTGATCCTACCCTGTGAAGTAGATGTCATTCTTACTTCTATTTTAGAGATGTAGAAACTGATGTTCAGAGAGGTTGTCTTTTCCCAGGGACACACAGCTATTAAGTGTGAGAGGCAGGACCCAAAACCAGGTGTTTTGAACTGGTTAATGCTGAAGTTCAATATTTTTTCCATGTCATCTTGCTGCCTCACATCATTCATTATAGTCAGAACAGCGTACTACCAAAGTTGAGCTCAAAGGTTCATACACACACACACACACACACACACACACACACACACACACACCTACACACACACACCCCTCAACCCAAATAGCCTTCTTACTTCTCAAACCTTACCACTATACTAACCAGTTCTATTTCTGGATTCAAGAAGCTTCCATTACTATTTTCCAAGCTTCATCCATGCCAGTGTTGAGATAGGTAACAACACAAGCAAATGTCAAGGAATTCCTCGATCCAGAGATGCTAAGAACTCCCTGGAAAGTAATTCTTCTCACCTTTATCCCTTTGACAGGACTTCAACAAATCAAGAGGCAAGGTTAGAAGATAAAATTTTAAATTATCATCAGTCCTTGGGCAGTTGCTAGATGGCTAACAATTCTACAAAAAAAAAGCAGTTATATAGCCTTAGGGTTGTTTAGTCATGTCTGACTCTTTGTGACCCCATTTAGAGTTTTCTTGGCAAAGATATTGGGGTGGTTTGCCATTTCCTTCTCCAGCTCATTTTACATGTGAGAAACTGAGACAAACAGTCCACGGTCATATAGCCAGTAAGCATCTGAAGCTAGATTTGAACTTGTAAAGAATGAACTTGTCTTCCTGATTCCAAGCCCAATGCTCCATCTACTGCATCACCTAGCTGCCCATTAGATAGAAGGTGCTGAGATAAAATGTTTGATTTGAAAAATTTTGAGCTATCCAGGAACAAAATGGGCTGTCTTGGAAGGCAGTGGGTTCCCCATGACTAGATTTATTCAAGGATAAGTTGGATGGTTATTTATTGGGGATGTTGCAGAGAGGATTCTTATTCTGGAATATGTTGGAATATTTGGCTTCTCAGGTCCTGTCCAACTCTGAGATTCTGTGATTCCAAAGGTCAAAATGGCTTACTATGCTAATATTGAAGCATAAAGTCCACTGCCATAAAAAATCAAGGCTATCTTTTGAATCCTAATCAATTGATAAACATTTATTAAGCACTTAATATGTGTCAGGCATTCTGCTAAGCGCTAGAGATGCAAAGAAAAGCAAAAAGATGGTCCCTTTCCTTAAGGAGCTCAAATCTAATACAGGTTACAAAATGAAAATACTATGTATATGTGAAATATACAAGGAGACAAAATGAAAATAACTACATATATACAAGATACGTGTATATAGTGTAAATAAAAGGTAATCTCATAGGGAGGATACTAACTGTTGGGGGCAAGGGAGAAAAACTTGACCTAAAACCAAATGACCAAAGTGACCTGGACCTTTGAAAGGCTTGTAAAAGGAAGCAGGAAGCCATAAAAGAAGTAGAAAGCCAGAGTGAGGAAGAGGGCACCAGAAGTCACCACAAGTGGCTAAATAGAGGAGCCATTGTAAGCAGACATCTGGCTCAGTGCCAAGGATGGGCATGATTAGAGCATGAACTATGGACTTGATGAACTCTACATTACTGATCAAGAAATAGCCAAAAAAGAAGCAATGGGACTTTCTTTCTCTTCCCTTCCCTCACATCAAGGGTGATCTGAATGTTTTACTAATCACTCTCACTCAACCCACCTGCCATCTTTCCCTAGAAGACTTAATGAAAAGCTGCTATTAGTGAGGGGCGGGTTGTAAGTGTGGGGCTTTTCCCCTACATACTCTCTTTTACTTTTAAGATTTTTACATATGATATACTGTTGGTGAACAACCCCCCAGGCTATTATTATTATATTTTTGATGCAGGTATTGATAAAAGGGAGAGAGGAACTCACCTTTTAGATTTGTCCTACTGAACTGAACTGGGGACTGATCTGAGAAGATCAAAGTGGAGAATCTTAACACATACACTAAATGCCCCTGAATTTATTCCCTTTATTCATGGAAGCCTAACAATGGCAGTGGAAAGAAAAGCCAAAGCCTTGTAGCCTCAGACTGCTTTGGTGGCTGGCTCTTCCTCACTTCAACAGAAGTCTAACCTCCTAGGAGAAAGAGAGAAGTGAAAATGAAGACTTCTAAAATGAGGATTCTACTGACCATATGAAGTTTGCAATTTGACATTTGCCCTCAAAACAAGCCAGCTGCCTTATGCATAACTTGATCACGAATTCCCCCAGTACTGAAACATATATTACATACCTCCCTTTTGTCTTATATAATCTTTTAACCACCAACAACATAACCATATGCTAGCCTGGCTCTCCAGTTTGGCAGTTGTGATGGTCAAAGAATTGTGGCTTCCTTCCCTTTGGAATTCTCATAAATCCTCAGGAGATGTAGCCAAAAAGCCAATGCCAGATGGCTTTAGAGATGATGCATGTAACGATTCTGCTGTCATTAAGTCATCCTGGATGGAACACCTTTACTCTGTATCCATATGATACTGCCAATGTTCTCCTCTGAATTCTGGACTTTGTATAATAGGTCCCATGACTTCAATTAGAGTAGGAGTAACATATCTTAACCCAACTCAAGAGTTCCTAGAAAAGATTAACTTGTGGTTTCTAAAAAGAAACAAAAATGCGAGTAGGTACAAATAACACAGTTTTCAGAATATACTCTTGCTTTATTATCAATGCTTGGATAAATCTGAATGAAACCAGGTAGATAAGTACTAAGATGTTATCCCACTATTAATTCAGTAGGACTAACTTCTATAATAAAATAAGTTGAATAACGAAAAAACAATTGATAAATTTGATTGGCCAGTCTCCAACAGTTTGCTTTGGGACATCCTTAGTGTTCTGCACCATTCTTTAAGCTTCACCATTTGCTTACAAGCAATGAGTTGTAATAGTAAGATCTAGGATAAGTTTCTTATTCAAAAACTGCTTATGTTTCAAGTAAGGTAAATTATGAGAAAACCAGAGTGGCTGGTCATAATATGTTGAGGAAAAAAACTTGAACAAAATTATGATGTGGAAGGAGAGGGGTGAGATGAATATAAGAATAATTTGAGCCATTTTGAGGAGCCTGCCACAATCCAGAAGCTCACTGTCTGTAATGGCCTTGCAAAATCAATATGGATAAATGACTAAGGCATCTTGGTCATGTCTCATGGGAAAAAAATGCCTCTGGCACATAATATTGATCAGCCTAAATTGCTATATTCCTTTATGGGTTTTTTTTTCAATATAAGAAATAATTCCAAGACTTCAGTGTTTTCATAGAAAGTTTCTGGATATGCAGTATATAATATAGCCAAGAAAACATAATGATGATGCATAATGACCACTTTATTGAATAAAACTGAAAATTTTCCCATGAAAAAATTCCATATGAGCAGTTAACTCATATTTGTGGTTTCAGTGTCTCAGATAGATTCTATATTGGATATGCCCTCTACCACCAATTTAAGTCACAAGTCAAAATTTAATAAATCTGGGGAATCTAAAGACATAGGGCAGTTACTTGCAGCATATTGCGTTACATCAAAATTTTTAGCAGAGGTGGTCCAACATAGTCTTTAGTATCAAGTGTCTCTGGGAATCAACATACATTTTACTTTCTTTGCTTAGAGAGGAAAATGTTTTGCCCAGTAGAATGTAAGTTCCTTAAGGGTAAGAATATTTTCATTTTTTGGTACTAAGTGCTAAAGAAATGCTTGTTGGTTGATTAATAAGCACTGAGCAAAAGACTACAAAAAGAGCTGCATCTGTGAAAACATAATTGAGGTTAAAGTTAATTCTTGGAAAAGAATCCCCAAAGAGATGTATGGCAACCAGAAATCGCAGTGGCTTCAGAGGTAGGTAAGGAATTTCTTAGAAACAACAAATAGTTGCTGGAGTAGCAAGCAAGTGGTGCCACAGTGTCATTTGTCATTTTGGGACTAAGCAAACTCTGACAATTTAAAGTACAGCATATTGATATTGATCAGTGAGTATTTCTGAATAGATAAATTTTTCATTGAACTAATGAGTTGAACTCAGTGGAATGTTGTTGGGTTTTTTTCCCCCAGTAACCAATTAATGAAATGGCTCAACAATGGTTGACTTGTCCAGCAGAAGAATGATAGAAAACCCATGTCCCTAGAAATGTGGGTGGCTGTTGGTCTGGGTTGTGCTGGTACATGTTTAAGAACACAACCTCACCAAAATAATAATAATAATTGTTATTAATTAATAACAATAGTTTCATTAACAGTTTTCCCAATTCCTTAAATCTAGACAATTCAACAGAACAATAATCAAGCAATGACTTGCAGTTATTTGCTAATTTCCAAAGTTTGAATATTCACAGTGAAAATTGAAGAATTGCCTCTTATAAACCAGACTTCATTTAGTTTGCATTTTGATACAAGTTTGATGTAGGTGCTTCATTGATTTGATGTATATTACCTTGGAGAGGGTGAGTGTCAGAAACATCGATTTGGAAGCCTGAGAAGGCAATAATGGACATTGATATAATTTTTTATTTTTAAGTTCTATTTCTTCAATTACCAAGCATTTTTTCTCCCTTCTCCACCTCTCCTCCAACTGGAAAAAGGAAAAAAAAACCCTTGTAACAAATATACACACTCAAACAAAACACAATCCCATATTGATGGTATGCAAAAATGTATTTCATTATGCATATTTATAAAGTTCATTACCTTTCATTCACATTTCACTTTTTTCCTAGAAGATCTGACAAATTAACATGAGAATGAGCCAATGAGAGACAGAGAGGGAGAGAGAGAGAGAGAGAGAGAGAGAGAGAGAGAGAGAGAGAGAGAGAGAGAGAGAGAGAGAGAGAGAGAGAGAGCTAACTGCATGGTCACCTGGAATTCTAGAGAGTATCCATGAAGTACTAACAAATCCCAAAGCAACAAACAGCAGTAACTTAAATGAGCAATTGTCATTTGATTTTCTACAGTAATATCTCCAATTATCAGATATTGTTAAGTTTGAGCAAGGTCAAATTTTAGAGAGAGACTTTCCTTTAGCAAGCATGGCAAGGAAGTCAAATGTCTACAAACCCTGGATATGAGTATTTTCAAATGGCAGTTTTCTTGTAATTGTTAGTCTCAACACTCCATTGAGTTTTAGTCCAAGCCAAACCAAAAAACATTTATTAGAAACCTACTTTACACTATGTGCAAAGCACAATATTAGATGCTTTCCTAGGAATTTCAAAGACAAAATAAAAAATGGTCCTTGCCTTCAAGGACCTTAGAGTCTAAGAACGAATACAATGATTAAACAAGTACATAAAATATAATTTGAGGAGGGACATAGAGAAGTATAGGAATTAAGAATGTTTTCCCCAAGGAGAGGAAATACAAGCTATGCATTGAAGGAAACTGGAGATTCTAAAAAGTAATGATGAGGAGGGAGTGCATTCCATGAATGAGGGACAGTCAAAGATGTAGACAAGAGATGGAATAGCCCATATAAGGATTTGCATATAGGCCAATTGACTAGAATATGGAATTCATGAAAGGATATAATGTATGCCAAGACTGAAAAGGTAGAACTTTAAATATGAAGTTGATGATTTCACATTTTATCATAGAAATGAGATGGAATGACTAAAGTTTTTTGAGCAGGAAGGTATATGGAAAATGAATTGAAGAGGGGAGGGACTAAAAACTGGGGACACAATTGGTTTAACAAATGCTTGTTGACTTCTAAATATGCTACTAAGTGAATGGCTTTCGAGGCTAGATCCACTCAGGTTACTGGATACAATTTAGGATATTTAGATGATGTGTACCTTGTTTGACTCCAGCCCCAATCCTACCTCTGTTGGGAAACTATGGTCAAGTGATACGAACAGCTACAGCTGCCCTTGAGTGTTACTTTAATGGATCTTTAATTCTCTGTTTCTTGAAGTGTCCCTTTTTCTTGCAGATTGTACACTCCATGTCCTTGTTTCCAATAAAAGCATTGGATAACCTATAGCTTGAGAAGTGTTAGTAGTCTTCAACTACTCTACACATGTACTGAATGACAGGAATATACATTCAAGTTTGGAAGTGATTTTAGAGGTCATTCAGTACAACTCTCTCTGCAGTGAGCCATCCAGTCAACCATTTCTCAAGTATCTGCTATGTACCAAGTATTGGGATAGCCACTGGGGATGAGGAAAACCAAGGTCCAAAGAGGTTGTTACTTGCCAAAAGCCACCCAAGTAGTAAATGGAGAACATCAGATTCACCAACAATCTTGGTCTTGGTTGAAGCAGAGATGGTAAGTTATCCTGCGGTACATTGAAAGAGCTCATATTGGGAACACAGCATATTTCTGATCAGGACTATCTATTCCTTAATTTCAACTTGATTCAACAAACATTCACAAAGCATAATTAAGCCATGGAGCATCAAAAAATTGAAGCCAGGCTAAAAGCTTTTTAGCAAGTGAATACAAGAAGCAAACTGACTTAAATTGCTTCAATTAGCAATCTCTTTAAGGACAGGTTGAGCTCAGGGTACAGGGTGGAAGCCATATTTAGTTGCCTACTCATAGTACTTAAGAATAGATTTATGTTGCCTGCTGTTGTCTAACATTTTTATTGTTATTTTTCTGCTTTGCTTTGCATGTCCCCCTAAGAACTATATTCATGTTCTGATAATATGTTGTGTTGGGTACAAACAGGCAAGGAACAAGCAGACCTTTATTACTGCAAATCTTCTCTCGGCCAACTACACCCTAAATCATTTTAGTAGGCAAATTCTAGGAGTGCAGATGGACGATAAAACATAACTACTAAACCATAGTGCCCCCTAGCATACTTGCTTAATGCATGTAAATAGGGACTTGGGGGGACCCCAAAGACCAAGCATATGAATAGAGACTTGGGAATGCTTCTGATTACTAGCATGCCCTGATTTTTAATACTGGCTAGCCTAGAAGTTTGACAGATAAGTCCATCCCTAGGGAACCACCTATTTCATCAGTATCTCCATTGTTCACCCTAAATATACTATTATATTCATACTTTTGCATACCCCTGAATCAAATATGTCTTTAAAACAGTACACAGAAAGGTTTTTCTTACTGGACACTACCAAGCTATTTCCTAAGATTTTTTTTTTGTTTTTTTTTCCCCACAAGTATCCTAAATTTTGAAATGACAAAACAGTTCAACTTCCCTCTTATCTAAGAACAAGTCCATTATGAGAAACTTAAACATGACCCCTGTTTCCTAGCAGCAAGCAATGCTGGTTGGCCTGAAAATACTGCCTTTACTGTTATCGTGTTTGTATATGGAGTTCCAGTGAAATGGAATAATCCTGGCATTGCAAGAAAGAATTCCATCTATAAAGTATTTTATTTTAGGGAATTATCAGTGCCAGGCCTGGATTTAGGCTACATTTTAACAGTGAGTAGGGGAGCTGTTGCCCCAGATGGTGGATGTAAAACGTGCCATAAATTTTAATGAAGCAAATAAGTCACTAATAACCCAACTGCCAATGCCGCTATGTTTTGGGTAAGTCTTAATAAGGCAAAATTAAAAAGAAGCATGTAGCCCTTAAATAAGTGCCTAAGTAGCCTAATATAATTTACTAATTCAGCTATTCACACTCTGATTACACAGCCTCTGGTCATCTGCCCAAGTACAGCTGCTTCATGTAAAAACAAATAAAAAAAAAGTTTATTGTCCACCAGATGTCCCAGCCTGTAATACTTATTGGGAGATTTCGGGTCACCCAAAGTTCAGGCTGATTTCCTAAACGATTTTTCTTGGACAGCAACATGACCTTGGAAGGGATACATGTTCAGTCTTTTTAAGACTAGTGTAAGTCTTTTAGTTATTGGATTCCAATCCTTATAAGGTTAGAGATGAGGTGAGGGTCAGAGTAATGTACTAGGATAGTGGGACAGTGAATATGGAAACCTTAAATGTCTCAGGAAGACCCTGGCTATAAACACTTAAACCTAGGAACAATAAACTTGTACACCAAGCCTCATGATTGCCTTCCATAAATGACAAAAAACTTCATTTTCTAAGTAGGACAACTGAAGTCCAGAGTGGTTAAGTGACCCATTTAACATCATATTAAATCCAGGGCAGAGCCAGCAATAAAATTCAGGACCCCTAGACTATACGAGCTACATGATAATAATAGTTCACATGCATAGCTATAAAACACTAAAACCCCTAATGGGTTCACAAAGAATTGGACACAACTGAAAAAATTCAACAACAACTTTGTGGCAGCTAGGTGGTATAGTGGATAGAGCACTGTGCTTGGAATAAGGAAGACTCATCTTTCTGAGTTTAAATCCTGCCTCAGATACTTGCTAGCTATGTGACCCTGGGCAAATCACTTAACTCTGTTTGCCTCAGTTTTCTCATTTGTAAAAATGAGCTAGAGAAGGAAATGACAGTTTCAGTATCTTTGCCAAGAAAACCCCAAATGGGATCATGAACAGTCAGATGACTGAAATGACTCATGTCATGTATACATGAGAACCTTACAATGATACAATGAAATGGGGGGAAGGGGCAGTGAGAGGGTCTATGACTCCACTTCCTGCAGGAAAATTATTTTGGAATTATGGAAAAGTGAGATACATACTATTGATCAGGCTTTTCAAGGATCATATATCTAGAACTGAAATTACCTCAGAAGTCTAATTCCTTCATTTACTGATATGGAAATCGAGGTTCATTGATGTTTTAGGAGGAGGAGGAGGAGGATAAGTATCCTATAACACTTTAAGATTTACAAGCACTTTATATATGTACTTTTGATCCTCCTAACCACCCTGGGAGATATGTGCTACCATTTATCCCCATTTTGTTGGTGAGGAAACTGAGGCTGAGAGAGAATAAATGACTCTCTCAGGGTCCTAGAACTAGCTGAACTTCTGAGGCAGCACTTGAACTCAAGTTTTACTGGCTCAAAGGGTTAAGTGACTCAAGGTTATACAAGGTGGAAAGTTTCAAAGGTGAGATGCCAAGGAACTAATAATAGTGATAGGGCATGAATCAGTCCACTATCATTTAGTTCTGAAGAGATATTGATAGCAGACAATGGCATCTCCCTGAGAAGAAACCCAAAAATCTCTGGTCCAATACTAAGGAGACAGAGGCGTAGATTGATGTGTGCGTCTGATCTCCATTGAAAAAGGATCCCAACACAGATCCAGGGAAGTTGAGACATGTGGAGTCAAGGAAAGCAAAGCCAATTCTGTCTGGCTCATCACTCACTCCGGCACATGCAACCTTTGGGAGAGACATGAAGATTCTTGAATTCATTAAATCAGTCCCAGTTATCATCAAGTTCATGAATTAAAATACTCTTACCCCAGTTGCCTTCTGGGAGCTGAGCAGAAAACTGCTTACTGCTTAGCAAACTTGTAGTAGGGGTGAATGGAGTGAGGTCAGGGTTTGAGAGGTGCCCATTGCATTTGGATTTCATAATAACAATTAATGCTTACTTTGCCAGTTTGATTAAATGCTTTTGTAAAATAGTATCATTGACAGAGGTGGTTTGATAAAGTATACCCAAGAGATATCAAAAATGGCAGCTAAGTAGTGTAATGGACAGAAGATCTAATTAAAATCCTACCTAAAACAAACTACCAGCTGTATAAATCTGGGCAGTTTTCTCATCTCTGTAAAAAGGGGACAATAAAAGTGCCTATTTCATAGGTCTGTTGTGAAGATAAAATAAAATTGCATTATCATATTATGTACATATATATACACACACCTATATATACAGAGAGAAAGAGAGAGAGAAAGCGCTTTGCAATCCTTGAAACAGTACCTAAATGGTTGTTATTATTGTGGTAGTGGTGGTTTGGAATGTCCAACAGGAAGGAACATATGAACCAAACAATTTGGTTGGTGGAGAAGAGACTCAAACACTCAGCTCTTGATGCTAATGAAAGACGGTCCATCCAAATGGGAGCTGAGTTAAAGGGTGATTAGGAATCTGTTCCTCTGAAGATGCTGACAGAAAAAAAAAAAGGCAGTTTGGATAATGCTCAGAGTGCCCTCAGGTGCTGGATGAGATGGTAGGCACTGGAATATCAAGGAAGGCCAGGCCAAAGGTTCACTCACCCACTCATCTTAACAAAGAAGCAAATTGAGATTCAGAGATATTAAGAGACTTGACTGAGCTCATACAACTGGTTTACAGTAGGGCCAAGATTTATACCAAAATATTTGCTAGGCTCAGTGCCCATTCCACTACCTTATGCAGAATAGATAGAGAGTATGTTTGTAAGTGGGCAGTAGATAGAGCTCTGGGACTGGAGTCAGGAAGATCTGAGTTCAAATCTGGCCTCAGACATTTACTAGCTATGTGATGCTGGGCAAGTCACTTGACCCTGATAGTCTCAGTTTCCTCACCTGTAAAATGAGCTGGGGAAGGAAATGGCAAACCACTCCAGTATCTTTGCCAAGAAAACCCCAAATGGGGTCAAAAGACTCAGACACAACTGCAGACTGAAGAACAACAACATTTGTGAATGCTCTCAGTTCTTATGATAGAAGCTAAGTCATATAGCAGAAACATAATCTGCAACCTGGGCCATACCTGAAGCCTGTCCAGAATGGGGCAGTGCACATGAGCTTATGCTTCAGGATATTAGTTGAGGAAGCAATCTGACCTATAACAGGTGTTGCTGAAACATGTTGAGATAACAGCCATGACTGGAAAATAATAATAATCATTAATTACAATAACAATAAAAAAGTTACATGGTTTTTAAAGCACTTTACATTTGTTATTTTATTTGACATTCATTTTAAAATTTATTTTATTTTTAATTTATGGACTAAAACAACCATTTCCATAACATAGTGTAATAGAAAAGATAATTTCACATGAAACTGCAAATACGTAAAACTTGCTATTCTTTTTAAATGTACAATATAAGTTGTCAGGTGAATTTTTTATTTCCCTTTTGATTTTCTTTCTTCCCTACCTCCTCTCCCCCTGCCCTAGAGATGGCCACCATTAGACACAAATATGTGTGTGTGTGAAATGATTCTCTATGTATTTCTATTTTTCAGTTCTTTCTTGAGATGCAGATAGTGTCTTTCTTCATACGTCTTTTACAATTAATTTGGGTAATTATAATAGTCAAAATGACACACTCACTCAAAGTTATCCTTAAAACAATAATACTGTGAGTGTGTACGATGTTCTCTTGGTTCTGTTTATTTCACTCTTCATTATTTTGTGCAAGTCTTTCCATATTTTCCTAAGATGGATGAACTCATCCTTTTTTCAATTTTTTTATTAATTTATGTTGATTTATCAACAATTACTTTCATAAGGTTTTGAGTTTTAAATTTTTCTCCCTCTCTCTTCCCTCTCATCTCCAAGATAGCATGCAATCTGATATAGGCTCTACATATACATTCCTATTAAACATATTTTCAAATTAGTCATGTTGTAAGTAAGAATTAGAACCAATAGGAGGAACCACCGGAAAGAGGAAACAAAACACAATAGAAGAAAAAAAATAGCAAATAGCATGCTTCAATCTGCATTCAAACTCCATAGTTCTTTCTTTGGATGTGGATAGCATTTTCCATCATGAGGCCTTTGGAAATTTCTTAGATCTTTCCATTGCTGAGAAGGGCTAAGTCTATCAAGGTTAGTCATTGCACAATGTGGCTGTTACTGTAATCAATGTTCTCCTGATTCTGCTCACTTCACTCAACATCAGTCCATACAAGTCATTCCAGGTTTTTCTGAAGTCAGCCTGTTCATCATTTCTTACAGCACAATGGTATTCCATTACATTCACATACCATAACTTGTTAAGCCATTCCCCAATTGATGGGTATCCCCTCAATTTCCAATTCTTTGCCACCACAAAAAGAGCTGCTATGAATATTTTAGTACATGTGGGTCCTTTTCCCATTTGTATGAACTCTTTGGGATATAGCCCTACAAGTGCTATTGCTGGGTCAAATGATATGCACATTTTTATAGCCCTTTAGGCATAGTTCCAAATTGTTCTCCAAAATGGTTGGATCATTTCACAACTCTACCAACAATGCATTAGTGTTCCAATTTTCCCACATCTCCTCCAACATTTATCATTTTCTTGTTTTCTCATCTTGGCCAATCTGATAGGTGTGATAGGTGGTACCTCAGAGTTGTTTTGATTTGCATTTCTCTAATCAGTAGTGATTTAGAGCATTTTTTCATGTGACTATAGATGGCTTTAATTTTTTTCATCTGCAAACTGCCTGTTCATATCCTTTGACCATTTATCAATAGGGGAATGACTTGTATTCTTATAAATTTGATTTAATTCTTTATATATTTTGGAAATGAGGCCCTTATCGGAGACACTGATTATAAAAATTCCTTCCCAGTTTTCTACTTCCCTCTTAATCTTGGTTGCATGAGCTTTGTTCATGTAAAAACTTCTCAATTTAATGTAACCAAAATTATCCATTTTGTATTTTGTAATGTTCTCTATCTCCTGTTTGGTCATGAACTCTTCTGTTCTCCATAAATCTGACATGTAAACTATTCCTTGCTCTCTCAGTTTGCTTATAGTATCAGCCTTTGTATCTAAATCAGGAACCCATTTTGACTTTATTTTGGTATACGGCATGAGATTTTGGCCTATATATAGTTTCTGCTATACTCTTTTCCAGTTTTCCCAACAGTTTTTGTCAAATAGTGTAAAGTCATCATTTCTTATAGCACAATAGTATTCCAACACAATCATATACCATAACTTGTTCAGCCATCCCCCAATAGATGGGCATCCCTCCAATTTCCAGTTCTTTGCTACCACAAAGAGAGCCACTATAAACATTTTTGAACATATATATTCTTTTCCTAGGTAGAATCCCTTTTCCCCCAATCATCTTTGGAAATAGATATAGTAGTGGTAGTAGTGGTATTGCTGAGTCAAAGGATGTAGGTAGTTTAATAACTCTTTGGGCATAACTCCAGATTGCTCTCCAAAATAGTTGGATCAATTCACAATTCCACCAACAATGAATCTTCACAACAATCCTGGAAAGTCAGCACTATTACAATTTCCATTTTAAAGATGAAGAAATTGAGACTGAAAGAGGTTATGTTACTTTCTAAGTTTCACACAGCTAGTGTCCAGGGCAGAATTGAACTCAAGTCTGCCTGAGACAATACTCATTTTATGTAAAAAATCCAAAAGGCTTAGATGTGGAGAGGCTCTTCTTACATATGATTGAAAGCACATATTTAAAATCAAGATCTGGCATTGTTTACCATGGAGACTCATCAAAACTTTCCTAGTACAGGCAAGAGTAAAGTACAAGCCAAGAGAATGAAATTAAAAGTCTAATCACTGGTCAAGTGGAGACAAAAGTACCCTTATTTGCACATGATGTGAGGGTGTCCTTAGATAACTTGAGAATCAGTAAAGAAAATAACCAGGATGATTAACAGATATGAATAATATATCCTCATGACAGAATATAAAATGTCAGCTTTTTCTTTATTATTAAAAATCAGAAGAAATGAAAAAGTAGAAATGTAGTTCAAAATAATTTAAAGATGTATAAAATAACTGGAAGTTAACATACCAAGCTACTTATAAGACTTATGTTAATATAATTTAGAAATACTCTTTACAGGAAAAGAGATAAATTACTTGAAAATACTTGTTGTTCATGGTTGGGACATATCTATACACTACAAATGACAACACTATGTAAATTAATTGAAATATTTATTAACCTGCTAAAATTAATAAGGGAAAAAATCTTCAATCTAGATGAAATAATAAGAAAAAAATCAGTTGGAAGAATAAAAGGTTTAGAATCATGAGGAAAATAATAAGAATGAAGAAGACATTGGAGCACCAGATCTCAAACTATGTTATACAACAATAGTCAAAAGAGACTGTTTTTTATTTAAATTTTTTAACATAAAAAATAGAACATTTGAATAGACTAGATAAGCAGGAAATGGAAATCAGATTATTTGTCCATATTTTGCTTCTGCCTTCTCTGCTAAGGACAACCATCTTTGGTCAGGAATGAACAAAAATGCCTAATATAGAATCAATACCAAAATAAATTGTGAAATAGCAAGATAGTACCACAAAACTACATCTTTAATTATTAAAATAACTGAAAGATGTGATTATTTGCCAATGATCTTTGAAAGATCATGAAAAATAGGGTACTGCATGTTACTACATGTAAATGTTTTCTCACTTTTCTCAAAAGGGAAAAAAATAGAGTCTTCAAACTATAGAATAGTGAGTGTGACTCTGGCAAAATTCTAGAATATAATAATAAAGTACCTAATGAATATCTAAAAATGGCTTCAGTTATTACAATGTGCCAGTATGGCTTCATCAGAAGTTGTTCATGTCAGCTTAACTTTAATTCTGTTCTTGCTATTGTTACTTAGATGAATAGGTCAGGAGGATGCTGTGGGTACAGGTTACTTAGATTTTCTCAAAGAATAATAAACAATTTCATGCTTCTCTTGTGAAAAAGATGGAGTGATATGAGATAGACAATGGTACACTTAAGTGGATTCAGAACTAGTTGAAAGAGTCAACCCAATTATCAATGATTCTAAGTCTAATAGAAGAAAATTATCTAGAAGAGTGCCCCAGAGATCTGTCATTAATAAATCAATATACATTTATTAAGCACCTACTATGTGCTAAGTGCTGTGCTAAGCACTGGGGATACAAAAAGAGGCAAAAGAAAATCCCTGCTGTTAAGGAGCTTACAATCCATTAATTATTTGATTAAAGGCATAGATAACATGCTTGTGAAATTTTTAGATGGCAACAAAGCTGAAAAGGGTTGCTGACACAGTACCATAGAGCCTGGATCCAAAACTCATTAAAATTCAATTGATCAAGCATTTATTAAGCACCTACTGTGTGTGCAAGGCATGGTGGTAAATGGGGGGGGTTGGGTAAAGACAAAAAACTAAACTGCCCCTGCTCTCAAGGAGCTTTTATGCTGTTGGTATGGCACAACCTATGGACAGATGAATGAATACAAAGTCTGTACAAAAATCAATGTAAAATCATTCTCTGTGATGGAGCGCATTTACAATTGGGGGTGGGGAGAGGAATGGATCAAAAAAGTCCTCTTGTGGGAAGTGACATCTGAACCAAGCCTTGAAGGGAGCTAGGAACTCCAAACGGCAGAGGAGAGGAGGAAGAGTATTCAAGACAAGGAAGAGTTTGTTAAGTGAAGAGCCAAGAAATAGAACATGTGTACAGGAAGCAACAAGTGGACCAATATACTTAGAATATAGGCTAAGTGAAGGGGAATAATATGAAATAAGCATAGAAAAATGGGTGAGTACTAGATTTTAAAGTACTTGAATTTCCAAATGGAGGAATTCGTATTTTACCCTGGAGGACAATGAAGGAAGCCAGCAAAGGTTTTTCGAGGGGGGAGAAATACACTCTAGCATCTGTTTAAGGGATACTGATATGGCAGTAGAATAGAGAAGGAATCAGAAAGCAGAGCAAATAGGACCAATTAGGAAGCAATAACTGAGGAAATAAGTAATGGCTTGAGATAGGGTGTTGATTTTGTGAGTGGAGAGAGAAAGTAAATTCAGATGTGATTGTAGAGTAAACAAGTATTGCAACTAATTAGATATGGAGGATGATGGAAAGTGAAGTGTTAAGGATGTTCCCAAGTTTGTTCATGTGAATGACTGGAAGGAGAGTCATGTCTTGAGAGAAATAAGGATGTTAGGAGGAAGAGTTGTATAGGAAAAAAGTAAAACAATAGCCTGCTTTCGACATATTGATTCTCAGATGCCTATATGGGAGTCACTGGTAGAGATATCTAGCAGATTGAAAGAGAGAGAGAACAGAGAGAGACAGAGACAGAGACAGATAGAGAGACAAAAAGACAGAGAGAGAGGGAGAGAGGATATACATATTAGATGTCTATATCTGTATCTCAATATATGTGTACATATACATCTGTGTCATATACAAATATGCATATACATATATATGTGTATGTGAATCCTGGAAGACTAGAACATTAGATACTCTATTAACACAAAATAGGGAATAATGCAAAGTCTTACACCTGAGCTCAAAAAGTAAATTTCCCATGTAAAATAGGGTGAGGTGGGGCATTGTCTAGACTAATGCTCTCAAATTCAAATAGAAATTTCATATTGACTTAGAAAACCACAACTTAACACAATCTTTGTTTATTTATACTTTTCTTAATTTTGTTAAACACCTCCCAATTACAGTTTAATCTGGTTTGGGCCACTGGAGAGTTTTGCAGTCAGAGGATGTGAATTTGACACCTCTGAATATCAGACATCACTTTTTCTGGGAGGAGGGGGGATTCTTGAGGTTTTAGCAAACTGAAAGCTGATGAGTAAAATTTTTGTTCAGCATTGTCCAACTCTTTGTGATGCCATTTGGGGTTTTCTTGGCAAAGATAGTGGTGTGGTTTGCTATTTTTTCCTCCAGACCATTTTACAGGTGAGGAAACTGAGACAAACAAGGTTAAATGACTTGCCAAGGTGACACAGCTAGTAAGAGTCTGAGGCTAGACTTGAACTTAGATCTTTCTGACACTAGGCCCAGCCCTCTATCCACAGTACCACTTAGATGCCCCTATGAGTAACAGTATGATGTGCCAAGTTTAAAAAAAAAAGTTAATGTTATTTTTGGTTTCATTAAGAGAGGAACAACATTCCATACTAGGAAAGAGAGACCCATTGCATTCTCCCCTGATCAGATGACACATGGAATATTGTGTTACTGTGTTTAAACTTTTGCACCTCCCTCTTCAGAGGGTCAGTGGTAAGCTAGGGAGCATCCAGAGAAGGATAAACAGGATACCAAAGAGTTTTTGTCCACATATTGTATAAGAATGAGTCAAAGGAACTGAGGATGTTTACTTTGGAGAAGAGAAGACTTAGATGGGGCATGAGAGCTCCTTCCAAGTATCTAAAGGGCTATCAGAAAAATTAGATTTGTTCTACTTGGTCTTAGAAGGCAGGCAAAACTAGAAGCATGAGGTAGAAGTTGGGAAAAGATAAATTTGGGCTTCATTCAAGCAAATGTTTCCTAACAACTAGAGCTATTTAGGTGGAAGAAACTGCTCTAGGAGGTGGTCGGTTCTCCCCCCACCCCCAATGTTCTAAAGGTCTTCAGTTGCAGCTGAGTTAACCATAGGACAGAGGGTTCAGGTATGAGTTAATCCAGTTGACCTTTGGGGCCCCCACAACAGTATAATGTTGTAAAAAGAGGTTAGGAAGAAGAGGCCAGAAAGCACATCTGCTCCGTTTTAGTGACACTGCTATCTAGCTTATGCAGAAAAAAAAAAAGGCTGCTTCTAATACAGGATAGTGGGGTAAAATCATTTGGTAAATTGTCATCAATTTTCCTCCATCTTTGTATTTATGAACTCCAGTCTAGGAAAGATGGATCATTCCCACTGCTCATTCCTTTCCTTCTATTGAGGACTTGAAGTGACTTTGAAATCACACAAATACCCACACATCCAGAAATCTGGGGCCTGAAATAAGGCCCAACAACAGACAAATAAGGCTGGTAAGAAAAATGTAAACCATGTGCCATAGGACTGGTACTGTGGTATGACAATCTTCTCCAAGAAACACAGGTGTTCTGCCATTCTTTTTATTTTTTCCTTTGCTAATTTTACACTTCTATTTTATATATTTTAATATAGTAGAATAGAAAAAAAAAGATGTACATAAAACTGTGAATCTATTAGGTACAACTTGCTATTCCTTTCAAATATGTAATAAAATTGCCATGCAACTTTCTTTTTTTTCCCCTTTTTTCTTCCTCCTCCCCCCAACCCCCCCCGAGATGGCTACCATTAGGCAAAAATATGTATGTATACAGATATATATATATAGATAGATAGATATAGATATATCTATATCTATCTATCTATATATATACACACACATATATATATACGCATATGTATACACATATATATATACATATATGTATAAAACCATTCTATACACATACATATGTGTGTGTATATAAATATATATATATATATACATATATATATAATGTATATATGTGTGTGTGTATAAAACCATTCTATACAGACAAAGATAGGCCATCCTCAAACTTATTTACAACCTTACTATAAATCCCCATTTTATGTCCTAATTTTTTTTTCTTTTAATAATGGCATAGTGCATAGAGCACCAGGCCTGTAGTCAGGAACACCTGAATTTAAATATGGCCTCAGATACTTACTAGTAGTATGACCCTAGGCAAGTCACTTAACTTCTCTTTGCCTCAGTTTCTTTATATGTAAAATGAGGCTAATATTAGCACCTACTTCTCAGGGTTGTTGTGGGAATAAAGTGAAATAATAATTGTACAAGTGCTTAGCACAGTACATGACACATAGAAGCACTATATAAACATTAGCCATCATCATTATTGCGATTATTAAGACCACAGGTGTATCTTTTTTATTCTATTAATATTTAGAAGAGAAAGGGGAAAATATACCTTTTCTAAAAAATGGAATATCATTTTGATGAAAACACAGTATGCTCACAACTTTCTGATTTGTTTAATTTCAAACAAGGCTATGGTGGAGCAAAAGACAACAACAAAAAAATGAAAAAGCTTCATTGAATTTTAAAATATAAATATTACTTTTAAAAAAGGTATTTTGAAATATTTCTCACATATTTCTTCTCTTGAAGATGTGAAACTTCCAAATGAGTTTAATGGGATTTCATGACCTTGTCTAAAAATAATAACAATGGCTAGCTATACTGTGCTAAGCACTTTACGATTAGTATCCTATTCAATCTTCACAACAACCCTGAGAAGTAGGTGCTATTATTATTCCCATTTTAGAGAAGAGGGAACTGAGGCAAACAAAGGTTAAGTGACTTGCCTAGGGTCATACAGCTAGTAAATGTCTGAGGCCAGATTTGAACTCAGGTCTTCCTGACCCCAGACCCAGAGCTGTCTCTACTGTGTCACCTAGATGCCTATATACAACAACAATAAAAATAATAAAAAAGCACTATGCTGGTGAACTGTACTAATAATAACATCATAACACCTAAATTAAATAAATATCAGATATTTTAGAGCTAAATGATTTAACACATAGATGACCTAATTTTGAATGTGGATGCAGATGAAGATGGCCTTGTAGAAGCTTAAGAAGGGTGAGCAGGTGATGCCTCAAACATATGCAGGGCCTTACACCTGCCCATTAGACATGTGGTGTTTAATTAGTCATGAGCGATCATTTTGTGGTGGTTGTTGTTGGGTTTTGACACAAATGGGGAAGAAGTCTTTTCAGCCTCTTTTTATCAGTGGTGCCCCAAAGCCAAGGCAGGTGTCTGTGGGATTAGAAATAATTACAAAGAGAAAGAGAGAGAGGAAGGAGAGAGAGAGAAGATAACAATCCCCAGTGGAGCTGGAATTTGAGATCTGGGAGCAGGTGCAGCAAGAAGCCCCATGTATCCAACTCATTTACTCTGAGATGTCACGCAAAGGCCCCACTATTAGTCTTTTCAACTGGGAGCAATGCTGGCAGCGTGCAGTCCCTCGGCACAAAACCAGCCCAGTTTGTGTAATGCCTGGCTGGCAGTCCACAGCACCATGGTGACCGGGGCAACCTGGCCCTGCTGCCCTTCTCCATGCCTTTGTCAACTGGCAGTAATAGGAAACAGAGTGTTGCTTCTAACCATTGTGCAGACAAACACATAACAACCCCCCTTTCAGCTTAGCCTCGTGAATTAACAATTACTGTACTGCATGGGAAGAGGGCCTCAAGAGAAAAAGGTACCACAACTAAAATGTTATGTTCTAAAATTGCCCCTTCTTTTTGTTTTTCAATTAGGATTGGCCTCTTTGGTTAGTGTATTCCCACAGCAAAGAGAGTAGTCGTTAGACTTGGGGGCAAATGCTATCATCTCTTAGAAAAGCAGTTTGCTTTCCATGCATGAAAGAACTAATCCATAGTTAGAACAGGGGTGGGTGGGGATACAGAGCATTCTGACAAAAGTATAGATAAAGCAATCTCTCTCTCTCTCTCTCTCTCTTCTCTCTCTCTCTCTCTCTCTCTCTCTTTCTCTCTCTGTCTCTTCCTCTCTCTCTCTCTCCTCCCTCTCTTCTTTCTCTCTCCTCTCTCTTTTCTCCCTTTTCCTCTTTCTCCATACTCTTCTCTTTCTCTCTCTTTTTCTTTCTCTCTCTTCCCCCATCTCTGTCTCTCTGACTGCCTTTCTGCCTCCTTCCCTCTCCCTTCTCTATCTTCCTCCCCCCTTCCCTTACTTTCAATAGCAAAGACACCTGGACCATACAAAAGGCCCCTACACTCTAGAAATCTCACCCACCCACTGAGTACATGTGATTTTGCCCTCTGCCAGCCAATCTGACACTGCCTTGATTCTGATCTCTGTTACTGCTACCTCCTATGGCTTATAAAATCAAGCCACTGATTTATTTAGCTGTTCTTGTAATTGTCTAGTGGTTACAGAATGGGACAAAGGACTTAGAAGACAAGCCTAGATGATCTATAAGGCTCCATCCAGGCCAGATACATTTTGAATCTGTGATTTTGAGTTGAGGCAATGTCATTGACTTTGCCTTGTGACCTAGAGCTTTCTGTACTCGACTAATGAAATGCCATAATGAGGTCTCCAAATAAAATTCTGATGAGTCTTAAATAAAAGTATCCCTAGAACCCAGGCAGAAAAAGGAAGCTGTGTTTTCAAAAGAAAGTTAAGAAATTCTTTCTGACCTTGAAAAAAAAATCCAAATACCAAGATTTCAATTTAGGAAGTTAAAGAAGGGGAGAACAGACATCTAGCCCACCCCCACCACTAGCACATCCCAAAGTACCTTCAGTATTTACAAGCTGAATATCAATGTGTGATATGAATTTCTGAAAGGAGAAAAAAATCTTCCTACTTTTTTTTCCTTTCCTAGCCTGTCAACCAAGAGACATGAAAAGTATGATCTGTTATTTTTGTGTGCTAGGTAATAGAATGACCTTATGAACTATGCCTCTCATCACACATTTACATGGTGGTACAGAGGCACACATTTCCTCCCCACACAGAAAACCAGAATGTATCAGCAAAGTGGATAGACACTGAGCTTTCCTCCATGTTGTATGGTCCCTCATTGCTCTTAAGCCCAAGGATACTTCCAGCATAGTGCCAATTGTTAATCCAGTGTTTTCTTAACAGAGTCAGGAGGCTCATTTTGTCTGTACTTCTGAAAAAGTCAATTCAGTGGCCCACTTTCCCATGTTTGTCTAATGCATATACAATATTGTAGTAGTAATAATAATAATAGCTAGCGTTAATAGAATTCTTGAGGTTTGCAAAGTGCTTTATCACTATTATTTCACTTTATCCTTATAAAAATCCTCAAGATAGATGCTGTAATCAACCTTTTACAAATGAAAAAGTAAGACTGAGAAAAGTTAAATGACTTACCAGGGTCACACAGCTAACAAGTGTCTGAGGCTAGATTTGAACGCAGTTCTTCCTGACTCCAGGTTTAGTGCTCCATCCATAGTGCTATCCAGTTGTCTCATATGATGCCCTTCAAAGAAGAAAGGAGCTGTGATGGAAAGCCCTTCTCTTCTTCCTCTTTCTGAGAATTATGTTCTATCAATTCATAATTTTGTTGCAGACGTGATTTAATTGGTGTAGAAAAGAGAACCCTCTCTACCAATGCTGATCAACAATTTCTCTGTTATTTAGTCTTAGAGACATTCTTAGAGACACTGAGAAACTATGGGACTTAACACTCTCAATGTGTGTCAGAAGTAAGAATAAAAGTTGGGTCTTCCTAACTCCTGAGACCAGCCTTCTATCCAGCATGTTATATTTCCTCTCCGGGGAGAGCTATGTTATTTCCTTCCCTCAAACAGCCGTGTGGCTACTAGAAAGACTTGATACTAATGTAGAACAATAGGTGAACAAGCAGAGTTCCACAATAAAGGATAGCCATCCTTAGCTGCTGGTTAGCAAATAATTCAAACAAGTTGAATGGGAGAGAGAAAAACATGTTAGAGTATGAGGGGAGGACTTTCAGAGATCCAAAGCCTTAGACATCTTTAGGAGGAGCAGAAGCTCAATAAAAATGTCCTGAAATGCACAGGAGAAATATATGGGATCCAGAAAGTGGAGTATCTTACTCACCCAGGGGAACAGTAGGCAGACCAAAGCCAAAGGAGAGTTGATGACTGCAGAAACTAAATGTTCCTACTTATGTTAAACAGTTCCAACTGAACTAGTGTACTTCTTCTATACTGTATAGTCCTCCAAATGTTTGAACACGACTTTCACAGCCCTCCTAAGGCTTTTGTTGGGCAGCACCCACCACATCCTGCTCTGACCCAGAGGCACCACCACTCCCTAGCCAACCCTAACCCTATGTGTCCTCTTCCCCTCATTTCACATTTCTAGCTCTTAGAAGATTAATCAAATAAACACTGCCATTCTTGGAATGGCACCAATTAATTGCCCTACAGTTTCAATCACTCTCCTTGTGACTTTCCTGACCAAAATACCTCTCCCTTTCCACCACCTTTCTACATGTATTATCTTCCTCTGTTAAAATCTAACCTCCTCGCGGGAGTTTTCAGGGTTTTTTTGTTTGTTTTTTGTATTTATGTTCCAATAATATAATACAACACAAAGCACAAAGCATTTAATAAATTATTTTCATTCATTCATTTTCATTTTTCAGCTTAACATACTCAATTTCTACAAGCTTCTGTCATCTGACACAATCCCCAATCCTTTCAGAAATTTTTTTGACTACTTGTGAACCTGCTAAAACTTATCAATGCCCTTCCTAAAATATGTATAGAACTAAAGATAACTTATTAGATGTGTTCTAAGGAAGTTAATACCAGAACTGCCTCCTTTCTTGTTCTTACCTCTACGCTTCTCTTAATGCAATCTAAAGTCACGTTAGTTAGCTCTTTAGCAGGCTACACCACCATGGAAATACAGAATCACAGAATCTGAATCAGAATGGACCTCAGACGTTCTCTACTCCAATCCAAATCTATTCTTCTATACAATATCCCCTAAAATGGTCATCCTGCCATCAGCTTAAGACTTCTAGTGAAGAAAAGCCCACTATCTCTGGAGGCAACTCATTCTACTTTTAAGATAGTTTAAATTATGAGGAAGTCAATGAAAAATTCTCCTTCTTGGAGACCATGCATGTTGAAATTGAGAGCCTCTATTCTCTGTTTCTCTTCTGACTTAATTCTCTTGGAAGGCTGCCATAGTAAACTTTCTCTTTTCTAGGCAAGGACACAACTACCTGTTCCTGCAGGTTCAGTCACTAGAAGTAACTATTAATCATAGAAGGCACAGAACTACAGAATTCATTTAGTATGACTCCTTTATTTTAAATATGAAAAAAAAAAAACAAGGCCCAGAGAGGTTGTGACTTGTTGTGGTCACACACTTTATTAATGGCTCCTGAATAATGGTTTATTTCTAGTGAGGATTTAATGTCTTGTCTCTCAATTAGACACTAGTATATTCAACCACCTTTGATCTGTAGCTGGTAGATGTCTGCCAAAGTTCTAATGCAAAGAGAAGTTATACTCAGCTATTGTGGTCTTACATACTATAGAAATTCAATTTCCATCTACTTTTTACCTTTCTTGTTCTTTCTTTTACTTCCCTCCTCTCCCTCACCCCAATTAGGTGATTAGATTTTAAACCTCTTCCTTTTTTGTTTTGCTGTTTCAATGCTTTCTGTTGCTGGTGGGGTTCTTGGTATTCTTGTGTATCACTCCTCTAGAACTATTTCCCCAAAATCTACTGGTATCAGGAGATCAGGTCTCCAGGTGATAGCCAACCATTCCTCCTCTCAAGGTTCTAGAGATAACTCTGAGGGACTGGAATTGTTTGTATGGTTGCCCAGGATCCCCCAACCAGTGTGTTCACCATTGATATCAATCAGCCATCAAGATTTAATGAGGTTTTTTTGTTTGTTTGTTTGAGGGTAAATCATTTCAGTCATGTCTGACTTCACGACTCTGATTGAGGTCTTCTTGGCAAAGACACTGCAGTGGTCATTTTCTCCTTCAACTCATTTTATAGATCAGGAACTGAGGTTAAGTGACTTGCCCAGAGTCACACACTAAGTGTTTGAGGTCAGATTTAAAATCAAGACAGTGAGTCTCCTGACTGTAGACCTGGCACTTTATCCACTTTTACTGAGATGATATAGTAAGAGATCATACAAAGAATAAGAGTCCCACTATTACATACCAGATCTATGAGGAAAGGGAAATGAGACATAAAGGGCATATGTAACAATGGGATAGCCTAGCTCCTAATTACCACAAGGTCTTTTTTTTTTCTCATTTCTATAATCTTCACAAAGTTCCCCTTAGGTACAGTTCTCTTCTGGTCTTCAGAGATTGATTCCTTTTTGGAATCCTGAAGATGCCTTTAATTCTATATCCAGTTTATACTCAATGTGCTCTCAGCTCTTAATCAAGATGGGACCATCAGCCACCACTGTTCTGGGGACACTGCTCCCTACATAAATCTTCAGAACTTTCAAAGTTCACATGGTCATGTTCAAGATGTGAAAAGAAGAGAGAGAACTCAATCCTCACCCTCAAAGGCAACAGTCTCAACTACCACCAGACTAGCCCAGGTGCTGAAATGCCAATCCTGAGAGGTGTTATCTGATTCTTTCAACTAATCCTAATAAATTTTCTATTTGTCATCATCTAATTTATCCAATGATCAAAGAACTACTTCATTCCTACAATATTTATCAATGGTTTCTTTACACCTAATTTATACTTTGGATTGACTCAACTGAGAAATCTTGGCCTTCAAGATTTAATTGGGTGGGGTATACCATTAACCTTACCTTTAGAGCATGCCAGCCAGTTTTAATAGAATGGGGGCAGCAGATGTGTCAGGACATTGAAATATCATTATGCAAGGTGATCCAGAGGTTCTTACTTCTTATATTTATGAAGTATGGCAGGGCTGGCTCATTTCCCTGTAATATATAATAATTTGGAATTCTTAGTAGTTAGAATGGGAGAAGGGGTCTTTCAAGCCATTTAAGACATGTCCCTCATTAGACAAATGAGAAAAACTAAAGTCAAGGTTAAGTGTGTTTCCCAAGGTCACACTGGTAGTGAGCATTAGAAATGGGACTCTATTCTAGGTCACCTTTCTCTAGAGTCATTATTCTTTTCATTATACCATGCATCCAGAAATAGCCTCAGCTGAAGGTGATCTATTAATTACTTTGGGGCAGAGTATCCTGAATAAAAGTCATGAAAGAGCTTTTTAATTAAATTCATCTTAATTTCTCTGGAAGGGACCTCAGAAACTGTCTAGTCCAACTCCATTTTGCAGATAAGGAAACTCAGACCCAGAGAGGTTGTGTACCCAAGTTGACATAGTTAACTTGTAACAGAGTTAATAATTGAACCCAAGTCCTCTGATTTCCATTCTAGCATGCTTTCATGACTCTTATAATACATCAATATGAGACCTGACTTCACTGGACCTCAGTTTCCCCTCCATAAAGGAAGCAGGTAGACGAGATGGCTTCTTAGGATCCAACCTTCTCTAACATTTTAGAAGTCTATTTCTGCTTTCCTATTCTACTTCCTAATTTCATTCCCTTTCCACTTGATGCTAATCCTATATTTTTGGCTCCTCCCCCTCCAAAGCTCCAAATGCAAGTCTATAAACTGCACTGCTAATTTTGTCTAGCCTTTCACACCTCCTTCAGAGACAGCTCCTGGGCTTTTGAGATGGGCATCTGTAATGTCTACAGAAGCTCTCTGCTACTCAAATGACAAGCAGAATGCTAATTGATTTTAGTCATAGGTGAGAATGTTCTGCAGGCCAGCAATGGATTTGTGAACCACAGACCAAATCAGACACTGGAAACCTAAAGCTGATGGTCCTGTGGACCCTGCAACAAAGAAGTTTAGATATTAGATAATCTAACAACTAGCTCCTTCCCCCCCATTTTTTTCTTGATTTGCTACTCTTGCTAGATATCATACTTCAAATTGCAAAAGAAATTGCCATCTAAGAAAAAAAGCTCAGTATGCTAGTGAAACTTTTTAGCTAATATGATCTGAGAAGAATAAACAGGTTACCCTGCGTGGGGATTTCCATGCTATTTTTTAAAAAAATTATTTATTTTATTTTTAATTTTTGGAATAAAATAAGCATTTCCATAATATAGTATAATTTTAAAAAATGATTACACATGAAACTAAAAATCTATTATGGACAACTTGCTATTCCCTTAAAATGTATAATATTTAAATATTATAACATCCACGCTATTTTAATCAGCAGGGGCTCATTCCTATTATTGAGAAGCACACAACGCCAAGAAACAGACAACGAGGAAGAGGGATGGGAGCTTCAAAGTCAGAGTTAGATTTTAGGTTAGTTCTCTCCAGATTAACCATACACAACTGTTGTTCTGTCCATCACTTCTTTCTCTTGACCCTTTGTTACTCCTTCAAAAATCAAGCTAGGTAGAACTAAGAGCAATAGATTGAAGAACGTAATGGCAACTAGGTGCCATGTTGGGTAGAGTGCTGGGTTTGGAGTCAGAAAAACTTGGGCTCAAATCTCACCTCAGATACTGACTAGCTATGTGACCATAGGCAAATCACTTAATTGCTATCTGCCTCAGTTTCCTCATCTACAAAATAGAGATAATAATAGCACCTACCTCACAGGATTATTGCAAAGATAAATGAGATATTTGTAAAGTGCTTTAAAACCTTAAAGTGATGTATAAATGCTAACTAGCATTATTATAATGAGGGAAGAGGCCCACACTAAAAGATAACATAATTATGCTTATTTCCCACTTATTTCTACTGACAGAGATAAGTAATTAAACTAACCTTTGAACTCTGGTTAATAAAAAGCTGAAGGGTATCAGTTTCACTGACTTTACCACCAAAATATTTCTTAATTAAGCTGGGAATGAACCCAATGTCATTTTCCATGACAATTTTCTGTGTTTCAGCAACAACATTTCTGACTATCCATTCTGCAACTATACAATGTCAGTTATCAGAAGACCCAACTCATTTCACTTCAGCAAACATTATCAAACCTAGTCCCTATCCTTAAGGAGCTTCTTATCCAGTTGAGACGGCAAAGGGACCAATACACATAATACAATGTATAATGTACTAAGAGTTTAAGAAAGGTATGAAATGCCATAAGAATTCAGAAATGGGAGAGATCACTTCTGACAGGTAGGACCAAGAAAGGCTCCATGGAGAAAATGCTATCTAAGTTGGACCTCAAAGAATTGATAGGACTTCAATAGAGAGGAAGACATTGCAGGAATAAAGTAAACAATAAACAAAGAGATGGTAGAAAGTGAGCGTGCCCAAGAAATGATGAGTAGCCAGATTGTCTGAAATGGAGGCTGTCAAAAAGGGAGCAACAGGAGATAAAATTGGGAACGTATGTTTGAGTCAGACTTTGGAGGGCCTTAAATGCCAGACTAAAAGGTTTGAACTTTACTTACTCAGTAATGGGGAACTATAGATGATTTAGGGATAAGGAAATGGCACGTACAGAGCATGCAGGTTGAGGGCAGATTGGAGGCAAGAGGAACTGAAAGCATGGAGACCAGTTAAAGGTCTAGTATAATAGTCCAGGGAGAGGTAATGAAGGCTTGAAATATTTGGTGACAGAATGAATGAAAATGAAAGAACAGATTCAAAGAATATAAAGGAGATAGAACTTTGGTAGATAGAGCTGATTGCGTAAGAGGGCTGGGAAATAGAAGAGAAATCAAAGATGAATGATGCTTCCAGCCTAGTTGACTAGATTAGTGTCATTACAAAAACAAAAAGAGGTAAATCAAGAAAAGAGGCAACAGGAAAAATGAGTAACAGAGTGCCATTAATTCATCCAAAACTCATCCTGTACTACCATAAAAAAGATCTAAATTCGTGTCTTCCTAGATGCAAAGAAAAAATTTAAATAAATACTTTTTTTGTGAAGAACAGCATATTTATAGGTGCTTCCTGTCTTTCATGCCTAATACAAAGTTGGCAGAATATTTCTAAACGCCATACACACAAAACTAAAGAAGTGCCTGATCTTGAAAAGACAAGTTTTGGAAGAAGAAAAAGAAAAAGTGTATTAAGAGCAAAGAGTAAGGAATGGACCAACTAAGAAGAACCCTGGGATCCATGAAATATTAAAGGTCCTTAAAAAAGGCCTCCCGATCTTTCAGTAGCAATCCCGAAAAGGATTCAGAGAAAATGGATAAAAGTATTGTGGACTGTGATCTCTTCTAGTGTGCATTTATACCTATGCTGAGGAAATTTCAGATTGATACAGGTAAGGTAAACCAATGACATTATTCCCCACTCTTGAAAGAAAAATCAGATTCCCCAATCACAAGCAATTCTGCATTTCAAAAACAGCACTTAAAATAATTCAAACCAGTTAATATTAATATGTGGAAAATTATTCAACTTAATATTTTCTGCATCTAGAGCCATATGATTTGACTCTATAATTATCAACTAGCTAACTTTACCTCCATTGTGAGGCTTAATTTATTAGGTTTTTGCTCTGAAATAGTTGAACAAAGGTTGACAGTCATACCAGTTTCATCCTCCATCAATCCTCTATCCCTAATCCAACTATAGTTGGAGTATCAAAATAAATTGATCTTGTTCATATTTTTAGAGATTAATAGCACAAAAGTGTCGATATTTGCCCATATCCTTGCCTCCTTATGTATCAATAGCCCCTCTTTATCAATTCTTTTTAGCTTTTCCTTCCTTCCTTCCTTCCTTCCTTCCTTCCTTCCTTCCTTCCTTCCTTCCTTCCTTCCTTTTTCCCTTCCTCCTTTCTTCTTTTCTTCTTTCTTCTATTACTTTGGCTTTTTGAAGCCATTGTCTGCATGGTACAGAAAATAAATAATGTTGGTTTAATGATTATGTGAATTAAGGGGGGAGAATGAAATTAATTAATACTGGAAGATTTGCCACATTCAGTTTTCCTAAAGTCATCATGTGTTTGAATGAATTTTGTTTGCCCCAGCCTGTTTTACATGAAATAACCCCAAATAATATTTCAAATTGATTCAATTCAACAAACATTCATTAAGCACTCTTTATGTACGAGGCAGTGTGCTGGGTTCTTACATTAGGCTTGGGCAGGAGTTGGGGTCAGATGAGTTAGAATGTGTACTTAAATCAGTAGAATACAAGATGATTTGAGGACACAGAGAACACAAACAACTCAGAAAACTAGGAAATGTTTCATATAGGAGGTGAAGGGAGCTGAAATTTAAAGGAGAACAATTACCAGCTGAACTCATTTTTCCAACTTATTAGTCTCTAAACCCAATACCTTCTTAACAAACTGCCCACTGGATCCTGTTTCAAAATAGTTCTTTCCCTCTCTGTCCCAACACGGTACTCATTCCTGGTAAACAAAACCAAATAAGATAATATTTATTAAGAACCATTATGTGCTCAACAATAAACTAACAAACTCAGTAAAACTTCAATACACCAGAATTTTGGTGAATGAGGTCTCCCGAGAATTAAATTTTCTGGTTAACTAAGAGGTGAATAGAAATATGCCCTTCTTCCTCTTCTTCTTTTTTTAACCTCCACCTTTAAAAAAAAAAAGAGTACTTCATTTCTTTTCTTGCCCAGGCTCACAATGCAAAGTCTACTCACGTGTCTTATCTCACCACTGATGGACACTGGTACTTTGGCCCTTTACTTCTGAGGGCTCACAATACTAATGCTGGACTTAGTGTAGCCCAATCAATTTAGCCCAATGCAGCTAATACTCTTGTACTCAAAAGATCACCAGCATCAGCCTCCACGGAAGCTAGAATTACAGACATAAACCATGGGCCTTTTAAAATTTTATTGATGAAAATATTTCTAATATATACTAGCCCTCTTTCTGGACTTCTGAGTTCATCCTAGTAGAGATAATTGAATCTTTCTTTGCTGACTGGGAGTGGAAAGGAGGCCAGTGTGTCTAATAAACTCTCAGGGCTATCATTTTGAAAATAATTTCTCTTTAAAGGGTGTTGCTGATATATAGGACCATGCATAAAATTGTTAATTTCTTCCAGAAAAGCACAGTGATCTATGAAAAAGTGCTACATATAGGCAGCTAGTACCATCACAAATGAGTAATTGGCCAAATGATACTATATGGGGTTTGGTGTTTTGCAGTAGGATTTCCTTACAGTTATTTAATAATGATATTGTAAAATGACAATGGTCAAGGTTATTTTACGTGGGGTATGCCTATATTCAATTTTATTATTTTATTATTATTCAATAATTATATTATCATTATTTAATATGGTATCCAATATATGGCTATATTCAATTTTATTATCCTTAACAATTTAGATTTTTTAAAAAATTTAAGCCAAGTATTACTTCATTGGGCATAAACTTACCCAATACATATCTACCCATTTATTTAATTACCTTCCTATTTTATCATTCAAATTTGATTGGTACAGCTAAATTTGCCTTCATTTTCTCTTTTGTAAAATGAGAGTGTTTAATAACATGTTCTCCAAATTTCCTTCTAGGCCTAGTCTTTTATGATTTGAAACAAAGTTTATGCTTTCATTTCTGAGGCATTAAATATTTTAAAACAAGTATGTTTCTTTTCTACAAAATCCTGTGTTGGAGAGAAATGAAGGCGAAAGAAATTGAAGTATGTTCTATTTAAAGGGCAGTTGCACACACAGGTATAAATGGGGAGGGGAAGGAGGAGGGAAAGGGAAAGGGAATAGGAAAAAAGAGGAAAGGAGAAAAGCAAAATGGAAAGGGGAAAGAAGGGAAATAAATTGGATACTTTAGTTTAGTTTGGTGAAAACAATATTTCCTATTAACTTTCCATAAATAGCCAACAACAAATACTAAAAGATTGAAGCAGACACTGCTTCAAGAGTTAAATTAAGCAATCCAAAGATTCAGTTCCCTAGATTTGGTAAATGCTATACTTCCATTTGCTCTAGGTGATCTCTGAACAACGATGGCATAATCACCATTTCTTCCCCCCACTTCCGATTGATACTCTTGAGAATATATTTGGTGTTTTCATAGTGGTCACACTGTGTACTGTTAAACACCCATAAAAGACTCCATGGTGGGTGGAAACAACTTACATTCTGAAGAAACATGAATATTTGACTTCAGAACCAGAGCTTTCTTAGAGAAAAGATGCATATAGACGTTAAAGATTTTGATTTAAGAAGAGAAGTCAAAATTCAACCCAAGAAGTTTTTGAGCACACTCCACTGTAGAAACTGTAAATTTCTAAAGACAGGATAAATTCTTCTGACATGAAGACACCAGGGACAATAGATGTGGTTATTACTAGGGTGGGAATAAACTTTTTACAGTTGCTTATTTTAATACCTCTATTTTCGTGGAGGGAGAGATGAGAGAGAAAAAAAGAAGCTAT
This sequence comes from Phascolarctos cinereus, assembly GCF_003287225.1. NCBI lineage: Eukaryota > Metazoa > Chordata > Mammalia > Diprotodontia > Phascolarctidae > Phascolarctos > Phascolarctos cinereus. The sequence continues at coordinate 549,085,714 of NW_027555847.1, read as the reverse complement.
CCAGAAAAGGATCAAAAGACCAATCGATATCCAAAACTATTTTAACAACGCCTCCCCCACCTTTAAATATGTGATGGAGTTTTTCTGGTCTGGCATTCAGTTTAAATATTTCATACAGTGATGATAGATATTTTGGGTAAGAAATTCAGCACATCCTAGAAGGAATTGGACGTAAATAAAATTGCCTTCATTTTACAAAGCTACATTAGTTCAGAAACAGCTAAAAACTTGCAGTTTAGTCACTGGGTTTGGAGGAGAAAGATTTTAATTTTTTGCCCCAAATTCTAAAACCGCAAAAAAGCAGAAATTTCAGTTGTATTCAATTAAAAGTTTGGGATATTTCTAGATTTTCTTTCTCTATTTGTCAGTTTTCAAAATAGACTGTTTGGAACAGAAATAACTAAAATACCTTCCCAAATTTTCATACAGAACATAGACCTTAGTTAATTGGTTCTCATCAATAATAAATTTTGGCCTGCCCTCAAGGGGCTTTTATTCTCTTACGAGCAGCAACAAACACACATACACATGTATATGTATATATATACATATATGTGTGTGTCTTTAAAATAGAAACAAGAGAATTGTTTGTGGAGGAATGCAGAAGAGAAGGCCATTAACAGCTGGATGTGGGGTATAAGGAAAGGCCTTCTGAAGAAGGTGATACTTGAGCTGAACTTTGAAGGATATTAAATATTCTAAGAGCCAGAGAAGGTAATATATGCAGGCAGAAGGGACAGTCCTTGCAAAGGCCTATGCCTTTGGGACATAGAAGGCTTTCATTGGAGAACAGCAACGATGTCGGTTTGACCAGACTCTAGAGTCTGTGATGGTCAATAATGTATAATATGACTGCAAAGGTAGGTGGAATTCTTTAAATACCAACATCAGCCATCTCAAGAGTCAGGCTAAAGAAACTAATTTCATTCAGTTTATTGACTTCCCTTGGTACAATAGTTTTCTTTCCTTCATTACCCATTTAGGGAAGATTCTGTTAAAGGCAATTTGAAAAAACAGCTGTTTAAGGCCTGAAATTTTAAAATAGTCAATGCTCAGCTCCATTTTCGTCATGAAATGACACACCCTGTCCTAGAGAGAACCAGGGTAAATAGAACTAAACAATATGTAAGATGTCTCAACAAAGAGAAGATACAATGCTAGTGTAGTTCCTATACTGCTTCATTAAGTAATTGACTAACTAAAATCTCTCATTTTTTCTTTGCTGTTGTTCAGAAGAATTAAACCAGCTGATTTGCTTCTAGACATAACCTTCCCCAAAAATCACAAAGAAGGCAAAGCATCTCAAAGTCCAACCCCCTCATTTTACAGATGAGGAAACTGAAGCTCAGGAAAGATTAAGTGACTTGTCCAAGGTCACACAGGTAATAAGAATGAGAGGTAAGATTTGAACACATGTCCTCTGATGCCGTAGTCAATGGCTTTCACCTCCTTTTCCCTCTCATGTGTTGAACTAAGTAGTACTTACTTCATCCTATGGCTAATCTAGTTGGAGGGTTTTCTGAAAAGAAGAATTGATACATTTTTTTAAAAAATAGAAGGCATCTGTTCACTCAGATAAGGTAATAAATAATGTTATTAGTCACTTTTTTCTTGCTCTAAACTGCATCTGTACTGACAACACCATGCCACATTTACTGCCTGACTCCATGTGCAGCTGGGAAATTGCTGCCCAAATGTTTAATAAATTTGATAAATGAGTTTATTTAATTCTGCAATCAGATATTGATGATTATCTAGAAACACCTGCCTTTTTGGCACTGAGATAATGCTCTCAGGCCATTGAATTACTGCCTATCCCTCACTAGTGGACATTTAAATTTAGCTAATAGTTAACTTTAAATTTCTATCATGCTATTCCTTCTGTTTACTTATCTAAACAGTGAAAGATGAGGGGCACTGCTTTAAGACACCTGTTAGCAGGCCTATGCCAATATTTACTTATAACTTGATACATACTCACTTGTATCTGTATGTATATATAATGTACACACATATGCTAATATATCTATATACATATATATGTATATGTATGTATATATGGAGAAGTAAATGGCAAAGCACTCCAGTATCTTTGCCAAGAAAACCCCAAATGGGGTCATGAAGCATCAAACATGACTGAAAAAATGACTAAACAATGTGTGTATGTCTATGTCTATGTATATATATATATATATATATATATATATATATATATATATATATACACACACACATATACACACATACATACACATATACAGAGATACACATAGACGTAGACATAGACATATATACATATGTGTGTGTTTATCATGCTTGTTGTCAAAATCTAGGCCCTATGGGACGGATATACAACTAATTTGGAAAGAAGGTAGAGTAACTTGACTTAGATACTAAACCATGAGCATTAAACCTTTCTGTATTGACAGAAAGCATATGAAGACCTCAGTCATAACCATCACAATCAAATTTGCTGCCCTACTTTGCTAAAACTACAGCCAAAGGGACAATTATAGGATCAATGAAGATTACTGTGTGACAAAACACAGTGGCTGGCACATAAATAACTCAGAGGGAAGAGAAATTCAATTTAGGGATAGTCACAACTCCCCCAAAGCTAAATGACTTAACAAATATAATTTTCAACATCTCTTTTGCAAATGTCCAGACTATTTCATTCAGTTCCAACAGAGTGATGGCCTTAAGACAACAAACCCCGGGTTCTTGGAAGATAATTGTTTCTCGGTAGAATAAAATTAATTTTAGAAGGAGAAATGGACCCAGAACTCTTGCCAGTACCAGAAGGAATATGATTCTCAGAACTCATACGATTATTGGCAAATGTCTGTTGTTTAACCACCCTGAGTCAAGCACATTATATGTTCATTTAATTTGGAAGAAACGTCATCACTGTTGCCCTCAAGAAGCTTATAATCTGAGCAAGGATAAAAGTGGATCTTTTCCATGGTAGGCACACAACATTTAAATTCTGTTCCTAATGCTTTGCCAAAGGATAAATTGAAGTAGAAGTAAGACTTTGTCAGAATAGGGCTATCTTTTGTCAAGTAATTGTGGGATTTTATTTCTCTAAAGAAAAACTGAGTGTTGCTTAATATCTTGAGAAAATGGAGCATGGGCAAGCCAAGCCAATCAGAGGAAAATCTAGATTAAAACCATATCCTCATTCAATTGACCCCGATGTGACCTGATAATGTAGGTAGAAAGGGTAGCATGATATTCTGCAGTGGAGGAACATAGAATTCAAAGGGCAGTCAATTTAAGGACAATTGGCATTTATCCTTCATGGAAAACAGAGACAGAAGGCCTTTTGCTGAATCAAACATCCCAAGAATACCTTGTGTGAAACAAGCTTTGAATGAAGGGCATGTGTGCTAGTTCAAGACAAATGTATTGCATAGTTGTGCAAGGCATTCTCATTTGTTAAGACACAGTGAAGGTTTTGTGCTGTGTGTTCTTAAAATAAATCAGAAACATTAGAGGGGTTTAGGAAGAAAGTCAAGAGCATATGTCCCTGGTATCTCTTATTTGTCCTTTAGCTTTTAGAATAGACAAATTTGGCAAATTCTAGCTCCTTACATCATTATTTCTAATTTTGAATTAATGTTTATTCTTACATTTAAATGGATAAATAAGATACATCAATAGAAATGTCTTCTTGTTTTAAAAGCATTTTCATTTAAAGAAATTAATAATAATAATAATAATTAACATGTATATATCACTTTAAGATCTGTAAAATTCTTTACATATATCATTTCATTTGATCCTCACAACATCCCCATGGAGTAGGTACTACACTATTCCCATTTTATAGGTGAGGAAATGGAGGCTTAAAGAGATCAAGAGACTTGCCCAGGATCACATAGATAATATGTTTAAGCCAGGATTTGAACTTAAGTGGTCTTCCTGACTCCAGGTCCAGTAGTCTAGTCTGTCTGCTGTGTCACCTACCTGCATAGGGGCTATTTCATGCCTAGCACATAGTAAGAACTTAATAAGTGCTTGTTGACTGACTGACTGGGTAGGAAGGTGGTAGCAGGTCTAATTAAGGAATATCCAATTGTTAGCTTGTTATATAGGTAGCTTGTTATGCTGGTTATGGTCTCAGTGATATAATTTTTAAAAATGTCACTCACCTTTCCTTTGTTTACCCTTTTCTGGCTTTCATGATTCTTTGGTACAATGGAAAGAATATTGGATCTGTAGTCAAAGGACATGGGTTTGAATTTCAGCTCTGCCACTTTTTTTAGGCAAATTGCATAACCTCATTTAGTTAATTAATTAGTAATTTTTTTTAAATTTTAAACTTAAATACAAAATAAGACAAGAACTAACACTAAGATAATACAAAATAAGAAAGAAAAAAGTATTGCCATGTGCACAGTAGAATGTGAGAGAGGATTCAAAATATATAACAATAAATTTCCATTTCAAGAAAGCTTATACAATATACATATTTTGTTGAGAGGTGTTCATCTTTTCTTTGTTTCCTTATAAGTTTTCTTTTGTTCTCTGCTGTGTACTTTTCACTTGGTTCTTTTCCCTCATTCTTCACCCACCCCCAGAAGGCTATGATTAAATGTGGAGATACACACACACACACACACACACACACACACACATATTCATATATAAACCCATACAAATATACATTTCCCTACACATACATATACTTAGATATCTATAATCATACTTACACATAGATATATACATTCATATGAATCTATGTGTCATTTATTTATTTAAAGAGAGGATTGGACTAGATGGTCTCTAAAATTCATTCCACTTCTAAATGCATGATTTTGTTAACCTTGATAAGATAACTTGAGGAATGACTAATAGAAGCTATTTTAAATCACAGATCAACATAAAAGAATATAGGGAACTAGAGTCAGACAACTTAGATCTTAACCCCAGTTCTGTTACTTGCTAGCCATATAACCTTGTGTAAGTGATTTTGTCTCTCTGGGCCTCAGTTGTCTTATCTATAAAAATAAAGGCTAGTTAACCTTTGAACCTCCTTACAGCTTTAAATCTGTGATCCCATGATCTTAAGACTATTTAATTTTTTTTTGTATCTGTATCCCCAGAATCTAGCACAGTGCCTGTCACATATTAAATACTTAATAATTATTCCCTTTTATTAAACCATGAGCTTCTTGAGAGCAGGGATTGTCTTTTGCCTTTCTTTATGTGACAAGGGCTTAGTGTACTGCCTGGCACATAGTAGTAGTTTAATAAATGCTTGTTGACTGACTTGACTTTGGATACATTGAATAATTTTTCCTGAACATTATTTTAAATAACTGCTTCCCTTTCATAAAATCTGAACTTTAAAAAAAAAAGTTGAACTCTGTAAACCAACTGTTGGCAAGAAAACTGTTCACAAGTATTACTTAATATAAATAGTCCTTAGTAAAATAAATAACGAAAATAGGAGAGGGGGAGAGAGAGGAAGAGAGGGAGGGGGAGAGGGAGACAGAGAGAGAGAGAGAGAGAGAGAGAGAGAGAGAGAGAGAGAGAGAGAGAGAGAGAGAGAGAGAGAGAGAGAGAGAGACCTAGTACCCAGACCTAGTACCCAGATACACTGGCAGGTTGAATCCCTAGAGAGACACCTACTACTACTCCCCTTGGGATTCTTGGGATAACTCTAAAGAGCTAAAGTTTCTAATTCTATAATTCATGAGCCCCCATCTAGTATATTCTCCAATATCAATCAACCAGTTGATATTAGTTAGCCTTTTAAAAGAGAGATTTACTAAGATGGTAAAAAGAATCAAAGTTATAGACATTCTGCAAATTGTGCGCACCCTCTCCCTCCTGCATATGCTTGGTTTCTGAGCTGTAGGGTAGGCTGAAATTTAAAGCACAAAGGTAGTGAGGCACAAATACAGGGAGTGTACAGGACATGGGAATATCTGGTAACTCCTTGCCCTGGAAGTCCTTTGTTTCTTTGGAATAAAGTTCTACCTTGTTTAGCTGAGTTGATGCTTGAAGGGTATGGCATCTCAGCAAATTATCTAATCCATTGCTGACCTAGATCAAGCAGGTCACTAAACTACTACACCATTTCATCAGTGGACTCAGTTGCCAGTGCTACAAGCTCCAGTGGTCTTGACTACTATGTCTAGTTTCTGAGGGGACCTCTGATGACTCTTCCTACTTTTTGAAGTTTATGAAATCATAGCCTGTTGAATTATTCCATTTCCAGATAATCATTCACTTAGAGTTAGAAAAGAATAAATGCAAAAGTGACAAAAGTAAAAGAGGACCAATGACAAGGTACAAAATAAGGTAGGATTGACCATCCTACCCACTGGTTCATAGTACTCTTTATTTGAAACCTATAAGGGAAGAAAGCCCTAGGTGTAATCAATGTAGGAAGGTCAATGGTTTACAAAGAACTTTCCTCACAACAAACCCCATGAAATGGGTATTATAAGTACTATTATCTCCATCTTAGAGATGAGGAAATTTCCAAGAGTCTCAGAGAGCTTAAGTGACATACCTAGGGTCACACAATGTCGAAACTAGGATTGAGATACAGGTGGTCAAACTCTAATATCAATCACCTTGGTATCCTATCAAGTTACCTTTCATTCACTGAGTAACTGTTCCCTATAACACATCACACTAGAGAAAGCATTTTATTAGAACATTATAGCATTAGATTAAAACAGAGCAAAACAAAATTTAAAAAAAAAACCTACCCAGGTTCTTCCTTCCATATAGAATTGAGGTAGAAAATATATATAAATAGAGAATAATTAAGACCAATAGCAAAACAATATAACAGCCTATGCAAAATGAGAAGACTAAGTTAGTTAAGTTCTTAGGAACTAGAGAAGTAATCAGAACAAGTATTGGTATTGATCGTCCATGCTCCATGTTATCAGATGGGCTAGTCCCAAAAGAGTATATGGCTTAGGGTCCAAACAACCCTTCCTCCTTAGAAGCATTTTAGTTCAGGTAGATACATACATATTTAAAACCTTCATCCCCCTAGTAGTATTCATGGCAGAGCAAGGAGATTCAAAGGAGTGTGCTGCAACTCTGGAACCTGGAGGGTAGCAAAAGTAAAGACTGAGCAGCTATAAAAACAATGGCGAACACAAATCACCCTCTCTGTAGAAAGTCTTTCTAAATGCACTATCATAAAGTCCCTTTGTCAAGAAGGCTAGGGGGACATTTTAGTCATTAATGATGTAATGATTCCTTACAAAACAATCATATTTCTCTGTATTATCCAAACATATGTAGCAAATTACCACATTCCATAAGAGACTCTTGGATAAGAAACACATCTATTCCTTTGACAAAATTTACTTTTTAAAAATGGACTTGGTAAATAAAATGGTTTTCAAGAGAAAATAATCCAAAACACACAGAGAACTGTCAGAAATGTCGAGCAAACTTAGTAGCATTATGAACCAATCCAAAGACAAACCTTCTAGTGACATAGCTGTGAAAGAAAATACGAAAGAAAGTTGGCATGTCAAAGAACAATGTTGTTGAAACCTTTCCATGTGGTGGTTTCAAGGCCAGCTCACAAAACATCATGAAGCTATTTCTATACATTTGAAGCAGTAACACCTTAAATTAACAAAAGGACAGATAGGGAAAGGGCTTTCTGAACCATAGGTGATGAAGAAAAGGGAAGGGAAGGGAAGGGAAGGGAAGGGAAGGGAAGGGAAGGGAAGGGAAGGGAAGGGAAGGGAAGGGAAGGGAAGGAAGGGAAGGGAAGGGAAGGGAAGGGAAGGGAAGGGAAGGGAAGGGAAGGGAAGGGAAGGGAAGGGAAGGGAAGGGAAGGGAAGGGAAGGGAAGGGAATAAGCATTTACATAATGCCTGCAGTGTGTCAGGTACTGTGCTAAGCACTTTCATAAATTTTGTCTAATTTGATACTCACAACAATCTTGTGAGATAGGTGCTATTATTATCCTTATTTTATAGGTAAGAAACTGAAACAAACAGAGGTTAACTAACTTGCCCAAGGTCATACAGCTAGTAAGTATCTGAGGGTAGAGTGTAAGTCCTGTGAAGACAGGGACTATGTCTTACTCATCTCTGAATTCCCCACAGCAGCCAACATAGTCCTTTGCGCAAAGTATCTGTGATGTCATTGATATGGAGAATTCACAGTGAAAAAACTCCCTACCAATTCTGGCCGGTACCTTCTCTGAAACTTTGAAACTTAAAGATCTTCCTGGCATAATGAAAGGTTAAATGACTTGTCTAGGGTTTCACCGTCAGTATGCATCAGGGACACAATTTGAATAAAAGTGTTCCTAACCCAATGGTTACTTGTCTATCTATTAAGCCATGCTAAACAAATTGAACACTTAATAAATGTCTGCTAAAAAACAAACAAAAATTTAAAAAAAATGAAAACTCCTAAACCTCCAGGTCAATTTTTTTCAGCAGGGTTGATGACTACCTTAGCAAAGAAAACAAATACTTAACCCAACATTAGCAATCACCTCTACTAAACAACCAAGTGATCCTTGGTTACACTGATTCCAATGGACAAACTGTAACCAAATCCTATTTCAATTCAGTTGAAGACTATAAATTCTGCTTCATACCAAAAAAAAAAGTCTTGACTAGACATCAGCTCCTCTCAAAAATGTTTGGGGGTTTTAGTAGATTGTTAGCACAATATGAGACAACAATGTCTTTCAGTAGCTGACAAACTAATGCAGCCTTAGATGCTGCATTAAAATTGTTTTCTATTCTGGTCCGCCTAACAACTTTCCCCCTACTCAGTCAATAAGTAAGTTTTTTGGGTAGCCAGTATAAATGGGGCAAAAGGAGAAAATAAGATTGCAAAGGGGAACCTGGAAGTTTTGTACAAACTGTACCAGAGATCTAAGGAACATATTTTGCAAAACATATCATATATTTACCAAAATCAACATCCTGGTAGATGTACCTAATTAGGAGAAACCATCCAGGTGATGCTTGCCAGGGTTCCAGTCCCGTGATATGTAAATTCCAAACAAAATCCAGACCTCCATAGCTCCAGACCAATAGGACATTTGAAAGGTGGTGATAACTTTGGGATGATGACTTTGCAGTTTGACTGATAACTTTTAGACGATTTGGAAATGTTGATGAACTAAATCCAAGGTGACACAGATAGGAGTTGGTCTGTTTCCCTAAAAAACCCTAACTCTTGCCCCACACCCCCAGTAGTACTCTTCCATCTCTTAAGGATTCATGCTATTCAAGTGCTCCCAACTCCAATCTTCAATTACCTAAGTGACTCCTTCCCTTTCCATTCCTTTTCCTCACTCTGCCTCACCCCCCTTCACCATCTCATTCCCCGTCCATGCATCATCTGCCTTTGTAGCCCCACTTTTTCATCACTTGTCTCTGTTTTTTGTGTTCTGCTTGCCCTTACACCCATTGCGGTTATTAAAATGTGATTGCTGCCCCATTTCCCACTGCCAATCATGGTCTTTCTAGATGAGCACCCAAAGAATCAGGTGTGCCTGCTCATTTTTCATTTTTTCACAAATTAATTATCAGGTCAGATGCACTGAGAAACATAGAGTCTCTATGGCACCGTTGGTTATAGTCCTGGTGTTCCCTGCCTTGGGTAGGCCAAGACTGGAGGCATTGTGTTTGATTTTCAGTACCACATCTTTGGAAGGGCATTTCAAACTGGAGCCTATTCAGAGGAAGGTGACTTGAATGGTGAAGGGCTCTAAGACGAGAACCAATAAGAAGCTGAACGAATTTGGGATGTTTAAACTAGAATAAAAACAAAACATTTAGGTGGAAAATAACAACTGCTATGGAATATTTGAAGGCTTATCAAGTTGGAGAAGGATCAGATTTGATCTGCATGGCCCCTGAGGGCAAAACTAAGAACAACGAGTTGACATTAAAAAGAAACAAATTGAGGCTTGTTGACAGGAGAAATATTTCTCAACAATTAGTTATTCAAAAGTAAAATGGGCAGCCTTAGGAGATAGTTGGTCTCCCCACCCCTGAAAAGCTTCACGCAAAGACTGGTTGGCTCTTTGTAAGGTATATTGTTAGAGAGATTCTGATTCAGTTTGAAGTTTGACCAGATGGCCTCTGAGGGCTCTTCTAACCCAGAAATACTATGATTCTGCCCTTACCACCAAAGAAAACAATACTATTTCCACAAGTATGTCTACAAGTATGATTGTTAGCAACCCTCAGGTAGAGAACACAGGACCTTTTTCATAGTATGGCCCTAAAATGTGTTTGTTGACTATAACATACAGTAAACTGATTTGTGATATTGTCACAGTCCTTGAACAATGGGGGAAGCCATGATGTTAAGTGTGTCACAGAATAGTGACTAGTAGGCTGAGCAGCAGCATCTCTGCCTGAAATATTTACCCACCTGTGGGAAAATGTGGGTATGAGAATGATTAGCACTTCACAGCACAATCAGACTGCTTAGTCTCCTGATTCTTTGGAACATCATGGGGAGAACATGCACGCTCACATTGTGAACAGCTGTCATGGATAAAGCTGAAAGCTGCTCACCAGATGTGTACAGCTACTCTTGCCCTGCTTCTATGAAATCTTCCATATCAATTGATTGAACTTTTATTTCAAGTTAGGTACCAAAAAAGGCGTTAGAAAAAAAGCCAAAACAAAATTTGGAGAGCATCTTTCCTCCTTTCTCCATCACTACTCCTATGTACCCTCCTTCCTATTCCAAATTTGTTTGAATTAAATTTTTAAGCCTAGCAAAATTATTTTTCCTGTACTTCCTTGTTTCGATGAAGTGACTCAGAAAAGACAGAGAGAGAGAGAGAGAGAGAGAGAGAGAGAGAGAGAGAGAGACAGAGAGAGAGGAATTGCTTACTTGCTTTCCTACAAGAGGCCTATCCTAATCCTTCCACCCAATCCCCACCATCTCCCTGCTATTATAATCTTCCTCCTTTCCATATATTTCATGTACATTTATATATCAGGGCTTCTTAACTTTTCTTGTGTCAGTTAATACCTTTGTCATTCAGATAAAGTCTATGGACCCCTTGCTAGAATCATATTTTTAAAGGCATAAAATATAGAATTATAAAGGATACTAAATGTCAGTGAAAATAAAGATAGAAATTTTCCCATCAAAGTCCATGGATTCCCTGAACAGATTTGTGGACCCCAGGTTAAGAACCTTTGAATATATTTGTCATTTGTACGCTTGTAAGCTTGTTGAGGACAGAGACTACTTCAAGACAAGCCAAGTCAAAAAACACTTATTAAGTACCTACTATATGCCAGAAACTATGATAAGAACTAAGGACAGAAAGAAAGGCAAAAAAGAGTCCCTGCCCTCAATGGGCTCACAGTCTAACAGGAGAGACAACATGCAAACAACTATATATAAACAAGATATCTATATATCAATATACACACATACATGTACGTGTGTGTATTTGTATATCTGTATTTTCTTTATCAGGTATATGTGTGTACATGTATAATATCAATGTGCATAATATATATACATACACACATACACCAGATAAATACATCTAATATAAATATAAAATAAATTTGTGTATATTGTGTATGTATACACACACACACACACAAATACATACACATATATTGATATATATTGGATTAGTTAGATGTAATCTGAGAGAGAAGGCACTAAGGCATTGATATTAACTAGCCTCTTGCAGATGGCATGATCTTAGCTGAGACATGCTGGAAACCAGAGAAGCCAGGAGGCAGAGATGATGAGGAAGAACATTCCAGACATAGAGGACAGCCAGTGGAAAATTTCAGAGTCTGTGGACAGAGTGCCTCATTTGAAGAATAGCAATGAGGTTAGAGTCACTGGGTCATAGAGAATTTGAAAGGGAGTAACGTGTACAAAGACTGAAAAGGTAGGGAAAGGACCAGGTTCTGAAGGGCTTTAAAAGCCAAGGAGAATGTTATTTTTGATCCTGGCTACACCAAGCTGGGATTTGAATTCAGCTCTCCTGACTCTATCTCCAGTGCATCCCCATCTCCACACATACACACACAGCACGCATACACACACACAAACACACACACACACACACACACACACACACACACACACACACACACAGAGCTGTCTCCAGGAGCTGCAAACGTTTTTCTAATTAATAAGCGACCCAGCTTCTGCTCTGCTTTTATGGTTGCCTTGGCAGCGAATTGAGAGACTTTGTTGGAACCTCGTTAATTCTCACTTCACTCATGTGTAAACCTGCTAAGCTTGGAAATGAAGCTGGTGGTCTCAAGCCACTCCTTCAGCGGAGATTTAACAGCAGAGACCCTTGCCAAAGGCTCCTATTAGTTAGGCTTCATTACCCTCTTCTTCCCCTCCTGCAAATGGACTCTGAGGCACTGACAGGCACGTCTATGTATTGTTAGGTAGTTTATGAGCAATAATGAAAATTAAGCCCTGTGGTCCCGTAAACAGATACAGTCCATTTTGTGGAGTTGATTTGATCATGCTCATTCACATAGAGTCAGAGGTCTACAATGGACAAAAAGATCATCTAATTTCCCCTTTTCTAGGGTGTCTCCCTCATTCCTGCTGTATGCTGCTGCCATTCAAGGCCCAGCACTATCTGGCTTATGCTCCAAGGTGCCACCATGTGAGCTCTGTGCTACAAGCAAACTTTGCTTCCTGAAATGCATCTGGTAAATGCACCCTGTCTTCCTACATTCCTTCTTAACATTCAGTTAGCAAATGTTTGCACATACAGTATCTCATTTGGTCTTCACACCAATCCCATGATATAGGAAGAATAAGTAGTGTTACTTTTTTTTGTGCAGGGGGAGACAGCTAGCACAGTGGATAAAGCACTGGGCTTAGAATCAGCAAGGCTCATCTTTCTGAGTTCAAATCTGGCCTCAGGCACTTACTAGCTGTCTAGTAGCTAGTACTAGGGCAAGTAATCTAACTCTCTTTGCCTCAGTTTCTCATCTGTAAAATTAGCTAGAGAAAGAAATAGCAAACCACTCCATTATTTTTGCCAAGAAAATCCCAAATATGGTCACAAAGAGTTGGACATGGCTGAATAACAACAAAATTCTTTTTTTTTATAGGTGAGAAAACTGAAGTTCAGAGAAAGGCCACTCAGGAAGTAGGTATTTTATATTTGAATTACGTGAGATCCTAAATTTTTGGACTCAGTTTCAGGATCTTTCTGTTAGACCACAGTATATCTCATGGAGCCAGCTAGGTGGTGAGTGCGCAGCAGATAGAGCTTTGGACTTGAAATCAGGAAGACTAGAGTGCAAATCCTGCCTCAGATACTTAATATCTGTGTAACCCTGGACTAGTCATTTCATCACTGTTTGCCTCAATTTCCTCATCTGTAAAATGGGGATAATAATAGCAACTACCTCCCAGTGTCGTGAGGATAAAATGAGATAATTTTGTGAAGTGCTTCATGAACTTTAAAGTGCTATACAAATGCTAGTTATTATTTTTGTTCTTCTTAATATATGCTTCCAATGTCCTTTATGCAGGCAGCTAGGTGGCTCAGTGGATAAAGAGCTAGACCCAGAGTCAGGAAGACCTGAGTTCAAATTTGACCTCAGATACTTTCCAGCCATGTGACCATGAGCAAGTCACTTAACTTCTGTTTGCCTTAATCTACCTGAGAAGGAAATGTCAAACACTCCAGTATCCTTGCCAAGAAAACCCCATGGACAGTACTGGTGTGCTATGGCCCACAGGGCCACAAAAAGTCTGACATGACTGAATAGCAACAGTGTCCTATACACATCCTTATTGTTATTCAAATCCTATCCATCCTTTTTCTTGAAATTATCCAAAGAGGGATGGGGTAGAAGAGAAGGGAAACTAGGTGGCACAGTGGATAGAACACTGGCCCTGGAGTCAGGAGGATGTGAGTTCAAATCTAGCCTCAGACACTTGATACTTACTAGCTGTCTCACCCTGGGCAAGTCACTTAACCCCGATTTCTAATTATCCCAAACCGCTTCAACCCACCTTAATCCCGTTCTCCTCTAAAACCATGCTTCTTGTGTATATGTCTGATTTAGTAATTGCGTATTCCTTTGTGATATCTCTTATGTTGTTATCTTGGATTATCATTTAGCTTTTTTATTGTTTTTTAACTTGTACTTGTAGATTTTCTCTGAAACTAGATTATAAACTGCTAAAGAGAGGGAGTGTATATTTCTATCTCTTACAACATTGAACATAGCACCTTACACGTGAGAAAATTCAACATATATGTAATGACTAAAAAAAACCCACCTATCTCACTTTGAATGATTAGATAAAAAGAAATGAACATGACAATTCGAGAAACTTCGCTATATAATGTTGAAAGTTTTCTGGGAATAGGTGCCATACTCTGTTTTGGCACACTGGGCTCCAATTATGCATATGGGAACAAAAGACAGATATAAACAAACAGCTTCACATCCTAATGAGATGTGAAGATTTGGCCTGCAGATCTTTCTTCCTAGACACCACTGTTCCATTGGCAATGAGGGGGCAGAGACAGAGACAATAAGTTGGTGGCAGTGGGGGAATTCAAGAGTGTATGGTAAGCATCATTTATGTGTCTCTGCTGCCCTCCTCAGAGAAAAGGGTGGCAGTGGGGCCTCAGGCTTCAGGAATGAGGCAGAACCTTAGTACAGCCTAGATTACTCTGGGCCAGATTTTCCTGAGAAGATGGTTTACTACATGGTAGGAAGGAATAAACATTTACCTATCACCTGTTATATGTCAGGTACTGTGCTCATCTCTTTTTCTAGTTATTACCTCATCTGATTCTCATAAACAACCCTGAGAGGGAAGTGTTACTATTATCTCCATTTTACAGTTGAGTAAACTGAGGCAAACAGAAGCTAAGTGACTTGCACAGGGTCATACAGTTAGTTAATATCTGAGGCAGGATTTTCACTCTAGTCTTCCTGACTCCAGAAACTGCTGGGGGATCAGCTGCCTACATATTGTGGGAAAGATAATTTTATGTTTATTCAAAGTAATAATGGTAGGTGATATTTACATAGTATTTTGATTTCAATATATGTGACGTTATGATCTTATCTGATCCTTAAAACAACCTTGTGAAGTAGGTGTTATTATTATCCCCCCATTTTATAGATGAGGAAACTGAGACTGAGAAAGGTGATTTGCCCAGAGTCACCACTAAAAAGCATCCAAGGCAGGATTTAAACTAAAGTCTTCTTGGCTCCAAAGTCCAGCACTCCATTCACTATTCCACCTAGTTGCCTAATGATGCTGGACAACAGGAATGAGAAAATGGTGGGTAAAGTGTTAAGAAAATGGGTCAGAAGGAAGAGGTTAAAACATCAAAGACAAATTTCACTCATTTCATAATTTTTCCAAGAAACAGTCTTGCCAGCAGTGTCTGTTCCTTATTTGGCTCATCTCTATGTTTGCCATTTGACAACAGGTAGAGTTATAGTTTTTGAGTAATGCCACCCTCCCACCCAATCTGAATGGATCTGCATCCTCCTACGCAGGACTACATCCCCTTTAAGAAGGGACAAATCCGCATTCCTCATTCTTGTCTGTACCCTTGCTGAAGAAATCTAGAATTGATGAAGTGCCAAGAGCACCAGATTTGTAGTCAGAGGACCTGAATTTGAATCGCAACCTTGCCATTTACTATCTGTGTGACTTTGCACAAATCATTTAACCTCCCTGGGTCCAAATTCCCCCATCTGTAAAATGAGAAGGTTGGATTAGATGGACCCTGGATTCCGTTTTAGTTCTAAATCTATGTCCTATAAAATGCAACAAATCCAAAGTTTTTTCTGTTCGAGCCTCAAAGCTCCTCACACCTAACGATATTTGCTACCAGAATAGGGATGTTTCATTTGGGGCAATACAGGTTATCTGCTCTGTCATTCAGATAGGACAAATGGTGTCAGCCTTTAAAATCAGCTTCTGTGAGTTCTGTACTACAGCCTCTGACATTCATCCCCCTGTCCTGACCACTATAGCATTCACCTGTTAAATGTGTAAGTGTAACTCAAATTGGATTCTGTTTAGCCATTCAACATTCTCATGAAAATGTCTTTCCCTTCTTGGCAGGAACAATAATCATTCATATTGATACGATGCATTAAGGTTTGCAAAGTAATTTCCTTATAGCAACTCAGTGAATTAAGTAGGCAAAACACTCACCATTTTACAGATGAAATAACTGAGGTTCCCTTCTTTCTAATGTACAATGTCCTTGCACTGTATCCCTTATCACTCCATCCAATCATCCAATCTTGCTCCCAAGGAACATGTCCTTAAGAGCTTTACTTTTTATCATATCCCATCTGGGATTTTCCAAGAAGATGTTGTCATCAGCTTGGTAGATTTCACAAACAGTACTCCCCGAGTGAGGGGAGACGGTTGGCTACATGAGGATGTGATCTTTTTCATCAATGCTAGGGAGATTTAAAAGTTTGATTCAATTAGAGAGGGGGGATAATCATTGTGTGAGATGGGTTGAGTTTGTGCTATTTGTCATTCTCTTGTTTTTGTGTATTCTCTTGGGCATTTTAGGCATCTGAATGTCCCTTTAGGCATTCTCTTAGGCATCTTGAATGTCACGTTTAGGGGTAAAGGAAATTATACTCTATGGTATATTAAATCAAGAAGGAATAGTCCCACTTTCAAGGAGTTCTCATTATTATTATCTTATTCTCAGCTTTATTGTTATTATTATTAGCAACATCTCATCTTTTTCAATGAGGTTCAGATAAAAATGGTGCTGGGACAAGTCAGTGTCCTGCTCTTATTCTTTTATATTTAATTTTCTATGGACTGCTGAACAGGTAGATAAAATAACTAGTTGTTTTTATAGTTGAATGAAAGCATTTAAGACTTTCACTCATCTTAATATTATTATTGTTATATTATAAATGATGATGATAATGATAATTGGATTTAAATCTAGAAGGATTAGATTTTACCCCTTAAAAAAACCAAACCTTCAAATGAGTTTTTCTCTCTCCACTTTCCCACATGTTCTTCTACTGGGCCTCCATATAATACACACAGAAACATAAATCAAAATATCCCAACAAAAAGCTCACCTCGCTGAAACAGGGGCCCCAGTACTTCCCTTTTGTGCTTGCATGAAGCACATGAGACCCTCTCTCATTGAATTGCCCTAAATACAAAACTATTGGAAATCCTGGGGCATCATCTCCTCTCCAGGCTCACGTACAATTCCCATTAATGTTAATACAAGCTATGTGGGAGAATTGAGGAGCAACCATTCCCCATTATGTTTTATTACATTTTTATTTTATGAACTGGTCTCTCGGATGATAAATCAGTGCTCCCATGCAACCATAACTCTTTGGGAAAAACCTCCATGGAATTTTCCTTCTTTGTGCTCTTCTGACACTGTCAGAAAGAAAAATCCGGATGACTAAAACCATGCCTGGTGTTTATGACCTGTAACAACTATTGTACTGTGAATGACACCCCAAGAAAATGTCTTTTAAAAAAAATTTACACCCTCCCCAGTTTAGCAGCCATTGAGGCTTCACTCAAAATTTCTGCCCTGGAGTAATTAACATTGTATTGTGCAAATACCCACTCAGCAGCTGGCAATTAGATAACCCAGAAATGAAGTGTTTCACTTCATCAAATCATGCTAACAATTTGATAAGTCTCTATGACCCACAGGCTTCACAGTCAGCACTTACATATCTGATCAGGAAAATTGCCATTAGGGGTATCTGTTCCCTATGGCAGACCACTCTTTGAGATGCCCTTCCTTGATTTTGAGAGGTGGGGAAGGAGAATGCAGATTCAAAATGCATTTTTCTCTATATTCTAATCTTCCCACTCCTTCCTAATTCAGATTTTCCACTCTAGGAAGATTGGACTTTTCACACTTTCTCCTGAACTTTTCCTAATGTAACACACCTATCTTCATCTTCAAATCTTTGCTCATACTATTCCCAACCTGTAAATATTCTTCAATTCTCTACTGATCTAACATATCAATGCCCATGCAACTCAAGTCCCACTCCCTTTCTCTATATGTTCTCTCTATATTTTTATATATTTTCTCTATATATTCTAGCCCCCATAGTGATATCACTTTTATGAATTCTTGTTGCACTTATTACCAATGAAACACAATTAAGCGTAGCTTATACACTATCCTGCTTTATTCTCCAATTGCTTTTATGTGTATGCATGCATGTGTTTGTATTAGCCTCATCTCCCCCATTTGAATTGTAAGCTCCTTGAAGGAAAACACTTACCTAAGAGTAAGATCATAGATTTGGAGCCAGAAGGCCCTTATGTGGCCATTTAGTGCAACCTTTGCATTTTGCAGTCTAAAGCCCAGAGACTGATTTGCCAAATGTCATACAGATAGTAAATGTCAAAGCTAGGATCTAAGATAGTAAGTGACAAAGCTAGGATCTAAAGACAGGCCTTCTGATGTCAAAGCCTTCCCTTGTGCTCTGTTGCACATAAGAAAAGGAGAAGACATTCAGAAGTAGAATGTATGTCTTATTTCATTTACAATATAAGCTGAATGCTGAAGAAATGGGCTTCACATCCATCCTCATGGGCTGACTATGGGGCCACATTTCCTGGTCATAGTCCATCCATAATGGACTGCTTCTAGGACAGAGAGGTCAAGGGCAGACTATCTAACATCTACCCAATGGATCCTTTGGTCACAAATACTGATTACAAGCCCCTGGATAGAGTTCAAGCTTCCAATTTGCTCACTAAAATCTGTATCTCCTTTTCTCCCAAGATCAGTGGCTTATAGCAGGGGTGTCAAACCAGATTAAAATGTAATTGGGAAATATTTAACAAAATAAATAAAAATATAACAGATAATGTTAATATGTAATTTTCTAAGTAAATATTGACTCATAGTGAGCCTTATGTATAGTTTAGTGGCCTCATTTCTATTTGAATTTGATACCACTGACTTATACTACAAATGAAGGAGGACTTTTGAAGTGCTTTCA
Organism: Phascolarctos cinereus; assembly: GCF_003287225.1. Taxonomy (NCBI): domain Eukaryota; kingdom Metazoa; phylum Chordata; class Mammalia; order Diprotodontia; family Phascolarctidae; genus Phascolarctos; species Phascolarctos cinereus. Next base: position 549,066,708 of record NW_027555847.1, on the reverse strand, counting down.
TCATACAACAAAAAGGACTCCGCATATCAAAGATTTTATTATTTACTTGGATAAGCCATACATCCCTGATTTCATCAGTTATAGCTGTGACAAAACTTAGGAGATTTTATAATGAGAGGCTGTGGCAAAAAAAAAAAATTCCCCAGAAGGGCAAAACCTCTAGTACAGAACTTCACCAACATTAGCTAGAATAGTCTTTGCACGGATAGTCACCAGGTCTAGTACTCAGCCCACACCTAAAGGTTTACCAGTTATTAGGGCTTGTCCAAGTGTTTGCGAGGCTTTGAGAAACCAGGGTTACTTCCACATGATGACAGAGGCATCAGAATAGGTCTTTAGTGCAAGAATAACATCAACCTCTGTGAAAAATGATTTTTCATAGTAATCAGTATCTTGGAAAGTCAGAGCTCCACCCCACAGTCCCCTTCTTTAAAGTTCTTCACAAGGACATTACTGACAATGAGATTGCATTGAATCTTCTCCTGGTCAAACCCCAACCCAAGCCCAAATTGATTTAATCAAAGGTCTGCTCAGGCTTGGATGGAGACAAATTCTTCTGCCTAGACCACCCAAGGCTGGCTGGTCTGATAGAACTCTGGTGGTCTGGAGGTAAAGGATAAAGATAATACCAGCCTCTGTTGAAAAGGTATGTAAACTGGGTAACCCAACTCCCAAATGGAGCCAGTTCTGTACTGTAAGTCCCATGCAATGCATGTCAAGCAGCTTGAGAGAAATTAACATGTGGACACACAACCTAATCTGTTTGTCTCTTTGCTTAGAACAAACTCTAGAAATCATTCAATTCAACTCCTTCATTGTAGAGAAGAGGAAAACGAGGTGCTGAATGTCTGGGCCTACCTTTCCTATACAAGCACTGTAATAATAACCTGGTTATATTGGAGAAATTTTTATAGTCATGGTGATGGAACCATACCAAATCATCTCACCCTTCACCGTTTGTGACCCACATTATTCACTTACAAGACAACTGCCCAGTGTTAGGGCCTGTAATCCATGATTATAAAACAAGGAAAAACCAACAGAAACCAAAAAGAAATCAAAGCTACAGTCTTGGCATCATCTGCATTGTGGTCAAACCAACTGGGTCAGATTTACTACCAAGTAACCAGCTTAAGTTCTCTTTGACCTTATTTATATACTGTGGCTAGATATTTGGGGATTTATTACTGCATGCTAAGTAATGGAATTCAACACCTGGTTGCTTAAGTGATTCTCCATATTGCAATGTTATTACTTAAATATACTCCATGGTATGATTATTTCAAATAACTTTTTTGGTAATGGAGAAATAATTCTTTGTTGAACTAAAAATGCTTGTTGGTGATGAAGAATTTACTAGGACTAGAATTTGGAATGAAAAATTCTTATTTATCTATAGCTTGTTTATATATATATAAAGATGGAAGAAATTAATTCAAAAGATTAAGAGTGTCCAGGGTCACTTGGAAAATTAAAGCTGGAATCTCAACCTAAATACCACATGATAATAAAAGATTCAGAACAGTGCAGCCATCCCTGGTTTATGGCAGTGGAATCCTACCAATCTTTGATACCATTGATATCATTTTGTTATTTTCAAGGCAAGATGGTATGATAGAAGAGTATAGGCACAGCTAGGTAGAGCAGCGAATGCAGTGTTGGACTTGGAGTCAGGAAGATTTGAGTTTGAATTCTACCTCAAACACTTGTTAGCTGTGTGATCTGGACAAGTCTCATAACTTCTCTCAGCCTAGGTTTCCTCATCCATAAAGTGGAAATAATATTAGCACTAAACTTATAGGATTGTTGTGAAGATCAAATGAGATAACTTACTTAAAAGGGTTTTGCAAACCCTAAGGAACTATAGAATTCAATTCCATTCAATAAATATTTATTGTGTATTATGAGTAAGGCCCAGTGCTAAGCACTGGGGATACAAATAAGAAAAAAGAACTGCAGTCCTTGCCCTCAAGGAGTTAACAATCTAATGCAAGAAGACAACACACAAAAGGCAGTGGGGAGACTGAGTATCAAGTCCTCTGGAGTTCAAACCAAGCAAAGCATTGAAAGCAAAGTGGAGAATTAATTGGGAAGTCCAGATCTTTGACCTCTCTATAAAGGAAAGTTTTGGGAGGAGTTTAGTGAGCCATCCTCCAACCCTTGAATTTGAGGAAAGAGGAGGCTGAGGGAGTTGGGAAAGTGTGAAGTATACAAAACAGAATAAAGGGAATAATGATGAGATTCCATATGATCAGCTTATGCTGGGAGAGCATAATGTTCCATAGAGTTCAAACCAACATATTAATCTTAATTGTTATTCTTTTTTTGGGGGGGAGAGGATTTAGAATATGTGCCCAATAAGATTTTTTTAAAATTTATTTTGCTTTTAATTTATGGAATAAAACAAGTTTCCATAGTAGTATGTTATGGAAACAGTAAAAAGATGATTGCACATGAAACTGCAAATCTAGTATGTCCAACTTTCTATTCCTTTTAAACATGTAATAAAGTTATTGTTTAAATTTCTTTTTTTCTTTTCTTTCTTTCCCTTCCTAGAGATGGTTATCATTAGAACCAAATATATATATGCATATATATGTATGTATATATGTATATGTGTGTATGTATATATGTGTATGTATGTGTATATATATATATATATATACATATATATATATAATTATTCTATATATACTTCTATTTATCAGTTCTTTCTCTGGATGCAGAAAGTGTCATCCTTCATATCCTTTGTGCTTACTCTGGATATTTATAATAGTCAAAATGACTTACTCAGAGTCATTCTTAAAATAATATTGCTGTTACTGTATATAATGTTTTCTTGATTTGTTCATTGTGCTCTCCATTGTATTCTTACTGGGCCTGAAGTCAGGAAAACCTAGGATCAAGCTCTGCCTCTGGCAATACTAGACTTGCAACCTTCAGTCCATGATTTAGCTTCTATCTGCCTCAGATACTTTCCTAGGATTTATCTATTTAGTAAGTCATAGACCCATCACCAACTCTTTTTCTTGAGGGAAGGAAGGGCAGGAATCCCCAGTTTGCCTACAGTGAGAAAGTCAAGGTGAATTTTAGGATTTCTTGCTTTTGTAAAGTCAAATTACTAACTTCTGAAATTTTAAATCTATATAATATGACATTAAAGGAGAGTTTCCTTAAAGGGCTTATTTATATGAATCAGTGCACATGTATTTAACTAACTGAAGAACCTAGATGCCTTTTATTTATTTAGTGTCTAGCACAGAAGAATGGTCTTCTGTTGAAATTAATTCAAACATCATTAGTAACTATAATTCTCCTTTTAAAAAACCACAAACATAAAGTATGACTATCAATATTTTAAACTATTTTACAATCTGCCTAAATTATCAGTCTTCACTTGGTATGTAAGATACACTGCATATTAGGTAAAGAAATCTTGCTTCCTCTCTGTCCCTCCTTCATCTGAGCAAATTAGCCATTCTGGAGTGGTTAAAAAGGCGAAATGATTGATAAACAATTAAGCATCTCAGAAATGTATTATAAAGTATTTATTTCATTGAAATAATGGTAGGGTATTTTTTCACTTTAAATGTACCTTCAAAATTACAGCTGAGTAATTTGATAGTTTATTCTCACGTCTTTGCTGGCATTCAGAATTCTAATTGAATAAGGAATCTTTAGATTAAAATATAGTCACAACCACAATTGAAAAGTTAACTCCTCTCCTCCTCCACTGCCATCACCTCAAATTTAACCCTGGTTCCAGCACCATAGAAGCCTTACTGGTGTAGTTAGGGGAGACAAGCTGTAGTTCAAATTCCTGATGCCTTGTGCTGTTTAGGGAGTGGTTGTTTTTTTCTAGAGTCTCCCATTGCTGACCTTTTTTGATTAGATTATGGATTGGTTTGTGGCACTAGTTGGCTTCTCATTCATGATGCCTACCTAGCCTGCTTTACTCAGTGACGGCAGCTGACTCGGTAAATCAATATTTATTCTGCCTTGACTTCTACAGAGCAAACCAATTCTTCTCATAAATAATGATTTGGTCAATTCCCTCTTCTCTCAGTTGTCTTATTTTCCTCTGAATCTATGGATGGCCCTTCTTCCTGAGGTCCATAAGTTGAATGGCCATAGGGTCTGGCAATCCCACAGAAATTGTGGATCCTTCTAGCAGATCACTCATAGGACCTTGGGAACTTTCTTGACTTGTTACAGGTGCAGGTTTCAGTCTAAAGTAGAGCTCTTTCCTGCCACAGGATGCTACTTGGTAGATTCCAGGTATCTATCTATTCAGTGGTGGCTCTCTGGGTTTGCTTATGTTCACAAATCAGATTGCTTTCTCAATGCTTGAGAACACTGGGGGCTTGTCATTTGTTACATATGATGACATCATTGCTTTTCATTCTTCTACCAAACATTATTCAACTGAAACAAATAAGATGCCCATTGGGAGCAGATTATATGTGACAATAACTCATGCTTTGCCTGAGTCAAGCTACGTTTAATAATTTAGCTTTCTGAAGTTTACAAAGGAATTTACATACATTAGGATAAAAGATTTAAAGAAAATATATAGCTCATTTTAGACTAGAGTCTAACCCACCTTGTACCAGACCAGGGTTGACCAGATTAGGCTGGTACCTCAGATTTGAGATTCTAATGAAATGAAACATTTTGTTGTAGTCCAGTCATATCTGACTCTTCATGACCTCTTTGGGGCTTTCTTGGCAAATATACTAGAATAATTTGACATTTCCTTCTCTATCTCTTTTTACAGATGATGAAACTGAGGCAAATAGGGTCAGGCGACTTGCCCAGAGTCACATAGTTAGTAAATATCTGAGTCTGGATTTGAACTCAGAAAGATGAATTGTCCTGATTCCAAGCCCAGTACTTTAACCATCATACCACCTAGCTGCCAATTAAGCAGTTGAGAAAAAGATTTGCTTAGCCAAAGCAGAGGAAAGAGATTTAGAACAGAAAAGGGACATTCAGCCAATGTTAGTACTGACCCAGTTGAAGTTGAATATAGGTTCCCCAGCTTTGTATCACCTGTGGGGATTAGTCTATCAAGATCCTGGGCTCCGATGGAGCTCTTCATAGTTTTTATGTATTCAGGAATCCAGAAGTCATATCAACTAGCCTTGCCACGTGGTAAGGAACACTGGTAGATATTGCTCCTACTACATTTTCATGTAACAGATGAAGAAATAAAGGATTTAAGAGATTAATCAGGGGTGGGGAACCTGAGGCCTCAAGGCCACATATGGCCCTCTAGGTTCTCAAGTGTGGCCCTTTGACTGTTGTATTCAGAGTCCGAACCCCTGGGTTGAATGAATTACCCAAAATCTCTTACTTCATATGCACAACAAATTTATGTGATATAAGATGTTATTATTCCATTTTTGCAGATAAGGAAATTAACACCTAGAGAGATTGAATGGTTTACCAAGGTCATACATCTATTAAGTTGTAGAGTCTAAGCTTGAACCCAGGCCTTCTGACTCCAGTTTCAAGGTTCTTTCCATTATTTCATGCTATGTCTCTCCTGTCAGAATTGTTCAGAAGAGGGATTTTTTAAAAGAAAATTACTGGAATCATCTTATTTAAACTATTATTCTGCATAATGTACCACTAACTGCTACTTTGCGTAAAAAACAAAACCCTTTCCTACAAGGTAGATATTTGTAGCACAGACTATCTATCACAGAGTAGATAGAATGCTCCAAGCTCTAGTGATGCTGGCTGCTTGGAGACATGTAAAACTAATGATTAAATAAATCTAGGATTAATTCAAAAGTGATCCAAAAATAATGTCTTTAGATGGCTCCTTGTATTTATTTCCTACCCTGAAACTTCACTTTCATTTATTCCAACATCCTACATTCAGAGGCAAGAAAGGAAATAGATAATGGGATTTGCTCTCCCATTTAGGAAGGTACCAGTAAAGCATAGTGGAACATTTCTGACATGCAATCTGAAATCTGTGAGCCCTTACTAAAGTTACAGACTCACAGATCTACAATGTGTGAGATCTTATTCAAGAAAACAGCCACTCTTGACCTCAGTTTCCTCTTCTGTAAAACTAAGGGATTAGATAAAGTGAGCTTTCATGGGTTCTTTCAGCTCTTTACTTTTATGATTCTAAGACTTATGTATTATAGGTAGCCTGACAGAATTTGAAGATCGATCACTGGAGTATTTTCTTTCAGATAATAAAGAGAAAAATCTGATTTCTTTAAAAATTGGTTTATTTTCAGGGGGAAAAAGAAACCTCCACAGCTCTCTAATCTTCCAATGGCAACAAGTCCTCAACAACAAAAAAGTAGAAATCAACCAAAAGATCCATACCAGTCAACCACCACAGATAGCAAACCCAATGAACCTCACCTGGCTTCAGTATGCCGGGAGAATGCCAGATCCTAGTGGTTTCCCTCAAGGTTTTCTTTCTCTACTAAATTGCAACTTCGAATCCTGTGCTGTTTTGTTTTGTTTTAATGTCCTTTATTTGCTAAGTTACCTAAATACCTTTCTGAGTAGCTAAGACTATTTTAGCTGCAGTTGATTCTTTTCTGGGAGACAGGATGGTATGGTATAAAGAGCACTAAACTTGGGCCTGAGTTCAAATCTTTACTCTTCCATGTATTAAATATGGGACCATGCAAAGGCATAAATGCAAAATGAAGGACTTAAATGATCTCTGCAGTCCCTTCAAGCTCTAAATGTATGACCATACATGAGAAGACAAATTCCTTATTTCAGGCTTACTTGGTACCCAGGATCCCCAAGGAACAAACTCTCTAATACTATTTATTTCAATGTTAGTGGCAATCTGAAGTAGACTTACTAGGTGATGGGGTGTGGGCCCAAGTGAGATCTTCTGCCCCTTGCACCAAAGGGAATCTGGCTCCCATTTGTCTACAGGCCCCAGCTCCTCATCTCCCTTTGAAAGCCTTAGCCCTACCTTTTGATCTTATTCAGATGCACCTTCACCCCTTGCACTAAAAAGAATCTGGCTCCCATTAGTCTACAGGCCCCAGAAAACTCTTAAACTTTTAGGTTCCTTATTGCCTTTCCTTATCTCCCTTTGAAAGCCCTAGCCCCATCTTTTGATCCTTTCAAACTTCTTCCTTCCAGTTCCCTTCATTATCTATTCCCATTGTCTACTCAATCTCTCAGATCTTCCAATTGTATTTCTCACCCAGACCCTTTTCCCAGCCCCTTCTCTGGCCACCCAAGTATATGACATCCACCCTGGCCCCCATTCAAACACTGAGACTCTCTCATGCCCAAAAGGCTGAGCTTTTCTCATGCTTGCTCATCCTTATGAGCATCACCTGGCCTATATGATTTATCTCTAATAAACTTTTTCTCTGGCTGGAAGAAGATTTGGGTTGAATTCATGCAGGCAGGGCCTGCATGGAGATCTTGGAATTCCAGCACCCCTAACCTTTGACCTCATCACTAGGCAAAATGTTTCTTTTTAGAATTCTACTCACCTCCCTATTTGGTACCATCAGCATCCTTGGATCTCCCCCAATGCACCTAGATACTTACTGCCTCTCACAGGCATGATATTATCATAGGATCATAGATTTGAGAGTTGGAAAGGGCCCCAGAGACTTTCTTGCTCAATTCTGTTTTTGTTTGTTTGTTTGCTTGTTTTCCTGATAAAGAAACTGAGATTTAGTGATTTACCCAACAGGTATATCTGGGATTTTAACTCCTGCCCTTCAACTATATATCCTATGTTCTTTCTGCCAACTTCCCAATGCCCTCCTATTGCTAATATAGCTAAAACACGGCCCCATGGCACTGACTGTAATGCAATGGGGACAGAAATGTGATTAATGGATTACAGATGATTTGTGCATGTTTCATATTTTTAAAAAGAAAAACTAAAAAGTAAAAAAAAATATTTTGAGGAAAGATTATAATGGTGAATGCTTAGTACTTGGTTATTATCACATAGCCTTTTGACCATCTTTGAGAATGCATACAAATATGCATCAAGTTAGTGAGATAAGGGGACAGAAGCCAAGGTCAACGACCATTTTCCTTAGCATTTAAAGATCCATTGTAACTACAAAGTGGTAAACAAATACAAATTCAATTCAATAACAAACAATTCAAACATTGTATTAAGCATTTATTGGGTACAAAGCACTATGTTATTGTTATTCATCCTTCAAAGAGGACCAGTGACACCAGCCCTTGAATTGAATTTAAGGAGGGCAGAGTTGCAGAGTCATCAGCATCATTCTCTCTTTCAGAGTCATCAAAGTCCAGTGGCAAGACAAAAGTCAAGACAACGCCAATGGCCTAGAATGTGGTGGATGACCTTGGTGTTTTAGATGTTCAGTCAAACTTTAAGAACTCTACAACAACTGCTTTGGCTGCCTTCATGGCTTTTGGAGCGAATTACTCTCATCTATCCATTCTGCCAAGAGAAGTCTTCACATGCTTGGGGTAGACATCCCCCTAATTCAATGATAGGTTTGAGGCCTATCAGTTACCCTCAGTTTAGTTTAGCTCATCTGTTGAGATGGTTTACCAGGGTGTGGCCACTATACATGCTATAGCTTCTTGAAGCCACAGGTGAGAGTTGGGTGACAGGTGGACACCAACAGTGGATGAGCAACCCTGAAAAGGGCTTGGCAAGCCCTTGAGCCAGAAATTCTAGTCCTCCCTGAACACGCTATATATCCCTATGTTATACTTATTAACTAGTTGGATTGGTACCCTCTATACTCGTTTGTATACAAAAGGTTTGGTTTCCTGCTGTTTGCTAGTTTTGTCTCTGTCCTTTCACTACTTGGGACTTTTCATCAAAATTCTACTCTCCTCTCAACTTCTACATGGGTCTACTCTTTTGTTTCTCAGCAGTCAGTGCCAGTGGATTAATCAATATAAACATTTATTAAGTACCTTCTGTACCAGGAACTGTGTGAAATACTGGGGATACCAAAACCAAAAATAAAACCATCTCTGCCCTCAAGGGGCTTGCATTTTATGAGATTTTGCATGAAATGTGGCCTGTTTGCTATGTCTTCTTTTTTTGCATTTTTAATGTGAACTGTGGCAAAATAATTAAATATATGGCTTATATTGATTATTGTTGCTTATATATCAGGCATCTATCCATCTTCCATCAAGTGTCAGACACTGACGAAATCAAGATTTACTTTGCCCTCCATTGATTGGCCTCAGAGACTAATTTATCCCAATTCTACCTTTTATACCCATATTTAAACTTGACAGAGTAGAAAGTTCTGGGTTCTATTAAGTCCCAAACATTTGAAAACTAGGTCAACCTAAGGAAGAAGAGGAAAGGTGTATGACTGGTAATAGGGAAGGGTATGCTCCTTCTAATTTCCCATATTAAGTAAAATTGGAATTAGAAAATAAACAAAATGGGGGCAGATGGTGTTCTTCATTTTCTATGAATGTTCCCCTTTTGAAGTTTGTTCAAGTCTACCTCAAAATTACAGGCCATTAAAACCATGCAGAGCAAAGCAGGTGCCTCTAAAAAGATGAGAAGGAGAGATGAAGGGATTATTATCTATTTCTTCTATTTACAATTCTGCTAGCCTTGCCACAGCTGCCTCCCTTTCTTGGTCAAGAACAGTGAGCCAAAAGGATTACTAACTGTGGTCACCAGACCAAGCTGAAAGAGACAATTAAATTAAAGGGACAATTAAAACCTAAGAAGTTTGTCAACATGAGTGAGGCAGGAGGGGTTTGGAAAGAGAATAAGCAGCAGAGACCCAAAGTTACAGCATGAGATTGCAGGAAAACAACCAGGCCAAACCCATTTCCCAGGTGATGCTAAGCTAATCAAGGGAAAAGCTTTGACAGAGAACAAAATGGACCCTATCTTCCTCTGTTCTGATTCTGAGAGATGAAAGGAAAGTGATATGTTTGGCTGAAAGGGACTCAGCAATTAGATGTCATTTTTAAATATCCAGACTACTGGGCCAGGAATAGAAGGGTGATAAGTATTTACATAAACAATAAAGTACATGTAGTCATGAATTAGCTATCTTCTATAAAGTCACCAGAGGGTATATATCTGGTATATGGGGGGAAGGGGAAACAGGAGGTAGCCAGCCACAGTAAAAACTTCTGCTAGCTAGAGTCATCAGCAAATCAAAGCACAAAATGTCCAACACCAAACACAATATCAATTACAAGCATCATGATAATGCTGTCCTCATTATTAGCACCATTAGACAGCTCTTGAGAATCACTTGAAGAGCCAAAGACAGGAGGTCAGGCATATTTCCAGGATGATCTAGCTTGGACCAACAGATCAAAGGAAAGTAAGAGAAAGGATCTGAATGAGAAGGGAATAGGAAAAAAATTTGAAAGCTAAATGAATAAAATAGCTGAATTCAACACATTGAATTTGATTCAACAAATGTTTATTGAGTGCTTGCTGTGGCCAAAGTACTATGCTAATGGGTAATATTTACCTGACTCTTTTTAATTTAAAGAGCTCTTCTTTCATGTCAATCTTGTGAGGTTGGTAGTGTAATTATAATAATCTTAATTTTATAGAGAAGAAACTGAGGCTTAAGAATACAGAGATCTGTTGTCTAGAAATACCAGGGATCAAATCTGACTTTGTGTACCTGCTGTGGAACGAAGGTCAAGCCATCTTAACTCTCGGAGCTTCAGTTTCCTCTTTGGTAAGATCAGAATCTTGATACTACCTCATGAGTTTGTTTTGAGATTCAAAGGGGAAAATGCACGTAAAGCACGTTGCCAATTTTGAAGTGTTACACAATAACAAAAACAATAACTAATAGCCAGCATTTATATAAAGCTTTAAGGTTTGCAAAATACTATACAAGTATCTCATTTGATCCTCACAATAGCCATATTATCCCCATTTTACAAATGAGGAAACTGAAGCAAATAGAAGTTATATGATTTGCCTAGGGTCCCACACTTGATAAGTGTCAGAGGCAGGATTCTAACTCAGTTATTTCTGACTCCAAGTCCAGCCTTTGACCCACATTGAACAACCTAGTTACCTACATAAATGTCAGTTATTATTATTGTTATTATTATTACTACTTAGGATTTGAAAAAGTGATAAAACAAGGCAGCTAGGTGGTGTAGTAGATACAGTACCTAGCTTGGAGTCAAGAAGACATCTTCCTGAGTTCAAATCTGGCCTCAGACATTTCCTAGCTACATGACCCTGGGCAAGTCACTTAACCCTATTTGACTCAGTTTCTTCATCTGTAAAATGAGCCGGAGAAGAAAATGGCAAATCAATCCAGTGTCTTTGCCAAGAAAACCCCAAATGGGGCCACAAAGAGTCAGACATGACTGAACAACAAAAAAGAATCAAGCATAAGTTTTTTGACTCCCAAGTTTAGGCGCAGTTCAGAGATCTTTCTATTATACCTCAGTGCCTCTTAATAAAATCTACAAGATAAAAGAAGGGCTATTTAAGTTAACAAGTATTTATTAATCACCTGCTATAAGCAGACCACATGGAATTAAAGAAAGAGAGCTGGCCTAGGAAACAGAAAGTCCTCTGGCCAACTAGCCAATACTGTCCTTGGGGTTTTCTTGGTAAAGACGCTAGAGTGATTTACCATTTCCTTCTCCAGCTCATTTTACAGGTAAGGAAACTGAGACAAACAGGGTTAAATGACTTGCCCAGAATCACAGAGCTAGGAAGTGTCTGAGGCCAAATTTGTTCTCAGGTCTTCCTGATTCCAGGCCTAGTGTTCTATCCTCTGCATCACCTAGGTGCCCTAGGTTAAATCTACCTGCCAGAATAGCAAAATTTTAAAATGGAAACAATTCTTTATGTCACTTCCCTTCTTCTTTCATTGGCCTATCTTCTCTTTCACCCCAGCCTCACACTCCCATCCTCAATCCTAGGAATCTAGTACTATGGATCTTCATGATCATCCACTGTGTTTTCCAGTCCCAGGCTTTCTGATTAGTCACACTTCTCCTATCTTCCCTTTCCATTACATTTCAAACCCCTGTATCCCATTTGGCCAGGATCACTGAGAAGCCCTCTGGTAGTCGGAAAAACTCAGAACAAGTAAGTTAATGATTGTTAATGGCTTAATTTGTTTCATGAGTTGAAATGACTTAACATCTCCAGGTTCTGCATTTCCTGCCCTCTGTCTCCCATCCTCATCCATTCTGTAACAGCTCCAGCTCAAGCAGGTCTTTTTAAAACACTGCTGTTATAACCTTGTTGTAGGTTCTAGTTGTCTAGAGGGTAGTTCATTTAACACAACAAACATCTATAGACACAGGAAGTCCTGAGTTCAAATCATTGTATCTGACTCCTACTAGTTTTGCGACCATCAGGTCATTTACCATCTCTGAGCCTCAGGCAATGGTGTAATACTTATTTAACTCGGTTAAAGACTGGTTATGATCTGTATTGGTAGGAGGAGTTCCCAAAGCATTAGAATTTTGGATTCTTGACATATTCCTTGTGTTTAGAGCAACTTACCATTTGTCAGGGATGTTATACAAGGATTCCTGTTCAGATAAGGATTGAATGATATGATATTATTTAAACTCTGATTTTCTATGATTCACTGCAATGAGACTAGAGTATTTGCACACTTTAGATTAGACACAAATTCTGACCTCATACATCTTACAGCCTAGTATGTGTAGATTATACATACATACTCACAGAACTATAATATAAAGTACATTGTGCTAAGTACATAAGAAAAAGCTAAATAAAGTAGGAGAAAGTGAGGCATGAATGTAATGCCTTCTTTAAATCCAATTCACTTGCATATCATAGCATCACCTCCCTGATGTCATGGTCTTCCTTGAGAATGAAGGACAAACAGGTAAGGATATGCTATTGCAGTAATCCAAATGAGTAGTAATAATGGTCTGTATTGGAGTGGTGCAATGAGAATAGAAAAGAGGGGACAGGGCTGAGATATGTTGAGGAGGTAAATTCAACAGTACTTGATTATTGATTGTTTAGGTGTGGTTAGAAAGAAATGCAGTCAATATTTATTGACTAGTTTCTAGATAGAATCTACTTCTCTCTAAAGCTTCAGAACCTGTGAGCCTTTCTTACTGAATTTTCCCCTTAAAGTTTTTGAGAACTACCTAAATGGATAAGGGTCAAATCAGACTTTGAAACCTGTTTTGAACATTGCTTTCTAGGTCATCTTACTACATTATTTTTTTTAATATCAGCAGACGTTCAGCCTTTTCCTGACACTGGCACTTTGTCCTTTTCGTCCCAAATTATGGATTAAATCATTTCATGCTGTTTTTAGGACCTCAGCTTCCAGTTCCATGGATGTTCTAGCCCTTCCGTGATGATCACTGCACCAATCCCTCTTCCCTGAAATACAGCTGATATTTTTACAGTCTTCCCTTTTGCTTACCCAAATGAGATCATCTTCACTGATACTGAACTACTCAGGTCATGCAGAAGCATGCAAGCTATTCTCCTTGCATTTCTCTCACACGTTTTGCAAACAAACTTCTTCACTTTTCTTATCAATTAATATGTTTTTAATATTTCTGTGATCTGAGATCTTTACAATGTCACAGGAACTAGCACTTATTTACCACCTTCCTCATTGCTTTTTATAGTATGTGTTAGTCTTGTCTCCTTAGTTTGAATATAAACTTGAGATCAGGGACCATGTTATAACTCTGTCTCTTGCAATGCCTAGAAAAGTGTTCTGCACACAGTCAGCATACAATTAACGTTTATTGATTGACAGAATCCCCCTATAATACCTAGCACCACAGTGGACTCATAATAGGTGATCAATAATAATGGCTGTTTAACTTACTGAGTTTGCATAGTGTCTCAGAGACTGATAACTTTCACTGGCAAATATCTCCCTTATCATCTACACCCATCCATTATAGACTTCCACTTATTTATTCTTAAATATTTAGTAATATGAAACTATCATAAAAAACTGCTGTTACAAGTTTGTTTAACGAAAAAAAATGACCCCTGCTTTTGTACCTTCTTCCATACCACAAAAGCACTGTGATTCAACTGTCAGAGTTTCTCTCCCTAGGCATTTATTTTATTAATTCATTCTAGACCTACTTTCTGGATAGGCAGGCTTTGATGCTGAGAAAAGCCTGGTGAAATCTCCTTATTCTATTCTCTGAGGCAAATCTTGGCCTTTATTCAGTCACAACCATTGAACTCTGGGGAGCAAGTAGATTCTGTATCATTAACCTTCTGCCTGGTCTTGACAGTCAAAGTTTAAATGGTCATATTATATTTTATCCATAATCATAGTTTCTAAGTAATTTCTTCTCATTTACCATTACCCACTTCCTCCATGATAAGTAGGATGGCAGAGACTATCTCAGCTAGGAAGGAATATTTGGGACTCCTATTGAGATTATCAGCATTTCTGATAAGAGCATATTTGCATTTTCCCTACTTATTCCAAAGGGCAGCTGAGTGGCATAATGGATAGAGTAAAGAGCCTGGAGTCAGGAAGACCTGAGTTCAAATACAGCCTCAGACACTTCCTGGTTATGTGACCCTGGGCAAGTCACTTAACCCAGTTTGCCTCAAGTTTCCTGATCTATAAAAGGAGCTGGAGAAGGAAATGGCAAACCACTCCAGTATCTTTGTCAAGAAAGCCCCAAATGAGGTCACAGAGTCAGAAACAACTCAACAAAAACAACACTTCCTCCATGAATTAGTGCTCTGTGTGTTCTGTGTTACTAAGAAATTGGCTTACAAAATGGCTTTTATATAGTAGAACATGCTGACTCTTTTTTTTTGCCAAATATGAAACATTTTCAAATGCAACAGTTTGGTGCAACATTGAACATGTTGAGCTGAAAAGCAAATACAGCTATCTGATTAATTGATTCTGACCTCATAAATATTATACTTTGGGGGCTCTAATGGAACTTCCTGAGGGTAAATTGTATGGTTCACCTCATTCATTTATATCTCTGGCTGACAGATGTACATTATAAAATGTCACTGAATATGCTGGCAATAAATGAGCTATAGCATTAGCATCTTGATTCTCTGTGCTTGTATGTGTGTGTGTATGTGTGTGTGTGTGTGTGTGTGTGTGTGTGTGTGTGTGTGTGTGTGTTTAAGGAACATTTCTGTTAAATGATTCCGACTGAAGTTTCAAAAAAATACTATAATATTCTTCACCATATATAGTCTGTTCTGTGTCAATCCATCCCTCAGCATTTTTCTTTGATCTTCCTAAGTCCTTGAATTCAATGAATTTATAAAGCTAGTTTCTCTTTTGTTGACTGGTTCCTGCTCCTTCATAATTAATGACTGCTTCAGACCTTTGGTAACAAGGTGCTCTGGGCAGCACAGTTGTTGTGCTATTAATATTCCTTATGATTACAAAGTATTGCATGTAATATTTAATATTGGAGACCAGACTCAGGTTGCATATTATAAATTGGTGGTCCCTGCCAGGATCTCTTTTTCTTCTTCTTAATCATTTGGTGACAGGTTTTGATTTCATTTAGAAATTTTATTTCTTACTATTTTTACAAATACATATTTGCTCAAACATCTAAGGAATCCAAACGGCTAACACATGCAAAGTGCAGGTTAACACAATAACATATGGTACTGTGTTATATTAACCCCCTTCAGAATATATTACACATTTTCTATGTCCCTGTAAGGTATGCAGATTTCAAGGAAGCATTAATCCTGCCACATGAAGGGATGATTGTTGTAAAGACAACTTAGCTTCTGGAGAAGACTAAAATATAATCTAGTGTTCCTGTCAAATGGAACAATTCAGTAATGTACTTTGGGGACCATTATTCTTCCCTGGTATTGTGGTCATACAACTCAAGGAACTATAAAACATTCCACTTCCAAAAAGTTAATTTAAAAAATCACTCATTGCCATCCACAGTCATGTAGAATGAAGGATTTGGATAAGACTACAAATCAAATTTCATGTCATAGAAATAATTACCATTATTATCATGGTATATTTATATATTTATTATTTATTAAATAAATATATTTATAAAATATATATTTTAAAATTTTTATATAAAATTTATAAAATAAATATATTTATTATATTCATTCTCCCATCATCCTTAAAAGTTTGGGAGAAAGCAGATATTATCCTCATTCTATAAGTGATGTAAGAAAAGATAGCAAGGAGATCAAATCAGTCAATACTTAAAGAAATTAATTCAGATGATTTGAAAGGACAACTACTAAAGTTGAAGCATAAATTCTTTGGCCTCATAATGAGAAGACCGGATTCACTGGGAAAGACCCTGATGTTGGGAAAGATTGAAGACAAAAGGAGAAGGGAATAGCAGGAGATGAGATGAATAGATACTATCATCAAAGCAATGAACTTGAGCTTGTGCAGACTTTGGGAGGCAGCAGAGGACAAAAGGGCCTGGTGTGCTGTGATCCATGAGGTCACAAAGAATCAAACATGACTAAAAAAAAGCCAGAAGTCAGAAGTAATACTAAGTAATGGCCACTAAGTAATGGTGAGTTGCCCACTCACCTCTGGAGCCTTTTGGTTTTAGATTTCTTTTTTTTTTAATCATCATATTCAATTTTTAAATTGAATTTTTAAATGTGTAATTCATTCAATTAAATTTTTAAGTCATCCTATTTCAAGGTTTTTTTAAAGTCACCCTATTCAATTTGTCTGTTATTCATCTAAAGAAACCATTGTGTCTAAATCCTTTGAATTATCTACAAATTTCAATCCTCATCATTTCTAGCAATACACCTGACATTTTAAGAAGCTGAGAAAAGGGAAAGTATGGAACCTGTTTAGATGATTTGATTTGAAAGGGCATGCTGGAAGGAATGAAAAAACAAAACAAAACAAACCTGGCACCAATTCTCCTGTGCAGAGCTGGGCCACAAGCCCTTGGATATACATCAACCATTTTAGTTTTCTGTGAAATTGTCTGATAACTGTTCTTTGCCCAGGTTGTGAAAGTATCTTAACCTCAATATGTTTGAAACCAAACTCATTATACTTTCCCCTACACTCTCTCCTCTGCCAAACCTCCCTATTTCTCTGGAAGGTACTATCCTCACTCCACATATTCAATAAGTTGCCAAATCTTGACATTTCTACTTTTATAACATCCCTTGCAAACAATTCCTTCTCTTCACTAACACTTTAGTTCGGGATCTCATCACCTCTTGCCTAGATTATTGCAATAGCTGCCTAATTGATTTCCTCACCTCAAAGTCTCTCCCCATTCAAGCCTGTTCCACATATTGCCTCCAAAGTACTTTTCTTTAAGCCCAGACCTATGTAATTCCTCAACCAACTCCAGTAGTTTCCTACTGCTTCTAGAATAAAATGCAGTCTCCTCTGCTTAATTTTTAAAGCATTCTACAACTTGAGCCCAAATGACCTTTTCAGCCTCCGTAGACATTGTGTTCTCCCAGTCAAATTCTGTCCTCAGTCAAAGCACTCCATATCCCCTCTCAGTGACTTGGTGCTGGACACCCTCCACGTGTAAGATGCATTCCTTTCCTGCCTCCACTTCAGAGTTCCACTCTTCTTTTAAGATGCGGTACAGATATCTATCTTCTACAGGAAGCTTTTCCTAATTTGCCAAATGCTAGTGCTCCCCTAAAACTGCCTTGTATTCAATGTGTATGCATACATGTATCTTTATATAGATATAAAATATATATTTTATATATACTTGTAGTCATCCTCATTAAGCTAAGACTAGGAATCATTTCATTCTTTCTACCTGTATCTCCAGTGTTTAGCACAGAGCCCAGCACACAGTAGATATTTAATAAATATTTGTTGATAGATTGGTCGCTTGCCTAAAAGTGTGGAACATAGAAAAGCAAACCCTGCATTGCTTACCTGAAGCCTGGAAGCTCAGGATATCAAAGAGCTATGTAGCACTGGGTTTGAAAAGCTCAGGAATTCTGGGCTTAATTGCACCAGATTTGGCTGGTGCTGGATTATCTAGTAGGGGAAAAGTCAATGATGAGATATGAAAGATCAGTGATAAGATGTATGTGTGCATGTGTTTTAAGTAGTATCTCAAACAAAAATGCAGATGACCCCAAAGTGTTATTTTTAATGAAACCATTGCATACTGGTAAATTTTCTCCCACTGGAAATCTGAATGCTCCCATGCACTCTTCAGAGCTCTAAAAACTCAGCAGAGGGAGGAGAGGCAGGGTAGCAGGGGAAGGGGGGTTAAGGTTGTAGTCATTTCACAGTTCTCCTCAGAGCATTTGTCCAATCTCCTGGTGAAGCACGTACACCCTCGTTTCTTTTCCAGCACTCCTCCAGGGCTGTAAACCATTGCTGGGTATGCATTGCAAATCAGGGCCAGCTGACGCTGCTTGCACTCAGGAGGAATCAATTTGCCAAGCATTAGGGGAGTGGCAGGCGCCAAAGCGGCTGGAGAATCCAGAGGACATTTCTCAAGGAAAAAGAAAAAGAAAAGGGGAAAAAATATGGCTTTACTTCTACTTTGCCCTATTTTCTGCATTCCTTGAGTTAGGGGATTTAAAAAAAATGGTAGCTAGGGATTTTGCTTCTGTAATATTTTTTCTTCTTTTTTCCCCCTAAAAGCATCCATTACCTTGCTTTGTAGTCCTTTTCAGGCCCCTAAACTTATTTAAAGAGCTGGACCCCAAAAGCTGGTTATTCCTTATAAAATGTTATGATACCATCCTATAATCCTAAATCAGGAGTGGGGAACCTACAGCCTCAAAGCCATAGGCTCTCCACCCCTGCAAGTGAAAACAAAAGATGTATCCTAACCCTGGAGAATAGAGTTTTGCCTTGGGTGGCCCAATGTCACAATGACCTTTAAGTAAATTGAATGCCTCTGCTGCCACATTCATTCCCCTCTATTTTTCTCTGATTATAAGCAGAACTACTGGCTGAAAAAGAAATATCTGTATTACACACACACACACACACACACACACAAATATGTGTGTTTGCATATATATAATTTTGCTTGTTTAAGTTGTTAAACAGAAAATAAGTAGTGGGTCAGAATTCAAGCCTAGGCATTCACTGCCTCTGAGTTTCTAGGTAATTTGAGGTTCATGGATGCTTACTATCCTGAATATGTCCATGAGCTACAAGCTCTATTTTTAGGCATCTGATTATGAGGGGCCATTAAATGAAGAATTAAGCTACATGATATGGAATATTCTACATGTTCAGGGCAATACTATGACATTTCTTATATTTAACATAGTTTGAGGCTTCTCTATGTCTTAATTCGGCCTGGAGTTTGCACATTGCTTTCAGGGAGTTTTGTATTTCTTTTCTTCTCCCCACCACTCCCAAACTACTTCACTCTTCTCCTGTGTTTCAGTGGAATCTGTATAGAAAAAAGCACAAAATTAAATAGGTCAACGTATACAATTTTCAACCTAGCATACAACTCATTAAAGCTTGACTATTTTACAAATGCATACATTCACATATAATTGACATCTCCAAGTCAGTTTCTTTTATTTTGGCCTGAATCTCTCAAAATAGAGAATTAATATATGCATAAATACACAATGTGTGTGTAAGTATATTCATATAGACATGTATGTAGAAGTATATGTGTATGTTTGCATATTGTGGGTGTGACCAATACACTGAAACCTGTAAGTAAAATGAAGCAATTTGGTGGGGAAAAAAGCAAATAATTTTTAAAACTCCCTGAAGAAGTATAAATACTCAAGGCCAGATTAAGACTTGCTGAGGCCTAAAATTAAATTTCAGCAAAGCCATAGCATTATCTTGAAAATGTAGATTATTCTGAAATGAGTATCTTAATTCTTTATTTAATGGTCCCATATAATCAGAGGCCCTTAGTTAGAGCTTACATCACTTACAGACAGATTAGACACTGTACACTTCTGTGAAATCCAAATTACCTTGAAATTCAGAGGAAATATGGTACATTGAAGAGGATGCTGGGTTTAGAGCCAGAGGACCTGCATTCTAATGACATCATCTTTGCCATTTGCAACCTGCATGACCTTTAGCAAATCATTTAACCTTGTTGGGCCTCATCTTCCCTATCTGTAAAATGAAGGAATTCTACTAGATTTCTTCCATGTTCTTTCTAAGCCATAAATCTATGAAACATTCATGAGAATTCTTTCCCAATTTGATTATAATCTCCTATATTATAGAATTTAGACTTTTTTGTATTCCCGGTACCTAGATCAATGCTATGTTTATAGTAGACTTTATTACGAAAGAAAAAAGCCCAATTTTAAACTGCAATGCAAACCCTTTACCTTTCAGGTTCTAACCAAAAAAACAAAACAAACAGATGCTCTCAAAACAAATTTCAACAGCAAAAGTCACAGGAGAGAGATTCAGGCAGTACATAATTTCTGCTCCAAGTTCTGATTTCTGCTCCTACACACTATTTCTTGATGAGGAGAGAGCTGGAAAGAAAAAAAAATTTTTCAGTCCCAATGATAAGCAGCTGCTAATGACCTCTTCCATGAACAAGTGGCTGAGAAAGACCCACAACTGTCTTCCTTTCTAGGCCTACTCACCCCTGATGCCAAAGAGCTAATCTTATTACTCAAACCAAGGAAACACCCTGCTTACCCAAACAAAAGGGAACGATAGGAAATAAGAGTTAAAAAAATATGAATGTCATCAAAGGTGAAGCAGGGAGAAAAAGCTATATTGTGTTTATTGTTCTGTACAATTTAATATGGAAGGATGAATTGGAAGGAATTCTGAAACTGCAAGGACCAGGCAAGGATAAGGAAAGACATAATCCAAAACAGAGGGAAAATGAGAAGACATTTCTATCTGTCATTTACTGTCTGTGTGATCTTGGAAGTCACTGGGGAAGAAAAGACAGCATAACAAAGCCAAAACTAGTAAGATTAAATTTAAAAAGAATAAATGTGAAGTCTGAAAGGAAGCTTAACATAATGGACAGAGAACTGGCTTTAGCATCAGGAAGACCTAGGTTCAAACCCTGCTTCTGACAAATGCTTGATATGTGGCCCTAGACAAGTCACTTAACTTCTTAGCGACCAAAACCACTTGATAGGATTATAAATTGCAGAGCAGGTACGGATGATAGAGTGTTGAACCTGGAGTAAGGAAGACATGAGTTCAAATCCAGTATTAATTAATAGCTGTGTGTCCTTGGGCAAGTCTCTCTGTTTCCTCAGTTTCCTCCACTATAAAATGGAGATCATATTAGCACCTACATCTCAGGGTGATGGGGAGGATCAAATGAGATAGTATTTGTAAAGCACTTAGCACACTGCCTGTGTTAAAATAAAAATTCCTCTAAATTGTTAAAATGTAAGAAAACCCAGGTCCAAAAAGGGGAACCTGGAATGAACCAGGGTCCAATCATGGTTCACAAAAATTACATCTGTTCAGAGGGGAGTTGGAAAGGGTGAGGTATTTATACTTTTTAAACAAAGGAAGGCAAGGAATTTGAAAAGGTGGGAATTAGGTAGGTCCTAGAAAGGAATGAGGCAGGGAGCCCTATTTCCAAGGGGTGGAGGAGATCCAGGAAAAAGGGGGAGTGAAGAATTCCAGGTTTAAAAGCAGTGGCCCTTTGATACACAAATCAGAAGACATTCCTGATAAGCAGTCCAGGAAGTTCAAGGCTTTAACACAAACAAAGATAAGGGGGCATCCCCAAAAGCCATAAAACAGGATGTGTCCAAGAGCCCCATAACTAACAGTTAAGGGAGTCTCTGAAGCTAAGGATGTCTCTTGAAGCCACCAGTGGCTTAGGGTCTGCTTCAAAGCTGGTGTGAGCTTAATTGGTTTCAGAGTTGCTGGTTTTCTGCACATCCAGTTGGATTTATTCTTGGTCACCACAAAGGATTATTGGCATGTCAAGCAGCCCTAGACATCAGAAGTACTCCTGATCTGCCAGTTGTTGTGCTATTCCATTGTCTAGCTCCCCTGTGAAAAAAGGGAAGCTCTAGTATATTTAATGGTTAGTACAAGCATTACAGAGCCCATGTTCACACCTGGCACCTAGTAGGTACTACGTAAATGTTCACTAGATATTATGATCTGAATTGGTAGAAGCAGTTCCCCACTGAGAACTCCCTATACCACATTCCCATATCCTCCCTGAAAAATGTAAAGTGTTACCTTAGATTAAAAAAAAAGTCTGCTTTTCAAAAACAAAATGAAGAAGACATAGCTGAATTGTGGTTTATCTGAAAAAGAAAGTAGAGGCTTTAGTGGAATATACATTTATATGCATAAATAGCATGATATGAGAGTCACAAAAATCCAATGTTATATTAGACTGTATTAAGAGATGCATTGAGTCCAATATTATGGAGGTGGTACTCTTGCTTTATTTTGCCCTGGTGAGACCCCAAATCCAGAATACTGTGTCCATTGGAATATCAGGGAAGGTACTGGGGATATTTGCCCTGGATAAGAGAAGATGCACTGTCTTCAAGAAGTATTCTCTATGGAAAAGGGATTAGGCTGATTCTGCTTTGACCCTTCAGGAATAAGTTAGCATCAATGGGCAGAAATTATGGAGGCAGATTTAGGCTTTATATAAAGGGAAAATGCTTAACAGTTATATGGTGAGTAGTTTTTCAGTCATGTCAGACTCTGTGAATCTATTTGGGATTTTCTTGGCAAAGATACTGAAGTGGTTTGCCATTTCCTTCTCCAGTTCATTTTACAGATGAGGAACCTGAGGCAAACAGGATTAAGTGATTTGCTCAAGATCATACAGCTAGTAAATGTCTGAGGCCAGATTTGAACTCAGGAAGATGAGCCTTCCTGACTCCAGGCCTGACATTCTATCCAATGCCCCACCTAGGAACTATACAAAAGCAGAATAGGCCAACTTTGGAGGTTGAAGGTTCCCTGGCCCTGGGGATCTTCATGCAAAGACTAGATAACTATTGTTGAGTATAATAGGAAAGATTCTCGTGCAAGAAAAATTGGACTAGATATAGTCTGTAGCCCCTTCAAATTATAAACAGAGAGGATAAACTATTCATAGATAATGAAGAACAGATATATGTATAAATATGCTTATGTACTCTCATTCCTCCACCTCATTTTTAGGGGAGCAGGGGCTGAAGATAAAGTGTTCTTTCTGGCTCATCAAAAGATGAGTCGTTCCTGAGTCATCCTGCTGTTCCCATTGCTGAATTACTTCCAGAGGATCTCCATCCACCAGCCTCAAAGGACAGAATGTCAGGGGTGATATTGGGACCTCACCAGTTTCAGCATCTTCTAACAGCAATGACTGAAGTCCCAGCAACCTGTCCCTTGATTTTCAGAAAGTGGCCCAGGTAGAGAGGTTTACAGTGGTATAGTATACAGTACAACACACTCTCACTGTCATCTGCCACAGTAGAAAGAATGATTAAGTTTATAAAATATTTCAGTTTTAAGAATTTTTTTTGCTGTACAGTATTTATGGTACTGTAGATTGTATGTATTACAAAAAGTGAATATTGTCTGAAATAATTTTTTTTATTAAGATGTTAGCACAAAAGGTCACAGAACTCTAGGGAATTACTGGTGAGAAAAATGTTTTGCATGTTACCAATTTTATTTTGTGTATTGCATTTTTATTTCATGATTACTGTGTTAGGAAAAGTGCATATTAACAGAATTAATGTTTTGTTATGAAGAATTGGATGTGGGAAAGTGTATTTTTGGCAGTCTCTAGTGAAAGATTATGGTTTTTGGTAGTTGCAGGAACCTAACTCCCCATTTCCTATAAATTCAAAATATTAACTTTCAGCTTTTTGACTTTCATGTCATCTTCTAGGAACGTTATTCCCATGAGAGTTGAAGATTCATTGCATAATCCTTTAGAGGAAAAATTGATATTTAGTGAAATAGAGGACTTTCAGACATTCCTGATGAAAAGAACAAAGCTGAATTTAAAAACTGACATTCAAATACAAGGTAAACATGAAAGAGAAATAATAAGAGACACAACTAAGTTAAATTATTTACATTCTATATGGGAAGATGATACATGTAATTCCTAAGAATATCATCATTATTAGGGAAACTAGAAACAGTCTACGCAGAGAGATGGCCCAGACATGAATTTATTTTGTTGGGATGATCTAAAAAAAAAAAAATGAAGGCATGAAAAAGGAGCCACTGGGAGAATGGGAAAGGGAGAGGTAAAATGAGGGAATTATCTCACATAAAAAAGGTTCACAAGGAAGAGCTTTTACAATGGTGGGGAAAATGAGGTGGGGGTGTGGAGGGCAATACTCAAACCTCATTCTCATTGGAATTGGTTAAAGAGGGAAAATACACACAGACAGCAATATACTCAGTAAGATATAGAAATCTACCTTACCAAACAGGTAAATAGGAGGGGGACGGGATTAAAAGCAATAGGGCTGGATGATAAAAGGGAGGACAGGATAAGAAAGACAGTAGAGGTAAAACAGACTTTTGAGGAAGGACAGTATAAAAATAGAGAGAAAGATAAAGAGAAGAAAATAGGATAGAGGGAAATGCATAGTAAGTATAAATGTGAATGTGAATGGGATGAGCTCCCCCATAAAACAGAAACAGCAGAATGGATTAGAAACCAGAATCCAATGATATGTTATTTACAAGAAATACACTCAAAAGAAAAAGGCGCACACAGAGCTAAAATAAGGAGATCAATAGAATCTGTTATGCTTCAGCTGAATTTTTTTTTTAAAAGGCAAGGGTAGCAATCAGAATCACAGACAATGCAAAAGCAAAAATAGAGCTAATTAAAATAGATAATCAGGGAAACTACATTTTGCTAAAAGGTACCAAAGACAACAAAGTAATATCAAAAAATTTTACAGCAAGTTTCTCTGATAAAGGCCTTTTTCTCAAACATATGAGGAACCGAGTCAAACTGGTAAAAATAAGAACAATTTCCCAACTGATAAACTGCTAAAGGATATGAACAGGTGGTTTTAGGAAGAAGAAATCAAAGTTACCTATAGTCATATAAAAATGTTCTAAATAACTATTGATTAGAGAAAAGCAAATTAAAACAGCTCACCACTATCAGAAATGATAAATGCTGGAAGGGATGAAGGAAACTAGATACACTAATAAACTGATGGTAGAATTGTGAACTGGTCCAACCATTCTAGAGAATAATTTGGAACTATAAAGGCTATAAAACTGTACATACCCTTTTGACCCAGTAATACCACTAGTAGGTCTGTATCCCAAAGAACTAAAAGCAAAAGGAAAAGGACTCATTATACAAAAGTATTTATAGCATCTCTTTTTGTAGTGACAAAGAATTAGAACTTGAGAGAATGTCCATCAATTGGGAAATGGCTGAACAAATTGTGTCATAGGATTGTGATAAAATACTACTATGATATAAGAAATGATGAGGGTGATGGTTTTGGAAAATTATGAGAAGATCCATATGAACTGATGCAAAGTGAAGTAAGCAGAACCAGGAGAACATCTTATACAGTAACTGTAATATAGTAATTACAATCTTATCAAGACAATAAGCCAAGATAATTCAAAAGGATGCCTGATGAAAAATTATATTCACCTCCAGAGAAAGAACTGATGGATTCTGAGTCCAAATTGACATATAGTTTTCTTATTTTTAAATTTTTCTTGTTTTTTTTTTGCAATATAGCCAATACGGAAATATATTTTGCATGATTTCACATGTGTAATTGATGTCATATTGTTTGCCTTCTCAGTGGGTGGGAAAGGGCCAGGCAGAAGCCTTAAAACTCAAAAATTTTCCCTTTCCTGGTGGTGGCTGCTAAATGTTGTGTGAACTTGGCCTGTGGCTCTTCAGTACTTAAATTCTTTCTTTCTGGCTGCTTGCAGTATTTTTTTAAAATTTACCTAACTACTCTGGATTTAGACTATAATGTTCCTCAGACTTTTTTATTTTGGAGTTTCTTTTTAGGAAGTGACCAGAGGATTCTTGTATTTCCACATTGCTTTCTATTTCTAAGAAATATGGGCAATTTTTTTAAAGATTTTTAGAAATATGATTTCTAGAATCCTTTCTTTTTGGCCATGGCTTTCAAAAAGTCCAGTCATTTACAAACTATCTCTCACAGATCTGGGTTCCAGGTAATTTGTTTTTTAATGATATAACAAATTTTCTTACATTTATTCAATCTTTTGATTTGTTTTAATATTTCTTGTTGTCTCATGGAGACAATGGTTTTTATATGATCCATTCTAATTTTCAGACAGTATGTTGGTTGAATATGATTTTGTGCCATTTGGGCCAACCTGTTAATTCCATTTCTAATTCTTTTGCCTATAGCTATCATTTCTTTTCCATTTTTTTTCCTTTAGCAGTCTCATTTCCTTTATAAAATATTATTTAAAAAAACCTTTTGCTTCATTTATCTCTTCCAGGAATTCTAGTTGAATTTGTACCCAATCTGTTTTACTTCAATTGTTTATAGATATTTTGGAATCACTCTCTTCTTCTAGGTTTGTGTCTGAGTACCACATCACCATAATTTCTGTTTATAGTAGGATTCTTTTTTTTTTATTTACTATTTCTTTAGCCAACTTCTTGACTTCAAGCTTTATATTAGGGCCATGCTCTGAATACTGCTAGAAGGAATATCTGAGATCCTGAGATGGTCCTACTGCTTCTTTTTTGGTGTACTGAATATAATGTTATTCCAGGGTCTCACAAACAGCTTATGCTGGGGATCTGAAAACTTTCAGTAATCCCAAAGAGTTCTGATCCAGGAAAAAGTCTGGTTTTTGCCCTGCTGGTCTGAGCTCTGCAAGTGCCTGACCTGTGTTTGGGTATGAGCAACATGCCTGTGGTCATGCTCTGTTTAGAGTTTCAGTAGACTGCTGCTGGATTAATCCTCTATTAGCTAGCTAGAAAGCCCTGCTGGTTCAAAGGAACATGAATACAGGCTCCCCTTAGGTCTGAGATTCATACTCTGGCTATTCCATTACAGGCTTCAAATTAGACTATGGGCTGGAACTGAGACCCACTCTGTTCCTAGGTTCAGAATCACACATCTGATACTTGCTTCTTGATTTTATCCTTTCTAAGTACATAGTCTAGACCACTCACTGTAGAATGCTGCCCTTAAGTGTAGAACCCCCTCCTCAATCCATTATGCATTTGCAACCCATAACTGAGCAAAGCATCTGCCAGTTGGCATCTACTCCTGAAACCTACCCAAGAGTAGGCAGGTCCTTCTTTGCTAGATACAGGATTTCTTCTTGCCCCGGTACACAAATTCTCCCTGCTCTGGAATGTTCCTCATAGACTTCCCTGGCTAGTCTCTATCCACAGCATTTGCAAACCATTCTATCTATTTCCCTTTGGCAATCAAGGCTAGAAAAATGACTAAGTGTGATTTTATTTTCTTGGATTTCCCAATCAAGACTAATCCTAGTTCATTTTCTAGATCTATTTGGAGTAACTGTGAAGGAAGACTCAGTTGTACTTCTTCCTGTTATTCTGCATCTTGTATTTCTTCCCTTATTCTTCTCTCTTAAGGTGATCGGGTACAGTGTCTTATCTATGATCCCTCTCTTTCTCCTCCTTCATTCCTTCCTCTATTCTACCCTTTTTCTCCCTCATACCTAATGTTAGCACAATGCTTTGTGTATGTCAAGTCATAGAGTCCTAGATTAGTGTGGAAAGGACCCCTGAGGATATTTGGTTTACCCCCCTCATTTGACAGATAAGTATATTGAGCCCCCAAAAGGGTAAGTGACTTGCCTATGATCACACAGATAACTACACATCAGAGGCAGGATTACTGGTCTCACAACAAGTACTTAATAAATGCTTATTGACTGACTGACTGAACCCAGGTTCTCTGACTTTTGAACCAGTGTTTTTTCTGCTGTATCATGCTAAAAGAAATGACCTCAGCAGCAGGTGCTCTGTTAATTCCTTTAGAGCCTATAATCCTGAGAAAAGTTATGAATGCACTCTTACCAAAATTCATCATTATGCTTGACCTATCTTTGTTTAATTGAACTTTAAGGCAATAATCCATTGCTTTTCACAGAAGGTACTATTTGTGGTATATCATCATTTGAGGTCACCAGCAACCTTACTACTTTTTTGTCTTGCCTTTAAAAAGAGAGTTAGTCATGTCCTTATGAATCCTGGCCTTTTCCCAAATAGAAAGTTGGAGATTGATCTGTCCTTCTGGCCCTTTTCCATGTTTTTTTTTTACTTCTGGTCATCAATTCATGTATGACATTCCTGGCATGAGGCCTAGAAAGGAAACCCCAGATCCAAAAAGTTAACTTACCCCAGTAGTAGACAAACACCCTTCACTTAATGTAAGAAATATCCAGGAAAAATTATTTGGAGACAGAAGCCTGGCTCAAACAATGTCAAGCCAATCCTAGGAGAGGTTTATGAAGGAGTATTCTGCATGCTGAGATAGATCAACTCACTCAGCAGGCAAGAAGCCAACAGCGCAGCTTCAACTTTAATTGCATGACAACTGGTCGGTTTGTGCCACAACTATTCCAGAGAAGGGAGTCAGCCAGAGAAGACCATGTAAGTCTCTCCTACACGGTCCCATCATGAGCAAACTTAGAAGACTTTATTACATTTAAGCAATGTGACTCAGACAAGAAAGACACAATGTTTTCTACCACTCCACAATCCTTCCCTATGCCTCCAAAATGAAAAACTCTCAATTTGGGGCACCATCTCACCAATTTCAATATGAGTCTTTTAATGGTCCCAACCCTCAATTTAGAACGAATGCATTTTTTTCTTTTTTTTTTCTTTTAAAAGTAAGGGGGAGATGGCTAAGGAAGGGTAGAGGGAGGGGAGGAGAAAACATGCATTTTTTGTTCTATCAATTTAATTCTATTGCTTAGTATAACATCTAAAACAGAAGTTGAGAGATCTTGGGCACATGAATAGAGAGGACTCTTGAAGAAACTACAGTGTGTGATGCTCTTACTCTCTGTCTTACTCAAACTGTGTTCACACTAGTCCAAATTGGTCCCTGGAAAAGAAAGTCATCCAGAGAACATACTGAACCTGATTGTTATATTTTGAAGTTTCAGCCAAACTCTAGTGGCAATTACCACCATGGATGACTTTCTTCTTTCTACCCTTTTGTCTCCCTTCTTCCATAATAACTATCTTGGTTCAGTCATTGAATTTTCCACATTTCCTTTCTGCTCCCAGGATCTACTTGGGGAGAGGCTGCCCTCCTGTGGAATCCTGAGAAGTGAAAGAACAGCATTACCAGAGAAGAAATCTTTTATTCTGAACTGAGCCACCAAAAGGGCTATAGTCACTGTGTATAGTGACAGGAAGGAGCCCTCAATTTCCCACTTTCACCACTCTATCCTCACATTCAAGAAATGAGTCCAATATTCACAGTAGCATCCTCCAGACCCAAGGATACAGAAAAACCTATGGTTGTATAACAAGTTTCCAGTATAAACACTCTATACAGCAAGAGTATCTAAGTGTTTTCAATAGTAGGCTATGCAATAGAAATCCAGATTATGCAGTGCACAGTAATTATGTTTTTTTTAAATAATTACAACTGTTTTTTTTAAATAATTACAATTAATGCCAATCCTACTAGCATGACACCTTGCAACCTACTAGTTCTTGGGTAATAGCTAATTAGAATCATTTTTTTTAAGCAAAGATTTCAAAATTCTTCTTAGGTCAACCTAGTAAGCAGAATTTCTAGATTGCTCAGGGGGCTGGCTAGACATTAGTATCCCCATTCCTACAGTATAAAAACATGTTGCTATACTTCAATTCAATTCAAGACAATTATTAAGTCCCTATCATGTACAAGACCTTGTGCTTGTTTTGAAGTAAAGATGAAAAATGCTGCTGCTCAGTTTCCCCATCTGTAAAATGAGGGAATTGAATCAATATCACTTTCAGTTCTTTGTCAATGATCCTAAGGACTAGAACTTGCCTTCAAGAAGCTTGAATTCTAATGGGAGAGATAATATGTACACATGCAGGGACATATAAACCAAATACAAAGTTATCTTGGGAGGGATAAGGCAGTGGAAGCTGGGGGCTCATGAAAAAGGTATAACTTGAGCTGAGTTTTGAAGGAAAAAGAGAGTTCCACAAAACAGAATTGGGAAAGGAGTGAATTCCAGACATGGAGAACAGATAGAGCAAAAGTACAGAGATGGGAGATGAATGTTCTGTGTGGGGATACAAAAACAAAGCAAAACAAAAATCTTCTAACTGCAAGAGGCTTTCATTCTTATATGTAGATAAATACAATGTCATTTAATATAGAAGGAAAGAATTGTTGCCTTAATATAATAGCTGTGTCCTTAAGAAGCTTAAATAAAATATATATATGTGTATATATATATATATGTATATATATATATGTGTATATATATATATATATATATTTAAACCTCTAGGAAGCCTGCTCTTGCCACAGCACTCACTTGGGTAAAAGAGCAAAAAAGAACTAAACTTGGCTCAAGACATGGAGCATTTGTGTGTTCTTTGGAAAGCTTATAATTCAGTGCTCTCATGGTTCTCAGTGCGGGTCTTAAAAGCCTTTACTCGAGGTCTGGGGGGACTTGAGTAGTTCAGAACATGGATGCCCTACACATTCTCCCCAGTGTCTTTTCATATTGGGTAAATTGTGGCCCACAAGTTTCATGACCTGCTTGAGGTAAGATCATAAATCAATGTCAACTCGAGGGAAATAGAACCAAGGATCTATCTTGACTACTACTCCCTGGTCTATTTTCTAAATAGTCCTATGTTCATTGATACTTTAACCTAAGTTAACTGCTGAAGGCAACAGAGTAAAAACTCTATGATGAAGAGCAGGAGTAGGGAGAAATGTGAGCATCAGTTGAAAGAATGGAGATATTTGAGTCTGAAAAAAAGGAGACTCAGGGGAAACATGATTGTTGTCTTCAAGTAGTTGAAAGCCTGTCGTGTGGAAGAAAAGGGAGAGAAACACATCAACTTCCACCAGCTGTTGAATCTGACATACCTCTGGGACAGGGATGTCCAATGCACAACCCATAGACTCCATTCAGGCCACAGCATACCCAAATGTGGCTCAAACCAGATTAAAATGTAATTGGGAAATATTTAACAAAACAAATAAAAAATGTAGTAAAACACAGATAATGTTAACATGTGGTTTTACAAATTAATATGGCTCCCACACTGATTTTTATGTATGGTTTATAGGTCCCCATTTCTATTTGAGCTTAACATCCCTACTCTTGAATTCTAGGATTCCTGATAACATTTTTACCTTGGACTTAGCATCCCTGTAAAGACGAACCCTTCAAAATCAGTACACAATTTTGTTCTAGAGAGAGGTATTTAAAAGGGGTCATAAAGACACAGAAAATAGGGAAATTTTAAGCACCTTCTGTGTACCAGGCAGTGTGGTAGACACTGCAGGTACAAAGACAAAGTGACACATTCCCCATTCTCAAGGAGCTTACATTTTACTAGCCTTTTCTCAATCTTCATTCTAATGGACCTCTCTGAAGTCTTTGACACTGCTGATCATTCTCTCCTCCTTCATATGCTCTCCAGATTTTCAGGACACCACTCTCTCCTGGTTCTTTTTTCTCTGTCTCCCTTGCTCCAGATCATGCCCTCTAACTTTACATGTGCCTCAGGGTTCTGTCCTGAGACTTCTTCTCTTCTAATTCTATGGTAATCTCATCAGCTCCCAGGGATTTAATTACCATCTTTATGCTAATGATTCTCAATACAGCCTTTCCTGCCCCAATCTCCCTGTTGACCTCCAACCTCTCATCTCCAACCACCTTTCAGAAATCTCTATCTCAAATTAGATGACAAGCAAACATCTTAAATTCAATATGTCCAACACAGAATTTATTCATTCTCCTAAACCTCTCCTCCACCCCTCATATGCAAACACACACACACCACTTAACTATTACAGTAGAGGGCAACATGATCCTCCCTGGCCCCGAGGCTTGCAACCTAGGAGTCTTCTTGGATTTCTCATTATCTCTCAGTCCCAGTATCCAAGCTGTTACCAAGGCCTGCTGATTTCACTTCTGTAACATCTCTGAAATAGGTCCCCTTCTCTCCTCTGACAGAGTCAGCACTCTGGTGCAAACACTCATCACTTCATACCTGGAATACCACAAAAGCCTGCTGGTGGGTCTGCCTGCCTCAGTCTCCCCACCTCCCCCCCAACATCCTTCATTCAACCACTAAAGTGATTTTCCTAAAGTACAGGTCTAAGCTTGTCACCCCCCACTCAATAAACTCCAGTTTAATAAATGTGTATTGAATGAATGAATGAAAGCTATGTAAATACATGATAGACAATAAATAAATGCACATTTATTAGTTATCTTCATTCCTGAGCTTCATTGCTTGGAATTCCTAACTACCTTTTAGGTTCAGCTCAACTTCAAACAGCCTTTTCTGATTTGATCAGAGGTTAGTGTCCTCTCCTAAATTATTTTTAATTTATTTAATATATTATTCATTGTATATCTTGTATTTATATATCTGAAAACATTTATATATTCCAGTAGTATGTGAACTCCTTGAGGACAGGGAGTGTTTCACTTTTGTCTTTGTATCACCAGTGACTGGACAAGTGTCCAGCACATAGTAGGTGCTTTAAAGATGATTAATCGATTTAATTGAAAATTCCCTGATATTTTTGTATTTTAATGATCTCTATTAGAAGTGTAGGGGCTATCTAACTATGTGTATGTCTTTCAAATATCTACACACACATTTAAATGTATCCTTTAAATATATAAAGACCTATGTAATGAAAATGAAATCCTTAACTAATCCTAAGCCTAATTATCCCTTTAATAAGGATTATAATGGATTACAATTGATATCTATCTTAAACCTAGAGGGTCCTGCCTGGACATAATCATGTAGACCTTTCAACTCCTGTGAGAGACAAAGAATGAAAAAAAAAAAGACTAGAAATCCAAGCTTCTGTTATTTGACCTAGCTTTGTGGCAGAGCACATCCAGCAAATAAGGGCATGAGGGCTGGAGCCCTACATCTCTCCTAGGCCACTGGACTTCATGGGTAGAAAAGCTCAGTTCACATTTGACAGTCTCACCCTCCAGCCAGAGAAGTAGGAAAAAATAGGAACTGACCTATAAGGTTCCTACACTCTCAACAACTAGCAGGCAATAGAGAGATTACTAAGGCAAAGCAAGGCTTTGCTTCTCCTTCATGGCTGCCAAGAGGGAAAATGTTCTTGAGTACATCCCACACATTGTACCTTTACTGCCAGTC
Source organism: Phascolarctos cinereus (assembly GCF_003287225.1). Taxonomy (NCBI): domain Eukaryota; kingdom Metazoa; phylum Chordata; class Mammalia; order Diprotodontia; family Phascolarctidae; genus Phascolarctos; species Phascolarctos cinereus. The sequence goes on along the minus strand of NW_027555847.1, from coordinate 549,033,441 downwards.
AGTAGTGAAGAGGGGGTAAAAGTTAGAACTGAGCCTTCAAGACTCAGAATATCTTCAGAGGCTGGGAGCATGGCCTAGTGGCGAAGGCATTAGAACTGAGTCAGGAAGACTCCAATCTTGGGTTCAAATTTTTCTCAGACATTTACTGTGTGATCTTCAACAAATCATTTAATTTCTCAGCCTTGGTTTCTTCAACTGTAAAATGGGGTTAGACTGACCGGCTTCTGCGATTCCCTTCTGGCTCTAGGTCTATGGTGCTACTTTTGGGATAACAGGGAAGAGAAAGCAAGGTCAAGAACCAAACTCCAGAAGTGATGCCTACCACTTTGGATCAAACTAGGCAGCCTAGTACCTAGCAAAGTCATTAACTCCTCATTTTGAGGACACACTTTAGATCAAAATTAAGAGTAATGGAGGCACACATTACTTTGATGTAAGGAATGAGCTCCTGACAATTAGTTTTCGAAAAAGGAAATCAACTTCATGACCTCTTGCTGGGGATAGTATAAAGAGGATTTTCATCTAGGTTGGACGAGATGACCTCTAAGGTCCATTCTAACTTTGAGAATCCTGTCATTCTATGAATTCAGCTTACTATTTTGGAATTAAGTGTACTAAAGCATACCCAATCAACTAATACGAATTATTAGAGAGCCTACTTCAAATACTTAGGTTCAAACCCTGCAACTAATATATCCTAAGTATGTAATCTTAGGAAAATTACTTAACCAGACAGCTCTCTAAGACTATCAGTTTGCAAGATAGCTGCAGATCTACATTAGTAGAAAGAGTTTTCTCACTAGAAGCTTCCATACACAAACAAAATCACAGGTTATCTCAATCCCCAAAACCCCCTAAAAAAAACACACAAAATACAACACACACACACACACACACACAAAACCACAATACAAAACAAAAACCTTCCATAGTGTAAGAATCCTTCCTTGCTTCATTTCCTCCATTGAGTCAATTGGAGATTCAATAGAGACACTGCTCATGCTCAGTATTTCTATACAGACTACCTGTACTTGTCATAAATGCTGTTATTCCCTCTTATGGGATACATCGCAACAATATGAAGCCAGGAAATGGGCAGCTCTGAACAGTGCTGCAAACTGACTTGAGTGGTCCAGTGCTTCCTAGGACTTGCAATCCTTTATATTTAGGGGTGCATGAGCTACTCAGGTGCATTACTCCAATGCACCAAAGGTAAGAAAATCCACACACACACATGAGATGCTAATTATATGTAAATCAGACAGGAATGTACACCTGTATCAACACAATTTCTTTATTGACATAGGGTTGAATTCAATACTTCTTTAAATGTAATGTTTTCCCCTCAGGATAGGGTTGTGGGATTGGGAAGGCATGGGGGGTATTTTAGAGGGGAATCAGGCCTGACTAGCCTGTATCATATCAGTGCTATTGAATCAGTCATAGAATCTTGTCAATTTTAACTCCATAATATCACTAGTATCTATCTCCTTTCCAACCATAGAACCACAATCCTGGTTCAGACCCTCATCTCCCTCCTGGACTATTTCATTAGCCTTCAATTTGGCCTCCCTAACTTAAGCCTGTCCCCAATCCAATCCATCCTCATCACAGCTCCTCACCATGTCACTTCAATTCCTATTACTTCTAAGATCAAATATGAACTCCTCTTTTGGGAACTTTACAACTTTGTCCCAACAAATTTTTCAGGCCTTAATATATATATTATTCCCGTGACAATCCTTATAGGTGAGTCAAACAGGCTCCTTTCCTGTTCCTTGGCATATAGTACACCATTTGCCACCTCCATGGCTGTGCCCTTATTCCTTGAATGTTCTACCTCCTCACCACCCCCTCTTGGAATCTGTAGTGTCTTTTAAGACTCTACCCAAGCATTACCTTCTTCACTAGACCTTTTCTGATCCTCTAAATGCCAGTGCCTTTCCTCAAAAAATCATCTTATCTATATATGTACATATTATCTGCTGCCTTTCTTGAGGGTAGAGATTATTTCACTCATGTCCTTGTGTGTCCAATGCTTATAGATTCTGATACATAAATAGTAGGGGCATAACAAATGTTTATTGATTGATGGATTGATGTATAATCTGTCACTAGAGTGGCTTGGCTTAGCTTTGTGTTTTGAAAATATATAATACAGCATTACATGTTCTATGAATAATGATTTTTTATTCTTTAGTTGAATAGTGTGCTCTTGAATACATTGATATAACCAAAGCTACCATTTTGGCTTAAAGTATCAGTGTTGATCCTGATTCCTGGGGGACTCTTAGCAAGAGTAGGTCCTATGGAAGATCTATACCAGCTGCTTTCACTACCAAGGCCCATTCTTGTGCACAATTTTGCTTCAGTAAATTATTGATGAAGTGGGAACCATAGAGTATTTGGTGCTAGGAAAAAAATCTTAGAAATTCATCTAGTGCAAGCCTTTATTTTGCTCACTGAAACCCAAATTAACTTTACCAGAGGTTAAACTTACTTCTCCTGACTCCCAAACCAGCCCCCTTTCTGCTTACACCACACTATTTTTCACTCTTGGTATACAGCAAGATGTAACCTTGGTTTTAGGTTAAAGATACTAATAAGTCATGTTAGTGGTGCTGATAAGCATGAGATCATATTTGGTCCCAATATCTGAAAAGGAATTTTTTGTTACTATCCAAAGGTTCTGGCACATGCCTGGCATATCAACCTAAATTTAATCTCAAACTCTTAATCTTTTTTTTTTGAAAGTGTATAAGGTGAATTAGGGGAAAAACATTTCAAGGAACTTATCATGTTGATAAATGTATTTCCCCACTGACCTTTTAGTACTTAGATGACATGCACTGAAGGTTAATGTGGAGTTACTTTAACCTACTGTCTTACATCATAACAAAACCATGCCATGCATCATCCATCTTACATGCTCAAAGAAGCTTCCTGTTCTCTGAAAAAATGCATTTATGCATTACATATGTCTTAATCATTTCTGTGATCTATTAGATTTGTGCAAATTTTTTTACTCTTTCAGCCCAGAATTCCCTTAAAACTTTTCCCTACTTCTTTATAAAATGAAAAAGACTTTTCTCCCAATACCTTTTCTTTTTCAAGGCCATTATAAATATATTTTTGAAAGACTGCACAGGGCAGTTCAGTGTAATTAAATTGGAGATGGTAACTTGGCTCATGCTTAGCTATGAACAGAAGAAATTGATTAATTTTTATGGGGTCAATGTAACATGGTGATTTAATGTTGCCCCAGTAGAATGTGAGTTCCTGAAGGGCAGAGCCACTTTTATTTTTCATTTTGTCTTTGTTTTCCCAGAGCCTTTTGCTGTGCCTTTGGGCTTAATATTTACTTGTTGGATTGGACTAGATTAGAATCAAAGTTGTGTGAGGGCAATGATGATAGTCTCTAGATGAAAAGAGAAGTCTATAGCACCTTATCATGCCATGTATTATTCAAGAGGGAAACATGATTGTATATTTGGATCACAGCTGCTTCTTGAAATTTTAACACAATTAAAATTTAGAACTCTTTGCCATCAAGGCAGGAAAGGTAAATGAATTCAATTAAGGTTTAGACAAGTGTGTAAAAATAAGACCTATAAGGGAAAGAATAAGCATTTATACTGTGTCTACTACATGCCAGATGTGTTACAAGTACTATCCCATTTTATCCTCACAACAACCCTGTGAAGTAGATACGGTTATTATCCCCATTATACAATTGAGGACACTACAGCAAGCAGAAGTTAAGTGACTTTCCCAGAATCACACAGCTAGTAAGAATCTGAGACTAAATTTGAACTCAGGTCTTGCTGGCTCTAGGCCCAGCAGTCTGTCTACTGTGCTGCCTAACTTCCATGACCAACTACTGAGAAAAGCTGATATATTGTTGACTTCTACTATTACTTAATGCCAGGGAAGAAAAGTATATCTCACCAGAGCAGTAATTTTGGGTCCTTTTTTGTTAAAGGCTAGTAGGTCAGAAGTTTGGTCTCATATAGCAATGCTTATGTTCCTAGTAATTCCTTCAAGGAAATAAGCTACAGAGAAATTATTTTCGTAAGGTCAAAAGATGGGCTCATTACTCAATTAGAAATGGTAACTAGCCCTCCCCCCATCATTGCAAGCTATGTTATACCCATTAACAATAGTCACATCCTAATGTGCCTGTTCTATAACATTTGATATTGGTATAACTCAATTGACTAGTGTAGTAAAGTAGGATAAACTGTACAAAAACAATAAAAGTTCTTCCCCAGGGAGTTTAGAACTTCAGGGCACATGCAAGAGAGTGGAGGAAAAATAAGACACAGTCCTATAGTAGAAATCTTAATCATATCCAAAGACTGGGCACCTGGAGAACAGTATCCCTCATAAGATAAGGGAAAAGATTAATAGATGGTAAATGACAACTTGTATCAGAAATAAAAGGTAACTGAGACACATATAGAATCAGCTAGACTTCTCTAAATGTGGTAAGTAATTAGACAGTCTCCCGTTTGCCTTTCAGTGCCTTTTTCTCCCTCTTGGAGTTTATCTTTTTGTACCCAGAACCTCCATATTGTTTCCCGCTCCTTTTTATTCCCTGCTAAGGTATGAAGAGTATCAGAGGCAGCCTGACCTTGTGGATAGAAGACTCACCTTGAAGTCAGGAAAACATGGACTGAAGTTGTCTCTGACGTATACAAGCTTTGAGATAATTGGCAAATTACCTAATCTCTCAATGCCTCAGACAAGTTATTAATATGTTCTAAATGAGTTCCTAATATATGTTGGCAGAGGGAGTTTCCATGCTGATATCAATCAATCAATTAATTGACAAGAATTATTAAATGCCTACTCAGTGCCAGGCATTGTGGTAGATGCTAGGAATATAAGTACAAAGTGATACAATCTCTACTTTAAAAAAGCTTGTTATAATTTCCCTACACTAATGAAATCACAGGTTTGTGTATGTATATGTAAGTTATATACATATCACACATGCATATATAGATATATAGATATGTATACATATCTGCGTTTTTGCTTATAAAATAGCAAGGTAATATAACTACATTTTATATAATTCTGACAATATAGTTATATATACTTATATAATCAGCTTATATTTTATACCTGTATATTGGCAAATAATTCATTCCCAGTTGCCATTCAGACTTTTATCAATCACTCTATTTAGTCTGGCTTCTGCATTTCTACCTTTGGCCTTCTCTACTACTAGATAAACCAATAGATTGATAAGGAGCTAACCAAAAGGTTTGAGTTATGCACCCTTTCTTGGCCATTTAGGTTATAAGCTACTTTCAAACTAAGAGGTCTTCAAAATACCAAAGATTGGGACCACAATGGTGGCAGATTCTGGGGTCTATAATTTTGGACAAATAGCTCTTTCATCATATCACCACCACCTTTGCTAACCAGTAAGGTTGGTGTTGCACATCTATTCCCAATCATTATTTACTCACCTTGGAACTGGAAACTAAACTGAAGCTGAGTATCCAAGATGTAACTTTGTGAATACTGATAAAAAGTTCTTCAAGATAACAGCAATCATAAATGTTAGTCATATAAGAGTATTAGTTATTCAACAATTAAGAGACTATTGGCTCCAGCTACAAGATAAAGGTCTCACTATTTAACAAAAATTTTTTGGAAATAGGTATTTTTGGTGTACACCCATAATTCCTGCCTACTGGAGAGGCTGAGGTTGATGAGTCACTTGACTATAGAATTTCTGAACTGCAGTAGGCTAAAAGCTGATTGTGTGTCTATACTAAGTCTGACATCGATATGGCTAACATAGTGAGATCAAGTAGGGAAGTGTAAGAGACTCCTTGAAGCAAGTGCTTATGAGAGGGCAGAGAGGAATCAACAATAAACATTAAAAATACACAGGAAAAAATAAGTTCAGAAGGGGGAAGTTTTGTTACAATCACATGAAATTTCATATAATTGCTATGATAATATGAATCAAATAACAAATTCATGGTTTAATATAGTCTTTTATTCTTCATATATTGAAATGTTCATGTTTGTTAAATTTATACCAAAAATATTTTTAAGATGCTACCAAAAAAAGAAAACTTTTTTTAAGTACAATTTCCTATTTTTTTTAATATCCTTTGTACCTAGTATAGTACTTTACCTATTTTTGTTCTTGTTACATTCTTTCATCACGTCTGACTTCATTGGGATTTTTTGGCAAAGATATTGAAGTGGTTTGCCATTTCCTTCTCCAGCTCATTTTACAGAGGAGAAAACTGGGGCAAACAGCATTAAGTGACTTGCCTAGGGTCACACAGCTAGGCAATGTCTGAGGCCAGATTTGAATTCTGAAAGATGAGTCTTCCTGACTCCAGGCAGGGTACTCTATCCACCGATCCATGTAGCTGCCCCCCTATTGCATATAGCTGGAATTTAATAAATATTTGCTAAATAAAAATATTGGTAAGGTCTTTGTCTTAAACTTCTTCTGTATATCCCACAGTAGCTAACACATTGCTGAACACATTTTTAAAAATCAGTAAATATCTGTTAACATATTTATTACCTTCTTGCTGAAGCTCATTTAGTTACACAATATTTTTTAAAACTCATGCAACAATGTACTAATAATTCATTGCAGAGGTTTTGTAGAAGATTCAGTCCTAGAAGTTATGGTCTTTAAAATGAATCTTTTCACATTATGTGGCCATATTTTCTAGAAATTTCATTATCAAAGTAAAGGAAAACTATAATAAAAATGGAAGGACAAACTAGTCAAAATCATGGCTCCCTCAATTAAACAATCTGCTTTTAAGGATAACACCTTCTCTTCTTTTTATAGTCCACAACACCTAATTTGAAACATTATCAAGTTACCATTTAATTTTTACGTGGTCTTAAATATTTTTCCTTCTATGTATTCATTTCTGAGTTCTTGCTAGTACCATATATGTATCACATGAACACTGTGTTCACTGCCAACAATACTGGAAGTAAGAAATTCATCTATGGTTGGCAGATAGATGGTGGTAATGAGTGTAAATTGCATTAAATTCAATTTAACTTGTACCACAAGGAAAAGATCTCTGAGCTTTTCGTTTACCCTTCTCTCCATGTAAAGCACATACTAGAAAAGGCTACTCTGAATACAATGAACATATTGATCCTAACCTATGTGACCAAAACTGCTTCTAATTTGTTTTTGAGTATTTTCTAGATGTATTACTAACATAAAATGTCCAATGAAAAGGTAAAGCTGGAGTAATAAACTAAAGACATGATAATTGGTGGGAATGTCTGGAATAGCCTCCATCAGGATATGGTGAGATCCAATCCTAAGAGCATTACCATAGCCATGCTTTTATTCCTGATTCTGCCAATTCTTCCTGAAAAAATAAGAGCAAGTCTTAAGTCTAATGATAACCACACAAGGTTTAGAAAGTACAAAAGTACTTCTTGTATTAAAAGCTTACTTTCTAGTCTGTGCTTTTTAAAGAAAGTATTGGTCAAGGTCAATTTCACTCAGTAAGGGGGTAGATCTCTAAAACCTATTAGTAGGTTTAATGAGGAAAATATATCTTCGAACCATGAACTACAGGGTAACTTTCACTGTTGATAGTCTAATAGCTAAAAGATAAGGATTACTGAAAGGAAAATTATTTGGAAAGTTCTATATTCTCCATGGCTCACAGTGCGCACAGTAGAGATTCAATAAAGATCCAGATGACTGAATTTTATCTAGGGATATATTGAATTAAGGGATGAAGCTGGACATGAAAGAGGGGGTGTTATTTTTGAGATAACATGCAAGATGGATTTAGAAAAATTTGGCCCAGTCATTTAAAGATGTAGGATTAGCTTCATTAATGAGCTTGTTTGAGGCTCACCATATGGTGTATAATGGTTTATATTAGCCCTGTGTGAGGTGTGAGTACTCATGTTACAATAAAGAAATATTTCATTGTTGTCCATAGTTGAAAAAATACATATGCCTTTTAGTGAGAATCTCCCACAGCAGAGGAAGTAAAGCTTTTATTAAATTATAATGCAATTTCAATATTAGTTTTTAGAGGGAGGGGACATATATTTGAAGTATTGAAGGAAAACATGATAAATGCAGAAAAAACTTCCAAGTCTGCTTCACCTGCTATTAATCCCCAAAGTGATTCAAGACTCCAAGAAAAACAAATTGTACTTCTGCCAAAGATTCCCAAGTATTGAGGGGAAGATGCTATGTAATAACTAGCCATTACAGAAAAGACCAAAGTGTGCACATGTATATGCTCTGTAAAAAGGCACATTTGTGGGGGGTGGGGGGAGTAGAGAACGATTCAGACCTGTGATTTCATCAGTGTAGGGAATTCCTAATGTGGAAATTTTCCACAACCATGAAGATCAACAATTCATCCATAACTTATAGTCTTAGAAAGTTGCCTTTTCTATGATTCTACAGCTAGTAGAGTCAGACTCAGGACTTACATTTCAGTCCTCTTAATTCCAAAATCAACCTTCTCATTCACTACACTGCCCCACATTTTGAAATAAGTGTGTGTGTGAGGGAAGGACATTAAACCTAAAATCAGAGAGTACAAAAAATGGTAACGTTAGGGGAATATGGTTTTCTTTCATATTAAGCCATAAGGGGGAATGAGCAGAATACATATACTATATATATATATATATACATATATATATATATATATATATGCATATATACACATACATATATATATACACATATAGTACATATATGTATGTACATGTATGTATCTCTATACATATAAACACATATGTGTAAAGTATAATGTGATTTTAAGACTTTACTGTCCATTTTGATACTCTGCAAGATGTTTCAAGAAAATTTTAAAAACTAGTTTAGGGCATGGTAAGTATAAGTTCATGGTACGTATAAGCATATTCTGAAGGATGACTCAAGTAAATTATAAAAGATATAATGATATGTACTAACAGACAAGGAAGTAGAATGTCTGTTCACATGGCAAAAAAAAGAGAAACAATAGATCACAGACCGAGAACCTGTAGATATTCAGAAAACCCAAGGAAATCCTACAGAATATTGAGTGAAGCTTTTCCAAATGATTTATAGCACATGAATAAGAATTGAAAAAGGTAAGAAGGTATGGAGAAATTGTCATTTGGATTAGTAAAAGGATTATCAACATGGAGACCACAGATTTCTCTTTAAATCTATCTTTCTTTCTATCTCTATGTATGTATATGTAGATATATGCTATAATAATAACTATGCATCAGATAAACATCTAAATTTTAGATGCTCATCAGATAATCTGAGATTACAAACCTTTTCAACATCCAACAGCTACATGCAAATATATAGATTGGGGTATAAAATGCTTTGAAATTCTCTGCCCAAGTTGTTTCATTTTGGTTTTTTTTTGCTTGTTCATTTATTTTCCTACAGGGAAACTTCACTAAAATGATCAACTTGTGGCATGTCTGGAAACCCAAGTGCATTCTCAATTGACTTTAATAACAAAGGTTGTTCTGGTCCAATATGACCAGTGTTGCTTCATTTAAGCCTCCCTAAAGTGTTATGTAATACCTTAATTTATATAATAAGTGATGCAAAAACTGTAACTTTGATCCTCAGACAAAACCATAATAATGTCATAGAAGTTTTCATAATAGGACAATTAAGTTTGCTTCTTAGAATCTTATTCAGATATTGTAAGCAGAGGTGACTGAGATGGGGGGATAGAGAAAAGAAAGAAGATAAATACTTTTTAAAATGTTTTCTATTTATGTTTGACATAACACAGCAAGGAGTATATTTGGAGGATGATGAAGAAAGAGAGCCATTTTATGGAAGAAGCCTCCTCAATTTATTTTACCGATAAGTCTGATATTATTTGGACATGTTCACCTGCAACTGAAATTTGGTCGATGAAGCTGATGGAAATAGAGTGATAGACAGGTAGCTGGTGATAGATGATAGACAGATATAGATAAATTGATTAAATAATAGTTGAATAGATAACAGAGGAATACATAAAGTGACATATGACTGACAAATACAGGTAAATCAGTTAGATAATAGATGGATAGATAGGGCAATACATGATAGATGATAAAAACAATTAGATAATATATAGATAGATCAATTAGATAGATATAGATAGATCAATTAGATAGATCAAAAAGATAGATTGAGATAGAGACTGAATCTGTGATTTCATTTTAGCAAACTCCCAGATGATGAAAGCCTTCTATGAATATAAGTCTGTATTTTCTCCACAGCCTATAATCTTACATTTGTCTAGAGAACTGAGAAGTTATGTGACATACATTCAGGGAATCAAGGTAAAGATAATAAGGAAAATATAAATAAAGAAGTAAAACAATGGTCTTTTTGAAAGATGGAGAAATCCTGCTGCTTTTGAATTTGATAATGGTCTATTTTCTAGTTTTGTTTTCTTTTTATTTTAAATGCATTTGGGAATAGACAAAGCTCAAGAGATGTTTCTACTAAAGTCTTCCCTTTTCTTTAGTTGGTGTAGAAATGTCCCTGAGGAAATTTAATCTGAGTATTTCTGATTCTTTTGCATGTAACATCAAAGAATTGTTTTGTAAGAGTTACTTGATATATTAAGAGCCATTCGGATTTTTTTCTTGGTTTTTCAGAACTGTTTTTCTTGGGGGAGAAACTTGGAGTCACATTTAGCCAAGAGGAAGCAAATTTAAAAACTATAAAGTTGAAATTTAGTTCAAATAGTCCACCCTCAATGCTCCAGCCAAGTAGAGGCCATATCTGGTTTAAAAAAAAAAAAGCCTACCTCTATACCTAGATTTCACCTCTAATGTCATCACTATTGAGGCACAGATATACAACATTTTGTGTATTATTATAATATTTTCTGTAAATTCCAGTAAGGAAAGAGAGCTTACACCTACCCACTATATGACAGAAGGGAGGAAATCACACCTTCTGGAGCACTGTTTTTGCAAGTTAGAGAGGGAGAAGGGACTATTCTCCGTAGACATAATTAGTCCAAAGAGTAAAGGGAAGAAAATGAGAATTGCATTTGCCCTAGCTGGCTAAAACTGTGAAAAGCACTGAAGCTCTTTTCACTGTGAATGCAGCAAATAGTCTTAGTAACTTTTTGTCCCCATTCATGGCATTTGTAGCTTCTAGTCATTAGCCACAAGGAGGCTAGCTCACAGAAGAATCATACTTAATACTGTGGAATATTTGGGAATTGTGTTTTAATACACAGTAGATGTCTAGGTTCTGTGGTTTCTCTCCCAGAATCATAGGGTCATAGATTCTGAGCCAGGAAGCACCTCAGAGGTTATCTAGACCCATTTGGTCATTTTACAGGACAGGCAAATTAAGGCCCTGAGAGATTCAATTATTACTTCACAGTCACACTTGCTATATGCAACATAAGAGAACACAGATACAGATACACAAGGGGAAACCATACATATAAGCAGACTCCTGGAGGATCCTCTGCTCTGCCTTAAATGCATTTTATCTGGCTTTTATCCTCTACATGTGTACACACACATGCATACATATATGTATACACATACATATATGCATATATATGTATGTGTATATATACACATCCTATATCTACGTGTGTGGATCAGAAACTCAAGCTAGTCTGCTTTATATAAACTGGCTACAAACAACTTCTGAAGGAACAGGTAGACAGGTGTCCTATTGACATTACTACCACCTTCCACCTCTACAGATTATTTGGTCTGGCCAAATCTGATTGCAGTAGGTAGTAAGCATTCACTGATTTTTACTATTTTTTAAAAATCTTCACAATTCATAGATATATATAGGTTCTCTGCCTTCTAGGACCTTCATATTTAAGTCAAAAAGCATCAAATTTTCAGAGGTCAAACAGATACCTAAATAACAACATCTAGTGGTAGAATAGAGAGGATGACCATTATATTTGCAGGTGAAAGGTAGTAGAGAATGAAGAGGGAGATTAGCACATTAGGAAGTAAATCTGTAATAAAAAGTGACCTATAATCATTTCTGGAATAGTTTAAGTTTTGATGTTGGTGCATGACCTCCCAAAGATGTTTCTTTTGCTCTGATTTTGTAATTCTGTGTGTAAATTGTTGCTTAACCCAAAGAGAGGCTATTTGAGGGAGCAGCAGAGATTAAAATATACTCAGATATACCAATTCCACGTTGGCCAAGTTAACTTCAGACTTGCTGGGGGAGCATCTCTGAGGAGAATCTGGTTTTTTAAAAAAAAAGAAAGAAAGAAAGAAAGGTAAAGCTCATTGAGATGCATACATAGCAACACATCCAATTACACTTAATTAGCTCCTCAAATTAATTTTGAACAATTTCCCAGGCTTCTACCCTTCCCACATCTCCCTTTATTTCTTCTAACATCAACCCCTAGAGATACAGGCCTTACTCTATACTGGTTGAAATTTCAGTTGCTTATCACTAAGATCTCACAAAGTTTATGTATCCTGCAGAAATATTCTCCTCTTTTGTCCTATTCAAAGAGAAAAAAAAAGTTATTCAGATACCTCTTCCACACAGCATTACTGCCCACCCTGGAGACAAGGTCCCAGAAATTTTAACGTTTTTATCTGTGGAAGTTCTTCCCTGGATCACCACTGTCCTCCATAATGGCATACCTCTCTCAAATAGTATTTTTAGGGAAGCTCCAGACATGCTTTCTTTGATATTTGGCTTTCTTGCTATCTGCTTTAAAGCTTAAGAACCTTACCAAAAGCCTTGCTATCAAGATTATACTTATCCCAACCTTCTTTTCCCACTCCCTCCACCCCCTCCCTTCAACTCCAATCCCTGGACCAGTTTTCAAACCATGAGCCATGATTTTAAATCAACCCCGCCATTTTTTCCTGGGTGGGGTTGTCTTGTTGTATCCCACCCCCCAGCCCCCACCTCTGCAGTAGACCCACTTATTCTTGTAATTATCTGAACTACCTATCCTTTCCTGGCCACAATTCATTGTGGGGGGGGCATTGTGTGGGTGTGGGTGTGTGTGTTGTCTTCTTCATTAGAATGTAAGCTCTTTAACTTTGGGGAATGTTACTGCTTTTGTATTTGTAAATCCAGTTCTTATAGGCAATATGAATAATGGACAGAATCAGCCTTGAATCTAGGAAGACTAGATTTCAAGCCCTCCTTCTGACACATACATGGCTATGTGATCCTTTGCAAGTCACTTGACCCTCAGTTCACTAAGTTCATCTTAAGACTGTGAGCTACAGAACGTGGGAGACGTTTCCTCACCTTGGTATCCCCTACTATAATGAAAACATGGGTCTTACTCCTATTTCTATTCTCAGCATTTAGCATGTGATTGCTCATAACAAGTGTTAAATAGATTTTTTTTCATTGATTGATTGATCCGTTCATTAAGATAGTAACAAAGAAATATTTGAATACAACGTTGTACACATACAAACATGGATGTGCCCAAGAAGCAGCAAACAGAACGCTTTTGGATGTCCCAGTTAAAGACTACTAAAACCAATGTTAATTATAGAATCAAATTCATCTGTTTAATTGCTTATGAACAGCTATGACCCTGACCTGCAAGCATCACCTCCAAGGCACACCAAATCCATATGTGCCCAATCACTAACTACATAGAGACCAAGATCCCCTCTTCACCTCTTTTCTGAAACCCAGGTCACTCATTTGTCACTACCACTGTTCTCAGCCAACTAACTGAACAGAAATGGAAACATGTTTTCCTATTAATTGCAAATATTGACCTTTGAACTCCATAAGCTCCAGGGAAATTAGACTAACCTGGGGAGAAAAAAAAAAGTTAAGATCATTGATTACATACTTTTTGGTGTCCATATCATCTCACTTTCCCTACTATGAACTTGTCTATGAAAGTCTGGGAAAGCTAATGTGGACCAATACCATGGTTCTTCAAGTGCATACCAGAATCTTAGAAGGAGTCAATTGTTATAGTACAGGATGCAGAAGACTAGTAGTTGATGCCCTCCTGCTTCTCTTTTCAGGGTCTCTCCCACTCTCATGACTTTGCCCTTGTCACCTTTAGGGCAAGTAGTACCCACATATCCTCTGGCTCTTTGGGTTCCCTTCTTGTGTCCCATCTACTCCAGGCAATATCCCATGATCCATAGCCTCCTATCAAAATTTACCTAGGTTATATTTCAACTCTAGTTAACTCTGATTTGTGATATTAAAAAGTGGTCTAATAAACACACCTATGTGAAAAGGTAATAGTAGCTACCTTGTCCCAGATGTATTTGTATTTTCACAAGGAATTTAAAAAAAAAAAGCTTAGAAATTCTTTTCACAGAAGAACAAATTCTGAATGTTGGTATTTGTCTCCAGAACAGTCAGACAAGTAAACATAAGGCAATCTCCCCAGTGTTACTCAAATTATGCCATGTAGGGTCTTATCCTTTACAGAGGGCTACTGGATTTAGTTTCATTCCCAGGGGAATAGCCATCTGGTACCCACCAAGTAGCTTCCCACCCAAGCTCTACTTTGTTTCTATAACCAGAACTGCTTCCAGAACAACTTCTTGAAAAGACCCTAAATACTCAGCTTGAATTGAACTTCAGAAGATCATATTAATGAATATAATTTATTTGCCATACTTTGAATTTGGTATTGATGGGCATTTATATGCATATATATGTAAATGGTATGCAAATAGACAGTCTCAGATTAAGTGAAAAAGTAAATGTGGTGACCTTGAAAGATTGACCCGATAGAGACATCAGGCATCTCCATCTAATTCTCCCAAGTCACTAGAACAGTGTCCTAATTGGTCCATTCAATATTTGGGTGAAACAGTATGGACCAAAGCCAACAAGCTCACTGAAAGCAGTGTAGTGTTGTTTGTACTCTTCCCCTCCCATGAAAGAAATAAAGAATTCTAGGAACACAGGTATTACACATGCTAAATTTATACATATAATCCATACATACTAAAAATTAATCTGAAAACTAAAATAAATGAAGTCTCACAATGTGATTTTGTAGCCATTCAGTTGAACACAAGCTGAGTAAGACATGCAATCAAATTTCCTCAAGGGGATTTTTTTTCTAAACATTGTTCAGCTGGCCATATGTTTGCAAGTAATCCACCTTACTTTGCAGTTTGTGTATACACCAGCATCAATCTCCAGCTGCCTTTTAAGGCCTATGTTTATCGGTGTTGGTCCTTCATCCCTGGATGGTCTGAGCACAGTAGATGCTCATATTTAAGAACAATTAGCAGGATCCATGATCCAAGCTTTGGACTTGATAAGCAGAAAGAACTCTGCACTGAATCAAATGAGAGCTTTCCATATTCAAAGGACTGGTGAACATTGGAAGGAATTTCTAATGAAAGTCCAAAATGAAAGAGGTCAACACTGATCAGTTTAGTAACACATTATGGCGGCTAAATGATGATCTGTATCATGCAACTTCTCTGATGGAGATAATGTTCTTTTATATTCCTTGCCCAGCTGAATCTAGATTATTGCTGGACAGGCAGGCAAGACCTGGGCACATATATATACATATATATATGTATATATATATATATGTATATATATGTGTGTATATATATATATGTATATATATGTGTGTGTATATATATATGTATGTGTGTGTGTATATACATGCACATACACACACATATATACACATATACACATACATGTATGTATGTGTGTGTATATACATACACACACACACACACGCACACACACACACACACACACACACATATATATATATATATATGTTGGTTCTAAATGCTCATGGTCTCTTTATAGCCCTGTGACCCTGACACTTAACTAGGATATGGCTGTGTCCCTATCACCCTTATGCATCTAGAATATTCTATACTCTGTATTTGTCTTGCCCATTCATAATTAGTGGAAGGAGGAAAAATCCATGTATGTCACTTGGAGCTAAAGCAAACTGTCAAAACAACTAACATAAGGTGAATGGTAATGAGAAGTATAATCTTAGTTATGATAGGGTTTAATGTCTGAATGATAGGGTCTGTCACACTACTCCAGAGAAGTTAAATGATGTTCTTAAGGTCCATTGGTAGTAAGTGAAATAGACGGGATTTGACTCCAATTCTTCTAACTCCAAAGTCTTTTCCTAACTCCAAAGTACCATGATGCTTCTGAAGGTTGTCAATGCCTTTTCTAAATGTAGAGCAGGAAATTAAATTCAATATTCCATATGTGGATTGTCAAGGGCTGAATACATTAGATAATCAACTCCCTTGTCCTTGATTTTGGGGCTTGTTTTCTTTTTGTTTGTTTGTTTGTTTTTGCCTTTACTAATGCTTCTAAGTATTGCATTAGATTTTACAGTCGCCATGTCATACTGATGTTTCATTGGGATCACAGTTCACTGAAATCCCTCAACAGTTGTGTTGTGTTTTGTTTTGTTTTTTTAAATGATGTTTTCTAGTAACATTTTCTCCATCCTGGTGAAATTGCTTGCTTGAGCACAAGTGTGTAATTTTACATACATCTCTATTCAAACTCATCTTATTAGATTTTGCCTGTTGTTTTTAGCCTGTTGAAAGATTTTTGGATGCAGATACTTTTTTTTATGGCAGTGTTAACTGTTATTCCCAGTTATGTGTCATCTATATTAATGTGGCCAGCATTTTATGGAGTCATGCATGTCATTAAGGGAAAAAAAATTAGCAATGCAGAACCAAGAACAGACACCTGAAGCATTCTACTGGCAATATCCTATGAGACAAAGATTCATTACTCCTTGGGACCAATTATTCAACCACTTTTAAATATACCTAACCATACTATCATCCAACCCACATCACACCATTTGTCCACAAAGGTAGCATAAGATATTTATTAATTGTTTTGTATATTTAAATCTAGGTTTATTATGTCTGCAAATTTTCCCTTGTATACTACTCCAGTTGCCCTGTCATAAAAGAGAAGTATAATCTAGAAAGTTTGTCAAGCTGGCTCTTAGTGATCACTGTTTTCATTTCTAAATGCTTATTAACCATATCTTTTAATAATACACTATGGAATTTTGCAAGAATTAAAGTCCAACTCACCGTCTATAAGTTTGAAGACTCCATATCTCTCTCCCTCCTTCCTCTATCTCTTCTTTCTCCTTTCTTTTTCTTTTTTCTTCTTTCTTTCCTTCCTTCTCTTTTCTTCCTTCTTTCCTTCTTCCTTCTTTTTTCTTTCTTTTTTCTTCCTTTCTCCTTCCTTCTTTTTTTTTCTTTCTTTCTTGCCTTCTTTCTTTTCTTTCTTTCTTTCTTCCAAAACTAGGGCAACACTTACACATTCCTAGTTATGCAGTACCTTGCTTATTTTCAATGATTTTTCAAAAGGGACAAATAGTTAATCAATAAACACATTTGCTGAAAATGTTTTATTAACATCAGACTTAGTGATATATTCCTGCAAATTCTTTTGTACTTACATCTGATTATACACCTTTATTTATATTTTCCATATGTTTAAGGATGTTATGTGTTGATGACCTCCTTCAGGAGCCATATGTGTTTAAACAACTTCTCTTTTTCCACATTGGAAGCATTTTTGTTTATATCTTCAGAATTTAATTTTTCAGACTTTCCAGTAACTCTTGGATTGACTTTCCATGTCTAGTTTTAGAGGATAGGACCTCATCTATTTCTCTGAACCCTTCTAACTCTGTTTTTCTGAAATCCAGGGCACCTATCAAAATAAGGCAAATTTCCTTCATATTTTAAATCACTAGTAATTAGAGAAATGCAAATTAAAACAATTCTGAGATTCCACCTCACACCCATTAGATCAACAAAGTAAGTAAAAGAGAAAAAAAGACAAATGACCAGGGAGCTGCAGGAAAATCTGCGAATTAGTGCCCCTATGTGAAGCTACAAATTAGCCCAGCCATTCTGTAAAGCAATATGGAACTATGGCCAGAAAATTACTAAAATCTTTTAGATAACCTTTGACCTCACTTATGACTACTATACTCCAAAGAAATCAAAGAAAGAGAAAAAGAATTTGGTATGTTCAAAAATATTTATCACAGTTCTGTTCAAAGTAATCCAGAATTAAATCCTGAGGAAATGTCATTCTCTTGGAAAATGGTGGGACAAATTATTATGCATGAATTTAATAAAATATTATCTTTCCATGAGAAATAATGAAATGGACAGTTTCAGAGAGAACTGGGAAGCTCTTTATAAACTGATGTGAATGAGCAGAACTGGAATGATTTGCACAGTGACAACAATATCATGTAACTTTGAAAGATTTTAAATATCTGATTATGCAACAATAAACCTTAAATCTACAATAATGAAGATGAAACAGATAATTCATCTCCATCCATAGAGGTGATTAATTTAAAGTACAGAATGAAAGAGAAATGCATTTTCAGAAATGCCCAGTGTAGGAATTTTTTATTTTGCCAAATTATACACATTTATGATGAGAGTTTCCTTTGTTGTTGTTGCTACTGCTGTGGCTACTGTTGTTGGGTGGGGGCTAGGGCTGGGTGGAGACAATATATAAATTCATGTAAAATAGAAATGAAGGAATAAAGATGCCCATTAATGGAGAAGTTATTGCCTCTTCAAATCAGCCATTTTTATTTTTACATAGCTTTTTTAAAATATTTTTCCTTCCTTTCATGCCAAAAGTAGTCTTCTAGCAAAATCTGTCCATTGCTCCTGTCTTTTGCTAATCTCCAGGCCACATTCTATGGTAGTGGTGCTCTCCTTCGTACTTCATAAAAATAAACTGAAGAGTAGAGTGATGGAAGACAATAATTTCTTTCATTCCACTCACATGAACATCATTTCCATTAACATGCTGAAGGCTGTTCCCATCAGCCAGACATCTTTCCATTACTTGTGTCTAGTTAATCCATTAAAAATATATTTACTAGAAAAGCAAAAAAAAAAAGACAATTTCTCTTAGAATTTATTTTAAATGAATTCTCTTTTTCTCAGTATTGATAAGTTATGAAACATATCAATTTTACTTTTCCTCTTGATTATTGAATTGGCACAAAGAAAAATGAAAATGACTAAAAATTCCCACCAGTGTCATTTAATTCTTTCTTATTAGCTGTTCATTTCTACATTGTAAATATCTGATAAAATAACAATATATGGAATATAGTTTTACTGTGTTACAAAAGCAAATTTAAATAAATTTATAAACATTGCTTATTTCAAGATCCTAAAATGACAGAATTTTATAAATTCAGCAGGTATTGAAGGGTTAGAGGAATATATTCCCCAGTTACAATAACCTAGTAGTAAAATTATTACTAAGCAACTACACCGAAGCCCAAAAAAGTGTCATTTGCAATAAAGAGAATGTAATAAAGATACCATTACCACCAAGCCATGGCAGTGCAAAGGAAAAGTAGCAATATTAAAAGTGAAGACAACGCTAAAGTTGCTTAAGTCTAATTTCCAGAGCATCACTGATTCCATACATGGATGCCCCCTCCCTAAATCATTATTCATTTTAAAATGTTTTATTGATGTTTTTGTCTTTATATTGCAATCATTTCTCACCTGCTTCCAGATTGGACACCACTTTGTAGAGAAAAAGCAATTTAGGAAAATTATCCAGCACAGAATCTTTGACTTAAAAATGTATATAATACTCTGTCCTGCTATTGCTCCAACTTTCTGTTGGAGATGAGGTATGTTTCGTGATTTTTCCTCCAGGGCATTTATTCAGGTTTTCCATAATGAAGAATTCAACTTTCTTTTAGGGATCTTTTTTGTTTAAATTGTTGTAGTCATTGTGCTGATCATTCCTTTGTTTCTATTTATTTAGTTATGGATGATTTCATAAAGCAATTTATGTTTTTTCTCTGAATTCCTCACACTCATCATTTTTTTTATTACACTGTAATATTTCACCCCACTTATGTTTTGTTTTTCTCTCCATTACCAATTCTGGTACTCACTTTCTTTCCTGTTCTTTATAACATAAAGAAAATTGCTACATGTTGTTATATATTGGACTTCTGTTTCTTCTTTGACTTCCTGAAGTCCCCATTAGTGGGATTTCTGGTTCAAAGGATATGGATAGTCAATTTGCTTACATAACTTGAAATTGAAATCCAGAATGGTTGGACCTATTCACAGCTCCACTAACATTGCTTTGGTGGGCCTGTCTTCCACTGCTTCTATAATGGTGAATGTTCACAGCTTTTTTCAGTATTGTCTATTTGCATGGTCTAACATCAGAGTCACTTTAATTTGCATTTCTCTTACACTAGTGATTTGGAGCCTGTTTTCATATGAACATTTATAGTTTGCAAATCCTTGGGAAATTAATCACATATTTTGACCACTTATCTACTGGGGAATGGGTCTAGATGTTATATATGTTTTGATAATACTATTTATATTTTTTGTTTCAGACTTTAATGGGTGACAGTTGATACAGCTATTTTTCCATTCTATTATTTTCTTCTAATCATATCTTCATTAATTTAATTTTGCAAAAGGGTTTTTTTTACTCAAAATTTCCCATTTTATCTTGTGCAATGTCCTCTATTCTTCATTTAGTTAGAAATTCATCCCCTAGCTATAGCTGTAAAATGTGTCTGAATCACATTTTCTTTTCTTTTTTTTTGATGGAATGATCTTTTATTTTTGATTGTCGGGTTGTTGTATATTATATAAATGTTGGTCTACTCTTAATTTCTGCTAAACTTATTATTCGGTCACTTTTCAGTAGCATCCAATTTTTTGTGACCCCATTTGGGGTTTTCTTGGCAAATATACTGAAATGTCCCACTTCATTTTGCAGATGACAGCTGGGGCATAGTGGGGATAAGTGACTTGCCCAGGGTCATGCATTAGTAAGTGTCTGAGGCCTGATTTGAACTTATCAAGATATTTTCCTGATGCCAAGCTCAGTGTTCTCTCTGCTGCACTGCCTAGCTGCCTAAAACTTTTCCCAGAAGTTCCCAAAAAGGGATTTTTTTTATGCCTCATCCTCCATCCCATCCTAGCTATTTATGTCCTTAGGTTTATCACACATTGAACTCTGGGTTTTATTTGCTTCTCTTTCTTACTTATCTAGTCTACTTTTCTATTTGTAATTTCTATTAAGTAGTTTGATGCTTATTGCTTTATAATATAGTTTGAAATCTAATAATGTTATCCTCTATTTATACGGACTTTTTCTCATTATTTTCCTTGTGATTCTAGACCTTATGTTCTTCTGATGAATTTTCTTATTAGTTTGTATAGTTTTAATAAGTGTTCCCTCAGGAATTTGTTTGGAAAAATGTTAAATCTGTGAATCAATTTAGGTAATATTGCCATTGTATTATACTGGCATGGTTCAGCCCTGAGCACTGAATATATCTCCAATTATTTGTTTCCCTTTATTTCTATTGAGAGTATTTTGTTACTATATTTATATAAATTGTGGGTGCCTTTGCAGGTTACTTCCTCATTATTTTGTGCATTTTTGTGATTATTTTCAATGGAATTTCTCTTATCATTTCTTCCTAGGTTTTGTTGCTACTACATATAAATGGCCATGATTTTGTGCATTTATGTTATATTCCCCAAATATTTTATACTACCTAATGCTATGTTTGGATAGATAAATGAGGGCTACAATTTCCTTGGGCTCATTGGCTTTCACCCATGAGCCTTTACTCAGCAGAATTTATTACAAGTGATAATTTGATCCAAGATATACACCTAAATTTACTTAATCAATTCCCTCTTCCTTTCTAAATAATCTTCATTCTTATCTCTCATATCTAGGCAATGCAGATATACATTGGCTATCAAATTGGAAAGGGAAGACAATAAGCATTTATTAAGTATCTACTATGTACCATGCACTGTGCAAATGTCATCTCATGTGATCTGCTTTAAAAATAGCAAGAATCCACATTTATACTTTTTCTCTTATACATTTACTTAATTTCATTTTTTATTATTTCATTTTTCTCTAAATATCCATATTTCTTCTTTCCAGTTCTGCCAAAGAAAAAAAAAGGTGGGGGGTATGTCACTAGTTAGCTATTTATTTGAAAATGAAGATGAAAATGTCTAAAATAAAAAGGGTTATTCAGAGCTCTCTATAAATTGAGGGAAAAACAAGTGTATGCCTTCTCATCTTATAGTATAAACTTCCAAAATAAAAGGTTTTTTATTTTATTTTTTAGCTACTAGCCTATAAATCATTTAATCACATTACTCTACTTCCTACACTCATCTAAATGCAAAATTTTCTAAATCTCTATACATTGCATTATAGCTCCCAAAATTTCTCCTTTTGAAAATGTTCTCATTGTAAAATATGAAGAAATTTCATCTGAAATTTTTTTGAAAAAAATCTACATAGTCTTGATTCTACTTCAAAATTACAAACTAATAAAGGATGCTCATTGTGGAATTTTAACTGTAATTTTTCATCGTACCTATTTTTAATGTTAAATTCTCATCCACTCACCCAGATTCTTCATGTTTATTTGGCCTAAAAATTCCTTGATTTTTTTGTATGGTTATCCTTTTGCTTATCTTTCTAAGATATGCTGAAATATAATCTTACATTTTGTATGTCATTGTGTAAGATGACATGCCACTAAAACATTATTTTTACCAATTTGTGTACACAGATGATGAATAACTAACAATCTATCTTGCCATTACTAGTGACAATGAGAAGATAATATATTTAAGCTTAGTGCTCATGGCACGTCCTAAAGAAAAAGTTACTTAATACAGAGCAGCATTTAAATAGGATAGGAATGCTGTGCCCCATAAGTAAACTGAATGGGAGGAAAACAAAAGAATAAAATGACTTCTCCAACAAAAAAAAAAATCTAGAATAATCTTAGAGTAAAATCTTCTTCTGATATAACCCTTAAACCACAATTATATGCCTGCTATTATCCTTTCAGACAAAGCAAAAAGAATGTTACCACCCAGACTCTTAGTTAACGTCAGAAGGGGTGGAGTTATCACACTGGTACACCCAACCTCAAAGAGCCCACAATCTGTTTGATTCTTTCACTCAACAATTTATTTGTGGCTCTCTAACTTCTCATCTACCTTTACTATAATTCAGACCTGTTAGTTTCAGTTCCCAGTTTTCTTTTTATCATTCAGTTCAGTTATCTTTTCTCAGTTTCCTATTTGTCGTTGAATTATCCTAGACTTTCCTGTTTTACTTTATTTATCATGAACCTTCCTCTAATGTGAATCTTGAAGCCTTCATTCTCTCACCTTCCTGATCTAGCCACTGAAAAACTGCTAAGAAACTTGGCTCCACCCCTCCAAATTCAGCATGATGACAGTTGTCTATAGTATTTTCTCAGCTCACAACGCTGTGACTGTTATTTCTCCTGAAGCACTGTATCTTATATTTTGAGAAGCTACCAGACAGTGAATTGGCTCTGGAGTTGACCAAGCAGTTCATGCTTCAGGATTGGGTAACTGAATGTTAGATGATGGCACACAAGACAATCAGTACTTTAACAGTTTGATGACTTGGCCTCATCATGTATACTTTCTCCAGTCATGCAAATCACAAACCATCCATGCCATTGATCCTTTGTGACTCTCCTTGTTTTGTAAATTCTTCAAAGGAAAAAGGGTGGTTTCACTCAATATGCTGACAGCTTTAATTCATATCTTTTTCTATTGTATAGATACCAATGAAGTTCTTGGGCTGCCCATCACTCTGATGCACTCTGAATAGCTCACTTGTTTTTCCCAGTATTCATCTTTCTGATGACCTCCTTTATTATCCTTTTCCCACACAATTCTTCATTGAAAATATGCTGCATGATTGACTAATATGACAGAAAAGGAAAATATTGGGTGTTGGAGAAGATGTGGGGAAATTGGAACACTAATGCATTGTTGGTGGAGTTGTGAACTGATCCAACCATTCTGGAGAGCAATTTGGAATTATGCCAAAAGGGCAACCAAACTGGGCATACCCTTTGATCCAGCAATACCAGTACTATGTCTGTATCCAAAAGAGATCATAAAAAGGGAAAAGGACTCACATGTACAAAAATATTTATAGTAGCTCTTTCTGTGGTGGCAAAGATTGGAAATTGAGTGGATGTCATTCAATTGGGGAATGGCTGACCAATTTCTGATATATGAATGTAATGGAATACAATTGGACTATAAGAAATGATGAGCAAGCTGATTTCAGAAAAACCAGGAAAGACATATATGAACTGATGCTGAGTGAAGTGAGCAGAACCAGGAGAACATTGTACACAGTAACAGCAACATTGTGCAATGATCAACTTTGATAGACTTGGCTCTTATCAGCAATACAATGACCTAAAACAATTCCAAAAGACTCATGATGGAAAATACTGTTCACATCCAGAGAAAGAACTATGGAGTCTGAATGCAGATCAAAGCATACTGTTTTCACCTTTTTTGTTTGTTTGTTTTTTCTTTCTCTTAGTTTTTCCCTTTTATTCTGATTTTTCCTTCACAACCTAACTAATACGGAATTTAATATGATTGGACATGTATAACCTATATCAGATTGCTTGCCATCTTGGGGAGTAGGGAGGAGAGAGAGGGAGACAAAAGTTTGGAACTCAAAATCTTATAAAACTGAGTGTTTAAAACTATCTTTACATGTAATTAGAAAAAAAAAGTACTAGGGGCAGCTAGGTGGCGCAGTAGATGGAGCACAGGCCCTGGAGTCAAGAGGACCTGAATTCAAATCCAGCCTCAGACACATAACACTAGCTGTGTGATCCTGGGCAAATTACTTAACCCCATTGCCTAGCCCCCCAAAAAATACTATTTAAAAAAGAAAATACACTGCAAATGCGTTATTACCATCTTGCTCCTCTTCATTGCCCTTTGGGTGACTTACAACTTTAATTCTTTGAACCATAAACTATTTCATGACCTGTAACCATATAGAAATCCTGGAAGAATATTGATGTTAATAAATTGGTCTTTGTTTCATATACGGAATTTTTAAAAGGCATTTTCTACCCATATCTAATGAGACCTTGGGGCAGCTAGATGGCACAGTGCATAGCGCTCCAGGCTTGGAATCAGGAAAATCAGAGTTCAAATTCAGCCCCAGACACTTACTAGTTGTGTAACCCTGGGCAAATCACTTAACCCTGTTTACTCAGTTTCCTCATCTGTAAAATGAGCTGGAGAAGGAAATGTTAAGCAACTCCAGTATCTTTACCAAGAAAATCTCAAATGGAGTCACAAATAGTCAGACACAACTGAAATGACTAAACAGCAAATACTGCCTGCTCTCATCCATCTATTTAATTTAGACCCAGTTTGTTATCTATTGGCAGCATCTGTCTGAATATGAACCAGTTTTATGTTGTTGTTGTTGTTTCTGTTGTTGTTTTTCTAACAGCATGTACTGCTCTGGACAATAGGTACCTTTGTCTACTTGACTCTTCCAGTAAGGTTATTTTGGCCAAATTATTTTGAGTGATTTTACTCAAAGGGGAAAAAAAAGCTGGAGACTCAGCTCTCCCACTTGCCATTTGTGGGACCTTGAACCTTATTTCTTTAGGGTTACTTTTCTTTATCTCTAAAATGAGATATTGAAATAAATAATCTCCAACATACTTTTTACCTCTAAATCTATGAACCCAAATTAGAACTTAATCTGAAAGGTTTATATATTGTTTTAGGTTTTGCAAAGTGTGTTATGTATATTACCTCATTTTATTCTCATAATGATTGAGATGTGTATGTTCATATATACATACACATTACATACATATATAATGGGAATATATACATATGTGTATGTGTGTGTTTGCATATGTATGTATGTATTCCATCATTGGATCCCTCTTTAAAACCTGTTCAAAGTGGGAAGATTATATTCCATTGTCATAGTCTTTGAGAAAATAAGTTCATCTTTATGCCATGATGGAGCTCCAGAGAAGGACTTTTGCAGAGGCTGTTAACTTAATAAAGTTATTATTTTGCATGTATTGAGAAAGATACAATTTAGAGTACAATTTAAAGGAATATAAACATCCAGGAACAAAACCAGTTTTTTCTCACTAAACTCCAACAGTAAATAGTAACTTCTTAATTTAACTCTATTGCAGAGTTTAAGTAATGAAATCATTCTAAAACCTTTATTTAGAATCAAAACACTCCTACACCTTATACGTAGTTAGAATTCTGACATACTTTGGAGATCTGGGCACCAGGAACAGGCAACTTTAGCTTTTAACTATTTAATTCAAATTTTAAAAAGAGGTATTATTTTTGAGCTCTTGCACCTTTTCCTTTTTTATAGAAAGACACTGTTTTCTACTGTACATATCTTTTTATTCCATACAGTTTCATTTCATTCAGAAGAGAAAAAGATATTGGAGACATGTCATTTTTGTGTCTTAGGTGGACAATTCCCACAAGATGATGTTTTCCTCAACCATAAGACAGTTTCCCAGGCAACCAACCTTCCTAGCTCATTCTAATATCCCCTCTCTACCAATGAATGCTTAATCTTTATAGAATATGGTTTTTTTAAACTAAGTGCTACAGCTTCTAGAAAATTTTACAATTTCACCTGGCAGGTGTTTGCTCTTACTTTTTAAAGGGATCATGTTTTCCCCCTCTGATAATCTAAAAAAAAAAAATCTAAATTTTGAATTTGAGTTTTCAAACAAAGGTTGTACAGTAGTTTCTTCCATCCCCTTAATTATACTTAGTGACCATTTATATTTAATAGGACAAAGATCGATGTATGTTCTAACTTAGAACAGTCACATTTTCCTATATATCTTTTTTGTGTTAGTAGGGATAGGAAAGAATGGAAAGCATAACTGAAATAATTTAAAGGTTTTAAACATTTAGGGGAGGACATTGAGTCCGAAATTTAAATGTAAATCTGGGATTTTTGTTGGTCTGGATGAAAATCTACAATTCTAATAACCTTCCCAATACCTCAATCATACAGTATAAGTATTAGAGAGCAAAAAAGAAGCTTTTCATTCAAATTTTGAACTACTACTAGAACCTATCCAGTTCTTGCTATTGTCAAACTGAACATCTTATTTCCTGAAATGGGATGATGAAAGCTCAAGAACTTCAAAATCCCTGCTGATAGAAGAAAAAGAGAGGAATCCTACCCACAGTTCTTTTATCGGCTTTAGTGTTAATCCCTCAATTCCTCAGGCTATTATAGATCATTGCTTCAGGAAGTACTCAATACATGCATCACCCTGGTGATATCCTGCAATTCAAAGAGTGGTTCCCCCCAAGAAAGCTATTCCAGACTCAAGGTACCCTACGGTTCTACATCTACTCCAAAAACGCAGTTCACCGTCAATGTACTTAACTTTGATGCTTAGTCTTAGGGAACACAGTTCAAAGCAATTCATTTGACGAAATAGTATATACTAAGAAAAAAATGTCCCCCATTAATGGGAGAATACACTCCAATGAGCATTTATTGACATAGTAGACATGTATGTACGTAAATACACATACATATATATAGGAGCATTGTGTATATATACAGTCATCTCTTCCACATCATAGAGGTTAGGGGCATGGCATCCCCATGACCTGGCAAATCTGCATAAAATTTTTTGGCTCACTCTTCATGCCAGAGAAGACTGAATTTTTTTTCTTTTTCTTTCAGGCAGCGTTTACAGTACCTTACTGTAAAGTTTGGGTTAAGGATTTGGTCATAGACTATATGTAGGTCAATGTTAAGTAAAAATACTTTTTCTGTGTCATCTGCTGTCATTTATGTGTCATCTGTGGCTTCTGCAAAACTCCTCCAAAATTCCCATTTAATTTCTTATGCCAACCCACAATGCCAACCCAAACTGCGGTGGGAAAAGCTGTGATGTGGAAGGGATAACCATGTGTGTGTACATACACACACATATATACATATATATATATATATATGGAATATCTATGGAAAGGAACAGATATAAGGAATATATGTCCATCAGTTCATATGTCTTCCCTGGTCTCTTTCAACCCTAAGGCACAAAAACTAATCCATCTCATTAATAAAACATTATTTGTGTGGTGATTTCCCACATATTTTTTTTTCAGTTCTTTGTACAACCAAAAATGCTACTATAAATATCTTCATATAATTTATTGTCCTTCCCCTCTCTCTTTGATTGCTTTGGAGTACATGTTTGGTAGCTTCCCCAACCCTTTTTAAATACTTTTAGAAATAATGCTTAAGAAAATGCTGGGCTGCTTGAGGCAGCCCACGCCTTAGCCAAAGAAACAACAAAAAACCATCTCTATAGACAGGAGCATATATTTATAGATTGATAGACAGATAGAGAGCTAGATGGATGAATAAGAGGAAATGTAGATATAGATATAAATACATTTCTTTATACATATACATATCAATGGGTATACACACGTATGTGTGCTTATGCATGTATATACGTACATCCACACACTTTTTTTTTTCTTTATAGTGTGGCTTGTCTGTTTCTTTCTAGAGTCTTCTCTAGAAGGCTATCTCCATCAAAAATTTCTCTGACTCAGCATCAAGCTTATCAGGACAGAGAATGGAATTCTCTTAGCTAGGAAGTCTCTCTAACTTAATCTTGTCCTTAAACCAAAATTCTCAATCAAGAGTTTTGGGTATCCCTTTCAGAATCTTCACTTTAGCTTATGGTAAGTATTCAACTTGCTTTCTTATTTTAATCTTTGAAGGTTAGACTACTAAACTCTATCTGGTGCTAGACTCTACATATAGGGGCCATTTGTCTAATCACTGCCAAGGATTCTGAGCCTTTCAGACCTCTCAGTTTTTCAACTCCAAACCTTCTTTCTTACTTCTGATGTAGATCATTATCAATAACAATTATTGCTGTTGTTTATATAGTGGTTTGGGGTTGCAACATGTTTTATGTATAATATCTCATTTGATCCTCACAATGACCTTTTGAAGCAGGTAGAATAAATGACCTGTCCAAGAAGCTAGTGTGTCTTAGACAAGATTCACTCAGGTCTTCCAGAGTGCATGTCCCTCACCCCATCTACTATAATAATTAGCTACCTCAGATGATATTTGGTTATTGCTGTTTTTGTTATTTGTTGTTATTTCCCTCTCCTAAAATATCAATTATAGTAAGGAGATTACTTAAAAAGGTTAGGAGAAATGTGGTCATATTTGTGGTGAGGAAAGAAAAAAAATGAGAACCAATTTTCCAAAAAAAAATTATTCTCAATTTCAAGACCTGGTCTAAAGTATAAAATGTTGTCTGTATCTTAATTTATTTAATTGGCTATCTTGATTTATTTAAGCCAGCCTACTGGAAATGAACCAACTTTAAGAAAAGGGAATATGTCTCCCTTAACAATATGTGATCAAATCATGAGAAGTCACAGATCAAAAGAAAGTAAACAACAGAGACTAATAACAACCATATTTGTAGTATACCATATA
The DNA here is from genome assembly GCF_003287225.1 of Phascolarctos cinereus. NCBI lineage: Eukaryota > Metazoa > Chordata > Mammalia > Diprotodontia > Phascolarctidae > Phascolarctos > Phascolarctos cinereus. Next base: position 549,003,992 of record NW_027555847.1, on the reverse strand, counting down.
CAGAATGATAAAAGAAAACAAATGATTCATGTATTGTGTATTTTATTTTGTGTTTTTAAATATGAAGAGTAGAAGGAATGAAATCAGCCTTGCTGGAGAGGCTGAGTTCCTTAGCCTTGTGTCAAGTATAAGCTCAGTGTTAACTGACCAATATGTCTGGCAATGTGTGGTTATCAATTAAGGACTCTGTTCCAACTTACCACCTCCATTGAATTATATGAAGTGGCACCCAAGGGCCACTTCACTGTAGCAGTATTTTATGATTAATGGCTACCCCTAAACCAAATGACTCACAAAATAGTCATCGATTTACTAGCATTGACTTCAGTAATCTTTCTATGGAGTTGGTTTTGAATGTTATTCAAAGGACCAGCACAATCAGAAGGAGTTCTACATGCTCTGGGCAAGATAAGAGATCAAGGACTAGACAAAATCAAAGATAACACTGACAAATAACTAGACTTCTGTGTTAAAAAAGAATCTTTTTTGTGTTTTTTTTTCTGTTTTCCATGTTAAAATACATGGACCTGGAAAATATTTTATGTAAAGATGTACAATAATGACAAAGAGAGCTGCTTGCAAAACCTGTGACTTGTACAGTAAGTAAAATTTAATTGAAAACAACATTTTTTAAAAGGGAAGAAGGCATTTGGAAAGGCTTGTCTAAAAATAAAGCAAGAAAGAAAACAAAAAAGAAAATGGAAAATGTTAGATGGACTTTCAGCTGAAATAATGCTGACCAAGTACAAAGAGGAGATTTGAGAGATATGTTCTAGTGGCAATCCCAGAGGAATTGTGAGGTTCTTTCTCCATCTAACCACAAAATTTAAAAATAATAAACTTTATGACTTCAAAGGAAGAGAGGAGGGATACATCTAAAGAAAGTGAGTTATGAAGGAAGATTAAGGCAAAAATCAGTAAGGATTAAAGAAAAAGACAAAAAGAAATATTTAATTGCATGGTAAAAAAAGCAATCAAAAATAGAATAGATAATGTCATCCTAGGTCAGGCTGAACATCTGAGAGAGTATATAAGAAATGGAAACAAACTGAAGCATATTGAAAACAGATGTTAAAAAAGTACTCTTTCAAGGAGAAATAATCATTGGTTGGAGTTGACAGAAGGACAAAATTAAGTAGGGCTTCACACACTGTCTCATCCAAGAAAGCCTAACAAAGGAAACATCTGAGAAAAGAGGCTATGAGGGCTATTTCTTTTGCTTAAACATCGTACATCATATTCTTAGACTCCATACCAATATGGGCATGAATTTTAAGAGGTTATCTGGTATTCAATTCCTAGTCTCTGGAAAGATGGATCCTTTTTTAAATGTGAGTATAATAAAACATTAACTCCATTTTGCTGATGAAAATGGAATTTTGAGCAGTTCAGACCAGCATGTTTTACATGTCACCTTTTTTTCCCTTCATTTTATCCCTAACACATAAACAACAAATGTTATTAACCCAATGTTTGAACTGAGAAAAGGGAAATCTGGAGTTATTTGCTTAAGAAGCATTGACTTTGAGGGCTAGGAATAACCATTGCTTCTTTCTCTTTGCAGTGTGATCTGCCATTCAAAACTCATTTGTGAAACAGACTGTAATCTTTTGAAGGCTCTCTGGTGAGAACATGAATAAATAGCAAACTCTAAGGTCCTAGCAGCTATGGTCCTATAACTCTACTTAATACCCAGAAGCAGTTTGAACCATAGGAGCTGATCCACTATTAAGAGAGCTCAGAATGAGTTATTATGAGGAGTTAGGCTATGAAGATAGGAAATGTTGTACTGATAGCAAACCCCATTTTTATTTTGGATTTGAAATAGCTATCATGACTGTATTTTGTAACAACCTACCAACTAGATGTCATATATAGATTTATATATGCATTGGTTGTCTGTATTTTGAACTGGAGCAGAGCTATAACTGGTATAGGGAGCCCCCAGTAAAGAAACTCTCTCTACCAATTCACATCCAGCATTTTATGACACATTAAGCCTTAGAGATTTAACTAGGGTCACACATGCAGTAAGTTATCAAAGGCAGAACTCCAACCCAGTTTTTCCTGACTCCAAGACTGGAAACTTCAATATGATGTGCATCCCCTCATATGCATATATAAACGTAGATATTTCTATATGTGACTAGAAATTAATTTATTCCATAAATGTTAACATAATAGATGTGGCTAAATGTCTTTAAATAATTGTAACCATCCTAGAAGATCAGAAAACCCGAATTGTACATCTTTGGCCAATAGAGTATCATAGGAAGATAAAATCACAAATACCTGACAGCTATATGGAACATTGAAGTTTTCAGAGTGCTTTCACATATGTTATTTTATTTGTGCTACTTAACAATACTATCACAGATACATTATTATTATTATTGCCACTTTACAGTCGAAAGAGCTGAGCCCCAAGAGTCAGACCTTTTTAAGCAGCTAGGTGTCACAGTGAATAGAGTCAGGAGGACCTGAGTTCAAAGTTGGCCTCAGACACTTAATAGTTGTGTGACCCTGGGCAAGTCATTTAACCCTATTTGCCTCAGTTCTTCATCTGTGAAATGAGTTGCAGAAGGAAATGGCAGAACACTACAGTATCTTTGCCAAGAAAACCCCAAGTAGTCAGATGCGACTGAAACAACTCTGCAACAACAATACACAGTGAGTAGGGACACCTGCTCTCAGAGCCAGATGTCTGTATTTCTAGTGCCCTTCCCACTGTATCATGAGCACATAGTCTACATGTTACCATAGGAAGAGTAAATGATTCAATATCTCAATGTATCTGTGATCTCGTCAATGTGGATATCCTCCATCAGTGCATATCCCATCCTATCTATCCCTTCTCACTGTCTTGATTCTTGTCTGTATTCTTTTATAAACCCTCTACAGAGCATCTACCCAACATGCTGAAGGCCTTTTTTTTAGTTCTGTCTATATTTCAAGTGAAAACAATAGAAAGGTCATTTACATTTCACAATATTGAAAATGTTCTGGGCTATAAATTGTGAATCCTGAGTTTATAATTTATAAGCCACACATTACAACCATAAAGGCATAAAGGAGTATTAGCTGCTATTATCTGCAAACAAGAACATCCAGTTATTCCTTCTATCTATATGGAACCTTTCTTCTTTTAAGACTTTCAGGCTTAAACAACTTGTGGTAAACAGCAAGTGGTAAACAACTTGGCCAAGCATGAATCTCCCTGTTCTATTTCTTCTTGACATTGATATTCAGACGATCATCAAAGTTGTCTCTCTGGTTGCATCTATCAAGAAATACTACATACCCTTCCCAAATGCTGATACCTCATGTAGCAAAACCTTTAAGGTTATATTTTGTTCTACTAAATAAAAAACTACTTTGTAAACAATGCAACAATAAACATCACAGCACTTTGTACTCTCCATACCTCTCACTGGATTGTGTGGCTGTGTAGATGTGAGAAGTAAAAAAGCATTTTTGAAAGACTGAGTCACATTGTTGATGACAGATTTCGTATTGTTATCAATGATATCCTCGACATGTACATAGATGCCTCTTATAAAGATTTGTATAAGTATGAAAAAGTAGACACGTAGGTATGTAGTTAATGCTGTTTGCTCAGTCACCGTTTCCTGGTAATAACACTTCTATGATTTCTTCCATTCTTTTGGTATCTTCCCTTTTTGTGATATATTGGAAAAACTGAATAGAAATTGTGTGGCATTGAAACAAAGGATGAACAAAAATAATTGTTTGGGATGATTGGATGTCTATTAAAATGCTCATACATCTAGTCTTTTCCAATTCCATTTAGTGTCCTTCCATTTTTTATCCATTATTATCTTCCAGTTTTATCCATTAATACAAATGAGATGACCTATCTTAGGTTTCATGACAAGCTTTCTGAACACTTATTTTCCCTTCTTTGTTTCCTTGTTTATACTGCTCATATACTATGTCATCATTCAAGGCATATTGAGAACACAGTGGACAGAGCAGTAGGCTTGGAGTCAGGAAGACTTGAATTCAAGTCTGGCCTTGGACATTTACTATATATGTGACACTGGGCAAGTCACAACTTCTATTTGACTCACTCTCCCTGTCTTCAAATTGGGGATAATAATAATATCTACCTCCTAGAGCTGTCTGAGGATCAAATGAGATAATATTGTAAAGTACTTAGCACATTGCCCATCACACAGTAAGCATTTTATAAATGTTACCTATTGGCATTATTATTCTCCAATACATTTTGCAAACAAACAAATATTCTAAACCATTGTTAGCCATGTCTTTCTTCCTGGTAAGATAATAAAATATTTGCTGTCTAAGCACTTGCTGTATGTACTCTTTTGGCCTCCTCATTATGATGATTCTTTCATATCAGTTATTTTCTTCAAGAAATTGTGATAATCAGGGTAGTTATTCTCATTTTGGTCCAATAGTTCAAGAGATCAAATAAGTCATGAATGCTATTATAAACATTACCCTTTTTTTTCCCAATTTTGTGTTTATTTTAAATTTTGTTTTAGCCAGTTGAACATGTAAATAGTTGATTCTTAAAGGATTCTCATGTTCATAAAAGGTCAGTTTCAGTTAAGATATAGTCAAATTCATTTCTGTTTTTTGATGTTAAGGAATGAATGTTATACAGATATGAAGCATCCAAGTAATTGAGTCAACAAGTCTGGTCTTTTCATTTGTTTGTCTTAAATCGTATTTTACAGCATAATTTTGCTCTACAGAAGTACCTAACTTTTCACTGAAGGTTCCAAGTATTAAGGAATAGTTTGATATAGGTTCCCTACCTAGCCTTGCATCAGCTCCAAAACTACCAAAGACTTTGAAGATCTTACTGACTGTAGCCAGACAGCACATATAAGAACAACTTTCGTGAAATTACTGTTACTTGAATATACTGTGATGTGGAACATGCTGTGGGAATGTTTGTGGGAGGTAAAAACTGGTTGGGCACCAAGTTTGGAAGACTTAGGCATTAGAAGCTGTGGATATAAATGATGCTATTCTGGGTTAGGTCCCAGAAAAGCTTTCTGTAGAGGGTAGAAATATGGCTGGGGGAGAGGAGTAAAAGGAGAAGAGTGTTCTGTAACATTCCCTCTATATTGAGCATTTTTTTGTGTTAAATGGGATGATAAATTATCTTGTCTAGAATTTTTGTTTGTATATTTTACTAGACTAAGATATTTTAATAAAACCCTTATTCCTACAACAAGGCATAATGATTTCTTGGAAATTCTCCCCCTAATGTCTTGAACACAATTTTGAAATAACAAAAGTAGAAAATTCAGACATGTATAAAGAAAGCCATATATGCCTTGGGTTACCTGTCTTGTTTCTTATAATATAATACCCAAATTATGCCATGATATTTAAAAGAAGTGCACCATAATGATTGTGTCTATATGGCCAACCGGTTTGATCTTAAAGATGTTTTGTCATCAAAAATAAGTCAAAGTACAAAGAACTCAATCAGCTCTATGTGTAGACATGGGCAAATCACATGGCATAATTCAGAAGTTGGTTTATAATAACAGATGAAGAAAGTTGAATTATAATATGTGCTGAAATTTCTGCTCAAATATCTAGTTTTAATTGATAGTTTGGGCAATAGCAAAAACCACCTAGACTGTCCTAAAAAGCTAGTTGTATATTGTACAAACAAACTGTATGTTGTTCAAAGGGAGTAGCTAGATGGTACAGTGCATAGAGCACTGGCCTGGGATCAGGAAGATCTGCATTCGGATATGACCTCAGATGCTTACTAGCTATGTGACCCTGGGCAAGTCACTTAATTCTGTCTGCCTCAGTTCCTCATCTTAAAATGAACTGAAGAAGGAAATGGCAAATTGGGCCACTACCTTTGCCAAGAAAACACCAAATGGGGTCACACAGAGCTGGACATGACTAAACAAAAACGACAATATGTTGTACAAAATCTCTGTATGGAAATACAAATAATTGTTTTGTAATGGTAAGATTATTAAAAAATTTAGATGCTATCTTTTTTTTTATAATATGACAAAAGAGTATCAGTTTAAATTGAACAAGCTGGTAACATTTATCCATCCATCCATTCATTACATTTATTAAGTGCCTACAACATTCAGTGCTCTTTGCCAGGTGAGTGAGGGAGCAAAGATGTAAAAGACAGGGCCTCTGCTCTCAATGAACTTACTATTTGTCCTACCATACCAGTAGAGGAGATGAGACATATACACAAATGAACAGAATAAATTAGAACATAATAAAGGCATAATTACAAAAAAAAAATATGGATTCAGACTAGAAAGAGCCCACACACAAGGATTAAGTAATTAAATAGTGTATGGCCACAGGACATCACTGAACTACTCCTTGAGAAAATTCCAGAAACCCTCAACCTTCATTGTTAATTAGAAGTGTTCATCTGGACTTCAGTAAACCTAGAGGAAGCTCAGACCTATACTGTCAAGACTAAGTATAAGCATTATGTAGTGGAAGGAATATTGAATATGGACTAAAATACAATTTAAATAGGCAAAGTTTAATAAATTTATTTATTTGTCATAAATACATTAACAAATAAATCATGCGTGCATATATATATGTGTATGTATGTATGTATAGATAGATACATATACATACATACACATACATATATACATATACATACACACAAATTATGTATATATGTATATATATATATATATATATATATATATATGTGTGTGTGTGTGTGTGTGTATATATATATGTATATAAAGACAAAAAAGGAAATAGACCCTGCCCTCAAGGAGCTTGCATTTTGCCAGGAAGATATAATACATACACACTTAAATAAATACAAGGTAATTCAAAGGAGAGATTTTTCCTTACAGGCTCTGTCAGGCTTTTACAGGAGAGATGACTACAAGCTGAGGAAGGAAAATGAGAATTTTGAGAGATGGAAAGTCATTCCAGGGAGAGACAACAGCTTGTGGAAATACTCAGAGTCAAGAAATGGGATGGATAGTCCAGAAAACAGCTCAAAGACCTGGGTTTAGGTCTTACCTCATATTTATTGACTGTGTGACATTGGGAGCCTTTAACTTCTCTGAGGCATTTTTTCTTATCTGCAAAATGTCAATAACTATAATAGCTCACATTCACAAAGCGGTTTAAAATGTACAGAGTGCTTTTCTCCCAACAACCTTGGGAGGTGGGTAATAAATAATAATAACAATAATAATAATAATTCATATTTTATGGCGCTTCCTTTGCAACAACCCTCTGAGGCAGGTCACATAGTATTTTTATTCCTATATTTTTGGATTAGGGAACAAAGACCATTGAGGTTAAATAACTTTCCATGGCTAGTAAAGAGTTTTTCCCACTATTTTGTAGAATACATTTCATCAACTATTTGATGAATCAAGATATTTTTGTTATCAAGAAACAAAATGGCATGGATCTAAAGTAGCCACAGTCTTTGTCATCACTACTTTATGCAAGCATAGGATTTGTGCTAGGAATACTACAGGCCAGGGATTGTGCGAAGTGTGGGGGATACAAAGTAAAACAAGAGACAGGCACTGCCCTTGAGAACCTCAAAATCTACTCAGGGAGAAAACATGCAAATAACTGTGTAGAAACAAGCTAAAAAGGAAAAATAGGATCAGAATGAATGTGCTACAATTTAGAGGGATTGGGAAAGACTTCTGTAGGAGGTAGGATTTTAGTCGGGACTTGAAGGAAGCCAAGATACTGAAATGAAGAGGGAGAACGTTCTTAGCTTGGGGTATAGCCAGCGAAAATGCACAGAGTTGAGAAATGGAGTGTCTCATCTAAGGAATGGTGGGTACATTAATAACCAATTATTAATTGAGATTAAGGTCTACCCTATTTCCTCATTTAGAAATAAATCCCTGGAGGTTATTCAGCCAATCTCTGAAGGACTTTGCTAATAGATGAGATTTGACCAAATCCTTAGGGTACATGCTTTTCTATCTTGAGTGGGACCCCAACCAACTAGAAAACCTTACAAAGAGAAACTAATCTAAGTGAATTCATGCCCATTGTGTTCTATTAAGGCAGGCCTGGGTGGAGGTAGATCCCTTTGTCTAGATTGCCCAAGGCTAGAGTGGTCTGGATAGAGATGAGTAAGCATAATAAAGTTATGTTCTCCAGCTCCTCATTAGAAAAGGTCCACTTCTCCTTAATTATAGTTAATATAATTATATACATTATATATAATATATAATATATATATATAATTATATTCATTCTCTCATCAATTGCTAACCTATGAGAGCTGATTTCTGCCTGTCGGGAATATCCACTCATGCAAGAATATATAAGTTTTGATTGGCCTCTATGACTGGTCTTTGCTTTACCAGAGAAAGCCAAAAGACCATCATTTTCTTAATTATTTGCTAGCCATAATTAACAAAATTGATTATTAATTACCCAGAAATTATGTCTCAGACTTTTTTTTATGTCACAATAGCAAGGATGCCAGTGTCGTTGTATCAAAGAGTGTGTGGGGTAGGGGAGAAGGGACTGTAAGTTGTAGAAAGACTAGATATAATTAACAATGTAACTAAGGGTACACTGAGATACCATCTCTGCTGATTATTCTGAGAATGATCTCTCCACTTCTGCTGAGATGAAACACACGAGAACATCATATGGGTGCCCTTTCAGAATGGTGACTTGGGATGGAGTCAGAAACTCAGCTTTATGACCATATCTAGTCATATCCTCTTGTAAGCCTTTGACACAAATTATGTGAGTCTCTCTGTATTATATCTTTTCGATTAAAATAGGAGTTAAGTTCTATCAGTATCCATCCTGAGAAGAATAGGGATTTCTGAGGATTCAGTCCCATTACTCTTGTCTGTCTGTGACTTGTGAGTACACTAAGTGAGATGTTTGATTTGGTTAAAGTTACTCAAAGCAATGCCTATGTTGACAACTGGCTCTTTGGCTGAGCTTAGAAGTGGGTACCTTAAAAATCTCTACTGAGAGTTTTCCATCTCTTACAAAGTAGGGTATAATAGTGGTCAAGAATGCCTGAAACCTGACCCCAATACATCCCTCATTGCGATCTACTGATGCTATGCTGTCTTTAGACTTAAATGTGAATATTTCATGACTAGGACCTTACTAGTAATACCAAGTGGGTGGTTTAATAATCAATTCAGGGCATTTCTAAGACCTAAATTCCTCTTGCATTTGTAACTGGATTTCTTATACTTCTCCCCATCCCCATTCTTTAGACTTAAAACTTCTTCCAGGCCTGGAGGCGCACTTTATAAATAAATCCTTGAATTAAAAAACCTATATAAAAACCAATTATTATCATACTTGTAAAAATCATCAGCTGCATTATGGAGTTACATTCTCCCAATGTGCGAGAGAGTGCTAGGATTAAGTTAGGACCCTTGGAGATTACAAGAACTCCTTAAGCTCACTGGGGAATAACTAGTGTATAAAATGAAAACTTATAGAACAGATCATATCCTAAAGGACTGAAGGCTGTTTTGCAAAGATGGAATTTATTCCCTGATTTCAGCTAATGCAATAGGAGATGCTTCTCTTTAATTTGCTATCCTTTTACCTAATCTCACATTGCTCAGTTCTGTTTTATAAAGCAAAACTCTCTATTCCATATCTCGGGTAGATGTGGTCATCCTGATGTAACCCTTGGGTTCAGAGCTGCCTACAGACACCTACATGGCACAGTGGATTGAGCAAAGGACTGAAAGTAAGGAAGACCTGCATCAAAATCCTGCCATAGACACGTACTAATTATGTGACTCTTGGCGAGTCATTTAACTTCTCTGTGCCTCAGTTCACTCTTTTTTGAATGGGGATATTAATAGTGCCTACTGAGATGATGTGTGTAAAATGATTTGCAAAAACTTAAAGCCCTATTTATGTATATATGCATATAAGTGTATGTGTTTATATATACACGTGGGGGGGGGTTGTTTGATATTATTATGACACAAAGGACCTAGGTTATTTTTGAGGAGGTAAAATTTTTCTCTTTGACTCAGGAAGTAAACCAAGGAACTCTATTTGGCAGCCTTTACCCTTCGTAAATAAGTTTAGCAAAAGAAACCACGCAAATATTAAGAGCAAGCAACCTTTGGAAGGCAGGATAATAGGGTAAAAATGGCACTGGACAATAATTCAAGAGATATTTGAGGCTATAATTAGCTATGTAAGCTTTGATGCCTTTTTTATTATTTAAAGTTGTTCACAATTGGTTTTCAACTTCACTTTGCACAACTTTCACTTCACACTACTCTCCCTCATAGACTCCATGCCCAGGCAAATTTGCCTTCTCCACACTTTATTCCCTTCCACCTCCATGCCCATGTCCAGGTTGTCCTCCTAACCTGGAATCTTCTCCTCCTCATTCCCACCTCTTAGAATCCCTCCTTACCTTTAAGACTCAGCTCACATTCCAATTCCTACTCAAGGATTTTCTTCATATCCCCAGTTGTGGATCCTCATTCAATGCAAAATTACTTTGTGTATTTTTGTATTTAGAAATAGTTCACATACTCTTTTTCCTAATCAGAATGTAAACTCTTAACAACAGGGACTATCTTATTTTTATATTTGTATCTCTATCACCCAGCATGGTATCTGGAACATAGCATATATTCACTTAGACATTTTCCCTTGTGTTTTACTTTAGTCAAAGTCTCAAGATTTCTGGACTAATATTTGTTTAGTGCTTACTATGTGCCAGGCACTGTTCTAAGCACTCCACAAATGTTATTTCACTTAATCCTTGCAGTGACCCTGGGAGGTAGGTACTATTAATATTCTCACTTTATAGATGAGGAAACTGAGGTAGGAAGAGGGTAAATAGCTTGTTTAGAGTCACACAGCAAGTTTCTGAGACCAGATGGAGTTCTGGACTCCTATGTTGGGGTGATTTCAATGTGGTCAACTGATTTATGCAGCATGGGTCAGATGTCTTCTGACCCAGCAGCTGTCCATGCTTTCCAAAAGTCTAGATGTCATCAGAAAAGAGCTAGGAACTTCCATTTTGTTTCAGATGGTACTAGCTTTTTTTTTTCCGGTAGAATCTATTAACCCACAATAAGCAGAAAAGGATATTTCTTTTCTAGTAATTACCTAGCACCTATTTACCCCCTGGATAAGATTTTAATTCAACCATGATTTTCTGGTAGGAGTACGGCACTAAAATTATTATCCTGAGTAATCCCTTGATCTTCTCCCTCCCTCTAGAGATGATGGGCCACTGAGTCAGTTAAAGGAGTAAATATCTTCTCAACAGGCTATTTGGCTTTGCATCTTCTCCATGGCAAGTAGTGTACTACATCCTGAGACTATAGTGAAGAGGGGGATGAGGAATGAGTGGCACTAATTTTCTGCCATTCCTCCCCATGCCCATATAGGCTCCTTGCTACTATCTTTTCCATTTTTGTGCTTCCTTTCCAGAGTAGGCAATCAAACACATCCAGGATGCACCCAGATTTGGAAGTGAATATGTGAATATAAGAGATCCAGAAGTCCTGAGTTGAAGAAGTGTGCTTGATTCCGGGCATGGCAAAAGTAGTCTAGAAGGAGAGAAATCTTCTGAATCAGAGAGGATAGCCACTGACAGTAAAATTAGTCCAAGCCTCAGATTTTTTACCAAAAGACATTACTATGAATGATTTGGACATAGCAATGGCTAGGTAAAATGTAATGTGATTGTTTAGAATCCTGCAGACTGCTTTGTGCTCTGATAAGGTCTGAATATTAACCTCCCTGCAAACCTCAATAGTAGTTCTAAGTTAACTTATTGAATTCTCTTCTCTTATTGCATGCTTGTGAGTCTCTTGTGCTTAATATTTCTTATGAGTATAGGAATAAATTCCCTCTCCTGTATTTATTTATATTATACTTTGAATACCTTAAAAAAAAAACTTCAATTTGGGGAGAGTCTCTAAATGTGAACCAATAAGTAAAATTATCTCTGGGGAGCTGAAGGAGACTTAATAAGCCAACAAATGTAAGAAGAAGGAGATTAGTCCCTTATCATAAGAGGTAAGCTCCCTCAGGACTGAACCCAATATTAAGTACATGTCTGGATCATCTTAGTAGATAGGGGAGCCCTTGTGGATGCAGCAACAATTCTTGAAGACAGAAAAAGTAAATACAGAAAAGGTTAATGCTAGAGGCAACACAATTTTTGAGAGCACTAGGGGACTAATTCTCAAAATCAAAAAGGGTACTAAATGCTTGGAAAAATATTGACTAAGGAAATATCAATAAGTATTGATTCATGAACTTACATTCCAGTCTGTACAAAAGTTTTATGAGAAAAAAAAATGCAACACCAAAACATGAAGAGAATTTTTGATGCATATAAGATAAAGGAACTTGAAAGTTTTAGTGAACAAAGAAATGTATTTGCTTTTTATTATTAAGCATTCATTTTTTGAATCACATTCGTTTTTGGACATACATAATACTTTTCCCCTCAAACTCAACCTGCATCCAGTGACCCTTCCCTTAGAACAAATATTTTAAAAGAAAAAGTTTAGAAAAACCAAAAAGCAAGTAATACAGTGAGTGAAAGAACATCACTCTGTTAAGGCTGGGAGCTGCTGTTCCCATAGTCTTGTGAGGATTCAATATCAGCATCAGTGTGATCTGTCCTAGTCCTAGAATACAAGGTATTATACTCGGAAATAATGTGGATATACATGACATTTTATCATATCCAGTTCCTCTAATGTCAGTTTGATTTGAAGTCAGTCAGGTAGTCAATAAACATTATTAAACACCTACTATATGATAGGCACTGTGCTAAATACTGAATATATAAAGAAAGGCACAAGAAATAAAAGATAGTCCCTGTTTTTAAGGATCTCAAAGTCTAAAGAGTGAGACAACAAGCAAACAACTATGAGCAAATAACTTATACAAAGGATAAATTGGAAAGAATTTGCAGAAGATCGTTAGCATTAAGAGTGATTGAGAAAGGCTTTCTATAGAAGGTAGTGTTTTAACTAAGACTTGAAGGAATCCAAGGAAGTCAGGAGGCAAAGAGGAAGAGGAAGAGCATTCCAGGCATGGGGGATAGTCAGTAAAAATGGTTTGTGTTAGGAGATGGAGTGTATTATGCAAGAAATTTTAAAGAGGCTAGTGTTACCAATCATGGGGTATATGGGATGAGAGTAAGGTAGAGAAGACTAGAAAAGTGAGGAGGCAGATTAGAAGGGGCTTTGAATGCCAAACAGAGGATTTTATGTTTGATCCTAAAGCTGATAGGGAGCATCTGTAGAACAATGATGTGGTCAGGCTTCAGTTTAGGACAATCACTTTGGCAGCTGAGTAAAGGATGACAAAGTGGAGAGTGACTTGAGGCAAGAAGACCAAATATCAGGCCCTAGCAATAAACCAGGTGTGAGGTGATGATGGTCTGCAACAAGGTAGTAGAAGTATCAGAGAAGATTTACAAAAGATATTACAAAGATAAAATCAACAGACCTTGTCAACATATTGGAGATGGGAGTTGAGGGAGAGTGAAGAGTCCAGAGTGAAATCTAGTTTGAAAGCTTGAATGACTGGGAGGGTGGTGGCATCCTTTATAGTAATAGAAAAGTAAATAAGACAGGAGGATTTGAGGGTAAAGATAATGACTTCAGTTTTGGGCATGTTTGGTTTAAGATTGCCGATACATCAAGTTTGAGATGTCCAACAGGCAGTTGGAAATGTGAGACTGGACATCAGCAGAGAATTTAGAACTAGAGTTTAGAACTGAATAAGTAGATATGAGAATCATTAGCATAGAGAATTGGATCCATGAAAACTGATGAGACCATCAAGTAAAATAATATATATACAGAGAAGAGAAGATGGCCTAGGACAGGGCCTAGGACTCCTTGGGGAGTGGGGGGGGGTCCCTAGTTATTAGTAGTGACTTGGATGAAGATCCAAAAAACAAGACAGAGAAGGAGCAGACAAAAGTAGGACAAGAATCAGGAAAGAGTAGTGTCACAAAAACCTAGATTGAAAAAATTCACCAACACTATCTTCTGTTTACCTAAATGCAATAAAACTTTGTGGATGCACTCTTGCAGCAAATATTGGCATTTAATAATAAGCTTTTTGAGTATGGAGAAGACATGGGAAAGTTTTTAGAGAGTAAGGAAGTAGCCAGTAGATAGAAAACCATTAAGGTTAGTGAGAAGGGTCAATCTGCTGCTGAAGACAGGATGGCAAGGTATCACATTTGCAACCTTGGCAAGGAGTAAGTCCACCTCTTCATGTGAAGGAAGAGATAGTGGTAGAAGGTATCTGAGTGATGTGAGATGAGGAACAGGGGAGAACATGGACTCTAAATTAATGGACTCAATTTATTCAGTGAAATGTGGGGCAAGGTTCTCAGCTGAGGAGGTGGAGGGGAGTGAGAACTGTGGTGGATTTAAGTTGAGATGAAAAAGTTTAGAACTCTCACTGTGTAAGGGAATAATGATTAAGCAGGTATAATAGAATTGCCTTGTCACAGTGAGGGCCCAGTTGAGATTACATAACAGAAACTTATAGTGGATCCAGCCAACATGGTTTTCAGATTTTTTCCAGCTTTGTTTGGCAGCCTGTGAGTAAAAGTGTGTGAGAAGTGTAGGCAGCATATGGTGGGAGTAATCTAAATTAGAGTCTTAGCAGGTCAAGATTGGCAATGTGATAAAGAAGCAAGGAATTCCCTAGAAGACAACAGTGGAGAGTGGACAGTTGGTTCATTTAAGGGTCAAAACTAGTAAGGGAGGAAAGTGCAGCCAGTGCAGAGTGATGTTCTGAGAAAGACAGAAGGGATTAAAAGTCATGGAGAGTATGAAGCATTTGGGCCTGTAAGGAAGAAGGAGAAATGGTATGACAATAGATTGTGGTTAGGTAAGTTAACTTCAGATTTCATCATTTGTGGGTGATTGTGGGAATTGAGCAAGTTGAGAAACTGGGAGGTAAGGGTATTTAAGAGAGTATTAATGTATATGTTGAAGTCTCCTGGTATGAGGTCAGGAGTTGGGGAGGAGAGAAATACTGTGAGCCAGAAGTTGAACTAAGGAAAGAAGGGAAGTACCCTGAAGGTCAATAGAGAACAGCTAACAGAATTTTTGATTGGGTAGTAGATATGGATTGAGTGAACCTCAAAGAAAGGAGAGTGATAGTGATATCACAGTGATATCACTGAGTGAGAGATATAAAGGGAGAATTCAGAAGTAATATTCCAACTCTTCTACTAAGACTGGGTCTAGGAGGGTGACATGAAAATGCTGGAAAGAGTACTCAGGAAAGTTGTCTCATCAGGAGGGAGCCAGGTATCTTTAACACAGCCAGAAAGTGAAAAGAGTAGGAAAGGAAAAGAATGAAAGCAAAAGCAGGTTTTTTTTTTTCACCAGTATTACCAGCAAGTATTCCAGAAAGCACAGTGGAAGAGATGGGTAGCTTCAGAGTGTGACATTGGGGGATTTTGAGGGAAGGGGAAGAAGTTGAGCAAGATGGGCATTGAGAATCTCACAATGGTGGCTGGAAAACAGATTTTAATAACAACAACTGGGGAAGTTGAGGATGGAGAAGGTATGGCTATCGGAAGTTTGTTAATCATTGCTAAATAAGTCCAGGAGGGTTGTTAACATCACTGGGCATTTAGTCTTAGGGTCAAGTCTTCTCAGGGTGTTAGGCAGCTCAGATAAGGGGAAGAACGTCAAGAGCTGATGGAATGGTGTTTCTCTCCTATGCTATCCCCAGGCAGGCCATACCAAGATATCTGCAGAAACAGCAGAGAGAAATGGTGTTTCTCTGTCTCCTGAAGGCAAGCAAGAAGGAAGAGACTAGTTCAGGGGACCAGCATGTGATGAAATGGAATCTCCTTGATCTCTAATGGCAGGTAAAGACCAGATTAGGAGATTGGCAAATGATGGAATGGCATCTCTGTAGAGTTGGTTCTTTCATAGCAGAAAAAGAACCATACTCATGGATTTCTTCTGAAGTATACCACTGTATACCAAACTAGGGTTAATTAAGTACCAAATTTGTTGACCACCGAGGAAGACAACCAGCACATGGGGTGGATATGTTGTGGAAGGCTTATGAAGTTGTAACACAAGATGAGCAATTATGGAAGGGTTGAATTCTGGGTCATTAGGTGTACTACACTGGTGAAATTGAAGATGCGGTATATTAAAATGAAATCTTCAGTGAAGAAAGATTTGACTACCAAGGAGTTAATTAAGACCTAAGGAGAGTAAAGAATCTACTTGATATTCCCATATCTCCTCAGTAGCAGTACTCAGTATTACCTTGGCATGTGTATGTGTGTGAAGGGGAGTTGTTCTGGAATTTGTTTGGTTTTGCCCTCCTCCCTTTAAATATCAAGAATACCTTAAACTTCCACTAAAAGAAAAAAGTGAGAGAGAAGGCACTCAGATATTCTTGAAACTGAAAGTTCTGCCATTTTACTTGTCACTGGCTCTCTAATAAACAGTGCATTAAGACAGACAGGCCTTGAAATGAATAAATCTATTCCCCTCATCCACCAAAAACTCCAAATTATCAACTTCAAATTCACAGATAAGCATCATTGGCTATAGCAGTGGGCTTGAAATGAAGGCATTCTCTTCATTTGGTTCTTCTGAGAGGATACTAGTTTATAAGACATACAAAAATGTGTCTTTCAGTAGTCAATGACTATAGTAATCTATTATTTGATAAACCCAAAGACCCCATCTTTTGGGATAAGAACCCACTCTTTGAAAAAAAACTGCTGGGAAAACTGGAAAAGAGAATGGCAGAAACTAGGCATAGACCAAAATCTCACACCAGTTACCAAAATAAAGTCAAAATGAGTTCATGATTTAGATATAAAGGCTGATACTATAAGCAAACTGGGAGAACAAGGAATAGTTTACCTATCAGATCTATGGAGAACAGAAGAATTCATGACCAAACAGGAGATAGAGAATATTATGAAAAGCATAATGGATAACTTTGATTACATTAAATTGAAAAGTTTTTGCACAAACAAAGCCAATGCAATTAAGATTAGAAGGAAGGTAGAAAATTGGGAAAGAATTTTTACAACCAGTCTCTCTGATAAAGTCCTCATTTCTAAAATATATAGAGAATTAAGTCAAATTTATAAGAATTCAAGTCATTTCTCAGTTGATAAATGGTCAAAGGATATGAACAGGCAGTTCTCAGATGAAGATATTAAAGCCACCTATAGTCATATGAAAAAATGCTTTGAATCACTATTGATTAGAGAAATGAAAATCAAAACAACTCTGAGGTACCACATCACAGCTATCAGATTGGCCAAGATGACAAAACAAGAAAATGATAAATGTTGGAGAAGATGTGAGAAAATTGGAACACTAATGCATTGTTGGTGGAGTTGTGAAATGATCCAACCATTTTGGAGAGCAATTTTGAACTATGCTCAAAGGGCTATCAAAATGTGCATACCTTTGACCCAGCACTACCACTTCTAGGGCTATATCCCAAAAAGATCATTCAAATGGGTAAAGGACCCACATGTACAAAAATATTCATAGCAGATCTTTTCGTGGTGGCAAAAAATTGGAAATTGAGAAGATGCCCATCAATTGGGGAATGGCTGAGCAAGTTGTGCCTATATGAATGTAATGGAATACTATTATGCTATAAGAAATGATGAGCAGGCTGACTTCAGAAAAACCTGGAAAGACTTATATGGTCTGATGCTGAGTGAAGTGAGCAGAACCAAGAGAATATTATACCCAATAATAGCCACATTGTACGATGACTAATATTGATAAACTTAACCCTTCCCAGCAATACAAGGATCTGAGACATCTCCAAAGGCCTTGTGATGGAAAATGCTATCCACATCCAAAGAAAGAACTATGGAATTTGAATGCAGATGAAGCATACTATTTGCTATTTTTTTTCTCCTTTGTTTAATTTTGTTTCCTCTTTCTGGTAGTTCCTCCTGTTGGTTCTAATTCTTACTTACAACATCACTAATGTGAAAATATGTTTAATAGGAATGTATATGTATAGCCTATATCAGATTGTGTGCCATTTTGGGGAGAGTGATGGGGAGGAAGGGGGAGAAAAATTTTAAACTCAAAAGCATTTGGAAGTGATTGTTGATAAATCAAAATAAATTTATAAAAAATGTGTCTTTGTGGTCATCCACTGAGTATTCTCAAAAGTTCATCTTTAAAAAATATATTGATCTTTTTTTAAACAACACCTTAATTTACAAATATATCTTCCTATTCCCCACTTAGCCAGCCATTCCTAAATGATACAAAGCAGAAAAATCAGCAAAATGAATCAATACATTAACTAAGTTTGATGATATATGAAATGCCCCATACTCATAACACCTCCAGCTCTTGCAAAGAGGGAAGGAAGGTGTGTTTGCTCATCTTTGTGAAGGTAATCTTGGTCATTATAATTAAACAGCGTGAAACTTCCTTTTTGCCATTGTGGTTTTTCTACTTTCCATTTATATAGTTGTCATCGAGTATGCTGTGCTCCTGATTCTGCTTACTTTACTTTGCATCAGTTCATGTGTATCTTCACAATTTTCTCTGCATTTTTCATATTCATCCTTTTTAAAAACAAATTAATATTCCATTACATCTGTGTACTAAAATATGTTCATTTATTCACCAATCAATAGATATCTATTTTGTTTCTTGTTCTTTGCTACTACAAAATTGTGACTATTATATTGATATTTTACAACTTCTTAATTTTAAAGTTTGTCTTTACATTGTTTACTCATTTTGGTGGGGCATAAAAATAAGATTTGTCCAAACTTTTTAGCTGAAAATTCAGTAACAGATGTTTTTCACAGTTCCACTTCTCTCTTTTTCTTTGATGCAGGAATTTTCTCCCTATAGTGGATAAAACCTTTTTTTTTTAACTTTTGGTCACAATCAGAGTGGTTTGCAGGCAAGAAAGTTTGGTATGCAGTTTGTGACCTATTAACATTCCCTTGGAGGCCAATATGGTGTCTAATGGAGTTGGTAGATACATTTTAAAAGTCAGCAACATCCCTAAATTACTGTTGTTTCACTCTTCAGCAGCCATCTGACACTTTCCTTTTCCATTTGGATGTATCGGATGAGTGGTGACACATTTCTTCACCCAGGTTGATCTAATGTGGTTGGTTCCTTTCCAGGTGTCGAGTTTACTACTAATCATTCTCCGTAAAAAACAATTACACAGATTCTATTGCTCATCACTATGAATAAAAGCACAAAATGTTTCTTATACATGACCAGGTCTGGAGAGGTGGACTATAAAACAATAATATTTTATACCTTTGTAATTAGTTGCTGGCCCAGAGCTAGTAAGTATTAACCCAAAACAAGTGGTGAAGGCTACTTGTTTCATTGATTTTTATTATATTCGTACTTCCTAGGGAAAGGTAGGCTGTAGAAAGGAATGTTGGCTGGTAAATTGTTAGGTATTCATTTGCATGTCTGTATAAGGACAAGCTGTGACTGGGTAAATACAAAATTGTCCCTTGACACTTACCTAAACGCAAGGCCTTAAACAGCAATAGTATTTTTATTGGAATGAGAGCCCAAGAATAATGCTGAAGGTTTACAATATTGGTGCCTCTTTAGATTATGAAAATTTCTTTATTGTGGTTGTCATCAGCACATTTCTGCATATTCTATGTCATTTAGTCACCAGAGTAATTCAGTAATGTGTATGCATGTGTAATAACAATAAACTCTCAATGACCTGCATGAAATTTTCTGCTTTGAGAATTATTGACTGTTAATTATCAGCCATAGACTGACTGCCATCTGTCACAAAATATTTTTCTTAATGGCCATCTTTCAGAATGTCTGTTCAGTCAAAATAAAGTATTTTTAACATAATTCTAAGCAAAGTAGAATTGCGCTATACAAGTAACAGGGGTAGCTAGGTGGCATAGTACATAGAGTTCTGGGACTAGAGTCAGGAAGATTTGTCTTTCTAAGTTCAAATCTGGCCCTAGACTCTTACTAAATGTATGACCCTGGGCAAGTGATTTAACCCTGTTTGCCTCAGTTTCCACATCCATAAAATCAGCTGAAGAAAGAAATGGCAAACCGCTCCAATACCTTTGCCAAAAAAGCCCCAAATGGGGTCACAAAGAATAGAACACAACTGAAGAACACCTGAACAGCAACAGATAAGTAATAGCATTTATTCATAGAGGTTAGGTGGCAGAGAGGATAGAGTGCTAGGATGAGTCAAGAAGGCCTGGTTCAGATCCTACTTCTGATACTTACTGCCAACATGACTCTGAATAAGTTGCTTAATCACCCTAGACGATGTCCCAGGAATTATCTACTAGGTCATAGATGGATCAGGACCTGGGTTGGTTTAGGAAGTTCTCATGCTGGGAGTTTCCCACATGAATAAAATCACAGATCCTTTCCATGTCTCACATAACATATTGCAAAGAACCTTATAAAACGATGTTTACAAAAAAGCGTCATAAGATGAGTTTTAAAGTTTTCAATAAATGCTTAGAGGGTGAAGAACCTGCAGCCTCGAGGCCACATGTGGTCTTCTAGGTCTCAAGCGCAGCCCTTTGACTGAATCCAAACTTCACAGAACAAATTTGGATTCAGTCAAAAGCCCACACTTGAAGACCTAGAGGCCCACATGTGGCCTCCAGGCCTCAGGTTCCCCACCCTTGAGACTCTCCTATATCTCAAATTGTCAAGAATTAGTCAGGGGTATCATGCAGGGTGGAGGTTAGCAGAGGGAGGCCAAGAGGGCCTGAGGTTATCTTCCCCTCTTCTGAAGCCCCATGACCCCAAGAAACAGTCTTAGGGTTTAGGTCTGTTTCATTTTCCCTTCTAGATCTAATAGGCCCCTTCCTAGACTCAGGAGACTGAGCCATGGGGGCCTTGGTGTTGAGGATCCCAAGCCGTATGTTGTAGTATGTCCCCAGAGAAGCCTTAAGAACCCAAAGTTCTGGGAATCTAACATAAGGAATACTTTGGACTTGGAATTTGGCAGAACTGAGCTAAGGTGCAGACCTAATCTTCCTACCTGTTCAGGGCCTCAGGTTATTTAGAGGGTATTATGCCTCCCCACTTTCCTGCCCTTGTTAGGGGAGAAGTGTTTCTATGTTTGTTCCTACTATACTTTTGAAGCAAATATTTCTTTCAAAAAACTAATCTTACTACTAAATAGTAAAATGGAAATGGGGTGCTTGAACCCTAGAACCCTGGAGGAACACTACTGGTAGGGACTTGAGCCAATAGCACATATAAGGGAACCCTCAACCACCTAAGGTACCAGGGAACTCTGGAGTGGGCAAAAATATAACAGATCTGGCCTTTAGACAGGGCCAGAATAATCATCGTTACACACACACACACACACACACACACACACACACACACACTCTCACACACACACATATATGTGCACATACGTATATATTCCAGCTCTTTTAGTTGTGTCAAAGAACTGGAAACTAAGTGAGTGCCCATTATTTGGGGAATCCCTGAAGAAATTATGGTAAATGAATGTACTACTCATGCTGTAAGAAATGATAATGGGCATTTTTATAAGAAGACTTACATAAACTTACATATAATGAAGTGAGAAGATCCAGGAGAATAAATTATGCAATGACAACATTGTAAATTAAAACAATTTTCATATACTTAAGAACTCTGATTGATGCAATGGCCAACTGGGATTCCAAAGGACCTAGTATGAAACATGATTTTATGTTTGACAGAGAGGTGATACACTCAGGAGGCAAATTCTGACATCCATTCTTTTGGAACTGGCCAATGGATAATTATTTTTATTTGGTTATCTGTATTTGTTATAAAATGGGCTTTTTCCCAATAAGGAAGGGAGAATAAGTTTTTGTCAATTAAAAAAATTATTTTTCTTAAAAAAGAAAAAATAAAACAATAATAATGCTTAAATTGATTTCTTCTTTTAACAATTATTTTATTGATACTTCAAAAATATCAACTAGTGAAAACTAATATTTTCAATAAATATCAAGGGAATGCAATAGATGTTTACTAAAATACCTTAATTTTAACAAGAACTTGAAAAAGTCTAACCCTAACCCTAATTGCACTACTCTTATGAACAAGAAGATGAGATATCAGCTGGAAGACATTTAGGTAGATTTACAACTGTTTCATCAGCTGGGCTCAGACTTTAGTGATTAACAGTTTGATGGTAACTTAGAATGTGGTCTATATTACAATATTTATGGCACCTGTGCTTGGTCCAGCACTTTTATTGATGACTTAGACAAAATTATATTTGATATGCTCACAAAATTTTCAGGTAACACAAAGCTAGGAAAGCTAACTAATCCATTGAATGGCTAATTCAGGATCTAAGGAGTAGTTGACCAGTTAAAATTTTGTTAGAAATCTAATAAGGTGAATTCTAGTAGGGAAAAGATAAAGCTTTACACTCGGGTTCTAAAAATTAAATTAACAAGTATCAGAGATGCAACTAGGTAGCAATTTGTGTGGGAAAAACAATATCCAAAGGTTTTAGTGAACTGCAAGCCAAGTATGTCAACAGAACAGTAGGACATCAAAAAAAAAACTAATAATGACCCAGTGTCTAATATGAGGTTATAATTTTGTAATCAGCCCTAGGAAGACCACCTTTGGAGTACTGCATTTATGTAATATTAATAGCTAAAATTTATATAGCACTTATTATGCACCAAGTTCTTTACAATTCTTATCACATTTGATCCTTACAATAACCCTGGGAGGTAGGTGCTATTATCAATCCCATTTTACAGATGAGGAGACTGAGGCAAACATAGATTAAGTGATTTGCCCAGGGTCACACAGCTAGTAACGTCTGAAGTTGGATTTAAACTCAGGCCATCCTGAGCTACCTTCTTCTAATATTGGGTCTTATCAAATGTCAATGCTGGCCTCATCCAGCTCCCTCCAAAAAATCAATTCATCATTCAGCCAACATCTTTTCTTCTTTATGCTATTGGTTTTATCGTAGATGATCGATTGCAATAATCCAATACCCTTTTTTAAGGGAGTTCTGAGCCAATGGCATACAGAGAAGTATCAGTGAGAGATCCTTAAGCTTTTTATTTGGAAGCAATGGGGTTTAAAATTTTACAATTTTAATGAGTGAATAAAAGCTCACACTTTCTACTCTGATGAAGCACTCAGATTTATTATGTTGCCACCTGTCCTAGGCACTGCTCTCCTAGCCAACAGAAGGCACCAACTGGCTAGTGTAATCAGTCATATCCCATATATACTGTGCACATTTCTTGTGGTTCTGCATATATTTTCATGGGCTCCAAATTTTTAAAAGGTAGTTTGTCTCTGAAATGTCACTGGGTTCTAGAGAACTTGGCAGCTCCCCCTTTATGGTTTTTGTACGTATGGATGAGCTCTCAGAACTATCATATAATGTGGCAGAAATACACTGGATGTGAAGTTAGAGGATACAGGTTCAAATTTCAGCTTATTTGTCACTTACTTGCTATATGATATTGGGCTATATGATCTTTTTAAACTTGGCTAGATATAAATTTTCTTATCTTAAAAATATGAAGGATTTATAGTGAATAACATCTAAAGACCCCTATAGCTCCAAATCTTTTGGCCCTATGGCCCTGTGAAACACCAAACCACCTCTCCTCAATGGCTGTATTATTACCATATTCATGGAATTTCCTAAATTTTCCAGAAGAGCATCCTCAAACAGATCATACTGTTTATTTAAACAATGTAAACAGCTCAACTGGATAATTATGCTTTAGGACTTCATTCAAAATAATGCATATGTATGAAATCTCCAGTCTAAATATCTTGAAGGTAATTTGATGGACAAGATATGGGAAGTTTTTATGATGAACATAAGCATACATGTGCAAACAACATCAGTGAGGGAGAAGTTTAGAAGCTATCTAAAGGAACTGATGTGGACGCACAGGGAACTCATGGACAAATCGAGATTTTATAAAGATATTTCTTGAATTTAGAAACAAAAGCAGATAATAGAGGATGTATGTAAAAGAATGGCATGGTAATATAAGAGTACTAAGAGCACTACAACCCATAATGAACCATGCTGGTAAGGACAATGAATGCTAAGGAAGAGAAAAGGATTTTTAAGCAATGTTTGAAATAAGAGGAAGATCAAAGAAAGGCATAGTATCATTAAGCGCTACAGGTTCTATTAGGAGAAGACAGAGAAAGAACCAAATCTAACTCTTCCAGTGAATCTCTTTTCCTACTTGTGGCTCTCGGCTCTGGTTTTCTCCATCCGTTTGTCTGACTTTAGTTTTCCCTTTCAAAGAACAAGTTCAAATGTATGACTATTACTTGGTCAATCATCCTCATTGATTCAAAATAAATGAGGGGCAGCTAGGTGGCAGTGCATACAGCACCGGCCCTGGAGTCAGGAGGACCTGAATTCAAATCTGGCCTCAAAGCAGACACTTGACACTTACCAGCTGTGTGACCTTAGGCAAGTCACAACCCCAGTTGCCTCACAAAAAAAGAAATAAATGAGGGCATTTGTACCTCATGTAGGAGGATCTCATCAATGCCAGAGCGAAAGCCTCATCAAAGGGTCACAAGGACACAGGCCATGCCTGGGCATCCTTCCCCCATCACGTACTATTACACCTTTGACCAACGGTGGAGGGAGGGGCTGTTATAGACTGTTAAGGGGTCCCCTGAATTTGTTTTTTCTGAGTTGCCATATATTCCAGAAACAATAGACCCAGAGGTTGCAGGAGATCCTCAGTGTTTCAAAGATGAATGCCTCCGGCCTCTTCAAGTGACATAATTTATTTTTTGCATCCCCAACTCGACACCCCGTGTATCCTTGGGAGCCAAGACAGGCACCAGTGAGTCTGCACTACAGCGAGACAGCTGAGATCCCTGTTGCTAAGCTGACCATCCTATCTCCATAGTCTAGCAGTTCCCAAGGAAAAAGAATACAGGTTTTGCCATTGCCTTGCTCCTCCTCTTTGGGAGGGGTTTTGAACTTTTCCCACCTTTATTACACCTTTCCCCCTCCCATTCCAAGCCCCCTAAGTGGAGATTTGTGTCACTTCTCCTTCCTTTGTACTACTGTTATAAATACACAGACTTCTGTATGGAATGTAAACTCTTTAGTTTCCACACACATGTTCATTTCTCTTGTAATAAACCTAGTTTTCACATAAGTTTTGTGAAATTGTGATTGCTTGTTGACAATACTGACACACAGCCTCTTTGCTCGTCCTCAAATAAACGCTCCATCTCCTGACTGAACATTTTCTCCAGTTGTCACCCATGCCTGTCCCACCATGCTCTCCCTCCTCATGTCCTCCTAGCTTCCCTGGCTTCCCAATCAAAACCCCACCTTCTACAAGAGGCCTTTCCCAATTCTCCTTCATTTTAGGGCCTTCCTTTACCTGATTATTTCCAATTTATGCTTTATAGATAGACCTTGTTTGTTCATAGTTTGCATGTGGTCTTCCCTAGTAGATTGTGAGTTCCTCTAAGGTAGGATCTGTCTTTGCACAGGGCACAGTAGATGCTTAGTAGATGCTTGCTGACTGCCCCACTGGCTGCTTCATTGTTGTGCCTTGTTCACTTAATAATTTGGCTCCGGCTTGTGACTTTTTCTAAAATTCTAGATCATGAGCTTAGTTCAGGGACTACGCAGGTGTTACCATTGCTTTCTAGACTCTGTGGCTTTCATTATTTCCTTACTAGCCAAATACCATCCCTAAAAATCTGTGTTCAGTGAATACAGCCTGGACCTAGGATTTCATTGTCAGGTACTGAGACTTTTAAAATGAAGAAATTCCCCAGTCTTTCTCCCCATATTTTCTAGGGCCTAGGGTATAAGGACCGTGTATGTGATTTCTCAGTGATTTCCTCTCTAGCTGGTCTCCTTCCAAGCCCAGAAAGAGAAAACAGCTATCCCAAGAATTCTCAATAAATTTTTATTACTTAAGTGGGAAAAAATAACTTATAGAGATTTGCCTAGGGAGGTTAAGTGGCTTTCCAAAGGTCACACAGTCAGTATGTAGGACTTGAATCCAGATCTCCCTAGACCAGTTCTTTCTCTAATATGCATGGCTTCCTTTGACTAGAATACTTCTTAAATTGTACCATTTGCCCATTGCTCTATCATATCAGAGATCCTTTATCATTGTTTGGCATTGATCTTCAGTTGGCAGTAGCTACTGAATGCATCACCTTTAATATCTTTGCCCAAACTTCTTTCTCTACCCTTCAACTAGCTCTTCTGTCAAAAAGTAGGTGACTAGGAAATAAACACTTAGCTGGGCAAGGTGGGTTTCTTATAGTCTCCTTTATAATTCATTTGTAAAACAAAGTTATTCTTTTGTGCTGCAAATCACCACTCCCTAATTTTATATGTTTGTAACTAGACTTGAATACTATATATTACGTTTAATTTTTTTAAAAAATCATACTTGTATGTAGTTGAAAGATAAATTCATATAATTTCCATGCCTACTAAGGATTATTTAAAATTATAAATCTTAATATGAAATAAAAGCAACAATTTCTCACTATATTTATAAGTTCCCAAAAAAGCAAACATATACAGCTAAAAGTCTTTACTAAGCCAGAATTTGCATTCAATCTTTTTGTCTATGAGACTTTTTTGCAACTTATCTGTATTCATTCATTCTTTAAACCTTTATTAAGAACCTACTAGGTGCGAATGTACTCTCCTAGGTGCTAAGATGCAAAAATAAGTAAGATACAATTGTTGCCTTCAAGGCTCTTACAACCTAAATCAGCATACACACACACACACACACACACACACACACACACACATATACACACACATACATACACACACACACATACATATTAGAACAGAGACCACAATAAATACAAATATGACAACTAAAGTCCTACTGAGTGACCTCCTCAGTGTGTGACACTGTTACATATGTCTGAAAGATTCAATTCAATTGGATTTGACAGACATTTAATAAGTACCCACCATGGCCAAGTTACTACACTAGGCACAGGATAAAAGAAAGACAAAAAAGGAATAGACCCTACCTTCACAGAGAGGGGTAGGCAGGTTAACATGGGGAGTATAACAAGTACACAGATTCTTAAGCAGATCCTTTGCCAGAAGCAAATGACAGTCCCTGCCAATCCTTTGTTATGAGTCCTAAGCAGGGCCAGAGTGGCTTATCGTTACTTGGAGAAAGCCTGCTTGCAGTGAATTAACATTAAATTCCAAATGATGAAATTAATTCTAGAAAACCTCTAAGCACAATATGCTCTGAGTTATTAAATAAGAGGAAGCATGATGTAGTGGTTAGAAGGCCAGTTTAAGAGTTAGGGAAATTTGGTTCTAAATCTTACCTCTAATTTATTATCTAGGAACAATGGACAAGTCACTATACCTCTCTGATTCAGTTTCTTCACCTGGAAAATGGGAATAATGAACGTACCTCAAAAGATCATGGCAGGTCTTAATCAAGAGAACATCCATAAAACATGCTGCTAACTCTAACCACCATATAGAAATTAGCTATTGTGTTTTTAAATGATTGGCTTGTTATTCTAGAACAGCAATCCCTATAGATTGGCACATACTTCATTTTATTGACTTATCTTTATTCTGAATGTAACTTTTTGATTTAAAAAGAAATGGTTTTCTCTATTTGGATCTAGTCTTCACTGTGTCTTAGAGACAGATCCGTTTCTTAAAGGAAGCACTTGTTTTCTTGTTGTGTTTCTGGAATTTTAATTTTTACAATAGTTCCATAGGATCATAGATCTAATCCAATCTTCTCAACTGAGGCCTAGGGAACCTGAGCAGTTTGCCCAATATCACCCATATACCAAGCAACAGGAGTAGGCTTAGAACCCATTGGTCATTAGATCACAGGATGAGAGAATCTTAGAGTTGGAAGCAACTTAAAAGTCATCTAGGCTAACCCCTAATTTTATAGATTAGGAAACTGAGACCCAGTGAGTTTAAGTAATTTTCCCAATATCACCTAGATATTCTGAATCCAGAGCCAATATTCTTTTCACTATATCGAGCTGCCTTCAGATCAGCAAACTCCCTGTATTCAATATATTTCTTTGGTAAATGCAGTTTGCCTAGTTCATAAGTGATTCATCTTCAGCAAGAGACAAGTCTTTAGTTTGGGGAATAACAATCAAAGCTCACACAGAGCACAGTGTTTAAGGAGGGGGAAAAAAGTCAAAGATCTTTATCATCTTTTTTGGCAAGCTCCAAGATGGAATTCTTTGTCAGACACATCTCAACAACAGAATTATGCTGGTAGACTGAAAACCAGAAGCCTCGCCAACAGAGACCTTTGCCAATACCATTCCTCAGAGGCATAGAAAGTCCCAGCACAGCAGACTACATTTAGCCAGACTACATTTCTCCTCCTCCCCCCTCCCCAATGCTGTGCTGTATGTATCAGATTAAAAGGAACTTCCCTGACCTCTCCTCAGTCAATCAAACAGAAACTGTATCATGAACTCTCAATTTCCATCTCTCACTGTTAACTTATCCTCTCTCTCTTCTGAAAGTTTCCACACTCTATCCCCTCCAATAGAGCTACAACATCTGTAGTCATTAACTGTAATTGTGTTATATAAGAGGTACATGGCTGCTTACCTTGAGGTGATATTTAAAGCTATGTTAGGTCTGTCCTCTAAATCCTGGTCAGAACTATGTCCAGCTCATTACCACTGGGCACAGAGCTTCCCCTAAGCTGTAACAGAGGTATGGCTCCAGTCCATCCCTTCCGCTAAACTGTTCTCCATTTCAAATTTGACTGGTTCCCAGCCTCTACCAGATGGCAGCTAGATGTTGAAGAATGAAACCAATAAAACCAAATCACACAGGACCTCTGGTAGAAAGAAATTTTGTTCATTCAATTCACATCTTGCTTCAGTATTATCACCCTGAGCAATTCAGGTGTTCTAGACTTGTGTTTTCCAGTCGATATTAAAAGATTTTCCCAAGACTTGCAAATAGATGCAAATTAACTCCTAAGCACAAGGGACATGTGGAAGCCAAAATTTGTATGCCCCTCAGCCATGTATGCACATCCCCACTGATTGAGAAATATAAACACTGGCACCAACCCACATGGGTGTCCAGACACCTCCGGCAGGATCCAAATGATGACTAATTCTATATACAGCAAGCTGTCTGCTATCCAGCATGACCAAGGAAAGAGGT
This sequence comes from Phascolarctos cinereus, assembly GCF_003287225.1. Classification (NCBI taxonomy): domain Eukaryota; kingdom Metazoa; phylum Chordata; class Mammalia; order Diprotodontia; family Phascolarctidae; genus Phascolarctos; species Phascolarctos cinereus. The sequence continues at coordinate 548,974,742 of NW_027555847.1, read as the reverse complement.
GTTCCAAGAAGTACAATAAAGTATGCATAAGACTGATACCATATTGAAATATGATATCATTTTCACTCCATTTGTAAGACTTCTCAGGATCTTAGAGGGCCTGGGGAACATCATAGGATCATCAACTATCAGTGCCTCCTTGGAAAAATGGAAGTACCAATTAAGAGAGTTGTGTTGGTCACCGAGAAGAGAACTGAACTTGGATTGTATTTCTATTACCATCATATACACTATGTTTAGTCATTACCAGAATGTGATCTTTTATCCACTTCTGTTATTTGATTATGACAAAAACATTTACTCTGCTATGTACAGAGCACTATGCTAGATGATAGGAGAGACATGTAATTTCTCTGAATTAATATCTTATCTAAGACAGAGATATTATTATTATGGAACTCATAGTCTATTAGAGAGAAGATAAGTGACCACAGAATTTTTAACTCACTACATTACACAATTTACCAGAGTTTCTTGGGCTATATGGGGTTTAAGGGAGAGATCATTATCAGCCTGGGGTATCAGAGAAGGCTTCATGAAGGACGTAGTATTTGAGTTGTCTTTCAAAGGGCTTGGTAGGAAAAATTATTAAATGAGATAACATTACATGGAGATTAAGAATGTCTTATGTGCTGAAATTAGGGGCAGCTAGGTGGTGCAGTGGATAAGAGCACCTGACCTGGAGTCTAGGAGACTCATCTTTGTAAATTCAAATCCAGCCTCAGATACTTACTAGCTCTGTGACCCTGGGAGAATCACTTAACCCTGTTTGCCTCAGTTTCTTTAAGTATAAAATGAGCTGGAGAAGGAAATGGCAAACCACTCCAGTATCTTTTTCAAGAAAATCCCAAATGGGATCCCAAAGAGTTGGACACAACTGAAAAACAACTGAACAGTAACATGTGTTGTAATTAGAGGAACTCTTACCACACTGTCCTGAATAAAAATATCTTAACCACCAGAAAGCCACATTGCCTAAAATTTTATCAGTGAAAAATGCCTTTTTTTTTTGCTAAACCATAGTCTCTACAAAGTTCATCTATATAAAGATGCAAATACCTCTTTGATAACAAAATAAACTCATATCTGCCATATATATTTTTGTATGAATTGTTTTTATCAAATCTCATTCCTCCAACTCTCATAAGCTAAGATCAGGCTATGACACTTTTGATAAAGAAAGAGAGAAAGCAAATTTGGGAACTTGTGACAATGCCTAAGTGAAAGGCTTTGTAGGAAAGGGCAATAGACTTTTAGTTGATAGCTTAGCCTTCTCTGTTCAAAGTGAGGAATGTTCCTCCAATGATACTATAGGTTGAAAAAATTCGCTTTTATCACTTTCCCCCGAACACTTTCAACTTTTCTATGCCCTTCTTAATGTATAGTAGCACACTGCTTATTAGGAATCCATGAAGTTTCTTTAAAAAATTATACGAAGCAATGTTAAAACATGTGTCAGGAGGCAGCATGGCTTAGCAGATAGAGAGCTAGGTCTAGACTCAAGAAGACTTGACAAAAGCCAGGCAGCCAGACAAGGCTTCTAACATAGATTAGCTGTGTCATCAAAGGTAAGTCATTTAACCTCTCGTTTCTCTCATACAACTCTAAGTTGACAAAAAGAAGGAATTTTCACCCTGGAAGTTCCCTGAATTGATGAAATTATAGGCCTAGACCAAAAAGAGAAAAAGAACCCCCTCAGCCATGCGTCATTTCTTTCCTTTCATGTTGTGAGATGTCACAGGTTGCTGTTGAAATTCATTAGCTGTCAGGTGAAGTCTCACAGCCTGCTTGAAAATTGCAAAAGGATTAACATGTTTAATTTAAACCAGAGACAATCAAGGGAGGATTAATTATTTGGCTTTCAACAGGAAGTCACTGTTACATTAACTAATGTGAGGAAACAGAGGAAAACTGCTTCGAAGGAAAAAGAATAATGCCTTGCCAAAGTCATAATATGGTAGAAGTAATGAATGGCCAAAATATGAACAGAGGCTTAAGCAGTTACATGTTTATCAGACTTTTGAAGAAAATTGATCTTCATTATTACCCTATTATTTAATTATTATTCTTAATAATTGGAAAAGCAGATGATAACCACTGAATACTCAGAAGAAATCAAGTTATAATTGATAATGGAAGGTAAAGGCAATATTTACAATATATTTTGACATGATATCATCACTAATACTAATATTAGTACATTTGCAGTATTAGCCTACATAAGCAGCTGAAGCAAATTTCTACCCCAGAGGGGTACAAAATACGAGAAGAGAATACAAAATATGTTCACACTTATGTTTACAATTTATACTGCATTTCTCATTCAAGAGCTCATGGCACTATACACACATTGGTCTTAATATAAACAGTGACTTTTGATATTCTTGCTTCTGTTACATTTCACATCTTGCACACATCAATCAAAAATACATTTCAACACTCAACTGAAAAGATACCGGTGGATTTCAACATTTTTAATTAGATAGAAAATTTGCTACACAGGTGCATTGATGATAAAAATTCCCAGAAATTGTTCATCGGTTTGGCCCCAGTCACATTTTTTACTTAATAAATGTCAATTGCAAAACAGGAGGTAAGGTTTTCATGTAGAGAAGTATGCTCTCTGTGTATGCAAGGTAGAATTCAAATTCTGTACAAACTGTACCAAGTAAATCCCCAAAGTCAAAGATTTCAGAGATGGCTTGCAAGCTACTGAAAATTCCTCTTCAAAATCAGAAAAATCCTTATAATCCAGGTTACCTCAAAGCCAGTGAGTAAATCCTCCATTTGGGGGAGAATTTAAAGCCCAACCTTAGGTGAATATGTCCAAAAGAATAACTTGCCCAAAAATATTTGAGGGGAGAATTGAGATTTAAGTCAATTCCAGAAATAGTTTTTCAGTACCTCTGATGTTCTAGAAAGTGGGGAAAATACAAAATTGAGATAGAATGCCTTGCCTGCCCTCATGGAGCACTAAATCTCACCTGGGAATTCACCATATACTCAAATCACATGATACATCATAAGAGAGATACAAATAAAATTCTACCTGAGATCTAAAGTAAGAAAAAGTCATTACTTGGTAAGGAAAGGTTACCTAAAGGTGGGGACATTTGAGTTGGGTTTTAAAGATCAAACAGAGTTGCAGGAAGAGGCAAAGGTAAAAGAGAACTTTGAAGTCACAGTATGTGGCATAAATAGGGTATGTGGTGAGGACATCAGTAGTTCAGTTTGACTGAGGCATAAATTATTGGTTGGGCAATCATATGAGATATGACTACAAAGATGGAGTGTCATCATACCGAAAGCTAGAAGTTGACAATCATGGATGCCAGGCTGAGAAGTGTATCCTTAAGCTATAAAGGAGTTATTGAAGTTTATTGAGCACCGCAATGCCATGACCAAATCATTACATATCGAAAATAAGCCTGGCAGAAATGTGAATATTAGATTAGATATAGAAAGAGGAGTTATTCCTGTTATGTTATTTTTAATTTGCCAAACATTGACAAATATAATTATTTCCATATACAAAGAACAGAAAAAGAAGATTGCATGCAAAAAAAAACCGTCTTGTTTATCTGTACCTTTCTTAATTTCTTACTCTTCTGCTCATCATTTTAAAAATGTTTTGACTTTTCTTTATTCTATTTTTCTCATCACTCATTGCCTTCTCTACCTCCCACCTCAATCTTTCTTCCAAGTTAAAAAAAAAGTAACATAATAACAAATGTTCACAGTTAAGTGAAACATGTAGGTCTTGTTAAAAAAAAAACTCATGCTCAGTCTGTACCTTTGAGTCTTCCATCTCTCTGTCAAGCAATGGATAAAATGTTTCATCATCACTTCTCTGAATCAGTAGTTGACTATTGTATTGACCACAAATCTTCTTTTTCTTTATAATGTTGTGACTGTATAAATATTTTTGGTTCCACTAACTACACTTTGTATCAGTTCATATGTCATTCCAACTTTCTCTAAACCCATCCCTTTCATCATTTCTTATGGCATAATATAATTCCATTTGTATCCATATGTTAAAATTTGTTCCACCATTCTCCCAATTAATGGGATCCACTTTACTTGTATGTCTTTGCTACAATGAAAAGGGCTCCTATTTTTTTAAAGATGTATCTTTTTTCTCCTTCTTTGATCTTTTTGGTTTATAAGTCTAGAGGTAATAATGGGTCAAAGGGTATGCACAGTTTAGTGATTTTTATGGTGGTATAGTCCCAAATTACCTTTCAAAGTGGTTGGACCACTCATAGCTCCACCAAAAGTACATTAGTGTGACCATCTTCCCAAAGACTCTACAAAATTGTGATTATCCTTTTTTGTTATTTTTTCCCATCTGATCAACGTAACTTTTATTCTCTTTGCTCCCTATTCCTCTTTTGCAAAGAAGAAGACAAAGATGACAAAGGAATATGATGAATGCTAATAATCAAAAATTGGAGTATTATGCTTCAATTTTACTTTCCCTCTTGTCTTTCCCTTGGCCAAATACTTTTCCCTTTCAGTCACCTTTTGCAATCTACACTCAGAAGTTGAAATTTGTTTGGCTTAGGACCATTTCCTCCTTATACTAACTCCTTGAACACTTTTTTCTCCTTTCCCTGTTCCCATGTGCTTCCTTATCAATTTTGATATATTGTTCCACCAAATTCTGTGCGTATAGTTGCATGTTTAACCTTCTTTTTGAGGTTCAGATAAGAATAAGGTTCATGTGGTACCTTTTCACCTAAGTCTCTCCTCCATGTTTGAATATTCTTCTTCTCATTCACCTAATTATGAGAAATAGTAATTTCTACCTTTCTCCCTCTTTTTTTCACTAGTGTATTCCTTTTCCTCTCTATTCTTTTCTTTTATAACCATTAAGAAAGAATAGTTACACACATATCCCCACATATTCTATTGCTCTTATTTCATTTTCTCTGTGACAGTTGAAAACACTAAGGTTTCAGTCAAATGCATTTGCCATATCAAATTAATTTTTGCTCATGTTTAAATTTCAAAGATTCTACTCAGGTGGATATCTTCCATCATCAATATTTGAAAATCATCTATTCTATTAAAGGTTCATTTTTACTCTATAGGATTATACTCAGTTTTCAGGATAAATAATTCATGATGATAAGACTTTCTGTTTTGACCTTTTGGAATATCATATTCTAATATCGCCTTTCCTTCATTGCAGTATTTTGCCAAATCTTGTGTGATCCTACCTAGGGTTTCTTGGTACTTAAGCTCTACTTCTAGGTGCTATTGTAATTATAATATTATTAAAATTATACATAATATATAATCATAAATATATAACATTATTATTGTTAAAATATTGTAATTTTTTTCTTTGACTTGGAAACTCTGAACTTTGGCACTGAAATTCCAACACATTAATTTAGGGGTTTCTTTCAAATGGTGGTCAATGGATTCTTTCTGTCTTCACTTTGACCTTTTTTTCTAATTGATCTGGGCAGTTTACATTTTTATAGTATATATAGAAAGATGATATTTAGGTTTTTCTTTTGGCCATGGTTCTCAGTCCAATGATTTTTGTTTTTTCTTAGCCTTAGCCTGTTTCCCGGGTCAGTTGTCTTTGATAGGAGCTATCTTACATTCTCTACTATTTTTTCAACTTTTTTGTTTTCATCTACATTTTTTATTGTTTTGTGGAATCATTGTTATGTATATGAGGCGGTATTTGTTAATAAATGTATTGTACTCAGGACAATAAACTATATAATCTTTCACTTCCTTCAGAGATTAGTCAAATTTGAGGAAGAAAGCTTGGCTTGTAGTGAACATATAAGGTTATCTGACATGGATTCAAAGTACTATAGACTTACCTTCTTAGTGCATTATTAGTACCTCAGTGTATAGTGGCTTATTCAGTCCACACTGCATTATTCAGTTCACATTAAGTGCTAGCTGATACACACACACACACACACACACACACACACACACACACACACACACTGACTGCTTCATTGATTATTATTTTTATTTAAGTATATTTTAAGGTTAAAATTTTTGTTTTGACACAAAGGACACTCTGCTATAAATATCCAAATAAATACTTCTACAAAGTATGTTCTTCATGAACAGCTAATCAAAGCCACCTAACTTCATAATGGGTAATGAAACAAGCTGTCACTTTCCACTTTTGTAGTTTATTGTTAACCAAAAGGATAAAGAAATGGAAAAGAGAGAGAGAGAGAGAGAGTGGGGGGGGGAGGAAGGAGGAGAGAGAGAGAACAATATATTCCAAGCACTGTACTAAGTGCTGGGAATCTAAATACAAGAGAAAAGTAAGACATTCCCTATCCTCAAAAGTTTGCATTCTAATGACAGAACACAAACACACAAAAAGGAACTGAAAAGTGAGGGGGAAGGGAGGAAATATATGTATGGTGGAAAGATATGTCTGCAGAGTAAGAAGCAGAGATGGAAGGGAAGATAGTATGTCTGGAGGTTCTGGTAGAACTCACTAATTGCAGAAGTGGTGGGTTGGAGACATCTCTGCTGTGGCAGAGATGTAAGAGTCTGGAGAGTCAGAAAAAAATTCAGAGATGGGTATTTTTAAATTTTGATAGAATGATACTTAAGACCCAGAAGTTCTCACCACTTAAACATAATACAAATAGTTCAGCCATTACCCAATTTTTGGCAAGATCTTTTGTTTTCAAATTTTTATTATTACAAATAATACTGTGATGAACATTTTTGTCTATATAAGTCTTTTCTTGATGTCAATAACCTCATTGGAATACTGTCCCAGTAAGGGAATATCTGAGGTAAGAAGCAAGAACAATTAAGTAACTTTTCTTGCATAATTCCAGATTGTTTACCAGAAAGTGTGAATCAATTCACAGCTCTGCCAAAAGTGAATCAGTATGTCTTCCTTTCAACAGGTCCGAAACAATATTTTTTTCTCATCTTTTACAACCTTGCTAGCTTGATCATATGAGGTAATACTTTAGGGTTCATTTATATTTTTCTGATTACTATTGATTTTGATAATTTTCTTTTCAAATAGTCATTGGTAGTTTGTATTTCTCCTTTTGAATATTGTTGATTTATATTTTTTGACCTTTTATCTATTGGAGAATGGCTCTTGATTTTCTATATTTGTACCAATTACTTAGAAATATTGGATACCATATTTCCCCAGAAATATAATACTTAGTGCATTGCCATTTTTATTATATTTATGTGCCCCAACCAAAAACACTGAAGCCCTCCAATTATGTAGGTCATATTTTAGTTGTACAAATACTAACTTGTAGTTTATTTATGTCTTTTATCCATATCTGCAGGTTAACTCTGAGATACTTAATGCATTCTGAGTTATCTTAAATCAACATTCTCTTCCTATCTCTTCCACCTTGGTTTTGTTAATAATAAACAGAAAAGTTGATTTTATTTTTATTTGTTTTTAAATCTGATACTTGACTGTAATTATCTCAATTAATTTTTGGTTTATTCTCTAGGGTTCCTGAAGTAAATCATCTGATTGAACAAATAGAGCTCTTTTTGACATTATTTTTATTTACCAAGATTTATCCCTTCAAATTAAGTTTTTGTCTTATTGGTATAGACATTATTTCTAGCCTTATGCCAAATAATAGTGAAGAGAGCAGGCATTCTTGTATCACTCCATGACTTATTGGTTAACTGTCCAGTGTTTCTCCATTACAAAATATGCTGTCTTTGTTTAAAATAGATGATCATATTTAAACATAACCATATGATATTTGGCTTAAATTTTTATACTGATTTAATTATACAATCCATATTTTATTAATAGCAAGGTAATTTATTATGTTTATAATCTCCATGAGTTAACCACCCTTGAATTTCATATATAAACTCAATATCATCAACTGGGTGGCTTTTTATTTCATTAATTTTAGGTACATTATTGCTTCTTTCTGCTTTTTTGTTTAATATTAATTTTTAATTCTTTGCAGACTGTTCAACCTCATTTTTGTCACAAAATAAAAACATTAGTAAAATCCTTTGGCTTTGAAAAGCTGTGCCAAAGACAACCAGAAGAGATAATGAAATAGGAGGAAACAGTGCATCTCAGTTTCCCCTAGACATACTCCAATAAATATGTAAGAAGAGCTTCAGCTGGAGTAATGATCAGGTAATCTAAGGAGAAAACACACAAAAAGTCATCCCACAGGCATGTGACAAGGGCAGGAAATGTGTAACAGGGAAGGACTAGCAGTATGTCACTTGAATCACAAAGCCAAATCCATCAGGTTCCAATCAGGACAATTCTAGCAAGAGGGCAGAGTAAAAAATGGAATCCACTGATGCCTCAAAATGAAAACTCCCAGGAATGTTATAGCCAGAATCCTGAGCTTTCTAGTAATAGGAAAAAATACCACAAGCAATAAGAAAGAGTTCAAGTATTGAGGAATTAGAGGTGAGATCACATAGGATTTGAAGTTGTCACTATAAATAAGTAGAACTAATTGAATATGATATTCCAAAGACAAACAATATAGATTTATGACCAAGAATAATCTATCCAGAAAAAAGTAAGTATATGATACTACAGAGGGGAAAAAAATATATGTATGTATGTATGTATGTACATATATATAAATAAAATACATATATATCTAATAAAATAGAGGACTTCTAAGTATTTCTGATTAAATACATTCACAGCAATAAGGAGAAACAAAAATGTTAATTGCAAGTGATAACAATTCTTACTTTTGCTTAAAGAATACCAGAAAACAAAGGTATAAATGGAATGTGGTGAGTAGTATCTGTATAAAACAAAGGTCTAACATTGTGTGTAATGGAAATAAAGTAAAGGCTTTTCCAATAAGATCAGGGGCAAAACAGGAACATATATTACCAGCACTATTATTTGATATAGTGTAAGAAATGCTAGCTATAGCAACAAGACAAGAAAAAGATATTGAGGGAATAAGTATAGGCAAAGACCAAACAAAGTCTGCACTTTTTGCAGAAATTATAATGGCTTATTTAGATAACACAAGAGAGTCAACTAAAGAGTTAATTAAAAGAATAATGTTAACTTGTAGGATATAAGATAAATCCACATAAATCATCAGTATTTCTATATGTTACCAATAAAACCTAGAAGGAAGGAATAGAAAGAGAAATTCTATTTAAAATGACTATAGAGTGTATAAAATACTTAGGAGTCCACCTACGAAGACGTGAATGGGAACCATAGAAGTACAACTATAAAATACATTGTAGTAATAAAGACCAGTGTAAATAATTGGAGGAACATAAGTTGCTCATTGGTAGGGTGAGCAAATATAAAAATATTGTAATATTTCATAAATTAATTCAATGCCATTCCAATAAAACTTCTAAAGGATTAGTTTGGAGAAATAAGAATAAATAGTAGTAAAATTCATCTGGAGGAACGTGTCAAAGATCTCAAGGCAGATAATGAAAAAAATATATAATGTGAAAAGAAAGGCAACCTAACAGTAGCAAATCTTAAACTATACCACAAAGCAGTCATCATCAAAATGATTTAGTATTGGTCAAATAATAGATTGAAAAGTGGAATATATTAGGTATACATCATATGGACATAAATAAAATTGGCTTTCTGGTATTTGATAAATCTGAAGATGCCAGCTATTAGGACAGCCTCACTATTTGACAAAAATGGATGAAAAACTGGAAAGCATTCTAACTAGGCTTAAAGCAACACTGCATACCATCTACCAATAACATCAAAATGAATATGTGACTGAGATCTCATAAAAAATTAAGAGACACATAGAAGACTTTACTTTTAGATTTATGAACAAGGAAAGAATTCATGACTAAGAAAGAGATCAAGAGGATCACAGAAGATAAGATGAACAATTTTGATTACTTAAATAAAGCAATTACTAATGATTAGAAATATGGAAATTAAAGTAACTCTGAGCTTCTACTTCACACCTATCAGATTGGCAAATGACAGAAAAGAGAATACATGTTGGAAGTGATGCAGGAAAACAACTGTAATAATCAATTTGTGAAAAGCTGAATGAAGTATGGTATACAAATGTAATGTAATACTAAAATTCCATAAGAAATAATGACATGTCTGTTTCAGTGAAACTTCAGAATACTTATATAAACCAATGCAGAGTTAAGTGAGTAGAACCAGAACAGTTTATATAATAATAACCACATTATAAAATAAATAACTTTGAAAGACTTAACTTTGATCAACACAATTACCAACCAGGATTCTAGAGGAACAATGATATAGAAGACTACCTACCTCCATGAGAGGTGAGGGATGCAGAATGCAGAATAATATCCACATTTTTAGACATAGTCAATGGAGAATTTTTTTTTCTTTTTTTTTTTGTTTTTGCTTAACCACACAAGCTTGTTAACAAGGTCTTTCTTTTTCTTTTTTTTTATTGTTTGGGAGCAGGATAGATAGGAGACCAATAAAATAAATGTTTGCTAATTGACAAAATTATAAAGAAAAACAGGGCCTTGGCTTTCATGGGATTCTTGGTGCCATTAGAGGAGCACTGAAATTTCCAAAAAAATCCCACCTACTTTCCTCATTTTGCTAATCCCTGGGTCCAGTTCATTATCTATCTATAATAAATGAACACACTGGTGGACAAGCCCTATATGTCCTGCAACATTCAAATATAAGCAATAGACATTTTTTGTCACTTGATTTTCCTGTGTTGACAAGCAAAGCAAATTCTTTGGAATAATGACAGATGCCTTCCTGGAGGTTCTGAAATGTCCCAGTGCTTGATGTCATCAGCAGCATGATGTTATCCATAAACAAAAGCATCTGGAGGATGTCACCACCCCAGGGCATCCTTTAACATGGACCTTGAGCCAGATCTCCTCCATCTCAGTTGTGAACACTTTTGGCAACCACAAGTCTTCTTATTTTATGCCTCCTCTGTGCCTTACTTTCACTAGCATTTTGACTTAGACAAGTCACTTAGTTCCTCTACACCTCAGTTACATCACCAAGAAAATGGAGATATTAATATATGAACTACCTACACAGAGGCTCTTAAGGTAAATATGTTTTCTAAAACCTTGCATTGGTATGGAGATACAGATTGCTAATACTCCCATTATCACAAACTCTCTTTCCAAAGAGTGGTCCATTATAGTTTAGAAAGTATTTGTATTTGCATCTCTAAGTATTTCAACTATCAACCAACAATACAATACAGTTGGAGCTTAGTCCAAAGATAGAAAATGGATCAAACCATTTCACTGTCTAATATAACTAAAATATACTGGTTCTGGTGAATTCTATCAAGTCTTAATAAACTCTTTATCTGGTGATTTCTATCAAGTCTTAATAAACTCTTTATAATCAACTGTACCATTCTGATCACCTCTAAAATATGATTGTGGGCTAATTGAGTAAACACAGGTCAAACGCATTCTTGTTAAAGTGGAAATGATAAGATTTATTTTTACTATCTCTGTCAAAAAGGTGCTATGAACTAAGGACTTTTATGTAAAGGGCTATCATCATGTGAGCTATTGTTGTAATCAGCTTGGTTAATATAATTTGTATTTTTAGAGTTCAAGTCTAAAACTACTGTTAAAAAATCAGGTGGAGAATATAAGGGAAAGAATGCTTTCAGGGATTCTTTCATTCATTATATTTTAATTCCCAAGTACTTTGGACATAATAAGCATTTTATCAGTTCTGATTGATTGAAGAAGCTATCTTGATGGGTCTCCCCAAATGACTAGCAAGTGGTACTTTTGCCAGAGAGGCAAATAAAGGGAAAACTCATCTCTACTTGATCCCTAACATGTGTCCAGAAGGACTGAAATGAAGTTTTAAAAGGAAACACTATTTTTCTTTTAACATACCATTTTAATATTATTATTCTGTACAGATGTTTTTGTGGGTCCATTTAAGTCGTTATTTTGTTATTAGTTCTGCTATGGGGACTTAAAGTCATTTCTTTTGTGTAGAACAGCTAATGTTGGGTAGTATTAATAGGATAAAATTAGCCAAAGGGTTTTATTGGTTACTCAAATGCCATTAGTGAAGCCTCCAATAATAATGGATAGTTATTTATGGGCTTAAAACAGCTTCTCTCTACCTGGTCTCATCAAAACTAAGATTCAGGCTATGTTTATGTACAATCAGCAAAAATTCTGAAAAACAAGTATTATCCACTCTTTTTATTATCCAATTCTTCATTATTCATATGTATATTATCCATATTAGCAGGGGCCCTCTTCATAATGTATATAGAGATCACAACATAATCATTCAGCTAGGGAGTTTGGCAGTGGCAATTTTTTTAGAGCACATTGGCCATTCTCAGACCCATTTGACTGTGATTATGTAAGTTAACAAAAACTCTGAATGTCCAACATTTCCACAGCTACCTAAGAACTATGTAGTCCAACTATGCAGACTTTCAGTAAATGTCTATATTGCCTCTCTCTCAGTTTGGAAAGTCTGAAATCTGTCCTGTGATGATGATGATTATAATTGCAGTTCATATTTAAAAAAAGTTTTAAGGTTTTAAAAAGTGTTTTGCATTGATGATTTTATTCTATCCTCACAAAATTCCATGAAGTATTTTTTTATTATTTTATGATTATTATTATTATTATCATAATTATTTTATAGATGAGGAATCTGAAGCTCAGAAAGACTAACAGAATTGTCCAGGATCATATAACTGGGAAGTATCTAAAGCAACATTTGAACTCAGGTCTTCCAGAATCCAAGGTCAACACTCTATCCACTATGCCACCTCATATGATAAACAGATATGGAAGAAAACTCACATTTGGTTTTAATTATGGAAAGTATATTCAATGATGAGTGGGTCATTTTGATCATTCCCAGACTAAAAATGAAACTGGTGATATTTTCTCAAGAGCGGTAGGAATAAAAAAAACATGAATAGTAAGAGGAGAGGGCAAATAAAAGAAGGCAGTGGTCAGAACCAAAACAGATTTTCAAGGAGGGACAACATAAAAAGACAGAGAAAAAATAAACAAAAGAAGGTAAGATAAAGGGAAATGCAGTTAGTAAGCATAAATACGAATGTGAATGGGATGAACTTACCCATAAAATGGAAATGGATAACAGAATGAAGTAGAAACCATAATCTAACAATATGTTGTTTATAAGAAACGCACTTGAAACAAAGAGACACGCAGAGTTAAATAAAGGTTGGAGCAGAATCCATTATGCTTCAGGTGATATAAAAAAAAGGCAGATCATGATTTCACACAATGCGAAAGCAAAAATTGACCTAATTAAGTAGGATAAACAGGGAGAAGCCATATCTTGCTGAAAGGAATCATAGGTGAGGAAGTAATATCAAATACCAAACATATATGCACCAAATGGCAGAACATACAAATTCTTAAAGGAAAAATTGAATGAATTAAAGCAAGAAACAGACAGTAAAATTATACCAATGGGGTACCTCAATTTTCTTCTCTGAGAGCTAGATAAATCTAACCAAAAATAAATAAGAAAGACATCACAGAGATTAATAGAATCCTAGAAAGTTAAATATGGGGAAAAAACTGAATGGGAATAGAAAAGAGTACACCTTTTTCTCAGCTGTAAATGGCACCTTCACAAAAATTAACCATTCATTAGGGCACCAAAAACTCACAATCAAATATAGAAAAACAGAAATATTAAATGCAACCTTTTCAGGCCAGACCACATGACAATAAAAAGGACATTCAATGAAGGGACATGGAAGTATAGATTAAAAATTCACTGGAAACCAAATAATCTAATGCTAAAGAACAAGTAGGTCAATGAATAAATCATAGAAACACTCAATAATTTCATTAAAGAGAATGGCAATAATGGGACAACATTCCAAGTTTTGTGAGATGCAAACAGAGCAATACTTAAGGGGAAATTTATATCTTTAAATGTGTACTTCAATAAAAGAGAGAAGGAACAGATCAATGAAATGAGCATGCAACTAAGTAAAAAAAAACTATAAAAACCACAAATTTAGAATCTCCAATTAAAAACCAAAATGGAAATTCTGAAAGTCAACAGACATTAATAAAAAAAATCATTGAACTAATGAATCAAACTAGAAGCTAGTTTTATGGGAAAAAAATCAATAAAATAGATAAGCCATTGCTTAGTTTGATTTTTAAAAGAAAGGAAAAAAACCAAATTGCCAGTATAAAAAGATGAAAAGGATGAATGCACTACCAATGAAGAAGAAATTAAAACAATTATTAGGAGCTATTTTGCCAAATTATATGCCAGTAAAACTTACAATGTAAGTGAAATGGATGAATATTTACAAAAATATAAACTGCCCAAATGAATAGAAAAGGAGATAGAATAATTACATAACCCTATCTTGGAAAAATAAATTGAACATGGCATCAATGAGCTCCCTAAGAAAAAATTTCCAGGACCAGATGAATTTGCAAGTGATTTTACCAAATATTTAAGGAACAATTAATCCTGTTTCTTTGTAAACTATTTTAAAAAGTAGGTTTAAAAAAACAAGACCTCCTAAATTCCTCTTAAAACATAAACACAGTTTTGATACCTACACCAGGGAAAGCAAAACAGGGAAAGAAAACTATAGCCCAATTTTCTTAATGAATATTGATGCAAAATTTTTAAATAAAATACTAATTAGGAGAATACAGCAATATATCAAAGATCTAACACTATTAACAGGTGGGATTTATACCAGGAATATAGGGCTGATTCAACAACAAAAAACAACAAAAATTATGTGTGATTATATCTATTTATGCAGAAAAAGGCTTTTACAAAATGCAACACCCATTCCTATTAAAACACTAGAAAGCATAGGAATAAATGAAGTCTTAAAATAAGTAGAACATATCTAAAACCAAGAACAAGCATTACCTGTACTAGGGATAAACTTGAGGCCTTCCCAATAACATCAGAGGTGAAGCAAGGATGTCCATTATCACCACTATTATTTAATAGTGTAGTAAAAATGCTAACTATAGCAATAAGGCAAGAAAAAAGAATTGAAGGACTTTGAATCGACCATGAAGAAATAAAACTATCACTCTTTACAGAAAATGTCATGGTATACCTAGAACAGGGCTTCTTAAACTTTTTCCACTCACAACCCTTTTTCATGTTTTTGGCAGCATTGGCATTGTGTGGCCTGAGAGCATGTTCAGTGCAAAGTGTGCACATGTTGTGTTCAGAACCAAGGCTGCAGTGAAGTTGCACAATGCAACACAGGCAAGTGATGACAGAAACACCTCAGATTCATTACGTATTTGATTTTTAGTTCATTTTTGGTCATTGCACATTCAGAAACCTTTTACTGTTGCCAATTTTTTTGTGACACTATATGGGGTCACAACCCATGGTTTAAGAAGCCTTGACTTACAGAACCCTTGCAAATCAACTAAAAAGCTATTGAAACAATTAAAATTTTAGCAAAGTTGCAGGATATAAAACCCATATAAATCATCAGCATTCCTACATGCTACCCACAAGAGATAGAGAAATTCAATTTAAAACAACTACAGACTATATAAAATAATTGTGAGTCTACTTGCCAAAACAAACCCAGTGATTATATGAATATGATCACAAAATACTTTTCATGGGGGCAGTTAGGTGGTACAATGGATAGAGCACTGGCCCTGGAGTCAGGAGGACCTGAGCTCAAATACAGCCTCAGACACTTGACACTTACTAGCTGTGTGACCCTGGGCAAGTTACTTAATCTCATTGTCTAGCCAAAAAAAAAAAAGTACTTTTCATGTGAATAAAGATGGCTCCAATCAATTAGAAAAATATTAATTGCTCATGAGTAGGCTGAGATGATGTAATAAAAATGACAATTCCACTAAGTTAATTTACTTATTCAGTGCCATACCAATCAAACTACCAAAGAATTATTTTGTAGAACTAGAAAAATAATAACAAAATTCATCTGGAAAAACAAAAAATAAAAAATATCAAGGAAATCAATGGGAAAAAAATGAAAAAGAAGACAGCCTAGAAGTTCCAGGTTTCAAACTATATTATAGAGTTGTAATCACCAAAATAATTAAGTATTGGCTAAGAAATAGAGTGGTAGAACATTGGAATAGGTTCTGTGAATAATATACAGTAGTAAATGACAATAATAATCTCTTGTTTAATAAACCCAAATATCCAAGCTTTTAGGGTAAGAATTCAAGATCTTACAAAAATTGCTGGGAAAACTGGAAAGCAGTTTGTCAGAAACTAGGCATAGAACAACATCTAGCAGCATATACCAAGATAAGGTCAAAATTGATAAATGATTTAGACATAAAGTGTGACGTTACAGGTAAATCAGTGGAGCATGGGAAAATTTGTATATCAGATCTGTGGATAAAGGACGAGTTTATAACCAAACAAGAGATGTATGGGATCACAAGAAGTAAAACGTATGATTTCGATTACATGAAATTAAAAAGCTTTTATACAAACAAAACTAGTGTAGCCAATATTAGAAGGAAAACAGGAAATACAGGAGGTGGGTTTACTGTGTGTTTCTCTAATAAATTCCTCATTTCTCAAATATATAGGGAACTGAACCAAATTTATAAAAATAGGAGCCATTTACCAATTGTTAAATGGTCAAATGCTATGAACAGGCAATTTTCAGAAAAAGAAATCAAAGTTAACGTCAGTCACATGAAATAATGTTCCAA
This sequence comes from Phascolarctos cinereus, assembly GCF_003287225.1. Taxonomy (NCBI): domain Eukaryota; kingdom Metazoa; phylum Chordata; class Mammalia; order Diprotodontia; family Phascolarctidae; genus Phascolarctos; species Phascolarctos cinereus. The sequence goes on along the minus strand of NW_027555847.1, from coordinate 548,958,032 downwards.
ATCACTACTGATTAGAGAAATACAAATTAAAACAGCTCTTAGGTAGGTCCTCACATCTCTCAGATTGGCTAACATGACAGGAAGGAAAAATGAAAAATGCTGGAGAAATTATGCAAAAATGTAGATGCTAACGTGCTGTTGATGGAGTTTGTGAATAGTCCAGCCATTCTCGAGAACAATTTGTAACCACTCCCGAAGAACCATAAAACTGTCTATACCCTTTGACTCAGAAATGCCACTACTAGGTCTACATCTTAAAGAGTTGAAAGAAAATGGAAAAAGACATATTTGTTCAAAAATATTTATAGCAGCAATTTTTATGGCTTCAAAGATTTGGACATTTAGGGGATGGACATCAATTGGGGAATGGCTAAATAAACTGTTATAAGATTGTGATGGAATACTATTGTGCTTTAAGAAATGATAAACAGGAATGTGGGGATGATTTAGCATAAGAAAAACTATTAACATAATTGATTATATCAATAATAAAAGGTTTTTTTAAACAATCATATGATTGTATCAATAGATGTGGAAAAAGCTTTTGATAAAGCTCAACACTCAATTCTAGTTGAAAATACTTGAAAGTATTGTTATACATGGATTTTTCCTTAAATTGATAAAAAGCATTTGTCAAAACCATCAGCAAGCATTATTTGTAATGGAGATAAACTAGAGGCCTTCCCAGTAAGAACAGGTATGAAACAAGGCTGCCTATTGTCACCAATATTATTCAATACCATATTAGAAATCCTACCAATAGCAACAAGAGAAGAAAAAGAAATTGAAGGAATCTAAATATGGAATGAGGTGATAAAAGGATCTCCTTTTGCCAATGATATCATGACATTCTTGGAAAATCCCAAAGACTCAACTAAAAGGGTAGTTGAAATAATTAATAATTTTAGCAAAGTAGGATATAAAGGATTCCACATAAATCATCAGCATTCCCATATATCACAAGCAAAGCTTTGCAAGAATAAATAGTAAAATAAATAAATAAATAAAAACATTTAAAATAACTCTAGACAATATAAAATACCTGGGAGTATAACTGCCAAAACAAACCCAGGAACTATTTAACAAAATTATGAAAAGCTTTTTATACAGATAAAATTAGATTCAAATAATTGGAGGGATTAATTATTCATAGGTAGGCAGGGCCAATATAATAAAAATGATCATTTTATGTAAACTAATTTATATATTTAATGCCATCCCAATTAAATTACCAAAAGAGTTTACTGAATTAAAAAAAAATAAAAAAATTCATTTGAAAAAAAGTAAAGAATATCACAGGAAATAATAAACAAATGTATAAAGGGAGGAGGTTTAGTAGTACCAGATCTTAAACTGTATTATATAGCAATAATTATCAAAACTATTTGGTACTGGCTTAGAAATAGAAAGGCAGATTAATGTAATAGAGTAGACATACAATTTACAGAAGCAAATAGACATAATAACTTTGTATTTGACAAATGTAAAGACAAGACTTAAGGATAAGAATTCGTTATTTGGTAAAAATGAAAAACAGTAAGGCAGTAATTGGGCATGGACTAATATCTTATACCATTTACCAAAATAAAGTCAAAATGGATACATGACCTAGATATAAAGAGAGATTTTACAAGAAAATTAGAACACAGAACATATTGCTTATCAGACTGATGGATGGGTAAACAGTTTATTAATAAGTAGGAAACAGCAAAATTGGGTGTAAAATGGATAATTTCAATTACATTAAATTAAAAACAGTTTGTACAAATAAAATGAACATAGCCAAGATTAGAAGAAAAACAGAAAACTGGGAAAAATGTATACATAGTTTATCAGATAAAGGTCTCATATCTAAAATATATTAAAAACATTGTGAAATATATAAGAATATGAGTCATTCCTCAATTGATAAATGGTCAAAAGATATGAACAGCCAGTTTTCCAGTGAAGAAATCAAAACAGTTTTTAGTCATATAAAAATGCCATAAATTATTATTGATTAGAGAAATGCATATTAAAACAACCTTGAGATATCATTTCACACCGACTACATTGGCTAAAATAACAGGAGAGGAAAGTGAAAAATGTTGGAAGGATGTAGAAACATTAATACACTAATTCATTGTTTGTGGAATTGTGAAATGATCCAACTATTTTGGAAAACAATCTGGAATTATGCCCAAAGTGTTATTAAACTACCTGTACTCTTTTACCCAAGCAATACCTGGTCTATTTCCAAAGGTGATTATGTAAAAAGGAAAAAAATACATTCTAAAATGTTTATAGAAGCTCTCTTCGTGGTGGCAAAGAACTGGAAATTGCGGGGATGCCCATCAATTAAGGAATGGCTGAACAAGTTGTGGTATATGATTTTGATGAAGTAATACTGTGAAAGTGAAAAGTCTTTCACTACAGGTGAAAGATTTGCATGAAATAATGAAGAGCAAAATGAGCAGAACCAAAAGAATATTGTGTACAGTAACAGCAATACTTAAGAATGACTTTGAGCAAATAAGTATTTTGTATATTATAAATATTCAAATTAGCTATAAAGGACATGTGAAGAAAGATGCTTTCTGCATCCAGAAAAAACCACAAAATAGAAGTATGTATACAATAATTTTACATACATATACCTATTTGTATCTGATTGGTAGCCATTTCTGAGGTGGGGGTAAGAAGAGGAAAGGAAAAAAAAGAAAAAAAATTCACATCATAATTTTGTTGTATATTTGAAAGGAATAGCAAGTTATGCATAGTAGATTTGTAGTTTCATGTACAATCATCTTTTTATTATATTGTTATGGAAATGTTTGTTTTATTCCGTAAATTAAAAATGATTTTTTTAAAATGATGAACAGGGTGTTTTTAGAAAAACCTGGGAAGTCTTACAAGAACCAATCCAAAGTGGAGTGAGCAGAACCAGGGAACATTGTGCTCAGTAATAACAATATTGTAAGGATTATTAACAGTGAATGACTTAGTTGTTGTGATCAAAATAATGATCCAAGACAATTCCAAAGGACCCATGACAAAAAATGTTATCCACTTCCAGAGAGAGAACTAATGATTTCTGAGTGTAGATTAAAACATACTTTTTTTTTACTTTTTTAAATATTTTACTTGCTTGTGTGTGTGTATGTGTGTGTGTGTGTGTGTGTGTTTTGCAACATGGCTACTATGGAATTATGGCTTTTTATGATTTCACATGTATAATTGATGTCGTATTACTTACTTTCTCAAGGAAGGAGGAGGGATGGGAGGGAGGAAGAGAATTTGGAACTGATCAATTGTTTTACATGTAATTGGGAAATATTTATTGAAATAAAATAAAATACATTTAAAAAAGAAAATCATATAATTATAGATTTAGAACTGGAAGGGACCTTGAAGGTCATCAAGTCCAATGTACACGTGTTGCAAATGAGGAAATTGAAGTTTAAATAGATTAAGTGACTTACGTATCTATGATAGGATTTGAACAAGCCTTTTTTGGACTCTAAGCTTCAGTCCTCTCTACCTTTGAGTCACCTCTACATATTCTCCCTTCCTAAGACTTCTAAGCAATAACCACAAAGGACATTATGACTTCTAGGCAGAGAGAGTTAAAGAAATATTCATAACTGTTGCCAGGTATCCAGCAATAAAATTTTTAGACCTTGTAGAGTACCTACTCATAGAAATTATTTGTTTTATTCATTTATTTGCTGGGTCCAATTCTTAAGCACTATAAATTGAGTTATCAGGGGATGGAGAAGGGTATACAAATTTACTTTGACACCACCACCCCTCAACAGTACAGCAAAATTAGAAAACAATGGTCACAAATAGAAAGGGCCCTAATGAAACTGGATGTAAGGGGACAAGATTTCATGACTAAAGAAAGTATATACTGTAAAGAGATCCCATCAACTTCTTCAAAATTAAAATGAAGATTGATGGCAGTTTATGGCATATTTGAAACACGTTTCAACATCATGAGTTTGACATTTACTAACAAGCAGATGTTTAAAGTTGAAGCTTCTCCTTAATGTGAAATTCTGATAATAAAAGAAAAGTTTAATCGATTATAGAATTCAATCAAATGCATGTCTGCATTTTCAGACTTGTCTTGCTGTGTTTACTAAGTGGTAGATAATTATGCTAACCAAAGATATGTCTCCTTAGGGGCATGTCTCCAAGGGTCTTCTTGACTGACAATGATTATGCACAGTAATATGAGTTAAGCAAGATGTTGTGTAAAACCAAAAAAAATTCTAGTGTTTGATCATTTTCCTTGGTGTCCAGGGATGACTAAATATGGTTTAGTATGTTGTAAAATTAACCACACAGAAGAAATAAATTTTATCATTGAAATATTCATTAAAATTAGAATTACATTTAGTTAAATTTACTTCACAATACTTTTATTAAGGGTCTGTCACATCCAAAGCACTGCTCCTGGGTGTTGGAGACACAAAGAGAGTAAGGAAAAATTGAACCTGCTTTCAACACACTTCTATTCTAATGCTTCCCTATATGCCCAATTGGCTTCCCTTTTATAAGATTCAAATATGAAATTTTCTCCCTTTTAAATAAAATGTGTTTTACAAATTCTAAGGCACATGATCTTCAAAATAGCTATTATTTGTTGAGTTCTATGTTTGGCTAAGGACTGATTGTAATATATATCTCATCCTTCCAAGAGCAACTCAGGGCTCTTTTTTTATCCATTTCTTAACTTTCTCTTTTAAAAGGTTTCTCAAAGATAATATTATTTATGGGTCACCTATTCAAAAGGTCTATTTAATAACATTGTAATCTGGACTATATTTTTAGCTCTTTGTGAGATATATCAATTTTCCTATAGCACTCCAAAGAGCCCACTGGGCATTCGAACTCAAAGCTATTTTATTATAAGGCATATAATGAATAGGAAAATGAAAGATTATAATAGATGGTGCTCCTGATGCTAACACAGACCACAGTCCTATTGGATCCCTCCATAGCAGTTCAGGTCAGAGTCCCTACAAGTGCCAGTTGCCTAAATAAACTGTTGCTGTAGGTCTTTGGTACAGTTTGGATGAGATGATCTTAACCAAGTCCCTGTTTCTTGCTGACATGCTTTCACTGCTCCATTGGCATCCTTTCAGTGTGGTACTATATCTCCAGGTTCTGGCTTAGACACATCTGGTGAACTTTGATACTATCTTTTCCAAAAATTTTCTCCAACGGCTAGTTTTTTTTTTCTGTAAGGTGGACTGGTACCTTGATCTTCTGGCAATCAGAAACAAAAAAAAAATTCAAGCACAAAGGAGACACAGTCATGATTACCCAAGATATTGCAACCATTACCATAAAGGAGCTTGCAATATGATATTCCAGTAGGCAAAAGTTCTAGGTTTACTTCCAAGAATAAGTTACCCAGAAAAATTGAGTATAATTTTACAAGAGAAAAAAAAATGGATCCTTAATGAAATAGAAGACTTCCAAGTATTCCTGATAGAAAAAACAGAGCTGTGTGGAAACTTTGGAATATAAACACAGAAGTCAGTAACCATAAAAACATAAGCATGAGCCAGCAATCATCGGGACTAAACAATGATAAACTCTAATTCTAAAATAGGAATATGATACACATAACCCTTCAGAACTCTATCATAATCTGGTGTCATAGAGGGAGTCTAATTAGGCAGTAATCTTGGGAGTAGTTCTGTTATATATTGATTATCTTAAAAGAAGAATGGAAAGAGCAGTAAAGAGGAAGACCTGGGAAGAGAGAAAAGAGAGGAAGGGTAGGGAAAATCATCTCACATAATTGTGTATAAGTACAAGTCTATCTAACAAGAATGAAAGGGTGGAGGGTAGTAGGCTACACTTGAAACTCAACCTCATCTAAACTGGTTAAAAAAGGGAAAAAAAACATACACACATATAAACAGGTACAGAAATGGAATAAGAAAACAGGAAGGAAATGGGTTAAAGGAAATTGAGAAATAAGAGATTTAGGGAGGGATTAGTCATAAGCAAAACAAACTGAAATGCAGGTGGAAAATAAAAGTAAGAAAAAATCTAAAAGAATAGGATGAAAGGAAAAAATACAATTAATAATCAAAACTGTAAATGTAGATATGATAAATTCATCCATAAAATAGAAGAGGGCAACAGAATGGATCAGAAACCATAATTCAACAATATGTTGTTTACAAGAAATGCACTTGAAACAGAAGGATGCTGACAGTAATGGGAAAGGTTGGAAAGAGGGAGGTTTGGAGGGGAAGATGTGAATAGTTCGTCTGAACCTGATGACCCAAATTTATCAACGGAAGCTAAATGCTCTCATGCTCTCATTCTCTCATTCTATTAGCCATTTTTGTTCTGTCCCCTGTTGTCCTCAGGGATTATTCTTTTTGAAAGAGAAAACAAAAGCAATTATGAATTGAGTAGTTCTGTCTCCTCTATATTGTCTGTTACCATAGTTCTAAATATTCTATGAAGTGGTCTTCGCCTTTCTCTAATACTATTTTCTCCCCAAGGATAGTTAATTTTTAAAATCTTTTTGTTGGTCTCAGATTGCCTTCTGTTCATATGAAATCTCAATGCATTTTTTTCTTATTGAAGATCCAAAGAAGTAACTTGCCCATTGACATAGACTTATGTATAGCTAACAGATGATCTAGGACTTGAAACAAGTAAAATTAACTTCAAAAGTCTAGTAATCTTTGAGCTTCTTTATGCTATTGATGTGTCACAAACAGCTATTCTGTTAATAATTTTGACCATGTTACTCTCCTATTCAAAACTCCTATGGCTACCTGTTACCTCAAGGATCAAACAATTCCAGTTTTCTCAGCACTTTTTATTCATGATTTTTTTTTGACATAAACAATGTTAAGCAACTTATCCAGGTTCACACAGCCAGTAAGTGTCTGAGGCCAGATCTGAACTCAAGTTCTCTTGACTCCAGGGCGTGACTCTTTTTCTTAAACAAAATCTTTCCATCTCTGACTGTTGTATATTGGGGAGAGGTAATGTCACCTCTAGAATCAAATATAAAATCCTCTACTCAGCTTTTAAAGGCTTCTATAATCTAGATCCTTCCTACCTTCCCACTTTTACTGCAGCTTACTCTATACACACACACACACACACGCACACCCCTTCCAACCCCACACCTCCATACTCTGAGATCCAGTGACACTAGCCTCCTTGCTGTTCCTTACATACAACAATCCATTTCTCAAAAGCATTTTCACTGGCTGTCTCTCTCACTTGTAACTCTCTTCCTTTTCTTCCCTAACCTCCTAGATTCTCTGGCTTCCTTCAAAGCTTTGAGAAAGTTGCACCTTCCTCAAGAAGCCTTTCCCAATCCTTCTTTATTGTATGTAATGCCTTACCTCTAAAATTATCTCTAATATATCCTGTATATGAATATGTATATAATGTATATAAACACATATACATATGTATTTATATACAATATATGAAAACTATGTATACATATATACACATATGTACATACATATATGCATGTATTGTTGTTTTACATAGTTGCTTGCATGTTGTCTCATTAAGCTGTGAGCTATTTGAGAGCAAGGGCTGAATTTTGCATTTGCATCCCCAGGGTTTAGCACAATGCCTGGTACATAGAAGGTTCTTAATAAGTATTTGACTAACTGACTGTTGACAGAGTGAAAAAAAAGTTCAACCATTATTTCTTATCTAATTTTTCTTTATAATACTTGGTGTTTTCAGGCCTTTATCTGCTTTAGATGAGACTCAGTCATAATGTAGCTATAAAGCTATTTGAGTCTTTAGGAAGACAAATGCATATAACACATATGTAAATATAGGTGTTATGTATAATGTGTGCATATGTAAAAATACATTTGTCTTTTCACTTGTGCCTTGAACATTGTAATCATCTGAATAACATTTATATTATTTTTTTTATTGAGTGAAACACTGAAGGTTTACATGATAATAGCTAGAAACTCTGTTCTTCATAATTATTCTTTGAAATATTTCTCTAACATCAAACCAAAGGTGAGAAAGCACCCTAATGCACAGATGTAATGGATGTTCACTCATATTCTTTTTGAGACTTTGGAATCACTGTTGTCAAGGAACCTTAGGTAGGGTCCCTTAGTCTGTTTCATTATAGCCCTTGAATACTCCTGCCCAAAGAGGAGGTGACAGGAAGAAAATAATGCTGGATGACAGGAAGAGAAAAAAACAATTGATGTGTCATCAATAAGCTGTGCCTGCATCAAAGAAGCTAATGAAAAGTCAGGGATCAGGCTGAGGTCAGAAGTAATAACCAAAATCTCTCCCAAGATGGAGAGTTGGGCCAATAGATGCCTTTGGGCAAGGCTTCAATGGCTCACTTTTCCTTATGAGCGAGCAGTTGCCATGACTTTAAAGAAGTCAGGCCACCCAAAAACAAATCTAGCACCATTGGGGCCATCTCTTTCCTTTCCTCTGGCCAGATATCCTTAAAACACATGTTAAGAGTTTAATAAATGTTCAATTGATGAATAATTAGTATAACCCTATCTCATTCTCTGATCTTCAAGGGCTTGGAATATTTGGAATTTTTTTGGCATTAATTTTCCTCATGTCATAGTCCTATTTAAGGTAGAATCCAAAGCACAGATATGAGAAAGGCTGCTGAAACTGGTTTAGCCAACATCTTAGAAACTGGAAATCTGATTATCCAGAACTTCTATACATCCATAGCTATAACTAATAAGCATAATGACATCAGATCTTGGGCCACAGTAACATCCTAAAAATAATAATAGCTAGCATTAATACAGTATTTAAAGGTTTATAGGATACTTCCTGTGTATTGCCTCACTTGATACACCAGGTGATAGCTGTGGAACCCCATTTAACAGATAAGGAAACTGAGGTTGAGATTTACATAGGGTCACAATGGAGAAATCAGCAGTGGTTGCAGCACCTATTTTTTTAGAAAGAAAGTTTATATTTATTTAGCTCAGAAGGTTGCTCTGGGAAAGAGTCATCCTCTCAGATACAGTTTAGTTTCTTGGGAAAAGGTCACAAGAAGCGCTTGATTACAGAGGACCTCTAGGTTACTAACATCATTTTGGTGACTGCTCTGGGGAAATTAGCAATAGAGGACAACCAGGACTGGAGCAGATTATTGGCCATAAATTGTTGTCCATTGTCCTACAGGTTGTAGAAGTAGGAGCAAATTCCTTTTTGACTCCATATCTTCATGTACACTATGCCCTGATATTTTAGCATTTAGCATAGTATCTGAAATATAGTAGGTGCTTAATAAATATTTTTTGACTTATTGACTGGATATTTAAATTTTGAGGCAGTATGACAGTGGATAGGAAGCTGCCTTCGAAATAAGGAAGACTTGGGTTCAGGTCCGCCTTTGGCGTATCTTGGATTTGTGTCCCTGGGTAAAACCCTCAAAGCCTCAGTACACTTACCCTCTTGCCCACCACCATGAATGTCCCACCCATCTCACCCAACCCCAAGAATTTTCTATGACTATAAATGGAGGCAAAGGCATCAATCTTCATTGTTGGAGAAAGTTCCTCACCAGAATTGCCCACACTAAAGAAACCACAGGTCTGGTAAAAAAAACAAACAAAAGATATCTATATAACACCCTTAGGTTTGTAAAACATGTTACATGCACTATTTCCTTCAATCCCCACAGGAAATCAGTAAGTGCTGTAGACTTTGTTATCTCTGTTTTACAACTGAAGAAACCAGGCTCAGAGAGTTACACTCTGGGTGACTTAGCAATATGTGTCAAAAGTGGTATTTGAACCTGGGTTTCACCTCATTGCCTTTCCTATTAGAATCGTCTCCTTGAGGATGGGGATTTGCTTGTATTTGTGTGTAATACATAGTAAGTACTTCAATTCTTCTACCTATGGTCTATATATCTAGCTGAACTATTATGCTATCAGTAAACTACAATATTATCACTCTCCTTATAGGGACAATAATAAGGTCCTTACATTTCTCAATTCTCAATTAATAATTCCATTTCTCTATCAAAATAGAAGGAAGAATGTAAAGTAGTAAAGTTTGAGTTCCTAATTATCCAAACTTGGTACCAAAAGGCTGCACTCATATATATAGATATAGATACACACACACACATATACACATACATACATACACACATACATATATATCTATATAGTGTATGTATTCATTTATATAATAGCATCGCATATTATAGCATCATTTTCACAGCCACAGTACTTATCCAACTGAGATATTTGTAAAATACTTTACAAATCTTAAAACAATATTTAAATACTAGCTTTTTTTTCCTGGAAATGAGAACATAAAGGTCTAAGTCTTGGCTCTACCACTAACTAGCTGTGGAAATTAGGCACTTAACCATAAGTGTGCATAAAACGCTGGACCCAGGTATGGCTATGCTCTTAACTTCCCTAAATCTCAACCTTCACATCTGTAAAATGAGAATCACCAAACCACTTTGCCCCATAGGGCATTTTATGAGATAGCATATGGACAATCACTTTGTAAATTATAAATCTCTATACTTTGCCCCTGAGTCCCTAGACTAAGATTGGTATAGATATAGATATAGACATAGATATAGATATATACATGCATATGTATATGTGTATGTATATGTATATGTGATTTGACATTATCTTGTCTATAGTCTTATTTCTCAGAAACTTCTAGTATATGGCACAACTTCTTTGGTCATCCCTCTCAACCTTCTCACAACAGAATCACCTAGACCCTACCCCTGAGCCACCAGCCTAGAAATAGGTTTCCAGTCATATCCCAGTCACCTCAAGGGTACCCCACCTCGATTCTACACCCCCCCCAACTATGCATTGTCTTCTCCCATTAGAATGTAAGCTTCTTAGAGGCAACTAGGTGGCTCAGGGGATAGAGCACCAGCCCTGGAGTCAGAAGGACATGAGTTCAAATTTGGCCTCATTCATGTAACACTCACTAGCTTTGTGACTCTGGACAAGTCACTTCACTTCAATTGCCTCACAAAAAAAGAATGTAAGCTTCCTAAGGCCAGGGACTATTTTACTTGATTATAATTACCTCTCCAGCTCTTACTACAATAATAAGCACTTAGTAAAGTCCTTGTTAGTAATTCATTCATATTTGTTATCAGTTTTAAAAGTAACATAAGGTATGTGATTTGTTCATTATCCTTTGATAAGTATTGTATTTCCTAAACATATATTTGATGTATTTGGTTATTATTTTATGGGGTTTAAAATTAAATATAGTATATATTACAGTGCACTTATCACAGATTAAACTCTCTACCAGATTTATTAGTTTTTAGTATAGACAGAAAAAATAATACATTTCCCTCACTCATTGCAAACTCAAAACCATATTGAGTTTTGGGAAACCCTAAAGCCTCATTTTCCTGGAATTTGAGACCTCCCTTGATAAAAGAAGATTGAAATCTATCTCCCAAGAGGTCCCTCTTCAATCAGTGGAGTTTCCTTCTAGCACGTAAGGGCTAGCCATCTGAACTCTACTAGAGTAGAGTGTTGGGGATTTGCCTCAAGGCATAGAAATTTAGAAATTCCACAAAGATAACATTGTTTAAGAAGGTTATAACTTACGTTCCCTATCACTGAACTGAATTGCTCTTACTGACTACCTGTATTACTTTCACACTGTAAATTAAAAGTTGGTAGTTGGGCTTTTTTGTTTGTTTCCAGTAGCTTGCCCAAGTACCAATATTGCTGGTTATGAAGCCAACCCTCACTGTTTGCTTGTTCTTGATTATTGTTCAGTTTCTTAGTCATATCCAACTCTTCCTGACCCCATTTGGGGTTTTCTTGACAGAGATACTAGAGTGGTTTGTCATTTCCTTCTCCAGCTCATTTCTCAGTAAAGGAACTGAGGCAAACAAGGCTAAGTGACTTGTCCAGGGTCACATAGTCAGTGTTTGAGGCTGGATTTGAACTCAAGTACTCTTGACTCCAGTTCTTGATAATCCGTAACAAAGGCCAGGAGCCAACTATTCAAGGGTCCTTCTATGCAGAACCCTAGAGAAGGGTCACAGGTAGAAATTTTACACCTACAGAATTAGGATAGTATATAAATATTTGGGGAGCATGTAAAATGAAAAATGGGAGTATTAAAGAATTCCATTTTGACATTGGAGTCACCATAATGTAGCAATACTTCACTGCCTAGTTCTGAATGGCTATGGTCTCAGGCTTAAGTAACTGCTTTTTGTGTGTGCTTGTGTTTATATGTGTGTGCATGTTTAACCTCATTCCTTCTTTCCAAGAAGGTTCTAGTCAGATTCTATTTTAACTTTCCCAGCTGTCTTGACCTGGAAACCTTCTCTCAAAGGATCTTTCATCTAGTCCACAGCCTCTTGGCCAGAACCAACAAATTGAGAAGACTTTTAATGCCATTGATCTCTCCAGGCAAAGTCTTCCTTCCCTAGAGGCTTCCCAACCCCTACAGTGATTTGCAATGGTCTGTGACATCTTTTTCACACATGCAGAGACACAACAAAGCACAAGAAGACAGTAGGGCAAAGAGCTCTCATTAGGTAATCAGAAGCCCTTTCTTATGTTGCAGCCAAGTTTGTCAGGTTAGGAGGAAAAAATGGAAATGAAGGTGTCAGTGCTGCAGCTAGAGAGATTGGCATATAGAAGAGAAAGGTATGTGCTAGATCTGCAAGGAAATTTCCCTTAACCAACCTGAGAGTAAGTTGAAATAAGATCTTGAGCAGTGAAAGAAGAAAGGAGAACTATTAAATAATGTAAAAGATAACCTTAAAAGTTACAGGAAGATTAACCTCCCTATTCTCTGCCCCTACCATCTCATACACACACACACATGCACACAACACACTCATACACTCCTCAGGTGTTTTGTGCTTGTTGACATGAACATAGGGGGCCACAGTAACATCTTAGAGTTTTTGTCTATACTCATAAAATACTAGAGCTAAAAGTCACCTTAAGCCTCAAGTGCAGAAAATCTCTACCCATTCTTTAAAGCCCAACTCCAACATAGCTTCCTCCAGACTTTCCAGATTCCTCTCCTCATTAATGATGTAACCTTCATCATCTCAGCCTCATGTACTCATGTAGAATTTTGTCTTTTAACTCTTTAATGAATTTATTCTGTGAGAGAGGCAGCAGGTAGGTGACAATGAAGAGAACACTAGGATCAGAGAACTCCAAGTTCACACCCTACCTCAAATCCTTACTGGCTGAGTGACCCTGGGTAATTCATTTAATGTTTCAGCCTCTTTCTCATACATAAAATGGAGATAAAGGTAGCACCAACCTCACTGGGTTATTGTGAGGATCAAATGAGAAAACATATGAGTGAAGAGCTTTGTAAACCTTAAGGTACTATAAAAATGCTAATTATTACCATTTCATTATGAAAGTGGTATGGAGTACACAGAGAATTTGCTGCTGGAGCAATAGTTCCCACACTTTGGTCATTTTCTTGCATTCTTCAACCTAGAGAAAAGGAGATTGTCACTTCATTTGATTTCTTAATTGATTAACCAGTTAGGGAGACTAGTATATGATTCAGCCACCAGGTGGCACTACCCTCAAACCACCATTCTAGTGAGTCTATTGCTTGTGTTCCGGCCCCCTCAAAATTAGCAATATTACTACTGCTAAATAGAGGGTTGTTGTTTAGCCGTTTTCCAGTGCCTGACTCTTCATGACCCTATTTGGGATTTTTTTAGCAAAGATACAAGAATGATTTGCTATTTTCCTTCTCCAGTTCATTTTAGAGGGAACCAAAGCAAAAAGGGATTAAGTGACTTGCCCAAGGCCGCACAGCTGGTGTCTGTAGTTCAAGAAGCCAACTCAAGATGAGTCTTCCTGACTCCAATCCTGGCACTCTATGCACTTTGCTACCTATTTGCCCTAAATAGAGGGTATTTTCAAGTTCTTAAACTGATTCTCCTTCTCCATGCTACAGCCTTTCAACTATAAAGCTAATGTGTCCCCCATGAATCCTCTTCTCCAAGATAAACATTCCCGGATTCTCCAACTGGTCTCCAAATAACATGGATTTGAGCTCTTCCATCACCCTAGTTGCCCTTCTCTGGATTCTCTCTAGTTAATTAATGTCCTTCTTTAACTGTGACATCCAGAAATGTACACAGTCCTCTGAATGAGGTCTGCAAATGATAGAGTGAAAATACTACCTCCTTATTTTTGGGAGCTATGACTGTCTAAAGTCAATACAAGATCATTTTAGCTTTTGGGGCTGCCGCATCACACTGCTGACCCATATTGAGCTTGCAGTCCATTAATATCCCCAGATCTTTTTTAGAACACCTGTTAACTATATTTGCCCCATCTTATACCTTCAAAAAGGATTTTTTGTACCCAAGTGCATAATTTTACAAATATCCCTGTTGAATTTTATCTTAATGTATTCATCCCAATATTATGCCTTATAAAATCCATTTGAATGCTGACTCTGTCATCCAGTATGTGGACTACCTCTCCCAACTTGGTGATACCTACAAATAGGATGAGCATATCATGTATGCATTCCTGTATTCAAGTCACTGATAAATAGCACAGAACCAGACAGAGATCCTTGGAGTCTGAACCCATGTGATTATATGATCGTCTCACCCATATCTTTTCATTTTCTCCGCAAGAATAGTATGTGATACTTTGCCAGAAGATCATCTAAAATCTACTTAAACTGCATCCAATCATTGCCCTCATCTATGACTTCAGGAATCCTGTCCAAAAGGGAAATGAAGCTAGTTTGGCACAACCTATTCTTGACTAATCCCTGCTGACTTCTTACCACTTACCTAACTTGATGGCTTACTCATCACTATTTTAATAATATATTCCAGAATTTTCCCAGAAATCAAAGTTAAGCTCACTGGCCTATATTTTGCAGACTCTGTCCTCTTTTGTTTTCTGAAATTCCAGACACTTAACCTTCTCTAGCCCTGTAATACTTCTTCTATTTTCTAAGATCTTTTAAATATCACTGACAATGTCTTAACATTTCATTAAGCATTGGCAAAGTCACAGCGTATGAACTACTTCTACCTATGTTGTTGTTCAATTGTTTTAGTCATATTCAACTCTTTGTGACCCTACTTGGGGGTTTTCTTGGCAAAGATACAGGAGTAATTCGCCATTTCCTTCTGCAGATCATTTTATAGATGAGGAACTAAGGTAAATAGGATTAAGTGATTTGCCCAGGGTCATACAACTGGTAAGTGCCTGAGGCCAGACTCCACCTATGAAGATGAACAACTCTTTTATAATTTATAGTCTTAGAAAGTTGACTGTGGTACCAACAGGTTAAGTGACTTGCCCAGGATCATACAGTCAGTACGTAGTAAAGGCAGGAGTTGAATCTAAGTCTTCCTGAACGCAAGTCTAGCCCTCTATCCACTACTTTACCTTGCCTCAATCTAGGCTGGTGTCTTATCTCTGTATTAGATTGTAACCTCTTGAGGACAGACATTCCTTATGCAAACTCTATACCTCTCCCAGCACCTGGCACGGTGCCAGTCATACAGACAGTATTTATTAAATGTTTGTATTTTATGATACTGTATTGTAGAGGACTATGATGACACTAAGTCTAAGGACACAGCTTTTATTTCCAGATTACAAGAAGCTTGGGGGTAGAATGAAATGATTGTCTTTAACCACCAAGGCCACTACCGTTTGTTCAAACAGGCTACTCTCAGATGCCAGAAAATAAAAGTACATTTTCACCGAGAGAAAATAGCAGACTGATCTTTAAGAGGTAACCCTGGGACAGCTAGGTGGCTCAGTGGATAGAGCACTGGCCCTGAAGTCAGGAGGGCCTGAGTTCAAATCTGACCTCAGACCAAACACTTGACACTTACTAGCTGTGTGACCCTGGGCAAGTTACTTAACCCCTATTGCCTAAAAAAAAAAAAAAGAGGTAACCCTGCCGGTCAAAGCCTAATGGTAGAGTAGGGGCTAACTTTTTTTCTCCTCAAGGCCTACTCATTGTAGTGATCACAGATGATTCCTACTTTCAAAGTCATCAGCCTGACACCTTAGGAACACTGCATTTTGAGGTTTTTTTTTTAAAGTAGCTATGTCTCAAAAGTACCACTAGTTTTTCTAAGGGAAAGACTAATTCTGAACATTGTCCCACAGAAAACTTTATGTAGTATGCAGGTCGATCTTAAAATCTCATGCATGCAGGTGTTCGCTTTTCCTGGGTCACATCGGTGTGCAGCAGCCATCAATAACAATTGCTGATAACTTAGTCCCTCTTGAAGCACACTTGGGAGCTGTCCGCATGACACACACCAAATATCTAAGGAGGCATCACACGGTGGTGATGACGGCATGAGAAAAAATAAACTCCATCTAAGTGTGGCATGGAAACTACTGTGCTCTATAATATTCCAGGAGATATTTTTAAATAAATTATTTAATTAGTGTTTACTTTTCTTTCCTTTCACATAGCCACTGTGCAGTTCCTGATCATTTAACAGCAGCTAGACTACTGCATATGTCCTTGGAGCCAGGAAGCTCTAGATCCAGGTCTTTCCTCTGCCATGTCCTGGTTCTGTAACCCTAGGCATGTCACTTTACTTCTCATTTCACTCTCTAGGCAATTCTGTAAGACTAGAAGTTGCAGACAAGATGACAACCTGTACTAATAGAAGTTTGCTCATCTGAGAATTACTTATATTTTTAAAATTTATGTTATTATTTTTAATTCATGGAATTAAACAAGCCATTCTGTAACATATTATAATTTAAAAGATGATTGCACATGAAACTGCAAATCAATTTTGTGCAACTTGCTATTCCTTTTAAATATATAATAAAATTATCATGTAAATTTCTTTTTTTTCTTCCCATTCCCCCAACTTGCCCTAGAGATGGTTATCATTAGACACGTATGCCTTTTACACACACACATATATATATATATATATATATGTGTGTGTGTGTGTGTGTATGTGTGTGTATATATATATATGCATATATGTATATATATATAATTATTCTATATGTACTTCTAGTTATCAGAATTCCTTATATTAATTAAAACACAGGTCTGGTCCCAATTGCATCAGTTTCTTTGTAGTTCTCTCCCTATCTCAAGTCCATCTTCTCTTAGATTAGCCCTCCATATAGCTACTAAAGTGATATTCCAAAGCACAAGTTAGTTAAACCATGTCACATCCTTGCTTGAAAAAATATCCAGCAACTTTTTATTGCCTCTAGAATAAAATACAGGCTCATTTCTTTGACATCTGAAGTCTTTCATGACGTAGCTCCAACCTACCTTTGCTTATATCTTATTCTATCTTACTCCTTAGCGTTATTATATTACTCCTATTAGCTTTATTATGCCTTACTACCCTTAATGTACTCTTCATTCCAGCCAAACTGACCTATTTACTATAACTTGTATATGAAGTTACATTTTCAATCTCCAAGACTTTGCCGAGGCTATATCCCTCATGCCTGGTATAGACTCTCTGCTCATCTCTACCTCTTGGAATTCCTAGTTCACTTCAAAACCCATCTCAAGTGCTATTTACTACATGAGACCTTTCTTGGTCCCCTTAGCTTCTAGCCCTCTCCACTCAAATTATTTTGATTTTGCTATGTATGTGTTTTGTATTGATTTATATGTGTACATGCTGTTTTCCCTAATATAAGTAGGCTCCTTGAAGACAACGGCCATTTTAAGTTTGGGTTTTGTATTCCCAGTGCCTGGCATAGGGCTGGCATATATACAGAGGGCAGTTAATAATAGTTGCTGATTGATTTATTGAAATGATCATTGGCCTAGATTTTCACTCCTGATTAACACGCCCTTCATATCCATCTTATTGATTAGTACATGTCTACATCTACTGGACAAATCAGATTTTCAAAATATACCTTTCTAAACATACTATCTCATGATATATGTAAATACAGAAACACAATTGTAGTATATTCTGTGTGTGTGGGCATGTAGTATACAGACTGATGGATTTGGAGTGAGGAAAACTCAAGTGGAAATATCAAATCAAATATCACCAGTGTGACCATAGATTAGTTGCTTAAGCTTTGGGCTTTATGAAATTTCGGGAGAGTTTTCAAATTGCATAATTTATGTTCAGTTTTCTCTTCACTCACACAGTTACCAGCTTAGTTCAAGACCCCTTCATTTTTCACCTGGACAATTACAAAACAAGAGGGCACATAGGATAGTGAATATAAAATTAGCCTTATAGTCAGAAAGACCTAGGTTCAAGTGGGTAGATAAGACAAAGCTCTCAAGTCTGGCCTTTGACAACACCTCTATTGTTGTTAAGTCATATTCAACTCTTTGTGACCCTATTTGGGGTTCTCTTAGCAAAGATATTGAAGTGGTTTGCCATTTCCTTCTCCAGCCCATTTTACAGATGAGGAAACTGAGGCAACCATGGTTAAATGACTTGCCCAGGGTCACACAGCTAGTAAGTGTGTGAGACTGGATTTGAACTCAGGTTTTCCTGATCTCAGACAAGAAGCTCTAACCACCTAGCTGCTTCCCTGTACTCCAGGCATTTCTCTAAGACTTTAAGCAGCAGTCAAGGAGCTGACTTGGATTTCACAATGGGGTTTCTTCATCAGGGATTTCCTAACAGGTCCATTATCTCTATTTATCACTACTATCACATTAGCCTTCTACCTGATCTCCCTTCCTCAAGTCTAAGCCTCAATTACATCATTTGAGGTAAGTGAGGAGGAGGAGGGAATAATAGCATCTACCTCACAAAGTTATGGTGAGGATAAAGTGAGATAACATCTGTAAAGCACTTTGCGAATCTTGGACCCAGTTACTATTACTGCTGCTGTTGCTGCTGCTGCTGCTGCTGCTGCTGCTCCTCCTCCTCCTCCTTTTACTACTACTACTACTACCACTACTACCACTAGTACTACTGCTGTTGCTGCTGCTGCTCCTACTGCTGCAATTCTTGCCATAGTTGGCATTCTGCTTAACTGTCATTTTCATTTTGTGATTCAGTCCTAGATTTTGTTATACAGCAGTGAGACTTAGAATGTCACTCCTTCTGAAGAGCTAAAGCTGAATGTGATACAGAGATTAATGGAGAGGTACATGGTGGGAGTGAAGAGGAAACTAGTAACTGAAGAAGGAATGAAGGGTTCTGTCAAGGAATTGCAATAATAGTAATAATAACAGCCAACATTTATATAGCACTTATTATGCACCAGGCACTTTATAATTATTATCTCTTTTGATCCTCATGACAAACCTGGGAGGTAGGTGCTTTATTATCTCAACTCTACAGATGAGAAAGCTGAAGGAAACAGAGGTTAAGTGACTTGGTCAGGGTCACAGAGCTAGTAAGTGTCTAAGGCCAGATTTGAATTCAGGTTTTCCTAACACCAGACCCAATATCCTATCCACTGTACCACCTACCTGTCTAGTACTACACTGGTTACATGAAGAGAAGATGGGATGGTTATGTGGTGAGAGTGAGTAATGACAAATGGACAATCAGTCCATGGCAACCTTGTAATGTGGTGGTGCCCTTGTAATGATGGGAGAAAGTGAGGAGGACCTCCAGACATTGGGTGGATGTCCTCTGGTGAGCTTATTAGAAGACATCAGCAGAAGCCACACAGAAGGGGCAGGCGTGGATGGATTGTATGGTTGGGGGGGAACTGGATTCATTGAGGTCCATCTAAGTGTTCAAGAGTCTTGGGTGTAATTTGGCAAAAAGAAACTTTTCAAAGGTTGCTTGAACTGCTTCAGTCCATATTAATTTTTTAAACTGATAGCAATTGGTGAATGTTCACCAGCATTACATATTATATACTTGCTCAGTACACAATATGGTGCAACCAAAACTTGGTTTTGTAGCTCAGGGTTAGTGAGAGTTTTTCACATCAAATGAGATGATATATGCAAAGTGGTTTGCCAACATCAGTGCTTTATTATCTTAGTCATCATCATTGCCATCTTCACCTAGCACACAGCTCTCCAACTCCATCTTACTCTACTTCCTCAGCTTCACCTCTGACACTCAAGTCTCCACCCTGAAGCCCTTTATTCTTCCTGATTTGTGAGAATTCTACACGTTCAGTCCAACCCAGTCCCAGTATATTGTTCTCTGGTTAGGCAATAAATATTTATTAAGCATCTACTGTGTACAGGCTCTGTGCTAAGCACCAGGGATATAAAAAAAAAAAGGTAAAAGAGTCCCAAAGCGGGGGGGGGGGAAGCTAGGTGGTATAGTGGATCAAGCACCAGCCCTGGAGATAGGAGAACCTGAGTTCAAATCCGGACTCAGACACATAACCCTCACTAGCTGTGTGACTCTGACTCTGGGCAAGTCACTTAACCCCAAGTGCCTCACCAAAAAAAAACAAAAAAAAGTCCCTAGGGCTGCTGAGTGGTGCCAGCGGAGTCAGAAACACTTATCTTCCTGAGTTCAAATCTGGCCTCAGACACCTACTAGCTAGGTGACCCTGGGCAAGTCACTTAATCATGTTTGTTTCAGTTCCTCATCTATAAAATGAGCTGGAGAAGAAAATGGAAAATCGCTTAAGTATCTTTGCCAAGAAAACTCTAAATGGGATTACAAAGAGTCAGACAAGACCGAAACAACTGAACAACAACAAAATACAGTCCTTACCCTCAGGAGCAAAATACAACATATGAGAGGGTAAAAGCAGGAAAAGGGAACAGGGTAAAGTTCCAAAGGGAGGGCACCAGGCCCAGGCATGATTAAGTCCTCCAGGAAATAATCAGTGTTGGCGGCTGTCCTGAACACTCTCTTTAAATGGAGGATGTGGGAGTTGCTCTCTGATGTCTAACCTCTGCCCTCTCCAATGCGAAGGAGGGAAAGACCCCAGCAGAAGTCTATGGAGGAAGTGTTAGTTTCAGTGTTGATGTGATCTCTCAGGATAATGAATTTCTAGAGATTTTATAAAGTCCTCATTATGAAGAGATTGGCTAGGTGGGAATTGAACCCAGTTATCTTCATACTATGTCTAATCCCACCCTACCTCTATTTTCTAGCTCTGGGAGCAGTAATCAAATTAACACTACCATCCATTCCTGTAAAGGGTATGCAAACCAATTGCTCTATGGCCCTACTTACTATTTGTGCTATGAATTCTCAGATCTCCCTGGCTATCTTTTCCTAAATGCGTCTTTGAGCACTAGGATGATCTTGTTTTTCATATTTGTATCTCCAACAGTTAGCACAGTTATTGATATATAATGAGTACTTAATAAATATGTTTTCATTCACTCATTTATAGAAGCACATAGAAATGTAAATACTCAACTTCCCCCAAATCAGTGTAAAAAACATAGTATTAAGCTGAGGGCAATCCTGCTTTCTTTGGACACCCCCTACCCCAAGATAAAGAAACTGCTTTCTAGCCATCTGCAAAGTGGAGGTCTCCTGGCTGAAAAATGAAAAGACTTTTGTTGCTGGTAAATATGCAACATGGTGATGATATAATATAATACAGATCTCTTTCTAAAGGGATACAATTTCACTACTCCAGACAGAATGCAGAGGAGGCTCAAGGGCACATATGACAATTAAATGACAGGATTTGTGGGTGATTGGTTCTTTTGTGTCAACCAAAGCTGAAAATATAAAACTTTGTACATTGAGATAGTAGCATCATTCCAGGTTCTTGTTATGTTTTCCATTTTTTGATATGAAAAGTTTTTAATGAAAGGAGAACAAGAAGAAGATTAAAAGGGAACAGAATGGAAATTTTTCTTGCTTTTTTCTGGGGAATAATATGTAGTCTAAAGATTATGAATGAAACAGACATTTGCTGTAAGGATGATCCCTGGTTATTAAAAGAAGAGGCTAAAGATATTGGCAAAGACAGAAGCTTCTAGTAAGGGAACAGAGCCAAGAAGTAGTCAGTTGCCTGAGTCTGTCCCTCTTGGAATAAGCAGTATTAAAAAGTGTAATATCTCTAGTGGGTCTTGCTGCAGTTTGATATTATTTAACTGCAAAAACTCAGGGCGAAGTTTCACCACTATTTCCTATGTGGTCAATAGGGTTTGCCCTCTATAGAAATCTAAAATGTAAAAGATGTAGGGGAAATCCTGATACTTCTGATATGGTTTAGTAGTGGGAGACCTAGATTCTACTTTTCCTTGCCTTTGGTTTACTCTAAAACTTTGGGTAATTCACTTTACCTCCCTGAAGCTCCCTTTTTCATCAAAAATACTAGGATGGTAAAGGTAACCTATCAGATGGGGTTTAAGGCTAAAATGAGAACATAGATATTAAAGGTGCTCTAAAATATGATCATGCTAAAAACATGCCACATCATATTAAACTAAATCAAACATAATTTTCTTCAAATATTGAAATAACTTAAAGCCCTGAGAAGAGCATTGGATTTAGAGTCATAGGAGTTGAATTTGAATTCCAGATCTGCTAACTTACTAGCTAGGTGACCTTGACAAGTCATCTAATAACCTTGGATGGAGTCCTTCAATGATTTGGGTCTTTTTTTCCTCATCTATAAAATGAGAAAGTTGAACTGATTGGATTCTGTGATTTAGCTCTAAATCCTTTTCTTCCCTGCTCAACTTCTCCATCCGCAATTTCCCCTTCTGCCATATCCCACCAAACAACATAAGACCCAGAATACTACCAGTGAAGGTCAAATTTAAAATCATACATCTAGAAATAGAAGGACCCTTGGAGGCCATCCAGTCCAACTCCCTTAATTCACAGATGAGAAAACTAAGGTCCTTGGTTAGGTTCTTGGTTAATTAATCTAGGTTAATTATTGGAAGTGACATTTGAACCCAAGTCCTCTGACTGATGAATCAATACTCTTTCCTCTGTACCCTGCTGCTTCCCAAAGTGCATTGTGAGTTATATTCAGTCTCGCAGATTAAGATGTCAATTGAGAGCTTCACAGTATTATGTTATCAATACAAGTCAGGAAAGGTAAAGAGTAAATGGATTGTCAACTGGGAAGAGTTATTTGGAAACCAAGCAAAGTGGCTGAGTATAAATCCAAATCAAGAGTAGGATTCTAGATGTCTACATGATAGAGTCAATACTTGCTCGTATTAGACATACTACCAATTTCCATGTAAAGTCTGAAGAAAGTCTGATCTAATTTTTAGAATCAACCTCCATTAACTTTGAGGTTAATCTTTTAGTTATTGATTTTCCTCTCTTTTGTTGGTTCGTACTCTTCTCCCCACCCCCAAAGTGGTATGTGTATATATTTAACATGTGTGTAAAGATATATGGATAGAAATGATAGATAGATAGATAGATAGATAGATAGATAGATAGATAGATAGATAGATAGATAGATAAGTAGGTAGGTAGGTAGGTAGATCCCAACTGCCTTTTCTTCTTTCTACATTCTCTGTCTGAGTAATTTCGTTTATTCCTGCAGCTTCGTGTAACACCTCTATTCCAATCACTCTCAAATCTATATCTCCAGAAAAAAAAAATAAAAAGAAATCCTCCTCCATGAATTCTAAATTTACACACTCCACTTCCTGCTGAATGTACTCTAGCACTATGTACCTGCCTTCTATGTACCAGAGATAACCAAAAGCCAGGAATTGAATATTAAATGAAATCCTGCCAAATGACCTGCATCAGACCCTCATGTGTGGTCTTGTTTGGGGCATCTGTGTCTCATTTAAAGAGATTATAAGCAAAACAGGGAGTCTGCATACTGGTTAGTAGGCAAAAGCAGACTCTTCCCCCCTTTCTGTCCCTCAAAAGTAAAAAGAGTTCACTCACAAATAAAAACCTCACAATATTTTGCAGCCTAACGTAATTAAAAGAAGAGCAAAAGAGCCTCTTGTGTTAACCTGCATTAGAAAATGTCCACATTTAGCTATATACATTCTGCAAAAGGAAAGGGTTACATTGGTCACTCCCAGGTTTGACATAGACATACCACCACCCACACTCACAGTGAAGCCTTTCTCCCAGGGTGATGTCTTGTAGAACTCCATGCATGCAGTCTGTACGGATGGACAGCATTTTTCATATAACAGATCAATGGGTTCCCACTGCCCAAGCTAGAGCATGGAGACAGTAATTCAATGGAGAGTTTCTGCAAAAGGCTCAGGCTGCCTCCTCTGGTTCTTGATCACATCATAAAGACAAAACTGAATTACAGCCAGGTATTTAATTACGATTAAATGTATTATTCTGTCAAGCAAATAGAGTAAGCTTTATGGGACACTATGGAGGGAAAAGAAAGCCAGAAGGCTTCCTGCCTAGTTTAATAATAACAATAATAGCTAACATTCCTACTGCACTTCAAAGTTTAAAACATAATTTACTTATTTCATCTCATTTGATTCTCACAACTCTGTGAGATAGGTACTATTATTATTC
Organism: Phascolarctos cinereus; assembly: GCF_003287225.1. Lineage (NCBI taxonomy): Eukaryota > Metazoa > Chordata > Mammalia > Diprotodontia > Phascolarctidae > Phascolarctos > Phascolarctos cinereus. Next base: position 548,933,638 of record NW_027555847.1, on the reverse strand, counting down.
ATATTCTATAGATGAGGAAACAGACTCAGAGAGGTTAAAGAACTTGTTTCAAGTGATATACTTTGTAAATACCTGAAGAAGGATTTGAACCTAGGTCTATCCTGATTCTAGGTCTGGAGCTCTAATGCTACTCCATGCCCTCACACATGTGAAAAGCCTGGAGCTGGATTTGAATGTGACATAGTTCCATTACTTTCTGCCTCTATGATTTTTGGTGAGCCCCTTCTCTCCAGGCCTCAATTTCTTCATGTGTACCATGAGGGATTGGGGCTCATTATCTCTAAGATTCTTTCCAAGTATAAATTATTTCAAGTATAGAAAGAAACTGGAACTAAAAGACACTGGAGAGATACACAGGAAGCTTATATGCAAGAACTTCAAGGCATTAAGTATTTTGTTTTGTCTTGTTTTGTTTTAAGGCTTTTTCATTGAGAAGACACTGAATGTGGAATCATAACTAGGAATTTCCTGGTGTCCAGGAAAAATTCATTGCATGTGCACACATAAGTTTATTTGTAGATAATAGTTTGCATTGTTTGGTTGTAGTATAATCTTGATGCCCAGAGAAGTTAAAGGGGGACCAGAGATGGGACAGGGTATGAGAAGAAAGCCTGCTCTAGTCAATATAATACACAAATGAATCCCCAGAACAGGGATAGGGTGCATAACACAATTCAGCCCAGCCAATTGTGGTCCTTCCTGGAAATTCCTAGGATGAGACAGGGCAAGGTAAAATGGGAGAACTGAAATCTCACGAAGCAATTAACTGGGACATCCCTAGGAGGAAGCAGGTAGGGGGACAGGTGCAAGGGACAGGATTCTCATCATGCTGAGGTGGTTGAGTGCCCAGAGATGCTGAAATGGTGAGAACAAGAAGCATAATCCCTAAATCCCTAGCTCTGGGACAAAGCCCCAGTCGCCCTGTTCTATTTGCGGCTTTGACTTCATTAGCAGCCAAATATGCCTGCAATAACAAAAACAAGTTGTAGGAATCTCACTCAACCCATCTTAGAAACTAGTTACCATGAGTGAAAGTGCTTTTTATTGATGGAAAAAAAACGGCCAAATACTTTACAATTAAAAGAATACATTTACCATTGGAGAAGCAAACTGCAGTCCTCCATTCACTGCAGGTGGCTTGTTTCCCCTTTAGGAACATTAGTCCTCATGTTATGCAAGCTCCTCTTTAAGATTACATCGGAGTGATGTATTTCTAAGTGTAGACATATAGAATGCTGATTACAATAAACAGACCTCCAAAATCACCTAGGTAATTATAGGCCTGTATAATGAAGTCTGTTCTTTATCCCCTCCTACAGGAAGTTTCATTATCCCTGTATTATCCTGCATACAGAAAGAATTTCCTGAAGGTGACCTTTTTATAGGTGGTAACCATAGTAACCGATTTCCAACAGCTAACGCTATGACACGGTGAGCACACGGCCAATGTTGCAGAGATGCTGAGGATTGATGTTTTCAGTTGCCCTCCAGAGACAGGAGCTGCATAAATACTCATCAATTTGAGAGCAAAGATGTTAAAAGAAATTAAAGGCCACATTTCCTGCTCCCTTGCTAATCGGAACACAGTCTCCCCCTTTTTTTTTGTTTCCACAGATCTCTTAATACACCCACATAGAGACTATCAAAGTGAAAATAAAAGGTACAGATCTTAAAGAGATGTAACAAAAAGAGAGAGAGAGAAAGAGGCAGGAGAAAAGAAAAGAAAAGAAAAATTTGTCTCTTGCATACTTTCTAAGCAAAACATTCAATGGATCACGGAGATGAGAGACAAACACCCCCTCTGAGAGTCTGCTCTCTATTTTATAATGCCTTATATAGCTCTGATCAGCCATAATGGGATTTACATGGACACATCAAGGGGAGACAGGCTTAACTGTCTAACCCTAGAAAATTGCAATCCCAGCAAATCTCCCCCAAAGAGTTTGGAAACTTTACAGGAGTGTATGAGCTAGCAATGCAAAATTGCCCAACCATAATCCAGGCCAGATACTGCCAGGAAATACAATACAAGCAAATAGCAGCCAGTAGCAAAAAATAAAGAGGGAGGAATTATACCTCCAAGTTGGCAGGAAATTGAAATAACCCTAAGCTATGACTCTGGGGCAATCACTTATGAAAACTTCATTAGCATTTAGGTTAAATGAAAGATCGTGTGGGGTCTTTGCACCCTACCTAGCAGACTATTGGTCCATCTGCATGCCTTGGTTACAATACAATTTTAAAGGTTTCCTCATTTTAGGTCTGACTTTTTTAAGGTATAAAAAATATGGAGATTTTCACATTCTTCTATACAAGAATTCCAATGACCATGAAAATTCATTTTTTAGGTAAAATCTTCAGTTGTAGATAGTTTTCTACTCTGATGTTATTAGTATTAATTCTTTTACATTTATTCTATACATATTTATATATGTTTTCTTATCTACTTATAAGAATGTAAACCTTTTTGTTTTACTATTTGGTTGTGTATTCCTGGCCCCTAGCAAGGTGTGTGGCACAAATACCTATTGATTGATTGATTGATGATACTTCTTTGGCCTTTTCTCTAAGTTTCCCACAATTTTTATCAACACATTTAGATAAGTACAATTTTTAAATAAAATTATGGCATTCAAACATTGCCCATTATATTCTTCCATATAGCCAAAATATCATTTTTGACTAGTGACCTTTACAATTGTACCTTGGTTTCAAATTCAGCTTTATCTCATTTTTTATCTGGGTTGGAAATGGAGAGTGGGTACTGGGAAGTATACAAAAGAGGAAGACAGCGTTTCTTAAGTGTGAGCATGTTTATGAGCCAGCAGATTGCAGATTCAAAAGTAGCTATACTTCGAGTTGATGACTGAAATCTTCTTTCAACCATTAATAAAGTAACTTATGGTAACTTCTTTCTTCTATTCTATCAATCAATCAACAAGCATTTAATAAAAACCTATTTACACCAGGCATTGTGCTAGGTGGGAGCTGGGGAAATGAGCTTTTCCTATTCCTGAGTTCCTTTTTTTCCCTTCCTATTTAATCCTCATGTCTTCATCCATTATATTAAAAAAAACCTCCCTTATTACACATAATTTTTGTGTATCTCAAAATGAAAATGCATTTTGTGTCATTTGCCGTTTCAGTTGACAGTTCTTCTCTGTAATATCCAAATTCCCTAAATATATTGCCTCTTTGCTAATGCAATGTTACTTTCTTTTTATAAAAAGCTCTTAGGAACTCTGAAAAGTGTCTCTTTCCTCCTATTTCCACTAGTATTATTTTCATTTCCATCACTAATCACCTACACCTGTTCAAATACTAATAATAACTTACACTTAGCTTTTTAAGTTTTACAAAGTGCTTTGCATACAAATTTTATTTGAACCTCATAACCATTCTGGGAGATAGATTCTACTGGTTTTATTATCTTAATTTGACAGATGAGGAAACTGAGCTTCAGTGAGATTAAATGACTTGTCTATGGCTACATAATTATTAATCATTAGAAATAGGATTTGGATCCAGATCTTCTTCATTCCAAGCCCAGAAATGTGCCCACTGTTAGCCTTGTTATCATTGTTTTGTCCTCCTTCTTAAAGGGAATTCTCCTATCTTCTCCTAAACTCCCTTTTAACATTTCGAATTACTTCTTGAACATTCCTTTCCTTGGCTCCTCTTCAACCTCTCACCCAGATTCTCGGCCTACTTCATCATTTTCTACTCTGTCCTCTCTTCTTTCCCTATAATTGATCATTATGACTCACTAATATTTCTACCGCACTTTTATGTTTCCAAAGAATCTTTATCATTATTTTTTATGAGTTAATCATCACAATACTGCTTTGCTATAGATCAGCATAATTAGGGTAACATTTCACAGAGGAAATTTTGCATTCCATCTTTCACAGTGGCTTCCTCAACTATTATTGGCCTTTACTGCCAGTTCTTCAAGAATAATTCCCCAAACTCATGTCAGAGGCATGCAGAGGCTAAATGACTGGTTTCGGGTAATATTGTGTTTCTGGGCTGGGCCTTACTCCCTAGCCTACTGCCCAGCCAAGAAGAATTTACATGGCCTTTTGCCAGTTCAGTACAAAGTAACCTCTTATTTCCCTCATCTGTTATAAAGGTGGAGAGTGGGTGGAGAACCAGATCAACATTAACAAGATTAAAAAATGAGGCCTTCATCTAAATTCTAATGTTCATGGGTGAAACCCTGGATAAGGACACAAGCCTAAGAAAATAATCTAAGAAGCTCCCCTCCTTCTCTACAGAGACTGAAAGCGAACTAAGTTACCTAAGTAATGTAAATTGTATAAGAGCTAAGGAAAAGCATTGTTATTGTCATTTTCTTTTCTTGGCTAAAGAGCTTAAGAGAAAGAAAGAGACAGAAAAAGAGACAGAGACAGATAGACAGAGACAGAGAGACTGACAGAGACATAGAGGCAGAATGAGAGAGAGAGAGAGAGAGAGAGAGAGAGAGAGAGAGAGAGACAGAGAGAGAGAGAGAGACAGAGACAGAGAGAGATCCAAAAGGTAAATACAAGATAAATTGGACTTGGCAGAATCATGGGCTACCAAAAATAAGATTTAAAAGTTTCACAAAATTACACAGAGACATGTTTCTTATTAGACAAATAGCTGTAAGTCAAAAAATTGGATTTTAAAATAATGTAAAAAATATGTAAATGTGTCAAATACAGATTACTTAAGTAGAAAAGGGATAATCAACAGGAGGTTCTCTCTAACACTCCAAATGCCAAATGAATAAAGCATCCCACGGAAAGAGGACATTTGCTACCCAAGGTCATGTCCTTAACAGGTATCCAACATAGATACAATGTCACATTTGAAAATCATTGAAATACTCAGGAACAGAAGGTACTTCAGAGATATTCAAATTGTACAGTTCTGATATCATTTTCTGGTGAAGATACATACTCTCACTTAAAACAGTAGATCCAGAAAATGATGATTCTTAAAGGCCTGTTTTACCTTCCACCATTGTAAAGTAAACATGTTTCAACTGCCCTAAAGGTTTTGATATTTACATTAATGAATTAGATTGACAGTATTAGATATTTGCTAATGTTTTAGATGAGAGCAAGAGGCTGCTCAAAGCAAAAACAAAACTGTGCTGTTACATAACTGTCCCCAAATACCTGGATCATTTTGTTCTTCATAACCTGTTATTCACGTGCTTTTACTGCCTTAATGAGAGATATGTTTCTTTGTGCCAGCTGCCTGCTTAGATAGTAATTTTACTGGGAAAATGTTTTTTTGGAGTTTTTTGTCTTTTGTTTTTTAAGATCTAAGTAACTTCACTATCACATCTTTAGTTCTCAAACACAGTTTCCTTTGCAAAGGTGACTGGCATGCTATTTTTCCTTGTGAAAGCTGGAACTACATTAGCATGTGCTCTGCGGGAGCATTTTAACTTTATTTTACACATAGTAGGTCTAAGATTAGCGGAGCTACCAATTAACAACAGTGTATTGGATGTATTTAAATACATTAGACAGACTATTCATATGTAGAATCCTTGTTTGTAATTTTTAAAAAGGCTAGATAAATAAACACTACTGGAAAAGGAAATGATTTCATGTTAATTAAATCTCAGATACAGGTCTTTGCCATCTTTTACCTGGAACTCTTACTTCCAGATTATCATTGGCTTCCATCTTATTCAGTCCAAAGTTTGACTAAAATATTTGCTCCCCTTTTTGCTAGCTAATGTCATTTGACTTGTTAGAATTAATCAATAATTTGCATTTTCTTCTCAGTCCATAGACAGCTTATTAGGATAGCACTGGACAAGGGAGCCAAAAGCTTGGTTTCTGGTTTCAGTTATTCTACTCACTGTGTAACCTTCCAAAAACTGAATCACTCATCTGTGTTTCCCCATGAACTTCACACTGTCATCTTGTGTGCATTTTAAAATGTCTTGCTCCTCTTTTGTTCCTTTGGTCAGCATCACTATCATTAGCCCAATTTCCTTCCCCTGCAATAACAACAATAACAACAACATGGAAACAATATTCTCTTGTAATAAGTTGGCATAGTCACATAAAAGAGATCTACATACTTATCAAGACCACGGATATGTCTCATCGTGCACCCCTAATCTATCACCTCTTTGAAAAGAGGGAAGTTTGATTCTTCAGGAGTCCTCTGGAATCATGGTTGGCCATTGAATTAATCAGAGTTCTTAAGTCCATCCAAGTTGTTTTCTTTGCATTGTAATAGTCATTCTATAAATTGTTCTGCTGATTCTAATCACTTCACTATCAGTCTTCTCCTTGAATTTATCCCTTCCACTATTTCTTATAGAGCAATGAATTCCCATTATATTCATAAGCCATAATTTTTTCAGCCATTTCTCAGCTGAAATCTGCCCCTGCTAATTTTTAGTTCTTTGTTGCTACAACACAAAGTGTTGTTATGAATATTTTATACATTTTTAAACCTTACCTTTTTTTTCTCATACAGATAGATGCCATGTAATTAAATACAGCAACAAAAGAAGCTAAAAGAAGAGGGTTGTGAAATTTACTGTCAAATTGTATTTTTTGTTATTCTGAACTTGACAAAAACCAACAAATATACAAACATATCAATATACCAAAAAAAAAAAAGAGTACTGTACATGGAAACATGAATCAGCCTGTTATCTTTTTTTAATTACATACTAAATTCAACACATTGGTTTCCAAAGCCACCCCATTTGTCTATTTTTCCTCTAAATCTCATTTTGTTCTCTTCTATCTGTTTTTAAGGGCAGTTAGGCAGTGCAGTGGATAGAGTGCCAGACCTCGAGTCAGGAAGACTTATCTTCCTAAGTTCAAATCTGGCCTCGAACACTTACCAACTGTGTGACCCTGGGCAAGTCACTTAACACTGTTTGCCTCAGTTTCCTCATCTGTAAAATGAATTGGAGAAGGTGAATTATTTCAGTGTCTCTGCCAAGAAAACCTCAAAAGGGGTCATGAAGAGTCAGACACAATTGAAAAATGACTGAACAACATGAACAAATCTGTTTTTTAAAATGCTTTGTTGACCATCTTTTTTTCCCCCTGAAGTTCTCCTTTTACTTGTCATGGACTTACTCTCTTTTTCTCAGGTTTTCTTCTTAGCATCTCTCACACCAACCCATTATATTCCTTCACGGTATTTCATGTCATCTTCTATTTACTCATAGCACTAGCCTCAGATCATGATTACAGACTCTGTGCCAGCACAAGATTTCACCCACACTTTGAGATAAGGTGGCCAGTCCCTGTTTGGGCTTTTCCTTAATTTCCTAGGTTCTTGCTACTGGTTTTTACTACCTCTACTGTGTCTGGGATGAGAGTATTGGCAGGCTTCAATTATCCATCAGTGTTCTACAGTTATCTGTCTCCTGGTCCCAGTGTCACCATAACCTTCCATTCTCCTTTAGGATTCACTGGTGAGGGCGTTGCCACATGCTTCTGTAGCCTTAGCGGCTTCCCAAGTCCAAGTGTTGTCATAGACTTCTGTCCCCCATTGGCCTGCCTTGACTGGGGTACTTAGTGGACTTCTGGCCTATTTATCTGAGTTTCCATTGCCTTTCCTGGTAGGGCCCCTTTTCTATCATTCATACCTTTTGGTTCTCTCTGCATAGATCTCAGCTAGATGGAGGAATTTATTAATGTTTCTCTTTGGATTTCTTGATGATTTTTAATCTGATACCTATTATGGATCACTATTATAGCAAAGATGAGAGAGCTATGGCCCTCTATGTTTATTTACATGACTTTTAACCAGAACTTTATGGTAATTAGCTCGAGCTAGATGGCACAGTGGATAGAGCACTGGGTGTGCAATCAGGAAGATCTGAGTTCAAATCTGACCTCAGATACTTACTAGTTGTGTGACTCTGGACAAGTCACTTAACCCTGTTTGCCTCAGTTTCCTTATCTGTAAAATGGGCTAAAGAATGAAATGGCAAACCACTTCAAGTATCTTTGCTAAGTAAACCCCAAATGAGGTCACAAAGAGTTAGACATGGCTGAAACAGCTGAACAAAAGTTAGCTCAAAGATACTATCATGAGAGAGAAATTATATTCTCTAATTATACAGTTTTTCATAACATGAAAACAAAGGGAATTATTCTTTATTGTTTACTCAATCAGTAATAAGAAAAGGGGAAATCTGTTAGCCAGTATTGTGCAGTGGAAAGAGAAGCCAATTTGGACCAGTGTTCTAATACTTCCCTTACTACTTACTCCCTGTGTGAACTTGTGCAAATCATATCACTTCTCCAGGTCTCATCTGTAAAATGAGAGGTTTGGATTAGATAATACGTAAGGTCCCTTCTGGATCTAAATCTTTGACCATAGGTTTTAGCTACATCAGTATTTTAAATTTTTCATGTTAATGTTGTTAAAATAATTTAATTGATCATATTGATTAATATTTATAAGTAGAATTTTTAAAACTTTAGTTGAGATCATTATGTATTTTATCATAGAAAATTAGTTACAATAATTCATATTTCGGTGGTGCTTGTGAGGTATATATTATAAGTAAAATTATTCTGATATTACAGATAACAAAACTGAGGCTTGCAAAGATTCATTGACTTACACATGGTCTCAAGCCCTAGAATTCTCAGAGGCAGAATTCAAACCAAGTTCTCTTGATTCCAAGCTCAGTGTTCTTTCCATTATACCCATCATAGCTCATAATGACTTCCCAAATATCTCTTTCAATCACACTTAGTGAATAAAATGTGCAAGTACTCCTTAAATTGTTTTATGTAATTTGCAAATTAATATGAAAAATCACTCCCTTTCTCACTCCCTCCCTTCCTTTCTCCTTTCCTCCTTCCTTCTTTCCCTTCCTTCCTCCTTCTCTCCTTCCTTTCCTCCATCTCTACTTTCCTTCCTTCTTCCCTCCTTTCCTTCCTCTCTTTCCCTTCTTCTTCATCCCTTCCTCCCTCTTCCTCCTTCTCTCCCTCACTTCCTTTCTCTCTCCATCTCTCTCCCTTCATCCCTCCTACCCTCCTTTCCTTCTTTTCTCCCTCCTTCCCTTTATTTCCCCCTCTCCCCTCCCCCTTCTTCCCTTTCTTTTTTCTTCCCTTCCTCCTTTCTTCCCTTTCTTCCTTTCTTTCTTCCTCCCTCCCTCCTTCCCTTTCGTCCACTTTATTTTATGATTTTTTCTCCCTTTTTTAAAATAATAACTTGTACTTATTCATATGGGGCATAATATTTCCAAAGTAGTTTCCTCAAAATGACTCTGTAATGTAATGTAACTATTAAGTGTTATTTTCCACATTTTATCAGTAACTAAGGCTCAGAGAAGGTACTGTAATATCTGTTCTTATCAGTTTATTATCTGATATGTTAGCATTAAAATTATCTGCGTAAGCATGGGCACATAGATGGAATATATATATATTACATATATGTATTATACAGGTATGTGTATGTGTACATATATGTATATATGCGTATGAAGAAGGATTTGAGCTCAGATATTCTTACTCCTAGAACAATGCACTCTCACCTGTCAATCATTGTTAGTCAACAGGAATTTACTAAACACGTTCTACATTCAAAGTGTTGTGCTGAACACCAAGAATACAAAGAAAGCCAAAACCTGATACGAAGAAACTCACATTCTGTTTTAATGTTTTTTAAATTATGTTTTATTTCATCAAATATTTCCCAATTATATATTTTTAATTTTAACACTCATTTTTAAAATTTGATTTCCAAATTCTCTCCATCACTCCTGCCCCTCCCCCACCCACTGGGAAGGCAAGCAATTTATCAATTATACATGTGAAGTAATGAAAAACATAGTTCCATATTAGCCATGTCACCAAAAAACACGCATATACACACAAAAGCAAGAAAAATAAAGAAAGTTGAAAAAGTATGCTTTAATCTGCAATGAGCTTATCAGCTGTCTTTCTGGAGATGGATAGCATTTTTCATCATGGGTCCTTTGGAATTATCTTGAATCATTGTTTTGATCAGAGTAGCTGAGTCCTCCACGGTTGATCATCATTATAATACTGCTGTTACTGTGTGGAATCTTCTCCTGCTCACTTCTGCTCACTGCACTTTGCATCTCTTCGTATAGGACTTCCCAGGTTTGTTTTTTTGGTTTTTTGCTTTTTTCAGAAACTAACCTTCTTGTCATTTCTTATAGCATAATAGTATTCCATCACAACTTGTTCCTCATTCTCCAATTGATATGTGCCCCCACAATTTTTTGCTACCACAAAAAAGAGCTGCTATAAATATTCTTGCACAAACAGGCCCTTTACCCGATTCTTTGATCAATTTGGGGTATAGCCCTAGTAGTAGTATAACTGGGTAAAAGGGTATGCACAGTTTTATAGCCTTTGGGCAAAGTTACCAATTGTTCTCCAGAATGGTTGGACAAGTTCACAACTCTACCAACAATGCATTAATATACTTATTTTTCCACATGTCCTCCAGGATTTGTCCTTTTCCCTTTTTTCATGTTAGTCAACCTGATGGGTATGTGGTGGTACCTCATAATTGTTTTAATTTGCATTTCTCTAATCAATAGTGATTTAGAGCATTTTTTCATATGACTGTTGATAGAAGCTCTCATTCAAATTGGAAAGTAAACATGTAAACAATTATGTAATTATAAGATATACATTGGGTAAATGAAATGTGATCTCAGATGAAAGGTATTAGCAGTGGGAGGGACCAGCAAAGGCCCTTTGTAGAAACTAGGATTTCTGCAAAGTCTTGAAGGAGCCTACAGAAGGCAGGAATCAGAGGTGAGAAGTGATACCATTTCAGGAATGAGGGACAGGCCACAAAAAGACACAGAGTTAGAAGATAGAGTGTCCTATCCTTCTTAATCTGTCTTTCTTTTATACTGGTAGGGGGCTAAACCACACATTTCTTAATGATTTTGAAAACTTTCTGAATGTACAAAAATGAAACATGCCACAAGTGAGCTCTAGGTATGCTTGCATACTTCAAATAGTCAAATCAGCCTCATTGGCCCAACGATGCCACCATTCTAACTTCTTTATTAAAAAAAAAAGTTTAACTACACTAACCAATTAATTCAATAAACAAAGTCCATCCAGCAGCACTGCATAGACACAGTATAAGAGGAAATGTTTCCATCCAAATATTTGCACTGGGACACTCAGGGATTTTCAATTCTTCCTTACCAGGTGGTAAATGAAGAAGTATAGACAAACTAGTTTTAGAAATTGGGCACAAACCAATAGGATAAAAAAATCCAAGTTCACTTAGAGAATGAATGCACATTGTATAAACTTGGAAAGCTCTTCATAGCTTAGAGGTGGCATCATGATTGCCAATGACCTTCAAAAAGCATGATATTCATTATTTCCATGTCACACTGACATTTTACTTATTACTGAAAATGTCACTTTCAAAGACCTACTGAAGAATCACAGAAAAACTTTCTAAATCCTTCTACTTAAAAACAATTCTGTTCCCCTCTCATTGATTTTGTTCATCTTGCTCATTGCCAATAGGGACATTTGATGATTCAATGTGGTCTGTCCTCCAAGGAACTCCAGTGAGAGCTACAAATCCTCTGGAGGAGTTCAGTATATGGCTACTTGGTACCACTAGCTCCCTGACTGGAAAATATCCCATGACCTCTGCCTATTTAGAAAGGAATTATGAAGATAAATGAGTTGTGGAGATGAATAGACAAGGGTAAGATTTACCATTCACTTCCCTGGAAATATCTTATAGGTAAACTCTATTAGAGCTGCCAGGAGAAACATGGATGTCAAGGAATATTATGTGAGCTGTATAGTGTGTCATCCATGCAGAGAGTGAACAGAAGTGACAAATCAGACCCAAAAGTCTTATGATGTCACACTTTTAGCACTCTTAATGAAAAGATAACTTAAGCCTTTGTTATTTTTAATGAAATAGGATTTTTCTCCATTTGGAGCAATCAATTGCTCTTACTCACCCTTTGGTCCATAATCCTAATAGTAGATTTGCAAAATCTTAGGTTTTGTAGAAGGCACCTGAAGCCATACAGAAAGGGATTAGCTCTTGAGTAAAAGCAACAAATCCAGGTAACACTTTTTAAAATAAAACTGACAGGTCCATTTTCAAATTGATTGTACTTAAAGTGAGCACAAGAATTGGGAACTCTTTGGGTTTTCTAAGGGAGTTACCTTCTAACCATATTTTTTTAAGGCAAGCCTTTAATCAAGAAGCAATCCATCTATCAGCTTTCCAAGTTTCTGTGGTATCCTGAAAGCAGCAATAATCCCTATTTTTTTTAACATTTCATCTCTTAAACACAATTGGAGGTTGTATCTGCTTTTGTGGGCTATTTTGTTGAAAGTTAAAGCTCTTATCTTTGGAGTCTGTAAAAATAAAATAATAAAACCCATTCAGCTGCTTGAAGCAGAAAAATCTCAACAAATTCTCCAATTGATTTGTAGCTTAAAGAGGTATATTTCCTACAAAAATTTTGTAGAGGTGAAGCCTTGAGTAAGGAGCTATAGAAGAGGACATAGAGCACTAAAATTAAAGTTTAGTTCATTTTTTCCCTTGTTAGAATAGTTTCTCCGATAATTTTAGTCCAAAGCTTCAAACTTGAAATGAATATTATCACTGAGAAATCAGAAAAGGTCTTCCAGTGAATATTACCCTAAAATAGAGAAGGAAGAGTCTGCCAATCACCTCACGACACTGGAAGTGATGGATTCAAGTTCTGCCACTCAGTAGGTCACATAGGTCATTCAACTAATTTCTCAGTGCTAGAGGTTCCTCAGCTATGAAATAAAGAGGATCTATCACTTAATGCTTCACAAACTCACCAGAAAATTTGGGGAGCAAGTTAAGTTTCATAAAGGTCCATTTACCCAGAAAGGTAAATCTTTGAGTGCTATTTCTTTTTTTTATAAAGGACGGCAAAGAATCAACTGAAAATAAGCAAGAAGAGAAAGTGCTCAGTTAAAACAATGTAAAGGGTTTATATCAATCCAAAGTTTTTGGTTTTGTACTGTCTGTGGGGGGTAGAGAGGTGGGGTTCAGTTCTTGAAGGTTGCTAGAAGCAACTGTTCCACCATTTTCTGATCATTTGATCCAACCCAAAACAAAGCTTTCATTAAGTAATCACCACACACAAGACAGTCTACTAGGCATTGAACATAAAATGACAAACAACAACAAACTGTCAATGCTTTCAAGGAGTTAATAATATACCCACATTAGTCAACAGGAAATGAAAGTTAAAGGGAATATTTCTGAGAGCTTCATAAATTACAAAAGATATATATGTAGAGTTCAGGGCAAGAAGTAGAGTCAAGAAGACAAATTCAAATCCAGCCTCAGACACTTACTAGCTGTGTGACCCTGGGCAAGCCACATAACCTCTGCTTATCTCATTTTTCTGAACTGTTATTATTTAATCATTCAGATGTGTCCTATTCTTTGTGACCTCATGGATCATAGCACATCATTCCAATGTCATATCTTTTAGCATTTTAATACTGTTCATGAGGTTTTCTTAGCAAAGATATTGGAGTGGTTTTCCATTTACTTCTCCAGTGGATCACCTTTTGTCAGAACTCTCCACCATGACCTGTATGTCTTGGGTAACTCGCACAGTATTACTCACGGTTTCATTGAGGTAGACAAGCCCCTCCATAACAAGAAGGCAGAGATCTAGGAGAGGGTCTCAACTATAGAATGGGGGTAATAATAGCATCTACCTCCCAAGGTCATTTGTGAGGTTCAAATGAGATAATATTTGTAAAGCACTTAGCACAGTATCTGGCACACAGTAGGTGATTAATCAATGCTTGTTCTTTCCTTCTTCCAGGGGTGATTCAAAGAAAAACAAATATTATAGCAGGTATTTTAAAATACAAATGCCTCTTGATAGTTGAAAACAGAAATGGTTCTTTGTACCTTTGCAGTAAGTAATTGTCACTATGATTGATCCATTTGAAATTGTCTTTTGAAATTAAAGCTTTTTTAATTGAAAGAAAAGAGTATTCATGAGACAGACACTTTCACTACAGTCTAAACACCTAAAACTCATATACATACTCACACAATAATTTTTTATCTTATCTCTCTGAATGCTGTCCTCTGTTGTGTTCTACTAGGCACTTGTTGAAAATATGGAGATTCCTAGATTGTTACAGGATAACAGTCTAGAAGTCAACACTATAGCTCCACGTTCTACCTTCTCTCTTCCTTGGCTTTTCTGAATTTAATCATAGTCAATCCAAGCCCACAGGTAGGAAAAGACTTTATACCTTGGCAGAGGTTGACTCTCTGCCTAACTTCATGATTATATCTGTCTCTAGCTAACTCTTAGCCTCTTAGTGGTTGAGACAAAATTCAACTTACTTAAAATGTTGTATAACAATACAGCAAATTGTAAGTATCAGGAAGGAAAGTTGGGGGGAAAAGCTATCTTATCCCTCAGTCTGGTCCTCTGCTTTGAGATGCTGCTCCATTCTCCTCAATATCTTCCTTTTCTGCCATAATTCAACCTTCCCTTTGCTCCTCAGAGGGTATTGGAAATGCTACTCTCACTCCAACTCATGAAATCCAGATTTCAGAATCTCTTGCTCCAATTCTGAGATAGTTTCTTCCTTTTATTACTATGTTTTATTTCTATATTGCTTAGTCCATGACATAGTCTGTCATACCAATGGCTTTGATTAATTCTTGAAAAGGTGTCCAGGCCCTTAGCTCTGATTATTTAATTTAGTGAAATTTTTAAAAAGTGTTCTTACCTAGTTGAAGTATCAGGGCAAAAATAAGGTGATTTCAGCAATACCCTTATGGTGGTTATGACCTTAGGGAGCAAATAGTCCAGCTCCTTCATTTATAAATGAGGGAACTGAGAGACAAATTGGTAAAATGATGAGCCCAAATCCACACAACAACCAATTAGGACTGGAGCTGGAAATAAAATCAAGTCCTCTAGACTTTCAGTCCAGTGTTCTTTTCACTATATCCTGACTGTCTTGGGGGAAGTTCTTCTAATCAAAAAATAGGAAATGTGCTTATGTGGTATATTTGAAAAATGTCAGGGAAGTCTTTTTCTTTCCAGATAGAGATTCACACTGGGTTAGCTGTGACATATCAGAGGTTTCTTCCTTGTCTCTTTTTAAAAATATAAACTATTCTTGGAAAAGATAACATATTAGACTTCATTGAACATTTCTAAATCAGAACAAATAAATTAGCCTTTACCGGAATGAAGTTTTGATAAAGAGAAAGTGGGACAGAAAGCATGATTGCATTACACTACTGTAATGGGCAAATGGTGTGGCAAGGAATCCTTGGTAAAGTACAAAAAGGGGGAGGTGTGGAAAGAGGTGTCAAGCTTGGTGCCCCAAGTACCAGACCAAACTCTCCCAGTGTGCCAAAAGAGAATAAAATGTAATTGGGAAGTATCTACCAATTTTTTTAAAAAAAAATATAATACAACACAGATTATGTCAGTTTGTGGTTTTCTTAGTCAATATATGGCCTTTAGGGAACTGTTTCCATGTGAGTTTGACACCACTGGGCTGGGGAAAACAATGAAAAATTTCATCTACTACATAATTGTGCCTAGGGCCAGACCTACATTGGATCCAGGCACCATGGTACTCAGACTATAGTCATTCTATGGAGCAGTAGATAGATATTAGATAGGCCATCGTATGTCATTACCAGTTATCATAGACTTTGCTTTCTCTAGCATGATAATCACAACTGCTAGAATTTACATTGTGTTTTAAGGTCTGCAAAACACTTTACATACATAATCTAATTTGATCCTCACAATTCTGTGAGGTAGATGCTGTTCTTATGCCATTTTACAGGTATAAAACCTATGGCTGAGAGAGGCTAAGTGGTTTGCCCAGGGTCACAGAGCTACAAAGTGTCTGAGGTAGGATTTGATCTTTCATCCCCTGACTTTAGGGTCTCCTACCACTTTGGCAAATAGCTACAGAGAAAAGCTCAGTTAAAGGGAAAAAAAATTAAATATAAAGGCCAAATCAATGATGAAGAATCACAGTCTCATGAAAGCAATTAGGACAACATAGAGAGATCCAATAGAGGCTTTTCTCTTTTAAAAAAAAACTTTTCTCACTAATAATGTAATTAGCAAAGTAATCATTTTCATCAGAAAGCCAAATGTTATGTTTGAAGCAAATGTGGCTATTTGGTGATGCTCGGGGAGTGGAACAAGAGCACTTATTAAGAAAACTATGAAATGATTGTCTTCATTCTCTCCATAAATTCTGCTCTCATGTGTCTTTGTGACATGTGGGTGAGTCTAGATTCTCCAAGGCTATGTGAACAAAGCCTAAACTCTAGCTGAAAAAGCATCAAGTACAAGTTTAAGGTCATGTGTCTCTTGTCAAAGGATCAGGAGCGACATAATCTAACCCCACACACACACTTTATATATGAGGAAAGTGAGAGCCATAGAAGTTAATTTACTGGCCCAAACTCAAGCAACTAATTAGGGATGGAGTCGACAACGAAACCAAGGCATCTAGAATACTAGCCGATGTTCTTTCCATTTTATCCCAGCTGCAGAAGGGGTTGGGAATGGGAGTAGGGAAGGGATGATCTTACAAATAGGTAGAATATACAATCTCTTTATATGAAATTTTAAAATATGTCATTGCAGTTTCCACTTGATTGCCTTGCATGACATTGCAGCCCTGAATGTCCTTAATGGCCAGGAGTGAGGGAAGGAGGAAAGACCATGCAGTCAATGGACAGGAAGCCAAATTGTTTGAAAATAGAAGATTTTATAAAGTACAGAGAGATTGATCTTAAGAAGGTTAACCACCAGGTAAAAAATTTGGGGTGGGGTCGGGGGCTCAGTGAAATGGACAAAGATACAAATTGGACTTCAATGATACCAGAGCATTCTCTGCTTCCATGATGCTGGTGGCACCAGTTCTGAAACTGACTAGCAGAAAAAGGAACAGAAGGTACTAAAACCCATAAAATTCTTAGACCATCTACAAATAGTAATTTAATTTATACTTATGATATATAATTTTTGTATAATAGGTTCAATTGCTAGGTTCAAATACACCACTGAAGATAATAAACCACAACTATTTTTGCTAAAAATAAAAACAGAAGACATAAGGAAGTTGCAGAATAATGGAAAGATGCTCTGTGAATTTTCCTCAGAATGCCAAATAAAGGAGTTGGCAGAGTTGGTTTCACTGTGTGCCCAAAGACTACAAGAAGTGTCATTCCTTATGGGGGAACTTGGTTCTTGCTCATCTGACCTTATATGGGTCACAATGAGCTCAAACACAATACAGAGTACATGCTCATGTGTCAACATCTATGGCAGGAGATGAAGCAGAGAAATCCCAAAAAAGAACTTGATAAAATACATCAAACCAAGTCAGCATATACCTTAATACTTGGTGATTTTAATATTAATGGAGAGAAGGAGAAAACTACTAGAAAAATATGCTTCAAGATGAAAAAGTGGAAAAAGTCCAAAGGTTACAACTGACTTGAAAACTGGAAAATCATGATTTTTTTTTCAAGAAGAAGGTTGGGAGTTACTGGATGTGGTTAAGCACCAAATGACAGGATAAAATGAAAGTAACTATATCAATAATTAGGAAATTGCTGGTTACAGATACAACATTCATTTCAGAATCACATGTGTATTTTGATCATTAACAGGTTAGATCAAAGGTCAAAATCAGCAGCAAATATGAAGAAAGGTTAAAGATGAGAAGAAAACATTGGGTGTTATTAGAGTAGCTCCAATCCAATCTTTTTAAATGAGATGTCAACTCCGAAAAAAATGGATATGATTGCTAGAAGAAGAGGGTAAGACATGAATTGTCGAATGCCCAAATGCAGGTTATATTCTGCCTTCTCCCCTTCTGTTTTTTTTTTATTTTGTCTCTCTCCTTCTTTCTTTCCTTCCTTCTTGTTTTCTTACTTCCTGCTTTTCCTTCCTTTCCTCCCTTTCCTTCCTTCATTCTTCCCTTCCTTCTTCTTTCCAGCCTCCCTTCTACCTTCACTCCCTTTACTTCTTCCTTCCTTCCTTCCTTCCTTTCTTCTTGAAATAAATTTGGAGGCAGAAGAGTAGATAAAAAATAACTATATTACAATATAAAACAGCCACCGCAATAAGTAGAACAAAGAAGTCCAAAAAAGCATTTTATTCAATAGACACTTTCATCTAATAGAGACAAAGAACTCATTATTTTCAAAACATGTGATTGGAGACAAAGTCCTGCTGCTATACACAGTACTATACAATCTAAAGAGAAATTAATTTGGATCAGAAGACCTGAGCTCAAATCTCATCTTTGACATATTAATATATATGTGAGCTTGGGCAGATAATTTACCTTTTCTGGATCACAGTTTCCCCATACATAAAATGGCAATGTTGAATTAGATGGCCACTTAAAAATATTTCACTTCTAAATCTATGATTCCATGATCCTATGACCTCATTAAAATAGCAAAAAGTAAGTAAGGAAAAAATGAACAGAGAGCTTGTTAATTTAGAGCATTTTAATAGAAACAGGACAACAAATAGGATTGAATTATAACAGATCTACCAATGCATTTAGTTTTAAATTCATTATTATTCAGGTTTATATATAGTTTTCATCATTACAATGCATATGTAACCATGAGCAAATCATTTCACCTCACTTCACCTCAATTTCCTCATTTATAAAAAGTAGAAGGTTGGGGGTGGAGCCAAGAGTGAAAGCAGTGACTTGCTTGAGCTCTCCCCAAACCCCTCCAAATACTCATAAAAAATGGCTCTAAACAAACTCTGAAGCAACAGAACCCACAAAAAGACAGAGTGAAACAAATTTCCAGCCCAAGACAACCTGGATGATTGATCAGAAAGGCGTATCGCGCCGGGCTGGGAGCGCAGTGCAGCGCAGCGTTGGCGTGCAGGCTGCGGCAAACCTGGAGCAGGCCTCAGAGGACTGAATCGCAGACAGCTGTGGAGGTTTCCAGACTCCTCAATCCACTAATGCCAAAGACAACTTAGAAGGTCAGTGGGAAAAGTCTGTTTCTGTTGGTGGTCAGAGAGGAGGGCGGGGTTTCAGCTCCATTCCCCAAGAGCATGGCCCTCGGGGGGGGGGGGGGGGGGGGCAGCTGCTTCCCCAGCTTCCGGCCCACAGACTGAGGGAGAATCCAGTGGCTGATCAGAGAGGGATGGCAGGAATCTCTTGCTTTGCCCGTGTATGGATCTGGGTCACAGTTCTGCACGGTAGTGCTGGGTTGAGGAGGAGCGCTGGCTTGGTGGAGCTTGTAGTGGCTGTGGAGAGAAACCCTCCTCCAGAAGTTATGACAGAAAGGAATACTTGTGGTCACAGGCCAGGAAAGGAGTAAATACCTCGCCCCTTATCATACCACCTTGGTAGAACTGAAAATTTACAGGTCCCTACAAGTATCTCTGAAAACAGCTACACAAACCCCTGAAGCTTGGGACAGTACACTCTCCACATTGGAAGCAGACTCTTACCTTAACAAAGAGTTTAAAACTCAAGTAATTGGCTGGGATCATGAGCAAGCAGCACAAAAAGAGTCAGACTATATTATCTTACTTTGGTGACAAAGAAGATCAAAATATACAACCAGAAGAAGACAACAAAATCAAAGCTCCTACATCCAAAGCCTCCAAGAAAAATATGAATCAGTCCCAGGCCTTGGAAGAGCTCAAAAGGGATTTTGAGAAGCAAGTAAGGGAAGTAGAGGAAAACCTGGGAAGAGAAATGAGAGTGATGCAAGAAAATCATGAAAAACAAGTCAACAGCTTGCTAAAGGAGACCCAAAAAAATACTGAAGAAAATAACACCTTAAAAAATAGCCTAACCCAAATGGCAAAAGAGGTCCAAAAAGCCAATGAGGAGAAAAATGCCCTAAAAAGAAAAATTGGCCAAATGGAAAAGGAAGTCCAAAAGATTACTGAAGAAAATACTTCCTTAAAAATTAGAATAGAGCAATTGGAAGCTAGTGACTTTATGAGAAATCAAGACACTGTAAACAAATCCAAAAGAATGAAAAATTAGAAAACAATGTGAAATATCTCATTGGAAAAACAACTGACCTGGAAAATAGATCCAGGAGAGAGAATTTAAAAATTATTGGACTATCTGAAAGCCATGATCAAAAAAAGAGCCTAGACATCATCTTTCAAGAAATTATCAAGGAAAACTGCCCTGATATATTAGAACCAGAGGGCAAAATAGAAATTGAAAGAATCCACAGATCTCCTCCTGAAAGAGATCCCCAAAGGAAAACTCCTAGGAATATTGTAGCCAAATTCCAGAGTTCCCAGGTCAAGGAAAAAATATTACAAGCTGCCAGAAGGAAACAATTCAAGTACTGTGGAAACACAATCAGGATAACACAAGATTTAGCAGCTTCTACATTAAAGGACCGCAGGGCATGGAATATAATATTCCAGAGGGCAAAGGAGATAGGATTACAACCAAGAATCACCTACCCAGCAAAACTGAGTATAATCCTTCAGGGGAAAAAATGGTCATTCAGTGAAATAGAGGACTTTCAAGCATTCCTGATGAAAAGACCAGAGCTGAATAGAAAATTTGACTTTCAAATACAGGACTCAAGTGGAACATGAAGAGGTAAACAGGAAAGAGAAATCATAAGAGACTTATTAAGATTGAACTGTTTACATTCCTGCATGGAAAGATGATATTTGTAACTCATGAGAACTTTGTCAGTATTAGGGTAGTTGAAGGAAAAAAATTATGTGTATAGATAGATAGATAGATAGATAGATAGATAGATAGATAGATAGAGGGCACAGGGTGAGTTGAAGATTAAGGGGTCATATCTGGAGAATAAAATTAAGGGATGAGAGAGGATGATACTAGAGAAGAAAGGGAGAGGTAGAATGGGGTAAATTATCTCACAATAAAATAGAAAAGAAAAGTCTCTCACAGTGGAGGGGAAACAGGGGAAGGTGAGAGGGAATGAGGGAATCTTATTCTCATAGGATTTGGCTTAAGAGAGAGAATAACATACACATTCAATTGGGTATGGAAATCTGTCTTACCCTACAGGAAAATAGGGGGAGAAGGGGACAAGAGAGCAGGGGGTGATAGAGAGGAGGGCATATTGGGAAAGAGGGTAATCAGAAGCAAATACTTCTGAGGAGGGACAGGATCAAAAGAAAGAATAGAATAAATGGGAGGGCAGGATAGGATTAAGGGAAATAGAATTAGTTTTTCACAATATGTCTACTAAGGAAGTGTTTTGCATAACTGCACGTGTACAACCTATATTGAGTTGCTTGCCTTTTCAGTGAGGGTGGGTGGGGAGGGAGGAAGGGAGAAAATTTGGAACTCAAAGTTTTAAAAACACATGTTTTAAAAAAAATGTTTTCACATGCAACTGGGAAATAAGAAATACAGGAAATGGGGTACAGAAGTCTATCCTGCTGTACAGGAAAATAGAAGGGGAAGGGGATAAGAGAAGGGAGGGGGGAGAGATAGAAGAGAAGGCAGACCAGGGGAAGGGGTATTCAGAATGCATGCCATCTTGGGGTGGGGGGAGGGGTGAGAAATTTGGAACTCAAAAACTTGTGAAAGTGAATATTGAAAACTAAAAATAAATAAATTTATATTTAAAAAATTAAAAAAAAAAAAAAATAAAAAGTAGAAGGTTGAACTAGATAATATCTGGAGTCGCTTCCATCTCTAAAGCTATGATGCTGTGATTCTATCACTATCTTACAGAGTTGTTCTAAGACTCAAAAAAGAAAATGTATGCCAACTTTAAAGTCCTCTGTGGATGACAATTTCTATTATAACTTTGTGAGGGCAAGGCCTGTGACTTCTTCAGTATATGGAGCTTTCCACAGTTGAGCATATCAACAGCAGCAGCAGCATCTCTATCACTATCAGTGACAAACTTTGAATTATCATGTATAGACTTTAACAACTCATCACACCATCTGACATGACAAAATGCAATGACAAGGGGAAGATAAAGTTAGTTATAATAGCAGAACTCCCCAAATAATAAAATCAAAAACCTTATGGATGATACAATTTTATAAGTTATGGATATTAATTTTAAACTATTTTAAATGGAGGAAGCAGTCAAAAAAACACAAAAGCTCTAGTAAGACAATCAAGAATACTTCAGCCACCACTGACATATGCCTGCATTTTAATATCTTTATGAAACTGATATGTTGTATACTCAATGAAAATAAGAGAATGCAACTGAGAAACTATATTTATCATTTACTAATTTTTAATATTTTTTCTTTTGAACCTAGCAAGCATCCACAAAGACATATAGGTGAGTACTATTAGGGAAGGGGCCATAGTTTGGGCAGTCAGAAATGGTGAGTAAACAATGGGACACCCTTTCCAGAAACAATGGAAATGAGGATGTGGTTATAGTTTCCAAAGTAAATGGTGGAATGATGAGAGAGGAAGAGGGAAGACACTAAGGGTATCCTATGTTACTTCTCAAAAAAAGTGGACAAGTTAGGACTGGGGGCATTATTTAGCTCTGCCTTCAGGAATTTCTTCCGTCTCTGTTATATAACCTATTTGAAATGAGAGTTTAGAAAGAAAAATTGAAAAATAACCTGTCAACAAGTCACCTCTCAATTTAAATTTCCCTGGCTCTCAAGTCCTACAGGAAATGTGTTGCATGGAGTTATTTATTGTTCCTTTTATTGCTTCCGTTGTAACTTTGATTAAACACCTTTCATGGAAGCAAAAAGTCTTTTCCTTGTTCTTATATTGCTACTCTCTGTCCAAGCTCTCTAGTTTAGAATATTGAATCTTATGACATTAGACCACTAGGCAGAGATTTCTGGTGTCAAGAGTTTTAGGGGAGTCAACCAGGATCTAGATAAGTCCTTTTTTGTTGATAGGTTAGAAGAAAGGTATAGGACAGAAGAAAGTGAAATTTATGTGTTGGCATACATGATTGTTTGCCTCAGCCAAATCCTTCTGGACACATGCTGGTCAAACTCAAGGTCCACTGAACCAATGTCCTTATAGCCTCTGGAACAGTCAATCCATCTTTAATCCCTCTGACATTTACGTGTTTCAAAGGAAAATGTCTCTGCTGTTAGAAACAGCTTAGTACTCTTCACTAAAAAGCCTAGGGAAGAACAGCCACTCTCCCTTCCAGAACAAGTCCATGCTTAACATCCACAGTCACTGCCCAGGAGGGCAACATCTGGAGAGATGTGACCATCAATTGACTCTGCCAGTGCTATGGCCCTTTCTTCTTCATTATCAACAGCTATTGTAGACCAGAGAAAGTTCTCACCACCTAAGTTCTTCATTGGTTCAACAATGTTTTAAAAAAAATTGTTATTTTACCAGTAGAAATTACATTAAAGAAATTATATTAGCCATCAGCTTTGCAGCTGCACCCCAAGGACCATGAAACTTTTCCACCTGACTTGTATCTAAAACTTTCATATGTGTTGTCTGTCCCATTAGAATATGAACTCCTTGAAAGTAAAGATTTTTCTATTGATATGTTCAATTCTTAGCACAGTGTTTTGGACACAGAAAGCACTTACTAAATATCTTTTTCATTCATTAATTCATTCATTTCTTCTTCTGCCATCTAGCATAGTTTTCAAACAGCTCAGATAAAATACTGCTTACTCATTCACTTACACTTCAAGGGACTCTCAATTTCATCTTCTCACTTGATTCTCACAGTAATCCTACAAGAAAAGTAAGGCAGGTTATATGATCCCATTCTACAGTTGAAAAAGGATTTTAAGAGACTTGCCCAAGGTTATACAGTTAATCAGTGGTAGTAGGGGTCGGCAGGAGCTGGGACATGGCAAACTAGAATTGCATTCCCCTAAAGGAATGTTCTTTCTGCTACTCCATGACATCTCATTGCCAGATTGGAGCTCTATTTCCTCTCAGTGAAGAGTAATTAGTGTTCACCAGTCCAGCCTCCCTGAGTCATTAGTGGGCATCTGTAGAATGAGACTCATAATATGAACCAATGGTGCCACAATAATAACATATTCCATTTGCACCATACATACACACACACAAACATATACACATCAGGTAGTGAAGGAACCATGCTAGTTCTTGTACTTTATTTTATCTAGTAATTTCAGAGAAGATCTAGGAATTAAGGAAAACTTAGGTTTTATTCCTAGATAGGACTTGCTGTCTGACCTTGAAGAGATAACTTATCCTCTATATATGTCAGTTTACCTACCTGAAAAAAATAAATATAAGAATAACTTTTTCTATCCAGAATGGCATGTGAATTCATTAATTAATAGAGGTGCTGCATCCTATACCCTCTGATGAAAACTGCAATATAAATGCAGAACACTTGCAGCTTGAAACAAGGACAGATGCTATTATAGCCACCATGGGGAAGGTGGAACTATTGATCGAGGATGACTTCTAAATAAAGATATATGGTACCAAACAGTCTTAACATTGAAAAAGGCATTTCAAGGACTGTCACCAGCATGATGTCCTTCCCACTGGGAATGGTCACTATCAGAACAGTTTAAAGAGGATTGAAAGTATCAGAGATACTTCTGAGCCTGTTTACTTCCAATGAAGAGCAGCAAAATGTCTTTGCAACAAAACATCAGGAAAATTATCAAAAGGTTTCTCATTGCATGAGTCAATGGCTTTTGCTTAGCTTGGCTAACAAAGCAATGTGGTCATTATCTGCTCTTCCCACTACACTCCCAACATCCTCCAATTATTCACCAGATGAAAACAAGCTCTAATAAACATCAAGTCATAATAATTGGCTGTACCCTATCTGGTCCAATTGATAATCTCTCTGGTTTGACAGAAGGAATGAAGTCAGGATGCAGTCAGTATCCAGGAAACAAAAACTCCATTTCCTATAGAGATGAAAATAAATGGTAGACATGCTGCCAAGAATATGACGTCATGATGTTGCTGGAGAGTATAGGGAATGATTTAAGGGCAAGGCCTCCAGAGAAGACCTGGGCCTGCTAGACATAAATCAAACACCAAAACACTTTGACAAAGGATCCCATTCTGATCATCAGACCTCATTAGGAAGAGACACCTTTAGTTCTGAAATTGCCTTAAAAGAAACTGGGTAATGAAAATAATCTATCAGCTAGGACAATATATTCACTATCTACTAATGAAACAGCAAACCCAGGGGTATTTTTAAAGAGAGAAAGAAACCTTGCCTCAGATTAGCATAATTTGTGGAAGAGCAATTTTAATATGTATTTGTAAAATTTTTTTTAAATGACCTGCCCCCAAGAGGGTATTAAAACTAAGCAGCTGACTTCATACGGATTCTCTGAATCATGACCTGATCTGAGGGTATTTATTCTCTCCACTTTGTTTTTATAATTAATGTCTCTATGCTTGGCCAACAGGGACAGCATTTTGGGTCGACTTTGTGCACCATAAAGGAAAACAAAACCTTTGCCTTTTTCCTGAGCCCAGTGCTGGTAGTCAACATAAAGATGACTGAGAAAATGTCTTCCTCCAAAGAGATCACAGAAGCATAACACATGTACTTATAATCAGAGAACAATTACAGTCACACCCTCACTTCTGCAATATATTCCTCACTGCTTTATCATATCTTTTCTTCTGGGGGGGGTGATATGAACTTACCATAAACCTTTAGTTTTAGAGACTTATCTGATGGCAGTAAGACATTAAATTAACTCACCCAAGGTCACTAAGTAAACGTGTGACAGCCAGATTGTGTCACAGATAGATTGCTAAACTTGGAATAAAGAAGATGGGAGTTAGATTTCTGCCTCATATACTTACTAATTGTGTAACCCTTGGCAATTGACTCAAACTCTCTCAGCCTGAGTCTCCTCATCTGCAAAATGGGGCTAATGATAGCATCTACCTCCCAGGGATGTTGTGAAATTCAAATGAGGTAACATATGTAAAGAGCTTTGTAATTCACAAAGCATGTAAGAGGGTCATTCATTACTATTACTATTAGTATTATTATCAGCCAAATGTTGATCTTGAACCTGATTTCCCTGCCTCCTGTATCCACTATGACTGTGTCACTTCTCTCCATATATTTACACTTTTCTTTTTCCATGCAATATGACAATTTAATATTCCATTGTCTTCTCAAATGCTCAGGAGACATTTGGAGGTTACAATAAATGCACTCTATTCACATCCTTCTACTAGTATGGCACAAATAGCATCCTGGTATTCAGACTGAGGCATCCCAGTATCCCCAAAGCTCTGAGGCTGCTGAGGTATAAAAAAAGGATTTTTTTCAAGGCTCCGTGCTCATCACACAAACACACACACACACACACACACACACACACAAACTACCAGATGAAAACAGGACAACTGGAAGGAGTCAGAAGGCATAGAAAAGGGAATAATCCATGAAACATTTGCAGCTCTGTTTGCTGCTTTATCTTTCAGATAAACTCAAGCATTTGCAAAACCTCTGTGGGAAGGACAGCTAAAAGCAGCTCTGGAAAACTGTAAGAATGAATTGAATCTCAAACTGCTCCTGGGCAATAATCATATCTTTTGTGCTACCATTCTGTTATAATTAAACAATTCCCCACTGGCGTCATATTGAGCTAATATGCTTCTTTTGCCAACAGGCCGCTAAAGGCTTATATTAAATATCCAGTAATGAGACAGCTTTGCCCTCCTACTGTCACAATTATTTTTAATATGTCAAATAAGATGAACCCATTATGATAATATATTACCTCAGCTGTCCCCTAAAGAGTTCAAGGCACTTTCAAATTTATTATCTCACGTTCTCACAACAGCCTTTTACAGAGGATAGGAGTGACTTTTAGCATCCCCATTTCACAGAAAGATAAACTGTAGGGCAGAGAGGTAACAATAATTGTAATGATTCATCTTCACTCACAACAGCCTTGTGGAGTGGGTAACAAAATTCTCTCCATTTTACACCTGATGAAACTGAGTCTCAGGTGGATTAAGTGGCCCGTGGCCGTTCAGCCACCAAGTGACAGAGCCAGGACTCAAACACAGAAATTCTGACTCGGTGTCTAGGTGGCCCTGTGGATAGAGTCAGAAGGACCCGACTTCAAATTAGATCTCAGACACTTAGTAGCTGCATAACTGTGGGCAAGTCACTTCACCCTGTTCACCTCAGTTTCCTCATCTGTAAAATGAGCTGCACAAGGAAATGGCAAACCACTGCAGTATCTTTGCCGGGAAAATCCCAAATGGGGTCATGGAGAGTTTGGACATAACTGAAACGACTGAACGACAACAACTTCATCACTACTAAGAGATGAGAGTTGAACCTGCATGCACAATTAGTTCAACTGTTTCAGCTAAATTGACGTTAGTTCACTCAAATGAGTGGTCAGCTCCATCATATGTGGACAATTGCTATTTAACCACATGAACCCAAATGTTAGATGAAATCGGTCTGTTGTTTGACTGAAATAAGCAATAGATTTAGTTCAAACCATTTCCTATATTGTGGAGAAGAAGTGGTGGAGATGCTGCCAATGGTATTATATCAGTGATTTCACCGAGAATCATTTACAGATGAGGCCTTCCTTACAAATCATACCATAATGTTAAATATAAATCCAAATGCCGGGTGGAATTGGACTGCTGTTGGATTGAACTAACCACCAGGTTCCTTTCAAACCTGAAGCGTCTGTACATGGAAACTAAAGGAGGGATTAGAACCCAAGTCAACTAATATTCCCAGTCTGGTGCTCCATCCACTGGCCTAGCTTCTATGCTAGATACCACAAATAGAGTCTTCCCAAAGATGAGTTTTGAAGAGTGCATCTGAGTGATCAAAAATGACTCAAATACTTTCATCTTTGTGCATACCTCTTTAGAGCATCGTGTGAGTTAAAATTAGGTCCATCAGTGATTCATTACAGCCACAGTAAAAGATGGGTTTGGATGAGGAGTAAGAGACTTAATGTATCACTGTGGGATGGCACCTTTTCTGTAACCTATAGTTTAGAGAGCTACTTGCCCAGGGTCACTCAGTCAGTATGTGTCAGAGGCAGTACTAGAGTTCAAGTTTTCTTGGACTGATCTCTGTTCTACTGGGCTATGCTACAACATATGGTAAAGCAGGTGAAGCAGGAAGCATGCATTTACTAAGCTCCTACTATGTGCCAGACATGGTTTAAGCATTTCACAAATATCATCTCATTTGATTGCCACAACCCTGGGAGGTAGATGCTTTATTATCTCCATTTTATAGTTGGGGAAACTGTGGCAGGAAGTGTTTAAGTGACTTGGCAAAAATCACGCAACTAATAAGAGTCAGAGGCTGGATTTGAACTCATGTCTTCCTGACTCCAATCCCAGGGTCCTATCCAGTGCATCACCTACCTGCTTATTTATATTATAATAGGTAACATTTAAAGAGGTAGACCTGAAGACTGAGTGTTTCACAACACAAAAATCCCTATAAAAGACACGTATACCTAGAAAAAGAGATAGTCTGCTCTAGTGTTGAAAACACAAGACAAGTTTTCAGCGTTAGTAATATATTGGTAGCACTAAGATATTAAAGTAACCAAAGGTAGAAGAACCCTTGAATAGCCCCTTGGGAAAGATTTTATGAAAGGCGCAGACCAGAACTGTATACCTACTGTGTGCAAAGTATCGTGCTTGGTTCTAGGAAAGACAAAATCTAGATATGACATGATATTTGCTTTCATGTCGCTTCCCATATGATAAACAGTCATCTGGATTCTTCAGAAACCACGGTGATCTATGATTTGCAGTCATATAGAATTACTAAGAAGATACTGGGGGTCAAGAAATACAATTTTGTGGCTATGAATACTTTGGGCTCACTAGGAATACTATACAGTGAGCTAAATCTTATGTAATTAAGCCTTCTTCGAGTACAGAATTCTTGGCCTACCTTGTTCATCTTTAATGCCTGTCCAACATATATTCATTGATGGGGCTAACTCAACAAGCTGACAACTTAGCTAAATATCTGGACAGCATGTATTTCTCATCCACTTTCTCCCTGTGTTTGGATGGTTAGGTCTCTTTTGTAAGAATGGAGGATTTGGCCTGGAACTCAAAATCATGTAATCCAACTTGCTCATTTTACACATGAGGAAACTAAGGCTCAGAGGGATTACAGGACATAACCACATTCGGTTAGTAATAAATAGCAAACTGAGGATTGGCAAAGCCAATTTTTTAAACTCTTACTTTAGTGCTATTTAGTGTTATTGATAGCATGCTTCCTCTTTACCGTTGCTATCAATTTCATTAAGGAGACTTTGTCTTGTTTCTGTTTTTTACTTGTTTTTATGAGAATATGTGCACATGATGTAAACATTTTTAAATGCTGAAGACTATATCATTGATGCAATGTTCTTATAAAAATATAATCTCCAAGGACACAGACATGGAAAAGAACTATTGTATTACATTTTAGTAATGTCCTTGAAGGGATTTTTCAGAAAATACACCACTGCCTCCCCCAAAAAAAATTCCATCTTGTAGAAATATGCTTTAATGTTGTAATAAATTGAGAGCTGCTCTGGGTGATGGGACTCTTCTCAGACCTATATATTAGGGATCACAAAAAATGTAATTGTGAGTAATATTTTGACCTATGGCTCCCTAAAAGTTATAATAATAAAAGCTCTTGCTATATAGCATTTTAAACTTTACACTGCAATTTCCACACAATGACCTAAACATAGATATTATTATCTTTGTTTTACAGCTGAGGAAACTGAGACTCATTAACATGAATTCATTTACCCAAAGTCATAGAGCTAGTGTCAGAGTTGGGGTTTGAAGCTAAGATTCATAAAGCCAGATAATGACCATAATCAGTTTGTATCTGAAGCCTAGTAAAATTATATTTCAAAGGTTTCATCAGTGAGTCAGTCAATAAACATTTATTAAGCACCTACTGTGTGCCAGGCATTGTGCTAAGCATTAGGGATATGAATACAAATAAAAAGAAAGACAGTCCCTGTTCTCAAGGAGCTTACAATCTGATGGAAGAAAACCACCCACAAAAGAAAGCTGAAGGGAAGGGGGATGGGCAACTGATAGAAAAGCAGGATTAAAACTGTGCTGAGTCCCATCTTTAAATAGAGCCCACAGCCTTGGTCCTCTATCTAGCCAAAGGATCCAGTGAGAGAGGCTGAAGCTACTGATGAGATGTGAGTATCAGGAAGATTCAATCTTGCAGCATAATAAGATTTCTCAATGATGAGTTTCCTGGGGATGGAAGACATGATGGAGAAAGCCAAAGAATGGTTTAGCCATTTTATCTCCCATTACAATATATACCAACATGCATATATACTCATATTCTTCATTACCCACTCCCATTCATCTATCTATAAATTCTCTCAAAAAAAGAGTCTATGAAACAGAATCAAAATGTGTCTTATTAGAAATTATTTTAAATAATTCTATATAGGGAAACATAAATTGAGGGTATTTTTTTTTCAGATAAATAAACATGATTCAGGTTATAAATTCTGATCTTATATCTACCCCATTCAGATTCCATGAAATTTTCACTAGTTTGCACCCCCACTCTGAAACTAACATACTATTTAAGCTTCCTGAGTCTCAGTTTCCATATCTATAAAATAGAGGTAATAATACTTATCCTGCCTACTTTATAGTATTATTGTGTGGAGAGTTTGATGTAAACTTTAAAACATTAGAGAAATGAGCTGTTATTATCATTATCATTATTATTATTAATACTATTATTATTATATAGATCTAAATATCGTATCTTTCCAAATCAAATAACTGACAGAAACAATTCTATAAAAGCCAATACTTAAAGAATGCCTGTTGACACTGTGTTGTACTTTTATCAGTAATATATTTATTTTAATTGCATTATGTTCTCTTAAAATTAAGAAAAATATGCATGAAATAATGAAGAGTGAAATGAGCAGGACCAAGAGAACATTGTATATAATAATAGCAATATTGTTTTAAGAATTACTTTGAGTGAATAAGTCATATTGACTATAAAGGACATATGAAGAAAGAACTGGCATGATAAATAGAAGTATATGTAGAATAATTTTACATATGTATTCATATGTGTATGTGTATATGTATGTATGCATTTGTGCATATGTATATGTGTGTAAATGAGGAAAGAATGAGCAAAAGCATCAGAGGTTGCAGAGAGGTCAAGCAGAATGAGGACTGAGAAAAGTCCATTGCATTTTCAAACTAAGAGATCATTGGTAACTTTGGAAGGAGCAGTTTCAGTAGAATTATAAGTTCAAAAGACATATTGTAAGAGAGTAAGAAGAGAGTGAGTGACCCCAGCCTTTGGGATAAGAACTCATTATTTGGCCAAAACTGCTGGGAAAATTGGAAAATAGTATGGCAGAAACTAGGCATAGACCAACATCTCACACCATATATCAAGATGAGGTCAAACTGGATACATAATTTAGACATAAAGAGTGATACTATAAGCAAATTAGGAGAGCAAGCAATAGTTTGTCTGTTAGAGCTAGGGAGAAAGAAAGAATTTATGACCAAACAAGAGATAGAGAATATTGTAAAATGCAAAATGGATAATTTTGAATACATTAAATTAAAAAGGTATTGGACAAATAAAACTAATGCAACCAAGATTAGAAGGAAAGCAGAAAGCTGAGAAACAACCTTTATAGCAAGTGTCTCTGATAAAGGCCTCATTTCTCAAATATATAGCGAACTGAGTCAAATTTATAAGAATACAAGTCATTCCTCAATTGATGAATAGTTAAAGTATATGAACAGGCAGCTTTCAGATAAAGAAATTAAAGCTATCTATAGTCATGTGAAAAAAATGTGGTCTTACATAGATGAATATGAATGGATATGCCTATATATGACTACAAATATCAATATCTAAGTATATGTATGTGTTAAGTGTATGTCTGTATGACCATATGTGTGTTTATGTATACATGTATATTATCTTTGTGTGTATATGTCTATACATGTATACATATATATGCACATAAATGTATGTATGTATATTAATATATATATTAAGCTCAGATATAATACATATATATAATCACTGTGCTTAATTGTAGCCTTTGGGGGGGAGGAAGGGGAAAAAAAGTAAAAAGTACACAGCAGAGAACAAAAGAAAACTTGCAAGGAAGCAAAGATGGACAGCTCTAAACACAATGCATAGTATTTATTATATAGGCTTTCTTTAAATGGAAATTTATTGCTGTATATCTTGAATCCTCTCTCACATTCTGCTGTGCGCATGGCAGTGTTTTTTTCTTATTTTGTATTATTTTTGTTTTAGTATTTAAGTTTGTTTCTCTCACCTTTTCTTATTTTATATTTAAGTTTAAAATTTAAAAAATGTTTACAAAGAAAAAGAGAAAAGAAAAAATGTTTTAAATCACTATTGATTAGAGAAATGCAAATTAAAACAACTCTGAGGTACCATCTCACACCTATCAGACTAGCTAACGTGACAGAAAAAGAAAATGATAAATGTTGGAGAAGATGTGGAAAAATTAGGACACTGATGCATTGTTGTGAACAACCTAACCATTCTGGAGAGCAACTTTGCCCAAAAAGCAACCAAACCGTGAATACCCTTTGATCCAGAACACTATCGGGTCTGAATCCCAAAGAGATCATGAACAAAAAATATTTATAGCAGCTCTTTTTGTGGTGGGAATATATTGCAAATTGAGGGGATGCCCACCAATTAGGGAATGGCTGAACAAGTTATGTTATATGAATGTAATGGAATATTATCATGCTATAAGAAATGACAAGCAGACAGATTTCAGAAAAACCTGGAAAGACTTACATGAATTGATTGATGCTGAGTGAAGTGAGCAAAACCAGGAGATCATTGTACATACTAACAGTAACACTGTGCAATAATCAACTACGATTGACTTAGCTCTTCTCAGCAATACAATGATCCAAGACAATTCCTAAAGATTCATGATAGAAAATGCTATCTATGTCCAGAGAAAGAACTATGGAGTCTGAACGCAGATTGAAGCATACTATTTTCACTTTTTGTTTGTTTGTTTTTGTGGCTTTTCCCTTTTGTTCTGTTTCTTCTTTCACAACCCAACTTATGTGGAAATACGGTTCCATGACTGCATATGTACAACCTTTATCAGATTATTTGCTGCCTTGGAGAGAGGGGAGGGAAAGGAGGGAGAGAGAAAAATTCAGAACTCAAAAACTTATTTAAAAATGAATGCTAGAACTATCTTTACATATAATTGGAAAAAAATAAAATACTATTCACAAAAAAACTTAAAAAGTTAAATGGGGCCTTATGCCCCTCAAGTTCTAGACATGAAAGAAAAAATCATGATAATCAGTATTTTAAATAAGATAGGAAATTAACCAGAAAAGAGAATGGATGGATATCTGAGAGTCCCAAGGTGGATAGGAAGTAAAAAATCATAAATCTTTTGCCGTATATAGGACATCTTTTATTGACAGAATTGGTGCTAAGATGTTTTTAAACTATGTGTGAAATTTAGGTGTTATTTTAAAGAACATTCCCAGTCTTTGAAATAAACATTTCTATCTTCGAAACAGCCAAAAAAAAAAAAGAGTCCTTTTGACCCAGGTTCTCTGTGGGTGTCCCAAATGAAATGCTGTGATTTCAGTAGTCACCTCCTGTGTGACTGTGTGGTTGGCACATATTAATTAAAGCCAGCAGCTGACAGGCACAAGATAAGTAAGGGGATACAAACACCCACTGTCTTCATGTTATTGTCGACCCTTCAAGAAGACTTGGGTTATGCTTCTGGGACCACGTGAAAGAAGTTAACAAAGGGACAAAGTTGTAATCAGAGGGAATGAACAATTGAATTCAGCTCCCTCTAGTCTGCCAGACTTCCTTATTCATAATCAATTCATCATTTTAATATAAAAATAAATACAGCATTAGCAGCAACATTGGTTAGGTCTGTAAGGGCAAGTGAGGGATGCAAATAAAACATGTCTACCAACATAAAAGACAATTGGAATTGATCTTCAAGTCAGACAAGAAATTAGAGTGATTTTTTTTCTCTAAGTAACGTTGTTGATGGTCTGACCTCAAATTGAATAAATATGTTTTTAAGTTAAAATCTTGATACTCTTTGATTAACCTCTGTATCTTTTAAAGATTTTTCTCATCTATCTCCATAATTACCACATATTTCATGAGTTATGTTGTTGGCTTTGTTTTAATCTTCTTTGACAGAGCAGGAGGGGGAAGACATAATATTTTGTTTTGCTAAGAGTGATGACAGGTACAGTGTATTTTGACAAAGCATATAAACACATTTTTCCAGAATTTGCTTTTAATTCTAGTTCACCATTGATTGGCCTTTGTATGTGTTTAAAATTCTTTTACATTATAGGTTATCTTGTCTTCTAAGATAAAATTAGATTGGAGGATCAAACTATCTCCCTAAGAATATGTAGATCAAGCTTTTTGTATGGTAGATTAACAAGAAAATGCCCTTCGTATCTATCCTCCTTGACCTCCTGTACTTTTCCAGATGTCTCAGAAGATTCCTAATGTGATTTTCTTCCAGTAATCCCTTGCCTATATCCTTATAAGGGACAAAGGATAGGATATTATGGACAAGTAAAGGAATATCACAGTTCTCAATCATGAAGGCAGGGAATTGGGAAATTTATGGGCTAGCATCCTGGGACAAATCACATACAGTATACTCAACAGGTGAAATTATCAGATTAAATTATACAGGTGAATTATCAATTATACAGGTGAAATTCATCAGATTAAAGAGTCTTAATCTCAGGCAAGGGCAACAGGTAGTTTAAAGGGTATGTATAGAAGGGATTAGGCAGTCATTCTTTTTGTCTTGATAATAATAATCACTAGCATTTACATAGAGCTTTAAGGTTTGCAAAGTGTTTTACAAATATCTCATTTATCTTCACAACAACCTTACTATTATCCCCATTTTACAGATGAGGAAACTGAGGTAGACAGAGCTTAAGTGACTTGCCCAGAGTCACACAACTAGTATCTGAGGCCAGATTTTAACTCAGGTCTTCTTGACTACAGGACCAGCACTCCATCCATTTCAACTCCTAAGATGAAGTGAAAGAGAAGAGTTAAGAAAAATGACAAGGGGGTCAGCTAGGTGGCATAGTGAATAGAGCTCTGGCCTTGGAGTCAGGAGGACCTGAGTTCAAATCCAGCCTCAGACACTTAATACTTACTAGCTGTGTGACCCTGGGCAAGTCACTTAACCCGGATTACCTCACCAAAAAGAAAAAAAAAGAATGATGCCAAGGTTGTAAACTTACGTGAATGAAAGTATGGTGGTAGCCCTCAGAAGAAATTTGTAAGTTTAGCAAAAGAAGGAGATTAGGAGAAAGATAGAGTTCTATTTTGGATGTGTCAAGTTTGAGTTGCCTATAAAAAATATCCAAAAGTTAGTTGGCTATACCAATTTGGAGGTATAAAGAAAAAATGGTATTGGAGATATTGAATTGGGAGTCATTTGCAGATACAATCATCTGATCAATGAGAATGAATGAGATCACCAAGAGCAAGGGAGTAGAGAAAGGAGAGAGGAGAGCACAGAACAGAGCCCAGGGCAACACCTACATATGGGAAAGGGGATATCAATAAAGATCCAGCAAAGAAAAATGAGTAGGATCACACAACTAGCAACAGAAACAGGAAAGAGAAATTTCACAAAAAATCTGGGAGGAGATATTATTCAGCAAGAGGTGAATATTCAACCCTGTCATTGCTTCAGAGTGGTCAAGAAGAGTGAACAGCGAAAGGGGGATGGGGGGCAGGGATTTGAATTAGCAATTGAGAGATCATTCATTACTTTGACTAGAATAATTTCAGTCAAGTTGTTGTTTGTTTTTTTCAGGAGAAGAGCAGATTATAAGTGGTTACAAGGGAATGGGAGGAATGAAGGGACAAAGAGAAGAAGTTTAGCAGATTATTTTTCCAGAATTTGACTATAAATGGAAAAGACCCTGATATTGGGAAAGATTGAAGGCAAAGGAAAAAGGGGATGACAGAATGATATAGATACATAGTGTCATGGAAACAATGAACATGAACTTGGACAGACTTGAAGAGAGAGTGGGAACCCAAAGACCCCAGCTTCTGAGATAAGAACCCACTCTTCGAAAAAAAACTGCTGGGAAAACTGGAAAAGAGTATGGCAGAAACTAGGCATAAACCAAAATCTCACACCATATACCAAAATAAAGTCAAAATGGGTTCATGATTTAGATATAAAGGCTGATACTATAAGCAAACTGGGAGAACAAGGAATAGTTTACCTATCAGATCTATGAAAAATAGAAGAATTCATGACCAAACAGGAAATACAGAACATTATGAAAAGCAAAATGGATAATTTTAATTACATTAAACTGAAAAGTTTTTGCACAAGCAAAGCCAATGCAACCAAGATTAGAAGGAAGGTAGAAAACTGGGAAAGAATTTTTACAACCATTCTCTCTGATAAGGGTCTCATTTCTAAAATATATAGAGAATTAAGACAAATTTATAAGATTACAAGCCATTCCCCAATTGATAAATGGTCAAAGGATATGAACAGGCAGTTCTCACATAAAGAAATTAAAGCCATCTATAGTCATATGAAAAAATGCTCTGAGTAACTATTGATTAGAGAAATGAAAATCAAAACAACTCTGAGGTACCACATCACACCTATCAGATTGGCCAACATGACAAAACAGGAAAATAATAAATGTTGGAGAGGATGTGGGAAAATTGGAACGCTAATACATTGTTGGTGGAGTTGTGAAATGATCCAACCATTTTGGAGAACAATTTGGAACTATGCCCAAAAGACTATAAAAATATGCATACCCTTTGACCCAGAAATAGCACTTCCAGGGCTATATCCCAAAGTGATTATACAAATGGGAAAAGGATCCACATGTACAAAAATATTCACAGCAACTCTTTTTGTGGTGGCAAAGAATTGGAAATTGAGAGGATGCTCATCAATTGGGGAAAGGCTGAGCAAGTTGTGGTATATTAATGTAGTGGAATACTATTGTGCTATGAGAAATGATGAACAGGGGGCAGCTAGGTGGCATAGCGGATAGAGCACCGGCCCTGGATTCAGGAGGACCTGAGTTCAACTCCGGCCTCAGACACATAACACTTACTAGCTGTGTGACCCTGGGCAAGTCACTTAACCACACTACCTAGCCCAAAGAAAAGAAAAGAAAAGAAAAGAAAAGAAAAGAAAAGAAAAGAAAAGAAAAGAAAAGAAAAGAAAAGAAAAGAAAAGAAAAGAAAAGAAAAGAAATGATGAACAGGCTGACTTCAGAAAAACCTGGAAAGACTTGTATGGTCTGATGCTGAGTGAAGTGAGCAGAACCAAGAGAACGTTGTACACAATAACAGACACGTTGTGCGATGACTCATATTGATAAACTTAATCCT
Source organism: Phascolarctos cinereus (assembly GCF_003287225.1). Classification (NCBI taxonomy): domain Eukaryota; kingdom Metazoa; phylum Chordata; class Mammalia; order Diprotodontia; family Phascolarctidae; genus Phascolarctos; species Phascolarctos cinereus. The sequence goes on along the minus strand of NW_027555847.1, from coordinate 548,896,144 downwards.
TCTCAGCAGTACAAGGATCTAAGACATGTCATGATGGAAAATGCTATCCACATCCAAAGAAAGAACAATGGAGGTTGAATTGCTATCTTTTTTTTCTTTTTCTCTTCTGTTGAGTTTCATTTCCTCTTTCTGATAGTTCCTCCTATCGGTTTTAATTTTTGCTGACAATTTCACTACTGTGAAAATATGTTTAATAGGAATGTAAATGTATAGCCTATATGAGATTGTGTGCCATCTTGGGGAGGATGGTGGGGCGGAAGGGGGAGAAAAATTTTAAACTCAAAAACATACGGAAGTGACTGTTGATAAATCAAAATAAATTAACAAAATAAATTTTAAAAAAGAAATAGTGGGAGATGGAAGGGCCCTCGTATGCTCTGGTCGATGGGGTCACAAAGACTCAGACACAACAGAACAACAATGGAAGGAGGGAATAAGAGAATAGCTTGAGGGAATGGTAGAATCAAATGAAAAGAGTTTTTGTGGTTTTTTTATTGTTTTGTTTTGTTTGTTTTTAGGATGGGACCTGGGCACATATGTAAGTATAAGAGTAAAAGCAAGTAGATGAGGAAAAATTGAATGTTATAGAGAAAGGTGAGATGACTGAAGAAATGAGTGAATGATATCAAAGACACAAATAAATGGCCTGACCTTAGTGACCACCTATTCATCAGAGAATAAAGTAAAAGAGGAGAAAACAGGCTAAAGATGTAAAAGTGTTTTTAAGACGAAAGAAAAGTTGTTTGTCTTTACATTGATGTTGTCATAGTATAAAATGTTCTCCTGGTTCTACTTACTTCACTCTGTATCAGTTCATACAAGTCTTTTCAGGTTTCTCTGAACCTATCTTTTTCATCACTTCTCATGGCACAATAATATTCCATTACATTTATATAACGATTTTATATTAGCAAAGAACTAGAAATGAAGGGTATGCCCCTTAATTGGAGAACAGCTGAACAAATAATAAGAAACAGTAAATACATCAATTTATACATATAAGAAAAATACTTAGAGGAGAAGGCATCTGTTCAGGAGCTGATCAAGAACACAATGCTCCTAAATAAACTTATCTACTCTAATCTACTAAGGTTATTAAGAATATTGCTGATTACTAGCCCCAACTAGAGTTTCTTGAAATCCTAAACCAGAGTATACTATTCATTTTTCTAAATCCCTTAATGGGACAAAGGGAAAGAAGAAAGATCCCAGCGCCATTTATGTATTTTAATAATCATACCTTAGCACTACGAAGTAGGAACTATTAATCTCTTTTACCAGTAAGGTTAAGTGGTTTGTCTAGGGTCACATAGTAAGTGACTGAGGCTAGATTTGAACTCAGGTCTTCCTGACTCTGGGCCAATTGCTCTATGCACTGTGTCACCTAGCTGCCCCTTAAGAGTAAATGCAGAGGCTCTGATTCTTATAATTTAGCCACTGCTTAGATTCTTTGGGGCTGGCTCTTGAGCCACAGTATCACATTGTATCACATGCCATCTCCCTAAAGTAGGTACATTATTAACAAATAATGTAATGTCTTTGAAAAATGAAAATTCTCTTAGTTATTGACTCTCCCTCATACAATCATCTAGCCATCTTGTCAAATGTCTTCACTCACAACTCTGAGAAGTTAAGTGATTTGCCTCATGTCAAAAGGTGGGTACCATCTAGTGGGTCCCACAAAATATAGAATTGATAAGAGCCTCTTATTCAGAGAAGCATAGAGATAAGCTGAAGAGGAATTAGATGTCATACAGAGGAAGCTAAGTAGAGTGGAAAAAAAGACTTGAACTTATGCTTTGAACACCATCCTTTGGCACTTCACAGCCATCAAATAATTGATGAATGTCATTTGAGGATCAGTTGGAGTAACGATGGGAAGGATGTTTATCCTAGAGAACATAAGATGTGGGGGTGGGGGAAGAGGGTTATAACTGTCTTCAAGGCTTTAAAGAACTATCATATGGAGGAGGGATCAGATTTATTCTGTTTGACTAGAGAAGGCAGAATCTTGAGCAATTGGTGGAAATTAAAAATAGTAAATTCAGGCTTTTGATGTCACAAAAAATTCCTAACTATTAAAGTCATCCAAAGTGCAACGAGCTATCTTAAGAGACAGGTCATGCCCCCTTCCCTTACTGGAGGTATTCAAGTGCAGCTAGACAACCATTTGCCGGGTATACCTAAGGCAGGGAGTCCATTTTGGAAATGGGTTGGACTATATTGCCTCCACTGGAACTTCTAGCTCTCCAGTTCTGTGATTCTATGAATTTATTTTGCCCATGGTCTTCCGTAAAAATACCTCTAGGGCACAGGGGCTAGACTGGATTTATACCAGACCAATGTCTCCAATCTTTCCTCAATGAGAATCTGTATCCAGAATCCCTTGGAGACCCCAAGATAGTGGACCTGGCCCAATTCCAAGAATATGGCCTAGATAGACCATATTAATTTTAGTGTGGGACACTCCTTCAGACTGACACTTCCCTAGTACATTGGATCACGAGTCCTTAGCACAGTGCCTGGCACATAGTAGGTGCTTAATAAATATTTATTGACAGATTGACCACCTAGAAAGAAAAACATGTGGGTTATTTTAGCAACCTGAATAGACTGAGGAAAATTTTTGTACATCATAGTTTGATCTTAATATTTTGTGATTCTGTGAACTCATGGTCTTCCATATCATAACAAACTTCAGAGAAGTTTAGCATTGGGGGAGCCTTAAAGATCTTCTATTCCAATATCCTCCTTTTAGATATGTAGAAACAGAGGCTTGCCCAAGGCGATGAAACAATCAATGTCAGAGCCACTAGGAGAAAGAACCTTGACATCCTGGTCAGTGAAGTGAAGAAATTTGAGAAACCTAAATATGTTGACATTAAAGAATGTGCAGATACAGCTAACAAAACATAACTTGAGGCTATGAATTTCCAAAATACCAAAGCAGGTTAACATACCCTAAATTTAATTACTTAATTGATGTTGGAGGATATGCAGAAAGCCCTCTCTAGGTACAAAAATAATGCTGCACCCTACCCCCAATCCTAAGCAAAGGGTTTATTAGCTTAGGAATAAATGAAAGGAATTGGACATAGTCGCCACCAAAAGAGAATCACGACTGGAAATGTGCAAATGAATTAATACTTTTTTATGCAAAACACTGAGTCTATTGAAGACAAGGGACACCCTCTTTTAATGTTCTAAGACACTGTTAGAGATCAACAAATGTATAATCACAACAACAGTAATGACTTATCAGTGAGTCTATTCTCCTCGTGCAAATTTTCTAGGCCACATTTTCAGCAAACACCACATGGTTGGATTTAAATGATATGTGCTGAATCAGAAGATGAGGATCAGCTATTCAGCCACCACATATCTGTGTGAAGCCAGCTGCAATCAGGGAGATTATGTGTGTGTTTTGTTTGTTTAAGGACTTGGAGCAATATAATGAGGAATCCTATTTTGTGTTTTACTTTTGTGTGAATATGAACAAGTACACAGAGTCATTGGGCCTATTTTTCCCTTTAGAATCTCCAGCCATTCAGGGCAGCATGTATGTCCCTATGTGCCCTAGAGGAGAAGGAGTGAGATTCAAGCTAGATCAGAAGCAACATGGTGCAGTGGAAAGGGGGCACTAGAGTTGGAATCAAAGCACCTGAGTACAAGGCTTGGATTCTGTATGATCTTTAACAAGTTATTTAACCTCTCGTGAGCAGTTAGATGGTACAGTGAATAGAGCACTGGGCCTGGAGTCAGGAAGACCTGAGTTCAAATCTAGCCTCAGACATTTATTAACTGTGTGACCCTGGTCAAGTCACTTAACTAGGTTTACCTCAGTTTCCTCATCTGCCAATGGGCTGGAGAAGGAAATGGCAAACCACTCTAGTATCTTGGCCCCAAAAAAACCCTTCATGGGATCACAAAGAGTCAGACATAACTGAACAACAACAAATGATCTCTCTTGGCCCAACTCACAGCTTCTATAAAGAGTATAAATAGTATGAGATGACCTGTAAAGACCTTTCCAACTCTAAATTTATGATCTTCTTAATTTGAGCAAACTCTTCTAGGTGCTTTTCAAAATCTATTTCCTTCTCCATGTGACCTTTCTTTCTCTGTTCTGTTATTGTCTCCTAGCCACTTTTATTATGTCTACTGTGTTCACAGCACTATCTCAGGTGTCACTGGGGAAGATTCCAAGTTTAGATAAAATGTTCTCCCTGCTTTCAAAGAGCATGTGGACTAGAAGGAAAGAAACAGAGGAAAGAGAGTGACAAGTAGAAAGAAGAAAGAGGAAAAATAAGAAGTGCCTTGAGGTGCCAATCCTTTCATGATTATCATACTTAATCTGACTGATAGGGTATTAGAGTGAGCAACTATATCTTGCCAAAGGCAAGCTCTTCCTTATCATAAAGTAAGGCCCAAATTTTTGGCCAGTCTGAGATTTCAAATAGTATTTTATGCCTCCCTGGTTCATCTGCTTCTTGGCCTAAATTATGTAAATCTTCCCAAATCCCTTGTTAATATTCTTACTAATATATTCCCCTGAATAATCTATAAAAGCCAATCATTTTAATGCAAGCTGGTAGCTTTATAAGAGGGTCTACAGAAGATTATTCCAACCCTAGAGTAGATGATAGCCTATGTTATCCTGTTTTGGCAGATAACCATGATACTAATGATAACTGACAGCATTTTAATATTCACAAAGGTAGTGGCTAAAGAAGTGACCTAATGTCAGGAAGACTTGGGTTCAAATCTGCCTCTGATGTGTGCTGGCTAAGTGACCCTGAGGAAGTCACTTAACCTCTTAGTACCCCAACCAACTCTGGAAGATTCTAAATTTCAGAGAAGTTGCTCATAGACATTTGTCTGAAGGAATACCTCAACAATCAATCAACAAACATTTATTATGTGCTTACTATGTGCCAGGCACTGTTCTAAGTACTGGGGATGCAAAAAGAGGTGAAAGGTAGTCTCTGCCCTCTTAGAGCCTACAGTCTAATGGAGAAAATAACATATATACAAATTAAGCAACATAGAATAAATAGGAAATAAATAACATAGGGAAAGCACTGGAATCAAGAGGAGTTGGGGTAAGACTTCCTAGAGATGGTGGGATTTTAGTTAAGACCTAAAAGAAGACAGGGAGATCAATCTTCTAAGATGAGGAGGGAGAGAACATTCTAGGCACTGAGGACAGCCAGAGAAACTGTATAGATATGATGGAACAGACAGGAGGCCAGTGTCACTGAATCAAAGAGTATATGTCAGGAATAGGGTGTAAGAAGACTGGAAAGGTAGGAGACAGCTAGATTCTAAAGGGCTTTGAATGCCAAACAGATCATTTCATTTTTGTTCCTAGAGGTAATAGGAAACCACTGGAGTTTGTTGAGTAAGGTTACCTTGTGCTTTAGGAAAATCATTTAAATAGCTGAATGGAAGATGGATTGGAGTAGGGAGAGACTTGAGGGAGGCCAACCCACCAGCAGGCTATTGCAATAATAAAGATGTGAAGTGATGTGACCCTGTGCGAGAGTAGCAGTGTCAGAGGAGAAAAGACGGCATATGTGAGAGATATTGCAAAAGTGAGATCAGCAGACCTTGGCAACAGCTTAGATATGGGGGATGAGAGATAATGAGGAATTCAGGATGATTCCTAGGTTTCAAGTGTGAGGGGCTAGAAGGATGGTGTTACTCCCTAAAATAACAGGGAAGACAGGAGGGAGAAGGCTTTGGGGAAAAAGATAATATTGATTTTAAGAAGTCTGAACTTCTTACTGAAAGGCAGTTGAAGATACAAGACTGCAGGTCAGCAGACAGAATGAGGCAAGATAGGAAGATCTGAGTTAAGAGCATAGAGATGGTAATTAAATCCATAGTAGATGATGAAATCACCAAGTGAAGTAGTATCCAGGAAGAGGATCAGGACAGAATCCTTAAGGACACCTATGGTTAGAGGGCATGATCTGGAGGAGGATCCAGCAATGGAGACAGAGAAGGAGCAGTCAGATAAGTGGAAGGAAAACCAGGAGAGAGTGGTGTTCCACACACCTAGAGAGAAGAGAGGATTAAGGAGGAAAGAATGAGCAACAGTATCAGAGGGTGCAGAGAAGTCATGCAGAATGAGGATTAAGAAAAGTCCATTGGGTTTTGAAACTAAGAGATCATTGGTAACTTTGGAAGGAGCAGTTTCAGTGGAATCATAAGGTCAAAAGCCATATTGTAAGAGGTTAAGAAGAGAGTGAGTGACCTCAGCCTTTGGGATAAGAACTCACTATTTGACAAAAACTGCTGGGAAAACTGGGAAACAATATGGCACAAACTGGGTATAGACCAACATCTCACACCACATACCAAGATAAGATCAAAATGAGTACATGATTTAGACATAAATGGTGACACCAGAAGCAAATTAGAAGAGCAAGGAATACTCTACCTGTCAGATCTGTAGAGAAGCGAAAAATTCATGTGCAAACGAGAAAGAGAGTATTACAAAATGTAAAATAGATAATTTTGATAACATTAAATTAAAAAGCTTTTGCACAAACAAAACTAATGCAACCAAGATTAGAAGGAAAGCAAAAAGCTGAAAAACAATCTTTATAGCAAGTGTCTCTGACAAAGGCCTCATTCCTCAAATATGTATAGAACCGAGTCAAACTGAGTCAAGAATACAAGCCATTCCCCAGTTGATAGATAGTCAAAGGACATGAACAGGCAAGTTCAGATGAAGAAATCAAAGCTATCTGCAGGTATATTAAGAAGTGCTCAAATCATTTTTGATTAGAGAAATGCAAATTAAAACAACTCTGAGGTACCACATCATACCTATCAGATTGGCTAATATGACAAAAAAGGAAAATGATAAATGTTAGAGAGGATGTGGGAAACTTGGTACACTAATGTATTGCTGGTGGAGTTGTGAACAGATCCAACCATTCTGGAAAGCAATTTGGAACTATGCCCAAAGGGCAACTAAGCTGTTCATACCCTTCGACCCAGCAATATCACTACTAGGTCTGTATCCCAAAGAGATCATAAAAAAGGGGGGAATGTGCAAAAATATTTGTAGTAGCTCTTTTTTATGGTAGCAAAATATTGGAAATTGATGGGATGAGCATCAATTAGGGAATGGCTGAACAAGCCATGATATATGAATGTAATGGAATACTATTGTGCAGTAAGAAATGATGAACACAGATTTCAGAGAAAAAAACTGGAAATATTTGCAGGAACTGATGCAAAGTAAAATAAACAGAGATAGGAAAATATTGTACATGGTATCAACAACATTGTGTAATGATCTACTATGAATGACCGAGCTCTTCTCAGCAACACAATGATCAAAGACAAGTACAAAGGACTCACAATGGAAAGTGCTATCCACATGCATATAAAGAACTGATAGACTCTGAATGCAGATAGAAGCATACTTTTTTCACTTACTTCATTTTTTCATTTTTTTTTCTTTTGATCTGTTTCTTCTTTCACAATTGTGACAAGTATAGAAATATGTTTTAGACAATTGCACATATATAACCTATATCAAATTTTACCATTTTAGGAAGAGGGGAGGGAAAAGGAGGGGGGGAAATTTTGGAATTCAAAATCTTGTAAAAATAAATGCTAAAACTGTCTTGACATGTAATCGGGGGGGAAATAAAATAATATTTAAAAAAACAAGAGAATGAGTGGAGAGAAAGTGGAGGCACTTATTCTAGACATTCGAGGAGTTTCATTTCAAAGGATAGAAGAAATATAGGATGAGAGTGGGGATGGAAGGATCAGTTGAGGGTTTTTTCAGGATAAAGGAAACATAATCATGTTTGCAGGCAGTAGGAAATGAACCAGTAGAGAGGATAAGATTGAAAATAAGGGAAAGAGTGGGGATGACAGGAGGCAGTCTGTTGGAGGAGACTGGATGGAACATGACCATTTGAACAGGTAGAGGGGTCAGCCTTGATAAACTATAAGGCCACTTCATCATGTGAGACAGGGTTGGCAGAGGAGAAAGTGGCAGAAGGCACTTGATTGATAGGAGATGAGGAAGAGAGGAAAAAAGGGAGTTCACAGTGAATGGTCTCAATTTTTCTAAAAAAGTGTGAGGCAAGGTTTTCATTGGAAAAATTGGAGAGGAAGGAATCTTGGGAGGTTTGAGGAAGGATGAAGAATTTTTTTGTTTGTTTCTTTTTCAATTCATTAAACATTTATTTATTACGAACTCTGTTGGGCAATAAGGACACAAAGTGAAAATTAAAAAGTTCCTGCCTTCAAGGGCCTTATGTTCTTTTGCATAGTATAATTTTTTTTTCACATTAGTGAAGTTGTAAGCAAAAATTAAAACCAATAGGAGGAACCATCAGAAAGATGAAACAAAACTCAACAGAAGGGAAAAATAAGTGATAGCAATTCGACTTCCATAGTTCTTTCTTTGGATGTGAACAGCATTATCCATCCCGAGGCCTCTGGAAATGTCTTACATCCTCATAATGCTGAGAAAGGTTCAGTTTAACAATCTTAGTCATTGCATAACACGGCTGTTATTGTGCACAAAGTCCTCTTGGTTCTGCTCACTTCACTCAGCATCAGACCATATAAGTCTTTCCAGGTTTTTCTGAAGTCAGCCTGTTCATCATTTCTTATAGCATAATAGTATTCCATTACATTCATATACCACAACTTGCTCAGCCATTCCCCAACTGATGGGCATCCTCTCAACTTCCAATTCTTTGCCACCACAAAAAGAGCTGCTATGAATATTTTTGTACATATGGGTCCTTTTCCCATTTCTTTGATCTCTTTGGGATATAGCCCTAGAAGTGCTATTGCTGGATCAAAGGGTATGCACATTTTTGTAGCCCTTTGGGCATAGTTCCAAATTGTTCTCCAAAATGGTTGAATTATTTCACAACTCCACCAACAATGTATTAGCGTTCCAATTTTCCCACATCCTCTCCAACATTTATCATTTTCCTGTTTTGTCATGTTGGCCAATCTGATAGGTGTGATGTGGCACATCAGAGTTGTTTTGATTTTCATTTCTCTAATCAATAGTTACTCAGAGCATTTTTTCATATGACTATAGATGGCTTTAATTTCTTTATGTGAGAACTGCCTTTTATCCTTTGACCTTATTCAATTGGGGAATGGCTTGTGTTCTTATAAATTTGTCTTAATTCTCTATATATTTTAAAAATAAGGCCTTTATCAGAAAGACTGGTTGTAAAAATTCTTTCCCAATTTTCTACCTTCCTTCTAATCTTAGTTGCATTGGCTTTGTTTGTGCAAAAACTTTTCAATTTAATGTAATCAAAATTATCCATTTTGCTTTTCATAATGTTCTCTATCTCCTGTTTGGTCATGAATTCTTCTGTTCTCCATAGATCTGATAGGTAAACTATTCCTTGTTCTCCCAGTTTACTTATGGTATCAGCCTTTATATCTAAGTCATGAACCCATTTTGACTTTATTTTGGTATATGGTGTGAGATTTGGGTCTATGCCTAGTTTCTGCCATACTCTTTTCCAGTTTTCCCAGCAGTTTTTTCAAAGAGTGGGTTCTTATCCCAGAAGCTGGGGTCTTTGGGTTTATCAAATAATAGATTACTATAGTCATTGACTACTGTGTCTTGCATATTTAACCTATTCCACTGATCCACCTCCCTATTTCTTAGCCAGTACCAAGCAGTTTTGATGATTGCTGCTTTATAATACAATTTAAGATCTGGAATTGCTAGGCCACCTTCCCCTGCATTTCTTTTCATTAGTTCCTTTGATATTCTGGACTTTTGTTTTTCCAAATGAATCTTGTTATTATTTTTTCTAACTCTATAAAATAATTTTGGTAGTTTGATTGGTATGGCACTGAATAAATAAATTAGCTTAGGTAGGATTGTCATTTTTATTATATTAGCTCAGCCTACCCATGAGCAACTGATGTTTTTCCAATTATTTAGATCTGATTTTATTTGTGTGAAAAGTGTTTTGTAATTGTGTTCATAGAGTTCCTGGGTTTGTTTCAGGAGGTAGACTCCTAAATATTTTATAATGTCTACAGTAAGTTTAAATGGGATTTCTCTTTCTATCTCTTGCTGTTGGGCTTTGTTGGTAATATATAGAAATGCTGATGATTTATGTGGGTTTATTTTATAGCCTGCAACTTTGCTAAAGTTGTTTATTATTTCAAGTAGTTTTTTACTTGATTCTCTAGGATTCTCTAAGTATATCATCATGTCATCTGCAAAGAGTGATAGCTTTGTTTCTTCTTTGCCTATTCTAATGCCTTCAATTTCTTTTTCTTCTCTTATTGCTAAAGCTAAGGTTTCCAGTACAATATTGAATAACAGTGGTGATAATGGACATCCTTGTTTCACCCCCGATCTTATTGGAAATGCTTCTAGCCTGTCCCCATTACATATAATGCTTGCTGAAGGTTTTAGATATATGCTATTTATTATTTTAAGGAAGACTCCATTTATACCTATGCTTTCTAGTGTTTTTAATAGGAATGGGTGTTGTATTTTATCAAAAGCTTTTTCTGCATCTATTGAGATGATCATGTGGTTTCTGTTGGTTTTTGTTGATATGCTCAATGATGCTGATAGTTTTCCTAATATTGAACCAACCCTGCATTCCTGGTATAAATCCTACCTGGTCATAGTGTATTATTCTTGTGATAAGTTGCTGTAATCTACTTGCTAATATTTTGTTTAAAATTTTTGCATCTATATTCATTAGAGAAATTGGTCTATAATTTTCTTTCTCTATTTTGACTCTTCCTGGTTTAGGTATCAACACCATATTTGTATCATAAAAAGAATTTGGTAAGACTCCTTCTTCACCTATTTTCCCAAATAGTCTATATAGTATTGGAATTAATTGTTCTTTAAATGTTTGATAGAATTGCATGTAAATCCATCTGGCCCTGGAGATTTTTTCCTAGGGAGTTCATCAATGGCTTGTTCAATTTCTTTTTCTGAGATGGGGTTATTTAAGTATTTTACTTCCTCTTCGGTTAATCTGGGCAATTTATATTTTTGTAAATATGTATCCATTTCACTAAGATTGTCAAATTTGTTGGCATATAGTTGGGCAAAATAATTCCTAATTATTGTTTTAATTTCCTCTTCCTTGGTGGTAGCTTCGCCCTTTTCATTCTTGATACTAGTAATTTGGTTTTCTTCTTTTTTTTTTAATTAAATTAACCAAAGGTATCTATTTATTTTTCATAGCTCTTTTTTTTTATTCAATAAACCTTAGTTTTATTTATTAGTTCAATAGTTTTCTTAATTTCAATTTTATTAATTTTTCCTTTGGTTTTCAATATTTCTAATTTGGTGTTTAGTTGAGGATTTTTAATTTGTTCTTTTTCTAGTTTTTTTAGTTGTATGCCCAATTCATTAATCTCCTCTTTTTCTATTTTATTTATGTAAGCATTTAGAGATATAAAACTTCCCCTAAGAACTGCTTTCACTGCATCCCATAGGTTTTGGTATGTTGTCTCATTATTGTCATTCTCTTGAATGAAATTATTGATTGTTTCTATGATTTGTTGTTTGACCCAATCATTTTTTAGGATTAGATTATTTAGTTTCCAATTATTTTTTAGTCTATCTTTCCATGGCCCTTTATTACATATAATTTTTATTGTCATGATCTGAAAAGGATGCATTTAATATTTCTGCCTTTCTGCATTGGATTGTGAGGTTTTTATGCCCTAGTACATGGTCAATTTTTGTGTATGTGCCATGTACTGCTGAGAAAAAAGTATATTCCTTTCTATCCCCATTCAGTTTTCTCCAGAGGTCTATCATACCTAACTTTTCTAATGTTCTATTCACCTCCTTAACTTCTTTCTTGTTTATTTTGGTTAGACTTATCTAGTGCCAAGAGGGGAGGTTCAGGTCCCCACTAGTATAGTTTTGCTGTCTATTTCTTCCTGTAACTCCCTGAACTTCTCCTGTAAGAATTTGGATGCTATACCATTTGGTGCATTTATAGTAATGATATTACTTCATTGTCTATGGTGCCTTTTAGCAGGATGTAGTTTCCTTCCTTATCTCTTTTGATTAGATCTATTTTTGCTTTTGCTTTATCTGAGATCAGGATTGCTACCCCTGCTTTTTTTACTTCAACTGATGCATAATATGTTCTGCTCCAGCCTTTTACCTTTACCCTGTATGTGTCACTCTTTTTCAAATGTGTTTCCTGTAAACAACATATTGTAGGATTATGGTTTTTAATCCATTCTGCAATCCATTTCCATTTTATGGGAGAGTTCATCCCATTCACATTTACAGTTATGATTACTATCTGTGTCTTTTTCTCCAGGATGAAGATATTTGGAAGAGTCATTGTGGGAGTATGATTGAGTTGAAAAGTGAGGTACAAAAATTTTAACTTAATGTAATTGAAATTATCTATTTTGTACCTCACATTGCTCTCTGTCTCTTATTTATTCATAAATTGTTTGCTTATCCATAAGTCTGATAGGTAGTATATTCCATGTTCTTCAAATTTTCTTGTAATATCTCTCTTTAGGTCAAATATCCATTTTTACATTATTTTAGTAAATTGTGTTTCCTGTACAATAATCTTTTTTTCTTTACTACTATGTTATTTTCTTAAGTTTTATTTTATTTTTTATTTCTTAAGTTCAGAAAAAAATAAATATTTTTTTTAAAAGGAGAAGAAAAATGGGGTATAGTAGGACTGTCTAGCTGCAATAAGGGCCCAGTTGAGGTTATGTAACATTAGTTTGTAGTGGACCCACTCAGAATGCTTGCACAATTTTTTTTTCACCTTCATTCAGTAGCATGTGTATAGGAGTGAAGGTAATGAATAACAGGAGCAATCCAAGGCTAAGGCTTAGCTTGGTGTAGCAGGCCATATGATATGGGACCGTGTTGAGGTGAATTGGTTCACCAAAGAGTCAAGGTAGGGAGAAGAGAAGAGAGTGGCTAGTGCAAGGGAGAGGTCCTGGGAGAGACTTCAGGGTCAAGGGATTAGAGATCACAGAGTGAATGAAAAAGAGGATGATGTAAGGGAAAGTAGCAGGAAAATTGAAAAATCAATAGATTATGGTTGAATAAGGGGATTTTTGAATGCCTGAACATTGAGATGATATATTTTTGGATGATGGAAAGATCCAAGGATATGATCATCTTTGTGTATGGCTGAGGTGAGGTGGAAGAATAGCTGTAGTTTAAAACAAAAAAGTTACTGAGATTTTACAGATGGATATGATCTAATTTGAGCTTTATAATAACTCTGAGGTATAGATATTCCAGGTAATATTAGACTCAGAGATGTTCATTGACTTGCCCATGGTCACAAAGCTATAAATTACAGATACAGAATTTATGTCCAGGACTTCCTGACTTCAACTGTCCACTACCAGTAGTGTGGAACTCAAATAGAAATGGATCCCTGTAGGCCATATATTGACTTTGAAAACTACAAGTCAACATTATCTATGTTGTAGTACACTTTTTACTTATTTTGTTAAACATTTCCCAATTACATTTTAATCTGATTCCCCAAAACTATAGAGCTTTGCAAGCCTGTTGGGGCCAGTAGTTCTCAAGTTCGACACCTCTGCTACTATGCACTTTACCTATCTAATCAAATAAGATAACAATTAGTGGTTCTTAACTTTGTTTTGTGCTATGCAGATGCCCACCTCCAGTTCTGACAAAGACATATCCATGAAGAGTTAGCATCAAACATTTGCCTAAGGATGGGCATTGTTAGTGCAGATTGATGTAGGCACAGAGAGATTGTACAAAGAGGATGCTGAACTACCAATTAGCCCAGTGAATCAAGTGAAGAGGCCAGTTGTCAACATAACCAGTTGGTTGAATCTTCACATTTCAATCAATTGCTTTAGCATTGCCTACATAGTCTTGGTCTGGAATTAAAGAGAAGCTTGAGCAGATCATAGTTAGAAAGTAAAGTCTACAGTTTAAGTTTAAAATCAGGTATTCTATCTCCTTAAATCTCTACCTCCTCTTGTTCCTAAGAGAATTTCATTACCTTTAAGAGGCCTTTAGATTTTCTTTCTAGGATTAATTAGTGGTTGAGGACTAGGCAATTAATTAGTGGTTGAGGGGAAAATCAGTTGTCTCCGTGACTTCTGGATTGCCCATCGGTAAATAGATATGCAGCATTAACCTGTGAACAGATGTACCCCTTGGCACCAGGGCTCAGAATCTGTCTAAATTGGAACTGATGGGAATTTGTAGATGGCAGAGTCCTCAAAAGCACCAGGCTAAGGAAGAATGGGCCTCTGTCTACTTAAAGGGAAGGTGAGAGTGCACAACTAACTCAACTTCTGATTTCTCTGCCCTAACATCGGCTTCATGAGAACTTACCTCTGCAGACCAGCCTCCACAAAGGAAATGAAACTAGCCTACAGGCAATCAAAGAGCACATCAATAAAACAATACAGGGCTAATACTCCCCTCTCCATACTGGAAGACTTCAGAACCTTGATGTAGTGTTAAAATTTCATCAATTACTTCACCTAAAGCCATTATTTTAACTTCAAATTCCTTAAATTTAAACATCTTTACTAAAAAGAACAGAAATTGTGGTTGTGCACCACCCCCACAGACATAAAAGTCACATCCATTCAATATAGCAGTTACTTTGGGCACTATTCAAATAATATGTTCCAATTAATTGCTGCATTACTCACAATTCACTCACATTTCAGTATCCTTTAAAAGTACCCAGTGCCAGAACCTCAAAGGAGAGCCATAAGCCTGTGACAGGAATACTATAGGAGGAATCATAAGCCTTAGGTTTAGTGTTGGTTTTATTGACCACCCCAACCTTCTCACTTTCCACCTCTGTGGTTGGGTATTTGGATCAAGTCTAAGATTTCAAATTCTTGCTCTACCACTTATTACCTGGGGACCTGGGCAAGTCAACCTCTATGGGCATCATTTTTTACATCTGTAAAATGAGGGGATTGAACTAGAACACCTCTAAAGTCCCTTCCAAATTAAGATTTATGAATGGAGCCATGAGATTATAAACTGTCACACCCTTTCTAGTAGAAATAATAGTGTTGATTTGACAGTTTACATGGTGTGACTATAAGGCAACAGGTTGATTCTACAGACTAAGCACAAAAATCTATTGCATGACTTTATGGTTAACAGATTGCACATAACTGCAATTCATATTTTTCTATCTGTCTCCTAGTATATAGAGACATACAGAAAGATAGACACACAAAGAGAAAGAAGTACTTTCTATTGTTAAAAATATTTTAAATGCTATATGTAAATGTAAGCTAATATCAGCAAATTAATGACTTAGAGATTGGCATGTGGTAAAGAATAATCTAACTGCTTTAACTTTATACCTTATTGTTGGTGGGAATTCTCTGTTACTATTACTTTGTGTATAAAACATTTTCTATTATAAACTTGTAGTGAGAGGTCTCTAAAAAAGTCACCACCATAAGGCATCTGAATTAAACTACTGTAAGAATCTTGGCAGGGGTGGGAGGGTAGAGAGGAGTGCATGAGATGGTAAGACAATTCAATTTAGCCACTTAGCTGAGAAGGTGTTATTAATCTGAGCTGGTCAAATTGTCTAAAAAAGTGGAAGCTTCTCTGGGATCAAAAAGAGGCTCTCATTGGGAGGGCCATCACAGTCTAGTGCTTTTGAAAGAGGAAGTGATAGCAGTCTGTCTCAGGTCTTTGGAGAGTACTAGACATGAAGGAGAAGACAGGCTACAAGGATGATGATTTCTGGATTAGGTACATAGCTCACATTCAATGGTGTCTTGCAGTTTGTAAAGCACTTTCCATACATTATCTTATTTGATCTTTGCAATATTGTGAGGTAGGTTTAATAATTATTCCCATTTTACAGATGAGGAAAGTAGGACTCAGAGCTTATGTAATTGGGGCAGTAGGAGGAGGTGGAATGGACAAGGTTATGCTCTGGAGTCAAATCCAACCACTTGGAAAGTCAGAATGTTGTTGGTGGTGGAGATGGTAGTGGTGGTGGTCCTTCAAAGAAGACCAATGCAAGCCTCCACAGCTCACTGTTTAGGTTTTTGGTGGCTTAGAATAAATGCAGATAGCAATTGTTTTCTATTCTGGTAAGAAATTTTGAGAGTCATCCACTCCCAGATTCATATTTTTGTCATAATAAATTGGACCAGAATGTTAAATTTTCAGTGTGAGCACTCATACCTCAGACGTTGACAAACACTTCAAATCAGGGCTTAATGAATGGTTTTGTTGATTGTCTAGACTTAAGAAAGTACTACAGAAACTTTTAGCAGTGTAGATTAAACTTAGAAGTGCACTGTGCAGTCATTGCTAAACATTTACAAGGCATTCCTGCAAAGGGGCCCCACAGTTAGTGAGTATGTGAGCTATGATTCAAACTCGAGTTTTTCTGACTCCAAACCCGATTCTCTATCTGTGACATTAGCCTACATCTAATGAGAGTACAGCCAGAACCAGAGAAACAAAAATTCAATTTGGGCCCAGTTTTTCCACAAATTGTGCTACTCATGATAATTCTGGTCTTAAGATACATTAACATAAGAATTTTGAGCTCTATAAAAGGATCCATTTCTATGCTTTGTAATTTATTTTCCTTTGTTTTGTTTTCCATAATGAAGTTTACTACTATACTGGGCAGCTAGGTGGCACAGTGGATAGAAAGCCCAGCCTGCAGTCATGAAGACTTCATAAGTTCAAATCTGGCCTAATACTTACTAACTGTTGATGACCCTGGGCAAGTCATTTAGCCCTGTTTGCCTCAGTTTCCTCATATGTAAAATGAGCTGGAAAAGGAAATGGCAAACCACTCCCCTATGTTTGTGCCAAGAAAACCCCAAATGGGGTCATGAAGAGGCAGACACAACTGAAAATGACTGAACAACATATCTCTTCCTCTGTCCCCCACTAGACTGTAAGCTTCTCAAGAGCAAAGATTGTGTCACTCTTTACTCATTTCAGTTGATCTAAGGGCAAAAGTTTCCCCACATATAAGCCAGTTAGATAAGGAGCTCAGAGTGCCATTATCAGCCATCTGTGATGGTGGCAGAGGTTGTCATAATTTTCTGAATGAAGTAAGCAGTAGGCTTGGGATTGATAAAGTTTGATTGATAAAAAACTGAAGTTTTTGTCCCAGAGTCTTTTCTTCATATTATCTCACAACCAAACTTCAAGTAATGAATGCCTTGACTACAAAAGACAGATCTCATGAATATTCTCCTGTGAACATCCTTTGTTACAACCAGTGCAGCCCCATCAAATTTTCCCAGGTAAGACCAGCCCAAAAGAAAATTGTGAGTGGGCAGTGCTTACTATCAGGTACATGAGAGAATATTGGATGAGTAGCTTCTGGGTGTCCTTTATATTAACCTATATCTTCTATATCTTATGTGACTGCTGAGACTCATCTCACAATGTGGAATGCTGCTGATATATATATATATATATATATATATATATATATATATATATATATATATAAAAAATAGATAGATAGATAGATAGATAGACAGATAGATATAGATATAGATATAGATATAGATATAGATATAAAAATAGATAGATAGATAGATAGACAGATAGATATAGATATAGATATAGATATAGATATAGATATAGATATAGATATAGATATAGATATAGATATAGATATAGATATAGATATAGATATAGATATAGATATAGATATAGATATAGATAGATAGATAGATAGAGATATATGTAGATATAGATAGATATATGTAATATGCATGTGTGTGTATGTGTGCATGTACATATATGTACATATACATATATGTTTCACTTGTAGAAATAAGGCTCAGTGGATAAACTTGTAGAGATAAAAATTCTTATATTAAGGTAAGATTCTCCAGGGCATGAAATCCATTTATTGTTTATTATATACTGAAACTACCAGTGCAATCCCCACTTGGGGAGATTTCCTTCATTTTTATTACAGTAAGTATATTTTATCATGACCCCTTTTGATTGCATGTTATGAGTTAATAATTTTCTTTGAAGAATAATTGTGGTAAATACAAAAGTTCAACAGTGTTTTCCCCTTCTGTCATTGTTTGATAGGTACATTCCTTCAAAGTTTTCTCTCCAGCATACACACATACACACACACAATTCTAAGACAATATTATTGAATATATTGCGTAGTATAGGCTTTGCATCCAGCTAAGTCATTTATGTATAAGACTGCTGAGGGTACTTATTGTATGCCATGGCCAAGTTGACCAAAAGAGCCGTAATGAGTTTAGAAACACTGTCCACAAGCTCAGTCATGGGAATACTAGTCAATCAACATTCCTCAAACCTTCAATGCTGATCAAAGAGTTGATAAGTGTCACTGGAAGCATGAATTCTCTATGGAAGCAAGAATATCCTGCCTCAACTTACACTGCTATTAAAGATTCATCCTGCAACCTTCATACAGTTGCTATTGCTTAAATTTATATTTTGACAGTTGCTAAGGGACTAGGCACTTTAGAGGAATGACCCCAGGGAGCAATTATATTTCCTATGCTTGCTGTCCTTTCCAAATCAATCTAGCTGAACCATATCCTTTAATAAATCCCACTAGAATATATGAGTCGTGTGTTTGGTTTGGCTTTCATCCTTTGATGTTATGATAGTAACACTTCCTTTTGTAACTTTCTATTTAGAGAGCATTTGCTGCTAAATGCTGGGGAATGGGCTGGAAAGATTGCTCACTCCTCCAACCCTTGAAATTAGCTCATTGAACCTGGTATAGAGGTAGAGGCAAGTTCAAGCCCTTCTGTCCAGGAAAATATTCTTTTGGCTTTATAAAGAAAATGGCTCCTAGTGTTTCTATATTCAGCATTTAAAGAGGCAATTCTGAAAGACCTTGGAATCTTCTTTCCACTTAAAGAAAAAAAAAACATTGCCTATTGAACAAAGCTGGACTTTAACTCTTTTTGCCTGTCACATTCTAAAGGACATTCTATGTGATAAAAGTGAATATCTTCTTGTGCAGAGGATTACACTAGGTATATGATGCATTTAAGTTCTGTTTTCTCTTTTCACACAGTGAATACATGCAAAAGTGAGTATGTTTTTCAAAGGTGCTGTTGTATAGAAAGTATCAGCTTAAAAAATAAAAGGATAGAATGAAAGTAGATAGGCTGAATGGGTGGAAAGGGATGGTGAGAAGAACCTTGCTCCATCATGAGGTTTTTGAGATAAAGATTGCCATTCTCCTAGAATTTTAATTCATTGATTTCATCACTGACCCCTGCCAAATGTCAAATTTCACATTTATATGGAAATGGTAGAGTACATAGATGCTTGTTAGTAGCAGTATATCCCACTGAGAGAGTACTGTTATTTCTTCATATAGAGATGTGTATATGTGGCTTAAAAAAAAAAACAGAGCCGTCAGACTTCATTATTTCATCTGAAGCCTGACAACTGAGTTTAATACTACAACCAAATTAGACCCTCACCAAAAGAATGGCCTGTGCTGAATATATATAAAAGATGGGCCAAGCAACCTAAGACACATGTGGAGGATGCAGTTGGTGGGGGAGGGGTAAAGCTTTCAAATTCCATTTTGAATCTGCCCAGGAAAAGCAATTCCATAAGCCCATCAAACAGCCTTCAAATTAGGGCCTGCAATCAGCCAGACTACCTATAGCATGCTGTCAAACAGCCATCAAACTGACCATTCTTTGTGGCAGAGAAGGGCAGCAGACAAGGAAGAACATTTCACAAACAGTTGGTTTCTCTGTCTGAGTGTGCCAGCCTTTGATTACCACCCCAGGCCTCCTTATCCCTGTTGCAACCTCCCTCCTATCTCTATCTCTTTCTCTGTTTCACTCTATGCTTTTTGAAATCCTCTGAATAAGGGTATTTACAATGAAAAATATTCAAGAGAAATGAGGCTATTCTGGAAAATGAAAAAAGATATCAGAAGCCCAGGTTACCACAAAGTGCTTCCATGTAATGTCCTTAGTGTTTTATCCAGACAAAAATTAGCAATGTTTGCATTTGGGCTTCTGATTCTTCTTAGCACTAGGAACCTAGTATGCATGTATGCATGTGTGTGTGTATGTGTATGTCTATAGGCAGAGGGATCATCGCCCAATGTTATACTTTTTTAAAAGAAATTGAAACTGTGATCATATTTTAGTAAGGAAGAGGTATGCTGGAACCATCTTGAATCACTTCATGGGAAGTTATTTTTAAATTTTTGGCATTAGATCTTTAATTTTCAAAGCATTTACACTTTAGAAATTCACAAATTACAAATCAGGGCTTAATTTATTATTTTGTTGATTGCCTAGACTTAAGCAAGTGATGGAGAAAATATCAGTAATGCAGATAAAACTGAAAAATGTGTCATTTGTACATTTGGAGGTGGAGGGAACATTTATCTGCACATCCCTGAGCAAAGCAACCCAACCTGTCTAAAAGCCATCTATTTGACCCTTTCTAACAGGAGTTTTATTTGTTCTTAGAAGATTCTTGTAGTGATTTATCTTCCTGAAACAAAACACATAGGGTTGGTCTGGGTGCAAAGTGTTAGGACCAGGTATTAGTAGTGGGTAGCGATTAAAGTTGTACAATCCTGTTGGTCTCAGCAATGAATGACATGGCCTGGCAGATAATTACGTGTCCTCTATTCAAGGAGGAGCATTTCACTTGTGAGGAAAAGCCACATTTTACCAAAAAAAGAAGTCCTTAAGCAAGTAATCTGGAGCCAGAAAATATTTGAGGATTTGTTTATTTGATGCCCCCTTCCCTTCATAGAAGGCTAACAACTTGTAGCATACATGACTGAGAAAACAGCAGGCTAACTCTAATCACCTGAATTATTAAGGAATGTAACCTTTGTGGTTGTTCAGTCATCATTCAGTAGTCTTTCAGTCGTATCTGACTCTCCATGACCTCATTTGGAGTTTTCTTGGCAAAGATACTGGAGCAGTTTGCCATTTCCTTCTCCCAGCTCATTTTATAGATGAGGAAACTGAGGCAAACAAGGTTAAGTGACTTGCCCAAGGTCACACAGCTAGGAAGTATCTAAGGCCAAATTTGAACTCATCTTCCTGACTCCAGGCCCAGTAGGCACTCTATCCACTGCACCACCTAGCTGTCCAAATGTAATCTTACTATAGGTTAAAAAATACCTAGACACAGAGCCAACTGTACATGAGGCATACCAGGATGCTTATTTATTCTGACACCCAAACTGTTTTACCAGACCTCAGATATCTCTCTGTCATCTCAGGAAGAAATCAGAGGATCGTGAGAAGGAAATTTAAAAGTCATCTAGTTTAACCCTCCCATTATATAGACAAGAAAACTGATGCTGGGAGAGGTTAATGACTTTCCCAAAGTCACACAGGAAGAGGAGACAATGTAGGCAACTACTTATATGACATGATTTCAAGAGTGTTAGAAGAGTCCTGTTACCCAAAAGTATAACCATTTCACCCCTTCCTCAGTTTAAAGGTGAGTCTGCAGTTTAAAAAAAAAATCCACTGGAAGAGGTCACACACACACACACACACACACACACACACACACACACACACATATTCCAATAACAAAAGCAAATATGAAAGAGTTTATCCATTCTTTCTTCAATATGAGTTTTATGGGTTGGGTTGTTTTGTTTTGGTGGGGGAGAGGTGGAACAGGGAAGGCCTGGGGAAGGGGGAGATAAGTGAGAGGAAACTAAGTGCTTGAGGGGTAAAAACTGTGCCCCTGAAAGGCATAAAGGGCAGTATCTGAGAGTCTGGGGAAATAAGAAACAAGATTTCTCTACTTCACAATTTTGCATAGCACCCACTGTTGGTGGCTAGCTAATCTTTCAGAGTGTTTCCCCATCAGTAATTTAAATGTACTTTACTGTTGATTGATGCCTGGGGTGAATGTTTATATTCTCTCTAGCAAGGATTGTTCATGAAACTGGGAGGAAATGGAACCGAATATGTGCTTGGACCACTTTTAGTGACACTTGAGCTTTGGTCTCTTGCTAAAAGGAATGTGCATATCACCTGGTGGACCCTTCACCAAAGAGAGATGATCAGGTTTTTCCAACGAGGATTTAATCTGCTCTGCTTTAAGTCCAGAACTGGGACCTGTGCTTAAATGAAGGCTTCTTGGATGAAAATGGGGGGCCTCAGAGGAACAAGGGGTTCTTTATCGTTTGGGGTTAACATTTTGGTGACCTTACTTGATACTGAGTGGGCAGCTTTTCCTGGCTCAGTCAACCAGTCTTTTTTGGCACAATTCCTCTCCCCATCCCTACCCCTATCATGAAAAATAAGGAACTAACCAGGGGCCTGTGGTCTTGAATAGCTTCTTTTTTTAAGTTTAGGAAATTTAACTTTTTCAATTTTTTTAAATTAACAAGCATTTTTTTTCTGTCCCACACTCCCCATTGAAAAAAAAGAAAAACAAAACCCTTGTAAGAAACACACATACTTGAGCAAAATATACTCCCATATTAGCCATGTCCAAAAATGTCTTATTCTGCATCTTAAGTCCATCACTTCTCTGTCAGGAGGTGGGGAGTACACTTCACTGGTCATTGCATTTATCAGAGTACTTCCACATTTCAAAACTGCTTGTCTTGCTAATGGTATTGTCGTTGTAAAAATGGTTCTCCTCGTTCTATTCACTTCATTCTGAATCGGTTCATGCAAGTATTCCCAGGTTTCCCTGAAATTATTCCTTTTATCATTTTTACTATACAATAGTATTCCATGCCAAAGCATATGTGTTCATAGAAGAAGTCATTGCTTCCAATTGGCACTGTTCATGTCTATGGTTCTTTCTTAGACTTTCCAGGAGGAAGGCATACAATTTTTTTTTGTATGGTGCCTAGCACCAATTCAATCTAACCAAGAATTTCATCAATTGTAGTGCTCTAATAGAGCTTCCCAGCTACAACAGGGTAATTTTTCATGTTACAGGAAGATTTATGGAAAGAAAGATTTTACTAATGGTTTTTGGTGAATTCTACCCTCACATGCCACCAAAAGTCAAATTATGCTTACTTAAACACATGACCAGGGTTTATTCTATATGTATATGCTGAGTGGTTATAGTAGTTGACTATAAGGCAATCTAAGGTGCTTAATAAGTATTTATTGATTGATTGATTTCCCACCTAACTACTTTCCTAGACTGAATCATTTCTGAAACTTATCGTTCTGAAAGATGAAATCAATTCAGAAACACACCTAGATCATTTCTTACCCTGGCTACCTAACGCATCATGCATCAGGCAACCTCTCCCACTCCAAACCCTAATTTTCAGCTTCTTTTGTGTGCACCTAGGTGCAACAGTAAATAGAGTGCTAGGCCTGGAATCAAGAAGACTCATCTTCCTGAGTTCAAATTCTGACTCAGATATGTGCTAGCTGTGTGACCCTGGATAAGTCACTTCGCCTTGTTAGCTCAGTTTCCTATCTATAAAATGAGTTGGAGAAGGAAATGGGAAATTGCTCCTGTATCTCTGCCTGGAAAACCCCAAATGGGGTCACAAAGAGTCAGACACAACTGAACAACAACAATTTTCCCCATTAGACAGTAAATTTGTTGAGGACAAGGACTACCTTATACCTTTGTTTGTTTTCCTAGAATTTAGCATAATGCCTGCCAAAAAGTAGGCACTTAACAAATGTTTTTGGACATTATTGAGTTGTGATCCAAGCTAGACAAAGCTGAATTCTTTACTATTATCTGTACCTAGGATTGTCCTGATTCAACATATGGCAGGGAATTGGGGGGAGGGGACAGTCAATAACTAAGGAATAAATTTTCATTTTTCACAGACATTCTTTTCCTATTATATGATTAGATTTCTCTGCATTAAAACCTTATTCTCATTTCTTACTGTGGTGCAAAAAATGACCCTAAATTCTCAAAGGTCATAGCAGTGGAGCATGAGGTCTGACCATTCTTACCTAGTTAGAATAGATTCCAGTATGGCACCCATTAAGGACAATCTTCTGTTATACGAGCACCATACTAGCTAAGTTTTGGAATGTTCATCCCCATGATAGCTACAGGGCAATGAATTTATCATCCATATGAACTATGAAAAACCATCTACTGGGGGGGCAGAGCCAAGATGGCAGAGTGAAAGCAGTTACTTGCTTAAGCTCTCCCCAAACCCCTCCAAATACTCATAAAAAATGGCTCTAAACAAATTGTGAAGCAGCAGAACCCACAAAAAGACAGAGTGAAACAAATTTCCAGCCCAAGACAACCTGGATGATTGATCAGAAAGGTGTATCGCGCCGGGCTGGGAGCGCAGTGCAGCGCGGCATGGGCACTCAGGCCGCAGCAAACCTGGACCAGGCCTCAGAGGACTGAATCTCGGGCAGCTGTGGAGGTTTCCAGACTCCTCAACCCACTAATGCCAAAGACACCTTAGAAGGTCAGTGGGAAAAGTCTGTTTCTGTCGTGCTGAGAAGGAAGGCGGGTTTCAGCTCATTCCCCAAGAGCGTGGTCTGGGGGGGGGCAGCTGCTTCCGAGCTTCCAGCCCACAGACTGAGGGGAAATCCGGTGGCTGATCAGAGAGGATTGCAGGGATCTCTTTGCCAGTGCTAAGGCAGGAGTCTCTTGCTTTGCCCATGTTTGGATCTGGTTTGGTGCTGGGGTGAGGAGGAGTGCTGGCTTGGTGGAGCTTGCAGTGGTTGTGGAGAGGACCCCTCCTCACAGTTACAGGACAGAAAGGAATACTTGTAGTCACAGGCCAGGAAAGGAGTAAACACCTCGCCCTTATCATACCACCTTGGAAGAACTGAAAATTTACAGGTCCCTACAAGTATCTCTGAAAACAGCTACACAAACCCCTGAAGCTTGGGACAGTACTCTCCACATTGGAAGCAGACTCTTACCTTAACAAAGAGTTTAAAACTCAAGTAATTGGCTGGGATCATGAGCAAGCAGCAAAAAGAGTCAGACTATATTATCTTACTTTGGTGAAAAGAAGATCAAAATATACAACCAGAAGAAGACAACAAAGTCAAAGCTCCTACATCCAAAGCCTCCAAGAAAAATATGAATCAGTCCCAGGCCTTGGAAGAGCTCAAAAGGGATTTTGAGAAGCAAGTAAGGGAAGTAGAGGAAAAACTGGGAAGAGAAATGAGAGTGATGCAAGAAAATCATGAAAAACAAGTCAACAGCTTGCTAAAGGAGACCCAAAAAAATACTGAAGAAAATAACACCTTAAAAAACAGCCTAACCCAAATGGCAAAAGAGGTCCAAAAAGCCAATGAGGAGAAAAATGCCCTAAAAAGAAAAATTGGCCAAATGGAAAAGGAAGTCCAAAAGATTACTGAAGAAAATACTTCCTTAAAAATTAGAATAGAGCAATTGAAGCTAGTGACTTTATGAGAAATCACACAGTAAACAAATCCAAAAGAATGAAAAATTAGAAAACCAAGTGAAATATCTCATTGGAAAAACAACTGACCTGGAAAATAGATCCAGGAGAGAGAATTTAAAAATTATTGGACTATCTGAAAGCCATGATCAAGAAAAGAGCCTAGACATCATCTTTCAAGAAATTATCAAAGAAAACTGCCCTGATATTTAGAACGAGAGGACAAAATAGAAATTGAAAGAATCCACAGATCTCCTCCTGAAAGAGATGCCCAAAGGAAAACTCCTAGGAATATTGTAGCCAAATTCCAGAGTTCCCAGGTCAAGGAGAAAATCTTACAAGCTGCCAGAAAGAAACAATTCAAGTACTGTGGAAACACAATCAGGATAACACAAGATTTAGCAGCTTCTACATTAAAGGACGAGGGCATGGAATATAATATTGGAGAGCAAAGGAGATAGGATTACAACCAAGAATCACCTACCCAGCAAAACTGAGTATAATCTTTGAGAGGAAAAAATGGTCATTCAGTGAAATAGACAACTTTCAAGCATTCTTGATGAAAAGACCAGAGCTGAATAGAAAATTGACTTTCAAATACAAGGCTCAAGTGGAACATTAAGAGGTAAACAGTAAAGAGAAATCATAAGAGACTTATTAAGGCTGAACTGTTTACATTCCTGCTGGAAAGATGACATTTATAAGTCATGAGACCTTTGTCAGGGTAGATGGAGGAAAAAATTATATGTATGTATAGATAGAGAGATAGATAGAGGGCACAGGGTGAGTTGAAGATGAAGGGGTGATATCTGGAGAATAAAATTAAGGGGTGAGAGAGGATTATAATAGGAGAAGGAAAAAGGGAGAGGTAGAATGGGGTACATTATCTCGCACAAAACAGACAAGAAAAGGTTCTTACAGTGGAGGGGAAACAGGGAAAGGTGAGAGGAAATGAGGGAATCTTATTCTCATAGGATTTGGCTTAATTAGTATGGAAAGGGGACAAGAGAGCAGGTGGATGATAGGGAGAAGGGCAGATTGGGAAAGGGGTAATCAGAAGGAAGTACTTCTGAGGAGGGACAGGGTCAATAGATGGGAGGCAGGATAAGATTAAGGGAAACAGAGTTAGTTTTTCACAACATGTCTACTATGGAAGTGTTTTGCATAACTGCACATGGATGGCATGTATTGAGCTGCTTGCCTTTTCAATGAGGGTGAGTGGGGTGGGAGGAAGGGAGAAAGTTTGGAATCCGGAGTTTTAGGAACACATGTTTAAAAAAAATGATTCCACATGCTGCTGGGAAATAAGAAATACAGGAAATGAGGTACGGAAATCTATCCTGCCCTGCAGGAAAGTGGAAGGGGAAGGGGATAAGAGAAGGAGGGGGAGAGATAGAAGGGAGGGCAAACTGGGAGAAGGGGTATTCAGAATGCATGCCATCTTAGGGTGGGGGGAGGGGCAATATGGGGTGAAAATTTGGAATTCAAAATCTTGTGGAAGTAAATGTTGAAAACTAAAAAAAAAAAGAAGAAGAAAAAGAAATGACATATATACCTCTAGGAAAATTCAAAATAATTTCAGTGGAGCATTATTAACTTGGGGATTAGAAATATTTAAGGTGTGCTTTGAAAGGAAACTAGAGACATGATAAGGCAGAGGTGAAGAAAAGGGAGTGCATTCCAGACATGAGTATAGCCAGTGCAAAGATACGGAGATGATGGGGCAGCTAGGTGGTGCAGTGGATAGAGCACCGGCCCTGGATTCAGGTGGACCTGAGTTCAAATCTGCCCTCAGACACATAACACTTACTAGCTGTGTGACCCTGGGCAAGTCACTTAACCCCATTGCCTAGCCAAAAAACAAAAAAGGATAAAAACAAAGATACAAAGATGGGACATGGTACATGAGGAACAGAGAATAGGCCAATTTGACTAGAACATAGAGTGAGTTAAGTAGGGGGTAATGTGAAATAAAACTGAAAACTTAAGTTGAAGACATATTGGGGAGCTCTTTAGATGCCAAACAAAAGAATCTGTATTTTATCCTAGAGGCAGCAGAGAGCTATTAGACCACTTTGAAGAGAGGGGGTGGAAACGTGATTAAGCCTAAGAACATAAATTTGTCAGCTATGTAGAGAACAGACTGGAGAGGAAAAAGCAGGGAGTCACATTAAGAGGCTACTGAAATGGTCCAGGTGAGAGGTGATGAGGACCTTAACAAGAATGTTGGTTATATGAGTAAAAAGTAGCTGCTATTATTAAAAGAAAGGGTGCGTGAAACTGGGGTGGAGAACAACTTTGATACAAGCGGAAGCAAAAGACATTTATTCCCTTCTGGTCTGTGGCTCACTGGCATCTCTTTTGATGTCTTTACTCTTTACGGTGGCTACTCTACCCTTCCTGCCATTAACAGGCACTTTTGAACCCTGTAGCATTAATGATCATTATGCAACAAAGGGGGGGAAAAAAGAAATGGAGATTTTCCCTATTTTCTCTTGGAAGCGAGAGATACAAAATGGACTATTTCTATGAAAGGATATAATCATTAGAAATATGAAATAGGGTAGGGGAGGTGGAGAGAGTTATAGTAGCACTACAGAATAGTTCCAAGAAAAGACAAAAACACATGGATCTCTTCTAACAAGTCCTGAATGATAAATTAGATGGAGAGAGGAACAAGATGAAACATGAACTTTTCAGTCCTTAAAAGCCGAAACACCAAGAAGAGCCCTCATTTCATAACAAGGTAAATTAGCCCTATGAATACTCAGCTACTCACAGAACTAGGGGCTAAAAAAGAATCAAGTCAGCTTTAAAGAAATCAGGGGTTGAAGAAGGCCAGATCTTTCAAAAAATTTGTAAAAAACCTTTACTATAGTTTTTTTGTAGATACCTGAAGTGTGTACCTAAAATGATTATCCTAAAAATGGGGCATGTGGAGGGGGATATGGGAAATGTAGGGAGCATTAGAAAGATTATACTTGGTTCAGAAAGTTTGGGGTTGTTTTCTCTGATATGTTTTTTAAGTGCTGAGGAGAGATTTTCTCGCAGATAAGCCACCCATGTCAATTATTCTCAGGAAAGAATGTTAAGGGAGTTCTCAGAAAGGGCAAGAATCATTGCTCCATAAATACTTTTGTCCCTAGATAAATCCACAAATAAACCCAGGGATCCCCAAGGAATGCTGGGGAAATTTTGGTCAATCACTGAGGAAACATGAGACACTAGTAGAATGTCTACACCTCCTTGACCATATCCTTCTCCTTCTCCTTACCAAATCCCCCAAAATGAGTCAAGGGGTCTTTATGGCTTTACAGAATGAACAAGGACTCAGTTGGGCAAAGCAATCCTTATCTTGTCTTTCCCAGAGTTCCCTAAGAGAGTTCACATTAGAATGGACAGATAGGGCATTAATACATATCAACATGATACAAAGTAGAGTGTAATCAAAGGAAATGAGGGGGTATATAGAAAACAATGCTATAAGAAATACACGGAAGAAGGGGAAGGAAACAAGCATACACTAAGCATCTACTATGTGTCAGTCACTATCCTAAGTGCTTTACAGATATTATCTCATTTGAACCTCATGACCCTGTGAGGTAGGCTATAATTCCCATTTTACTGAAGCACAGGTCAAAAGTCACACAGTGTCCAGTGTCACACAGCTAGTAAGTGTCTGAGGCTAGATTTGAACTCAGAAAGACTCATCTCCCTAATTCCAGGTCTGGCAGGCATTCTATCCATTGTACCACCTAGCTGCCCTTTTTGGAGTACCTTTAACCAATCACACATTTAGTCTCTATCCTTATCCTTTCATTGACTTTGGCAAAATAAACTCAGAAAGGACCCAATTGGTTTCAAGCTCAAATAGAGATATACACACACACACACACACACACATACACACACACACACACACACACACACACTCAATGTTGCATTGTATTTTCATTTATTTCATTAAACATTTCCCAGTTACATTTTAGTCTGGTTCAGGCCACATTCAAGAGTTCTGTGGGCTGCCTGATGCCAACTGGCAGAGTTTGACATTTCTGATCTAATCCAACTCCTTAATCTGTAAAATGAAGGGAAAGAGGCTTAGAGAGGTTAAATTGTTCAAGCTGTCTGTCCAAGGAAGAGCCAAGGCATGAACACAGGTTACCAGCCACATAATACACTACTTTTTCTACCACCTCATACTCCTTCCTCGTACTGGGAAAGAGGGAAGACAGGAGGTGCTAGCATCACTAACATAAAGTATCACACTCTTATGGCTATTTATTAAAAAAAAAAAACTTAAGGCAGTGAAAGGTGAAAGGCCATAGAACAAATTATTCATTCAACAATATTGGGGTCCAGATCTTCTATTTCTCATTTTAGACATTGACCATGCTAGTTGGCTGACTGACATTAGCAAATGAGATGCTTTTTGCCCCCTTGCTAAAATCATAAAAATGCTTCCAAATCCAAACTTGGGACTAAAAAGAAAAATCATGAATAATTTACAAGTTCCAACAGGATGTATCTACTGTAGCATCCATTAAGGAAGAGAGCTTCTTGTGAGAGGGGTCAGGTCATAGCTGGCCTGTTGGGGCTCCAGAAATGGTTTTTTTCACCTTGGTCTGATTTCTTCTATTTCTCGTTTCTACCTTTAGTTTTCTTAACACACTGCCATGGCTTCCTTAAGAGGCCCAGGGCTGTTGTTGAGTTTATAGTTTGCCTTTGGACTCCAAAAAAATAGCACAACAACAAGACAGAAAGTCCCTGGCTAAAAAGGATAGAATATAGTACCATATGCCAGTAGCCTGAGTCTGAGATCACCTACTTTAGAGTGGACATCAGTTTGCAATGGAAAAAGAGGAATAATACCTGCAAAGTTTTCATGTAGCATGTTGAATATGGCTGGAAACAAAGACGCTAGAAAAAGGGCTGAGGGAGAGAGAAAGAGAGACAGATAGACAGAGACAGACAGAGAGACAGAGAGAGGCAGAGAGAGAGACAGAGACAGAGAAACAGAGAGACAGACAGAGAGAGACAGAGACAGAGACAGAGAGAGAGAGACAGAAAGAGAGAGAAGGGAGGGAGGGAGGGAGGAATGAAGGAAGACATATACCTACATATTATCATACATATATATCTATAGCTGCATATTAAGCTATAAATCCATTAACCTCCTTGAGAGTAGAGGTGAACACTGCCAAGAGAAAGCGATGGGAGAAATCATCTGGACTAGAGCATGTCTGGCAACAGGGACACAATGAGAAGAATGTCTCATCAGAGACTACAATGACCCCACCCTGTAGGAGCTCTCAAGTCAATCTTATTTTGACCTATGGCTTTGAATTATGGTGTTAGAATCAACGTGTAGAAGTGGGTTTGGGCTGTCAGGTAAGAAGACTGTGGGACAATTTAAATCTATGCCACAGAGCTCTATTTAGAAACTCATTTACATTTTTCTGACAGGAGAGGATCAATAGGCATTGATGGACCAGTGACAACACATATGAAGGGATGCTTGAATTATGGGTTATAAATGGGCTAATTAATGAGTGAATTTTTTCAAAACCTGCTAGAACAGTGTTGCCTAGAAAGGGGAATAGACTAGATTAAACTTTGCTAGGGGGAAAAATTTGCATTCTTTTTGGTTTTCTCTCTCTTCTAGAAGGAGGTTCAAAAGTGTGACCCAGAAGCTTTAGGTTAGAGATAACAGACCAATTTATTTAAAATTAGTGTAAGATACAATCTAAATTAGTTAGGGTTGGTTTTTATCGATTATACAGGGAATGCCTGGCATCTTATTAATAATGAAAATGTATGCCAGTCCTAGGGCTGGATAAATTCAGTAATTCAATTCAGCAAGCAAAAAAAGTACCTGTTATATGCAGAGCATTGGGCTAACCAAGAGTTATACCTGGTATTACATAATCTCTGCCTTTATTTAGCTTCTAGTCTCTTGCATGAATAGAAATAATTAAAATTTATAGTATTACAGCATGTGAATATGAACAAAATTCTATGCTTGTTGAATATCTGATGTTCACAGGGGAGAGGTAGACATTAATGACTTGGAAGATAAAGGAAAGCTTCCTGTAGGAGATGATATTTAAGATGGTATTTAAAGGATGGGTAGGAATTCAATGGGATGAAGAGTGTGGAGAGCAGGACTGAAGAAGGGCATTCTAAACATAGAGAAAATTTTTAACAAATGCTTGGCATCATAAATTTAGAATGACAGCAACCTGCCCTCAAGTAGCTTATTCTACTGAGAGCTAAACTGAAATATAAATATAACAGATAACTTAAGTCCACTCAAATCAGGCTACTCACATTTTGAATGGAACATAAAATACGCAGTTGGAAGTGCCATGAAGAAACACTGAAAAGCTTTGGTGGTTGTGGTTTGTCCTTCACTCTGGAAGAGGACCATGATGTCAGGAAGATGATGCCATGACTTGCAAATGAATTGGATTTAAGTAAGGGAAGGCTGTGTAAAGTCACCAGCCTCACTTTGTCCTCTAGAGACATCTGGTTCCAGATGATGAATGGCTTTGAATACCAGGACAAGGAATTTGTATTTTATCCAGTAAACAATAGGAAGCCATTAAAAGGCTTTGGCCAGAGGATTCTATGTATTGATTAGAGGCAAGTCTTGATTAGAGGGGCTGTGGCTAGAAAAGAGAGTGAAGAGCTTAGAGTCAGAACAAGTGGGTCTTAATTGTGCCTTAGACCTTCACAGACAATCACCCACCAGCTGTTCTGGTTGGTTTCGACTCCAGCAACATTATGCCCCCCAGGATCAACTGGAAACTCATCATCACAGAAATTGCTTCAGCTTTGGTACTCACACCTCATTAATACCCTTAATGGACTCTGCCCCTCTGATTGTAAGACTGGATTATGAGCATAAAACTTTCCCCAAAGACTCTCTTATTGAGTGCTCAAAATTTTCAGCTAGCTCCTTATCTCCCACTAGCTATCCCATGTGGTTTCAACTCCACCAGCATTATACCCCTGAGCTGGGAAACCTCTGGTGGACTTCCATCTTCTTTTCAGCTTCCTTTTTATGTATTATCTTCCTCCATAAGATTGTAAGCTTCCTGAGAGCAGAGAATAACTTTTTTTTTTGGGGGGGGAAGTATTACCACAGTGCCTAATACATAGTAGGCTTTTAGTGAATGTTTATTGCATTGCACTGCATTGTTTTGTGATACATGGCAAATCATTTAAATGCAAAGATTTGGGTTTCTCATTTGAAAAAATGGGGATAATTATTGCACTGCTTTCCTCACTGAGTTGTTTTGAGGAAAGCATTTCCCAAGTGTTAAAGCACTGTAGAAAAGTGAATTGTTACGATCATCAATGCATAGAGAAAATGAAACTAGTTAATGTAGTGCTAGACTTAGAGAATTGAGTTTGAATCATGCCTCAGATACTAGCTGTGAGGCAAGCCACTTCATATCTCTGTTTCCTCAACTGTAAAATGGAGGTAATAGCATCTACCTCATGAGCTGCTGAATCAAATGAGATAATATAAAGTGTTTTGTAAACTTTACATTGGTATGTAACTGTTAGCTAAAAATCTGCTAGATATATAGATAAATATTGTAGTGGTATGAATAATAGGCAGGAATTCTCAAGGGTCTGTGGATGGATTTTAGGGGGGTCTATCATCTTGGATGTAAAAATTACATCTTTATTTCAACATAATTGCCTTCCTTTGTAATCCCACATATTTTATTTTATGTTTTTAAAAATGTTATTCTGAAAAGAAGTCTCTAGCCTTCATCATGCTGCCAAAGGGGTCCATGACACAAAAAAAGGATAAGAACTCATGGATTTTATGGAAGAGAATGGAGGTGATTGAAAATCTATTAGGTGAGTACTGCAATAGTCCGTGTGGGTGAAAATGAGAACACGTATTAGGCTGGTGTCAATAGAAATAGACACTTGTGAAAACAAACTAGAAAGTTGACTTTTTGTAGACAAAGCATCCAGACTGAATTGATGCTGTGACATTTCATCATTTGGATACAACAAAAGTCAGACATTAGCTACACAGATAAGATGCCCATTCAAAACAGAAATAGGGAGCATGATGTCAGAATAGTCCTTTTCCTCATATTGCTCCAAGTGAACAATCTCAAAAGAAAGAGAATGCACACCAAAGCCAGAATAATTAAATAAGATGATTCTATAAGACAAAGAGACAGAAATACCTTGCGAAGTCAACATCTGATGAATGACATGGAAATGAAATACTTAAATCTCTTACTTATCCTCACCCCTTGCCCATGCCATGGACTAGGCAGCTAATACAGACAACTTTATAGGTTTTTACTTCAGGGTCTGATTGTGAGATTCCTTATCTGTTCTCCTCAAGTAAAAGACCCACTATGACACACTCCCAAACCTATTTTGTAAGAGATAGAAGACGAAGATTCTCATCAGTCACCTGAAGGTAGATTGAGTGGGGTGGAAGATGTCAAGGCAGAGTGAGGAAGATCAGAAACTTTGGGGGCTCTCATACCCAAGAGAAACCCAGCTGAGATCAATCCTCTCCCCATAGGTTTATAAAAGTATGTGGATTTGATTAGCTCAGAATTATTCTGTATCCAGAAAACAAGAAATGGAACAGGAATGAAATAGGATATTCCAAAAGGAGAAGACCTCAAGCTGTAGCCCAAAATAATGTGTCATACAAAGCTGAGACTAAAGGTGGACATTCAATCAGAAAAGAAGTATTTAAGTATTCCTACAGAGGGAGAGAGAGACAGATAGAGACAAAAAGAGTAACAGAGACAGACCAAGCCAGAGACTGAGGCTGAGAGACAGAGAGAAGCAGAAATAGGAGGAAAACTAAATATGGATTTCCTCATCATTGAATCATAAAGACCTCAGAGGTGTGATAATGAATATGCTAACTACCTTGATTTCCTTGAACTCCACACCCCACCCCCAATTATCCAGGTAACTGAGAATATCTGTGTGAGGACTGGCTATGTTAGCGAAGATACAGAATAGCTTGACATACCAACAATCCTTTGCAGTGACTGAGAACATACCCAGATGGATGTGAAGCCAATTAAGCTCATACCAGCCTTGAAGCAAACCCTGAGCCATTTGATGGTTTATGGACCTTCAAGAGACATCCTTATTTTCAGAGGGTCCCCTGACTTGTTAGTTATGGGGCTTTTGGACACATCCTGTTTTATGGTTTTTTGAGACACCCCTTATCATAATGTTTGTGCTCAAGCCTTGAACTATCAGGCCTGCTTATCACCAAGAATGCCTTCTAATTTGTCTATCAAAGGGCCACAGCACTGATACCTGGAATTCCTCACTCCCCCTGTTTCCTGGATCTCCCCCTCCCCTTGGGAATGGGGCTCCCTGCTCATTCCTTTCTAGGACCTGCCCAACTCCTGCCTTTCTCCCAAATCTACTGCCTTCCTTTGTTTAAAAAAATATAAATACCTCACCCTTTCCAGCTCCCCTTTGAACAGATGTGGACATTTTCTCACTGTTCCCGCTCGAAAGGTCCTTCTCAGGCAACAAATGCATTTATTATCTTTAAAAACTGTGATCAGACTCTGGTTTCGTTCCAGCCTCCTCCCCTTTTGGACCTGGGGTTTCTTACATTTTAACAGTTACAAAGTTTTATTTTTTTTTAATTTGACAGGGGTTAGATAGTCTAATCTCATTTCACACATGAACATTTGAGGTTATTGAGTCTCATAGAGGTTAAATGACTTGTACAATATCACATGGTTAGCAGTTTCTGAAAGTAGAATTTGAATCTGTGACTTCTGACTCCAAATCCATTCCCTAGAATCACAGACCTAGAAAGTATCAGAGCAAGATTTGCACTCAGGCCTCCATAATCTAATCTCCATAATCCTCCATAATCTTCATCACTTTCAAACCACCATCATGATCACAGCTATCATTATCATTAATGATATTGACCGAGCAGCTGCTTTGTAGAAGATACTGTATCAGACACTGTGGGAGGGATAAAGATCTATAAAGTATTGACCCCACTCTCTAAGAGCTTCAATTTTATAAACATTAGGGTTTTTAGCAGAATTAAAATAGAAATTGGAAAAGCAAAGTCAATGAGGAGTATAGAAATGCATCTCTGAGGTGCTGAGCAAGAGATTTAAACAGGCATAGTATATCGGACAAAATTAGGAACTGAAATTGAGTAGTTACATAGCTGGTATAAAATTGAAATACATTTCTAGCATAGAAGACTAAGCACCCATTATGGTCAGAAAGGACATAATACAATGGGAGAAGTGAGAATTAGCAGATACAGCAGCAAAACGCTGAAAGAGAAAGGCATTAAAATTAAGAGTCTGCAACAAGTCTAAGATAAAAGGAACGTTTTAAGAGTGTGACTAGAAGAAAGATACCAGGGGAAGATGTTCTTTTAGGGACAATGAAACTTAAATGTTATCAACAGCCACTTGTTAACACTAGGAGAATCAAGTATGTGCATAGTCTTTTGTCTCTAGGGTTAAAGTGCTCAGATAACTCTAATGGCCAAGTTTAAGCGCGAAACAGGAAGCATTGTGACGAGCCTGAAACTGTAAAAGCCTTGAAAATGCCATTATTTCCATTATCATTTGTAAAATAAGCAATACTTCGGCATGAGGGCAAAATTTATAAACTTGGTGAGATTTGGAATGTGTAGAGATTTAGCAGGGAGATAAAAAGCATTTTATAAAATTATGATTGACATCAGAGCTCAGAGCAGCAGGAGCCAGCTGACTACATGTGACCTCAAGAACTTGGGACAAGAAGAAATAGTCAAAGAATACTGGTAGAATCCAGCTTAACAGGAAGTAAGCTTCCTTTATTTATTGAGTGTGAAGAAGACATAGCTTAGCATGCTTATGCTATATTCGTAGCCGCTGAAAAAGAATTGAACTTGGAGTAGAGAGAGATCAAGACTCAAAGCTTTATTCTAATATTTAATGATTCTGTGACCCTGGACCTCTCTCAACCTCAGTGTTCTCATCTATAAAATGGGGATAATAACAGGCACAATATATGATAGGTTTTATGTGAGGAATCTAAAAATGTTATAAAATGTGTCATTATGCCAGGTGGAGAGTAGGTGTTTATTGTACTAATTGATTTGGGGCAGTGTGACTGTTTTGGCAACAGTTTATCAGCCAGTCAGCAGCATACACAGTATGCATAGATACATAGTCTCTGAACTAATCGCTTCTTTTCCCTGAACAAAAAGAAAGGTTGAAATAACACAGAATCATAGACTACGAGAGCCATTAGGCACCTTGGACATTAGTATCTAATCTAGGGGTTCTTAACCTAGGGTTCGTGCGCCCCCAATGGATTCATGGAAAGATTTTAAAGAGTTCATGAAGTTGAATGGGAAAGAAGTGTTATCTTTATTTTTACCAACCTCTTACTTAAATTTAGCATTTCCTTCCACTATAACAAAAATAATAAATAGAAGTATAATAAAAATACTATAAATATAAATATAACAAATATAAAAGGCATTTGAGTAGGGTTCCATAGACTTAACCAGATTGCCCAAGGGGCCCATGACTCAAAAGGGGTGTGAGAACCTCTGATCAAATTCAACTCTTATTTTACATAAAAGGAAACTAAAGCCCCTGAAAGTGAAATGACTTGCCCAAGGTCAGCAAGATAGAAAAGCCCAGGCTAGAACTCAGGTCCCCTGATTCAAAGTTCAATATGATTCCCACTTAACGATGCTGTTTCCCACAGATTTATCCTCTAATGCTAGAGATATATAGACTGGCTCATAGAGTTAAATCTATATCTTTGGGGGGGGGAAGAAATTATAATTAAATACACAAAGTAGGAATAGACTTACATAGAAGCAGTAGGAATAGAAAAAAAGAAAGGGAATGGATGATAACCAAATACAGATTTTTAAACATTAGTCCACTGAGTATAGTAAAAAAAAAAAAAGACAAAGGGGGAAGGGAAGATAGGAGGTAGAAAAGGAGTAGGGAGGGGAGGAAAGTAAAAAAGGGAAAGTGAGGGAAGAGAGACAGACAGACAGAGACAGAGAGACAGAGAGAGACAGAGAGACAGAGAGACAGAGAGAGAGAAGAAAATGAGCCTGATAAACTTAAGGCATAAATACTGATTCCCTCC
This sequence comes from Phascolarctos cinereus, assembly GCF_003287225.1. Taxonomy (NCBI): domain Eukaryota; kingdom Metazoa; phylum Chordata; class Mammalia; order Diprotodontia; family Phascolarctidae; genus Phascolarctos; species Phascolarctos cinereus. The sequence continues at coordinate 548,858,576 of NW_027555847.1, read as the reverse complement.
CATTATTCACAAACGAGAGGAATTTGTCATCAAGGTGGAGATTCCATTTCATGAGGGGCATAGTGAAATATTAAAAGATTTTCCCATTGAAAATAAGGTAATTATAACTACTCAATTTGACAAATCATTGGACCCAACTGAATTACATCCCATGATTCAGAGGGAAACAAAAGTTGCAAGGGAAATGGAAAAGTCTTCAGCAAAGCTTTGTGACTAGTTCTATAAGAAAGGAATAGAGGAAGTAATCACACTGAATCACTAATAGGCACTCTTAAGAGAAAACAAATCAAGGGAAGTGTCTTGCTTTATTCACTTTGTCAAGAAGGAATAAACACATGAATAAGGATTCCTGAAGTTATAAATGTATGATTTAGCTGGGGAGCTGCTCTGCATTGATGGAATAAAAATTAATCTCCACAGCCAGGTTTCAGGAGAACATTGCTCTTTCACCTCTCCTAGAAGCTAAGGTGATAGGATTCAACCACCATGGCATGGAAATTAACAGCACTTCATAAAAGGAAAGAAGTTAGAGCACCTGATGCCAGCTTTGTCATGTATCCGTTTTCAAGATCGAGGAAAGGCAAAGAGGGTAGGAGAGAGAGATAGAGACACAGAGTCAGAGACAGAGACAAACAGTGAGACAGAGAGACAAAGACAAAGAGAGAGACAGAGACAGAGAGATAAAGATAGAGACAGACCGACAGACAGAAAAGACAGAAAGACAGAGAAGCAAAGGAGACAGAGGCAGACAGAAAAAGACAGAGACAAAAAGCCTTCTAAGATTTAAAGAAAAAAAAGAAGGCAGAAGAACAACAAAGGGAGAAGGTTCACAGAATCACCAAAAACACCAAATCTCAAGTTCAGAAGCTTCCTAGTCTAATCAAAACTCAAGAACAGAATCCTGATCACAACAAATCTGACGACCTGATCCCCAGGTTTGCTTGAAGACTGCCAATTAAGAGAGGGCCAGATACCTTTCAAAAAAAGTCCATTTTTAATAGCTCTGTTAACCTAGCATGTTAACTATCCGTACTAGCTCTGTGACCTGAAAATTTTATAAGGATACTGCTGTCTTTGTCTTTAAAAGCAGCTAGTTGCTGTAGTAGATAGAGCACTCTTCCTAGAGAGCCTGGAGTCTAGAAAACCTGAATTTAAATACGGGCTCTATTACTTACTAGCTGTGTGACCCTGGGAAAGTAATTTAGCCTCTGCATCAGTTTCCTCAACTGTAAAATGGGAATAATAGTAGCAGCTATCTCCTGGGATTATTGTGAGGATCAGATGAGATCACATTTGTAAACTTTTAGCATGGTGCCTGGCCTGTTCTTCAGTAGTCATTCAGGTTCATCCAACTCTTCATGACTCCATGGACCATGCTGGCCATGGTTTTTGTTTTTGTTTTTGTTTTTTAATTTATGAAACAAAAAAGCATTTCCACAACATAGTAGAATAATAAAAAGATGATGGCACATGAAACTGCAAATCTGTTTTGTACAACTTGCTATTCCTTTTAAATATATAATAAATTTATCATGTAATTTTTTTTCTTTTTCTCTCCCCCCACCCCAGTCTAGAGATGGCTACCTTAGACACAAATATGTGAGTATATGTATGCATACATATATATGTATATATAATCATTCTACACATACTTCTATCTATCAGTTTTTTCTTTTGGCAAAGATACTAGAGTAGTTTGTCATTTCCTTCTCCAGCACATTGTACAGATGCAGAAATGGAAGCAAACAGGGTTAAGTGTCTTGTCCAAGCTCATATGGCTAGTAAGCATCTGAGGTCAGATTTAAACCCAGGTCTTCCTGACTCCAGGCCCAGCACTCTATCCACTGAGCCACCTACCTGCCTCTTAGCCTGGCACATAGTAAGTGCTTATAATAAATGCTCATTCCCCATCCTCCCCTTTCTAAACAACTGCCAAAATGTTGATCCTAAAACACATCTGACAACATCACTCACTTATTCAATAAATTCTAGTGACTCTCTATGTCTTCCAGGATTGAATAGAACTCTCTGGTTGTCATACCTGACTCCCTACTACCTCTCCAATTTTATTAGGCATTACTTGTCACTATGCACCTTCAGGTCTAGACCAGTGGTTCTTAACCCTTTTCTTAAATTATTGAACCCTTTGATGATCTGATAAGTTATACAGATTCTTCAGAATAACATTTTTTACCTACATTTATCATTGAAGGAAATGCTAAATTTCAGTTAGAGGCTAGTAAAAATAAAAATGTTATTTTTTTTCTCATTCAAGCTCATGGATCCCCTGAAATCTATTCATGGACCCCAAGTTAAGAACTTCTAGTCTGCATAAACTGGATTTCTCATTGTTCATTACACATGATGCTCTATCTCCCATATCTGTGCCTGACACAAGCAGTCCCACAGCCTTAAAATGTACTCCCTTCTTCACCCCTGCCTTTAAGAATCTATATTTCCTCCCCAACCAATTTCACATCAGCTTCTGCATAAGACCATTTTTTCATCCCATAGTGTCTACAGCCTTCCCTCTCAAAACTGCCTTGAATGTATTTTGTATATATTTATGTATGAACATGTTGCCTACACTGATAAGATGTAAGTCCTTTAAGACTAATCTCTATTTCAATGTCTTCGAATCTCCACCCTCCAGTTGGGTGTCTAGTTAATAATAAACGTATGTTGATTCTTTACCTATTATTCACAGATTCCATTCTTTTCACATAAAAAAAATAGATACTGTCTGCTTTCTCCAGTACTATTCTGTCTTTCCCATTCCCATGGTCTGTCAAATATCATTTCCAATGGTTCAACTCCATATGTTGTCCTTTAAATAACCTAGGACATAGTTTAACTGAACCTCAAGAACTGAATTCATCAAAAGTATCTAAGTGCTGTCTTACTCTCTATTTATGTTGGATCTATATTAGTGATGATTGTTCTTTTCCAGTCCAAATGTCATTGTCCTTGGCAGAAAAAGTAGTAGAAGCAAAATAAAAATTGAACAGCTCTGCCTTATGTCTTTAGTTATCATCATAACATCACATCCACCATAAGCAATGTTCCTATCCATTCTCTGATCTTCCTCTTTTCCTCAATAGAGAACAAATCTTTTTTTATTTTCCTTAGCTTTCCTTGCTAGCTTCAGCTCATTTTGATCTTTAACACTACTGATATCATTCATTATCCATACACTAATATATCTCACTTTCATGTTAACTATCCTCTTTAATTGCCCTTTTTTCATCTTCTCTATTTAGCTTTTTAAAAAATCTAAGGTGTTTTGTGAATTCTCTCCACATCTATATGGATAATCTGGGAATCCAGCTTCTAAGATAGCTGTAATGATGTCTAAGTGAAGTACCCTAGAGAAACCGGAGTATACATAGACATTCTATGACTGGTTCTGGCTGGCTCACTATATGGTGACTTGCTGAGGGGCATCTTAAAAAGCTTGTCAGTCTCAGCCCTAGCCTCGGTCATTTTTTGCCATTCTTACTTCAGCTATCCTGTAGCAGTGGGACACTTCTCCTCTTAGAATTTGGTGATTGGCAATGTGGTCATAGGAAGCCCTGGAGGCCCTCTCACTTCTGAAAGACAAGGCTCTGTTCTTGGTCTTAACACATACTCTTTTCTATTTTAGGTAAAGGTAGTAGAAGCTCTGACCTTGTGAACTCTAAATGTGTGGAGGGTACCTCAGCATCCCAGCTTTTCCACAGTCTGGGTTTGTAACCAGTGCCCCACTGATGCCCTGAGGAACAAGAATGATTTTCAGAGTGACTTTCTGGACCCAGGATAATAGATGCTGGGATGATGACTCATCTGTGATACATCTGGACATGAACTTAGTAGGGCCAATGCTACGTAGTAACCAGGATAAGTTTTAAGCCTGCTCCCTTGGAGACAGAGGTGCTGTATCATGGGGGATTATGCCCCTGAATTTTTGGGGGAAAGTGTTTCTACTTTTGTTCTTGATCCATCTTGTCTGTAGAAGTAAAGGAAGGCATGCCATGAACTATCTCCCCTGAGCAAAAAGTAAGGTTTGAATAGATAGAAAAGAGAAGATAGGGTACTGAAAAAGAGAAAAACAATGCAAATTAAAGAAGAAATAAGCATAATGTGTTTCTGAAAATAGTAAGAATTAACAAGATTATTGCACTTTATATACACTATCCCATGTGATCCTTTCAATGGCCCTGTGGAGTAAGTTCTATAGATAAAACCCTCATTTGTAGATGAGGAAAATAAGGCTAAGTGAGGTTAAATGATTGGGCCGAGGTAATACGATTTGTGTCTAAGACAGGATTTAAACCCATAATAAAATATAATAGTATGTGAAAAATTATTTCAGGAAGACGAGTACTAGCAAATGAAGAAATTGGGGGGGGGGAGTCCTTTGAAAGACATGGAGCTTGAACTGATTTTTGGAGGTAGCTAAGACTTTCAAAAGGCAGAAATGAGGGAAGAAAAATTCTAGGCAGATGGAAAAGTCTATGGAAAAAGCATGGGATCAAGAGATAAAATGTCATATACAAGAAACATCGAGTTGGCCAGTTTGACTGAAACATAGAGTTATGAGGGAGCACAGTGGGTAATTAGCCTGGAAAGGCAAAGTGGTACCAGATTGCAAAATACTTAAAATACCAAGAGAAGGAGTTTGTGTTTTTTCCCAGCAGAAACTGTGAGCCACTAGGGAGTACAGTCCAGCCAAGAAGTAATCAGTGCATGAACTATTGCTGTACAACTTTACAATTTTAAAAATATTTAATGTCTTATGGGGTATTGGTATGTGACACAAAGTGTGGCAGGTGTACTCAAGGACAGCCATAACAACCCCCATCCCTATGCACACACACATACATACTCAATGTTATTGGCTTATCATCTTATTGCATATTTATATCTCTGTGTTCAAAGGAAGGTTAATTGTATACTTTGAATATTATCATGTTATTAAAGTTGCATAAAATTCTTTCTCCTATCAACAACCCCTACCTCAAATAAAATTTGGGAAATATCTTCTCTTATAGTTAAAACTTTCCCACTCTTAATTTTAAACCCAGATCTTATTGATTTAAGCAAAATCACTTTTAATGATTTATAATTCATTAATCTTACCAAATAATGTTGAAACACAAATTTAGATAAGATATAAGTTTGAAATGAGCCACCTCACTCAGGGAAAGATAGATACTGCTAATTGGAGCTTGTCTCATCAATTACAATTTCCAATTGCCGTTTAGTTTGATCTCAGCTCCTATCCATCTCTGCCACATGCTTGTTTCTCTCATTTCTTTCTTCAGTCCAGGCCCTTATTTACTTGTGCCTTACTCTCATCTTTCCACCTCCCCTGTCTGTCCTGGTCTCAAGGACTTCACAGTCTAATGAGGGAGACAGCAAATGAATGACTATGTACAAATAAAACATATACAGAATAAATTGGAGACAAAAGACAGAAGGTACTACATTGAACTGGAGATATAGCCTTACTCCAGGAACTGATACTCACTTGTGATAGTGAGAGTTGGGATAAATATCCTCAGAGCTTATTTGGGCTACCTATGATGTAATCCATGTAGTTACTCCCTCAGCACAAACTCTTCATATATTCTTATTCTATATGATTCTTACTTACATCTTCCTCCATAGAGGATCTACTCAATGCGATAGAAGCCTTTCCCTCATTTTAAACAACTTGTGGGTACCAATGCACTGGAACTGCCCATCTATTGTTTCTCATTCTTCCCACATAGCTGCCCAGTTGCCTTTCCAGTCATTGGTGATACTATCTTTTCTTCTCTTACTTTCTCTCTCTGTCTCTCTCTCAGGCAGAACACAATTTGAGATAATTATTTAAAAAGCATGCTGTTTCTCAGGCTTTGCACACAGAATCAATTTTTCCATGGGGAATAAGGTCCTAAAAGAGATGACAGGCATTAGATCTAACTGAAATTATATGGACCAGGTGGGTAGCCAAATGTGTTTACCCTTCCCTCAGTTCCCTCTCTAAGAGTAAGAAGTAATTTGGACGCATTAAAAATAAATGCTATCCTGGCTTTTGTGAAGTTTGCTGAAATGTGCCAGATCAAAAACAAAAAAAAAGACTTTGAGACTTTACTCTCCTGAGTAAATATAATTGCAAGCCCTGGAAATTTTTAGAGCATTGCTAAAAGTTGGGCAAAGGAAATTCTTCCAGCTAAACAGGATATTACTTTTGATACAAATGTTTTAGCTAATACATTCCTAGGAGTGCAATGGAGGCATTTTCTATTCATCGTTGTTATCATAGCAGCTGACAAGCAGGAAGGGAGCCAGAGTGATTGAAATTCTTGGATAACACTATTGGGTTGGATCTGTCATTGAGCTGACAGTCCAGGGAACAGAAGTCATTGCAGCTGGGAGATGGGAAATTCAAGAGAAAAAAGAGTCAGTCCTACCAAGGCGGCCTATCCAAGGGGCCCACATCATCTTCTTTACCCTTTTCTGTCAACCTCTACCTAAACTTGGCCCCAGAACAAGGATACCCAGGACATAAATAAGGGCACTTGTTTTCCATAAAACAAAGCCCAAAGTTGTAACTCTGGGATGCTCCAGTAATGCTGCCAGAAATCTGAAAAATGACAGTGGCGTGAAATTAGATTTTAAATTAATATTTATCACTGACATCCTAGGAGGACATATTATACATTCCAGAAAGGTAGAAGGGTCAGCATGGGCAAAAGAGTTTCTGGGACCTGATTCAAAGCTGAAATAAGTAATATAAATATGAACTCACTTATAGACCCCTGGAATCACTTATTTGACCTTATTATTATAGAATGTTAGAGTTGGGAGAATCCTTAAAGAAAATTTAGTTTGAGGCCTTCACTTTACAAAGGAAGAAAGTGAGGCCCAGAAAGATGTGCCTTGCCCACATAAGTGGGTGGCAGAGCCCCAACTAGTCCCTGAATCTACTGGCTCAGAATCTAGGGCTCTCTCCACTAACATTGCCTCCTTATTGTCATTAGAGCCAGAATGAGTTTTCCATGAACAATTATTATCAATGACAAAAAAAAATTGAATCCATATGGCAATAAACTAATTTAGACAGTTGGAAAGATCATTCCTCATCTGTAAGCAACTTTGGGATTAATATCAATGTTGTTCTTCCTAATCTCCACCTGTCTCACACTGCACTGGAGGTATAGTAACCAGCATATATGACAAACTAAGTCTTTGTAGATTGTTTGACAAATCACACAGTGAAGTAGACTTGGCTATTGTATATGGAGTTGGAATTTGTATAGATAAGCAATATAGATGAATTGAGGTGGGACAGAGAGGAAAATGAGTTTTTCCATAGAATTCTTTTTCTCTGATTTTCCAGGTTGGTTGAATGCACAAACAATTCATTAAATGTTGCCAATTTTCTCCTTTTTTCCACACTTTAAAGATCTAACTTGAGAGTAGCCCATAATAGTTCTGTCTCAGGTTCACCATTCTGGAGACAGGTGGTCACATACTACTGAGTTCCTTTTTTCCTGTCTCCATGACAAAAAGTGTGGTCTCCTCTATCCTCCTTTCCTTTCCTTACCTCTTCTATGCTCCTCATCTCCACCTATTTCTCTCTCTTTTCCTTATATTTTACTGGGGAGACTTGATTAAAAAAAAACAGGGAATCAGCTGAGTCCCACAGTGTTTTCCTATACATGCACTTCTCTTTTATTGGTAACAGAGAGTGAAGCCAGAAAGTATAGCATTTATGAATATCAAGAATGGGAACTCTTGGTTGGTATGAGGCTCAAATGAGATTACGCGTGGCTAAAGTACTTTACAAACATTAAGGTGCTACATAAATACTGGTTATCATCACCAACTATCATAATTTTTTCTTGTAGTACCTGATACAATGTGGATATATAATAAGTCCTTGTTGGTTAACAGAGGTCAAAGTCTCAAGTGAAAGCAGTTGAGGCTGTGTTTTTGCATGATTAAGGGCACAACAGAGCTAGTGAGACATCCATTGGTTTGAGCAAGTGAATTATCTCTAGTGTACTGTAAGTCACAACACCCTACCACCTACCACTACAATGGGTCTTAATAGTAACAACCTCATTTTAAAGCTGTTTATAGTTTGCTCAAGATTTCTAATCCTTTGCTAAGCCAGATCAGAAGCCTTCTTTACTTAAAACATTCTATCCGGTAAGCATCTGAAAAAGTGAGTAAAGTTGTCAAGTAAATGTTATGAGAGGCCTAGGAATCCAGGTATTGTGCTAAGGACTGACTGGTAGGGCAGTTTTGTTTTGCCTCAACAAGTTAGTATTAGGACATTTCTTCTCTTACTCTTTTTCCTTTTTTTTTAAAGGCAATTGGGGTTAAGTAACTTGCCCAAGGTCACACAGCTGGTGTTAAGTGTTTGGTCTGAGGCCACATTTGAACTCAGGTCCTCCTGATTTCAGGGCCAGTGCTCTATCCACTGCACCACCTAGCTGTCCCTTCTCTTACCCTTTTTCCCTGAAAGGCCTGAGTTCTTTTTAGGTCCAATCACATTTCAATCCCTAAGCAAATAGTATGTCCCATAAAACAGCCCCTCAATCCTATACTGAATCTTGAATTGAGTTTATATTGTGTCTTTTCTTTGAAATTTGTTCATGAAATACTTTTCTCTAAGTAGAGGAGAGCAAAGCTGAAGTCTCTAGATCTGGAACTAATTCCTGCTTCAGACACTGATTAGCTATATGATCCTGAGTAAGTCATTTAACATCTCTGAGTCTCTGTTTCCTTTTTTGTAAACTGTAATTGTAGGGATCAAATGAAATAAGTATATAAAGTATTTTAGAAAGCCAATAGCCGGGGGCAGCGAGGTGGCGCAGTGGATAGAGCAACGGCCCTGAAGTCAGGAGGACCTGAGTTCAAATTCTGCCTCAGACACATAACACTTACTAGCTGTGTGACCCTGGGCAAGTCACTTAATCCCATTGCCTAAAAAACAACAAAAACCAAAAAAAAAAGAAAGAAAGCCAATAGCCCACATAAAAATTAGCAATTATTAGTATATGTGTGTGTATACATATATATACACACACATATATATATATATATATATATATATATATGGATACAGAGAGAGAGAAAGAGAGAGAGAGTTTTCTTGGCAAAGATACTAGAGTGATTTGCCATTTCCTTCTCCAGCTCATTTGTACATATAAGGAAACTGAGGCAAAAAGGGTTAAGCAATTTGCCCAGGTCACACAACTAGTAAGTGTCTGAGGCCAGATTTGGACTTTTGAAAATAAGTCTTCCTGATTCCAAGCCCAGTGTTCTATCCACTATGCCACCTAGATGCCCCTACAAAGGTTGAAAGATTATTAGTGACCAGAAAAAGCCTACATTCCTCACTGACATATATTATGTTAAAAATCAGAAAATACACATAACTCTTTTAGTAAAATCTTCTCTTAAAATGGAATTAAACATAACCAGGAAATTCCTGGTTCTGTAACATATACATGCACTCCATAATGGGTTCTCAATCAATATAATTTTTTAAAAGTTTGACAAATATATTTGATTTGTTGGAAAGAGTACTTGATTTGGAGTTAGGGTATCGGGGTTCAAATGATTATTCAGCCAATCATCACCTTGGCTCATTGGACAAGTCATTGCCTCTCTTTGAAACTTAGCTTTCTCATCCATAAAATTAAGGAGTTGGACTAGCTTATTTCAAGATAGCTTCCAGCATTAAAATTCTAGTATCCTCTTGCATGTAGTTAACTCTAGACTGTCTAGACTATTTAGATGATCTATAGACCCTACGTTCACGAAGACCATAATCTGAAGAGGGGATATGAACTAGAATTTAAATTTAGCACCTGGGGCACTCCTTATATAAGACCCTTAAAAAAGCTGCCTCATATTGAAGATATTTTCAGGATCCTAATTCACTCAAAACCAAAGCACACAAGCCACCATGGATAGGTTTATTTTCACCAGTCTTCCAGAGGACATAATTAGCTCCAAGTAAAGACATTGAATGAAATGGCATAGTAATAAATGGAGTACTAGAGCATCCTCTTCATAAACCAGAGATAACAAATATAAACCTCTTAGCACAGTGCCTGGCATAAGGTAAGTATTATATAAAAATGCTAGCTATTATTATCATCATAATAAGAATTATCATTATTATCATTATTATCCCAGGGTATACCCTCTCACAAATACACACACTCAATGGGAAAAGTAGACACATAAAAGATTCATGAAAAGGCACACAGATAAGAAAGCCCTGTGGTTATTGTACTTATGTGGAAGGACCCATGGAGGGCACACACGGTACCTGCAAGAGAGGTACACATGTATCTATATGTGAACAGAACAGATTTATAGGATGGCAATTCATACCTCAACACTTCTGCTCTGATGCTCTGGTAATGCTCAGGCCTGCTGTCTAACAGTAGTTGTCTTAACCCTGCCCCACCACCCTCAATGCATCACTGCTACTCCCGAGTTTCTGATGTTCATACGACCACCATTATAATAGTAGTCTACAACTTGATGCTCTCTTAGTACTATTGAGTCCTTAAACTTCTTGGTCACTGAGCCTCTAGGTTCCCTGGGTCAGTGGCTTTCCATACCAAATTATTAATTACACTGGCTCCAATACCCACTCCCTCATTTCCTGTTCCTTTTGCTGCCAGGAAAACCTGAATTCAAATCTCGCCATAACACATACTGTCTATGTGACCTAAGACAAGTCAATTAACCTCTCAGTACTCTGGGCATCTCTTTAAGACTATTACTTGTAGAGAAGGTATTGACTCTTTATACTACATTGATAGAGGAAATTTCTTCCTTGAAATAATTTCCTAGACCAGTGAAATAATAGGCCCAAATAGAGAGGGAGATATTGATTTTTTTTAAATGGGAACATGGCATGGTCAGATTTATGTTTTAGAAATATCAATTGGACAGTTATTTGGAAGATTGATTGGAAAGGGGTGATATCAGAGGGTATGGGCTGCTTTGAGCCTCCTCAGGAAGACAATGTATCTCTATTTTTTGTATCAGGCTGGAATATAACCACCATATTCTGCAGCTAGGAGTTGTCAACTGCCACAACTTATTCCTTCTTCCTTTGACTGTTACTGACTGACTCTTTCTTCTTGGTTCCTGTATTTCTTTATCTTCATTCCTTGGAGTACAAGAAACAGCTTCCTTCTCAGGGTCTTTCTAAGGGAAAAGCCTTAACCCTATTTCATAGATTAAAAAATTCAGTGGTCTTTGGTCTTTCAAACTTTCTCTGTAGCACGTTCTTCTGCCCTCCAACCTCCTAACACTAGTTAGGATTCTTCCTTCCATCTTCACACTCATTTTTCCATTTTGTTTTCTCTTTGATAAATTTCTTCCATTATTTCTTAGAAGCCTTCCTGATGATTTATAACATAAATAAGAATTCATCCAACTTTTTCAGCATCTTCCTACAAGGAAGATTAGTCTATTGTTTTGTTCACACATAGCTGTTATTTGACAACTAGGTGGTGCAGTGAATAGAGCACCAGGCCTGGGGTCAGAAGGACCTAAGTTCAAATCCATCTTCAAACACTTATTAGCTGTATGACCTCAAGCAAGTCACCTAACCTAGTTTGCCTCAGTTTCCTCATCTGTAAAATGAGCTGGAGAAGGAAATGTCAAACCACTCCAGTATCTTTGCCACAAAAACCCCAAATTGGGTCACAAAGAATTGGAAGTGATCGAAATAATTCAACAACAGCAGCTGTTGCTTGGCACCAGCAGAAACACAAACACAGCAAGCACGTTCTGTTCAAGTTACTGAAAAATTTCCCTCATCTTCCATACTTTTTAAAATTGAAATCCTCAGTTCTCCCTTACTGCTAGCTCTTGTGACTAATTCTAGATGCAATTCATTGTTGTGAATAATGATCCTAGTCATTTGCTAGTTGTATTTATGGCATTAAGAAACAGGCTATGGCATTGGGGGCTCCAGAACAAGGCATTCTGGTCTCTAGTTACAGGCTTGCAAATGGTGGGGCAACATGCATAGAGAGCTAGCCTTGGGGTCATATAAATCTGGGCTCTAGTCCAGCTTCTGAACTATACTGACTGTTTGACCCTGGGCACTAATATCTCAATAACCCAGGAAGCTATCTAAAATTATAAATTTCAGGGAGTTTCCTCACTGAGTGGCCTATACTGATAAAATAAACAGGTCTGGACCATGTTAGAAGATATAATCCAATGCTACTTCTGCCAAATACTGACTCACTTTTAAACCATCTCATAATATCTTTCCTTGAAAACTCATCTTCCTTTCACTGTCATCCCCACTAATCCACCAATGTTTTTCTCTTCTTAAATCCTGAGCTAGCAAAATGACTATTTCTAAATATGTTTTTTAATTTACATGATTATCTGCATGCTTTTATTCAAATGTACTACTCTATGAGAATTTTAGGAAGGTGCCAAACACATACTATTGCATCTGTTTAAGGGAGAAACTTCTCTCTGTCAGTCAATAAACATGTATTAAGTGCCTATCATGTGCCAGGAACTGTGATGAGTGCTAGGGATGCCAAAAAAAAAAAGGGAAAAAAAATCCTTGACTTCAAAGAGCTCACAATCTAGACAAAAGCAAATAAATATATACAAACAACTATATACAGGTTACATATATACAAGACATACTCTCCCTTCTTTCAGGAGAGGAGAAATCAATTCTGCTATCCTTACATAGACTCATCAAGAGTATCTTTCTATAGGTTTCTGAAAGTACAACTGGATCTGAAATCAGATGATCTGGTTTTGAATCCCTGTCTGGTATTTATTGCCTGATTGATCTTAAATAATTCATTTCACTTCCATGGGCTTCAATTGTGTTCAGAGTTTAAACATAGGGCAGAAAGCATGCCATTGGCACCTACATACTTTGCATCGATTCAGAGTAGGGATATAGAAATATATCATCCCCATCTCACTTCCAGTTACCAGAGAAAATAACAGGTCTTTAAAAGAGGAGGAAACAATTGGCCTTTATAAATAGATTGAGAAGATAGCTTTCTGTTGTTAACAGGGCAGGACTCCATGAATCCTAAACTATCCTGTCCTTTAAAAGGGTCTTCATCCCTAAAAAAATCAATCTGATGATCATTAGATCTAGAATATTCCAATAATTTTGTGGATATGTAATCTCATTGATGCAGGGACACCTTCAGACAGTGTGTCCATTCCTTTTGATCCTGTGTGATTCTTGTTTATACCTTCCCATAAATTCTTCACAGGATTATATATCTAACATTATGTAGATAACTATAAAGCACACAGATAGTCTATCTGACCATGTTCATTCTTGCTTTAGGATTAGCCTACCTCCTTTCCCAGTTGTGTGTATGTATATATGTATATGTATATATATGTATATATATACATATATATGTACATATATATGCATATGTGTTTATATGTGTGTGTGTGTGTGTGTGTGTGCACGTGTGAGTGTGTATACATATTTATATATTATACCTTTTAACTTGCATTTGGTCCACAGTTCTTCTTTGGAGATCTGCTGTAGCCATACGTATGTGTCTGCTACTTTTCTGTCCATTGATGACTGGTTAACCAACCATTTGGAAGCTACGGTACTAGAAGAATAAGTTTGTTATTTGAAACAAGTTTCTTGTTTCAAAAAGTAGATTAGAGTTGTGAGAGATACTGCATATTTTGTTAAATATAATCAAGACTAAATAGTTCCTCCTACTCTATTGGGATAGAGTTTAGGATTGGGAAGCATGTTTGTAAAAACTGCAAGCATGCAATTTGTCTTCCATTCCCCAGGAAGAATTTAGAAGCATACTATAGATGCTCTAACAATGTTAAAGGTAATTTTTCTCAGAATTTTTTTACACTTAACATTATTAGAACAGGAGTAATACAGACACTAAAAAGGCAGCATGTCCTCTCTAGTTCTGGTTTCCTGCTAGGTCTACAGCCATATTTCTTTCTGCCAGGCCATCAGTCAGAGGAGGCCATATTTTTCTCTGGTTCCCTGCCAAGACTATGACTATATCTCAGTTTCTTATTATCTCTCTGATTAGCTGTCAATCTATCTCATGGTCCAGATGTATATTGCTCTCTCTATAAGACCTGCCAGTCATTCAGCCTATTTGCTCTCTCTTTCCTTCTCTTTTCCTCCCACTAAACTATTTGATCCTGTGTCAAATGAGCCTAAGAGGGCCAAGGAGAACCATGTGGATTTGTAATATAATTCCATCCATATTGCAGGAATGTGTGTGCGCATTTATGTCTTACAGATTATTTTGTCACTTTGATAGATCAGTGATTTCATCAAGATGGTTTCTCTCTCCAGTGCTGCAGATTATAAGCATGCCTTCTCATGCTATGGGATTTTTGTCCATAGACTCCCATAAATCCTCTGTAGCAGGTCTGCCTGACATACTGCTGCCCCTTCACCAGCTCTCTTGAGATTGTGTAGATACCAAAGGCTATCAGTCATTCCTCCTCCTCATTTGATTGTCAATAATAATAACATGCATTTATTAAGCATCTATTGTATCTGATTAACTAAGACTGTACTAGCTTTACTAATTAATCTACTAATTAGTTAATCTACTATGTGCCAGGCACTATGCTAAGCCCTGTGGATAAAAGAAAGGCAAAAGACAGTCCTAGCTCTCAAGGAGAGCTAGGTACTTTATTCCAATTATCCTTACTGATTCCCCTCCAGCCCAGAGCCTACAAAGAAGATACAATTCAACAAGCATTTACTGAGTACCTACTATGTGCTGAGCTCTGTGTTGTTGTTTGTCCTCCATGCTTGAAGACAACCAAAATGGCATCATGATGTTGAAGTCAATGTACATTGTGTCCAGCTGCAGTGATCTTACCAATGCAAGTTTGGAAGGCTCTACCACAAGTCGGGCACAAATAGTCCATGTGACCACTTAGGAAGGAGATATCTCTAGATCTGTATATCTCATTTCTTTTGAATTACCACAATTTTGCTTTGCTCATAGACCCAGTACCTTCTTTCATGGGGACTACCATGCTGGACAATCCTGTGCTGGTGTCTCCCATGTCTCACAATCAATATCAAAGTATTTTAGAGAGACCTTGAGAGTATCCCTGTACCATTTCTTCTGGCCACCATGTAAGTGTCTGCCTCATGTGAGTTCTTTGTAAAATAGTCTTTCAGGCAAACTTACATGTGGCATTCAAACAATATGGCTAGCACATTAGAGTTGTACTCTCTGCAGTAGAGTTTGAATGCTTGGCAGTACAGCTTGAAAAAGGACTGCGGTGTGTCATACTTTATCCTTTCAGGTGATCTTCAGAATCTTCCTAAGACAATTCAAACGGAAGCAGCATAGTGCTGGTAGAGTATCCAAATTTCATGGGCACCATACAAAGTACTAGGAATGAGAAGACAATCAATTTATCCATCAACAAGCATTTATTAAGCACCCACTACATGACAAGCAGTAAGCTAGGTGTTGAGTATATGAATACAAAACTAAAACAAACTCTGCCTTCCAAAAACTAACAATCTACTAGAAGGATATAACATATTAGTGGTAATCAGTAAATGTAAGTTCTAGACAAAATAAATAGTTATTGGTGTGGGACAAGGGAAGGTTAACAAAAGGAGCAGCCAGAAAAGACCCACTGAAGGGGTTAGAATCTGAGCCTTATATAGGGAACAGAAAAGTAGGCAAATTGGCTGGAGAAAAGAAGGTAAGAGAGAGTATATCAGTTTCTCTAGAGCATAAGGCATATGGTAGAGCATAGCATGTAACTAACCTGGAAATACAGTCTAACAGCCTTTAAATTCTGAATTGATCAGTTTACATTTTATCACATGAGACATTGGTTTAAGAGGAAAATAATAGTTCTGTTTGGGGCATGTTGAGCTAGAGATGCTGGTGGAAGTAGCCATCAGAAAGCTAAGGATGTATATAACTGCAGTTCAGGAGATAATGAAGGATATATAGATTTTAAGAATGAGAAGGACATGGCATGTTTGAACACCTAGGGGAAAGATCAATGGTAATGTGAGCCACAGGTGTGCCAACCCACCTAGTCCATGCTTTATGCATGCCTGTGAGTAAGCAATGAATTAGGCTTAGACTTTAATAGAAGAAGGGGAGCAGGCTGGTGTGTTTTCAGGAAAACACACAGTAATTTCAATGACCCCAGGTTTCTTCCTTAAACTAAGGCCATCTTTATAAAGCCAATATTCTCTAGGCAATCTCACATGGCAACAAAGCTTGGAATAGCATAGTTTCCATAATATTAAAATAGCAGGTCACACAAAGGACCACAGAGAGATACATGGAGGATGTGAGCAGGCTATAGACTATTAGGTTAATGATTATTATTAACAATTATATGCACAATTTATAAAAGAGATTTTCAATTGATTTTATACTTTTATTAAGCTAGAAATTTCCCTTCAAGTCTCAGTGCTTGTCAGTCCTCATTAACTACCTCTGTCTCCCCTGAGAAAAGTGTTCTCTATTTCATTGAGATTCAGCCCTCTGCAAAGTTTATTAGTCACATGTAAAAGTTCCCTAGCATCCTATGAGATCCCAGGGAATTGAATTGTTCCCCAACTATCTTACTTTAGAAGAGTTTGTAATAAAATAGTGCAACTTTTCTGAGGAGAAGTTCATCTTAGATATGGAACAACTAGCTAGGGAAAAGTAAGAAAAACTCTTTAGGGAAGAGTGAATGAGTAAGGTCTCAAATGAGACTCTATTCTGAAAGTGAGAGAGACTAAAATCAGTGAGAGAAAAAATTAGACACAATTGAATTTTCTGGAAATATCCTGTGAAATTGGTTTATTTGACAGTATTAAGTTGGGAGAGTCAGAGAGGAGAAGAGAAGAAGAGAAAAATGTTCCTTCCCTGTAATTCTGAGCTAACAGAGTCAGTTAATGTTTATCCTATGCACTGAAGTACTTTAAAAAATATATTCTCTAAAGTACTACATTTCACTTTTTCCTAAGTCAAAATCAGGTAATACGACAAATTATTTTGCTGTGTATCTGTATTCAGCCCACGAGTAGAGTTTTAGTAAGACTTAAAATGGGCTTTTAAAAAAAATAAATGGGGAACAGCTAGGTTGCACAATGGATAGAGCACTGGCCCTGGAGTCAGGAGGATCTGAGTTCAAACCCAACCTCAGTCATATTACACTCACTAGCTGTGTGACCCTAGGCAAGCCACAACCCCAATTGCCTCACACGAAAAAGAAAAGAAAAGAAATGTTATTTTACACCAATATTATTTTGGATTTGTTTTACAGTGTGTTGATTTCTCATAAAGTCACTAGCTTCCAATTCCTCTATTCTAATTTTTAAGGAAGTATTTTCTTCAGGAAGCTTTTGGACTTCCTTTTCCATTTGGCCAATTTTGCTTTTTTAGGGCATTCTTCTCCTCATTGGCTTTTTGGATCTCTTTTGCTATTGGGTTAGGCTATTTTTTAAGGCGTTATTTTCTTCAATTTTTTTTTGGTTCTCTTTTAGCAAGCTGTTGACTTGTTTTTCATGATTTTCTTGCATCACTCTCATTTCTCTTCCCAGTTTTTCCTCTACTTCTCTTACTTGCTTCTCAAACTCCTTTTTGAGCTCTTCCAAGGCCTGGGACTGATTCATATTTTTCTTGCAGGCTTTGGATGTGAGAGTTTGATTTTGTTGTCTTCTTCTGGTTGTATGTTTTGATCTTCTTTGTTACCAAAAAAAGATCTATGATCTGACACTTCTTGTGAGTTTTGCTCATGATCCCAGCCAATTACTTGAGTTATAAACTCTTTATTAAGGTAGAGGTATGCTTCCAATGTGGAGAATGTACTGTCCCAAGCTTTGGGGGTTTGTAACAGCTGTTTTCAGGGATACTTGTAGGGACCTGTAAATTTTCAGTTCTTCCAAGGTGGTATGATAAGGGGCGAGGTGTTTACTCCTTTCCTGGCCTGTGCTCTGGTCTGTGAGGAGAATTTCCTCTCCCCAGCCACTACAAGCTCCACCATGCCAGCGCTCTTCCTCGCCCCAGGACTGCCCCTCAGAACTGTGACCCAGATCCAAGCGCGGGCAAAGCAAGAGATTCCTACCTCAGCACTGGCAAAGAGATTCCTGCAATCCCCTTCTGATCAGACACTCGATTACCCCTCAGTCTGTGGGCCAGAAGCTCAGGAAGCAGCAGCAACCCCGGGGCATGCTTGGGAACTGGGGCTGAGACCACCGTGTTTCTCACGGTAGAAACAGACATTTCCCACTGACCTTCTAAGTTGTCTTTGGTTTTCCTGGGTTGAGAAGTCTGGAAACCACCACAACTGCCCGCAATTCAGTCCTCTGAGGCCTGCTCGAGGTTCTCTGAGGCCTGTGTGCCCATGCCGAACTGCTCTCCTCTTACCGCTCCCCTCGATATACCTTTCTGATCAACCATCCAGGCTGTCCTGGGCTGGAAATTCATTTCACTCTGTCTTTTTGTGGGTTCTGCTGCTTTACAATTTGTTTACAGCCATTTTTTATAGGTATTTGGAGGGGTTTGGGAGAGAACTCAAGCAAGTCATTGCTTTCACTCTGCCGTCTTGGCTTTCCCCTCATTTTAAACCAATATTAATAATCAATAAATTCCTGCTTCCAAGTATTGCTTTCTAAAATAAAACGTCAAATAGCAGTACGTTGGACACCTCGCTTAACTACACTGAACCTTAGTATCTCTAGCTCCAAAAATAAAGTTGTTGGACGAGGCAATCCCTACAACACTTTAAAGTTCTAAAAGGCCATGAATTCTACGACATTAGCAGAGAACCTAAATCTTTCTGTGGAACTGGCTAGTGTGTTTCTAAATGTATCCATTTTCTTCCTAGAAAAAAATTGGGCACATGAGTTTGGCCAACCAGTGAAGGAGGTTTTCAGCTGGCTTTGTCAAAATAAGGAATGACAGATAGAAACAGAAGGAAATCTGAGGAGAGGTGAAATAACTTAATGCCCAAATTGGGGTACTTGGTGATATATTCCATGTGACTTCATAAAATGAGCACTTACATAAGCTTTTTTCTTATCTATCCAATTACATTTAAGATTGATTTTATGCAATATACAATAAGAATAAAGATCACAAGTAATGCATTCTTCATGGATTAGGTGAAGAAAATCTGAAAGGGAACCTGAATTAAAAATTTTTGCTTTTTTTTGTGATTCATAAGGAAAAAATAAGTAAAACAATTATTTTGACCTCATCTCATAGGTGAATTTTAATGGTGTTTTGTCTTCTGAAAGAAAAATCACAAAGGGAAAAAATTGAGAGAACAAGAAGTATTAATTCAGGTAAATCATACACATACATGCATGCATGCACACACACACACACACACACACACCCTAATACTATTAAAGATTAAAAAGGGGGAAAGGAAAAGGGAAGGAAAGCATATCTTCTTAGCAAGTATGCCATCAGGACATCCTTTTTTGTTGTACCTTCTTTCCCCTCACTCCTAAGTAACTCATTCAGTTTGTCTGAGGTAAAAATTGAGACACTTTAATTTAGAAAGGCCATTGCATCCTGGGCCATAGCCAGTTGTCTTGACCTTTGTCTTGCCACTGGATTTTAATGACTCTGGAGGAAAGAGTAAGGCTGAGGACTTTGCTCACCTCTGCCTCACTTAAATCCAATTCATGTGTAAGTCAAGACATCACCCTTGTGATGCCACTGGTCCTTTTTGAGAACAAAGGATTAACAATAGCAACTAACTCATTATCTAGCCTTAAATAAATCTTTTACCCTAATGGGCCTTCATTTCCTCATATGAAAAATGAAGGAAAATATAATGTTCAAGATCTCTTCTTGCTGAAAATTTTTGATTCTATAATAAAGGAGACTTTCCTTAAAATTTTGGTCCTTGTTAATGACCAGTATTCTCAAGATAAATCTGTTGATCTAGGCTTCTGGAACCAGTCATGAATACTACTTGAGCCATCAATCAATAGTATAATTTTATGTTAGACTTCTTCCCACCTGACCCATTGATTGTTAATTTTCTAAGTTTTGAGTCAGGAAACTGCATGTACTTCTAAATACCCTAGTGGGTACCCCAAAACAAAATTATTTGTGGAGAAAAGGGTAATGGTGGCTGCATGGAGAAGTCGACATAGTAGCCTATCTGAACTATATCATGGCTGTGTTGGAGCCAAAGGGTGAAATATCTGAAAAAGAGTGAGGAGATTAAGTTTCATGCTTGGTCTTCACATATCACATCCACATTCTAAGTCCAAAGTTCCCAGTACAATTTCAAATAACTATTACCCTTCAACCTAGAAGCAGTTAAATGATGCAAAAGAGAGCTAATTGATACCTGCATTGGCACTCTAATACTTGCCACCTTCACTTGTACTCTAATACATGCCCCAACATTTCTTGCATTTGACCTCTTCTCTCTACTCACATAGCTAATGTTTCACTTCAGGCTTTCATCACCCCTCACCTGGTCTGTTATTTGACATCCCTGCTTCAGTCTCTTCATACTCCAATCCATCTTTTGCACAATTACCTTTAAGCACAGATATGTCCATGTCTAAGTCACTCTTCTATTCAATAAATACCTATAACTGCCTTATGCCCTGAAGATAAAATGTAATCTACTTTGTTTGTCTCCTAAAGTCCAGCAACCAGGCTCCAACCTATCTTTCCACTCTCATTATATATCACTCTCTTTCCTACATTCTACAATCCAACTTTCTCTCTATTCTTCACACGTGTCACTCAACCTCTCATCTCCATACTTTTGCATTTGACATACTCCATACCTATAATGCATTCTTTTACCATCCTTACCTCTTAGAATCCCTTATTTCCTTGAAGACTGAGCTCAAACTACATAAGATCTTTATATTTAATGTATTTATATATGTATATGTATAAGTATGTATGTGTATATGTGTATGTGTATGTATGTGTATGGTACATATACATAAGGTGCAGATCGTCTCCCCAAAGATAATGGAAATTTCTTGCAAGCAGTGAATATTTCATTTTTGTTTTTCTAACCCAAGTATCTAGCATAGTCTCTGGCACATAATAGGTGCTTGTTAAATGTTTGCTGTTTGGTTGACTGATTGACTGAATTCAAACTTAGGATTACCTGTAAGAGAGGCGGAGCCAAGATGGCCGACTGAAAGCAGCAACTTGCTTGAGCTCTCCCCCAAACCCCTCCAAATACTGATAAAAATGGCTCTAAACAAATTCTAAAGCAGCAGAATCCACAGAAAAGACAGAGTGAAACAAATTTCCAGCCCAAGACAATCTGGATGATTGATCAGAAAGGTACATCTTACCTGGCTGGGAGTGGAGCACAGCGTGGCGTGGGCGCACGGGCCACAGCAAATCTGGAGCAGGCCTCAGAGGAATGAATCACGGGCAGCTGTGACAGTTTCCAGACTTCTCAAACCAGGAACACCAAAGACAACTTAGAAGGTCAGTGGGAAAAGTCTGTTTCTGTGGTGCTGAGAGAGGAAGGCGGGGTCTCAGCTCCATTCTCCAAGAGCATGGCCCTGGGGTGGGCAGCTGCTTCCCGAACTTCTGGCCCACAGACTGAGAGGGAATTGAGTGGCTGATCAGAGGGAGATTGCAGGGATCTCTCTGCTGGTGCTGTGGCAGGAATCTCTTGCTTTGCCCATTCTTGGATCTGGGTCACAGTTCTGGACGGGGGTCCTGGGGTAGGGAGGAGTGCTGGCACAGTGGAGCTTGTAGTGGCTGTAGACAGGAAACCTTCCTCACAGTTCCAGAACAGAAAGGAGTGCTTGTGGTCACTAAAAGACCACAGCACAGGCCAGGAAAGAAAAAACAACTGACCTGGAAAATAGATCCAGGAGTGATAATTTTAAAATTATTGGACTATCTGAAAGCCATGATCAAAAAAAAGAGCCTAGACATCATCTTTCAAGAAATGATCAAGGAAAACTGCCCTGATATAGTAGAACCAGAGGGCAAAATAGAAATTGAAAGAATCCACCGATCTCCTCCTGAAAGAGATCCCCAAAAGAAAACTCCTAGAAATATTGTAGCCAAATTCCAGAGTTCCCAGGTCAAGGAGAAAATATTAAAAGCTGCCAGAAAGAAACAATTCAAGTACTATGGAAACACAATCAGGATAACACAAGATTTAGCAGCTTCTACATTAAAGGACCACAGGGCATGGAATATAATTTTCTGGAGGGCAAAGGAGATAGGATTACAACCAAGAATCACCTACCCAGCAAAACTGAATATAATCCTTCAGGGGAAAAAATGGTCATTCAGTGAAATAGACAACTTTCAAGCATTCTTGATGAAAACACCTGAGCTGAATAGAAAAGTTGACTTTCAAATACAAGACTCAAGTGGAACATTAAGAGGTAAAACTGAAAGAGAAATCATAAGAGACTTATTAAAGTTGAACTGTTTACATTACTGCATGGAAAGATGATATTTATAACTCATGAGACTTTTGTCAGTATTAGGGTAGTTGGAGGAAAAAATTATATGTATGTACAGGTAGATAGATAGATAGATAGATAGATAGATAGATAGATAGGTAGGTAGATAGATAGATAGAGGGCACAGGGTGAGTTGAAGATTAAGGGGTCATATCTGGACAATAAAATTAAGGGATAAGAGAGGATTATATTTTGAGAAGAAGAAAGATAGAGGTAGAATGGGGTAAATTATCTCACAAAAAAAAACAGAAAAGAAAATGTTCTTACAGTGGAGGGGAAATGGGGGAAGGTGACAGGGAATGAGGGAATCTTATTCTCATAGGATTTGGCTTAAGGAGGGAATAACATACACATTCAATTGGATAAGGAAATCTGTCTTACCCTATGGGAAAATAGGAGGAGAAGGGG
Organism: Phascolarctos cinereus; assembly: GCF_003287225.1. Taxonomy (NCBI): domain Eukaryota; kingdom Metazoa; phylum Chordata; class Mammalia; order Diprotodontia; family Phascolarctidae; genus Phascolarctos; species Phascolarctos cinereus. The sequence goes on along the minus strand of NW_027555847.1, from coordinate 548,835,682 downwards.
ACAAGAGAGCAGGGGAATGATAGAGAGGAGGGAAGATTGGGAAAGGGGGTAATCAGAAACAAACACTTCTGAAGAGGGACAGGGTCAAAAGAAAGAATAGAATAAATGGGAGGGCAGGATAGGATTAAGAGAAATAGAGTTAGTTTTTCACAACATGTCTACTATGGAAGTGTTTTTCATAACTGCACATGTATAACTTATATTGAGTTGCTTTCCTTTTCAATGAGGGTGGGTGGGGAGGGAAGAAGGGAGAAGATTTGAAACCTAAAGTTTTAAAAACGTATGTTTAAAAAAAATGTTTTCATATGCTACTGGGAAATAAGAAATACAGGAAATGGGGTACAGAAGTCTGTCCTGCCCCACAGGAAAATAGAAGGGGAAGGGGATAAGAGAAGGGGAGAAGCGACAGAAGAGAGAGCTGACTAGGGGAAGGGATATTCAGAATGCATGCCATCTTGGGGTGGGGGGAGGGGTGAGATGGGGTGAAAATTTGGAACTCAAAATCTTGTGGAAGTAAATATTGAAAACCGAAAAGAAATAAATTTATTTAAAAAACTGGAAGCAAAATATATGATTAGTAATTGGGGTAACGTACTATAGCATATGAATATAATAGAATATTACTATACCTTAAAGGTACAGTAACAAATAGGAAATTTTCAGAGAAACATGGGAAGACTTGTTTAAAGTAATTCAGAATAAAGAAACAGAAAGAGAGGGAAAATATATACAATGACTACAACAACATAAAGGGGTTGTTTTTGGCCGGGCAATGGGGTTGGGTGACTTGCCCACGACCACACAGCTGGTATGTGTTATGTGTCTGAGGTCAGATTTGAACTCAGGTCCTCCTGAATCCAGGGCTGGTGCTCTGTCCACTGCACCACCCAGCTGCTGCTTACAACAACATAAAGTTAATGAAAGAAACAACAAACCTCTGATGAACTTCAGCAGTTACTATTAGTGTTTTCTTTTCTCTTAACAAGGGATAAACTTTTTTCATGGAACATACTTTGTAGAAAGGCAGTGTTTGGGTGTGTTGTACTAAAAGAACTTTTATCAATAATTTTAAAATTAAAAATAAAATGATAGGATTGGGGGAAAAAAAGATTACCCATAAGATAAGCAAGCCCAAGGCTAGGACTTTCCTTTCAGGGTAAGTGGGCATGCACATATCTCTTTTTTCTATATGATTCTTCAGCAGTCAATCTCTTAGTACCACGGCTGCAATCATCTCTCAATCAGGTGATCAAGATTACTCCTTTCAGGTCACTAGCCACCATATTTAACCTCCCACACCTAATCTCAAGGCAGCCATTTGGGAAGACATTATGCACAGGAACAGATTTCACTCCTCACCCCATTATTATCATCTTTTTCAGGGAGGTTCAGATGGAAATAACCTTGGGAAAACTACTATCTTACTGTTATTCTTCTGTATTCTGTGTTTTATGGAATATTGCACAGGTAGCTAAAATCACTGATTTTTGTAGTTAGAATAAAAGTGCTAGGATGTAAGCTTCTCCTCTGCAATCTAGGTAAAACTCCAGTCACAAACAGTATGACAGGAATAATATGTGCCCCATCTAGTTTCCACATGATTTTTATCTCCCCTGCTAGGTCTCTGTATTAAGAAAGTACTTCCATTCAATTTGTCTTGGCAATTATTACTATCTGGTACAACAACATCTATTAAAAATATGTTCTTAAGTTTTTATGGATCTGTATAACATCTAGGTGATTTGGTTTCAGTAGAATTGGTCAGTTGAGTTGGTCAAGTTCTTCAGGATATTTAAGGTCTGTACATGATATGAGGATTATTAATCTATGAGTCCTTGAAATGCAGTGAGAACCTGATATGTAATTCTAACCACTGGCTCATGTTTTGCTTTGTACAGTGTTTTTGGCAAGTGCTAAATTTTTATGACCCTCAATAATGTATTGCACAGTTTCTTCTATTCTCTTGTCTGACCTGAATTGATCATTAAGTCAGGGCTTCTTAAATATAAGCCTTCTATAACTTCTGGTGGCAATGACCTGATCCTGACTTTCCATCAAAACTCTTTTCCACATCCATGTGACTTAAGCATTTGTTTAATGGTTCTCTGCCAACATATTGTTAGCTGAGTTCACATGAATATTGCCTGTGGAGATTGTTTTGATTGCACTGTTGTATCTCATTCATTTTACAGGCTCCATCCAGAGGTAAGCCACTTTAAGTCAAGTTCGACAGACCCAAGGGTCTGGGCCAGTGATAAACCTTTACAATTGCTCAACAGGTGACATCTGTTTAATCTAAAAATAATTCTGTAGGCCTTTTATTTGTTTCACTTGTGCTCTTAGAATGTGCATGAATCCTCTTCCTTCTTTTTGGCCAGGAATTGTTGATCTTTCTGTATCTCCCTTAGAGTTGATAAGATCTATGTGTACTAACAAATATTGAAATTGTACAAGTTCGGGTTAGGGTACTATGCAAATGTGTTTAGATCCATTTCAGATTTCTGGTATTTTATCTCTGTAGATTGTGTTCAATATGTTCTTCCCACACAGCTCTGAGTTTAGAATCTTAGTAATTTTCTTAATGTGTTCATCTGTGCACCAGGCATTGTACAGGTTGTCCATGACAACCTTGGATTCCACGTGTCTCTTGCCTAGAAGTAGCCAAGGAATTTGTAGCTATCACTCTCATCTATTAGTTCAATGTGACCTACAGATTCAAACTCAAAGCCTACAATGTCTAACTTTTCTTGGCATATGTAAAGAATTTTACACTTATCACATCCAAATGATGTTTTATATCATTGAAGAAATCTTCTGGAATATGAAGGTGCTATTTATTATTTTCCCCTAATAGAGCCATAAGACTTGATATTATCCATATAGATAGATAGATAGATAGATAGATAGATAGATAGATATAGATATAGATAGATATAGATATATGTAGATATATATCAAGTCATTGGCTTGAGTTTGGGTTGATTCCTTTAACTTGAAAGCCATATTTATTTCAATTTAGGAGATATCATAATGTGTTTAAGGCTAGGCAAATCATAAAAGGTTTAAACCATCTCCCTGAAACGTATGTTTTATAAAAGTTGTTCTTGACATGATTATATTGGTTGCATGTTCTAGAGAGAAAACATTTTTCCCATATAGATATATAGCATATAGCATGACATAATATAATGTGATATAATACAATGTAGGATACGATATAGGATATGATTAATATGATATAACATAATATAATGTAACATAATGTAATATAACCAAATATTATATGATATAATGTAACATAGCGTAACATGATATAATAATACACAATAGAATGTTATAGTACAATGTAATGCAATATGATGATTAGCATCATATCCTATATGTCATATGATATCAATATTATAATGTCATAATGTCACATTATATGTTGTATTGTGTGTCATTTCATATAGTATATATGCATATACATACATACATATATATTTATATATACACACACACACACACTGTAGTATAGTAAAGTGTACTTGGATCTATTTAATATATTTACACTGGGTCATAGGTGTGAAACTGAAAGCTTTCAAATAATCAGTGAAGGCCATATACATGTTATACCACTTGTTCTATAATCGTTAAATAATTATTTAATTTAATCTTTACACCCCTGGGACATTTGACATCTCTTTTTGCTCTTCAGCCAATATATTGCTGACTTATACATGTACAAACTTTATGAGTATGATTATAATTATTATTCAATTTCCTACTGCCACCAATATTTCAAGAAAGGCAGAATGGCATGAGGATAGAGCACTATCACCAATTCAGGAAGATCTGGCTGGGCTCAAGCCCCTCTAGTGGTCATATGATCCTTGGTAAATCTCTTAACATCTCAGGGCCCCAAGCATATTTCTAAGGATATCAATTTCAGGTAAGATTCTTATCTGTATTGGTAGAGAAAGTTCCTCACCAGGTGCTCACTACACTAATTAAATCACAGTCTGAAAAAACATGTGTGTATTTCAAAGGTATTTAAAGTTCCAAGCCATTATTGTATAATTATTATATATTTATGTATATGTATACACATATGGATTTATCTATGTGTAATGTACCTTCAATTAGATTCTTCCCTTTGGGTCCCAAAAGATGCAATAACATATTCTGGAGGCATAATTCCCTCTACCCCTTGCAATGGAAGAATATCATTTTTCCACCCCTATGGAGACCAGTAGGCTTATGACTATATTGCTTTTCACTGAGCATTTATTTTGGAACAAATTGTTTTTCATATCTCTCCATTCTAAAGAAGGCAAATTTGAAAACTTGGTTTCCGTTTGCAGTACTTTAGGTAAATAAGCTGACTGAACTTCAGAATTGAGAATTTAATCCATTTATTTGTACAGCTCAAAGTTTAATTCTCTTTATTTGCCAGGGTAGAGGGAGGTAGAGCAGACAGGGTCAGAGGAAGAGAAAAATGATGCACCAATTAAAATTTATACAGGTTTGGCTCCCCAAGTCCCTAATGCACCTAAAAACTGATGTATTTTGAGTTGAGACAGATGGGCCTGCTGTGCCAGGCCTGACATGCCAGGGGCATCAGGCATAAATGCCCACCTCAGCAGAGAGGCAAGTCAGATGGGAGAAAGTGACAGCTGGAAGAACATCTAACAAGTAAGAAGGGGGAGGGGAATATAAATGGAGTCAAAAGAGGGACAATGTCTTTGGGAAATGTTGAAGACTTTTTTTCATTTACTTTTCCCTGATTCTTCAGTATGGACAACTCTTCCATTCCTCAGAAAGTTGTAATGCTCCTTTTCCTTCCTCAAATGCAGTTTTTTTTTCTCTAGCCCCAAGGGCATTTCAGTTCTTTTTCTCCTGGAAGGGAGAAAAAAACGCATTCCCCTTTCCTTTTAGTCAGTAATGCCTTCAGACTGACTTCAAAAAGAATTTGTTTTGTGCCTTTCATGCGCCTATACAATATTTCATAATATACATATCTGTACTGTTGTTTAATTCCCGTACAAAACAGGAAGTGGCTTATACAAGAGCCAAGCCCTCTCAAAAGTTTTATCTCCCCCAGATTAGAAGCTATTGCAGTGCTAAATGTTCTTTATATTACCAACTGGCTCTGTTGTAACCATAGAGCTTCTGCCCTATGGTAGCAGCAAATCCCAAGGGGCATGCTTGTGGTTGAGAGTGAGAATTAATGCAGAAGGGATGAAGGTGGGAATCTGGAGCAGGGGATCCCAAGCAGCAAATCTCTCCCATTGGTCTCTCCATCCCCTTGCCACCAATAGTCACTTTCTCCTGTTGGTCCTTGGTGCCCATGATCCTCTTGTTCTCCAGCTGCTCACTCCCACAAACCTCTGACTTTTATCTGAGGAGATACAGAAATCAGAAAGGTACCATCCTCTGGTACCTCATTATCACAGCCAGAGCAACACCAGGTCACCACACCCTAAGTTACCTTCACTTCTCAAACTTCATTCACATACCACATTATCTCTTCCCTTTCCTCCTGATCAATACAGTGTCAATGACCTATATTTTTATGCCTTCTTCTGTAACAGACTGATTCTAAAATAAATGAAGTATCTCTTTTCCTCTTTCTCAAACACAAACTGAAAACTAAATAAGGACAAGAATGGACACTAAATTACATTTACGGTAAGTCTATATAATGGAACCAGTCGATTGAAGACAATTTTTTAAAGTTTTTAAAATTTTAAGACCTAAAATGCTAAGGAATATAACTTATCAAAGGGATAGTAGTTCAGAAAAAAGTGGTACCCATCTCTCCTGAGTAAATTTCAGGACCTGAGGCCACAGGTTCCTCATGCCTGATATAGGGTCTAGTATCTATTCACCTGCGGTATACTAAAAAAAATTAGGAAGAGCTTACCACACTGTTACAGAAGCCAAGCAAAACAAATAAACATGAGGGACAAATAATAGAATGATAAAATGTTTTTCCTTAGGAGTCAGTCATGAGTTTGGTTTCAAAAATGGCAGTGGTTGTTGTGGCTGTTTTGGCATCCCTTTACCCCATTTTGTGGCACTGACCTTATGCCAGGGAAGTTTGATGTACATGCAACCAGTATATTTTATTACCTTTCTCTGATTCTGTAGTCCGTGTGTGGTAGAAAGAAACCAAGGTCCTTGCTGGTCCATTTTCCCCTTTGATCCTCCAATCCCATATGTTCCATCAGGGGGTTGATTGTTTGAGGCAAATTTAGAATAGGAAACCTTTCCCCTTGTGCAAGTAGATGGAATTTGCTTCCCTCTCTCTCCTGACATTATTTTACATCTTAAGCCCTCTAAAGCACTATTGTTAAATTCAAATAGAAACTGATCCCCACAGGCAGCACACTGCCTTAAAAAAAACAGAAATTAACATTGTTTATGTTGTATTGTATTTTTATTTTCGTTGTTGAACATCTACATTTAATCTAGTTGGGGGACGTTTTGCTGCCACAGTAGCACGACAGAGTTTGATACATCTGCTAAAGCAGACTCCAACTGTCGTGCCAAGGTCAGGGGCTGGGGTCAGAGAGTGCTTTCAAACAGGAACATGAAGCGGGGCAAGAAAATGGCAACTACTCGGGGAGTTTGGCTCTCTCCACTGCAGCATGATCTTCAGAATCAAGAAAAGAGTATGCTTTTTTTTTCTTTAAAAAATTGTTTCTGGGGTTAAAGCAAAGAAAAAGGATTGCCAATTACCGTGTGTTGCTAAAGTACTGCCGTAGATCATAGAACTAGAGCTGAAAGGAACCTCAGAGTCCATTTAGCCCATCCCTTACACTTTACAGATGAGGAAACTGAGGCCCAGGGTGATTAAGTAATTTGGTCTAAGTCACATCTCTGATATTATTTGCCCTGAGTCACATCTTTAGTGGGCAACTAGGTGTCACAATAAATAGAGCGCTTGGCCAGAGTTAGGAAGACTCATCTTACCGAGTTTAAATTTGACCTCAGACACTTATTAACTATGTGAACCTAGGCAAATCACTTAACCCTATTTACCTCAGTTTCCTCATCTATAAAATGAACTGGAGGAGGAAATGGCAAACCAGTCCAGTATATCTGCCAAAAAAAAACCAAAATGGGGTCACAGAGTTGGACACAACTAAAAAACAACTGAACACCAATACATCTTCGATACGAAGGCACAGAAATTATTTCTCCAGGTTAAATTAAAAATGACTAACCAAGGAAAACTAAAGAGACTCTTTTCAACATCTGTAAAGGAAAGAATTTCATCCAGTTGACTTGGAGGCAAGGAATGAAAAAGATGATTTCTTGGGTCCTTTTCAGACCTGGGATGGTATTCATCAGGTAATATTTTTTCTCAGCTGGAAAAGTTATGGGAGGAAAGTCTCACCTTTCCCAGTAAAGGGAAAAGGGGATAGGCTGGAAATGAGAAGAAGAAATACACAATAGTGAGGTCTTTGAACTAGGATCCAAGGGAAAGCTTGAGAGAAATAATAGTATCTTCAATCACTAGTTAAGGGTGAGTATGTTGCAGGAGTCTTTAATGGATCTCTTTAAAAGGGAGTACAAATCGTAGCAGCCAAGTGTAGGTAAGGAAAAATCTAATCCAGAGGGATGACAACCTTTACCCTCCCTACATGCTCACACCTCCATGCATAAATCGCAAAACATTATGTAGTAACTATATGATTTAAGGGGAAAAAAACAGGACTTCCAGAACTAAATCTTTAAAGATAGAGTAAACTAGATCATAAATTAGTAACCTGAGGATGATGAGAAAACCCTGTTTAAGCTATGTGTAAAAAAAAAGTAGAATATGCCTATGAGGTAATATCACCCCAAAGTCCTTTCTACAATTATTCTTTTGCTTCTGTCCCCCTACTAGCACATATGCTTTTTTTTCTTCTTGACCCTATACTTCCTCCTAAGCCTTGGATCATTTATCCTTAGGTACTGAAGGAGATAACCTATTTCTCATTCTCTTTCCTCATTTCAGAAATTCTTCCTGCCCTATTCCATCCTTCTTCCCACCACCAATTCTTTCAAAATATGATTCAAAACTCATTTTCTCCACGAAGGTCCCTTGAGCAACACTCAACTGATGTCATTCATTCCTTCTTTCTCTTTCCTCTCATATTTTAGACAGTAACTTTGTATTTTATATTGTATTTGCTGATAAAAACAATTGTGTGACTGATTCATACAATAAGAAAGACAGCTTCAAGAGACCTGGCTCTACTGTTAATTTGCTGTGTTGACTTCATTGTGCCTCTCTATTTTTCTAATCTATTATGTGGGAAGAAAAATAATCTAAAATGATTTGTTTACAGGCACAAATGACAAAATGAACTTAAAACATCATAAAGCTATTTTTTTAAATGGAAGGTAGTCATTATTAATCATTGCTTTGTTGGCCTATGTTTTGGCATCCCATTTAGATTATAACCTAAGTTCAAGCTTAGCATGGTTTTATTTTTTCTCTTTTGCTACACAATACCAAACAAAATGCTGGATGTGAAAGATATGCTTGGGGGGGGGAAGGAAAGACTAATCATTGGACTGCCTGGAATCTATGGGGGGGGGGGAAGCCTAGACATTATATTTCAGGAAATTATCAAGGAAAGTTGCCCAGCTATTTTAGATCCAAATGACAAAGTAGAAAATGAAAGAAGTAAAGAAGATAGCAAAATGTATTAGAAACTAGAATCAAACAATATGTTGTTTATAAGAAACACCTTTGAAATAGTAAGAGATATAGAAAGTTAAAACAAGGGAGTGGAGCAAAATCTACTATGCTGCAACTGAAGTAAAAAGAAAAGCAGGGCTGGCAATGATGATCTCAAAGAAAAGCAAAAAAAAAAGCAAAAACAGACTTAATTTTTGAAAATAAAAAAGTAAACTATATTTTGCTAAAAGGTCATAGACAATGAATTAGTATCAGTGCTGAATACATATGCACCAAATGGCATAGCAATTAAATTCTTAAAGGAAAGGTTAAATGTTATAGGAGGACATAGATAATAAAATGATAATAGTGGGAAACCTTAATTTAAACCTTTTAGACCCAGGCAAATCTCATCATAAAATAAGTAAGAAAGAAGTTAAGGAAGAGAACTAAGTCAAATTTATGAGAATATAAGTCATTTCCCAATTGATAAATGGTCAAAGGATATGAACAGGCAGTTTTCAGATGAAGAAATTAAAGCTATCTATAGTCATGTGAAAAAAATACTGTAAATCACTATTGATTAGAGAAATGCAAATCAAAACAACTCTGAGGTACCACACCACACCTATCAGATTGGCTAACATGACAAGACAGGAAAATGATGAATATCGGAAAAGATGTGGGGAAACTGGAACACTAATGCATTGTTGGTGAAATTGTGAACTGATTCAACCATTCTGGAGAACAATTTGGAACTCTACCCAAAGGGTTATCAAACTGTGCATACTCTTTGACCCAGCAATGCCACTTCTAGGGTTGTATCCCAAAGAGATCATAAAAGTGGGAAAAGGACTCACATGTACAAAAATATTTACAGCAGTTCTTTCTGTGGTGGCAAAGAATTGGAAATGGAGGGGATGCCCATTAATTGGGGAATGGCTGAACAAATTGTGGTATATGAATGTAATGGAATACTATTGTGCTATAAGAAATGATGAGCAAGGTTTTCCAGAAAAACCTGGAAAGATTTGTATGGACTGATGCTGAATGAAATGAAAAGAACCAGGAGAATGTTTGTACACACTAACAGCCACGTTATATGATGCCTAACTTTGATAGACATGCTCTTCTCAACAACGCAAGGATCTAAGATCTCTCCAAATGTCTCATGATGGAAAATGCTATCCACATCTAGAGAAAGAACTATGGAGTTTGAAATGCAGATTGAAGCATACAATTAGCTCTTTTATTTTCTTCTGTTTTGTTTTGTTTCTTCTTTCATGTGGTTCCTCCTATAGATTCTAATTCTTCTTTACAACATGACTAATGTGAAAATATATTTAATAAGAATGTATATGTAGAGCCTATATCAGATTGCATCTTGGGGAAGGATGTGGGGAGAAAATTTAAAGCTCAAAAACTTATGGAATTGATTGTTGAAAATGAAAAATTAATTAATTAATTAAAACAAAAAAGTTAAGGAGCTGAATAGGATTTTTTTCATGTTAGATATAATAGTCCTCTGGAGAATACTGAATGGGAATAAAAAGAAGTATACATATTTTGGAGCTATGCATGGTACCTTCATAAAAATGATTGTTTATTAGGTTATCAAAAACCTCTCAAATAAAGAAAATCAGAAATATCAAATGCATCATTTTTTGACCATAATGCAATAGAAATTAAATTCAATAAAATGCTTTGGAAGTTTAGGTTAAAAGTCAATTAGAAACTAAATAGCAATCCTAAGAAATAGGTCAATAATTTTATTATCCTGTTAATTTTTTAAACATAATGACAATGAGACAACATACCAAAATTCATGGAATGAAGCCAAAGAGGAAAATCTATATACCTCTAAATGCTTACATCACTTTGGAATCAATTGCATGACATGGGAAATGCTAGCAAAGGAACTCCCAGCATGGCCTGCTCATATCAAAGAAAACACTATGCTCTATGCAAAGCAGAATTGCAATAGCTCAAAAGAAATGTGAGATGCACAAATTTAGAGCCATCTCCACACCAAAGGTATATATGGACTATTTGTGCCAGATTTGTGCTAAAGCATTCAGAGCTTGTATTGCTCTGATCAGCCAGTTGGACACACTGTACCTTGATTTTGATGTAGTATTGTTATTTGGTCCTCTTTGAGAAGAACGGACAACAGCTAACCAACCAATATCCATAAAACAGAGAAAAAGAATATCAGTGAACTGGCTATACAACTAAAATAATTAGAATATTGAATATTTTAACTGAATTTAAAAATTGAATATTTTTAGTAATTTATTTATTTTTAGTTTTCAACATTCACTTCCATAAGATTTAGAGTTTTAAATTTTCACCTCTGCCTCTCCTCTCTCCTCTTTCCTTCCTAAGATGGCATGCAATCTGATATAGTCTTTACTTTTATATTCATATGAAAAATGTTTTCACATATTTTCATAGTTCTGATGTAAATAAAAATTAGAACTAATGGGAAAAACCATGAGAAAGAAGAAACAAAACAAAACAACAAAATAAAAGGAGAGCAAATAGTATATACTTCCATATGCATTCAGACTCCTAAGTTCTTTCTTTGGATGTAGAGAGCCTTTTCCATTATGAGTTTTTTGGAGTTGTTTTAGATCCTTGCATTGTTGAGAAGACCTGAGTCTATCAAAGTTAGTCATCATACAGTGTGTCTGTTACTGTGTACAATGTTCTCCTGGTTCTGCTCATTTTAATCAGTTCATATAAATCTTTCCAAGTTTTTCTGCAGTCCCCCTGCTCATCATTTCTTATAGCACAATAGCATTCCATTACATTCACATACTACAACTTGTTCAGCCATTCCCCAATTGACAGGCGTCCTCTCAATTTCCAATTCTTTGCCACCACAAAAAAGAGATTCTATAAATATTTTTGTACATGTGGATTCTTTTTCCACTTGTATAATCTCGTTGGGATACAGCCATAGAAGTAGTATTGCTGGGTCAAAGGGTATGCACAATTTAGGTGCCCTTTGGGCATAGTTCCAAATACCTCTCCAAAATGGTTGGATTAGTTCACAACACCACCAACAATGCATTAATGTTCCAATTTTCCCACATCTTCTCCAACATTTTTCTGTTTTGTCATGTTAGCCAATCTGATAGGTGAGGTACCTCAGAGTTGTTTTGATTTGCATTTCTCTATAAAAATTGAATATTTTTTTAAAAAAACAAAAGTAAACACCAAAATAGAAATCCTCAAAATCAAAGGAGAGACTAGCAAAATTGAAAGTAAAAAAAAAAATTAACATTGAACTAATAAAGCTAGGACTTTGTTTAAGAAAGATAATCAATAGATAAACCATTGCCTAACTTGATTTTTAAAAAGAAAGAAGAAAAGCAAATTATGAGTCTCAGAAATGAAAAAGGTGAATATACAACCAATGAGGATGAAATAAAGTCAATTTTAGGAGCCATTTTACCCAACTTACAATCTAAATGAAATAGATGAATATTAACAAAATATATTACAAAGATAATATGCAATGACCAGGCTAGATTTATGCCAGGAATGCAAGGCTTATTCAATATTAGGAAAACTATAAGCATAGTTGATCATATCAATAAGAAAAATTACCAAAAAATCAAGTAGTCATTTCAGTGGATGTGGAAAAAGTTTTTGACAAAATGCAACATTCATTTCTATTTTTAAAAAAACACTAAAAAGTACAGAGATAAATTAACCTTTCCTTAAAATTAGTAGTGTCTATCTAAAAGCAAGAACAAGTATTATCTACAATGTGGAAGCTAGAAGCCTTTCCAATAAGATCAGGGGTGAAGCAAGGTTGTCCATTATCACCATAACTATTCAATATTGCACTAGAAATGCTAACCATAGTAATAAGACAAGAAAAAGAAATTGAAGGAATAGGCATAAGAAATGAGGAAATAGAGAGAGGATTCTGAGAATATGGCAGAGTAGCTCAGAAAATTTCAAGCTCTCAAGATTTTCCTTTACAAAAGAGATAAAATAGAGTCTCTGGGCAAACATAGAGCAGTGAAAACAAATAAGAGTAATTATAGAAGAGGGGTCCTCCTGGGATAATTGGAGAAGATCTGAAGAAAAGACCTGGACAAGATTTCCTCCCTGTAAAGAGTAAAAACCTCCAAGTTTGGGTCTTCTCTAACAACAAGCAGCAGCCCTAGGGTTAGCTGGTATGGGAGGCTGCCTGGCCCCAGACACAGGAACTTTTTTACCCTCAGGACAGTGAGGGAAGTTGGGCATCTAACCTGGAGAAGATGGAGGGAACCTCTTCTGACAAGGAACACCAGACCCAGCTGTGCTGGGGAAACAAGGTGGGTGAGAAAGAGCCAGCATATGCAGGTAAGTGAAGAAGCAGTGGGGTGGAGACACCTCTGCTGTGGGCACTTACCAGAGGCTGGAGGTCTTGGTTTGAGTTCAAGTTCAGAAGGGTGAACTGAAGATTAGAGGCACCATCCCCCATACCTCAGGACTAGAGGTGATTATAAAAACTAAATTATTGTCAAAAAATGCACAGGCAAAGGAGAAAGAATGCAACCATAGAGAACTATTATGATAATAGAGATCAGGGTTCATTCAGAGGAGGATACTGAAGCAAAGAAGCCTTCTTCTATCCCAAAGAGTAATGTCAATTGGCCACTTGCCCAAAAAGAACTCATTGAAGAACTTTAAAAAGACTTTAAAAATCAAATGAGAGAAACTGAGGAAAAACTAAAAAGAAAAATAAGAATAATGCAAGAAAAGCAAGAAGATTGTGGAAAGTCAACCAATTGAAAAAGGAGATCCAGAATCTTAAGGAAGAAAATGACTCCTTGAAAATCAGAATTGGGCAAGGGGAAGCCAGCAAAGTTATAAGAGATGATGAAATTAAAAAAAATAAACAATGAAAAAATAGAAGAGAATGTGAAACATCTCATAAGAAGAACAACGGATCCAGAGAACTGAACAAAAAGAAAAAACATAAGAATAATTTGACTACCTAAAGTTCTGATTAAAAAAAGAATCTTGATACAATAATACAATAAATAATTAAAGAAAATTGTCCTGAAGCATTACAACAAGAGGGGAAAGTAGAAATAGGGGGAAAAAATCCACTTGAAAGAGATCCTATGAGGAAAACTCACAGGAATATTATAGTTAAATTTTGAAACCCTCAGATCAAGAACAAAATATTACAAGCAACAAGAAAATAAAACAATTTACATACAGTGGTGCCACAATTACAATCACACAAGACCTATTGGTGGTGATACTAAAAGATCACAAGTCTTGCAACATTGTATGTCGAAGAGCAAAAGAACTGGGCTTCTGGCCAAAAATATCATACCTAGCAAAGCTAAGCATAGTTCTGAATGGAAAAAAAAATGGACCTCTGATTAATTTCAGATGTTCAGGTCTTTGTTTAAAAAAATCCTGAACTCAATAGAAGATTTAACATAAAAGAGGCAAGAGAAATATGGTACATACCAAAGACCAATTACAAGGGACTAAATAAGTATAGAATGTTTACCTTGTATGTATGAAAAATGTAAACCTATGTCTAAGATTGTTACTAGTAATTAGGTAACTTGTAAGGAAGATTGGGGTAGACCTCAGTATGATGTGAGTTCAAAAAGTAAAATCATTTAGGTATAGCTAAAAGCATAATTATCTTTTACAAATGAGATGCAAGAGGAAGAACCAATACAGAGGGGAGCTGTTAGTTCTGGAAGCCTACTCTCATTGGAAATGAGTTTAAGAGGGGAAAAATATATATATATATATATATATATATATATATATATATATATATATATATATATATATATATACATATTATATATGTATATATATATTTAGAAGAGTATAAATGTCTTCTAAATTTAGAAAAAAATAAAACTCTAAGGGGATAGGGAGGTGGTGAGAGGATAAAGGAGGGATCTTTAGAGGGGAGGGTGTGGGAATAGGTTAAAAGGGGGATATAGAAAGGAGTTTAGATTTAAGGGAATGGGAAGATAAGGGAGGGATTGCTGGAATGGGGGGGTAGGTTAAGTAATAGGGAGGGTAAGGTAGTAGGTAGAAGTAGAGAAGAGTTAGGAGAGAGGAAAAATAAAGAGATATGCACAAACATAAAAACAAAGATTAGGAGTAGAATCTCTTAGGGAAAGTATATGTATGTATGTATATTTGTATATGTATGTATGTATATATGTATGTGTATATTTGTATATATATATGTATGTATATATGTATGTATATATGTGCATGTGTGCATGTTTGTATGTATGTGTATATATGTATGTGTATGTATCAATGCCTATATATAAATATATCCTATGCTCAACTGTAGCCTTGGGGTGGTGGGTAGGGTAATGGGGAAAAAAGAGCAATGTAAAAAGTGTATAGCAGAAAACAAAAGAAAACTTACAAGGAAGCAAAGAAAAGATGGACAGCTTTCAACATAATGAACGGTATTTAATATATAAGCTTTCTTGAAATGAAAAGTCATCACTATACAATTTGAATCCTTTCCTATGTTCTGCTGTGTACATGACTTTTTGTTTTTTTCTTATTTTATATTAAAGTTTATAATGTTTCTTTTGTCTTTTCTCATTATTTATTTAAGTTTTAGCATTTGTCTAAAAGGAAAAAGGAAAAAAAGAAATGAGGAAACAAAACTATCACTTTTGTAAATTATATGATGGCTTACTTAGAAAAACCTAGAGAGTTTTTCTAGAAAAATCTAAAAGAATAAACAAAACAATATCTTTATCAATGTTTCAGGATATTTTAAATACACAAATCACAAACATTTCTGTATATCACTAACAAAGCCCAGTGAGAAAAAATAGGAAGATAAATTCCATTTAAAATAACTATGGACAGTACAAAATAATTGGGAGTCTACCTGCCAATACACATATAAGAACAACATAAACACAATTACAAAACACTCTTCATATATATATAGACAGATCTAAGTAATGGGAGAAATATTAATTGCCCCTGAGTATGTAGAACTAACATAATAAAAATTACAGTACTACATAAATTAATTTACTAATTGAGTGGCATACTAGTCAAACCACCAAAGAATTACTTTGTAGAGCTAGGGAAAAAAAATTCATCTAGAGTAACAAAAGGTTAAGAATATCAAGGAAATCAGTGGGGGAAAATGGGAAGAAAGATGGACCAGGAGCACCAGATCTCACACTGCACTATAAAGCTATAATCTTCCAATCAATTTGGTACAGGTAAGAAATGAAGAGGTTTGTCAGTGAGACAGATTAGATACACAATATACAGAAGCAAATGAGTACAGTAACCTAGTGTTTCATGAACCCAGGGATCCCAGCTATTTGGGGCAAGAACTCTATATTTGGAAAACTATTGATGAAACTGGAAAGTAGTTTGGCAGAAACTAGTCATAGACCAACATTTCACACCAGATACCAAAATAAGCTCAAAATGAGTACATGATTTAGACATAAGGGGTGCTATCATAAGCAAAGGAGATCATGGAAGAAATTACCTGTCCAATCTATGGATAGGAGGAAAGTTCATGCCCAAACAAGAGATCAAGAGGTTCACAGAAACTAAAATGGACATTTTGATTAAATAAAATAAAAAAGTTGTACCACAAACAAAACCAATGCAACTAAAATACGTGACTTGCTGAGGGTATCCTATTCAGGTAGTTTTTGGCAGAGTCAGGAATAGTAGATAGATTAGAAAGGCAGATCTTCTAATTACCAGACCATTGTGCTTTCCATTAAAACATGCCACAATTCTATAAATAATTACATCCTTTGTCTCATGTTGAAGCTATTTCAGATATGCAAAGGGTAAATGAGGGATGGGGACAAGGAGAAGGCACCAAAATTGAGGAATCCTATCCAATCTCCTAAATTTACTTTACACCACAGATCACAGAATTTGAGAGCTGGAAGGAATCTCAGCAGTCATCTAGTCCCAAAGGAATCCCTTCTGTACCACACCCTACAAGTGGTCGGCTAGCCTCTTCTTAAATAGCTCCCAGGAAGGGCAACTCATCATTTTTTCTAATCAGCCCATTCCACACTGGGACTACTCTAATTTTTAGGAAGTTTTTTTTCTGCTGACTCTAAACCTAATTTTTTCCTTTGCAATTTCAACCCATTATTCCAGGTTTTACCCTTTGAGATCAAACAGAACAAATCTTGTCCTCCCTCCACATGACATTCCTTCATACTTTTTAACAGAACTACCATTTTCCCCAAGGTATTCTCTTCATCAGATTAAACATTTCCCTTTCCTTCAACTAACTTTCATTTGCCATGGACTCCAGGCTTTTCAACATCTTGGTTGTCCTCCTCTGCATCCTCCCCAGTTAATCAATATTTTTTAGCTGTGGTGCTCAGAACTGAACACAATACCCCAGATGATGAGAGCAGATGAGAGCAGAATACAGTGGGACTATCACTACCCTACTCCTGAAAACTATGACCTCCTCATTCAGCCCAAGACTGCATTAGCTTTTTGAGTTTCTACATCATATGCACTACTGCTTCAAAGGCAGCTGTGTGGTACAATAGATAAAGTGCTGGGCCTGCAGTCAAGAAGACATGAGTTCAAATCCAGTCTTAGACATTTCCTAGCTATATGATCCTTGAAAAATCACTTAACCTCTGTCTGTCCAAGTTTTCTCAACTCTAAAAGGGGGCTAATAATAATAGCACCTACCTTCCAGGGCTGTTGTGAGTCTCAAATGAGCTACGAGCACTGGATACAGTGCTTGGCTTATAGTAAGCATTTAAATATTTCCTTCCTTTTGTCTGGAGATTATAGCTTACTAAAACTCTTAGTTCTTTTTTTTTCAAACAAATTGCAGAATAACCATTCTTCCTTCATCTTATACTTATGATATTGATTTTTGTACCCAAATATAAGATTTTATATTTCTTTTTTTCTCCATTTCATCTTATTCATACTAATGCTCCATCATAGTAATATTTTTTTGGATACTGACTCTGTCTTCCAGTGTGTTAGCTAACCCTCCCAGTTTAGTATTATCTGCACATTTTATGATTATTCCATGTATGTCTTTATCCAAGTCAATGATAAAATTGTTCCACAGAATAGAGGCAAGAACAGTTCCCCAAGGTTCACCCTGGAGACCTCATGCCATACTGACATTAAACCACTAATAACTACACTTCACATCTGGGCTCTCCAACCAATTCTGAAACTATAGTTTAGTATGATCCACATTAGGTTGGTATAATCTCTCCATTGTCTGTATAAGAATAGTTTGGGATACTTTATCCAAAGCTTGATTAAAATCAAAGTAGACTAAACTGTACATCTATAGCATACTCTTTACCCATTTAGTAACCCTGTTAAAAAAAGGGGGGAAAAAGTTAGATTGTCATGTCCTTATGAACACATGCTGCCTCTTTGTAAGCAGCATTTTTCTTATCTAAATGTTTGCCTACCATCTCTTTAATGACTCATTTTATAATTTTCCCAGGAATCAAATTCAAGCTCATTGGCCTTAGCTTTCATATTCAATTCTCTTTTTTTAATAAATGGGACATTTACCTTTATCCATCCCTGATACCACACTTATTTTCCAGTCTTTCAGATACTACTGACAGTGGCTCAGTAGGCACATCGGCCAATTTTTTCAGTGCCTAAAAATGTAGTTCATCTGGACCAGACGACCAGAATTCAGTAAGGACAACAAGGTGCATTCTTACTCCCTCCTTGCTTCTATTCATTATCAACTAAGCCATTTTTGGTTCCATCAGGTAAAGAGCAAAGGTCATTTTCCTTGGCCAAGAATATAGAAATAAAATTAAAATTCAGCAGCTATGTCTTTGCTCTGTTGTTTGTTGTCAACATCATATTTTCCCCTAAGAAAAAGTTTTTATAACATCTTTGATCCTCTCTTTTCTCCCAACCTATCTAAACAATCACACACACATACATACCCTCATCAACATGCATACATACACATTTTCACTATTCTTATATTTTCTCAACAACTGTAGCTCATCCTGACCATTAGACTCCTGACACTTTGCAAAGATCATGACAAACTCATACTAATCCTGTGTTACCAGACTCTGCTTTTATCCCCTGTATATTTCTTTTAAATCACTGTTAGTGACTTCCCTGTGCACCTTCAGTAAATCTTATTTTTTTTCCCTCCTCATTGAAACTGTTTTTCTTTGTGTCTTCAGAATTCCATCCTTTTGGGGCTAACTTCCATTAAACAATGTTAGTCCATGAGATGATCCTGCTTATCCTTCTTCTGAATCCTTTGAAATCCACTCTCCCAAAATCTAGAGTGTGTGGTAGATTCTATCTCGATTTCCTCTACTCTTTCACAAACTCTAGGGAGGAGCAGTCACTTCTCACCAGGGTTCCAATCATTTTCACTCCAGCAAATATTTCTTTCCTGATAGTGAGAATTACATACAGAGTATAATTTTGCCTCATTGATTCCTTCTCCCTTTGAAAAATGAAATTATCATTAAGGAAAATCAAGAAGTTATTAGCTGCTCAGCTTTTAGCCAAGCAAAAGCTCCAGTACTGTCTGAGATCCTCATCACTATTATATCATGCCTCTGGGTCAGGTTTATAATCTGTTATCAAGTTCTTCGTGTATTTCCTTCTTTTTGTACAAAAAGTGTATAACAGAAATGTCAAACACATAGTCACAGGCTGTTCATTAGGCCCACAACACTCCTGAGTGTAGCCTGAACTAGATTAAAATGTAACTTGGAAAAAACTTAAAAAATAAATAAAAATACAACAAAACATAGATAAGATTATATTTTAGAACTAAGTCAATGCTTGGCCCACAGGGATCCTTATATATGGATTAGTGGCTCCCATTTCTATTTCAATTTTGACACCACTAGTCTGTAGTATACTCCAATAACATAATCATTTCCATTTCTCCCTTTATTGATTTTCAGCCAAATTCTCTCCACCATGTTTCATCCTTTTGGTTTCTGGATTTCTTCAATGAATATGCCTTCTTAATATACAATAACACCTAAGCTCTTATTCATTTTTATATAGTCAGAGTGATATTCTAAACATTGGTAATTAAGTAATTACTTATGGACAACTAAGTAATAATCAGGAAGTCAAATGTTCTTCCTTGCATTAGGACTTTAGTCCTTCTTGCTTGTTGCCTAAACTTTCAGCATTTGTGTAGAGACATTTGAAGTCAAGGATTTACTGCTAGCATCTTTCTTGGGTTTTGTCTCTTGTAACCTGCTGGATATCCCAGAAGCTATCCATTCATTGTAGCTCCTCTCTATGGTATTCAGCTTGGGCAATATACATGGACAGTCTTATCCTTACTCTGTCTTTTCTAGTTTACAGATCTTTTGATTAGATTTACAAGTTTACAAGAAAATATATCTGTACTAGTCTTTGTCAGGTATACTCCATCTCTGGTCAGGAATCTGTCATCCCTATTGTAAGTTGTGACACAGAAGTTCAAATCACATTCTCAAATGTCACTTCCTTGATCAGCTATTCACTTTCTAAATCACCTTTTTTTTTCCTTCTTTTTTACTTCAGTGAGAGCCAGTGAGGAAAATATTGCATCCCTATGGTCTTTAGTTCCTTGCTAAAAACTTCATAATCTTTGCCAATGCCATTTGGATTCTGAGGCAGCTGTTGGGGAAGTGGATAGAATACTGAACCTAGAGTCAGGAAGACCTAAGTTAAAATCTGCCTTCATATTTGAATTACTAGCTGTATTACCTTGGGCAAGTCATTTAACTTGTTTGCCTTAATTTCCTCAACTGTAAAATGGAAATCATTGCATCTACCTTGCAGGATTGTTAGGAGGACCAAATGAGATAATATTTGTAAAAAAAAAAAAAGCATTTAGCACAGTGACTGGCACATAGTAGGTGCTATGTAAATGTATCTTCCCTCCCTCTTCCTCTTATAATGGTATTATTTGTGAATCACCTGAAGTAAATAGCATCTATCTTGATGTCTGAGGTTTTCAGTTATGTCTAGGATACATACTCCAGGAAGAAAATGGACATCTCTAACATTGTTATCAAAGTAACAAATGGATGCTCCAACACTTGCAAGTAGGAGTTCACCAACTACTAATACTACTCTCACTATTATTATTATTATTATTATTATTATTATTATTATTATTATTATTATTATTCTCACTATTCCTGGATGATCTCTCTGTATCTCTATTATATAATTCTTAGGAGGGCAAGGAGTTGTTTCTCCCTCAGAGCATCCAGCTCCTTTATTTTCAGAAAAAGTCTTAAATCTATCTTAGAGCTCTAAGGGTACAGTTGTCCTTTGTTTTCCTTTTCTCTCTGTATAAAACTCTCCTACTCTCTAATGTGTAAATGGTCAAGTCTCTTCCTTTTATAACCTTCTTTTTCCCATTGAAGCCTCAATTCATGAACAGGCATTCCTTAAGTTTCTTCACCTTCTCCAGGAGGAAGGTTAGCCTACACTTGGAATATAAATTTAATCACTTGGCTCTATAAAGAATATGAACATTATACAATTAATAAAAGTCACTTCACAATTTTCCCTATACTCTATATGGGTTGAGATTTTCTGCCTTGTTTTTTAACTGTTAGTGGGTGTTCACACCTTAGCTGTAGGCACCTGGTGACTTTATTAAACCCATAAGAAGCTTGGCTTTAATCAAGCCTGGCCTTACTGTTAACACCGATAATATGCCTTATTCAAGCCATAGAACTTTTAAGTAGGAAAAAAGGTTTGTGCAGACTTGCAGATGCTTATTGGCTTACAGGAAGGAATTTCTCAATCAACTATTAAGGGTGTCACTCACTCCCACAGTCTCTCTATACAAAAAACCCTCTAGTTCCCAGCTTCAATTGCCCCATACAATTAAGTTATTGGTTCATTGTGTGCCTCATCATTCACCAGAAGCGGCTCATGTTTGATATTTCACAGAAGGAAAATGGGTCCCTCTAGTGTACAAAGCCCATTCATACGAAGCTGAATCATCTTCTTCCCAGTTCCAAGGCCTCTAGACAAAAGGTATGATTAGCCATCACACATGAGCCATGAACATATTTTCACTGTAATTACTGGCCCCAACTTCTTTTCATTAAAAAGAAAATCTGTCAGGAATGAGGAACCAAGTAAGCATTTCCTAAAGACTTTAAGAGGTTTCAGGCTTTAAAGAATTGAGGAATCTTCAGGAATATATCTTGGTCTGCCTAGTTTCAACTATTTTAAAAGCAACCAAATATAAAAGCAAAGTCTTTACAGCCTAGGAGGGAGAATGCTAGTGAGTCATATGACAGTGATCAGGGTTGAGAGGGTCTGCAAATTCTAATTATGCATACAAATGACTTGGTACTGAAAGCAAGATTTGCAGATTACATTAAAATTAGGAGGCAATGCACAGTAAATAATAAGAAACCAAAATGCCACCCAGCCGCAAAGGATTTACATCATTATGTGCTATATATGAGCTTAGAAGATGGAAAATGCAGATAAGTATAAATAAATGTCAAATAATATGCCCTGGGGCCAAGAAATATGGAAAGTGAATATGAGATTTGGTGGAACAGAGTGGCAGCATAATGATCAGGAGGAACACAGATGTTATCTGCTTCAAAACAAGTCAGAAGGATCAGAACCTGTAAAAATTCCCAAACATATTGGGATGACTGCAAATTTCATATTCCAACTAAGAAAAAATCCAGAAAATGATTCCCTCATTTGAAGCACACGGTGACCTTCAGGGTTAAAGGCAATGCTATCTTTGGCAAAAGGTGTATCAGTAGACTAAAACTCTGGGGACACAGGTTTGAGTTTTCTTTCTGCCCCAAGCTGGGTGACTGGCTACATGACCTTGGACAAGTCACTTCTGTTTTCTGATCCTGAGTTTTTTTCATCAAGAAAATGATCAGGTTGGATCCAATAATAGAATTATAGAACTTTTGCCTTGGAGGACACCTTAGATAATCTTAAGGGGTTTTTAGTTATGCCTCACGCTCAATAAATAAATATCTATAATAGGTGTGGTAGTAGTGACATCTACAAATGGTTCTGCCATATAGGCTAGGCTAAGTTATTTGTTTGTTTTTATTTTCTTAAAAGGTATAGAAAACGTTCTCGTGACAGAATTGGTCCAAGCAGCTAAGGCTCACTCACAACACTGACTTAACTTCCTAGAGTACAAATGTCCAGTACATAAACTGGCTGAGATTTCTTAGGTTTGGTACACTCTGCTGGCTGAGTATGCGACCCTGGCAAATGAAGGAGGAGTGTGTCCAACTGTCTTAATGTATTATTCCTGCTGAAATTGCTGGCAGTGTTCATTAACAGTTTACAACTGCCAGAAGCTATGGCATCTAGTCCCAGTTCCAATGCCCTCCTTTCTCTACTATCCTATTGGACCCCTGCCTATGAAAACCTAGCTCCTGAGAATTGCTCTTTAGCCTCGGCCACCAGTGGTTCCTAGCTACAAGTGAGGAGTGTACAACTGGACCTACATGGCTATCAATACAGTAATCAGATACCCTGAGGGACAGTGGTCTTGGCAAGCCCTTGCAGTAAGCTGGGATGAATATGGCAAGGCTGGCATATTAAGGAGCCTTGCCCAGTAGGGTGGATAAGATCTTTAAGATCTGAAGGAAACAGAACTACACAATTAAAGGCCCTCTATTTTGGGGTTGGGAGCAATAGAGGAATTTTGCCAATGTTCCCCCTGACATATAGTGGTTTGAGGCTCATGTCAGTACCCATCAAGGATGTCACAGGCTTTCTGTTAAACTGTACAGATAACTAAGTTGCTGCCCCTTTGGAAAGAGATCAGAAAGTGAGCAAATTATCAGTTTGCATGGAAGGGCTATGAATCCATGTGATGATGGGCCCAGGAACATAACTAAAGACCAGGTGGCAAGTTCTGCCTATTAGGGTTCTTCATGATAATCAGAGTGCCAACCTCACAAAGACCAGTGCAGAATCAGTTTGAAACAATGGCTTTGTCATCACTCTCTTTTTTTCATTTTAAAATATTTTTATTGAAAGATACATAATATGATAATCCAATAATAGGTCATAACACTCAGTGAACAGAACAGCTTTTCACCAGGACTCATATTTCTCACCATATACAATGCAAAAACAACAAGCAAAAGTGAATTATCTCTGATTTGAACCCAGCAGAAAGTTTCCAATATAAATTCATTGGTTTTTCTTTACATGGTTCTGCTTAATGGTTTATGTTATGCTTTCATTTCCCATTCATGTTTGGAAATTTTAGTTGTGTTTTGTATGAGTGTGAGAAATAGCAAGAAAGACATAGTTGCTGAACCTCAGAGGGTAGGGAAGGAAAACAATACATACTAAAGTTGGAAATAAAGGATAGGGACAGCTTGTGAAGGGTATTAAATACCAAATAGCCATGAAGTGATCTAGGGAAATGGGGAAAGGAGGGGTATGTTAAGAAAATGAGAGAAGGTAATTTTCCCAATGGCCCCTGCATAGATATTATTGTAACTTTGCATGATTAGGTTATAACTGTCCCAAGGGGAAAAGAACTGTTGCAGAAGAAAAGTTGGGAGCTTGTACAGTGGCAGAAAGGGGTGCAGTAGGGGATTATGGGACAATTGTGGGTAAAGGGTAGAGGTAGTTGAGTTGGAGATAAGCCCAACAATTGGTTATTGTAGGACTAGTGGGTTGTGATCCATCTTCCCACACTCTGACCGGTTGATCACACACCCCTTAGGGTTATGTTACAGCTCCCTTAGAGTCAATCCATGCCTCCCCTAGAAGGACACAGTCCCACGTTGAAGACCACTAGTCTAATCAACTAGCTATTCTTTGAGGAGGATTTGGAGTCTTACCAGTCCTTGAAACTGGGCACTTATCAAGTCAAGTCTGTACACATTTATTAAGTTCTTGCTATATGATAAGCATTGTGCTAAGTGGTAGGAGTACAAATACAAGTGAAAAAGAAAGACAGTTCCTGACCTCAAGGAATTTCAATTTTAAGCAGGGAAGACAACACAAAAATGAAAGGGTATGGGGGGGTGGAAGAAAAAGTATATGGACGTGGTGGTAAAATCTGGAGCATCAGAAGCATAGTAGAAAGATGAATGAAGGACGACTGGTCTAGACACTTCCTGAAAATGTAAAAAAAAAAATCACCAATGGGAGGAGAGGGTACTTCTCTACAACTTTATCTTGTCAAATTTGGCAATGTCTTAAAAGCACAGACATAATGACACTCTAAGCACCACAGAGTCATCATTCTCTTGACTACCAGGGATGGGTGACCCACATCCAGAAGCCATATCTGTAATGGATCAGGAAGAGAGAGGTTTTTCTGATCCAGGGTCTTCTTGGTTCCAGTCACCAGGAAGACTTATCTCACAAGGACAGACTTATTTTAGGCAGAGGTTTTCTTGACCCTCTGTGACCCTTCCTTATTCAACCTCATTGCCATTGCCCCCCCCCAAGCCTCAAGGTCCCTAGCCCTTCAGACGGCTTCCTACTCCCTAGGGAAATGACTAAAGGCCTCCTCAATTGGCAAACCTCCTTTCTCTTGTGATGGTTTGGACAACTTCTTCCCAGAAAGGCTTTCAGGGATGAAGCAGCGGAATTTTAGGGAAATGCCTTGCTTTCTAATAGCACAAAGAAGTTAACATTAGAAAATGCTGTCTCTGCATTGTTATGGAAAATGTGAATTTACCTGAGAGAAAGGGAATGTCTTGGCTAACTTGATGGCAATCCAGAATCACAAGATGAAAGTAAGTGAGGGCCCTTACTGAACCCCTGATAAAGAAAGGAATAGCCACTTTTCCCTCTAAAGGGGCAAACGTTTGTATCTCCCCAATGGGAATCTGAGGAAGAAGGAAGTGTAGGCAGGTGAGCCAGGAAACATTGAATATGTGGTGGTACAGAGAGAATCTGAAAATTGACCCTTGGCGCATGCAAGAAAATATGACCTCTTCTCTACCTTATTTCAGATGACCCTGACTCATGATGCATAAGAATCAATGACAGCGCTATTGTAATCCTGATTTTTCTGGTGCTGTTTCTACTCATCATCATTTTATATTGTGATTGTGTCTTGGACAATTTGGGAATGGCTGAACAAATTATGGTATATAAATGTAGTAGAGTGTCATTGAGACATAAGAATTGATAAGACAGTATTTCAGAGAATACTAAATGGTATGAATTGATTTAGAATGAAGTGAGCAGAACTATGAAAATGATTTATACAAGGACAACAACATTGCAAAGAAAAAGAACTTTGAAAGACTTAAGCACATCAATCAAATCAATGACCAATAATATCTTCAGAGGTCCTATAATGAAGCAGGCTACTCACCTCTTTGTAGAGACACAAAGTGTAGAGACATACATGGATGTGGCCACAGTGTGGATTCATTTCATTTAATTATTCCTTGTCACAAGGTTTCATTTCTTATGTTCTTTCTCTTAATTAAATAGAAGGGAAAGTAAGGGATAGAGTCAGAAATAGTAATGCAAAAAATGACAATAAGTGTCATTTACATATATGTGTGTGTGTGTACATATATATGTATATATATATATATATACTATATGTGTGTGTGCACGCGTGTGTGTGTGTGTGTGTGTGTGTGTATAGTTAGGCAGTTGGTGTTAAGTGACTCGCCCGGAGTCACACAGTTAGTGAGTGTTATGTGTTTGAGGCCGGATGTGAGCTCAGGTCCTCCTGACTCCAGGGCCAGTGCTTTATCCACTGCACCACTAGCTGCCTCTGTCATTAAAACTTTTAATTAAATAAATAAATGAAGTTAATAATTAATTAATGTTCTTAAGAGCAAAGAAAAAAAGAAGGCATTTGAAAAAGAAAGCCAGACAAGAACAGTTTTGAAAATAACATGTCAAATGTATTATATGCATTTTTAAAAGCAAGTAGTATGAAATGTAAATGCATGGTTTCATATCTAAACCTAGTTTTCTTTTATATTGTGTATACAAAAACAGTTTTGGAGGAGGAAGCTTAAGTTTAAAATTCAAAAAAGGATTCTTGCTTCAAGTGAAAGAGTTAAAAGAATATATACCCTCCTTGCAAGCCAAACCATCCTTTGTAAGAGAACAGTTCCCTACTGTTCTTTGACAGAGAAAGCCTGAGCTCAAAATCTATTAGGATTTTTATTATAACTCTGGAGTACCTTCTCTGGGATCCCAACCTGTCAGTGGTAGTTCAGGTTGGATAAGTGAGTCTGGAGGAGCTGCAACACATATAATCACAGAATTTAGTGGTAGAATGTCAGCAAATCCATCTCCTTCATTTCAAAGATAAGAAAATAAGTTCTGAGACATAACATGATTTGCCCAAGGTCATCTAGGTAGCAGATAGTAAAGCTAAGAATTAAACTTAAAATCTGTGATGCCAAATCCAGTGTTTGGTTTTAGTTTTTCTTCCTATACTACGCTGGCAGAACTGGGAAGGACCTTAAGCATTATCTGGTCTCCCTCTTTTTACAAAAGAGAAGTCTGTGGCCCCAAGATGTTGAGTGGCTTGCTCAAGGCTACAATGCGACTTAGAGGTATAGTCAAGGTCTAGAAGTCCAATATCTAGTCACTCAGACAAACGCCCAGCTCTGGTGTGGAGCACTAGACTCAGAGTCAATAAGACCTGGGCTCAAATCCTGCTTCTGATACTAATTATGTGACCCTGGGCAAGTCATCTTCAACCCTCAGTTTTCTTATCTATAAAATGGGAATAATACCTGTAGTACTTATCTCACAGATTTCTTTCTAGAATCAAACAAAATAATATATGCAAAAATGTTATGCAGGGCAGCTAGGTGGCGCAGTGGATAGAGCTCTGGCTTTGGAGTCAGGAGGACCTGAGTTCAAATTTGGCCTCAGACACTTGACACTTACTAGTTATGTGACCCTGGGCAAGTCCCTTAACCCTGATTGTCTCACCAAAAAAGCATGAAAAAAAATGTTTTGCAAAATGTAAAATACTATATAAATGCTAGTGATTGTTACCGCTTCTTACTGCCTCCTTTCCCCACCGTAAAAATTATGTTCCATTTATTTTGTATTTATTTTATCTGTATTTCCTTATGTATATATTTTCTCATCCAATATAATATAAGTCCCTTGAGAGCAGGAAATTTTTTTTTTACTTTGTATGGCACCTAGCACAACACCTATAGGACACATAGCAGGCGCTTAAAAATGTTTGTGAGTCCACTGCTTGATTAATGTGTTCACCCAGCAGAGAGGATCATTTCACCATTATATCAGAATAAAATCCCATATGAGTTTAGTAAGGGTACCTAAAGCAGGGGGACTTAAAACTAAAAGAGCTTCCCTAGAAGTCATACAGGCTGCTTTACCTTGTTATCTGAAAGAATAGGATATGCTGTAGAAATTAGAAAGTATCAACTCTTAGGGTAAGAAAGCATTTTTCCTATGAAGCTCATCATACAAATTATGAAAAAAATAATAACTGCTGCTGCTGCCACTAAACAACAACACAGAAAATAAGAGAAATATTATTTTTCACAGTGATTATTTTTTATTGAAGATCAGGCAAGAATGGCTTGCATATAATTTCCCAGGTGCTTTTTAAATTACAAAGTCAGGGCCCAGAAAAACCACTTCTCATGAACTATTCAAATAATAAAAGGCAGGATCAGAGGCAGATAGATGATCTAACTCAGGCAGAATAATTAGGATTCATGAATGCAAGGAAGGGTAGAGGGGGAAAAAAGTAAATTGGTTTCTAAAGGAGAGGACTGATGCAATAAGTATTAGAAAATGAGGGAATCTTGGTATGAAAAGTAAAAAGAATGAGATCTAAAAGAAGAAAGAGAACGCTCTGTGTTCTGAAGAGGAAAGCTATCTACTCATAAATCTGAAATGCCTAACACATGCCCTGTTGCCAGATGAACTAAGGTCTCTCAGTTCTAGGTCTGTGGGTTCCTATAGGCATAAAAATATTACTTCTTAGGGTCATTTTGTTTTTGTTTTTGTTTTTGTTTTGGAAAACAAGCTCCAGTGGGCCCAGAGTTTAGAGAGTAAATGAGATTTCGATTTCTGGAATGGTCTTGCATCTTTTATATTTCACTCCTTCCGTGGAGTGGAATCTGTTTCCACCTTCAAGCTCTTACCACTTCTGAGGGACCAAAGCTCTGATCGGAACTAGTAGGTATGCTGGACACCCTGGAATAATACATTAGCTGACACTTAGATTAGAAGTATACAAGTCTCTCCCTTTTTTCCCCCACATGAATCAGGAGCTACTCAAGTATAATTCCATAGAGATCAGAAGATGCAACGGACTTTTCTAGTTGTTCCCAGGTCAGTTCCTGCCTCATCAGAAAAGATGAAACCTTAAAACTGGAAGGTCATAGATTCAAAAGTAACTGAGGCTGTATAGGCTTTATAACCAGGGCAGCATAAATAAAATTCAATAAAACCAGACCTAAGAAAAGACTTTTCACAAGACAGAAAAAATCTGTAATTGCCTCCCAATACAAGATTGCCCAGGCATCCTAGGCCATTTACAAAGCACTTAGGTGTTATCCTGGGGAAAGCATGACAGTATAAAGAGAGAAAGAGAGAATACACTTAATTGTTCAAAGCCTTTTCCTGAGCCCTGCAGGCTCCTAGTCTTTAAATGTGCAATTGAGAAACCTGACCTGCTAGGTCTATCTGATGAGGTTCCCCAAGCCAAGCTGTCAATGGCAGAAGATAGCTTCATTATGGCATGATAACAGCCTGAATTTGTCTGTGTATTACAGACCTGAAATGCCCTGAAATATAATTGGATATTTTTTTCCATCTGAATCCTAGCATTGTTGCCAATCATCTACTAGTGACAAATGAGATAAATTCTGCATTTACAAGGAAGTCCAAGGACACTTAAAGTTTCAGTGCATTGATAGAGGAAGAGTTTGTGAATCTGGTGGAATAAGAGAGTAAAGGAATGGGGGTAGGGAGAGTGAGGATGAATCAGAACAAAAAGAAAAGATGAAAACAAATAGTTTTCCCACTGATGACATTGATCACGCAACCAATTCATTTTCCTTACAGCACTGCATCCTGATCTTGCTTTTGTCTGCTAAAGCCTCTCATTCTGTGGTTTCCTCAGACTTAAGCCACTGAATAAAGATCACTTTGTGTAGTAGCTTAGAATGTTTATGAATACTGCTCACTAGGGACAATTTCTACTACAACTGAGGTCGAGTTCCCTCCTTCCAACTAGACTACCAAGCTCAGTATTCTTATTCCCTGGTGTTTTTGTTTGCATTATTTGAGAATGAATGTCCTTGTATTCCCAGCCTACAATGCTAAACTCCCCAGGTCTCCTGAATTATTCCTCCATCTTTTCTGCTACATACACAATATCAATTCATGCTG
Organism: Phascolarctos cinereus; assembly: GCF_003287225.1. NCBI lineage: Eukaryota > Metazoa > Chordata > Mammalia > Diprotodontia > Phascolarctidae > Phascolarctos > Phascolarctos cinereus. The sequence continues at coordinate 548,805,609 of NW_027555847.1, read as the reverse complement.
AGTCACTATGTTCCTTGCATTCCAAGAAACAAAGCACACAGGGGAATAAATATGATGAAAGGACAAAAATTCAATTCAGCTATAGCTGGAACATTTTTCAGGCCATGATCAGTTCCATTTGACTCCAGTCTTTACTCACCCATGTCCTTCTTTCATATTCACAATCATTTTTAAAGGAGAGCTAAAGCTAATGTCAGTATTCAATCTGCGAAACAACTGGGCAATATATGAATGAGTACCTGGTCTGTCCTAAAGCATTGCCTTTACCACTATACTGGCATTTAGATAATGTGGTAGTTACAGAGCATTCCCTGATTTGCAAGGTCATACTTGCACCATATGCTTATGAGGATTCAATATTATTTTTCTAATTTTACATATGGGGATATTGAGGCTCAGAGACAATAAGGGCTGAGAAGTTAAGAGACTCGCTGAAGGTCATGGAGCCAGTAAGTGGCACAAGTAAAACTGAGGTCCTCTGATCCTAAATCCAGTGCTCTTTCCATTATACCATGGTGGCTCCTTGCGAGTTTATTAAAAGCAAAGAGAGAAAGAGAAAAAAAAACTTCATTTTTTCCTCCTCCTCCTTCTTCTCCTCTCCTCTTCTTTTCTCTCTCTCTCTCTCTCTCTCTCTCTCTCTCTCTCTCTCCTCTCTCTCTCCTCTCTCTCTCTCTCTCTCTCTGCAAACACTAGCTTGGGGTATAGTAGAAAATACAACTGGACCTGAAGTCAAGAGGCCTGAGCCTTAAAAAAATTCCAAAACATGAATGAAAAAGAGGGTGTTTAAATCTATATTCTAGGAATAGGAATCAGACTTGTGATTACATTGGTACAGGAAACTCCCAGGTAAGGAAATTCTTTTTAGGAAATTCTATCTTCTAATGCTGATTGGCACCACTCTTCAACTTATGGTATTCAAGAATTATCTACAGCGCTGAGAGGTTGTGACTTGTCCAGGATCATTTCAGCCAACATGTGTTGGAGGCAGGTTCTTTATCTCAGCTCTCTCTGGCCTCAAGGCCAGGTCTTTCCACTGCACCATGCTGCTACCCTTTTCTTTCTGGGGAAACAAAAAAAAAATTAGAAGAAAAAAACCATTGCAATGTGGAAGCATGAAAGACAGTGATCTAGAATTCGGCACACCTGGGCACTGATTCTACTTAACCATGACTCCTTGGGCAAATATTCTAACTCCTTTGGGCCTCAATCTCTCCACTTGCAAAATGAAGATGCCCTCTAAAGTCCCTTCTAATTTGATCATGATATCAATTAATCAAGAAGGATTTATTAAATACTTATCATGTGATAAGCACTGTGCTGGGCACTAGAGTATACAAAGGCAAAAATGAAATAGTCCCTTATAGCAAAGGACTTACATTCTATCTGGGGAAACTGCCCACACATAAGTATATACAAGATACATATAGTCATTGCAAGGTCATTTCATGGTAGGAGTAGGCACCAGCAGTAAGGAGGACTAGGGAAGGAATTGTGTAAGATGTAAACCTTGAGTTGAGCTTTCAAGGAAGCTAAGGATTCTAAGAGGCAAAGATGAATTGATTTGAGGAAAACAATTCTTTTCTTTGGCACATTTCCTTCACCAAAACTAAAAGCCCTATTTTCTCCTTGGGACTGAATTATTACTGATCAGTAATAATTCAATATCAGTAACTAAAGATTTTATCAGAGTTGAGATAATTATCTTGGGGGAAGAAAGGAGAGGATGGAGCTGTGTCCTATTATAATGATAGGATATAGGTTGTAAGTGAAAATGTCTGAGGCACAAAATACAGTGTGGGGAAAGTTGTCTAATGACAAAGGAAGAAATTCCAGACATCACTAAACACATTTTAAGCAAGTAGGCATAGATCCAGTGGGAGAAATCAGATAGAGGTTGCTTAGTTAAAAGATCTGAAGAACTCATAAGAGTAAGTATACTACTGCTTGAAGTAAGTATATTGTCCTCAATGAAGAGCAACTTCAGTACACTACACAATACAACACAATGCAATACAACACAACACAACAAGCATTTTCTAGGTTCTTATTAGATGTAAAGCATCCTATTGAGCACTGACTCCATCAAGCAAATTAACAGATACTAAGTAAATCCCTACTGTATACAAAGCATTGTGCTATGTACCATTATGGATACAAGGAAGTATAGAACAGTTTCTGCACAAACCCCCACCCTCAGGACAGGGGAGGAGAGAAAGAGAGAACAAACATTTCTTAAATACTATGTGTCAAGCACCGTGCTAAGTGCTTTGTAAATATTATCTCATTTGATCCTCATTACAACTCTGGGAGGTAGGGAAAATCATTATCCCTATTCCATAGTTGAGAAAAATGAGGCAGATAAACAATAAGTGATTTGCCCAGGGTTTCACATCTAGTTAGTATCTTAGGCTGGATTTGAACTTGTCTTCCTAACTCCAGACCCAGTACTCAATCCACTATGAGTTAACAATCCATCAAGCTGGAGAGGTAAGACAACCCAAAAAAATCAATTCAATTGAATAACTGTTATCATTTTCAGAACACTATTCTGGATGCGTGAAAAATTAACAATGCCTTTGTGTTTCTATTATATATTGGTGATAAAGGCCAAAAATATTTTTATGACATAAATATGCTTTTGATATCTAAATCAGAGAGTCAAAACAGAGAAAGAAATCTATAGCCAATATCACTAATAAATATTGACTTTAAAATTTTAAATTGACCAATATAAATACTCAAATAAACTACAAAAGACATATGAAAGAAGACACTATCTGCATCCAGAAGAAGAACTGGTCAATCAAAGTATATAGAGAATGATTTTTACATGCACACGTACACACACACACACACACACACACACACACACATATACACACACACATTTGTGTCTAATTGTAGCCATCTCTAGGATGGAGAGAGAGGAGGAACGGAAGAAAAAAGGGAAAAAAAGAAATTTACATGATAACTATTATGTATTTAAAAGGAATGGCAAGTTGCACATAACAGATTTGTAGTTTCATGTACAATCATCTTTTTATTATACTATGATATGGAAATGTTTGTTTTAGTCTATAAATTATAATGAATTTTTTTAAATTAAATATTAACAAAGAGACTATATAAAAAGATTATATCTCATAATCAGATTAGATTTATGTCAAAAATTCAGAGTTAGTTCAATATTAGGAATATTAGCAAGAACTCTTATCAGCGCAATGGATTGTCTATTATTACAGAGTACCGATGAGGAAGGGTGCTATCCACCTCCTGATAGAGTGTTGATGAACTCAAGATATAAAATGACATGTTTATTTTCAGATGCAGCCAGTGGAAGAATTTAGTTAGCTTGACTATGTATATTTGCTTCAAGGTTTCATTTGTTTATTTATTCTCCATTGTCAACCTATTCTCAGTTCAAGAGGAGAGGTGTGGTAGGGAAAGATAATAAATATTTCTTTTTTAAAAAGTTGATCTTTAAGTAAAAAAACTAAAAATGTACAAAGATCCTCTGTAAAAGTTGCTTCTTCTTCCAGGAAACCCTGTTTACTCCAGCCCACACTGCCACCATCTTCATTCATTCATTACTGAAATAAACTGAACACATAGTATTTACAAAGTAACACTGGGAAGTAATATAACTGAATATTCTATGGATTCTACCCTTAAAGATCTTGCAGTTTAGCAAGGGGGTATATGACATGAACACAAACAAATATATACTTATTGCAAAAAAAATTGAATTCAGCAAATATTAACAACTTCCAACTTATTAAAGCATTGTACTAGGAGCTAGGGATACAAAAAAGAAAAATAGAAAACAATCCCTTCCATCAAAGGGCTCCTATTCTACCAGAGAATTTAACTTATAAACAAATATGAAATGAGAAATAATTATAATACTAATAATGAGAGACAGGAGAGAGGGGAGAGAAAGAAAGAGAGAGAGTGTGTGTGTGTGTGTGTGTGAGAGAGAGAGAGAGAGAGAGAGAGAGAGAGGAGAGAGAGAGAGAGAGAAGAGAGAATTAGCAGGGAAAATCAGAAAACCATTTTCTGTAGAAGATGGTACATGAGCTGAGTCTTCAAGGAAACCAGAGATTCTGAATGTAGAGGTGAGGAGAAAGTACATTCAATGAATGAAAGAGAATATCATGCTCACGAGATGGCAGATGAAAAGCTGAGTTCAAAGAACAGGTAGCAGAACAAATTTAACCATATTCTCCTACTGAAAAGACTTCTAAGTAATCCAGTGGTCACCAAATTCAATCCTAGGCCCTCTGATTTGGCTCTGATGGTAGTTATCAGAGCTGTCCTACTTCATAGTAATTGTTGAGACCTGGGTGGTAGGTGATATTTTTTCCCAAAGTTGTTGATACAGCATTGCTCTAAGAGGACCCATTACTCAGGCTTCCAATATGGCTAAGGTTAGGAGATTTTGTTGGCAATGGTGGTGGGAAATGGTTTGGTTTAGTTTGGTTTATTTTGGGGTGGCAAGAGAGAGGGAAGTGGAGGATAGGGAAAATAAATACTTTATAACCTGGCGTAGAATAACAAGAGTACTGAATTGTGACATTATCACAGGCATTTTAGAGTTCTCTTTCTCTCTCCCAATATAATATGCAAATTATGGATACAAAATTCCTGTCTTGTAAGAAGCAGAGATAGAAAGGGTAGAAACCAAAAGTTGGACTCACTTTGGTTGATTAGGGAAGGGAAAGCCAGAGAAGCATGTAATACAATGGGAAAAGACTGAAATACACAGTCAGTAATTCACATTAATATAGCTTTTTAAGATTTACAAACACATTTCTTACAACAAACACATAAAGCAGTTCAAATACTATATCCATTTTACAAATGATAATTGAAGCACAATAGGACTAAGTAGCTTACCTAAGGTCAAAGATCTAGTAAATGTGAAAGGCCAGATTCAAACCCAGGCCTCTCAACTCCAAATCAAGTGAACTTGGTCAAGTGACAACTTTCCTGGGCCTCTTTCTTCATCTGTAAAAATGAGGATGTTAGAAAAGATGGTGTTTAAGGCAATTTTCAACTCTAAGATTTTATAATCTCATGTGGACTGTGGCCTGAAGAAGCATACCAGTATTGTGGCCTAAGGCACAGAAATCCTGTTAAATAAGTGATGATAAGTTGTACCAGATCAACTGTTCCTCTCTTTCAACAATAATCGTAAGCTGAGCTTTGAATTTCACTCATTCCCTTGATTAGTAAACCTTAAGACTGAGACATAGGAACAGTCTGCCTTCTGCCTTCTACTTCTACTAACAGTTGCTAGGATTGCCTTATATAATGACTTTAGGAACTTGATTCTGCCATTAATTATAACTCTGAAAATTTCCATTGGACTAAAAATTAAAATATCAGCCAGAAAGGTTATTGATGCTGAGAAGAACAGACTGTTCACGATCATGCCTTCCTCATAGAACATATGAGGTCAATATTTTGCGATATACTAATGATAAGGCATTTCATGACAAACTGTAGTGGTTCCCAAGATTAATCTATTAAAATTTATTATAAACTCAAAAGCAGTCAAAAGGCAGCTATAAATAATTATCTTTCAACTGACCACACGGCCAAAGAGTTTAAGGCTTGGTTTTATATCAAGTAATAAAGGATGGTGTTCAAGAAGGATTTGTTGGTATTAATTCAATAAATCAACAAACTTTTATTAAGTGACTACTATGTGCCAAAAAGCTGTGCTATATAATGGGGATGTAAGCACAGAAACAAAAAAAAAATTGCTAAGAAGGAACTTACATTGTAATTAGGGAGAAAAGTACATCTCTAAATATATGAAGCATAAATATAAATGAATAAATACAAATGGATTTGCAACTCTGGCTTAAAGCCCTGAACATTTGCATAAGATTCTCCTCATTGATGGATAGAATGATGACTCAACTCTACTTGCTCACAGGAGAGGTAGAATAGGTTCAAGAGCTGTGGAAGAAAAAACAATATATTTTCTGCCTTCTTGGATTCAGAGAGGACCTATGGGGTTCCAGACTGTCTTCAGAGAAACACTTGGAGAGACAAAAAAAGGGATCTTGGAAGAGAGATGTGTAGGAGAAAGCTGACTCCACACTGTGTCCTGATTTCCAGCATCTGTCCTCTGTCTCCACCTGCCTCTGAAATTGTCCTCTCTCAGTGCAGGAAGAAAGAAAGAGGAAAGTGTCCTCTCCAGAGCCAATTCTACCCCTCACACCAGCACACAGAGTTGAGTCATCATTCTCCCCCCCAATGAGCAGAGTCTTATGCAAATGTCTCAGGACTTAAGCCAAGGTTACATTTGCAATGTATTTAACTACAAGGGAATTTGGAAGGGATAGAACTAGCAGTTGGGAGAATCAGGAAAAGTTTCATGCAAGAGATGCTTTTTGAGATGCACCCCAAAGAACAGAGTAATTCTATGAAGCAGAAGTATGTAGGGAGTCCATTCCAGGAATGTAGAAAGGCAAAGAGACAGGAGATGGAGAATGTTGTGTGAGGTAAAGAGGCAAAATCTCTTTGGCTGGATCACTGGGTATAGGAGTGGGGATAATTTCCATACAGTCTGAAAAGATACATTGTGTCCATGTTGTGTAGGACTTTAAGAACTAATCGGAGGAGCTCATATTTTATCTTAAAGGCAATAGGAAGCCACTGGGGTTGGCTGAGTAGAGGAGACACATGGTCAGGTCTACACTGAAGGAAGAGAAGGTGATCAACAGTGCCAAATGCAGTAGAAAGAGCAAAAATGATGAAGACTGAGGAAAAGACCATCAGATTTGGTCATTAAGAGATGACTAGTAACATTAGAGAGAGCAGTATGAGGTCAGAAGCTGATTGTGAAGCTAGTTGAGAAAGATAGAAAGTGGAGGCAGCAAGTGTAGACAGTTTTCTCAAGGAGGTTGCCTGAGAAAGGAAGAAATATATGTAGTTCAAAAAGGTAGTGGGTTCTAGTGAAGGTTATTTTTTAAGGATGGGGGAGACCTAAGCATGTTCAAAGATATTAGAAAAGTAGCTAGGTAGAGACTGAGAGAGAGAGAGAGAGAGAGAGAGAGAGAGAGAGAGAGAGAGAGAGATTTCAACTGAAATTACTAATGATTAGAGCTATTCCAAGGGAGAATGGGCTGTCTTGGAGATGATGAGTTCCCCCCACTAGAAATTTTTGAACAAAGAATGAGTGACAATTTGTCAGGAATGTTTTCAAAGAGTCTGTTCAAGAATGAGTTCAGGTTATGTTCAGGGATAGGTTGGAGGGAATGGCGTCTTAGGTCCCTTCCATCTCTGCAGTTCTCTGCAATATGAACTACACATGAGAGGCACAAAAGCCAGGTTAGTCTGCTTGCTGACTTCAGCTTTTTCTCTGTTACTCATAGCTATGCCATGTTGCTTGAGGTTATAATTCGCTGATTCCTAAAGGCATTGCTTTTGCCCTCCCTGGTTTTGATTATAGCAGGTATGCATATCAAGTCCTGAAACTTCATGGTTCTGACAGCTACTTAGTAGGGACCTCTTCCAACATTGGGGGGAGGGCCAGGTCGTCACACCTTTTTTTTTTCCACAGCAGATGCACCAATTGGCATCAATACAATGATGGACTATTCATTGTCACATCTGACAGAAACCAGATCTTATAGGAAATCCTCCTCATCTTCCCTGTCATCAAAAATCTAATGCTAATAGGTCTGGGCTAGGCCATACTGCTTACAAAGTGAGTTAAGCAATATGGCAACAACCTTCTGGGAGCATCCAACATAAGGAAATAAATGTTAATGGGGAAAAGCAGAAGATGCATGGGGATAACAACATTAGACCCATAGGGTCCTAATGAGGAAGCCTGGATTAAGACAGCAATGATAGTAATAGAGGGGAAAGAAGTAGGAGATGCTGTTCCAGGTGGAAGGAAAGATTATAGGAATCAGATCAGACCTTCAAAAGCAACAGAGATGGAGAAGATGTCAAACAGGCAAATGCTCTTTACTGTACTATTGGAGTCATCATTTTAGCTAGACACTTATATACCCCAAAGACTGGAAACATCTGGGAGTTCGGGAACTTCTTTTGTTCAAGATGAAGTCCTTGTGGTAGCAAAAAAACAATATGCTTGTCAAATCCAGACTGGCCTAAGGCAACATATCATAGATGGGACTAACTCAAAAACCTACATTTGGATTTTATAGGCAACACTCTGCTGAATAAAATACAGCTCTGAGACATAGTTTCCTCACTCTTTCTTTCCTACATTGGCTACTCATATACCATGCACAATAAGGTGAGATTGACTCGTTATCATAACCTTGAAAAAAATTAAAACTTCTCCACCCTGAAGAGTTGTTAATGTTGTCCCAGTCTTTTGAACCGTTATATTTCTGAGCCCAAGATCTTGTTTTGTCCAAGGTCTCATGTGGTAGAACCTCCCAAGTTACAGGTCTGCCTGTAGCAAATAAATCACACCTGTCTAAATTTATTTTTCTTTGTTCTCCCTTCACTAGTAAAATGTCTGTCTACTTTATGCCTTATAGAAGGAATCTTTTATATATCAATACAGTGCATTATAAGCTTCTATTTAAACCACCATTTTTTGACTATGTTGTCCACGGTAATATGCTAAAGCCAGCTCATACTGGCTTGTGAGAGCTGGTTGTTAAATTTTCACAGCAAGAATTTACATCTTAGAAATCAGCAAATACTATAAATCAGAGCTTGATTTATTTCTTTGCTGATTGTCCAGAGTTTAAAAAATGTGATGGAGTAAATGTTAATAATGTAGATTAAACTTAAAAGTGTATATTGCATGCCTTTTTTTTTCCAGAACCAGTTATTAAATATTTACCAGAACACCTCTGGTTTTATGAAAGCCTGGTATCCTGATGACACCATCAATCAAGATTCTGTGTGAGAATTATAATTTTAGGGATTCTTTTCCTCTCCAAAATATGAAATAACAAGAATTCTTATTATATGAATATATATTTCAAAATTTCCTGCAATACTCCCCCTACACACCCACACACATACCCCATTGAGATATTTTTAGAGCATGTAGGTGGCACAATGGATAGAGTCAGGAAGACCTGAGTAGAAATCCAGCCTCAGATATTTACATGTTTGTGACCTTGGGCAAATCATTTAAATCCCCATTTGTCTCAATTTCCTCATCTGTAAAATGGGGCTAATAAAAGCACCTACCTCCCATGGTTGTTGTGAGGATAAAATGAGATAATTTTGTAAATGCTTAGTACAAGGCCTAGCACATAATGCTACATAAATGTAAACTATTATTGTCACTGTTTTTGTTATTGTTATCTCCATAATATGGCATGGCTGCCTTTACTTAGGTAGAATGGCTAGATTCCTAACTAAGAAATGTGATAAAAGAAGAGAATGGTAGGGTCAAGCAGCCTCATGAATGTCCTTATCACATGTCAACTGGGCGACACTTGGAAGATCCTTGGCTCTCTAATGATCTGATTTGTTATGTCATCATATGGCCTAAAATTCCATTTAATCTTTCCTTGAACTTAAATATTGTCCTCTCCAGTCAATTTTACAAATAATCTGAGACCATAGCATCATAGAATTGGAATTTAGAGAACATCTCCCCTTGACTCTCTCTGGATTCCTTCTCCTCCATATTGGCACACTGAGAATTCACTGCTTTGGGGCCCTCTTCTCATTAGTGCACCTCCTTAGGAGCACCATTTTGGAAATAAACTCAACTCAACCATGCTTCACCTCCCTCTTCCCTTGACTCTTTGGACTGTATTCCACTCTCCTCTCTTGCTAAAATGCCCTTCCTTGACTCTCCTCATTTACCAGAAATGTTTAATGGGTTGTATTTCTCATTACAAAATAACCTTCTCAAAAGCAAGGACTGTCACACTTGTATATATTTGTGTCCCCTTACTCATCACTCAGTACAATGCTTGGCACATAGTACTTTATAAATGCTTTCTCTCTAATCTAACCTCCTTAATTTGTAGTTAAGAAAATGAGATGCAGAGAGGCAAAAGGTCCCACCCCCAAAGGACATAGAGGCAGGATTTGAACCCAGATTTTCCTGACTCCAAGGTGAATGTTTCAAGTCAATAATAGCTTTAGTGTATGTTTATATGTACGAATTAATTAATGGAAACATTTTCTTTCACAACAGAAGGAGTCAAGATAATAGTATGACCACTGTGGAGTTATGAACTGATCCAACTATTCCAGAGAGCAATTTGTAACTATGCCCAAAACTGTGCATATCCTTTGACCCAAAAATACTACTACTAGGTCTGTATCCCAAAGAGATCATAAAAAGGGGAAAAGACTTACATGTGCAAAAATAGACATAGCAGCCCTTTGCATGGCGGCAAAGAATTAGAAATTGAGGGGATGCCCATCAATTGAGGAATGGCTGAACAAGTTGTGGTATATAAATGTAATGGAATACTATTGTTCCTTAAGAAATAATGAGCAAACAGATTTCAGGAAAACCTAGAAAGGCTTACGTGAACTGATGCTGATTGAAGTGAGCTGAGTCAGGAGAATATTGTACACAGTAACAGCAACATTGTGCATGACCAGCTTTGATAGACTTAGCTCTTCTGAGTAATGCAATGATGTAAGACAATTCCAAAATACTCATGCTGGAAAATGCTATCCACATCCAGAGAAAGAACTATGGAATCTGAATGGAGATTGAAGCATGCTATTTTCTCTTTTTCTTCTTTTCTTGTGTTTTTTCCACTTTGTTCTGATTCTTCTTTCACAACATGAATAATATGGAAATATATTTAATATTGTTATACATGTACATATACAATATACAAGTGCATGTACATTGCATGCTATCTTGGGGAGAGAAGAGGGAAGGGAGGGGGGAAATTTAGAACTCAAAATCTTATAAAAGTGAATGTTGAAAAGTAAAAGTAAATAAATAAATTTAATTAAAATAATAATATGACCACTGGACACATGGTATAAGAAAAAATAATACCAAAAAAAATGACTGTGTTATTGCTGGGTCAAAGGATATAGGTAGTTTAATAACTCTCTGGGCATAATTCCAGATTGCTCTCCAAAGTGGTTGGATCAGTTCACAATTCCACCAACAAGGAATTAGCATTCCAATTTTCCCATATCCCCTCCTACAATTGTCACTTTCCCCTTCAATCATTTTAGCCAATCTGCTAGGTATAAAATGATATCTCAAGGTTGCTTTAATTTGCATTTCTCTAATCAATAATGATTTAGAGCATTTTTTCACATGACTGCAAATTGAATTGATTTCTTCATTGGAAAACTGCCTATTTATATCCTTTGACCGTATAGCAATTAGGTCTACTATTTCCAAAGATGGTTAGGGAAAAAGGAGAAGAACCTATATGTTCTAAAATATTTATAGCAGCTCTCTTTGTAGTAGCAAAGAACTGGAAATTGCAGGGATGCCCATTGTTGGGGAATAGCTGAACAAGTTGTGATATATGATTGTGATGGAATACTATTGTGCTATAAGAAATGATAAGCATGAAAACATGAAAAGACTTGCACAAAATAATGAAGAGAGAAAAGAGCAAAACCAAGAGAAGTTTGTGTACAGTAACAGCAATATTCTTTTAAGAATGACTTTGAGTGAATAAGTTATTCTGACTATTATAAACACCCAAATTAACTGTGAAGGACATATGAAGAAAAGATGTTATCTGCATACAGAAAAAGAAATGATTAATAGAAGTCTATATAGAATAATTTTACATTTATATAGCTATTTGTGTCTAATGGTAACCATCTCTAGGGTGAGGGGGGAGGAGGGGTAGGGAAGAACAAAATGGAAAAAAAGAAAAGTACATGATAATTTTGTTGTATATTTGAAAGGAAAAGCAAGTTGTGCAGAGCAGATTTACAATTTCATATGCAATCATTTTTATCATACTATGTTATAGAAATTCTTGCTTTATTTCATAAATTTAAAATAATTTTTAAGCATGTATGAATAGGGAAGTGATAACTAACCTAAAAATAATCCACCTTGGCTTTTTAGTCTTATCTGAGACTGGCCTTTTGGAAGGCTAACTCAGAAGGCTGAAGTTTGTAGAACCTCCAGCCACTAGAATTCTAATCCATTATCTATCTGATATAATTTCAAAGAAGATTAGGGAAATCCCACCCCACCTCACCCTTTTATTCTGATCTATATATATTTATACCCAGAAGGGACATAGCTCATACATCAGAAAATTGAGACCCAGAGAGGATGAGACTTGCTTAGTGTCACATATCAAGTACATATCTGAGGCACAATTCACACCTAGGTTCCTTAGCTCTATATTTATCACTCATTCCACTCTCCCATAGAATCCTTATGCTAGTCTCTTTAAGCTAGTGGGATATTCTTGTGAAGTAAAGGCAAAAGAGAGATTTTCCTGGCCTCGTAGCAAAAAAAAAAAAATCATTGTTGTATAAATAGCAATAAAGTAGAGCCATCTGAGAGCTCCCTCTTTCACTGACAAAGTAGGAGAGTGTTTATAGAGACTGGAATTCAGGTCACTCTCCATAAGCCACAAAATTTTGAACTTCCCTCTGTCCTAGTTGGTGGGAAGCCCACGTCTTCTTAATACCTCTCACTAGGAGCTGGATAGAAACCACCTACACATTTCCCCTCATCTCCTATACAATGACTTTTGAAATGTTTCTTTTAAAATAAAAAGCCTCTGTTACACTAGTACATATCTTTATGTGGCTTATCTTTCTCAATAAAAGCCCAAGGAAATAAAATCATAAAATATCCTCTCTGAATAGCAATAAGGATATGAATGAAATTCACAAAAGTAGCACAGAGAGAGTGGTGCTCATGCCTCCTCCCTTTGTTATGCTTTTCAACCTCTCATAAAAGAATAGAAGCACAGATGGACTGCTGGCCAAGATTGGGATGGAAGAGAATCTAAATAACCTAAGACTTATTAGAACAGAATGTCTTCCATATTTAATGTTGCTTTTCACCAGAGCAACTGAGAGTGGATATGTGTGTATATTTCTCTGTGTGTGGCTTAGTTTTTCAATAACTGATCACTGGAGAAACTCATTCTCTTGAGCTTGCTGAAACAAGGCAAGGAACTTTTCTGGCTTTTTCAGAGAGGTAGTGAACAGATGGTGCCTCCAGAGTCCTTAGGGGTCCAAACCTGGAGGTCTTCACCAATACAAAATGCTCAGCTTCACTGTAGCAAAATATCAGCAAAAACAAATATAAGTAAAAAGCTCATCAGCCAGATTCTGCTTAGGCAACCATCCCACTGTGCTCAGTTCTTTTTGTAGCTGAAATTGGGATTGAGCTCTTCATTTATGAAACATTACAGGAAGTATGAAATGAGGTGGGGGGGGCAGGGGAGGGGTGAGAACTGAAACTTCCCTTATCAATGCTTAGCATTTTAATGGTGTTTTGTCAGACTTCTATCCATTTTTATGGCATGGCAAGTGGACACTCTTATAGATGCTCTTAAAGGGGCTCTCCTCAGAGACAGACTATTAAGAAGAGACCATGCCTTTCTGGGCTCTGCTCTATGAAGCCAGGATGTAGGTAAACCAATTGGATTCTGAAGTCTTTTTCCACTTCCTTCTCCTCTTCAGTATTCTAGAAAATGATTCTTCATTTTGTTTTTACTGCAGTATTAACTACCTCTCAAGATGTAGCAAATGAGATAATTTATAGCTTTGGAGAGAAGCAGGAACTGTGCTATTCTGCCAATCATTTCTGTCATCCACAGGTCAGAAGTCAGGACATAAACCAACAAGGGAAGCCCACTTCATTTTACTAAGATTTGGGAGAATTCCAATGATTGATATAGGAAGAGATTTCTTTTCTCTCCAGTTCTAAAAGCCACATCGCTGTACCCTGGGGAAATGGGAGGAAATGCTTCTTTTCTAAGTGAATTATGGCCAAGGAGAAAAATAAGTAACTCTGGTCTATTTTTCTTCTCCTGCATACTGAAAATTACCCTCCTCCCCTACTGGTTTGCAGGGTATTTTTATAGTCTGATAAGAAATGTCCTTTGAGCATCACAGGAAATTTGGAGTGTTACATTCTGAAATCAACAAATTTCTCCACTTATTCCTACCCAGGAAATATATTATTAATTATCTATATCTATATCTATATCTATATATATATATATATGTATGTATATATATACATACATACATATATATACATACATATATATATACATATATAATTATTAATGATCACCAAAAGAAATGATAGCTCAAATTTATGTAGCCTTAGACATTAGCAAAATGCTTTACTTGTATGCAATGTATTGCAAGGATCCTACTCAGATATTATCCAGATATACTGCAGTATATGTTCTTGTATTGCAAGGATATACTGATTTATATAATAGTGTATGATCCTTGCAATAAACCTCTGAGGTGTGATTATGAGTATTTCCACTTTATCAAATAAGGACAGAGAGATAGAATGATTTTCCCAGAGTCACACAGTTGGTGTCAGAAGTAGGACAGTAGGTCTTCCCTGTCTCTGAGTCCAGACTCTACCTATAATGCCTCAGTGATACCACAGAGGTAGTAGGTATAGAAATGCTCTTACAGATACTTTGAGATATGTCACTGTGAAGAAATCATATTATAGTTCTGTTTTTCAGAATTTCTCACATTCTATTTAAATGTGTTTTTAAACTATATGTATTGACTTAGAATATAAGTAATAGCACACTCAATTAGAATTAGGATCACAAAAAGGATGGAAGTCTACTAGAGCGATTGCTGTGGAATAGTAGAATGGTAGACTGAGAGCAAAAGTTATGTTAGAGGTCACCCTAATCTTACAAATGAGGAAACTTACCATTGTTTCTAAAGTACCAAAATATGTAGAAGTTTGCTATTAGGGAACAGTATGATGGGACAGCTAGGTGTTACAGTGCATAGAGAGCTGGCCCTGAAGTAAGGAAAATGTGAGTTCAAATCTGGTCTCAGAGATTTTCTAGCTGTGTGACCCTGGACAAGCAACTTAATCCTGTTTGCTTCAGTTTCCTCAGACATGACTGAAATGACTGAACAACAACAAAATGACTGGGGAGCAAGCCTAAAGTGGAGAGAGCCTCTGGTGGGCCTAGACAGCATTATAGTTAGATGAATAAGTGTTTCTTTCTCTTTCTGCTTCATTCTGAATTGAAAGAAGATAAAAAGAGGAAGAGAGAACACCATGGGAGTGACCTTATAGATGAATAAGCCATTGTCATTAGCTTGCCGCTCAAGTTCAACAAAAGGGTGTCCTGTGGTTGCACTGTAGAGAAACCGCTGACAACCAAAGAAAGTATATGGAAGAGTTTTTAATGCCAAGCTGATCGTAGATCTCAAAGCAGATGTCAAGCCATATTAGGGTCTAATTCTAACGTAGGTTTGGGGTTAATGAAGTCTAGGGTTAGAATTATACTAAGAAGTAATTTATAAGTAGCAGGGGAAAATGATTATTCCTGGTTGTCATCTTTTCTGTCTCACAATAATTTGTGTATTTTCTATTTGTAATATAATACTAACTAATATGTATGTCATTCAGTTGTTCCAACTCTTTGTGACCCCATTTGGGGTTTTCTTGGCAAAGATGCTGAAGTGGTTTGCATTTCCTTCTCCAGGTCATTTTACAGATGAGGAAACTGAGGCAAATAGGATTAAGTGACTTGTTCAGGGTCACACAACTAGGAAGTGTCTGAGGTCAGATTTGAACTCAGGACGATTATCTTCCTCAGCCCCAGCACCCTATCCACTGTGTAACCTAGCCACCCTGCTAATAGTAACATTTATGTCTGATAACAGCACGCCACATTATATAGAAAAAGTATAATTGAGTGGCAGAATATGAAACTCTTTCCCAATTAACTGTGGTAGGCTATTGAGACCATGAAATCAACACCAAGTAATGGCAGCTCACCAAATATGTAGATAAAATATCCAGGAACGTTAAAATACCTTTGGAATGTTAGCCTTGCAAAACCAAATCTATAAAGTGATAATAATCATTACAATCACATTGGAGACTTCTTCCAAAAAATTTTTTAAGAGAGTGAGAAAATTGTTCTACCAAAAAATACAAAAATTACAAAAGCACCCTCAAGTTGTTCCTTTGATATGAACTCTAATAGAGGAAAATGTAGGCAGAGAAATGAGTGATGCAAGAAAATCATGAAAAACAAGTCAACAGCTTGCTAAAGGAAGCCCAAAAAAGTACTGAAGAAAATAATACCTTAAAAAATAGCCTAACCCAAATGGCAAAAGAGGTCCAAAAAGCCAACAAGGATAAGAATGCCTTAAAAAGTAGAATTGGCCAAATGGAAAAGGAAGTCCAAAAGCTCACTGAAGAAAATACTTCCTTAAAAGTCAGAATGGAGCAAATGGAAGCTAATGACTTTATGAGAAATCAAGAAATTATAAAACAAAACCAAAAGAATGAAAAAATAGAAGATAATAAGAAATATCTCCTTGGAAAAACAACTGACCTGGAAAATAGATCCAGGAGAGATGATTTAAAAATTATTGGACTACTTGAAAGCCATGATCAAAATCATCTTTCAAGAAATTATCACTGAAAACTGCCCTGATATTCTAGAACCAGAGGATAAAGTAGAAATTGAAAGAATTCACTAATCACCTCCTGAAAGAGATCCCCAAAGGAAAACTCCTAGGAGTATTATAGCCAAATTCCAGAGTTCCCAGGTCAAGGAGGAAATATTGCAAGCAGACAGAAAAAAAACAATTCAAGTATTGTGGAAACACAATCATGATAACACAAGACTTAGTGGCTTCTACATTAAGGGACTGGAAGACTTGGAATATGACATGAATTGTATAGTCTTTAGGTACATAAGGAAAGCAAACCACTTTAATAAGAGCTTAGATTGATATAGGGCTTCAAATATAATATTTCATTTGATTTTTATAACAATCCCATGTGGGAATTACCATAGATATTTTTACTTTCATTCCATAAATGAGAATACTAAGACTGAAGGAGATTAAGAGACATGCTCATGATCACACAGCTCATATCAGAGGCAGAATTCTATCAAGGACCCTCTTCTCTATATATACTCTCACCCTTGGTGATCTATATACTCTCTGGACTTGGTGATCAGAGAACCCTCATCTTTATATAACAAGCTCTAAGGTCTTGTCCGAACTCTGCTTATGCATCACTGATTACCAGACATCTCCACTTAAGTGTCTCATAGATATCTAACATTCAGCACGCCCAAAATGAAACTCATCATCTTTTTTTCCCTAAACCATACCTCCTTCTAATTTATCTGTTGATGTAGAGGACACCACAATCCTGCCATTCACTAAGATTCACAGGACAAATTCCCTTCTCTCTAGGCACCACACATATTCAATCAATTGATAACACATGTTAGGTCTAATCCAACAACTTCTTTCATATCTATCCACTTCTTTGGGTTCTCGTTGACACGCTTAGCTTCAGGCTCTCAGAAGATATTGCCTGGATCATTCAATAGTCTCCTAACCACTGCCTACATTCTCTTTTTTCTCCGATCCATCCTCCACACTACCAAATTATTATCTCTAAGACACAAGTGTGACCATATAATTTCTTTACTTAAAAACCTTCAATAGCTCCCTATTTTCTGTAAGATAAAATATAAAATCTTCAGTTTGGCATGGCCCACCATTATCAGAATGTCATCTTTTTTCCAGCCTATTTCTCTACACTGTCCTTGCTGTTTCCTCTACTCATCGCCTATCTCTGTAACTTTGCATAGGTGGTCCTCCATGCTTTGTTTCCCTCATTTCTCATTCAGCCTCATAGAATTCCTTGCTTCCCTCAAAGCACAGCTCAGACTATTCTGCATGAGGCCCTTGTTAGTTCCCTTACTTGTTAGCTTTCCCTTACTCTTGAAATTACTTTGTGTAACATTGCATATTACTGTTATGTTACATTGTACAATATTGTATATGCAGAAGCAGCAAGGATCATAGTAGATAGAGCACTGACCCTGGAGTCAGAAGCCCTGAGTTCAAATGTGACTTCAAATATTTACTAATTGTGTGACCTTGAGCAAGTCACTTAACTTCTGTCTTCCTCAGTTTCCTCATCTATAAAACGGAGATAATAATAGCTTCTACTTCCCAGGGTTGTTGTGAGGGACAAATAAGATGTTTGTAAAGGGTACTTAGCATAGCACCTGGTATGTAGGCACTTAACAAATGCTTATGTCCTTCCCATCCTTGTTCCTCTTCCCCATTCTATTTATTTCCTTATCTGAGTACATGTTATATCCTCCTGAGAAAATTTAAGTCATTGAGGTCAGAGACTATTTCAATTTTGCTTTGTATTCCTGGAGTCTAACACAGTGCCTTGCACATAATGGGTCCATAATAAATATTTATTTGACTTTTCCAAATTGACTTTTCCAAATCTAAGTCTCACGTTCTTTCTACTACCCCATCCTAGGCCTTATAAAGCACAGCTTAAGAAAAACTTAATTTTTAGAAAATAGAATTCATGGGAGACATTAAAAAGTGATGCTCTGAAAGACAGAAATAAAAAAGCAAAAAAAAAAGTAATATGGAAAAAGAAGCAAGATAGAAATATTATTAAACATATTATCTATAGCAGAGGCCCACTGTATACATTCTAAATTCCATTCCGTCTGTCTTCATGGTCACTTGACACAATAAGAATACTAGAGATATTGAATACCAGATGACTATCTTGGGCTCATCCTAAAGAATAATGAAATTCTCAGTGTTCTGCTTAAAACATGCAGTGGGTAAGTCCTTGGAAAGCCTGCTTCCACTTTTACAATGTTGCTTCTTATTTATGCACCATGATATTTGTTTAAGTACTCCTGTTAAGAAGGAAGAAAAACAAAATCCATTTATAGAAATGTGTTTTCCTTTCCACTCCGACATACATACAGCTGCCTCCCTTTAAAAAAAAAAAAACAACACTCCATTGGGCTGACCATATATAGATAGATAGATAGATAGATAGATAGATAGATAGATAGATAGATAGATAGACATACAGACAGAGAGAAAGAGATTCAACAGTCTTGAATACTTCCACCAAACCTGCCACTACAAGATATTCATTAATATGACAAAATTAATCTTCCATGAAATGTCTCTGTGGATATGACATCTTACTAATGAATGTATCTTGAATAATTGTGAATTAAATATAGGCTGAATATAGGAGCAAACTTACTACGTTAGCCTTGATCAGAAATGTCGACCCATCTCAGTGTCTCCTTCTTTTTTGTGATCATCTCTATCTTTACACTCGGGAGTACTGAAAATAACTGCATAAACATTATCTTGTCCTTGGCCATCACTAAGCAAAAATGTTTATATCAGAGGCCATATCCCTTTAGAATGTGAGATCCTTATTTTAAAGTAAATTGTCAAATACACTACAGTTGATCTCTATACATTGCTGTCATTTGCTGTTTGGTGAACCAGGCTAGGGGCATGACATTTAAGCCAGTGTCTTCATAAAATGAGAAAAACGTTTTCAGACAAAATAAAGTATCACACAGTTCCTGGAAGTGTGTCTAAACAATGAAACATCTTTGTCCCAACAAACATTTCAGGAAACTGTCTTAGAAAAGCCATTCCAAGAACTATTCCACATTTCCCAAGGAGGTATCAAACAAACCACTTACATTTGTGTTTTTTTTTTCAAAATGAGGAAATGGTTTGGCTATTCATCTTACTCTCTCATTTGCTGCCTCATTGTCTCTCACTTGGCTGATTGATGGTCAAGAGTCCTGTCCTACACTTTCTTCTCTAGCCAGAGCTGGTCTTATGTGGGGTCACAGAAAGAAGCCCCTTATATGGAGTGATTTGAAGAATACCAAAAGGTCATGCCACCAAAATATTTCCTATTAGACCTGCGGTATTAACTGAAATTCAACAATTTGTGATTCATCCCTTGGAACAAGATATTGAACCTAACAAAATTTTACCTTAAAAGAGAAATCTCTGAGGGATCAAGGAGAGTTAGAACTGAGAAGAAATTTCAATCACCTAATCCAACTCCTAAATTTTACAGATAAGGAAACTGAGGCTACAGGGGTTAAATAACTCTCCCAACAACCCACAACTCATCAGTGGCAGAATCAGAAATAGAACTCAGGTCTTCTGACCCTTTATCTGGTACTTTTTCCACCACACCACTACTTACTAATAAAATCTAAGACTGCAAAAAAGAATTGAGGAAAAATACAATATATGTAGCAAAATGATCTTCCTATTTTATCTTAATTCATCCTATTTCATCAAATTAAATTTAGACACTTCTATCTCTTCAATTGTACCTCAGGATGTGTTCAGCTGCAAGTCCACAGTGTGGCTTTACATCATTATTCATCGTATTATGTCATTATCTGCCATTTTAAAGACACTTATTTTGAAATAGTTTATTAGATTATTTATCCAGTCACATCAGATCTTTAAAGAAAACATGCATGCAGGACAAATAAATTCTAAAAGGGACGAGGGTGTCAGGAAGGTGCCAAAGGATCAGCAGGATAGAGCTCGGGAGAACGCCATGTTGCTCAGGGGAAGAAGAACACGAGAAGGGTGTGGAGGAATATCATGAATAGACTGTATCAGCCCTTTGAGCCTTGTCGTGCTCTTCTTCCTGCTGCCCACCAATACAACTTCTCATTTCTTCCTTTACTTTGCCATTTCCTCATCTGTTCACGGGAGTGTAACTGCCACCAACTGGACATAGGTGGAGGTGAGAATAAGGAAAAATTATGTCTATTAGCTCAGAAACCTGGCCACACTAATTTGCTCCCACTATAGCCGTGTGTACCAGTCCCTCAACCCTGCCCTAGGTTTGGGTCAACTCATATATAAATAAAATAGCAATTACAATTTTTTCAAAGTACAATTACTTTTATATGATCGATACTAGATAAATGATAACCAAAATAAAGTAAGGAGACATAGCAGTACATTACAAATACAATATTTTATAAAGACCACACGCTAGAGACCTGACTCCCAGAGCCAGTTCTACAACTAATAATACGTACATGGGCAAGTCTCTTTCACCATTGTGTGCCACAATTCACTTCTTTGTAAAATAAGAAGGTTGTCGATTAGATTATCTTGAAAGTTTCTTAAAATTCTAAAGTTATGAGTTGACATGAATCCAAAATGTTTGAAATAAAATATGCCACTCACCTCCTAACAGAGAGGTGACAAAAAAAAATTCAGAAACAAACACATTTTCAGACATAGCTTATGTGTAAATTTGTTTTACCTTACTATCTAGCTATATATTGCATGATTTTTAACTGTCGTTGATTTTTTTTGGGGGGGTAAGGCAATTGGGGTTAAGTGACTTGCCTAGGGTCACACAGCTGGTAAGTATCAAGTGTTTGGTCTGAGGCCGGATTTGAACTCAGGTCCTCCTGATTCCAGGGCCAATGCTCTATCCACTGTGCTACCTAGCTGCCCCTGTTGTTGATTTTTTTAATTTGCTCAGTGGGGAGTTGAGGGATAGCGGGAAGAATAATTTTTTAGAAAATACTTGTTGCTTGAAAAACAAAATAATAAGGGGCAGCTAGGTGGCACTGTGGATAGAGCACTGGCCTTGGATTCAGGAGGACCTGAGTTCAAATCCGGCCTCAGACACATAACACTTACTAGCTGTGTGACTCTGGGCAAGTCACTTAACCCCATTGCCTAGCTAAATAAATAAATAAATGAATGAATGAATGAATGAATGAATGAATGAATGAATGAAATAAAATAATAAACTTCTTTGACAAAAAAAAAAGTTATGGGTTGAATTAAGTGGCCACCGAAGTCCCTGCCAACTATGAAAGTCTTTGATTCTGTGATTCTATAATTTTTATTCTTTTCTCAAAAATCATCTATAGTGGAGTCATCTCAAACCAGATCTGGAAGGAGCTATTGTTATACCATTGATAAAATTTACTGTTTAGTTATGTTTTTTGGTTTCTAAGTATTACCTGATGGATGTTCATTGGCTGAACTGCTTTTAAATATTTAAAATATTTATCTTTTTAAAAACTAATTTTAAAAATCTTTTTTTTTAATTAATCTATTTCCAACTGACTCATAAACATCAACAAATCACAATGGAACAGGCCACATGATGAAATGAAAAGAACATTGTTTTAGAGTCAGAAGACTTAACCTCAAATCTCAGCTCTTCTACTTTTCCAGGTATGTGTACAATTTTGTGATCCTGGCATACAGTAGGTACTTCTGTAGGCCTCAGTTTCCTCCACTTATACAAGAAGAGATTGGACAAAATTACCTCTGAGGTCCCTTCCAGTCCTAGGTCTATCATCCTGTGATCCTGGCTTTTCCAGCTATTTATATACACCATCAATTCCTTTCTGGCTCTGATGATTCTTTTGTTCTTCCTTAAAGGTAGATCTAGAAAATCAGTTAGCATTCCTGGTCTGATCTTCCCAGCATTTCACACTCAAGTGTCCCCTCCCATGCAGTACAGATGGGTTCCCCAGAGCAAGTCTAGAATTTGTATGTAGGGGCACATCCTGTAGTATTATAGGATGTGCCCTACATACAAGTATGGGTTCTCCTTGGTTTTTCTTACCCACATTTCCCACCCCTATTATTTTATATAAACTTCCTTCCATCCCCCTTCCCAGTAGTACCAGCCTAACCAAGCTGTTATGATGTTTGTGATGCACCCAGATCTTGGAGTTCATCATCTGTATCACAAGCAATTTTGTCACTCAGTCTGCACATGTGCATTCAGCTTTGGAAGGTTTGTAGTAGAATAAACAGAGGCAAAGAGAGGTGGGTTGCTCTAAAACCAAAGGTTCTTACTTTTTTGTATCAGGGTACCCTTTGGCAGTCTAGTGAAGCTTATGGACCATCTCTCAGAATGAGATTTTAAATGCATAAAATAAAATACGGTAGGGTTACAAAGTGATACAAAGAAAACTAATCATATAGAAATACCATTGCCAATTAAGAAAAAAAAATGAAAAACACATTCATGGACCAAAGTTAAGAACCCTTGGTCTAAGAGATAAGGATCTCAATAATAGTATTGGAGGTGTCTGCTTCACTACAAAAGGGGCAATAAGGGTTAGGGTAGTCAAGGAGAAGTATAGTATTGAAAAACCTATTGTATACATGTTTCATATATACCTATATATCTGTATTGCAGGTCCAGCTTTTGTCTTTTTATCTCTGGCACCCAGCATAGTGTCTGGCACACAGTAGGTTTTTCAATGGATTATTGGAATAATTATAATTATGTGAGGTTTTGAACATCTATCTTGAGACTTAAACAAAAGAAATGCTGTGAAAGACAGCAATAAGGACATGGTTTGAGTTGGTTTTGTTTGCTTATTCATTTGTTTTTACCAGACTTGTGATTTCTTGGGTATAGAGAATTCCTAGTGATAAAATTCCCTCTCCCAATGCAAGTTGGTAGTAACTGCTCTGAAACTTAGAGTTTTGAAAGATTGCCAGCCTTGTAAGGTTGACTTCTAACCTTAGAAGCCTGAGAGGTTAAGTGACTTGCCCAGGGTCATACAGCCCTTAGAAATCAGAGGCAGACCTTGAACACAGATCTCACTGACTCTGAGATCAGTTCTCTATCCGGTACATCGTGTTACCTTGTATGAAGACCAATGCAGCGAGAAGGGGAAACAGCCCAAGAGCTACAATAAAAAACCAAAGGAAAGCCTCCAGTCAATTGGGTGGATCACCTCTAGGGAACTTATGGAAAGACATGGACAAAAACAGCACAAAATAAAAAGCATGGAGGAATTATATTACAACTTGCACCATTGTAAGAAATACTCACACTGGTAAGATGTCAGATCTAACTCTCTCTGAGGCTATACTTCATCCTAACATGCTGAATGGAGCACCATTCTGTCCAGGGCAGAACTTTGTTTCAATAACTATTTTCATAACTTCTCCTTGAGGACACTCTTCCTCATCAGTCATATATTCTATCCCCATTCTTCCCTAACATCATGTCCCTTCCATGCCTGCTGCAAACTTTCCATCATCATCATCATCATCATCATCTCATTATCATCATCATCATCATCTCATTATCATCATTATCATCATGATCATTATCATCAATCATCATCATCATCATTTCATTATCATTATCATCATCATCTCACTATCATCATCATCATCCTTTCTCATTATCACCATCACCATCTCATTATCATCATCATCTCATTATCATCACCATCATTATCATCATCATCATCATCATCTCGTTATCATCATAGCAGCTAACATTTGTAAAGCACCTATGCCAGGCACTGCTAACCATTTGGCTAACCATTGTCTCATTTGATCCTCACAGCAACCCCTATTTCTATTCTCATTCTATAGATGAGGAAACTGAGACAAACAGAGCCTAAGTGACTTCTCTAGGTTCACACTGCTAGGAAGTGTCTAAGGCTGGATTTGAACTCAGGTCTTCTTGACTCCAGATCCAGTGTTCTATCCACTGCATCACCTAGTTGCCTCTATTAACTAATGGAGCTAGAAGCTACACTAGAAGTAGTGTGGACGACACTGAAATCCACCCAGGCAGTCTACACTGGTCCATAGATACTTGGCAAACCCTCTCAAATTGAAACCCATTTATGACTATCTACTTCCAGCTATTCATTTAAGACACTTGGAGAGTAAGACGGTATTAAGGCCCTTTTTTGTTCATTCATAGAATTATCTTTGTGGTTGTGTGGCCTTAATGCAAATCTGCCCTGTATTCCCTGAACTTTGCTACAGAACATTCATCATCATGAACTATGTCCAAACATCCCATGATGAGATTTAGTGCCAAGAGCTGAACAAGAGATGAAATTGTGGTCTGGGAAGTATAGGGGATCCCATTTTAGTACAGCTTACTAGTATAGACTACAGGCCCAAGGGACATACATGAGCTCCTAGCCAAACATTCCATGACTCATAACTAGTCTACACTTTCCAAAAACACTACTAGTGTAAACCTGGTTCCAAGATGCCAAAGGGGCCCCAATATGGAAGGACAGGGCCAGCACCTATAAATGCCTGTCTATACTTCTTCAAAATAAAAGAGCTCCCAACAACTATTTCTCTATTACTTATAAACTCCATAGAATTCCTTCCAGTCCTAATAAATTTCTGGTGCTTTCTAAACCCATATTTGACAAATGAATTGATCATCCTGGGTTGATCTGTTTAAAAAATAACATCTGCGTTCCCCTTCTGAGACAGAACAGATAATCTATAGAAAGACTAGGACCCTAGCCCTAGAATATACACCCTTGGTGTATATTCTATCTGTTTTGTTTTCGATTATAACTTCTTATCATACTTCCCCCATTCAACATTTCAGATGGATTTACAGAGACTGACTTGGAACTCTCCACAGTCTACTCCCTCTTACCATATCCTAACAGTTAACAGTGCTAGCCTGACTAAGCCGCTACACTGATAGAGGAATAAATGTTCTTCCTCTCCCCTTGCCTACTTGGGAGAAGCATCAAAATGACTCAGCCAGGGAATTTAACATTTGCTCAGAATCCAAGATGTTCTTCAAGCACAGTAAAACAGGCTATATAGACTCTGCAGGGGTCATGAGATCAAGTGTGCATTAAGAGTCACAAAACAGTTCTACTTCAGCAGATGGAGAGAAAACATTTTTATTCATCCCTGGGCTTGCTGGATGCAGGAGGACACTAATTTTGATGAATGCATTTGTTGTTTTTATTCAGTCATTTTCAGTCATATCAACTCTTTGTGATTAAATTTGGTGTTTCCTTGGCAAAAATACTGGTTTGCCATTTCCTCCTCCAGCTCATTTTATAGATGAGGAAACTGAGGCAAACATAGTAAAGTGACTTGCCCAAGGTCACACACCCAGTAAGTATCCGAAGCCAGATTTGAACTCATAAAGATGTGTCTTCCCGACTCCAGGGCCAGTACTCTATCCACTGTACTACCTGTCTGCCTCTTAATGAACCCACAGAGGATCCTTTTTCAATATGGAATCTCAGAGTTGGAAGGGACTTTGAAGGTCATTGAGTAGAACCCTTTCCCAAAGCATAAATTCAATCTACAATATCCTCAAAAAGTATAGTTCCTGAGATAGAGAATGATTGAGGCAACCTATGCTACCTCTACTCTTTAGAAGATTTACATGGTGTTCAGGGGGACCAGCGCCTCTGGTATGAGGACTTGTCGAGCCCTTTTCAGGGCTGTTCATCCACCTTTGGTGTCTACCTGGTGCTCAACTCTCATCCGTGGCTCCAAGAAGTTGTAGCATGTGGGCCACACCCCAATAAACCATCTCAGTAGATGAGCTAAACTAGGTTGAGGGTGACTGATAGGCCTCAAACCTATCTGTGAGTTAGGGGGATATCTAACCCAAACATGTGGCCTTTGGTGAAGACTTCCCACGGTGGAATGGGCAAATTGTTTCAGTGGCTACAAAAGCAGTTGAAGCAGGCACTGTGGAGCATTTAGGACTTGGTCAGATATTGAAGACTATATCTGGAGCCATCACCAGTCATCCTGACTTTTGTCTTGCCACTGGATTTTAATGACTCTAGAAGAGAGAGTGAGGCTGAAGACTTTGTGCAACTTTGCCTCACTTAAATCTAATTCAGACACAAGTCAAGACACCATCCATCATGGCATTGGTCCTCTTCAAAAACAAAGGACAAACAATAACAGAAGACTTTTATTTTAATAATAATAAGTAATACCATATAATACTTTAAAGTTTGAAAAGCACCATACAAATATTTCATATATCTCCATAACAACCCAGGAAGGCAGGTGCTATAATTGTTCCCATTTTACAGATGAGGAAACTAAGACTAACTTGCCCAGGATCACACAGCACCTGAGCCAGGATTTGAACTTAGATCTTCCTGATTCCAAGTCTCTCAATCTAGCTACTTTAGCTGCCTCTAAATTAATCTTTTGATGATATATTAGCTAGACTTTATTGTTTTAAGATTTAGAAAGCACTTTACAAATATTATCTCATTTGATCCTCACAGCAACCTCGAGAAGTAGGTGATATTACCCTCATTTTGAAGATGAAGAAACCGAGGCAGACAGAGGTTGAAAGACTTGCCCAGGGCCACTGGCTAATAATTCTGTAAGGCTGAATTCAAACTCAGGACTTCCTGACTCCAGGTCCAGCACTCTATTGACTATGCCTTATATGATCCTTACCTTTATTATTTTTTTAGATCAGGGAAAGAGGGAAAAGGAAAAGAAATGTAGAGAATATGATGATATTATGTAATATATGTCTCAAGTATTCTACTGTCTGGGGCCACATGGAATGTCTAACCCGTCATCATAACTACTCTTCAAAAAAATTTTTAGTCTAAAACTACACAGCTCCCTCCAATGACCTTTGCTACCCAAAAAGGAGATGCCAAGTGAGAAGTTGGTAAGAGGGAAGGAAAAGCAACATTATACCTTACTCTTAGTTGTAGATGCAGAAGTCCCTGAATTTGTAAACCATCACACAGACAGAGAGAGGTACTAGACACATGGAATGTAACAGCAGAGGTACCATAACACAGCCAACATGGTTCCACTTCTCAGTCATTACAATTATGAGCAGCTACAAAGAGATAAAGCTTGTGAACCTTGAAAAATTTAGTACAACCCACCCCTGGAGTAGTTGTAGACAGATACAAAGAGCTAAGTTTCGTCTGCTTAATCTAGGCATGTCAGACTGGGAAAGAAAATACTAAGGCTAAATATAAAGTAGATCATCTCTCTTCTGAGCCCAGGAAAACATCTGTTCTAAGCCTAAAGGGAGCCCTGCTTTCCACCTTGCTCCACTCCATTATTTTGTCTACTTTGTATGCCTTCATTAATCTAACAACTCTGTACATCTCCATTTATCTTGTCCAAGACCTTCATTTGACTTGTTTTCCTTCAAAATGTTGTTTAAAAAAAAAAACTCTAGTCTTGCACAGTTAGAAGAGAAGCATTCCCAAAGCATTCCTTTTTTTTTTCAGTGAAAAGTACTCTTCCTTGTGGCCACAAGTAATAAAAATTGTCTTAGCTAAGCCAAAAAAAATCTAAGTACTGTGGTGATTATTGAACACATTGAGGTATTTTGTCTCCCTCAACTAGTTTGTACTTAAGAACTTGATACTTGAGAACAAGTGCCTTAAAGTGCCGACCACAGGCCCCTGCATACAGGAGTTGTTCAATAACCATAAGACATAAGTATAATGTAAAAGAACAGATTTTTAACCACCATTACCAAATACACACTGTTTGGTGAGGACTCTTAACCTTAAAAATTATCCCTTTGGAAAGAATTCACAAATGATGGTGTTCTCATTGCTTAATACATTTCTGGAACTCATTTCTCTGAAAATTGTCTTCAAAGCCAACACACATCCTTGTGAACTTCCTTGGTGCTGCTAAATTTCCTCTTGTGATAGAAATAACCCAGCCTAATTGAGGATTCTGGAGAAAGAAATGGCAAACCACTCTGGTATCTTTACCAAGAAAACCCTATTGGGGTCACAAAGAGTCAACACTAATGAGCAACAGAACAACAAATGAAGGATTCAGTCTTACAGATATGACAGATGATCAAACTGGATTTCATGATGTAAAGAGTGCTGAAAACAGAATCAGGCCAGTCACTGCTACTCATGGTGCTTTGTATTCCTTTCCTCTCGTGCTTTACAATCTGGCTTCCAACCTTATCATTCAACAGAAACTGCTCTTTCCAGTTACCAATAATTTCTTAATTGCCAAATATAATGTCCTTTTCTCAATCCTCACCCTCCTTGACCTCTATGCAACCTTTACCACTATTAATTACATTTTCCCCCTTGATACTCTCTCTTCTTTATCTTTCCTGCCATTGATGTCTCCTAATTCTCCTCCAGTTTGTACGACTGCTCTGTTTCAGTTCCTTTGCTCACTCTTAACATGTAACATGCCTGCTACCCATGGATATCTACATTTCTTTTCCTTTTCCCTCTTTCCCTGATCTAAAAAAATATACCCTACTCTAAGGGTATACCTGGGCCCTCTTCCTTTTTCTATTTTACATATTTTGCTTAGTCATCTTATTAGCTCTCATGGATTCAACTATTATCTCTATGAAAATGATCCTTAGATCTGGATCCAATCCTCACATTTCTCCTGACTTCTATAGTCTCATATCACTGAATGCCTATTGGATATATTAAACTGAACATCTTGTAGGTATCATAAACTCAATCTGTCCTAACTGAACTCAAATATTTCCCCTAAAAACTATCCCTTCTTCTAAACATTCCCATTACTGTCAAAGGTACCAGCACCCTCCCAATCTCCCAAGCTTAATTTCAAGTATCTCCCACAATTCCTCATTCTCACTCACCCCATATGTTAAATCTATTGCAAAGTCTTTTATCTTCACAACTAAGCAACTAGGTTGTACAGAGGTTAGAGCTCTGGGCCTGGAGTCAAGAAGATCAGAGTTCAAATCTAGGCTCAAACACTTACAAGCTACGTGATCCTGGGTACAGCATTTAAATCTCTGCTTGCCTCAGTTTCCTCAACTGTAAAATGGGGATATCATCTACCTTTCAGGGTTGTTGTGAGAACCAAACGAAAAAATATTTGTAAAATGCTTAGCACATAGTAGGTACTTACGTTTTTTTTCTTTTCTTCCTTCCTTCTTTCATATACATCCCCTCTTCTCTTTAGACATTGTCACCACCCTTGCACTGCAGCCTAGTACGGTGTGATGACATCATCTTATCTCACATCTAAATTATTATAAATTTCAGTTGGTCTCTCCCCACTCCAGTCTATCCTCTGAGACTCCATTGCTAAAGTGATCATCCCAAAGTACAGGTCTGATCCTGTCACTCCCCTACTCAGTAAACTATAGTGGCTCTCTATTATTTCAACAATTAAATATAGAAATTAATTATAGAAGAGGCAGCTAGGTGGCACAGTGTTATAGAGCATAGCCCTGGAGTCAGGAGGACCTGAGTTCAAATCCAGCCTCAGACACATTACACTCACTAGCTGTGTGACTCTGGGCAAGTCACTTAACCCCAATTGCCTCAAAAAAAAATTAAATATAGAATCCTCTGTTTAGCTCACTAAGCTTACCAAAACATAACTTCCTCCAAACTTTCCGGTCAACTTACAGCAACAACAACGTGCCTAAAATATTCTCCCTCCTCATCTCTGCCTCCTAGATTCCCTGGCTTACTTCAAGACCCAACTCAAATCCTACCTTCTTCAAGAAGTCTTTCCTGGTCCCTGCTGCCCCATCCTCTACCCTCTTTCCTCTGCTGCCATGCTAGTATCTTCTCTTTCGAGATTATCTCCAATTTATCTTGTATATATCTGATCCAAACATAACTGTTTGCATGAGGTCTCCATCATTGGAATGTAAGTTCCTTAAGGTCAGGGACTGGGTTTTTGGTTTTTTTAAGTATTTGCAGCACTTAGCACACTGCCTAACACATAGTTAGCAATTAATAAATACTTGTTGTCCTGACTTGACTTTAGGATTATCATTTAACTTCTCTGAGACCCAATTTTCTCATCTGTAAAATGAAGATAATGCTATTTTGGTGACCTAACTCACAGAGTAATTATGAGACGAACACTTTGTAAGCTATTAAATGGTCTATAAATATGAGTTATTATTATTATTATTTCTGTGAAGAACACTCACCTGCATGTTAAACTGGAGGATAGTTGTTTAAAGGCCTAATTTTAACACTTTTACTCATACTTCTTATTTACTGATTGCTTGAATAAAGCTGATAATAAATTCCATAAGGCTATATGATTTCATGGCAAAGTGAAAGCTAACCAAGTCACAGTGATATATTACTTGACCCAGCTACTCTAAAAAGATGTCAAAACTATTGTTGCAATAGAAGAGAGACTTTAAAGTTACAATTCAATTCAACAAATAGTCATAGAACACTTGCTATATACAAGCCATTATGCCAGCATGGTGAGTGGAAAAGATATGGGATTTAATCAGAGAATCTCAGTTCAACTTTTCCATCTGAGACTACTTCCTGTGTGATCTCAGGCAAGTCACTTCAAATCTCTGGGCCTCAGTGTGTTTATCTGTAAAAATGGACAATCTGGATTAGATGGGCCTCTAAGGCCTGTTCCAGCTCTAAATCTAGAATCTGAGGAGCTGCTGGAAAATCATACTGGCTTCCTGGTCTCCAAGTTAACATTTCTTAAATCTGTCAAGCAAGGAATTTGTTTTTCCAGCCTGATGAGATTATTCACAAGGTTTCATCTCACACTATGCCTATTGTTGTTATTGTTCAGTTGTGTAGTCACATCTGACTCTGTGACCTCAGTTGGGGTTTCCTTGGTAAAACCAATGCCTATAAGGTTACCTTTATTTTTTTTTTTAAGTAGAGATGCAAAATCCCATCAGATCTTATCAAGGAGGTGGAAGAATTCATTAATAAACTTTAAACTAAGCTTTCCTGAAGCTGAAAGCAGAGGAGAAGAAAGTTATCAACTTGACAGGATCATTTCAAAATTCTGCAGTGACTAAGAAGGATAATAACCTGAATGCTTCATTAGGTCTGATGTCCTGGCTTGGCAAGCACCGTGTGAAGACAGCTTTTCTGATGAGGGCCTCTTTGAACTAGAGATAACTAACTCCAAATGGACTCTTTATTTTACTCCATAAAAAGGAACAGGTTTCTGATTATGAAGACATTTGGGTATAATTTTCACCATAATCATATTTTCATTGGAATGCCATCCAATACAATTGACATGATGACTGTCAAGGCAAGGTTGGCTGTTGTCCAGGATTTTTCCTTCTTACTGCTGAAAGGTAATTTGCATTTTTAACTCAGTTGATCTCATTGGAATGGAAAATGGCAACAAATATGAGAATCATCAGTGTAAAAATAATTATGGAGCTCTGAGGATCCATTAAGGGTACTAATTCACAGTCATTTCTGCGAGATTAGCTATAATCTAAGGAATTCTCTAGGAAGAAGAAACTATATGTACTTTTCAGATGTATTGTACAGATAGTAACATCTGTAAGAGAAAAGGAAAAAGTGGGAAGTATTACTGGGGTAACAATTGGAGTTGGTCTAGAGGGAAAATAGCACTATTAGGCCAAAAAACAGAAGAGAGGGTTGATGGCAGTTTCATGATTAATATGAAAATATGTACATACACATGTGTGTGTGTGTGTGTGTGTG
Organism: Phascolarctos cinereus; assembly: GCF_003287225.1. Lineage (NCBI taxonomy): Eukaryota > Metazoa > Chordata > Mammalia > Diprotodontia > Phascolarctidae > Phascolarctos > Phascolarctos cinereus. The sequence continues at coordinate 548,773,342 of NW_027555847.1, read as the reverse complement.
TGTGTGTGTGTATATATATATATGTATGTATATATATACATGTACTAAGCACCTAGAATATATTAAATGTTGTGTCTATAAAAGGCCTTTCTAGAAGATCTATAGACACCTCAATACTTCCATTCCTTGCCTCACACAAGGAAAAACTTCCACAAAGCATTCCTTTCTGTGTCCACAATTAATAAAAACCATCTTGGGTTACCTGAAAAATACAGAGAACTGTGTCAATTCTTCATTGCTGTGGCTACTTCTTTCAATGATTCAGGTCAAAACTCATCCATGCCCTTATCTTGTGCTATTCTTATACATGTCCTATTATAAGAAATCCTCTATATAAGAGTCACGTAGAATTCCAGAAATGACAGAGAGTCAGTTCAAAGAACCACAGAAGGAATGTGGAATGCTGAAAATAGAGATAATAGCAAATGGGACATTGTGGCTAGAATGGAGGGCTGATGAAGGGGAGTAATGTGAAATCAATCTGAAAAGGTAGCTTGGAGTTATATTATGAGGGGTCTTAAAAGTCAAAGAGAAGAGTCTGTATTTTATTCTAAAGGTGAAAGGGAGTTCTTTGGTAACAAAGTGATGTGGTCAAAATTGTTTTTAGTGAGATGATGTTAGCAGCTATTTGGAGAAGAATTGGGCATTGAAAGTAGGAAAATCAATTTGGAGGCTTTTGTCCAGGAAAGAGCTGATCTAGAGCAGTGATTATATGAGTTGAGAGAAGATGGGTATACAGGATTTTGACAAAACGTCAACAAAACTTGGAAATGAACTGACTTATAAGGGATGAGAGTGAATGAAGAGTTGAGGGTGGAACTGTGACGGAAGACTCATCTAGCATAGAGTTGGAAGTCAGGGATGTCAAATGAAACTAACTGTCCATTTGGAAATATTTACTTTATGTAGATCAGGTTCAGTGTCTCTTAACTAGCAAAACTCTCAGGTGGCTGACTAGAAGGATAGCGGTACCTTACATAGAAAGGCAAATTATGAGCCCACAGGGTTGAGGGAGAGGAGGAGAAAATGAGCTCCATTTTGAACATGCTGAATTTGAGGTTCCCGTGGAACATTCAGGAGATGTCCAGGAGCTTATGGTGCAGAAACATCATAGAGTTTAGGAGAGAGAGGAAGACAAGATGTGGAGATTTGGGAGTCATGCGAATCCCATGGAACCTGATGAAATCACTGAGGGAGAGAATAGGGAGCTATTAAGAGTTTTTGAAAAAGGGAGTGAGAGGCATCTAGGTGGTAAAGTGGATTGAGTGCTAGGCCTGGAGTCAGGAAGATTTGAGTTCAAATCTGACCTCAAACACTTACTAGCTCTGGGACCTTGGGCAAGTCACTTAACCTCTGCTCGCCTCACTTTCCTCAACTGTAAAATGGGGGTAATAACAGCACCTACCTTACTTACAGGGTGGTTGGGAAGATCAAATGAAATATTTGTAAAATACTTAACATTGTGCCTGGCACATGGTAGGCATTATATAAATACTTATTCCCCTCAATTCCAATATAACAAAAACCACCATTAGGGAAGATTAATATGACAGTAACTAATATATATGCAAGATAGAGTATAATGAGGAGGGAAGGGAAGTGGAGGCAGGGAAGCCAGCTGGGAAGCTATTTCGGTAGTTCAGTTGTAAGGTGATGAGAGTACGGACCATGGTGGGAACAGTGAGAATGAAAAGGAAAAAAAAAATAGATATGAGAGACATTTAAAAGTTAAAAAATAATAAGACTTAGTGTCTGACTGCATATGGGAAATAAAGAAGAAAGATGTGGTACTGTCTACACATATACAACTAATTATAGAAGGGAATAGAGTTGTGATGGTTTTTGCTAATGGTCTCATACCGTGGGGGCAGGTCCTGCTCTCTATTTCACTTTTGTTCTTAAAATGTTTATTTTTAGTGTTTCAGCATGAAATTTTCTATATAGGTAATCGTTTAGGTGCCCACTCATGATGGATAGAATACTGGACTTAGAGATAAATCGTGTTCTCTGCAAGACCATAGACAAGTCACTTAATCTCACTAGGCCTCAATTTACTCATTTGTAAAATGTGTGGGGATTGATGCAGTGACCTCCAAGGTCCCTTCCAGCTCCTATTATCCCATAATAAGCATCGGCTACTTACTGTGGTCACTGTGCTGGGGAGATACAAAAAGTTAAGTAAAACAAAAATACGAAAGATACAAAAATTGAGATAAAATTTGGATTCTTTGCCCTCAAGATTCTTCTAATCTACCTAGTCTCTCTAGCTCTAGGTAGGCAATATAGAGAGTCATTTGTCACCCCATATAGTCCAGTGTGGTAACGCTTGCTTTTGTTAGAGTGGCCTCAGTATCACTTGACTGGGAAAACTAGAGTGTAAGCATATACTGGGAAAGAATCATATCTTTTCTTTGCTCTGTATTCCTTCACAGCATCCAGTTCAGCAGATGTGTCCAACATGTGGCCTATTGGTCCCATGCAGCCCACAAAACTCTCAAGTGCAGCCCAAACCAGATCACAATGTAATTCCAATCTAATGTTAATGTGTTGATGTAGTAATTTAAAAAGAAATCTATATGTTTGTGGTTTTCAAAGTCAATATGTAGCCCACAGGGATCTTTAGGTAGAGATTAGTGGCCCCCTGATTTCTATTGGAATTTGATAACATTGTAAGTACAGGGTCAACATGTCATTAGACATAGGTGAATATATACTGAAAATTCAACTTAAAAAGACATTTATTTATCAATCTAAAGAAAATAAAAGATAGTTAAACTTTTTAATTAAAAAGTAAACTTTACCTTTGAAATAAAAACTTTTAAATGAGATATAAAATTTTGATTTTTTTAAGATATTAGGGTAAAGCCAGGGCATACCTGGTATACCTACCTATGAACACCATGCCCACAGAAGGCACTGAATACATGTTACCTGACAAAGTATCAGTTCAAAGGGTAGCAAAAAGGGAAGAATTGAGGGTTGCTTCTATCACAGGAGAGTTTCATGCAAGGAATCACTAAGAAAGGCTCTGTTTGCAGTTATGATAAGCAAAAAAAAAGGGGGGTTGGAGTTAGTTCCCTAGGAGGCCTAGATCTGTGAGGTTTTTAAAAGCAAAATCCAATAACTCCATTTCACAAGGTAATAACATTTTTAAAGGAGGATAAAAGTTTCTCTCTCTCTCTCTCTCTCTCTCTCTCTCTCTCTCTCTCTTTCTGCTACTTTTACCTTTTAGCTGTGTCTGAGAAAACAACATGGGAAGGAACTTAATACTGAGAAGTCATTTTGTAGCAAACCTGGGCTACCAGTGGCTGTCCACAATCAGCAGGGTTATTTGTTAAGAAAGTGACTCTGAGAATTTAACCAAGTGGGGACCAAATGCTTCCAACAACACTTTGCGTCCCAGAGCATTCTGCTAGCCTCTCGGACTCAGGTTGGATCTACAACTACATCATCTTGTATTCCACACTGCTCATTTTGAACCAACTCATTTCACAGTGTGGTTAACATAGCCTTTCAAGTTAAGGATGATTGCTCAAAGCACTTAGGGCACTGTTGTCTTAGCCAAGCATCTAGAGTGAGGCTGTTGACATAAATTGCATCATATACTGCTAGAGATTTAATGTTGTTGCTGGCAAGAGAATATTCTCGCAAAGGTTACCAATGCATAACAAAAGAAAACACCCACAAAAATCAAACCTTCAATCAACATTCCTTCTGAATACAAGATTCCAATTATAGCAGTTGGGGGTGGGGTTGGAGGGGGGAGATTAGCCAGGAAGACAATGAACAAAGACTGCAACTCATAACTACCAATATCAAGGGCTCTTGGTGTAATCAGCAGATGAGACAATTCTGTTTCTTTCCCCTCCCCTTTTTTTTTTCAAATCTAGTTCAAGGACAAGCATAGTGGAAATTTCTTACTATTAATATCAAAGAATGCCATTGATTAATCTTAACATTTGTGCCTTTTAAGCCTCAGCCTAGAAATGCAGATATCAATTGGTAAGTTAAAAAAAAATAATAGCATTAACTCATTTGTTCTAATTATGTTATACTTGGTAAGTAGTGCTAAGGGGAGAAAAGAAGCACATGGGAAAGTAAGTTCCCATTAGCTACAGAGAGTCTATACAGGGTATTGCATACAAAGGCCTCCATTTTCATTTCCTGCAAGTATGCCGGGCTTGAGATGGTAAACTTTAAATCAGCCAATTCAATTCTATACCAAGCAACTGAACTTGGCTTTGTTTGATTCCATGACCTCTTCTAAAGCTATTCAAGAATTAAATGCCTATACAGGAAGCCTTATACAGATGTATATCATCCTATTAAATACTCCACCCATGCTATTATAATTAAGAAACAGGCCTAATATGTCGATTTATTTGGACTATAAGAGGAAAGCTTAGAACTGACACTTTCAACTTGTGGTGCTGGAGAAGACTTTTGAGAGTCCTTTGTACAGCAGAGAGATCAAATAAGTCAATACTTAAATTAATTCAGGCTCTTCACTGGAAGGTCAAATACTGAAGCTGAAGCTTAATTACTTTATAAATGTTAGCAATTATTATTAATTTTAAAAATCAATTGGAACGGTTCCCCAAATTAAGCAATAATATCAGTTCTTGAAATGAATGCACATAATACATAATGAGAAGACAGGAGTCATTGGAAAAGACTCTGATGTTAGGAAAGAATGAAGGCAAAAAGAGAAGGGGATAGAAGAGGATGAGATGGATAGATAGTGCCATGAAAACAACAAACATAAACCTGGACAGATTTTGAGAGATAGTGGAGGAGAGAGAAGGTCCTGGAATGTTATGGTCCATGACATCACAAAGAATCAGACACAACTGAATGACTCAAAAACAACAAGGTTTTCTAAGCTCATTTGCTTCTGTATTTAGAATATGGGGCAGGTAGGCGGTGCAGTGGATAGCACACCAGCCTAGAAGTCAGGAGGACCTGAGTTCAAATCCAGCCTCAGACCAAACACTTGACACTTACTTAGGTGTGTGACCCTGGGCTAGTCACTTAACCCCAATTGCCTTAAAAAAATATACAAATGTTAGATATAGATATAGATATGTTACTTCATTTCAAAAAGAGTTTTGTAATGAAGATGCTTTACCATTACACACCAAGGATCATAGGGCCTTTTTTTCATCTGACTTTGGGCTGAAACCTCGTGTATGTGGCATCTCCCCCTATTAGAATGTGTGCTACTTGAGAGCAGCAATGTCTCAATTTTCTTTTTGTATTCCCAACATTTAGCACAGTGCTATGCACATAGTAAGCATTTAATAAATGCTTTTTCATTCACTTGTTCACTTCAGTTGAACTTCCCCTCTGAAGCTCTAGTTTGAAATCTGCACCATGCAATCATGATTAAAGACTTTTTTTCTCTCTCACCTCATAGTCTCACTCAGCTGATGTTCATGTCACCAGCACCCAGCAAGGCACATTATAAAGAAATAAGTGCCAATAGGGAGAGATTGATTTCTTTAACCCTCAATAAACCAGCAGAGCTATGAGTCTGGCAATTTATCATTTGTGAGCCTTGTACTGCATTCTAGAATATGCTAAAATCATTTCACAAAAGGGGAAAGTAGATGATGCAGTCAGCACTTTCAGATTTCCATGGTCAGTATGATCTTACCACTCTATTCCAGGCAGTATATGATGGTGGCCATCCTCAAGGTGGTATGTGAATGTCAGAGAAACTTTGGAGAAGAAAATCAAGTAGAAGACAAAAAATATTTCTATCACCAAATCATTACTTTATTCTCTCCTTTTTCTCTCTTTTCTGTTTCTCATAAAGAGAGGCTCTCAGAAACTCATATGGGGGAGGGGGGGTCTAGGTGGCACAGTGGATAAAGCACTGGCCTTGGATTCAGGAGGACCTGAGTTCATATACGGCCTCAGACACAAAACACTTAATACCTGTGTGACCCTGGGCAAGTCACTCACCCTCCATTCCCCAACCCCCCCAAAAAAAACAAAGAAACCTCACATAGATGGACTTCAAATGATATCAGTGTCTGGGGCAATGAGATGAGCTCTCCAAAGTTTACAGCCTTATTTGACTTCACCTGCACTTCTTTTTTTTTAAATTTTTAAATTAATTTATTTTTAGTTCTCAACACTCACTTCCACAAGATTTTGAGTTCCAAATTTTCTTCCCATCTCACCCCTCCCCTCACCCCAAGACAGAATGCATTTTGAATACCCCTGCCCCTGATCTGTCTTCCCTTCTATCACCCCCTTTCTCTTATCTCCTTCTTCTTCTATTATCCTGTAGGGCAGGACAGATTTCTATACCCCATTGCCTGTGTATCTTATTTCACAGTTGCATGTGAAAACAAATTTTAACATTTGTTTTTAAAACTTTGGTTTCCAAATTTTCTCCCTTCCTCCCTCCCCACTCACCCTCACTGAGAAGACAAGCAACTTGATACAGGTTATACATGTGTAGTCATGCAAAACATTTTCATAGTAGTCATGTTTTTTACCTGCACTTTCAATGTAATCAGAAAACACTAGAAATTTCATGAGAGCAACCCATTTCCTGAAAAATTCTATCATCTTTCTGTTTCCAGTTACAGTCAGAACCTGAAAAAATGAGAGTGAGCAAAGGAGATAATACTTGTAAAGTGCTTAGCACAGTGCCTATCATATAGTGCTTTAAATGTTAGCAATTATCATTATTAGTTTTAAAAATCAATAAGAGCTGTTCCCCAAATTAAGCAATAATATCAATTCTTGAAATGAATAAAGGTTTGAGGTTTATTCAGATTTAAAAAAAAAACACCTCTGCTTTCTAATTCCTCAAGTCAAATAAGGATTTGGTTTTCACTAAGCTTTAGTTTTAACTAAGTCAAGTTTAATTTGTTTTAACAGATGAAAGAAAATCTAGATGGGACCAAAAAAGAGTATTAAAAGAATCAATGTCAAAGAGGCAGCTAGGTTGTGCAGTGGATAGAACACCGGCCCTGTAGTCAGGAGGACCTGAGTTCAAATCAGACCTCAGACATGTAATACTCACTATCTATATGACTCTTAGCAAGTCACTTGACTCCAACTGCCTCACAAAAAAAAAAAAAACCAATGTCAACCTGAAAGAAAGTATGTAGTGAGGTATTTATTAGTACAGCTAGGTGGTGCAGTGGGTAGAATGCTAGACCTGAGGTCAGGAAAATCTGAGTTCAGATCTTGACATTTATTAACTGTGTGACACTGTGCCAGGTATTTAACCTTTTGTGGCCTCAGTTTCCATATCTATAAAATGGTAATAATAGTACCTCCCAGGACTGTTGTATCAAATGAGATAATATATGTAAAGGGCTTTGCAACAATTAAAACACTAAAAAATAATGTTAGCTGTTATGAAATGCCATTGGGCTCTCCTGAGTCCTATTCTATTCAATGTTTGTATCAATGACCCAGATAAGGGAATTGATGAATCTATTATCAATTTTTAAAATAACATGAAATATGGAAGATTAGCTAAAATGTTGAATGACAAAATCAGAATCCAAGAAAATCATGACAGGTTAAAACAAAGGGCCAAATCGAATGCAAGAGAAATAAATGTATATTCCAACATTTGAATTTTAAAAACTAACTATATAAGAACAGCATATCAGGAAACCTGACTAAACAACAGCCTCAGTTATGCTTCTAACTTTCCAGACTTTTCCTCTATGCCTTAGCTGCCATCTCTCCTGTAAATTCCCTCAATGCCTACCATCTCTTCACCCTGGAAATTCCATTGATTTCTACAACCCATTCTCATCCTGGAACATCTCCCTTCATACTGGCCTCCTTCTTCCAGTGGTGAGCTCTTCCTATGTCCTCCGTTTTGTGGAGGGGCCCAGCAAGCCAACCTTCATTCTCCTCCTAACTGTGCTTCTGACTGTCTGGACTTCTATACCATGCCCCACCTTTTTCACTTCCTCTTCATCCATTGTCTTTCCTCATGAGAATGTAAGTTCCTTGAGGGAAGGGCCTGTCTTTCTGTTTCTTTGTCTATCCTCAGCACTTGGCAGAGTGTCTGGCACCCAGTAAGCATTTAAGAAATGTCTGTTGCCTTTGGAAAGCTTGTTGCTTGTTGCTTTTGGAGTCCACTGGCTATATTAAAAGGAAATAAATGAATAAAATGAAAGAGGCAAGGGTTCTCTGCCATGGTCAGAAAAACACTAAAATATTATGTTTGGTCTTGGACACTACATTTTAGGAAGGGCATGAGTCAGCTAGTCAATAACTTTATTAAGCAGCTGTCACGCAGAAGATTAATTAAGGCCAGGAGCAGTGAATGGAAATGGCTGAAAGGCAGATTTTGGCTTCATGTAAGGAAAACCTCCTACAAATTTGTTGTAGTTGTTCGTCATTTTTTTCAGTCATATCCAACTTGTCATGACTACATTTGGGGTTTTCTTGGCAGAGATAATGGAGTGATTTGCCATTTTCTTCACTTCATTTTACAGATGATGAAACTGAGGCAAACAGAGTTAAGTGACTTACCCAGGGTCACACAGCTAGGAAGTATCTGAGGTCAGATTTGAACTCAGGAAGATGAGTCTTCCCGAGTCCAGGCCCAGCACGCTATCTACTGTGCCACCTAGCTGTCCAGTTAGCTGCTATATATAAGTGCAGCAGACTGACTTTGACAAGAAATAGGTTCTTCTTCTTTCCCTGTAGGTCCTCAAGCATATACTATAGGACTGTTTATCAGGAATCTGCAGAGGGGATGATTGTGGAGAAATAGGTTGGACTAGATGGTCTCTGAGGACTCTCCCAATGTTGAGATTCTAGGATTCGCCATGATAATTTCTATGAAGGTATAAGAGTTCAGAGCCTTATTTATGGATTATGGGGGGCTGCACCTGTGACATCCTGGGTACAGTGAACTCCAGATCAGGAAACCCCCTCCACCAATGTAAATCTGCTGCTGCTTTGCATATTATGGTATTAGAGAGTTACCTGGGGTCCTGAAGGTTTAAGTGGTTTGTTCAGGGTCACAGAGACACTATGGGATGTAGGATTAGAGTACAATGAACATAGAGACTGAAAGGACTGGAGAGGCCAGCTAGTCAAACACCCTCATTTTAAAATTGAGGAAACTGAGTCCCTAGGAGACCAAGTGACTGTCTCACAAACAGGCAGTAAGTGGCAGAGACAGATTTTGAACTTGGGTCCTCTGACCCAGAGACATTGTTCTTTCCATTATATTGGACTACCTCAAAAGCAGGACTTGAACCCAGGTCTACCTGACTCCACAACCAGTTCTCTATCTCTACACCATACTATCTCTCTTCAGAGCCTTAATGTGAATATGAAACAGGATTTCTCTAAAATAAACAATGCAGAGCATACTTTTTAAAGATAACCTTCCCTATGAATAGGATCAAAATTCTCACATAGTAGGGTATTTGATAATAAGGGCTCATATTTTTTTAAATATAAATTTATTTATTTTTAGTTTTCAACATTCACTTCCACAAGTTATTGAGTTCCAAATTTTCACCCCATCTCACCCCTACCCCTACCCCAAGATGGCAATGCATTCTGAATATCCCTTCCTCTGGTCTGCCCTCTCTTCTCTCTCTCTCCCCTTCCCCTTCTATTTTCCTGTAGGGCAGGATAGACTTCTATACCCCATCTCCTGTATTTCTTATTTCCCAGTAGCATGTGGAAACATTTTTTTAAAACATATGTTTTTAAAACTTTAGGTTTCAAATTTTCTCTCTTTGTCCCTCCCCATCCACCCTCATTGAAGAGGCAAACAACTCAATATAGGTTATGCATGTGCAGTTATACAAAACACTTCCATAGTAGACATGTTGTGAAAAACTAACCCTATTTCTCTTAATTCTATCCCGCCCTCCATTTATTCTATTCTTTCTTTTCACCTTGTCCCTGCTCAGAAGTATTTCCTTCTGATTACCCCCTTTCCCAATCTGCCCTCCTCTCTATCATCCCCCTGCTCTCTTGTCCCCTTCTCCCCTTGCTTTCCTGTAGGGTAACACAGATTTCCATACCCAATTCAATGTGTATGTTATTCCCTCCTTAAGCCAAATCCGATGAGAATAAGATTCATTCATTCCCTCTCACCTTCCCCTACTTCCTCCACTGTAAGAGACTTTTTCTTTTCTGGTTTTTTTTTGTGAGATAATTTGCCCCATTCTACCTCTCCCTTTCTTCTTCTCTGAGTATCATCCTCTCTCATCCCTTAATTTTATTCTCCAGATATGACCCCTTAATCTTCAACTCACCCTGTGCCCTCTATCTATCTATCTATCTATATCTACCTATCTATATATATATATATCTATCTATATATATATATACACACATATAATTTTTTTCCTTCAACTACCCTAATACTGACAAAGGTCTTATGAGTTATATACATTTCCATGAAGGAATGTAAACAGTTCAATCTTAATAAGTCTCATGATTTCTCTTTCCTGTTTACCTCTTCATGTTCCACTTGAGTCTTGTATTTGAAAGTCAAATTTTCTATTCAGCTCTGGTCTTTTCATCAGGAATGCTTGAAAGTCCTCTATTTCACTGAATAACCATTTTTTCCTCTGAAGGATTATACTCAGTATTGCTGGGTAGGTGATTCTTGGTTGTAATCCTATCTCCTTTGCCCTCCGGAATATTATATTCCATGCCCTGAGGTCCTTTAATGTAGAAGCTGCTAAATCTTGTGTTATCCTGATTGTGTTTGCATAATACTTGAATTGTTTCCTTCTGGCAGCTTGTAATATTTTCTCCTTGACCTGGGAACTCTGGAATTTGGCTAAATATTCCTAGTTTTCCTTTGGGGATCTCTTTCAGGAGGAGATCTGTGGATTCTTTCAATTTCTATTTTGCCCTCTGGTTCTAATATATCAGGGCAATTTTCCTTGATAATTTCTTGAAAGATGATGTCTAGGCTCTTTTTTTGATCATGGCTTTCAGATAGTCCAATAATTTTTAAATTCTCTCTCCTGGATCTTTTTCCAGGTCAGTTGTTTTTCCAATGAGATATTTCACATGTTTTCTTTTTTCATTCTTTTGGATTTTTTACAGTGTCTTGATTTCTCATAAAGTCACTAGCTTCCAATTGCTCTATTCTAATTTTTAAGGAAGTATTTTCTTCAGAAGCTTTTGGACTTCCTTTTCCATTTGGCCAATTTGTTTTTAGGGCATTTTTCTCCTCTGGCTTTTTGGACCTCTTTTGCCATTTGGGTTAGGCTATTTTTTAAGGTGTTATTTTCTTCAGTATTTTTTTGGTTCTCCTTTAGCAAGCTGTTGACTTGTTTTTCATGATTTTCTTGCATCACTCTCATTTCTCTTTCCAGTTTTTCCTCTACTTCCCTTACTTGCTTCTCAAAATCCCTTTTGAGCTCTTCCAAGGCCTGAGACTGATTCATATTTTTCTTGGAGTTTTTGGATGTAGGAGCTTTGACTTTGTTGTCTTCTTCTGGTTGTATATTTTGCTCTTCTTTTTCACCAAAGTAAGATAGTATAGTCTGACTCTTTTTGCACTGCTTGCTCGTGATCCCAGGCAATTACTTGAGTTTTAAACTCTTTGTTAAGGTAATAGTCTGCTTCCAATGTGGAGAGTGCACTGTCCCAAGCTTCAGGGGTTTGTACAGCTGTTTTCAGAGATACTTGGAGGAACCTGTAAATTTTCAGTTCTTCCAAGGTGGTATGATAAGGGGTGAGGTGTTTAGTCCTTTCCTGGCCTGTGACTACAAGTACTCCTTTCTGTCCTGTACCTGTGAGGAGGGGTTTCTCTTCACAGCCACAGCAAGGTCCTCCATGCCAGCACTCCTCCTCACCCAAGTACCGCCCCCCATAACTGTAGCCCAGATCCAAACACAGGCAAAGCAAGAGATTCCTGCCTCAGCACTGGCAAAGAGATCCCTGCAATCCCTCTCTGATCAGCCACTGGATTCCCCCTTAGTCTGTGGGCCGGAAGTTCAGGAAGCAGCTGCCCCCCCCCAGGGCCATGCTCTTGGGAAATGGAACTGAAACCCCACCTTCCCCTCTGAGCACCGCAGAAACAGACTTTTCCCACTGACCTTCTAAGTTGTCTTTGGCATTTGTGGGTTGAGAGGTCTAGAAACTGCCACAGTTGCTCGAGATTCAGTCCTCTAAGGCCGGCTCCATGTTCTCTGTGGCCTGTGCGCCCACGCCGTGCTGTGCTGCTTCCCAGCCCAGCACGATACACCTTTCTGATCAATCATCCAAGTTGTTTTGGGCTGGAAATTTGTTTCACTCTGCTTTTTGTGGGTTCTGCTGCTTCAGAATTTGTTTAGAGCCATTTTTTATGAGTATTTGGAGGGGTTTGGGGGAGAGCTCAAGCAAGTCACTGCTTTCACTCTGCCATCTTGGCTCCCATAAGGTCCCATATTTTAAAAATAGTAATAATTAATAATGACCCTAAATTGAGTAGAAAGTCTAGGATTACTAACATTTGGAATCTAAATCAACAAACACACATTAAGTACTTATATGCATGTAGCTGTGCTTTGGAATGTATTTTCCAAATTTTATTACCCAATTTCCTTTAGGGGCAGCTACCTGACACAGTGGGTAAAATGTCAGGCCTGGAGTCAGGAAGACCTGAAATCAAATCCAGCCTCAGACACTTACCAACTAGGAGACCCTGGGAAAGTCATTTAACTTCTGTTTGCCTCTGTTTCCTCAACTGCAAAAGGAGGATCAAAAAGCACCTACCTCCCAGGTTTGTTGTAATGGTAAAGTGACATATTTGTAAATGCTTAGCACAGTGTGTGACACATAGTACGTGCTATATAAATGATAGCTATTAGCTATTATTTTCAGAGAAAGAAATGGAAATTATTGTTAGTTTACTCCAAAAAAAAGCCAAGTGGGTAATGGAAACACTTATCTAGATAATTCAGGCTAAATTCTTCCTTATGATGTTAATGAAGAGCCAGGGAACTGATATTATTAGGAAAAAAGAGAGAGACTAGGGGTCTGAATTAAGCAGACTGGCCATCTAGGTTGATTAGTTTCCCTGGATAATTGTTCATTTCTCTGTCAAGGTCTCAGATGTCAATCATCCTGAGGGATTCATCCCTCCAAATCAGCTATCCTAGGATCACAGATCTGGAACTTGAAGGGGCCTAAATGATTGTCTAATACAATCCTGTTATTTCAGAGATGAGAAAACTGAGGCCCAGAGAGGTCAGGAGATTTGCCCAAGGTAACACAGGTTGTAAGTGGCACAGCCAGAATTTGAACACAGGTCTACTGACAGACAAACCTAAATAATTTTAATCTAGTACCCTTTCCAAGTGTATTATGATTGAGTTGCATAACATTTCTGTCAAGGTTTGAGTTCAGGCCCTATGATACCGAGCTCAACACCCTTTCCACAGGGCCAGACTGCTTCCTATAGCTTGGCATTACATTACAGAAAACATGCCTATTATCAGTCCACAGGATGGCTTTCTATCTGGGTGGCTTGGTATTCAGTAGATGCTGCCTCTATCTCTCTCAGCCTATGTGTTGGCTAAGAGGTCTGTGATGTGTCTTTAAGAAAAACTACTTCTACCCCTTAGGGAAGAGGGTACAGTGTCAGAAGACAGGAGGCTAAACTAATTAAGACCAAGAGTAAGCAGAGCCTCAGGGCTTTAATACCTACCCAAAAGCCTAAGGTCAGAGAGTTCAGAATTTTCACTCTGTCTCACTGCATTGAGACTAAGTGTTACTAGTGCAAGACAGAGAACTCAATTAGCTTATTACAACCCTCTGAGGCAGTGTCACATGTTCCATTTAATGCATATCCCAGAAGAAGGAAATTGTTTACAATTCTAGAAGGATATTGTAAGTAAGATTCCTGTTTCCCAGTTTCCTTCCACTAGAAAGGACCAATTATTATTCTTTAAGAATTTAAAACTTCCTTCTGTGTTTATCAAACTGAAATTATTTGACTTTATTTAATTAAAGTTAATAGGGGAGCAGACTCAAGAGAGAATGGAAGAAAATGAGAGCAACAAGACATGATTTTAAGAGTAAACGATTAGATCAGTTGAAAGCAAACTCTTCAGAGGTAGAGAGGGTGTGGACTCCAGGCATCACTGCCTCTTGGGGGTGGAAAACGTGTGTCAGAGATGCTACATGTCACTTATTAACTGGGCAAAGCCAAGAAGCAGGACAGGGGGCTGTCAATCATCTCCCTTACAGCAAAGGGAATAAACACAGTTAGGCCTAGCCTTGTCTGGTGTTCCTGGCAGCATGTCAGAAAATGTTGCTTTTCACTTTATCTGTCACTGACACTGGCTTTGCTGGGGTGATTTTCATCCCTAACTGAAAGGAAGAAAAAGCCCAATCCAAAAGCAATGTTGTGAGGGGAGGATGGGAAAAGAGAAAATAGACAATTTTAGAAAATAAAGAAAATAAATAATAGTCCTCCGGTCAAATAACTCGGTTTGCTCTGAGCACCCATATTGTTATTGAGAACCTAATTCCATAGGCATTGGGCTAGATAATAACTTAGACTCTGAGACCAGATTCTATAAGGCCAGCACCATGTCTGATGCTTGACTAGGTCAATCTAGTCTGACAAGCATTTATTGAGTCCTTACCATGTTCAAGGTGGTGGGGATATGAAGATAAAATGAAAAATAGTCCTTGTCCTCAAAGAACTTAGAGTCTACCTTGTCAGAGCATCTCCAACAAAGGGCCTTCTAGCATCCCTTCAGCAGTTGGACTGGTGTAGAATCCACTATTTCATGTAGCAGCTTATTCTGTCGTTGGAAACTCCAAAATGTTAGAAGGTTCATTCATATCTCCAGACAAAATCTGGTTTTTAGTATTATCCTATCATTTCCTCACATTAGTTATCATTCTTTTCTTTTAATTTGAGGTCCATGAGCTTTTTTTAATATTCTCATAATCATATATTAATTTAATTAGTTTCCTGCTATTGTACAGTCATTTCAGCCATGTCCAATTCTTCATGACCCGATTTGGCATTTTCTTAGCAGAGATACTGGAGTGGTTTCAATCATGTCTGATGCTTCATGAACCCACTTGGGGTTTTCTTGTCAAAGATACTGGAGTGGTTTGCCATTTCCTTCTCTGGCTCATTTTGCAGATGAGGAAACTGAAGGAAAAAGGAGTAAGTGACCTGCCAAGAGTTACATGGCTAGTAAGTGTCTAAAAACAGATTTGACCTTAGGAAGATGAGTATTCCTGAGTCCAGGCCCAGCATTCTATCTACTGTGACACCTAGCTACTCCACTCCTTTTTAGCTCTGTGTATTTTATTTTATAGATTTCAAATTTTTTTTTCTAAGAAGAGGTCCACAGGCTTCACCAAACTTCCAGAGAATCCATGACACCAAAAAAAGGTTAAGAACCCTTATTCTTAAGCTTCAGAGAAAATTCAGAGTAGCAGGCCATTCATCTTAGAGCCTCGAGATACTCTTTCTAAAAAATATGAAAGGTATAACA
Source organism: Phascolarctos cinereus (assembly GCF_003287225.1). NCBI lineage: Eukaryota > Metazoa > Chordata > Mammalia > Diprotodontia > Phascolarctidae > Phascolarctos > Phascolarctos cinereus. The sequence goes on along the minus strand of NW_027555847.1, from coordinate 548,757,863 downwards.
GGAATTATGAAGGGAAGAGGAAACCTCATTTTTAAAAAAATAAGCACAATAGAGTCAGAATTAGAGAAGGCTTTAAATTCCACCTGGTCCTGTCCTTTCATTTAACAGATGCAGAAAATGAGACCAATTTCATTTTATATTCAAAGATCTTGCCCTAACACTTATTCATTTCTATTTCTACAGCATGCTTTAATAATAATTTCAAAACAAAGAAAATTTTGAGTAGTTTCAAGATAATTACTTTGATATTCGGGGGGGGTTGTGAGGAAGGTAGATCTATATAGACATGAAGTTATAATAACGATAATATATTCCTATTTTTGCTTTTATGCATCATATTTATATATATTTGCTTTTATACTGTTTTATGCTTATTAGCCTTTTTAAAATACATCACCTCATTTAATTGGCCAAATGACATTGTGAAATAGGTACTGAAAGTTTTATTCTTCCCATTTTACAAACCAGAAAACTGAAGCTCAGAGAAATAAATGGATTTGCTTAAATTTCAGCTACTTAACAGTGGCAATGAAGTTTGAACTTGCTTCAAATGCCAAACCTAATACTCTTTTCATTCTGCACACTGCATGTATGTTCCACATTAAGTTCAAAATGTTTACCTAAAATGAACATAAAAGATTCTTCCATGAATTTTAATGAAAGAAAATGAGATGCCAGATAGATCCAAATTTTCAAAACTATGATTGCAGGACTATTCTTAACCAAACAAGGGATAGAGAAGAGATTACAAAAGACAGACTAGTTTACTTATTTTTTAAATATGTGAATAAAATCAATGAAAATATTAGAAGAGAAATCATAGCATAAGAAAACATGTTGGCCTGAAAATCATTAATAAAAGTGGGGTATTTGAAAAATACAAGAAAATTATATAAATATATAATACCAAGACCATTTCCAAGTATATCAGGGGTCAAAAGATATGAAGTTAACAAATGAAACTTTGTGAAATATGACTAAACACATGAAAATAATAAGAATAAGAATAATGAAAATTAAAACAACTCTAAATGAAAATATTCCCTACATTTTTCAAACTTTGATGTTTGGCCTCGTTGCATACAAATTGTAATGCTGGAGAGACTGCGGAAAGAGCACAATGATATACTGCTGGCAAAGCTATGAAATGATCCAACTGTTTTGGATTTCTCTTTGGAATTATACAAAAATGACTAATTTTTCATAATCTAGGATCCAGAAATCCTACTTTGGGGCATATGTCGCAAAGAAGTCAAAGACAGAAACAAAGACAGAAACAAAATATTCATAACATCATTCTTGTTAGCAGCAAATCAAGGTGGGGAAAGTAATTGCCATTGATTGGGAATTTAAAAAGACATAACTATGGTACGTTAATGTAATGGAGTATTACTGTGCAGTAAGAAAAGAAAAATATGAGGAATTTGGAGAAACTTGAGATTCGCAGTTCAGTCAGTAAGTTAGTGAACCAACTAGCATTTATTAAATCTTTACTCTGCACCAAGCGATGTTCTAAGTACTGAGGATGCAAAGAACAGTTCCTGTCTTCAAGAAGAATACATTCTAATAAAGGAGAGAGCATGTGAACTAGGTACATACAATATATTTACAGAGCAAAAGAAATATAATCTAACAGGGAGACATTAGCAACAAGAGGGCCAGGAAGAGTCCTCCTTCCTGAAGTAGGGTTTAATCTAAGTTTTATAGGAAGCCAGATAAATTAAGAGGCAGAGGTGAACAGAACAGAACACTCCATGCCTGGGGGGGACAACCACTACAAAGTCAAGTAGTACAAAGGTGGGGTGTTGTGTTAAGGAATAGTAAATTGGCCTGTGTAGTTGGGTCACAAAGTGTGCAGAGAGGAGTCCAATCTAAGACAGGACATGAAATCATCAGCATTTTTTTATATTACCAACAAAAGCCAACAGGAAGAGATAGAAAGAGAAATTTAATTTAAAGTAACTATAGAATTAAAACTTCCTTATCCTTTGGCCCCTGATTTTTGGGAAATGGTCTTGGTGTTATACATCTGTGTCACTTCTCGGTATATTTCAAATATTACACTTTTATTAGTGACTTTCAAGACAACATGTTTTCCCACACTATCATTCTCTTCTAATTCTTTCATTCTATAGTTATTTTATTCTTTACATAACTACATAAAATACTTCAGAGTCTTCCTGCCAAGACACATACAAAAATTATATGAATACAACTATAAAACTTCCCTTTATACAAATGAAGACATATTGAAATAACTGGAGAAATATTAATTTTCCACAAGTAGGCCAAGTCAATATAATAAAAATGACAATACTACCTAAATTAATTTATTTATTCAGTGTCATACCAATCAAACTACCAAACGATTGCTTTATAAAGCTAGAAAAAAATAATAATGTAATTCATCTGGTGGAACAGTGCATGTCATTCTTCAGGCTGCACTGCTGATGCTTTCCCAGGGGACATTCTCTATCATGTCACAGAAACCACTTCACTCTGAAAACTCACTCCACCCCAACACTGCTTCTCAAATAAGAAGTATTCTCTACCCCTGAGGCCTCACCTTTTGATTAGTTGGTTCCTCCCTACATCTCCAATTTAAAGAGGAAGTTCAGGTCAAAGATTTCTTCATCCTCCAAAATATACTGATGACTCATTTCCACAAGACTTTCTCTACCTCATTACCCACTGATAAATTGTCAAAGGATATGAACAGGTAATTTTTCAGGTGCCAGTCAAAGTTGCAGAAACCACATGAAAAAATGGTCCAAATCACTAATAGTTAGAGGAAGGCAAATTAAAACAAGTCTGAACTTCTACATCACACCAAGCAGAGTAGCAAATGTGATGCAAAAGGAAAATAACAAATGTTGGAGGGGCCATCAGAATAAAGGTACATTAATGCACATAGGTTCATAAAGCTATGGGAACTATGTCCCAAAATTTAAACTGTGTATACCCTTTGATCCAGCAATACAACTATGAGATCAATACCACAAGGAAAACAAAGAAAGAGGAAAAGAATCCATATGTACAAAAATATTTGTATCAGTTCTTTATGTTGTGGCAAAGAACTAGAAACTGAGGTGGTATCCATAATTTGGGGAATGGCAAAGTAAATTATTTTATAGGAATATAATTGAATATAGTGATCCTTCAAGAAATCATGAATGTTGACAGTTTCAGAGAAACTCTGAAGACTTGTATTAATTGATACAGAAAAAGGGAACAGAACCAGGGAAAAAATTTGTACAATAATAACATTGTAAAGACAAACAACTTTCAAAGACTTAAAAAACTAAACAATCCCATGAACAACCATGATTCCAAAAAAGTTATAATAAAACATGCTACCATACTCACTTCCTGGCAGAGAGGTGATGGAACCAGAGTATGGATTGAGATGTAAATTCACTAGATATGGCCAATGGAATAATTTGTTTTGATTGATTATGTTCATTTATTTAAAAGTTTTTTTTCTTTATGAATGGCAGAGGGAGGGAGGGAGGAAAAAATGGATATTTGTTGATTAAAAATTAATTTAATTTTGCAAAAGAAAAACAATTCCCCCATGTTATTTAATGCACATTCAGTCATTCAGTGAAATAGAGGGCTTTCAAGCATTCTTGATGAAAAGACCAGAGCTGAATAGAAAATTTGACTTTCAAAATCAAGACTCAAGAAAAGTATGAAAAGGTAAACAGGAAAGAGAAATTATAAGGGACTTATTAAAGTTAAACTGTTTATTGAAAGATGATATTTGCTACTCATGAGACCTTTGTCAATATTAGGGTGATTGCAGGGGGAAAATTATATGGATAGAGAAAGGGGGGGCATATGGTAAGTTGAAGATGAAGGGGTGTTATCTAAAAAATAAAATTAATGGGTGAGAGAGGATTATATTTGAAGAAGGAGAAAGGGAGACGTGAATTATCTCACATAAAACAGACAAGAAATGGCTTTTACAGTGGAGGCGAAATAGGAAAAGGTAAGAGAGAATGAGTGAATCTTATTCTCATTAGATTTGGCTTAAGGAGGAATAACATACACACTCAATTGGGTATGGAAATACATCTTACCCTACAAGAAATAGGGGGCAAGGGGTTAAGAGAGGCAGGGGATGATAGAAAGGAGGAAAGATTGGGGGAGGTGGTAATCAGAAGCAAACACTTCTGAGGAGGGACACAGTCAAAAGAGAGAATAGAATAATGGGGGGGGGATAGGATGAAAGGAAATATAGTTAGTTTTTCACATGACCACTATGGAAGTGTTTTGTGTGTATCAAGTTGCTTACCTTCTCAATGAGGGTAAGTGCGGAATGAGTAAGGGAAAAAATTTAGAACCCAAAGTTTTAAAAACAAATGTTAAAAATTGTTTCCACATGCAACTGGCAAATAAGATATACAGGCAATGGGGTATAGAAATCTAAGCTGCCCTAGAGAAAAATAGAAGGGGAAGGGGGATAAGAGAAGGGAGGTGATAGAAGGGAGGACAGATTAGGGGAAGGGGAAGGGGAGGGGCAAAATGGAGAGAAAATTTGGGACCCAAAATCTTGTGGAAGTGAATGTTGAAATCTAAAATAAATAAATTAATATTACATCTACTGTAAAAAAAATGACATCTTTTCCATGTAAATGCTTGATTTTTTCTACTCTATAGTCTGCCTGATTTTTGACCAGCTCCCCTTCCTTTCCACGATCTCACAGACATAACCAGTTGAGTGTGGTAGAAGGAGAGGAAGTAAAGGAAAAAAGATAAGTCTTTTTGTTGCCAAAGAACTAAGTATAATTCTAAAACTTTACCAAAGGGAGTACTGGAAGCAGAGATTCCTTGCCTCCATACTGTAGTGCCTAAGAAAAGTCAAAATTGACATAAAAGTAAGAGAGTTCTCCCCTGGAGCCAATGAAGAAGTGGATAGGATTGTAATGGGAAGAGAAAGGAGGGGATTACAATCATAAGGAACATCAAAGAAAGAGGTAGGACTGAACATGGTATGAGTTGGAAAAGAGTGAATTGGCTAATTTGGCTTGATCAGAAGACTTATTTTGTCAGACTTTGCATTGTTCCCCTAAGCTGGAGAAGCTATGATATAGGAGAGTAGAGGAAGTACCTTAGTCATGGTGCTGAATATTTGCAGACTTGCTAATTACACATTTTTACAAATAAAGGAACCATATAATTTCAGAGTTGGAATGGACCTTGTTGACCATCTCATCTAACCTACACCTAAAAAAAAAATAATAATTCATTTACAATATATTCAACAAGTAGTTATACCTTTGCTTAAAGACCTAAGGGAAAAGAAGAACTTAATATGTACCAAAGCAGGGAAATCAAGGAGAGAAGGAACTAGAGAAATAAAGGACTGAAGACAAATTTCGCCTATTTCATAATTTACCTGAGGCCAATACTGACTAACTTCTTCCAACTCAAGAATTATCTGATGTCACTAACTCCAAATCAGTAAGGATAGGCAACAAGGAATCGTACAACACACGTATCCAAAGTCAACATAAAATGGAGACAGACTAGGGAGAAGGGTAAGGGAGGAATCTAAATGCTTGGAGGTTTAAAAAAAGATTCTGAAAGTAGACTAATGTGATGTTTGTTTTAACTCCAAAATGCTATGATTCTATAAATAGTGTGTGATCCAGGTCTCACAAAAAATGTTATGTAAAGCATGCAGCCAACTTTACAAAATAAAAGACTTGAGGATCTCCAAAAACACTCCCTCACCCCCAGAAAGTCTCTTGCATGGGTTTGTCATAGTGATTGAAATTCCTGACATTAGGGAGTCCTTTGGGTTAACAAGATGCCTACCTCTAGAAGATTCCTGTCTCTAGAAGATGCACATTAAAGTAGAAATACTCTTGAAAGGGGTAATGACTTAACCTGTTATCAGCCATCAATGTATGAGAGTGGATTATATTAACACTACAGAATTCTAGTCTAGGAGGTTAGTATGAAATCAAGAGGAAAAATGCAGGGAGCACCAAGAAGCTGACCAAATATTTGTCCGACTCAACCTGTTTATCCAAAGATATGGCCTTTTAATGGTAGCTGTTACCATACCCCTCTCTGATATGCCAGTGGGATCAGGGCAGTGTCATTCTTCCTCATAACTTAGCTATGCCGATCACACCATGGGTTGTTACAATACTAGCTGTCCTATTGGGAAGCAGATAGTATTTATATAGCACTTTAAGTTTACAAAACACTTTACAAATATCTCATTTTATCCTCAAAACAACCATTACAGGTAAATGCCCAATTTTAAAGAAGAAAAAACTGAGGCATACAAAGGTTAAATGATTAAATGTTCAGTCACTTACCTAGTGTCAGAAGCAAGATTTGAACTCAGATTTTCCTGACTCCAAGTCTAGTTCTCTATCCACTGTACCAGCCAGCTTCCTATAGATTTAATGGGATATTTACAAAGTTGAAGAGTAAAAAGAGACAGATCTATCTATGGAAGTTCCATTGGTGGGGTGGATAAGGAGAGTTAGCAAGGGAAATAAAGGAGAAAAGACATAGGGAAATAAAGAGTTGAAAGCCAATTTCATAACTATATATGAAGCTAATACTAACCAACTTCTTCCAACTCAAGAATTATCTAATGTCACTAATTTCAAATACTCAGCAAAGATAGAAAACAAAGAATCATACAACACATCTCCAAAGTCAACATAAAATGAGGGCAGACTAGAAAGGAAGGTAATAGAGGAAGCTGAGTGGTTGGAGGTTTTAAAAAAGATTCTGAAAGAGGAAGGAGTACACTAATGTGATGCTTGTCTCAACTCCAAAATGATATGATGCTATAAATCATGTATGATCCAGGTCTGACACTTGGATTGCCCAAGTGAAGACCTTGGACAATCTGTGAAGACCACAACAGCACTGGGCACCTGAGGAGTATATCTAAACAAGGATATGCTAAAAAAAAATATCACAGGTGGCCCTCTTCATAGGCTTCTCCATGATCAGCCATGTTTCCAAGGATCAGAGCCCTACCTCATGGCACGTGCACTTATTTGCATATAAGAAGAGAGCATTATCACTATTCTTGTGCCCTTTTCTATCAGGGAAGGTCATCTTTCTCAATGAGTGTGTAGTTCATACACAGGAGCACATGGAGTGGTGAGGGATGAAGGGGCCTTCTACCCACTGAACCAAAACAGTGAAATGAGTCCTACCAATAAATTGGGTGACAGATGTCAGAACCAAGTCACCCTAACACCCTGACATAGGAGTTGGAAACAACATCTTATTCTTTAAGGGGCACTACTGGGAGTGCTCATTCAGTCAGTGGCCCAGAAAATGAAGCCACTCAAAAATGTTTGGCCTTGATCTCATAACTGACTATATTTCTCATCCATTTGCATGAATGAATGCAATGCTCCCACTCAGGCATTTGATGGACAGAACAAGCCAGTGTGGGATGATTTCCAGCAGCTGAGTCACTAACACATCACCAATGAATGTGAGTGGCATGTTTTTGACAGAGGGAGAAAAGACTGCCTTTCTCTCACCCACCCCTGGGGAAGAATGAAGTCTAAACTACGTGTGCATGGGGTGAGGGAAGGTGTCAGACTTAAAGGGAGCAGGTTCAAGAATAGAAAAAGAAAGAAGACAGGTTTTTTTCCTTCTTCGATGAAATAAAATGTTTCACATTGCTTCAGAGGAAAATTAATAAACATTCAATCATTTCCAGTGCAACATGCTGTTATACAATTAGCCTTCTAAAGTGAAAATTAAATTTATCTTGATGAGCCACAGTGTAAATCTTCTTGAGCTGGGCCAGGAGAAGAAAAAAACAAAAACAACATAAGGGGCCATTGGACTCCCATTATTGTTCTGAGTTGTGTCGATGTCAGCTCTGCAAAGAAATTATCACTATTCCTAAAATCATTTTTCTGTCTTGTCTTTAGCAGTTCTACTTCCAAATTCTTTCTTTTCATTGTGAAGTTTCCTCTACTGACTCATCACAGCTCTTCCGGTTGATTTTTCCCAGGCTAGACTCATAGGCTGGTGAAAATCACCCAGTGGAAACTGAAGACTCAAAATAAACTGAGGTGATTCATGCTATAGCATCTTGCTATTTCAAGACATATGGGCAGTGTTGCCAGCACTTGGAAGTAATGAACAAGCCTAATTTGTCATTCTAATTTATAGAGTCAGTAAGCACCATAGACACACCAACAGTGGGATTCTCATAGAGCTCAGTGACTCAAAGCTGAGTAAGAAAAAAAAAAACAATCTTTAAAGTGTTAGCACATTTCTTTAAAAGTTTCAAATGCTGGTTCACCATCTGATTGTATGAGATGGCTGATCTTACCACAGTCTTCAAAGAGGATACTCAGAGCAAATCACCGAGAGAAATATAATCAATCATTCATGAACCCTCAAATAGATCAAAATCATGGAAGCCAGTAGGCCCATGGTGAGCCATAGTCCTTGAGGAGTGCATCATTGAATATCAAATCAAATGTGGTAAAAAGAGCAGTGAATTTGGGGGTTTAATCTCTTCTCTGACACTTATTATTATATAACTTTGGGCAACTGAATTAAGCTCCCCAGGGGGCAATTGGACTAGATGGGCTCTGAAGTTCCTTCTCATTCTAAATCTATGATCTGGGCTTTCAGAATTACCATCTGTGTGACCCCAGGCATTGCTTACCTCTTTGGGCTATATGATTTAACCTGTTTTCTCATCTGTAAAAATGTGGATTATATGATCTTTAGTGGTCCTTCCAGCTCTAAATCTATTATCCTAAAATTGACAATCATGACCGTGTCTACCATCCTGAAGAAAAAATCATTTGCTTTTTGGATACTACCCACCATTGATGGGATCTTTGGTTGGAGTATCTAGTCATGAATACTCTTTCCTTCTTCAGATTCTCCACTGAGTATGTCCTACATCTTGCCAGTAGCTAGAAGATAGGGACTTTTTAATTTGTTAACCTCAATTGCCTAACATAGTTCCTAGCATATAATAGATATTTCATAAATTTGTACCTAATGTTTCCAGGGAAGGTTATGGTTTTGCACTGGCCTATTCATGTCCTCTTATTTGGTTTCCATGGAGCCAGTGGCAGACAGTTATGAAACAACTGGTCAGACACATGGGTGTAAGTGGTAACTGTGGACCTGAGTGATTTAAATTAGCTCACCCAAAGCCCCAAGCATTATACTTCAATCTTATTAACACCTTGTGGGTGTGGGTACAGGCATGATTGGGACCTACCAAATGTAATAATAATAGCTAACATTTATATATCACTTCAAGGCTTGCAAATTGCTTTTCATAGGTTATATCATTTGATCCTCAAAACCTTTTTGAAGTAGCTTCTATTATTAACCTCATTTTGGGTTTTTTTTTATACATGAGAAAACTAAGGCAGAAATAAGTGTCTAATGCAGGCTAAGTATCTGACACAGAATTTGAATTTAGGTCTTTCTTACTCCAACTCAAGCACTCTATTCACTATGCCACCCAACTGCCACAAGTGTGACACCCAGCTTTCCAAAATATCATCAATGTAAGACAAGCATTGCAAACCCAATGAGTATCAACTCAAAAATCAACATTATCTATGTGAAATTGTTTAATCTCTTCATAGTCATGAGAGTTTTATTCTTCATGGATATAGGCAATTTGGAGTGGAAATTTTAAAGTAAAGCATGGCAAGAGGTTGAGTTATAGATTAACATATGACAAAAAAAAAAGAAAGTAACATTGACTGGATGAAAGCTTGGCTTAACTTTTTTTTCCATTTATTGAAAAGAATGCTCACTCCTCGGGCTCTGTCCTTGGCTGCCTCCTCTCTCACTGTTTGTATTTCTATTTCTGTTTCCCTTGTCTCCCTCTGTCTGTCTCTTGGTTTCTCTCTCTGTGACTTTATCTGTCTCCCTGTCTCTGTCTCTTGCTCTTACTCTCTCTCTATGTCTCTCTGACTCTTTCTCTCATTCCTTCCTCTCTCTCATCAGCTTTATGCTGATGATTCCCAGCTCCATATATCCAACCTTAGTCTCTCTTCTGAGCTCCAGTCCCACATCAACTGCCTACTAGACATTTCAAATTTAATGTCCCACAAGCACCTCAAATTCAACATGACAAAAACAGAATACATTATCTTTCTCCAAATACCTTCTTTTGTCCCAAATTTTCCTATTTCTGTTGAGTGCACTCCCGTCCTAGTCACCCTGATTCACAACATCAGTGTTATCCCCAACTACCCCTTCCTGCTCAGAGCATATATATCCATCCAGTCAATCACCAAATCTCATTTTTTCTACCTCTATATTTCTCACATCCATTTCCTTCCTCTCTGCACACACACCCACCACCCTAATTCCAGCCTCTTGCCCAGATGATTGCAATACCCTTCAGTCATCCTGCCTAAAGTCTCTTTCCATTTCAATCCATCCTCCACCCAGATGTCAATGTGATTTTCCTTAAGTGCAGATCTGACCACATCACTCCCATATTCAATGAACTCAAGTGGTTCCCTATTCCACTTAAGATCAAATAAAAACTTTGGCATTTAAGATTTTTACAACCTGGTTCCAACCTATTTTCTCACTTTTATTACCTGTTATTCCCTTTCTTTTATGCAACAGTCCAGCCAAACTAAGCTGCTTACTATTCCTCAAATACAGCACTCCAATTCATATCCACATGTTTTTGCACTGGCTGTCTCCTATAACTTATGTACTTCCTCTTTACCTCCACCTCTGCCACCACACAAGGTACCCAGATGGAGAGACAGAAGGCACTTCTGGCATGTGCCAAACAAGTCAAGCTACCACCACTATTCTATCACCTCTTCTGCTTTGATGAAGATAGCCCAGAACCCAAGACCCACTGCTCTTTCCAAGAGCCTCAGGAAGAGCAATTCACTCCAGATCACCAGTTCTGCTTCCAGCCCATTTCCCATACTCCTCTCCTCCAGGTAAGCAACTCTTAGAGAAAAGGCTAGCTATCCCAACAAAAGCACTCTGAGCAAGAGACACAAGGCAGCTCATGCCAGGCAAGTGAAACCACAGCCACCATTTCCCCTGAGATCTCAATGGAGATAGTTCAGGACCCTAAACCCAAGAGCCTTGGTAAGTCTCCAAACCACAGGCCCTACTTCCAGCCCAGGCCATCATTTAGGGGAGAAATCACTGTGGAGAATGTGCCAGCCTTCCTCATGATCACTAATACCAACTACTAACTAGCATCAGTGGACAGATTATCCAAAGAACCCATACCGCTGATCCTGTTTCCACCCCAGTCCTTGGGGCCATCATCCTATGAAGGTCCTATAGAGAAGTGGCCTGGAGAATGCCAAACAACTGCTTCAGACACATCTATTGGAAATCCAGAGGAAAAGGAAAAAAGTTGTCATCACCAAAATCCTTCTCACTGTCAAATGGTTCCCCAGCAGAAACTGATATAACTTTATCTGTGGATAGCACACTAAAAATATATTAGGAGTAAAGAAAATACCTAGGGCACAGTGGGACTTGCCACTGGGAAACTTCTTCAAGGAAGGTGCTGTCTCTTTCCCCACCAGACACGTCATTAGAATGTGAGCTCCTTGAGAATAAGGACTGTTTCCACTTCTTTTTTTAATATCCTCAGAGCTTAGCACAGTGCTTTGCATATAGAAAGCATATATTAAATGCTTATTCATTCATTCATTCATTCATTCACATTAGAATTCCTAATTTCTTTTAAGGTTCAGGTCAAGTACTACCTTGTACATGAAGCATTTCCTGGTCCCCACCCCCATCTCCAGATGCTAGCACCTTTCCCCAAAAATCATATTTTGTCTATTTTGAATGTCCATATGTTTGTATGTCTGGAGAAGGAAATGGCAAACCACTCCAGTATCTTTGCCAAGGAAACCCCCAATGGGACCATGAAGAGTTGGACATGACTGAAACTGAATAACAAAAAATATTTGTGTATATTTGCATGTTGTTACCCTCCACTAGATCATATTTTTTGTCTTTTTATCTCTAGCACTTAGCACATAGTAGATGCTTAATCAATGCTTATAGATTGATAACTGACAGGCAAAGAGATTTCTTTCAGATAAGTAGCCCACCACTAGTACTGCCCCTTCTGTTTTTCTTCTCAAGAAAGAAGAAAGCTGCATGTAGTATAAAGAGTGTTGGGACCCAGGGTCAGAAGTGCTGGGTTCAAATCTTGACTCTGCTACCATAGTCTCTGAACTGAATGGCTTTATATGAGTTATTTAACTAACTGTTCTGTGTTCAGTTTCCTCAACTGTACTGTCTATATCCCAAAAGCCATAATAGATATATAAAGGGATTTGTAAACCATCAAGCACTCTACAAAAACCAGCAGCTATTATTATCATAAGAAATACACCTGGCATTTGCCCTCAGCATCCAAGAATTTACAATCTGATTAACAACAAGAATTTACAGTCATTGTCTTTGGCCACCTGCTGATAGATATAATATTTCATTTCTTGGTAATTTCAACCAAGACTTTTCCTAACTGTTTTATGCTTTAGTTACAATTGTATAAAATGTTAATAGAATATGGTTGGCTGCCTGGCATGGTGGTGCATACTTCTACTATGGGTTATTGAGGAGGCCAAAGCTGGTTGATCTCTCCAGAGATCCTACAGTGGACTATGCCTAAAAGGTACCTGTAATGTTTGCCATTAATACAGTAAGCCCCTAGGATTTGGAGGCCACTGGCTTGTCTAAAGAGGGCTGACCCAGCCCAGATAAGAGGCACAGCAAGTCAAAGCTTCTGTGCCAGTCAAAATGTGATTGAGACCATTAGTAGCCCTTGCATTTAAAGCCTTGGCAAGATGTAAAGAACCAGTCTTCAATTTAAAAACAAACAAAACAAAAAATAACAATAGGCTCAGCCTGGCCCAAGAAAGTATTTTAAATAACATATACATAAGAAGATTCGGGTGAATATGCTGGGGTGAATAATTCAGAGTATGTCAGAACTCTTAGAGAACTTTAAGTTCAGCTACCTGATCCCCTAATTTTACAGATGAGGAAATAAAGGCCAGAGAGGACAGATGTTCCATAGCTACTAAGGGACAGAGGAAAGACTCATCCTCATTTCTTCTGCCTTCAAGGCCACGGTCTTCATGATGTGAGTCCTCACTTAGCAGGTTGCAATAGTGAAATTGTCAGCTTCCCCAGAAAATAGATTCCAATGTCTATTAAAGACACACACACACACACACACACACACACACACACACACACACACACACACACACACACACAAAGACTGGGTCTGTGTTTTTCAATCCAATGATTATAGTCATCTTTTAAAATCTCAGATTCCATAGACAAGCTTCACTGGTTTGTTCTTATTACTGTTAAAAGTATTAGCAATCTTCTAGGGGAAGGAAAAGAGAGGAGATAACCACATGGGGCAAGGTAAACTAAAACAGGACAAGCAAAGTTATCACAGAATGTCATATCTTTAAAGGAACTTCTAATCTAGCCCCTTCAGATCATAGATGTAGAGCCAGAAACTCATCCCCTTCGACTCACTTATTTACATATGAATAAGCTGAGACCCAGAGAAGTCAAGAGATTTGCCCAAGGTGACACAAAGGCAGAATTTGAGGAGTCTTTCTACTGTATCATGTCACTTTTTAAATCTTCATTTTACAATTGAGAAAACTGAAGCCCCCTGAAAAGGCAATGACTTATCCAGGGTCAAATAACTGTTTAGTAATAAAGACAGAACTCAAAATCAAACTCTTAATTTCCAGTCCATTCAACATTTATCCATTTTCTTGGATTTGATGCAAGACAGCACATAGATCTTTACTAGGCTCAACTCATCTCCAGGACAATCAAAATTCTGATTTTAATTCTCAGCAGGACAAGTCATGGCAGGTGAAAGGAGTAACAAATAAATGGAATGACAGGTACCCCATAAATGATGCTAAATGCCTCTTCCTTGCAATCCCAATGAATATCTCTATATGTTACCCTCCTTCTTCTCTTTTCTTGCCCCCATTACACAAAGTGAGACACCTATTTGGTAATACTATCATGCTGGCCCTGAGCACATTGAACTGATGAGCAATGTAGAATAAAATACTAAGGTGTTATGACTATACATGTTCAACTACTAAGAAGACCAAACACTTTTCAGAAATATATGTCCCATTGAGTAGAAGGGACAGGCAGGGAGAGGAATCATCATTTCACAGATGAAAAACAGGAAGCAGAGAAGTTGTCATTTATGCAAGATTATTCACTGACTTAGAAGAACAGTATGGGAAATGAAAAGAGACTTGATGTTGAGGAGAAGGATTCTGAAGGAATTCAAGAAATATTAAAGATCTCCTGACTCTACTCTGTCCTGATGGTACAAATGTCTTAGGTGCTATCATCCTCCAAAGTTAGAATAACAAGGTTCCTATGTGTGAAAGATTCCAGAATTCTTCATATTCTAGTCACCTAAGAAATCATCTAGTTTCTTCTATATTACCAGTCAAATAACCCCTGGCTCAGGTCCAACAAGCCAACCCCCTAGGGCTCTTCTCCAGATGTTTTGATGTTCACATGATAGTGGAGGAAGGAAGGACAAGTTAACTGGCTCTGATATACCTATAAACATAGTCATCAGAATGAGAAAGACAGAAGACATGCCCTTATAATCGGTCAGACTGTAGCATCTATGTAACTCTGGGATGTCAATCAGACATGGAATATGTTATGCAAATATCAAGGATGAAATGTCAGCCTGTGTATCTAATTGTTCATGAATGCCATATGGGAAAATGACTGGTGATCCCCGCTGTCCCCATCACAACTGGCATTAATTGGCACCCTTGTTACTCAACACAAGGGAGGTCCTGATTGGAATAAATAAAAAACCTCCAGCTATGCTCTCAACCAGAAAGGTGACTCAAGCTGATGCATGTGGAATGGAGCAGTGCAAAGAAATCTGGGAAACTTCATGCCTCCAATACTATTAACCCAAGCCCTTTCTCAGATATTCAATTCATCTAAACTATCTTCATTTGAGGGCAAGGGGCCTCTGAAAGGCCTGCTACTTGTCATTCTCCCTCTTCCATTAAAAGCCCACTGTAGTTTTAAAAAAAAAAAAAGTAAAATAGATTGAATGCCCAAGATGCAAAGCAAAGATAAGGACAACTTCTTGCCCTTGGCTCCTTGGCTTTTTTCTGAGCATGTCTAGGCTCATGTATGGTTGATGGGATTCAGTTTCAGTTTAGAGGAAAGATGAGGAGAATCACTTATTAGAGCATGGGTAGTGAAATCTGAAAAACAAAGTTTAAAGTCCATAGGCATTTACTGAAGATAACAAAAATCATCAGAGTTCCTGTTCATCCACACAGAAATATTCTTAGAAGCTCTTAAAATGAATTCTGCAACTTAATCCTACATCCTTGTACATTATATATGTGTGTTGTTTTGGTGAAGACATGCCAATTCAGTTTGATCAGTCTGGTCAATTTCACCATAACAGTATGGGGGCATGGGTTCTTAAAGAGGATGCTAGCCCTGGAGTCAGAAGGTCTCTGTTTATGTCTCAACTCTTCCACTTATTACTTGACCTTGGACAAGTCCCTTCATTCCACCAGCAACAAATGCTAACTAACCTTCACTTGAGGGTAGGATGATCAATGAGAAGCCTGTTGAAATAGGCCAGGTAAGAGATAATGAGAAAAAATAAATAAATAAGAAGAAAAAATTTTTAAATTAAAAAAATAAAAACAGATAATGAGGTCCTGTCCTAAGACAGTGGCTATGTGAGAAGACAGACTATTTACAAGAGATGTTGTAAAGATATAAATTATAAGATTTGACAACAGATTTCTATGCCAAGTACCTGAGAGTGAGAAGTGAAAGATGGCATAGAGGTTTCATGCCTTGGTGGTACTCTTGACAGTAATAGGAAAATGGGAAAGGAGGGAACCTTCGGGGTAAAAGATGATGACTTTTGTTTTGGGCATATTACCTTTGACATACCTGCAGACTATCCCATTTGAGATATCCACAAGCAAGTTGGTAATGTGGGAGCAGGGCTCAGAAGAAATATTATATATAGATCTTGAAATCATCTGCGTAGACGTGATAACTGAACCATGGGAGCTGACGAGATCACCAAGCAAGATAGTATAGAGATAAAAGAGAAGTGGACCTGGTTGACCTAGTCCTTTTAATGCAGGGCAGAGCCTTCAGGACCACCAAAAATTGTTGGATGTGAACTGAAGAAATATCCAGAAAAGGAAATTGAGAAGAAGTGATCAGATAGATAGGAGGAGAACCCAGAAAAACCAGTGTCATAAAAACCTAGAGAAGAAAAAAGATCTAAAAGTACAGATTAAAGAGAAATCAAGAATTAGCATTTTAAAAAGACATTCAGTTTGGCAATTATGATATCATTAGTAACTTTGGAGAATACAGTTCCAATTAAAAGATGAGGTCAGAAGCCAGACCGTAGAAGGGTTTTTTTTAAAAGATGAAGAAGAGAGGAAGTGGCAAATTGTGATTCAGATTTTGCTAGCTACATGATCTAGGCAAATAATTTAACCTCTTTGAGACTCAGGTTTCTCTCACGGGTTGTTGTAAGGATCAAATGATATAATGTATGTAAAGTGCTTTGCAAGCTTAATGCACTATGTACATGTAAGTCAGTACATTTTCATATATACAGTAAGCACACAGGCATTTTTTGAGTGAACTTTCCATCCCCATAGTGCTTGATTTTCTGAATGATCTAAAGGAAGCTAATAGTAAAATTGGACACACCAGTCTGAAAGCATGTCCATATTGATCAAGACTTAAACAAAGAATGGGATAGCATACAATTGCTTGGGTTTTTGATTTTTTTCTTCTCAAGCAAGATAGATGGTAAGATTATAACTGTGATTCCATCTGTGTTGAGAATTCCTGGTGTGGAAACTCTCTTTACCATTGGATCATAGGATTAGAACTGAAAAGGGCCTTAGAAGCTACCTAAAGCAGCTCTTCACTTTACAGATGAAGAAACTCAGGCATAGAGATATTAAGTGACTTGCCTAGAGTCTCACAGCCAGAATGTCAGAGGCAGGACTTAACCCCAGTCTTACTGTCCCAAGGCCTGTCTTCTATCACCATGCCATGCTGCCTCTCCCGAGGTAACATAAGGTGTCATAATTTTGTAGTAAGATTAGAAATCATTATACAGCATAAGTTACATCAATCTTAAAGCTTCAGTGATTCCAGATGTGTTCAGAGCCAGCAGATAATACAGCAAGCAGCTCTCTGTACCCTGTATTTACTTTAAAGAAGGATAAAGCAGAAGCTCCCCTATAGCCTCCAGCCTCTTTCTTCTTGTTTATTTGAAAAAGTGCATGCAATCCATTAAGGTTAAAGAGATAATATTAAGGAATGCAGTTGCACAGATATACAGTAGATCACCCTGGCTTGAGCTTAATCTCAGGCCTTATTTAAAAGAGCTTTTCGGTTTTAATTAAAATAAAACAGGCTGTGGCAAAAGAATACATCTCCCCAAGCAAGAGTTGTATTCAGCTCCTTCTCTGTAATTTTGCCCATCACATTGCTGGCTCTTGCTTTTTCCACAGCTCTTAAATGGTGACTAAATTGACCAGCTCTGTTGCCAAGGAAACGGATGGGACGATGCTAATAGAAGCTACTTAGGACACACTGTGAAAAGCTTAGAAATAAAATTGTTTGACATGAAAGGCACCATGTCAGAAGCCAGGCAACTCTGTTAAAGACTGTGCTAAGCAAAAATCAGAAGATGGAGATGGCTACAGCTTCCCCCCTCCTCCCTTCCCTTGAAATCTCTTATGGAAACTCATTTTTGCCCTCTACGCTTTGACAGCTTTTCCTATCAGAGTCACTTTGTATTTTGAACTGGAAGAAGAGAAATCTTGATGTTGTGGTTTCAAAGCCCCTAGAATAGATTCCAATTTACACCATCTAAATGGGCTGGTCTTTCTTTTTTATTTCAAGCAACAAAGTCTTTTCCTCTCATGAATACATTGCAAATATTCTTCTGGATTTTCTAAGATTGTTAATTAAAATCCACTCGATTTAAGCTGCTTCTCCCATTTTGTGCTCACAAACCATAAATTATGGAGGAGGTCACAGAATGAATGGCAATTTGGCGAAGGGGTTGATTTATTGCTTCAGAAGGAGTTTTATACCAGATGTGGCAGGAGTCATAAATTAAATGCTAAATGTTATGTATTATTATGCTTTCAGGAATATAAATGTGTCTAAAATGCTATGCAGGTGGAATGATAAAAATATGAGTCTACTCTCTTGGCAATTTTAAAGGACCCTTTAAAGCTGTCAAAAGAAAATCACTGAAAAACAATCTACAGGGGCCTCTCAGATGCCTTTTTTCGATATGCCACCAACTTTAAAAATAACCCTTTCCTGTAATAAGCTGGACACTAGCTTGCAGGGATAAAGGCTTCTTTCATCTGTGAAAGGGTCCCACAGGGCTCTATGATCCTTGACATGACACAGTGCATCCAAATCATTATTTTTCATCATTTCTTCTAAAGACGACTACAATTTAATTTCTCAAACCTCATTTGGAAGCCAATCTGGACCAACAGCTGTAGTGGCAGAAACATGCTCAGCTTAGCATTAAACAATAGGACCAAGTCCCCAGTAATGAGGCCTTGGAGCCCAGTCATTCCATGGGCATCAAAGCAATGTTCGTCTCAGCTGGCTATGCTGGGCTGGTCATGTGATAAGAACAGATGACACCAGGATGCCACAGAGATCCCTGAATGTGATTGCTTAAAATTACCCCCTCAGGTGGGCAGAGGCCATGTCTTAAGGACATGGTGGAACACAATATGAATGGCTATGTCACACAAATGGCATCCATAGAAAGACATGCTGAGGTATATATAAGATGTATTTCCATGCTCATGGAAGAGCTCATTTT
Organism: Phascolarctos cinereus; assembly: GCF_003287225.1. Lineage (NCBI taxonomy): Eukaryota > Metazoa > Chordata > Mammalia > Diprotodontia > Phascolarctidae > Phascolarctos > Phascolarctos cinereus. The sequence goes on along the minus strand of NW_027555847.1, from coordinate 548,738,911 downwards.
AAGTAATAAATATACACACTTGTCTTAAAGATAAAAAAAATTGGGGTTGGAAATGATTCCATCCACTCCCCTCACAAGTTAGAGCCTGATCATGACAAAATTGCTATATAGGCAGTTTGTTCTACATTCTCACCTCTTATTGTCAAGTGACCCTCCTTCTGCTGGTTGCCCCCTGTCTTTTAATCCAAGGAACCACCAACTTCATTTTATCCCCTGCCTACTCATAATGAATGGTTAGATTAATGGATGGATGGATGAATTAATGAATGAATGAAAAAGTATTTATTAAGTATGCACTGGGGATGCACATAGAAACATCAAGACAGTCCCTGCTCCCAAAGAGTTCACACCTTGAGGAAGACAACGGATAAAAGAAAGTTCCACTGTTTGGCTTAGGGAAAAGTCTGGAATTCCTAGAGGTTGATCAGATAGCAAGGCGTAAGAGTCCTTAGGTTGCATCAGTAGGTCAGATGTCAGAGCTTATACTAGGACTACATTAGTCATTTAGTCCTCCTTGATATCAAACTATCTCCCTCTGCCTCCTACTCCTAATCAACCCAACTATTTTTTCCAACTTCAGAAGAAAGAATTAAACAAATTAATTCAGTACAGATGACTGATCATATCTTGATGTGATAACCATTGGAAGAGTATTTATGTTTTGAAAAAGGATGTCAGGAGAGGTATCTAACTCATAGAAACACACATTTAATGATTGAACGTCAGATCTCAAACACTCTGACAAACATTGAGGGGACATAGTTTGGAGAATGGAGCTTTCCTGTAAAGCTATAAATTATACCATGTAGTCTACTGCCTATTCCCACCCATTCATAAAGCTAGTTTAACCTGTGGACAAGCATAAAGGCAAAAATTGCCTGGTTTCAGCACTGGTCAGCCACAGTACAGACTGTGGTCTGGATAGAGTAGCTGGCCTTGGTGCTGAAATAGCCTTCAGGTTAAGCAGTCAATTATGTGAAGGCAGCAAGGGGGTAAACCACTCACACAACGCAGCTGTTTTTGCTAAGGGCTTTTTAGGTAGGACTGATACTGTCAATGTTACAGGCAGACATCTATTTAAAAAAAAATAGCAAAGGAGCCCCAATCATTGCTAGGTATAGCTTATAAATTAGTCCTTTCAGCAGACTGAATTTTTTTTTTCTTAGCACTCGAAATTCTGTAAGCTTAACTCTGAACACTTTTAATACATGTGAACCTTTACAAGACCTATTCCACCTAGGAATCTGGTACTTGAAGTGTCTGGTAGTCTGTTTCATATGTGTCCTAATATAAGAAAATGGAAACTGATGCAAGTCACATATGTCTTCTCCTTTATGTAGTTTGGGTTACCCTATGTGATTCTACTGGCCCATTCATATTGATTAGGTATGGAGTAAAAATGGGACTGACACAGAATTAGCAGGCCACCAGAGGGTCAATGACCTAGAATGAAAGTTGACTGATAAGTCTATCATTTCCTGGACTCATACCATGAGATATTCTGAGCCCCTAATTTTACCCATGAGTAATGGAACTGTCTTGGGTGGGAAAGCTGAGGCAATAGCTATTAAAGAAATGAAGGCTTGTCAGATATTCCTTGTTCTATTCATTACTTCTCTTGCCAAGAGTCAATCAAGAGTTAACTGCCGTGATGCTAGAATAAAGGGACAGCATAAATTGCACTGCAGTGAAGATGAGGAGGTGCCTGGATCAAATAGCAGAGAAGGTAGGGCTGTGGGAAAAGCACATTGTGGAATAAGTGCCTTCAGAAAACTAGAGGACCAAGGGCAAAATATGATTTGGAAGTACAGGAGATGTCAGTATACAACATCTGATGTCTAATAAGAAAGAAAATAAAGGAGAGAAGTGATTGGAAGTTGGATTTCTGCAGAAACTCTTCTCATAAATAACAGTGGAGGGCAATTGCTTTTTATAATAAGGCCTTGGCAAGAATTTACCCATTGAAAATCCAACAGATTTGAATAAGTAGTACCAGCTAGTGAGAAAAAGTGAAAAAAAAATCTGAGAAAAAGACAAGCAAGAGTATGATATACTGAATTTTATATTAGAGAACCTAGGTTCATATAATAACTTTGCTACTTATATCACCTTAGGCAAGACACTGGGAGGCTACAAAGATAAAACTGAAATGGTCCCTGCCCTCAGGGAACTTCCATTTGATAGGGAGAGACCATAGACACACATGTACAAATAATAATAAATAAACACAAAATAATAGAGGGAAAATGCTAGAAGCTGAATAAAGCAGAAAATTTCTTACGATTGAGGCAGTCTTTGAGCTAAGCCGCTGAAGGAAACTAGGGATTTTAGGATTTGGAGTAAGGAAAAACAGCATTCCAGGAGTAGGAGACAACCTATACAAAGGCATGGAGTCTTTGGGCTCAGTTCCCTCACTTTCTAACATCCCTTTCACCTCCAAAATTACAATTCTAAAATTATTTTTAAACATTTTACTTACATGACCCTATTGTAGCAATGAGGTATAGCAAACAGGTAGCTTGCCAGCAAAACAAGCAAGAAAAATGATAAAGGGGGGCAGCTAGGTGGTATAGTGGATAGAGCACTGGCCCTGAAGTCAGGAGGACATGAGTTCAAATCCGGCCTCAGACCAAACACTTGATACTTACTAGCTGTGTGACCCTGGGCAAGTCACTTAACCCCAATTGCCTAAAAATTTAAAAAAGTTAAAAAAAAAGAAAAGCGATAAAGAAATTAATAGGTACTCTTTAGCAAAAACGGAAGGTGAAGAGATAAGAGCCAACGATGTGCAAAGATTGAGCTGTTTGTGTTTTGCCTAGTTAACATAAAAAGGCAAAAGTGGGAAGAGCTTTTCTTTTCTGGTGTTTATTAGGAGTTATCCCCAACTTCTATCTTTCCCTCCACTCAAACATTCAAAGTGGCCAAGTCTTGTTGTCATTTCTACCTATACATCTCTTCCATTGCCTTGCTTTTCTCTACTTATATAGCCATCACTCCAGTTCAAGTCTCCATCACTCCTGGACTGGATTCTTGCAATCATTTCCTAATTGATTTTCCAGCCTCAAGTCTCTTCTCCCTCCCCAATATATCTTCCATGCATCTGACAATATGATCTTTCTTTTAAGCACCATGTCATTCTCCTGATCACTAAACTACAGAAGCTCCCTATCACTTCTAGGATCAAAGACAAACTCATTTGATTGCTAAAGCCCTTTATAGCCTGGATCCAACTGCCTTTCCAGTCTTGTTATTCATTGCTCCCCTCACAAATTCTTCAGCCCAGCCAAACTAGAATTCCTATTGTAACTCACATGTGGCATTCTCTCTTCCTTCTCTATGCTTTCCACAGGCTGTCCCCCATGCCTGGAATGTACTCTTTCCTCACCTATGACTCTTAAATTCCCTAGTTTCATCTCAAGCTCAACTGCCAACATATGGAAGACCTTTTCTGATCCCTCCAGTGGTTAGTACCTCTCTCAAAAAAAATTACCCTGAATTCATTTTGTATTTTGTGCTTGTGTACATGTTGATTCCCCCTGTACAATTTGAAGGCAGTTCATTTTTGTCTTTGTGGTGCTGAACACTACAAAGCACTGAGTAGGTGATTAATAAATGCTCATTGTTTGCTTGCTTTGCTTGCTTGATTGATTGATTGATTGATTGATTGATTGAGAAAGGTCAAAGTATTCCTTGAAAGGACTGAAAAAATACTTCAAGAAAAAAAAGAGATTCAAAACGCTAAAGGAAATTGTATCACAACATTGGAGGAAAGAAGAATATGAAACAAAGAGGGAATAGGAAGGACAAGCTAACCTATGAATGGGAAGCTGGAGTCTCCAATAATGAAATACCTTCTCATCCACAGGCTCTCCCACAAGGAAGAAAATCTAGTAATCCCAGTTGTGCAAATAGCATGGGTTGGATGTAACCAGATGTTCTGTCACCCTGAGCCCACTCTCTGTGCAAACCTATGTTGGTAGTAGAAGCAAAAAGGGATGAGTCTTGGTGATTCGTAACTCTACATTGAGACTTCAGTTAAATTAACATGAACAATTAGAAGGTATGCGCTATCTTCTCAGTACTTGTATCCAGAGCATAATGAAGAAATTTCTGAGACTTTCCAAACTTTGGGGCTAACGACCACCACCCAATAAAACCCAAACCCAGAAAGCATTTCTTTGTTTTTAAAGCATTTCCACAGATGATTGTAGACCTTATGGATTTGTGTGGCAACTCCATCACTGTGATTAAAGGTAAAGACCTCTGACAAGAACTGCAGGCAAATGAAGTGTATGCTGGTTAAGAAGATTCTGAAAGTGGAATTTGGACATCAGGACCAGGATCCAAGAATGAAAAAGGGTAAACCAGGGTATCCTAACGAGCACTGGGAAAATTTTGTTTGCATGGAGAGTGGCATATATGATCAAAAGGGGATAATATTGAAAGTGGAAAGGGAGGGAGAATACCTCCCATTTACAATCACTAAACCAGATACCAGAAAGACTAGCAATTACAACTAAGAAAGAAGAGCAGTAGAGAAAGTCAGTAATCTAAGGAGATAATTTTCAGGAAGAAGGGCCTCATTTGAAAATGTAATTAACAAAAAAGAAATGGATATCTTAATACAAGAGGCAGATTCAACAAGTATCACTGAAATTTGGTTTGGTGCACCATAACTATAATAAGACATTGGAAGGTTATGCCTTATTTTAAAGCAATAAAATCTGTATTTGACATATGTGTGTATGTATGTAGCCTAGCATTGCATATGAAGAAGATAATGTTCTTCTGAGGACAATCACTAACTAAAGCATTGGAATAAGGCTTAATGGAAGAAAGAACAAAAACATAATAATTAGATTATAATATTGACCTGAGATGCAGGATGGCATAGTGCAAGACAGCAGACCTTAAGAGTTATAAAGATCTGGGAACCAGTCCTGCCTCTGACACATATTAAATATGTCATCCCAGGTAAGCCAATTAACCTCTCAGTGACCCCAAATGACACTCTAAAACTTTAAATTGCAAATGCTTAGCATCAGTAGAGGAAGATTCCGAACCAAGAGTTCCCAACACTGATGAAATCACATTATCAGATGCCTCTCTCCCACACTCACATACACAATCTTAATGACCACCTAGTCAGAAGAAGGAAATGGATAAGTTTGGGAAGCCACAAATCCTGTATAGAAGCATAATACAGTCATGTTGATGAACTTCAATGATATAAACAATTTCTGGAACTCTGCTGAAAACAGATCAGTTTATAAATTCTTAAATTGTCTAAATAAGAATGTCATTCTTTGAAAAGTAGGGAAATCAATGAAAGAAGCTATTATTCTGGACCAGAACTTAGTCAAGTATCTATCATATTGTAGGTGCTTAATAAATGCTTATTGATTGATTGTTTGAGTGACCTGACTCTAACCCATAAGAAGAACCTTGGGAAGAAGTAACTGTGACATCTTAGAATTCATAACAGATAAAAAGAGGAAATCCAAAGATAGAAAGATATGCTACTTAAATTTAGGGTAGCTGATTCCAAAGTCTAGAGAAATGAGCAAGATCTCATGGCCTAAGAGTCTGAAGAGAAATCAGCATAAGAAAGATGGGTTATTCTTAAGAATAAAACCCTAATAGAAGAAATACAAATGATTCTGTTTGGAAAATATATACAGAGTTAAGCCTGAGAGAGGAGAGGGTAGGAATAAGAATTTACTGAGCATCTGCTTTCTGCAACGGCAAAGTGCTAAGCACTTTACTAACATCTCATTTGATCCTCTCAACAACTCTATGAAATAACTGTCATTATCATCCTCATTTTATAGATGAGAAAACTGAGGCAGGTAGATATTAGGTGACTTTCACAGACTTACACAGCTAGTGTCTGAGACTAGATTAGCATGCAACCTTCCTGGTTCCAAAACCAATACTCTATTCACTGCACCATCTAGCTGCCCCCAAGTTTGAATGAACAGAAACTCATCAACCAATTCAAAATGTAAATATACAAGAGAAGGTAGAAGCAAAGGAAGGCAGTGAAGGTGCCACAAAAGAGTGGCATGATCCTCTAATAAAAGAAATATCCAGAAGGCTAAAGCTGACTATTTCAGTGAATTCTAAGGACAATAAAAATGGCTTTTTAAATTACTTTAGGAGAAAGGTAAGATGAAAAAAAGAAAATTGTTTGAAGAGGATAGCATAATGAAAACAAATGACTGAGAAAAAGCAGGCCTCCAATTTAACGTTTTTTTCTTATTAAGGAAAATGATTTTAGATTGAGAAGTATAAACAAAAACAATTAGTTGAAAACTGAAAACCAATATAGTGAAGAAATGGTAAGAAAAGGCCTGGCTGCTCTCGATAGATCCAAGTTGACAGGCATACCTTATCTATACCCTAGGTCAGTGGTGAGGAACCTGCAGCCTCAAGACCATAGGTGGCCTTCTAGGTCTTTGGGTGTGTTTTTTTCACTGAGTCCAATTTTTACATAACAAATCCTTTTATTAAGGGGATTTGTTCTATGAAGTTTGGATTAAGTCAAAGGGCTGCACATGTGGCCTCTAGGCTGCTGGTTCCCCACCCCTGGGCTAGGTACTCAAAAAGCTCACAGATATAGATATGATTACTAAGCTGATGTCAATAATCTTTGAAAAAATACAACGAATGAAAGAAGTACCAAAGGAATGGAGTCAGTCAAATCATTCCTTTGATAGACTGAGAGGCATGACCTCAATTCCAGAAGGCATTATTAAATCAATAGTTTGTGATCATTTATAGAAGTAAGCTGAGTTCACTATGCCACATGGATCTTTCAAAAATGAGTAATACCAAACCAAGGCCATTTCCTTTTTGGGTAGAATAGCTAATATTGGTAGAATCAGAGAATGCAGTAGAGTATACCTGAATTTCTGAAAGTATTTCTCACAATATATGTATGGGCAAGGTGGAGAACTGTGAGTCAAATGTAGTAAAGAGAAGACTTTAAGGGGATTTCAAAGCTACATTTAAGTGTTTAAACAGCTACCATGTGAAGGAGGGATAGACTGGCTTTACTTAACACAAGAAGGGATAACTAGAAACCATGGATGGAAGTTTCAGATAAGTTGATTTCAGCTAAGACATAAGGAAAAAATTCCCATTAATTATGTCTGTCCAAATTGGGATAATGGTGAAGTATCCATTCCTGGAGGACTTAAAGCAAAGGCTAAATGACAAAAAATAGGAGGAAATAGCTAATATGTTGAACAGAATTAGCATCCAAAAAGGTCTTGATATGCTAGGATTATAGGAAAAGTCTGAAAAGATAAAACTTAATAGAGATGAATGTTAAGTCCTACATTTGCATTCAAAAAATCCACAGCAGAAATACAGAATGGGAGAGATATGACAAAATAAATGTGAGACAAAGTTAAATGTGAGATAGATTTCGAGTGGAATTTGTAAGTCTATTGCAGGCTCAATATGAGTCATCAGTGTGACATGGCAGTTCAAAAGGTGTTATTTTAGATTGTATTGATCATCATTAATAACTCAAGAATTAAAATGATAGTCTTACTATTGGTTACTTACAGTTCTGAGGACCTCATTTAGGAAAGATATGAGCAATCTGGAGAATGTCTATAGGTAGAGAACCAGGATATTGAGAAGACTAAAACCATGTCACATGAGGACTAGTTACAGGTTTGAGGATGTTTAGCAATGTTTTCTTAGCCTCCAAGTCAGCGTTTTCAGCAATGGATGGAAATTGAATGGAGGCAGATTTGTATTTCATGGAAAGAAATGTTTGCCAAGGTTTATACTTACCCAAAAGTGGTATAGGGTGCCTTGGTATGTAGTAGGTTCCCCTTCACTGAGGTCTTCAAGAAAAGGGTGGATAGAGTTCTGCTTCTGGGAGCCAAGATGGTGGAGTGAAAAGGTAGTAGCTCTCACTCTCCCCTATCAACCTCTGAAAACTCAGAAAATATCACCCCCCAAAAAAAAACCCTGGAACACCTGAACTAGAAGAAAGATGGGGAGCATCAGTGCAGCAGCCCAGCAAACCAGTCTCCCAGTGCCTCAGCAAAAATAAGGGAGGCAGAACTACAAGGGGACCCAGGCAGATAAGTACCCTGCAGCATTCATCTGAAAGGAGGTGAAGAAAACAACCTAAAGGCTTCCTAAAGCCCCCGCCTTGCCGATTCCAACCCAACAACAGGTGAGCCATCAGAGCCCTGCAGCCTCCAATTGTGAAGAAATACTGAAGCCCAGGTGGGATAGCAAGCAAACACCAACACCTGGACCTCCAAGTGCCTCAGCGAGGGTGGGGAAACTGGTGGAAACCAGCTCAGAAAACCACCAGGTGCATCGGCACTCCACCGCAAAGGAATCTCCCGGTACATTAGCAGAAACAATGGAGACAATGCAGGGGCCCCAGGCAGATAAACACCCTGCAGTACCCATCTAAAAGGAGCTGAAAAAAGTTAAAGGAAAGGAAAAGCAGGCAACCTAGAATTACCTGAAAGTTCCAGCCTTGCTGATTCCAGCCCACACAGGTAAGCTGCCAGAAACCTACAGCCTCCAATTCCAGCATAAGAGGCCCCAGCACGCAAAGCCAGTGACCAAGACCTAGGCTCCCAACACAAGAAGCTTGGGTCAGTACCCTCTGTTCCCCAGCAGGAGAGCTCAATCTCTTTAAAGGCCAGGGAATAAAGAAACACCATGAGTAAAAAGAAACATACCATAGATTCATATTATGAGAAGAGTGAAGATCAAGACAGAAATTCTGAAGAGGACAACATTGTCAACAAACCCACATCTGCAACAACAAAAGGGAATATGAACTGGTCTGAAGCCCAAAAAGCCTTCTTAGAAGAGCTCAAGAAGGATTTTAATAGTCAAATGAGAGAGGTAAAAGAGTCCTTCAAAAATACAATTGGCCAATTGGAAAAAAAATACACTGAAGAAAACAAGTCCCTAAAAAACAATTGGCCAATTGAAGAAGGAAGTACAAAAACTAACAGAAGAAAACAATCTGTTAAAAACTAGAATTGGACAAATGGAAACTAATGTCTCTATGAGAGAGCAAGAATCAGTCAAACAGAAACAAAAAAATGAAAAAATAGATGAAAATGTAAAATACCTCATCAGTAAAACAACCGACCTGGAAAATTGACTCAGGAGAGACAATTTAAAAATTATTGGACTACCTGAAAATCATGATGAAAAAAAGAGCCTGGACAGTATCTTTCAGGAAATCATAAAGGAAAACTGCCCGGAAGTCCTAGAACCAGAAGGGAAAATAATCATAGAAAGAATCCACCAATCACCACCTGAAAGAGATTCCAAATTGACGATGCCAAGGAATATAATAGCAAAATTCCAAAATTACCAGATGAAAAAGAAGGTGCTTCAAGCAGACAGAAAGAAAGAATTTAAGTATCATGGAACCACAGTCAGGATTACACATGACCTTGCAGCTTCTACATTAAAAGACTGCAGGGCATGGAACATGATATTCCAAAACGCAAAGGAGCTTGGAATGCAGGCAAGGACCAATTACCCAGCAAAAATGAGCGTCATTTTTCAAGGGAGGAAGTGGATATTCAATGAAATAGGAGACTTCCAAACTTTCCTGATAAAAAGACCAGAGCTCAACAAAAAATTTGATCTTCAAGTACAGGACTCAAGAAGGACTTAAGGTAAATGGGACAGAAGGATACAATATGCTGTTAATAAGGGGGGGGGGGGTTACTGCTTAAACCCCTACAAGGGAATATGAGACTTGCAACCCTTGAGAACTATATTGATATTACACCTTCTTAAAGGAGTATACATAAAGAGGGTGGATATTAGTTGACTTTGATGTAATGATAAAAAAAATCGATCAAATGGGTTAAATGGATCCAAATAAGTGGATCAATCTGATCTTAGAAAATGTACTGAGAAAGGAGGAGGCAGACAAGGGTAAATTACATTACAGGAAAAGACACAAAGTCCTGTTACAGCAGAGGGAAAGAGGGGGGAGCATTGTTTGAACCTTACTCTCATTAGATTTGGCTCAAGAAGGGCATATAATCAGTTAGGTATAGAAATCTAACTTGCCCTATAGGCAGTAGGAAAAGGGAAAAAGGGGAAAGAAGGGAGGGAGAAGCAGTAAGACTAAAGGGGAAGAAAAGGGAAAGGGATAATAAAAGGGGGAGGGGACTGAAGTAGGCGGTGGTCAAAAGCAAAACACTAGTGAAGGGGGAAAGGAAAAAGGAGAAAGAAAAGCATAAATGGGGGGAAAGGATGGAGAAAAAGACACAGATAGTAATCATAACTGTGAATGTGAATGGGATGAACTCTCCCATAAAATGGAAACAGATTGCAGAATGGATTAAAAACCATAATCCTACAATATGTTGTTTACAGGAAACACATTTGAAAAAGAGTGACACATACAGGGTAAAGGTAAAAGGCTGGAGCAGAATATATTATGCTTCATCTGAAGTAAAAAAAGCAGGGTAGCAATCCTGATCTCAGACAAAGCAAAAGCAAAAATAGATCTAATCAAAAGAGATAAGGAAGGAAACTACATCCTGCTAAAAGGCACCATAGACAATGAAGTAATATCATTACTAAACATATATGCACCAAATGGTATAGCATCCAAATTCTTACAGGAGAAGTTCAGGGAGTTACAGGAAGAAATAGACAGCAAAACTATACTAGTGGGGTCCTGAACCTCCCCCTCTCTGCACTAGATAATCTAACCACAAAATAAACAAGAAAGAAGTTAAGGAGGTGAATAGAACATTAGAAAAGTTAGGTATGATAGACCTCTGGAGAAAACTGAATGGGGATAGAAAGGAATATACTTTTTTCTCAGCAGTACATGGCACATACACAAAAATTGACCATGTACTAGGGCATAAAAACCTCACAATCCAATGCAGAAAGGCAGAAATATTAAATGCATCCTTTTGAGATCATGACAATAAAAATTATATGTAATAAAGGGCCATGGAAAGATAGACTAAAAAATAATTGGAAACTAAATAATCTAATCCTAAAAAATGATTGGGTCAAACAACAAATCATAGAAACAATCAATAATTTCATTCAAGAGAATGACAATAATGAGACAACATACCAAAACCTATGGGATGCAGCGAAAGCAGTTCTTAGGGGAAGTTTTATATCTCTAAATGCTTACATAAATAAAATAGAAAAAGAGGAGATTAATGAATTGGGCATACAACTAAAAAAACTAGAAAAAGAACAAATTAAAAATCCTCAACTAAACACCAAATTAGAAATATTGAAAACCAAAGGAAAAATTAATAAAATTGAAATTAAGAAAACTATTGAACTAATAAATAAAACTAAGAGCTGGTTTTATGAAAAAACCAATAAAATAGATAAACCTTTGGTTAATTTAATTAAAAAAAGAAAGAAGAAAACCAAATTACTAGTATCAAGAATGAAAAGGGTGAAGCTACCACCAAGGAAGAGGAAATTAAAACAATAATTAGGAATTATTTTGCCCAACTATATGCCAACAAATTTGACAATCTTAGTGAAATGGATACATATTTACAAAAATATAAATTGCCCAGATTAACGAAGAGGAAGTAAAATACTTAAATAACCCCATCTCAGAAAAAGAAATTGAACAAGCCATTGATGAACTCCCTAGGAAAAAATCTCCAGGGCCAGATGGATTTACATGTGAATTCTATCAAACATTTAAAGAACAATTAATTCCAATACTATATAGACTATTTGGGAAAATAGGTGAAGAAGGAGTCTTACCAAATTCTTTTTATGATACAAATATGGTGTTGATACCTAAACCAGGAAGAGTCAAAATAGAGAAAGAAAATTATAGACCAATTTCTCTAATGAATATAGATGCAAAAATTTTAAACAAAATACTAGCAAATAGATTGCAGCAACTTATCACAAGAATAATACACTATGACCAGGTAGGATTTATACCAGGAATGCAGGGTTGGTTCAATATTAGGAAAACTATCAGCATCATTGAGCATATCAACACAAAACCAACAGAAACCACATGATCATCTCAATAGATGCAGAAAAAGCTTTTGATAAAATACAACACCCATTCCTATTAAAAACACTAGAAAGCATAGGTATAAATGGAGTCTTCCTTAAAATAATAAATAGCATTATCTAAAACCTTCAGCAAGCATTATATGTAATGGGGACAGGCTAGAAGCATTTCCAATAAGATCGGGGTGAAACAAGGATGTCCATTATCACCACTGTTATTCAATATTGTACTGGAAACTTAGCTTTAGCAATAAGAGAAGAAAAAGAAATTGAAGGCATTAGAATAGGCAAAGAAGAAACAAAGCTATCACTCTTTGCAGATGACATGATGATATACTTAGAGAATCCTAGAGAATCAAGTAAAAAACTACTTGAAATAATAAACAACTTTAGCAAAGTTGCAGGCTATAAAATAAACCCACATAATCATCAGCATTTCTATATATTACCAACAAAGCCCAACAGCAAGAGATAGAAAGAGAAATCCCATTTAAACTTACTGTAGACATTATAAAATATTTAGGAGTCTACCTCCAAACAAACCCAGGAACTCTATGAACACAATTACAAAACACTTTTCACACAAATAAAATCAGATCTAAATAATTAGAAAAACATCAGTTGCTCATGGGTAGGCCGAGCTAATATAATAAAAATGACAATCCTACCTAAGCTAATTTACTTATTCAGTGCCATACCAATCAAACTACCAAAATTATTTTATAGAGTTAGAAAAAATAATAACAAGATTCATTTGGAAAAACAAAAGGTCCAGAATATCAAAGGAACTAATGAAAAGAAATGCAGGGGAAGGTGGCCTAGCAATTCCAGATCTTAAATTGTATTATAAAGCAGCAATCATCAAAACTGCTTGGTACTGGCTAAGAAATAGGGAGGTGGATCAGTGGAATAGGTTAAATATGCAAGACACAGTAGTCAATGACTATAGTAATCTATTATTTGATAAACCCAAAGACCCCAGCTTCTGGGATAAGAACCCATCTTTGAAAAAAACTGCTGGGAAAACTGGAAAAGAGTATGGCAGAAACTAGGCATAGACCCAAATCTCACACCATATACCAAAATAAAGTCAAAATGGGTTCATGACTTAGATATAAAGGCTGATACCATAAGTAAACTGGGAGAACAAGGAATAGTTTACCTATCAGATCTATGGAGAACAGAAGAATTCATGACCAAACAGGAGATAGAGAACATTATGAAAAGCAAAATGGATAATTTTGATTACATTAAATTGAAAAGTTTTTGCACAAACAAAGCCAATGCAACTAAGATTAGAAGGAAGGTAGAAAATTGGGAAAGAATTTTTACAACCAGTCTCTCTGATAAAGGCCTCATTTCTAAAATATATAGAGAATTAAGACAAATTTATAAGAACACAAGCCATTCCCCAATTGATAAATGGTCAAAGGATATGAACAGACAGTTCTCAGATGAAGAAATTAAAGCCATCTATAGTCATATGAAAAAATGCTCTAAATCATTATTGATTAGAGAAATGCAAATCAAAACAACTCTGAGGTACCACATCACACCTATCAGATTGGCCAACATGACAAAACAGGAAAATGATAAATGTTGGAGAAGATGTGGGAAAATTGGAACACTAATACATTGTTGGTGGAGTTGTGAAATGATCCAACCATTTTGGAGAACAATTTGGAACTATGCCCAAAGGGCTACAAAAATGTGCATACCCTTTGATCCAGCAATAGCACTTCTAGGGCTATATCCCAAAGAGATCAAACAAATGGGAAAAGGACCCACATGTACAAAAATATTCATAGCAGCTCTTTTTGTGGTGGCAAAGAATTGGAAATTGAGAGGATGCCCATCAATTGGGGAATGGCTGAGCAAGTTGTGGTATATGAATGTAATGGAATACTATTGTGCTATAAGAAATGATGAACAGGCTGACTTCAGAAAAACCTGGAAAGACTTATATGGTCTGATGCTGAGTGAAGTGAGCAGAACCAAGAGGACTTTGTACACAATAACAGCCACATTATACAATGACTTAGATTGTTAAACTGAACCCTTCTCATCTTTACAAGTATCTAAGACATCTGCAGAGGCCTCGGATGGAAAATGCTGTCCACATCCAAAGAAAGAACTATGGAAGTCAAATCACTATCACTTTTTTTACCTTCTGTTGAGTTTTGTTTCATCTTTCTGATGGTTCCTCCTATTGGTTTTAATTTTTACTTAAAACTTCACTAATGTGAAAATATCTTTAATGGGTATGTAAATGTAAAGCCTATATCAGATTGTGCGCCGTCTTGGGGAGGGTGGGGGGAGGAAGGGGGAGAAAAATTTTCAACTCAAAAGCATGTGGAAGTGATTGTTGATAAATCAAAATAAATTAATAAAATTTTTTTAAAAAGAAAAGAAAGAAAGAAAAGGGTGGATAGCTATTTGTCAGGGATTCTAGGTCAGCAATGGGATAGACTAGGTAGTCTTTGAGGTGTCCTCCAACTCTGGAATTCTGTTATTCCAGAATGTCAAAGGAAAAAAAAGAAGTGTTGTCAAGAAAGTGTAGCCTGGATCAATACACAGCCATAGGTAAAAAGAAAAGAAAAGAAAAGAAAAGAAAAGAAAAGAAAAGAAAAGAAAAGAAAAGAAAAGAAAAGAAAAGAAAAGAAAAGAAAAGAAAAGAAAAGAAAAGAAAAGAAAAGAAAAAAAAAAGAAAGGAACTAAGGGCAAAGGCCAAATTAAGAAATCCTCGGGGAAAGCCAAGTGATCAGAAAAGTAAGGATTAGCTAGAATAAGCAGCAGCAGAATGGCAACTCGAAAAACTCTACCCTGGTTCTGGGTATACATCTTTTGATGCCAAAAGAGTATACCATTCACCATCCTATTTATTTTGTAATGAAGAAGATATGTCATATATTGGAAACTGTACATCTCTTAGGCCTACAAATTCTCTCTGATTACTGCTGTCATTACTTGCTTCACCCTTCCTACCATAAGACAAATGTGATATTGTGTCTTTCAGCAATTTCAAGCACAAGTAAATCTATTTATATACAGTACCTCCACACTCCTAGATACAAGACATAGGGTCATTTAAAGCTGGAGTCTCTTAGAGGTCGTTGAGGCTAACTGCCTCATTTTATGGCTGGAGATTCTAAGACTGAGAGATGGTTAAGGGACATGTCCATGGTTACAAAATTAGTATCTGAGATAGGATTTGTACTCAGGTCATCCTGACTCCAAACACTTTATTCTATCAACTGTACCACCTAGCTACCTCATCCATTATAAGGATTCTTTGCATCTAACCCCAGAACCCCACAGCTAACTCTCATATGTCTCAAACGTTCTTGTCCCCACTATTGCAAACTCTAGTAGTTTTCTTCTGATTTTACTACTGGAGAGCACCATGCCTTGTGCAAAGTGGATACTTAATAAATGTTTATTCAATTGAATGAAATCAAATTTAATTGAGGGAGGACTGGCTGCTTAGCTACATAATTGTAAACATGTCCTAACAGTACATGGGCCACTCTACCTTTTACAGAGTAGAAAACTAATGAAGTCCTTTTTTGTCTCCTGGTCTGACCAAATAAAAATGGATTTTGTCAGAGGGGTTTTTGTTTGCCCTATTTGAAAGTAACTGTATAAGCTAATTATTCCTATAGCCAAAGTGATCCTTTCTCCTTCAGGGAAAAAGCTGTTACCTACTTTAGATATGTTTCTGCTAACAAGCCCATAAATCTTTCTAATTAGTCACATTCTCCTCCATTTTGTGCATCTGTGTCCAATTTAGCCCTTCAAGTATCCAGAAATGAAAGGGAGGACCTAAGATGATGGTTGCTTTCTACTCAGGTGGGAGGGGGGAAAACAAATTCTCTGACTACTAAGACCTACTTATTAGATTCAGGACTTTTATAGTTCACACTATTTAGAGTAAGGTACCTGTCAAACTGAGATAAAAGGCTAAAGTAAGCAGCTGCTACAACCAATTATTTTCTAGTCCCTGTGCTGGCATGAACGGAAGAGTCTAGGTGTGTCTTTGGGGGAAAATAGCATGGTGCCTGTGGCTGGGCCATGTGGGGCTATGATCCCATCTGATCCACCTAATTGAGACAAAACCATAAATGTGGAAAAGCAGCTGGGAACTTAGGGGTTCAGAAGTGCTGGGAGTACTATAAGAGACAGCTCCAGATCTCATTAGTCACAAGTGACAACAGAGGAAATGTCACTCATTTAAGTGCCCAGGGCTGGTCACCCTAATGAGGAGGGAAGTCACACTCCTGCAGCAGCCAACACAACAGTCCTTCCAATCCCAAGCCTCTAAACAGTCCCACAAGGGGAACAAACTTCCCTTTGTGCTGGTGGGAAAGAGTCCTGGCTGTTCTCCTTCAACACAAAAGTGACTCTCTGGTAAGCAAAATCATTAGTATCTTCAACAACTTGATTTGTAGGTGAATTCAATTGTAGTTGAACCAATTTCTTCTCAAAGGATGTTTTGTACTTCTTGGGTTCTCTGAAATGGAAGAAGCAACATATAAGGCACCATAGAGAGAAATCATATTGTCATGGGACCATAGAAAGAAATCATACTGTCATGGTACCACCTGCTCAACTGCAACCACTCACTGACTGAGAGATCAAGGTGAATTATTCCTATTGCTGACATCATCATCATCATCAATACTTCACAGTAATTTCAGCTGATTACATCTTCCTTTAGTAAAAATAAAAGAGCCTTAAGAGCTGCTATGGCCCCAAAACTCATTGCCTGGTGATCAACTTCCTAGGTATATAAATAATAATAATTTGTGTTGATATAGCTCTTTGTACTTTTCAAAGTTTTGTGTCTATTAACTCATGGTTTAAAGATTTAAAGTTAGAATGGACCTCAGGGGTCATCTTTTCTGACCCCCTCATTTTACCAATAAGATTGCAGAAGCCAGAAAGATTAACTGGCTTGCCTGAGATAGGAAATAAGGAGCAGAGTTAAAATTCAAAACTACATCCTCTTATTCTAAATGCAATGTTCTTTTTTACTAGATATCATTTGGTCCTGTAAGGTAGTATATGTGTGTATATATGTGTGTGCACATTTTTTATTATTATTATTATTATTATTATCCCAATCTTACATGTAAAGAAGCAAGTGGAGAAATGCTATGACATTCAAGGTCACAAAAGGAGTTGTCATATTGTGTCCAGAACTCAGATCACCAGATTAGAAATATGGAATGTACTTCCTCCTCACCTATGTCTCTTAGAACTCCTAGTTCCCTTCAAAACTCAACTCAAGAACTACCTTCTACAAGGGCTGATTGGCCTTGCTGCTAGCACCACTCCCCACAAATGACCATGTTTTTATTTTTTATATACTTATATATGTGCATGTTGCTAACCCTACTTCCTTCCTCCCAAGCTCCTTGAGAACAAAGCCTATTCCATTTTTGCCTTTGTATCCCTAATACCTAACACTGTGGCTGTAGGTACTTAACAATTGCTTTATAATTTGTTTAGTTTAATGTTCTTTCCCCTTTCCTACTCAGGGATTGTATCCCACCCTGGCTGTACAGGGAGTATAAAGAAGTTAAGAACCAATTGAGCCAATGATAATTCCTAGAATTGCTATCTTCCTTCCCACCACCACCAAAAAAAAAATACAAGCATTGAACTCAGTTGTATTACAAGAAAGGGGATCTTGGAATACAGCTAAATGACTTCCCTTTAAGACTATGTTACATTTTCCATTACTTACTGAACTCCTAGGGAGATTGTGAATCATTTTTGTCTTCATCCTCTTCAATTTCTGTACCCATAGCTATGTTAGTCACAGATTTTACTGAAAGAAGAGGGAAAGGGAAAAAATGTGTTGAAAATACACAAAGCTTGAACCCCAAATGGATTTTAATTTTAGACTTTTATTCTTTTCATTGAAAGATTCTTAAAATTTTCTGCAGGAGTAGCTCCATAATGTCTGCCATGTGCTCTCGTTCCCTGCAGATATGCCCTCTGCACAGGATAAATTCTGAAGTGCTATGCAGACAATGAAGATTCTTTTTAAAAAATGTCTTCCCAATAGAATTTATTGAGAAATATATGATCATTCTGGATAGGAAATTGAATCACAAAATATTAAAACTGGAAGGGACCAAACCTCTCCATTTACTGCTTAGGAAACTAGAGCCTAGGGAGGTGACTTTGACCTACCAAAGTTTCCATAGTTGGTTAGTGACAAGTACATGTTAATCAAAGGATTTAGATTTGAAGGCACCTTATGGATCACCTAGAACAATGCACTCATCAATATTAAGTGCCTATTATTT
This sequence comes from Phascolarctos cinereus, assembly GCF_003287225.1. Taxonomy (NCBI): domain Eukaryota; kingdom Metazoa; phylum Chordata; class Mammalia; order Diprotodontia; family Phascolarctidae; genus Phascolarctos; species Phascolarctos cinereus. The sequence continues at coordinate 548,720,552 of NW_027555847.1, read as the reverse complement.
GCCAGGTATGGTACTAAGCTCTGGAAGTCAGAGAAACTTTAAATATGGAAAGATTACTAAAACCTATTTAAATCTTAAGTGAATAGGGCTCTTGGTTTTCATTCTTGATAGTTACAAGGCACTTAACTTTCACCTCCTTTGGGTTTTTCCTTAATGAGATGGAGGGGAAGGTGTGAGACAGAGAGACAGATAATAGAGATTGAGACAGACGGAGAGATGAGAGTCAGACAGAGAAACAAACAGAGAGAAAGACAGAGAGGCAGAAAGAGAGACTAGAAAGGATAAAAGAAAGAAAAGAGAATCAGCAAACCATTTATAAAGGTTTAAAGAAGTTCAAAAGGGGACACAGGGAAGTAGGGCAGTTTTGTTAATAATTTTGTTAAATTATATATATATATATATATATATATATATATATACATATATATATATAATACATATATATATAATACATATGTATAAACTGGGTAGTACAAGCTCACAGTTTCATATAATCATCTTTTTATTGTTTTAAATATTGAAATATTAGTGTTTACTGAGGCTTATCAAGTTCTTAAAAAAAAGAAAATATAAACAAAACCAAGGTCTTTGTTGAGCAGGTCCATTGGCCACTGCTTGACCTCCCTGTACCTAAGGATATTAATATTGACTATTAAATGTATAGCTGAATAGGGCTGTTAAATTGTTAGTTTTCAATTCTGTATTGTTAAAGAACAGAGGTTGTCTTTACCCTTGTGGCTTCAGCCATCACTGGTAGAGTATAGGCGTGTTCACAGCCTTTACTCTTCACCTCACAGTCTGCTCAATAACTGTGCCTAAAATCTGCTGCCCACTATCTTATTACCACCTCCATGGTTGGCCTCTGCTGCTGTGGTTTCTCAGCAGGCCCACAGCTGAGCCATCTCATTTGAAGTTGTCCTTCAGTAGACCTCTTAAGCACTTATGCTTGCATCCACCCTGCTGTTATTTGCCTTCTTTGAGACATCCTGCAGGGAAGCTCCCATTCCTTTCCTCTGTAAACATTCTGCCTGGTGGAGCTATGCTGGTCCGAGTATTATATCATTGTCAGCAAACTGGCTGCATTCATAGAAGAACACAGTGTTGGGAGCTGTTCTGCCTTGTCACCTTAAGAGACTTCTCCATCCTCAAAAGGGTACAATGAGCATATCTTAGTAAGAACAAAAGATTGAAACCCTTTGCAGATCCTTTCAGATACTCTTTCTGTCCAGGATGCCTCTGTAACTTCATGAAAAACAACCATCCTCTACTGTTAAAGTATCATAGGAGATGATCATAGCAAAGGCACAGTGCTTCAGGTTTACATGAGTACAGAAATTACTGGCCAGCCCTATTGCTTTCTTTGGGAAGTCCCTTTGAGGGGATTACACACTGGGCTTTGTACTCAGGTACAAGGCCATGTTATAAAGACTCTTCTCTCTAACATTGTGAATATGACCAAATCTTCACCCTACTTAAAAACATTCCAAGAAGTTGATACTTTGTCCTTTCAAAAGCCACTTTCACTTTTCCTTCTCTTCCCTAATCAGAATGTCACAAAAATAAACAGAGAAAGCTACTTGCCCTCACCCATGGCACTGATTAAACTATTGCCTATGATTAAATGGGAACTTTTTTCTTTTGGGAGCACTATCCTCTCCATTTAAATCTCATGACAACATTGTGAGATAAATAAAGTAGGCTTTATCAGCCTCTTACAAAAGAAGTGAGGAGCAGAGAAATTAAGTGACTTGTCCAATGTCACATAGCAAGGTAAGGGAAGAAAAGGGGCTATAACCTAGGTTCCTTGATTTCCAATAAAGCACTCTTCTCACTAGATCACACAACCTCAAGCTGAATATATACAGCTATTCATATATAAAAGACAAGCTTAAGCCCTATGTAACTGGATCATTAATATATAAAGACTATCTTTTTCTTAGTTCTCCTTTATTCTTCCTGTCTATTCTCATTTTCCAAAAGATTAGTTCATATGTGTATATATATATATGTACATATGTGTGTCTACATATACTTACATATAAATAAATAAAATCAGAATCTCTAGAATTATATGAATCTTGCCATCTAAAGAAAGGTTGTCACGCAGGCAATATAGGAGTTATGATTCATTTGGGGGAGGGGGTGATATAGCTCATGATCTTTTATAAAATATATAGCTTGAGTCACTGATATAAAAATACTACTGAATTATACCATCCTGGCTGGATAATTAGTTTAATGACTCATCATCCAAGGCCTGAAGATTTTTCTGTATGCATTAATTCTATAATTTCATCCATTTCATAATTCTTCTTCTGTACTGTATACTTTGGAAAAGATAAGTAGAACAAATATAGAGAAGAAAAAAAGGGGAGAGAGGGAGAATGAGGAGAGTAAAGAGAGGAGGTTGAGAGCAGGAAGAAAGAAGGAAGAAAAAAAAAGGAAAGGGAAAGATAGGAAGACAGAGGGAGAAAAAAAAGAGAGGGAAAGGAAGAGGGAAATACAGAGAGAAAGGAAGAAAGAGAAAATTTAGTAGCTCAGATAAGGAGGTAGAGAAAAGGGGTAAGGGTAGGAGGGGATATGCCATGATTTTTCTGAACAAATTGCAGAGGTAATGTCATGAAATAGGGCTATATCCCATTACAGGAACTATCCAGAGCAATAATGTCACTGAAGTAGAGGCTTAAAGGCTACAGTATAGTGGTCTAAGGGCAAAACAGGTATGAAGCTTAATGGGATTTTATCTCTGAAGTCGGTGAGCAGCCACAAGGAAGCACAAATTGTGTTAGAATTGTGTAAGTGCAAACTTCTGTTATGAAGAAGAAAGATCATCATTCTTTTTCTGAGCTGCAATTTTTATTTTGGTTTATAAAAACTCACTCAAATGGATAAGTATCTTGGCTACCACCATTCCAAACTTCAGGGGTGTTTTTATTTAATTAACTAATAACCCAAGAATTCTCACATCTTAGAACCCCTTTAAAAGTAGGCAGCATAATCCAAGTTGATCTAGAAAATCAAACTGGCACTACCCTTCCCTCTCCTATTATATATATAAATAAAATATTACATCACATCATATCATATCATGTCATATTATATTATATCATGTTATGTTATATCATATTACATTATAGGCAAAGAGAGGTACAGAAAAGTCACTATATGGTACTGAGTGGTATGTATAACAGGTGGTGCTGAGTGCTGACATGGCAGTCACATGTCCAGAGTCTTTAGCACTTGCTTGTACTTGATTGATGAACTGGTCACAGGGCCCCCTACCTGTGCATTTTAACAGGAGTCTTTATAATAGCAAAAAACCTTCCCTTCTCACGGGGAATAAGGGGGTGGATATCAGGAGACAAAAAACAATAAAAAAAAAAGTTGTCATGTAGTGATGGACTAAATAAGTGTCCTGGAGGATTTAGCCTTTTCACCTCCAACACTCTCACCCTGGAACCCTAACTCACACACCTTCATGGTTGAGTGCCTAACAACATATACCACATCTAGGTGGGCTCCAGCCATACATCTCTTTAAATCTTAGCCAATTTATTATTTGGAGTTTTCTATGCCCATACATTCTTTCTCCTCATCCCAACCACCACCAGCATCACTTTTCAGTTCTGGAACCATAATGAAATCAAATCATTGCTAATGGAAAGGGTATCTCAGCCTTAAGGCTCCATTCATCATCTCTATAACTTTAAGAATCAAAATTCCTGTCCTTAAACCATAATTTTTGTCTCTTCCTACAAGAATGTAAGTTCCTTGAGGGCTTACATTGTCTGTCTTTGGTCCTATATTTGTCATTTCTTTTATAAGAAGCTAAGCTCCTTGAGGGCAGGGGCTGTCTTTGCTTTTGTATCTGTATCCCTAATTCTTAGCATGGTGTCTGCCCCATAGAACTTTCTTAATAAATACTTTTTCATACATTCATTAATGTATTCCTTTATTCATTCATACATGGGTGAAGTTCACAGGTATGTGGGATCTATGCAAGGCCTGCCAATGCTGCTCTTTAAATCTCATCCCTTGGGTATCCAATCATTCACAAGGAAAGTCTGGTAGACCCCACAAAATAGCATGAGAAATAATATAACTAAAATTTATTAGACACCAAGTTATTTTCAAAATAATTAGTAGAGACACTTATTTCATTGAAATCCACTGATTTTTTTTCAAATTAACCAGTTATTTGAAAAACTTCAACTATGTTTTGTATTCTCCTTTAAGAGCACAAATTCAATTATAGAACTTAAAGTTCCAATCAGTCATTTATTTCAGTCCTTTCATTTTAGATTACAAAACTAAGAATCAGAGAGACTAAATGACTTGTCCAATGTCACACAACTACTAAGTAGCAGTTAGATTTCAAATCTAGTTCTTCTAATTCCAAACACAGCATTTTTTAAAAAGATGATGATGATGATGATGATGATGATGATGATGATGATGATGACAGCTAATATTTATATAGCCCTTTAAGGTTTGTAAAGAGTTTTACATACATTATATCATTTGATCCTCACAACAACCCTGAATTAGGTACGGTTATTATCCCCATTTTTCAGATGAGGAAATGAAGGCAGATAGGAGGTAAGTAACGTGTCCAGGGACTCAAAGTTAATAAGTGTCTGAGACCAAATTTGGATTCAACTCTTCCTGACTCCAGGCTCAGTGCCCCAGTCACAGCACCACAAGGAGTAGGAGGGAATGGATTAACCTGTAGAAAGGAATAATTAGTGGGGATAGGCCAGCTCTCTTCAAGTAACAATAGTGGTAGTAATAGCTGATATTTTGATGACACTTTAAGGTTTGCCGAGTACTTTACATAGATTGTCACATTTGACCTTCACAACAACCCACTGGGGTCACTAATATTATTACTTCCATGTATCATCAAAAACAAAGGATATGTGCTTTTGTCAGCTTGGGGAATACCCTATGAAGGAATTCTCTTCCCCAGTACTGATCACAACCAGTCTGTCCTGAAACACAAGGAGATTAAAGGTCATAATCCTGGTCACAGGACTATTAAGGGTTGGAAACAAATAAAGGTATATTTGAAGGGCTGTTAGATGGAAGAAATATTAGACTTGCTCTGCTTGGGGAAGAAACAGGAACAATGAGCAGAAGCTGCAGAGAGGATGATTTCAGTTAAGTAAATTTTCAAATTCATCCTTAACCATTCTTTTCTCTTATCTCATCCTATATCAGTCAATTGCCAAGTGTTGTTGAACTGCACAATATCCATCTCTTTTTCTTCACACACAGTACTCCTAGTCTAGTACATACTCTCATCAACTTTTATTTCAACTACTTTAACAGATTTCCCTACTTACATTTTTTTCATTCTTCAATGCATCCTCTACACAGATATACTCTTTTACATACTCCATCCAGTTACAGACTTGCCCACATCACTTCCTTGCTCAAAATACTTCCTGTGGCTCCCCATTGCCTCTAGGATATTTTACAATACCTTCAGCCTGTCATTTAAAGCCTTACAGAATCTGATTAACATCTACTAGTATCATTCCTCTTTCATGAACACTTTTTTTTTAGTCTATATAAACTCAGTTCTCACTTCCATGTATTCAAAAAAGCTGTGCGCCAGGCCTAGAACACACACCTTCTTCAAATCCACCTTTCAGGATCCTTATGTTCCTCCAAGATCCTCCACCTCATTTCAGGTGTCATCTCCTCCATGAAGCCTTCCTTGATTCACCAGCTCTTTATTTCTGCTATCTTGTGAAATTGTATCACACTTGTTCACCTTCGTATATGTTGTATTGCCCCAGGAGAATGTAAGTTATTGGAGAGCAAAAACTGCATGATATCTCAAGTGCCTAGCATAATGCCATGAATGTAGTAGGGCTTTAACTTTAATAAATGTTTTTAAACTAAATTGAATTTAAAATTTCCTAACAAATAGAGTTGCACAAAAGTAGACAAAGCTGCCTCAAGAGGTAATGGTTCCCCACCAGTGGGGTTACTGCTTGAGCCATTTACATTAAATACATCTAATAATACCATTTTTGCTTGTCTTCCCTATTATAATGTGAGATACCTAATGGTACAGGCAATATTTTGGCCTTTCTTTGTATCCCAATCACTTAGCATAGTACCTGGTGCATTGGTAGGTAATGATCACTTAATAAATGCTTATTGACAGACCAATAGACTGACTACTTATCAGTAATGTTTAAGGTGAACTCTATTCAGGTATAGGTTGGACTAGTTGATTTCAGAGGTGCCTTCTAACTGAATGATGCAGTCATTTGGTGAAATAAATACAACATCTACTTGTCCCCAAAATACCAATGAAATTGATTGAAGTCTCCAAGTCTCAACTGTCACCTCCATAAAATCAGTCTGTGAAAACTGAGACAAGCGCCTCCTGCTGCCAGAGAACCCTGAAGGAGGAGTTGAGAGCATTAGAGTTTCAAGGGGCATCATTTTCTTCACAACTCATCTCTGCATAGAAGAAATATAGCACATACCACACATAATGGTGATCTGGTGACCAACAGAACATCAGGGTGACCCTCATTAATGGCTAAAGAAAGAAGGCACTAAAATTTTGCTGAAGCTCCTGGGGTAAATATGGCATTCTACTGATAAATATCATAAAGTCTCACGGTAATATCCCCCCATGATATTTTCACAGATTTAGAGATTTAGAGATTGAAGAGACCATCCCCTTATTTGACAAATAAAACTGAGGCCCAAGGAAGGAAAGCAAACTCTAATTTTCCTCTAATTGCTACCCCCAAAATATGATTCCCCTGAAAAAATGAAGTTTCACCTCAGATTTTTAGTCATTTAGAATAGTTATTTCTCTACTAAGCAACAGTAGGCTTGGCTGATCTTGACCTCAGGACCGGAGGAGCTAAGTCAAATGGTCTCTTCCCTGCCTGTCTGCATAGGAAAGAAAGAACTTATGAGGCCTCACTTGGAACTGAAGGAGTTTTCCCACCAAAGGTCAATTGGAGAGACTTCATCCTCTCTTTGGTCACATAGAATTAAAGGATAGGATTCTGCTAAGAAGCTGTACTTAGTTAGTCTGGGCCAATTGTTTGTACTGCCAGCCAAAGAAAAGGTGAGGAGGAACCAGTATGTTCCACAGTCATGTTACCCATTGACACTGGTGGAGTGGAGGGAGAGCTCTGCTACTGTCCAGCTAGAAAGAGGTGAGAACTAGCCTGCTGAAATCAATTATGTGACGGATTATGCTACAGAGAGAGTTGGGGGGTCAAAGGTACTGGCAGCAACAGAGACAAGCAAAGGAGGAAATTTACTGAGAGGAGGGACCAATGGAGATAGTTTTGTTTTTTTTTTCCCCAGGAGTTGACCTAGAGCAAAAGAAAGGTCATAAAAATAGCAATAAAGAAAAGCTCCTAAGGCAGCTAGGTGGCACAGTGGATACAGCACCAGCCCTGGAGTCAGGAGGACCTCAGTTCAAATCCAGCCTCAGACCAAACACTTGACACTTACTAGCTATGTGACCCTGGGTAAGTCATTTAACCCCAATTGCCTAAAAAAAAAAGCTCCTGAGAATGAAACTAATTCATGTGAATTCATATTTGAGATCTTGAGCCATAATTTGGAGGATCATGAGGAAGAGAGGAAGATCATCTGAAATTTGAACCTATGAGCTTTCACATCTCCCACTGTCCATCCTTCTGTCTCTATGTAGGACTTCATATTATTTCACAAGTGATGGACAGAAGGGACAGTGGGACCGGGTGAGGGTTATATGCTAATTAAGGTAACTCATCTCCCAGATATTTTTCCAGAAGCCTGGGAAAGTTGCAAAGATTTTAGACAGTTCATACAAGGTAACAGATGTCAGACATCTATGAATAAATATTATAACACAAAGGAAAATGAATCAGTACCTAATGAAGTAGAAAACATTGTGGATTCCCCCAAAATCATGAAACCATTGCAAAATGCACCCATATGGTTTAAAAGAGAAATAAAAATTGTGGGAACAGAATTGTGACCTGCACAACAGGAAGAATAGAAAAACTTGAATCTATGGCAGCAAGTCTCACAGAAGAAACAAAATAGAAGGTATTAACTGGGAAGGCAAATTCACAAAAGTCAAGGACAATCTAGAAGAAGAAAAGCAAAAAAAAACAGCAATAGCATTAAAAGAAAACAATCTCCATATGAGCAAAATATATTGATCTCAAGATAGGATGCATAGAGACAACTTAAGGATTATAGGGCTCCTAAAAGAACATCACAAGTAAACAAAAAAAGAACTTTAACACCATAATGAAAGAACTAATACAAGAAAACTCTCAGAACTTCTGAATACAGAACACAAAGTATCCATCAAAAGACTCCACAGATCACCTCCAAAAAGAAAAAAAACTTCAAATTCCAAGACAAAATGTCATTAAATTTTTCTATTCCACTGAAAAATACTAATTCTTTAAATGACCAGGGCAAAGGCCTTCAAATACAAAGGAAAGAAAATTCAAATAACACAGACTGTTCTGCCCTCACCAGAAACTACAGGAGGGAATGAAATGATGTATTCTGAAAAACAATGAAGCTCAAAATGCAGCCCAAGACCTACCCTGAAAATCTAAGCCTAAATATAAATGAAAAAAGATGGATGTATGTTTTTAAAGGGGTATTCAAAACATTCCTAACCTGAGGGAATTATTTACTATTCAAACAGCCCAGACCACAAAAACACAACAAAATAAGAACAGAGAGACTATTAAGAGACATCTTTCTATAATGTTCGTGAGGTGAAAAAAGTAAAAGCAGAAGTCAAATGGAAATTAGAATGGAGAAAGAAGCCTGATAGTCCATCATGGACTAAACCTCACAACATCGCAACTGCAGATGAAGCAATGTGTTTTTGTGGGACTAAATTAAAGAATAAGAGGGCACAAAAAAACGAAAGAGGGAAGAAAAATAGAGGGAAATATGTGATGTGCCCTAATCAAGTAAAAGGGTAATGATGAAGGAAAGTAACTCCTGTCTTCTCTCAAGAAGAGAACCTACAAGAGAGTGTGTGGGGTGGCAAAGAAAGCGACTGAAACAGGTAAAAAGAGGGAAATTGCATTTCAGTGAATGTTCTATAAGGGGAGATGGGAACCTTACATTGGGTATTCCCTGAAGGGATTTGGTGCTTAGAGAGACCACCCATCCTATCTCAGAAGTAGGCAAATCAGAGCTCCTGGGGGTAAGTGACACCCAAAGTAAGAGCATATGGACCCAGGGAGATATTCTGAGATAAACTAGGGGAAAAGTACTAAGGAGAGAGAAATGGAGGAAAATGATCAATTCAGAATGTATGTGTTCCAACATAATGAACTTCACAATGAGGGATATAGGAAAATTCCTACCAGGTGGCAATATCTTTTCTATCATCTACAGGAATTGGTATTCCCAAGGGTGAGGTACAACAGAATAAAAAGAGGAGAGGGTGTGCTAAGGCACAATATATACAAGACAATGACGTAGAAAATGTTTAGAAAAAAATTGCATTTTGATTCCATGGGAATAGAGAGACTGAAAAAGGAATAAATAAATATAAAGGCCATGAATCAAAGAATAAAAGTATAGAATAGACAGAATGGGAAGAGAATTAAGAAAATAAATCATTTAACAAAAGACATAAGAAATCTTTTTTTTTAACTATCAAGTTTAAGAGGAGGAGAGGAAGGGGGGATTACACTTGACTACTTCAATGAAAGGAAAAGGAGAGGAAGAAATAAATAACTAGATAAAAGCAAAACAGAAAGAGAACTAATAGACAAAATCTTAAAATCAAGGAATGGAATATCAAACAGGAATGGAAAGGCTTAAGAATGAAAAAAAGAGGATGAGTGGAAATTGGGTTGACTGCAAATAGATGGAACTAAAATAGCTAAAGAAACATAGGACAGTGTTTGCAAAGAAAGAGGGAGAAAATCCAAAATTGAGGGGAAAATATCAGACAAATGTAGGAAATGTAAATTCACCTCTCATAATTTTAAATGTGAATGCATTAAATAATTCAAAAAAGCAAGGATAAGAAAACAAAACTCCACAATTTACCTCTTACAAGAAACACATTTTTAAAATTGATGAAAATAGAAATAAGATGCTAGGGAAAAAAGTTACTATGCCTCAAGTGAATAAAAAAACAGGCGTTGCAATCATTCTGTCAGAAAAATCAAAAACATTCAAAACATAAAAAGGATAAACAAGAAAATGGCATTACACTGAAAGTAAACATGGATGACAAGCCAATATCAATATTAAACTTGTATCCTCCAAATGCCTTAGTATCTAAATTTACAAAGGAGATATTAACTGAGTTACAAAAATACAGAGACATTAACACAATAATGACAGGAGAATTCTATGTCCTCTTTCAGTTTTGGACAACTTGAACAGAAAAATAAACAGGAGGGAAATATGGAATTGATAGTTTCTGGAGAAACTAAAAGACTTACAATGTCTTCTAAAAGGTATCAATTATGAGCTCAAAGATGAAATCAGAATCCACAATATGTGTGTGTTCCTATATGCATATTTGTCAGTCAATGATCGAAATTTCCAGGTGTATAAAAATACGTGGAATAAAGAATAATCACCATAAAAAGACCCATCATAACTCAAAAATTCAGCAATCACCAAGATGTTTCCTCTTCATGATGGCAAATAATCAGGCCATTGAATGTTGGAGCTGGAAGCAAAATCAGAGACCATGTATGCAAACCCATCATTTTATAGATGATTAAACTAAGTTCCAGAGAGTTAAAGTAACACTATCATAGTCACATATATGGTAAGTAGCAATGCTTAGGCTCAAGCTTGGATCTAACCCTAAATCTGGTGTTCTTTCCACTGTAAAAATATGCTTCATATACATAATTTTTATTACTTATCAAACTAAATTAAATAAATGTCTTACTATTATGTAGAAATAGCATTTGTGACAATTAGGTGATGTACTAGAATTGGACCAAGCCAAAAATGAACTGGATTCTAAAAACCAGGAAATGAATTAAAAACAGAAATTATGAGCCACTACCAATATGCTGTCATTTTTCGGTTTCTGGTGCACACTACTAGTGTATGAATCATCACCTTTATATTCATATCTGTAAAAAGTGTTGAGGGCTTCTGGAAATATCAAGATCTGAAACAATACTATAGACACTAAGGAAGATGGAAAGGGGTGGTTCAACAAACAAAAAAACATAGCAAGGCTTAAGAAAAGTAGAGGACCGTTGGTCAAATTTGACCTATATCCATAGAAACAGAGTTTTAGATCTGGAGGTTATCTTAAAGATTATCTGGTAAACTCTTCATTGTACAGAAAAGAACACCCAGAAATGTGAAATGACTAGTACAAGATCACTGATATTTCATCCTGATTCTCTGGTTCAATTCTGTTGTTCAGTCATTTCAGTCATGTCCTAATCTTCATGACCCCATTTGGAGTTTTCTTGGCATTTTCTTCTCCAGCTCATTTTACAGATGAGGAAACTGAGGCAAACAGGATTAAGTGACTTGCCCAGGGTCACAAAGCTAGTAAATGTCTGAGGTCAGATTTGAACTCTAGGCCTGGTACTCTTTGCACTGTGCCACCTAGTTGCTATATATTCCTCTTAACTGCTCTCTCTCTCTCTCTCTCTCTCTCTCTCTCTCTCTCTCTCTCTCTCTCTCTCTCTCTCATCTCTCTTTTCTCCAATACATCCTCCAATAAATCAATCAATAAGCATTTGTTCAGTGACTACTATGGACCAGATACTGACTTGGGTGCTGGGCATAGACAAAGACAAAATTAAAACAATTTTAATTTCAAGAAGCTTACATTCTATTAAAGGAGATAACATTTCCAAATAGAGATAGAGAATTGTACACATGTGGATAAAGCATTCGTTCTGGAGTCAGAAAGAACAGAGTTCAAATTCAAGTTTCAAATATTTACTAACTGTGTGATCTTGGCCCAAGCCACTTGACCTACTTACCCCACTTTCCTCAACCGTAAAAAAAAAAAATAATAGCAACTACCTCCCAAAGTTATTGTGAGGATCCTATAGGACAATATCAGTAAAATGTTTAGCACAGTGTATGCCGCATAGTGGGAGCTATGTAAATGTCATCTATTTTTATTAGTATTATCATCATTATTAACTATATATAAAATAAATATAAGAAAGTTAGAAAACAGAGTATTTAGGAGGAGGGTGCTAGTAATTAGAAGGATTAGGAAAAAATTTCCTATAAAAGAAAGTGCTTTAATTGAGTTTTGAAGGGAGTGAGGGATTATATGAAGCAGAGGTGAGGAGGGGATACATTCTAGGCATGGAGTGAATGCCTATTAGATAGCCAGTGCAAAGGCATAGAAATGGGAGATATTATTCCCATTTTACAGATGAGGAAAGCTGAGTCTGAGAGCAGTTAAGTGACTTCCCCAATGTCACACAGCTAGTAAATATCTGAGGCTGGATTTGTGCTCAGGTCTTCCTGAGTCCAGACCCAGTACTCTATCTACTGAACCACCTAGATGACATGGTTAGATTTGCACTTAAGGAAAATCACTTTGACAGCTGTGTGAAGGATGGATTAGACTGGGAAGAAACTTGAAGCAGGGATATCAGTTAAGAGGCCATTGCAACATTCCAGGCAAAAGGTGATAAAGACCTAAACTAAAGTGGCAGCTGCAGAATAGAGTAAGGGGATCAGATAGAAAACAGGTGGAAACAAAGATTTGGCAACTGTTTGGATATATGTGCTAAGGGAAAGAAAGGAGGTACAAACCTAGGAGACAGGGAAATCGTGGTATAATCAACAGAAATAAAGATTATCAGTAGAGAATAGAATTGAGAAGAAAGATAATGAGTTCTCTTTTGGAAATGTTGAGCTTGAGATTTCCATGGGACATTCAGTGTAAAGTGTCTAATAGATGATTAGTAATGGGAGACTGAAATACAGGGGAGAGACTGGTCTAGATATACATATCTAGGAGTCATCTACATAGAGATGTGAGTTAAATCAATGGGCATAGATGAGGTTACCACATGAGAGATGGTATAAAGAGAGAAGAGGACTTAGGGCAGACCTTTGGTGACCATCTAGTGGCAGAGAGAATATGCATGATGATCCAACAAAGAACCAAGAAAGAGAAATGCCCACAAAAATCCAAAAAGGAGAAACTATTAAGGAGAAGGTCATCAAAATTATCAACACTGCAAAGAGGCGTAGAAGGATGAGGATCAATTAGAGACAGTTAGATTTGGCAATTAACAAATCAGTGGTAACTAGGGAGAGTGATTTCAGTTGAGCAATGAGTTTGGGAAGGTATAATTTAAAGGAGTCAGAGTGAGAAAAGAAACAGAAGCGAGTAGCTTTTTCTAGTTTGACTAAGAAAGAGAAGAGAAATAGAGAATGATAATTTGAGGGGATAGTAGAAGTTAGTAAGAATAGGAGAGAAATAGGCATGTTTGAAGACAGAAAGGAAAGAAACAGTCCATAAAGAGAGAATTGAAATTAGAGGAGAGTGTAAATGATTGAGAAGCCCCAGTAGATTCTTCTTTCCTCTAGCATAAAATACAAACTCCATTGACATTTGGAGCCCTTCACAATCTGGGCTCACCTTACCTTCCTAGATATTACATTTACTTTATGCACAATATATTCCAACTAAACTAGCCCACGTGCTGCTCCCTGCAAATGCCGTTTCTCCAGGCTCTATGTCTTTGCCCAAACTGTTTCCTGTGCCTGGAATGCACTCCCTCCTTAAGCTACCTCTTCAAACAAAATTCTTACTGGATTCCTTCAAAGCCCCAACTCAAGTGCCACCTCCTACTCTAGGCTTATCCTGATATCTCCATTTAGAAGCTACTGGAGTTGAGTGACTTTCATCAAGTCATATATTTAATATATGTTAAAGGAAGGACTTGAACCCAACTCTCTACCCACTATGCCAGGCTATCTGGCTATTAAGATCTTAACTACATGCAAAACATGGTGCTGAGAGAATTGCTAAGATGAACAGTTCATAGTCTCTGCCCTAGAGGTAACTACACACACACTAGAAATTAGTTATACAATATTTTGTATTTGCCTGTATTTGAACATGTTGTCCCCTTCCTAATAGAATGTAAGCTCCCTGAGCACAGGGAATATTTCATTTTTGTGTTTTTATCCATAGCATCTACCACAGATCTAGACACAGGGGTAGTGCTTAATAAGTGTTTTCAGAACTGAATTCAATTTAATCCTCTGCTTCCCTAGACTTCAGATATATTTCCTTTCCCTAAGCCATCCCTTGCCATTTTCTCCAGCCTCTCTCCCAAGAAAAGAGATTTGTGTAATTGTCACTTTTTCCAGACTCCACTGTTGTGTTTGTCATTGCACAGTCATTTCAGTCTTGTCCAACTCTACATGACCCCATTTGGGGTTTTCTTGGCAAAGATCATGGAGTGGTTTGCCATTTCCTTCTCCAGCTCATTTTACACATGAGGAAACTAAAGCAAACAGGGTTAAGTGACTTGCCCAGGGTTGCACGGCTAGTAAGTGTCCAAGACTGTATTGGAAATAAGTACTTCTTGACTCCAGGCCTAGTGTTCTTATCCACTGCACCTAGCCAGCACTATGGACCAATAACTGTCCATTCTTCTTGCTCACTCTCATTGCTCTTTCTGGAGAAGATAAGGCTTTTTATTTTAGCATGGTGGCTCCTTCTGTCCTCATTGATAATGCTATGCTTACTGCTCCTTTCTCCCTCCAAGCAAAGGATAATAAGAATTCTTCTTCAGCTGAAACTAGCAGAGTGTTTGCTCATTAGCCCGGGAAGCACTATCACACTCTAATTGGTTTAGCAGTAGAGGCAAGAATAGATAACATATGGCTTCACTTTGCAACTGAGGGCTCATTCAGTTTTAAAAAATAAACACAGCAACACATTTATCTATGTTTCCACTACTGCTGAATTACTGTCCAAACAAAATCTACACATTAGCTGCCACTCAGAACTGCCTTTGTTTCTTTTTAGGCAAAACACCCAGCACAGCTCAAAGACACAATCTGGTCACCACTAAGTCCTTACCTGCAGGTTTAGCAAATAAATATGAGAAGTGGGGAAAAGTTGCCCCAGACTTGTTCAATTGAAAGATTCTCAGTTCCTCTAAGCATCAGTACATGGGATTAGTCATTGTTTCTTCTCCTTCCAGTTCCCTCCTTTACCTCCAACACATATCCACCTGATTAAAGAAAATGGCCACAGAAATAAAACAAGCACTAAACCGTGATGTTTACCCAGCCAAGATTTCCCATAAATCTGTAGGTCAATAAACAATTATAAAATGCCTACTATATGCTAAGCATTGTGCTAAGTGCTGGAAATACAAAGAAAGCAAAAGACAATCTCTGCTCTCAAGGAGTTCACAGTCTAATGGAGGAGGAAAACGTGCAAAACAATAAGCTATGTGAAGGATAAAATGGAAATAATCAAAAGGAAGTTACTAGGATTCAAAGAGATCAGGAAAGGCTTCCTATAGATGGTGGGATTTTAACAGGGACTTAAGGGAAGCCAGGTGGCAGAGATGAGATGGATGAATTTTCCAGACAAAGGAGACAGTTGGGACTTCCCAAATTACAAATATAAAAGCTGCACACAGGCTAGAAAGGGAAGAGGACTGAAAGCAGAAATCCAGGTACAATCCTCCCTGTGGATTTCTTCCCCCACTAATAGATCAACATTCCAGAGTGGTCAGAATGGTAGCCCTCCTTTCTACAAGGGTGGTCACCTCTCATCTTGCCACAGTACTTTTGCTCATATCATTGCCTATAAATGCACAGAACCACCTTACTTATTTCTATCTGCTGAAAATATAACCGTGTTACAAGACTCAGTTTAAATAGCAATAATAACAATAATAGCAACATTTGTATAGTTATACTATGTACTAGGCACTGGGCTAATCACTTTACAATTGTTTTCTTATTTGATCCACCTAGGAGGCAGGCACTATTATTGTCCTCATTTACAGATAAGGAAACTAAGGCAAACAGAGGTTAAGTGACTTGCCCAGGGTCACACAGTATTAAGTCCTGAGGCCAAATTTGAACTCAGCTCTTCCTGACTCCAAGGCCATCATAGGCTATGCTACATCCTCCAGGACATCTCCCTTAATCTATCCAGATTGAGAATGGTTTTTCCTTTTTCAAAACAGTTGCAACACTTCCCCAGTGAACTTGTAACATTCACTTTGCATTATATTTATTTATTTCTGGGTCATCTCCACAACAAGATCATAGAATTAAAACTAGAAAGAATTGTAGATACTATCATAACCCACCCCATCATTTTACAGAGGAGGAAACTCAGGCACAAGGAGATTCAGGGATACATCCAAGGTCACAAAGTAGGTAACAGCCAGAATTTAAACCCAGGGTCTCTGGCTCCAAATATAGTGTTCTTTTTATCATAGCATATTAGTTACCTCCAGGGCAAAGAGTATGGACTGTTCATCTCAGCAATTCCCTCAGCACCATGTTTTGCATGTAGTTAAGATCTTAATAGCCAGACAGCCTGGCATAGTGGATAGGGAGTTGGGTTCAAGTCCTTCCTTTAACACATATTGAATATATGACTTCATGAAAGTCATTTAACTCCTCAGTGTAACACACAATACTCTAAGACTTTAAATATCAGAGAAGATGTTGATTTGTATTGTTAAAAAAAAGTTCTCCACTTGAAGTTCCTTGTACTGGTGAAATCATCTGGTACAAAAAAAAATTAATAAATATTTTCTGAATTGAAATGATGAAATGACATCCCCATTTTTCATCTCAGTTATATTCTCAAGTACAGGAACATTTGTGGCATGCCTTAAAAATTAAATAAAAAGGCAACACTGATTCCAACTCATGGAAGACCTAAATAACCTAAGGCTTTCTCAATTGGAGAATCAATCTATGGCATATAAACTGATGAATTTAGTTCCATAATTTTGGGGGATTCAGAAACTTAAGACATAAATAAATCATATACACTACTAGACCAAATGCACAATCAGATCCTAAGTTCCTCACCCCACTGAAAAACAGTCATGTCACTAAAAATTGGGGCATTTGAAAATTAGCACTGGGATACTTTCAATTCTCTCTTTCTTCCCTCCAGTCTCAATGGAAGAGCTACCCTACTCCTTGTGAAAATTAATCTCATGCCCTTGATCCATTTCCTCACAAGACCCTTAATGACCCAGATCCAAGAGTCATCCCTTTTCTTCCATTCATCTCTCCCTCTCCACTCCTTTCTCATCAGCTCGCAATCATTCTCAGGTCTTCTCAATCCATGCCTTTCCTAAACTCTTCTATGGCATCGGTTATTACATGAACTCCCTCTCTTCGTAGGCAAATTTCCTGAAAAATGTGCCTATACAGGGTATCCACATTTTATCAGGGAAAAAGAAAAGAAAAGAAAATCTTAAAGCCTTAAATATTGTGAGGTCCTTGAAGACAAGGACTAATGTATGTCCTCCAATAATTAGAACTCCATTAACAAACACACGTGTGTGTGTGTGTGTGTGTGTGTGTGTGTGTGTGTGTGTATCAATCTAGGGCAAGGGATCTCTTACTCCTAGATATGGAGTGGGTATGGACATCTTGCCAGTATGGTCTGTCCAAAGAAACCCAAGAACTGCTTAACTTTGTAATTGGACAAATTCATAGCGATTTGGCACACACACACACACACACACACACACACACACACACACACACTTCATGTTTAGCTTCATTCCGATTCAACCTATCTTCCAGTTTGGGAGGGGGGTTCACATAATTTAGTTGATTCGCCTTGGAATTACATTGCAATGACTAAGCTTAGACTTATCTGCCTACAATTGCGTATACCCCTTAGATATATTTCATATCCCTTTCTTTTCCTAATCTCAGATGGCACTTCCAGGACAGTTAGTAAATTTTGACTTCCTTGAGGATTTTAATACTACAACCACCCCCGCATACCCTGACCACTTTCCCAATTGCCCTGAATTAATGCCATGAACTATAGCGTCAGAACACCATTCTGGACACAAAATCTTACTCCCTAGGAATACTTAGAACTTTAGCATCTAGTTCACCTTACTCTCCCAAAAATGTCTTCATCTCTCCAACAAGAATCCAGGCTACCAAAAGTATCTGCAATCTAGACAAATGGGCTTTTCTCTTTTCCTTACATAACACTCCACCTTCACGATCTTGGGCTATCACCCATGCCTACTCTGCAATCCTGCCTAATCTTTGCCTCAGAATCCCTCTTTTCCTTTAAGAGGCACTCATGTACTATCTTCTAAATGAAGCCTTTCTTGATTTTCCCCCAACTGCTAATGCCCACTCTCCAAAACTTACATTATGTCTAACTACTATGTATATGTTTGCGTTTATTAACTTTATATTTTGTATACCTGAAACACTTTTAAAGTTAATTATTATTATTAACATATTCTCCATTACTTCCTTAAGTCACTAGACAATAAATAAAGCAACAAATCAAGCCCCGATTTGTAGCATCTGCAGATTTCTGAGACCTGAACTAAAAATTTAACAATTGGTTTTCTCAAATGGACTTTCTCAAACCTTCTCTTCCATTAAGATGCAGCTCCAGCACACCATTGTGTTTGTCATGCTGTATACATATTTTATATATTTCAGAATAGGTAGGTGGCGCAGTGGGTAGAGTGTTGGGCCTGGAGTCAGGAAGTCAGGGAGACCCAAGTTGAAATCCACCATCAGACACTTAACTAGTTGTGTGACCCTGGGCAAGTTACCTCACCCTGTTTGCCTCAGTTTCCTCATCTGTAAAATGAGCTGGAGAATGTAATAGCAAACCACTCCAGTATCTTAGTCAAGAAAACCCCAAATGAGGTTATGAAGAGTCAGACATGACTAAACAAAACAAATGTATTTTATATGTATTTGCAAGTGCCCTACGAGTAGGCATGGTTTCATTCTTTGTCTTTCTATCCCCAGTGCTACACTTAGTGAGTTGTTAATAGATGCTGTTAATTAGTTTATTAAACAAAGAGAAAGTTTTGTTTACATAAAATTAAAGAAAAAGTTTCTATCTGAGGCCACAGACAGTCAAGGAAACCCTTTTCTTCTTCCCACAGAGATACACAGTTTTTCTAATTTATAGTAAAATACTGGGTGGTTTGAAATCACTAGAGAGTGGAGCAACCCTCTCATCTGGGGTCTCCCACCTTCCCCTTGAAGGAATTTGTCACAAAACAATAAATTTGAATCTGTAAAGAGTCAAAATATAGAAGACTCAGAGCAGTGCATACAGCAAGGAGGTGTGCTTTTTTTTTAAAGAAAAAAAAAGAAGAAGAAGAAGAAGAAGATTGCAATGTGCCCAAAATAATTCAAACTTCCTTTCCTCTGGCTGGGAAGCTTCCCATTATTTGGAGGGTAAAAGACATGGAGTCACAAGGGAGTCAAATTTCCCCCTCCCTGAACAAGACCCATACAGTCAATATGATTCACAGTGCCATCAAAGGCCAAGTCTGAGGGTTTTCTTCCCTATTGTTTCACATCTAATATCCTACCAGGCTTTGAGACCAGGTCCTCTACCACAATGTCTCTCAACTATTTTATTTCCTTAAAACAACTGTACTACTGGCTCTTCTCTTATGCTTATCAGATATGATTTGGATGTGTTCCTGTGTGTGTGTTAGGGTAAGGAGTGTTTAGACAAGGGTTGGGGAAAAAGGCTTAAATGCAAAATCTCAGAGAAAAATAGCTTTGAGACCCTCTGGTGGGCACTAGGAGCTCTGACAGAATTCCAGCATCCTTCATTCTTTTTGAAAATGTTGTTGTCATTGATAACAATCCTTTTTTGTGTGCAAGCATGTCACAAAAAAGGTTATTACATCACCAGTAGCCCTTTGCAAATTTAAAAATGTCCAAAAGAAGGTAAAGGGATTCAAGGTGAAATCAAGGTGGCATGATGAATATTTAAATGCATTTAAAGTTTGTAAAGCACCTTACAGAGTCTCTTATTTTGGTGTCACACAACCCTGTAAAGTGGATCCTTGCAACTATTCCCATTCCCATAGATAAGGAAGGGATTACAGATAGTTGAGTGATTTGCCCATGGGCACATAGCTAATAAATGTCAAGGACTGAATTTGAAACTAAGTCAAATCCTGGAGGTAAGAAAGCCACTGGACTTTGCAGAATAAGGAAATGGCATAGTCAGACCTTCACTTTAAGGAAGATCAATTTGACTGACAAGTTCAAGCTGGGCTGGAGTGGGGAGAGACTTGAGACACAGAGATTAACCAAAAGGCTGTTGCAATAGTCTTGGCATGAGGTGACTGGGGCCTGCACCAAGAAGGTGGTGGTATCAAAGGAGATAAGGGGACATAAATGAGAAACATGAAAAAGTAGAACCTACAGGACTTGGCAACTGATTGGATGTGGAGGTGGTGAGAAAATTTGAGGAGTCAAGGATGCCAACGAAGTTACAAGCCTGAGTGACCAGGACAATGGTGATAATATTGACAGCAATGAGAAAGTTAGGAAGAGGGAGTGGCCTTGGAGAAAAAAATAATGAGGTCAATTCTAGACGTGTCACTCTGACTTCTAAGATGTCTACGAGATATCCAGTTTGAGATTTGTAAGAAGGAGTTGTAAGATGAGAGACTAAAGGTCAGGAGAGAGGTTAGGGCTGAATAAATAAACCTGCATAGTGATGATAATTGAATCTGTGGGATCTGAGATAGTAATAGAGAACCTTAAGGGACCTAATTAGAGACCTGGATGGAGATCTAGCAAAGGAAACTGAGGAGTGACCAGAAAGGTAAAAAGAGAATCAGGAAAGAGTAGGATCATGAAAACAAAAAATGAGAGATATCTAGGAGACAATGATTTATATTGTCAAGGCTGCAGAGAAAGAAGAGAAATGCCTACTGAGAAAAGGCTATTAGATATGGCAATTAAGAGATCATTAGTAACTTTGGAGAAAGCAGTTTCAGTTGAATAATGAGGTTGGAAGCCACACTTCAGAGAGTTGAGAAAGGGAGTGAGAGGCTGGGATGTGAAAGCACTGATTGTAGATGGCTTGCTCAAAGAGTTTAACCACAAAAGAGAGAAGAAATATAGAATGTTAGCTAGTGGGGATAGACAGATCATGTAGGGGTTTTTGAGGATGGAGCACATTTGTAGGCATTAGGGAAGTAGCCAGTAGACAGGTAGAGTTGAATATTAATGAGGCAGCTAGAGTGACAAAGAGCGCAATCCACTGGATAAGAGAGTATGGAATGGGGTCACTTGTGCAGATAGAGAACATATGATCAAAGCTCTAGAACTCAAAAGGACCTCAGAATCGATCTACTTTGATACATGAGGAAACTGAAGCCCAGACAGATTGTGGCTTGCCTAGAGTCACACAGGTAACTCATATCAGAGACAGGATTTGAATACAAATCCATGGCCCCCAGAACTAATGTTGTTTCCCTCGTAAAGTGAAAAGAGCCATGAATTTCAAGTTCCAGTACTTACTAGCTACATGATCTTGGGTAGTCTCTTAACCTCCCCCAGCCTGGGTTAATCATCTGTAAAATGAGAGGATTGAACTAGATGATCTCTAGGGCTTCTCTCCCTTCAAATCCCATAATCCTTTGAACAACCATTTTTGCCTGGTATGGGGCAGCAATGTGCTCTGCCTTACGGCAGAGGGAGAAAGAGCTTCACTAGATTCTCCATATATTTTCTTGGAGGTGGCCCAGGATTGGCCCAGCTACCCCTGGAGAAGCGCCCAACCAGTTCTGAAAGCAACCTAAACCTCACAGAAGCATGCTTTCAAGTATCACAGAGGCCATTGCTGCAGAATCACCATAGCAACAAATTCCCTTGGTCCTGAATCACACTTTCTCACCTTGGGTCACATATCTCAGCCTGAGCTAACAGATGCAAGAAATCTGGAGGCAGAAGGTCCAGAGGAAACATTGTTCTCACCCAGTATTGGGTTTAGGGTGGCAGAGGGGGTGGCAGATAAGAGCAAAGAGAGATGCTCTCCTCACTCAGTGAGAGACAACACCCTTCCACTGATTTGTGACAGTGCCAAAATAATATATTCCAAAACAGTTAGAAAAGTGATTGAATAAAAACATGAGTCCATCAGTATCCTTACTTGATCAAAATGCTTCCTAACATCATGAGAACTGAACCCAATGTTTCAAACATTCTATATGTCAGCCAAACTGGCCTATTTGCTATTTCTTATAAAGAACATTCCATCTCCTGCCTTTATTATTTTTTTTTCTCTCTCTCTTATGCCTAAAATGCTCTCCCTCCTCACCTTTGCTCCTGGGAACCTCCAGCTCCCTGACAGGTTCAATTCGAGTAATACCTTGGTGACTCCCTCCTCTTACTTTGCTTTTGTCTACATATTCTAATTTTGTTTCCACATATAAATTATTTCTCTCTAATCAAATTGTATGCCCCTTACAGGCAGAGATTTTTGTAGTAACTGATACAGAATATGAATATTTTAAATGTATACTGAATGAATAAATGATTTAATTAATAAGGGAATAGAACCTAAAACTAGACTTACAGGAACCACTGCAAATTCAATATAAATCAAGAAATAAATATAACAAAATGTCAGTCAATGGAAAGGCATAATTTAGTTTACAAAAATCCTTTGGTACACTTAATTTTTCAGGAACAGCTTCACTGCATGAAGCAAAGTATATCTGTATGTATTAAATCCTGGACAAAAGTTCTTAATCTGGAGCCCATTAATTTTTTTAATATTTTGACAAATATTTTTCTACATAATTGATTTTCTTTGTAATTCTGTATTTTATTTTACACTTTAAAAAAAATTCTGAGGCATCTCTAGACTTTATCAGATTTCCAAAGGGATCTGTAACACACAAAAAAAGGCTAAGAATCCCTTGACTACAGCCAGTACCATATCTGAAGGGAGTAATAGGTCTTTAGGCAGCACATATTTTAGGCACAATAGCACTGTGGTATAGGATAATTCATGGAGAGGATTAGCATGTGATTTTCTCTATTAATGGTATTTATTCTTCTCAATTTAGCACTTATTTAGCATTCCAGGGATTAGTACCCACAATCCTAGCACAAGGTAAGGGAATGAGGCCCTACACCACCACCAATGTCACTCACTGTCTCCTGCTAGATGTCTTCATCGGCAATGAAGTTCCTCACCTTACATCTCCCTCCTGGTAACCAAATAGCAGAAAGGGGGAGGAAAAGACAACATGTGCAATAGTAGTCTGGCCACCAAAACACTTCTTTTGGAGTGTTATTTGAACACAGTTATTAAATTAAAGAGAACATTTCAGGATAAATTGCAAATGAGTAGACAGTAACCTCACAGATATTTCACATTGGACTTATGCCTCTGCCCCCCTTTCATAACTCCTCATCTGTCTTCCTCTCTTCCACCATTTGGTATTCATTTCTTTCCATTGGTGCCCATGGTAACAGCCAGAGATAAAGCATAGCCTGGATAAACTCTTGCAAAGATCTTGAAACATGGCATCTTGCCCACATTTTCCATCAATATAATAGCATGCACCACACAAACAATGCAGCATCATTCTAATTCTCTTCCTTTCATTTTCCACCCACTTAGGGGCAGCCAAGGCCATTTGTGCAGCTTATGAGATGCCTGTCTAGTACATTTATATTCATGAACTTACTGATCAGTCTTTCATGATATTTCCAAAAATGCTCGTGCAAGAAACCTTGCTGACTTAATTTCACCACTCCCAGTTAACCCTTGCCAAGATCGGAGCATTTGCCAGAAAGCAGCTTCTTTGAGGGATGTTCCATCTGTCTGTTTATCTAATCAGAGGGGAATGTTTGAACTGGTACAATTCCTCAGGCCTTTCAAATACATGCTGAATATTCCATGAGATTCTAAGTAAGATAAATTTCTTCTGCATTTTTCAGCTAGGGTGTGAACATTGAAAAGGAAGATCATGAAATCCAAATATGAGTTTGGTTCAACGTTTTGTTTTATTTTGTTTTTTTCAAATTTAAGGGCAGGCTGATTTTATTCCTGACTATCAGGTTTACCAAGCCAGAAGATCTAATTATTGGTGGCCCACTGGGACATCAGAGTAGATTACAAAGCAATGCTCATCTGTCTCTAAAATATTAAAATATGGAACACTTTAAGCAGTGAACACACAAGGGCTGACACCTTTTTTGAGAACTGCAAGGTGCCTAAAACAAGTCATGTTTCCTTTTCTCTGTTGGTAAGCCCCCTTATTCTTTCAATAGTGAAATTTGTCTTTGTCTAACAATAGTGATGTTTTTTAGGAATAAATGAAAAGTCATTTATTAATTGCTTGCTATGAACCCAACACTGTGCTAAGTGCCAACAATACAAGTCAAGATTGTCCCTGCCCTCAGAAGCCTTATATCCTAATATCGTTCAGGCATTTTTCAGTCATGTCCAAATCTTCATGTCCCCTTTCAAGGATTTGTTTAGCAAAGATGCTGGAGTGGTTTGCCATTTTCTTCTCCAGCTCATTTTACAGTCAAGGAAACTGAGGCAAACTGGCTTAAGTCACTTGCCCACACAATAAGTGTCTGATGCCAGATTTGAACTCAGGAAGATAAATCTTCCTCACTCTAGGCCTGGTACCCTATCCAATGAGCCACTTAGCTACCTTTATGCTAATAGAGGAAGGCAACACCTAGAAGAGGGTACAATTGAAGTGTGGATGGCAAGGCTCAAAAGTCCTTCAGGTTCAGTGTTAGGGTGGATGGCAAGGCCCAAGGTTTTGAAGGGTACAGCAGCATAGTAGATGAATACAAAATCCTCATGAACTCAAAATATTTCTCAAAAGCTATTGTATAATGGATCAGGACAAGGACGATTCAGCTTAAGAGTAAGTGAAGGATGGAAAAAGAAGAAAAAAGGATAGAAACAATACATCAAACCTGTCAGTAAGTTAGGGCATGTCTACCCCAAACATGTAAAGACTTCCCCTGGCAGAATGGGCAGATGAGAACAATTTTTTCTAACAGTCATGAAGGCAGCTGAAGTAGGTACTGTGGAATGCTTCAAGTTCGGTCAAACATTGAAGACACCAAGGTCATCCACTGCATCCTGGGCCATCAGCAGTTGTCCTGGCTTTTGTAATGCCACTGGACTTCAATGACTCAGGAAGAGAGAGTGAGGCTGACAACTTTGTGCAACTCTGCCTCTCTTAAATCTCATTCATGTGCAAGTCAAGACATTGCCCATGATTCCATTTGTCCTCTTTGAAAAAGGAGGAAATACAACAGTAGAGAAAGACAAGCTTAAGGAAGAGGAGGAGGAGTAAGCATTTATTAAGCAACTACCACGTGCCAGGTATTATGCTAAGTGCTTTAAAAATATTATCTCATGTGATCCTCACAGAATCCCTATGAGGTGGCTGCTATCATTATCACTATTTTACAGCTGAAGAAACCGAAGCAGACAAAGGTTAAGTCACTTGCCCAGAGTCACACAGATAGTACAAGTCTGAGGCCAGATTTGAACTCAGGTCTTCCTGACTGCAAGCCTAGAACTACAAGCTAGCTAGTTGCCTCTAAGGGATTCAACCTGTTAACCAAGACTTTAATGTTCATCAGTCTTTTATCTCCATGTCATTGTGCAGCTGTGAGACATGGGATACTGCAGTTTCCACAGAATTAAAATTGAGGATTACCCAAAATTTAATAGAGAAATACATGTTAGGCACAAACAGCCTTTAACATGTTAAAAATAAGAAATTACAAGAGAGACATGGAGTATAAAATGTCATCAAAAAATAATAAAAAGGGGGGGAAAGCTGCACTGGTCACATGGTGAAGTCAAGGGAAAATCAATACACTGGCCATGTGCTTCATTGCCATTCTTGTCAGGTAAAAACAAGGGATCCCAGAAAGTTGGATGGACCCCCTTTCCAAATATATGGGAATATATGCACAAGAGATACATAGGATATAAGCATGAATGAGTTACCATCTATATCATGGGGGTAAATCCCCCATCACTGACATCACAAATATGTTTGAGTATTTAAGTATATAGAGATGAGTGTTCCCAATCAGAATTCCCCAGCCCATCACAACTTAAAATCAAAAGAAGTGGCCCATGTTTTTCCTCTATAAAAGGTAATTTAACAGAATATTGTCTGCAATATTACAAAGAGATTACATGCCATGGTCTTTTCTATCAAAGACCTTTTCCAGACCAATATTTCACACACAAAAAATGTCCTTGGCAAGTTCCCAGTTATAAATGAAATTAGAGCTGTGGACCTCCCAACAGCTGTTTGTTGAGGGTGATGACAGCTTTTTAGCACAACCCTTATCCTTCCCCCAAATTTAATTACTATTGCACCACCTGGCCCTTCATATCAATAATCTGGAAAGAGAAAGGAATCTAATTTATGGAGGGAAAAAGTGTTTTTTTTTTCATATTACCTACTCCATCTGATCCTGGAGTTGACAGGACCTACAACAATTCTTATCATAAAGATGGAATACATCCTGGATTCTCAAAGGCTATGCTAGAAGGTTAACATGTCTAAAAAGTCTTCCTAAGATTTTTCATTTTGGCTTAAGGAGTGGCTTGGTTTGTTATTCCAGAACAAGTCTAGCCAAATTATGAAACCTTAATGGTAACAGTAATAATAATAACAACACACATACACACATATTATATGTCTCACAACTCTATAATGTTCACTTTACAGATAGGGAAAATGAGGGTCAGAGAGTTGAAATAATTTGCCAAAGGTCAGATCTATGACTTGGTCTCCAAGTCCAGTGGTCTTTCTGCTACAAGACTGGCTGTCAGGTGTTTGTCTATTTGAGCAGAAAAAAATTCATAAAACTACCTACCAGAGTACAGAAGAGTTGAAGGGAGTAGCAGTATAAAGCATGTATACACATAAAGATGGAGAACTGGACCTCAAGTGTTAAAATACTGAAGCACAAAGACGACTCTTATAGACTATGGATACATGTGAAGGCTATGTGGAGAAACCTGTAGGCTACTAAGGGTCCATAAACAACATTTAAGAAACTCTTGGCCTAAACATGGAACACTGTACCACATAGTGGAAAGAACACTGAACCAGGAGTCTACAGAGCTTAGTTCCAGGCCCAACTCTGTTGCTAAGCAGCTGAATGTCTTCAGGTAAGTCACAATCATCCTGGGCTTTAGTTTTGTCATTTGCAAAATTAGAGATTTATAACAAGTGACCTCAACGGTTCCCTTAGGTTCTAAAATGCTATGATTTTATGCTGATAGCTGATATCTTCCCCTGATAGTATTCTTCTTCTTACTCAGTCTCCATTCTCTTCACCTAAGACTGTCAATGTGACAAAAGAGAACTATAAAATAGATTTTCCACCTTTATAAAGGTGAGATGTTATCATTTACAGGTAACTCATGCTCTCAGGTCAATTATCTCTCTTTGGCCAATTCTTCAAATGCTGGGCTGTTTTCTTAAAAGTTCTATTTCCATTCTGAGGCTTCCTTTAATCTGACATTCAGACTTGCCTTTATGACCCTCCCCCCCAAAAAAAAAACCTGGCTTATATTTATAATTACCAAAATGGCATAAAACTCTTTTCTGGTATGTTCTGGTCTACTGGGAGTAGAGTCAAAAGACTCAGGTTCAAATGCTATCTCTGACGCCTGTTCATGGGAAAGTTACTTACCTTTTTTCAGCCTCAGTTTCTCAATTTGTAAAATGGAGATGATGATACCTGTAATACTCATTGATCAGGGATTGATGTTACAATTCAAAGAGATATCACCTGTTAAGTATTTTGTAAGTACAGCTCTTGTAGTTATTCAGTCTAATGTTAATCTTCTTATTGCCAAAATGATTTACAGGGGCTGTGAGAAGACCCTTGCTGAAGAATTGGAAACAAAGTAGATGCTCATTGATTAAGGAATAGTTAAATAAGTTGTGGTACTTAAATGTAATTGAATATTACTATGCTGTAAGAAACAATGAATATGATTAATACAGAGAAGCTTAAGGAGACATGAATTGGTACACAGTCAAATAAGAAAAACCAGGAAAAATAATATCCCAATGACTGCAACCATGTAAGTGCAGGAAAAAATAACAAGACAATTGAAACTAAATGCTGTGAAATTATAATGATCGCACTTGGCCCAAAGAAGAGCTATGAGAAGCTACTTCTCACCCTCTGCAGATATGTGGGACTATGGATGTGGAACATTGTATATAATATTAGACATTTTTGTTGTGTTGTTTGTTCTATTGAACTGACTTTTTTCTTCTTTTTATTCTTTGTTAAAATGGACAGCTTTTTGAGGAGAGGGTGACAAATGCAGATGATACAAAAACAAAAGAAACCAATAAAAATTCTTTAAGAAAAGTTACCTCTTGCTATACTTGCTTCCCTCCTCCTCCCAGACATGCATAAGGAATGCAAATCCACATTGGTGATGATGTTTTTATTAGTTTTTTACTACATTTGGGAAGCTTTCTAACCCATAGGAATGCACCTTTTTCTAAGTTAATATACCTATTTAATATTATTTTATTGACATTTAACCTAATATTAATAGTTTCAAGAATTATCTCTCATTCATCCTTTATTACTGAATCACAACCACAACCAAGTGAGCAAAGAACCAAAGACATCACAGTGAAGGTAACCTACTACATATGAATATAAAGAAATAAACAGTGCAGTCAAACACAACAACTACTAGATAAGCCAGTGCTTTATTCTCCAAACATCTGCTGATATGTTTTCAGGTCACTCATTCAGCCACTTTTCTAGAACTTAAGAGCAATAGTTTTCTAGAACCGGAAAAAAAACCATAGCATCTTAACTAAAGCTGGTGGTTTTGCATATTTTGTAAGTATTGTTATTTTTGGATAAACTAGTAATGATTAGGATCTGATCATTTCCTTCAAGTCTTTTTCTCCTTTCCCAAATCAAGGAATCATCAAAGTTAATAAAATCATGATGTAGAGTTGGAAGGAACCTCAGAAAACATCTAGTCCAACTCCTTCATTTTAAAAATGAGGAAACTGAGGCCCAGAGAAGTTAAGCAAGGTATTAAAATTGAGCCTCACCCAAAGGGCAATGTAAAGAAGTACATGGTGGGCAAGAACAGGCAGTAACACATTGCAAACAAGGATTTATGAAAGAGAATAAAGGAAGTCATTTAAGAAATACATGAGCAAAAAAGGAAAATGAGCCAGTTAGTCCTGAGGTAAGAGAAAACCATTGGACTTTCCAGGTGCTTCAAAGGGAAAGGGGGTGGGGAGAAAGGAAGAGAGAAAGAGAGAGTGGAGGTGGGGGAGGGAGAAGACACCAAGTACATTGAATAACTTCTCTAAGATGAGCTTCCAAAACAATCAGGATGAGTATCTCATAGAATAAGTAGGAATGAATGACTAGCAAAATGCATTACTAGGAAGAATATCCACTACAGTGCAATGTCAGATCCATTTGACTAAGTTTTGATGAATATCTATAAAAATACAAAATTCTCAAACAAACAAAGCCAAATGTGGAGATCTTAGGCAATCTAATCTCACAAAGAGAAATTAATCAAGCTACAAATATACTACCAAAGAAAAGAATTCCTTGTATATGTGGATTTACAAGTGAATTCTAGCAGAAAGAATACAATAAACCAATGTTAATAGTTAATGTTAGTATAAAATATTTATATAGAGTTTTAGAAAATAAATAATATTCATAGAGTAATAAAAATGATTATGAACAAGTTTGAATTATTTCCTAGATGTGTTTCATAGATTGTTCAACACTAGGAAAATAATTAGAATGATTAATCACAAAAGACAGACAAAAATTATCTCAATAATACACTAAAATTCTTCTGAAAATATAGCACTCATTTGAGTTTTAGAAAATTTTTTCCAATATAGGCATGAATGGATCCTTTTTTAATACAATCAAATGTATCTAAGTCCAGAGCCAAGAGGTAGCATTTTTTGTAATAGAGAAATATTGAGCCAAACATGATGGGCACAGAATTTTTTTATTTTAATGTAAGTAACTACATCTATTTTTATACAATAACACCTTCCTTCTAGTAATTAAATACTTTTTAAAAATCATCTCCCCTTCATAATTGAGATAAATACTTTTGTTTGGAAAACCATCCATTGTTAATACATTTAGTTAGAGGGAGTGGAAAATCCATGTTGTTCAACTGATCTATTTCTCTATTTTTTATCTAATACCAGATAATTTTTTTATAATACTCACTTTGTGATACGTCCCAAAGTTTGGGAGCACACAATCTCTCTCATCTTTCCTCTTCATTGTGCCCCTTGATATTCCTACACACTAATTTTTCCATGGAAATTTCATTGTAATTTAGTCTAGTTGGATTTTTTTTCCACAAAAAGCCTTTGTCATTTTGACTGCTTTGCAATAAACATGAGAATGGGGGATATTGTCATCTTTACTATTTTAGTTTGATCCATCTGTGAACCAAAATGTCCCTCCAGTTGTTTAAGACCTCCTCAATTTTGATCAATATAAGTTTTATAGTTCTCCTTATAAAAGTGTATGTCTAGGTTAATGATTCTTTTATATGTGATTGTTGAAAAACAGTTTGACCTCACTAGTAATCATAGTGAATCATATGAACCAAATAACTTTCAATTTGACAAACTATCAATTTGGCAAAAAAAAAAAATAATGGAACTCAAATCCAGCAAGGTCTGGAAAAAGTATACTTCTTCATTACTGATGGAATTGTAAACTTATAACAATAAATTTGGTCAATATTCTGATAGTATGCAGTAAAATTTACAAAAAAATCATAACCATTGAGCAAATAATTTCCTTTTGGGGAATATGTACTGGAACCATCATCAGCAATAAACATAAAAAAACTATCTCTTCCAAGATATTTCATAGCAGCCTTATATGTTATTCATTCAAAACAGAAGCAATCTAACTATCCAGCATTAGGGGAATAGCTAAATAAATTACAGTGCATTAACGTAATGGAATATTATAATACAATTAAAACTAAAATGTATGATGGACACAAAGAAATCTAATGCTAAATTTCAGGGGAAAGTAGAAACAAAAAACAAAACACATTAACAACAATCATACGAGGAAAAATGGCTGAAAAATTAAAGGACAGAATATAGTGGTGATGATTAGTTAAACAGACTAAAAAGTCATATTTTATATATTGAAATTTATCAATTTGGATGTAAATAGTTGTTAAGCTAGTTCAGTTGTACATATTGATATTTAATGGCAGGTTTTTAATAATTTTTAAAAGGTAAACATGGGCAAAAACATACAAAATTAGTCCTGTGATGTCTGTTTTACTTAGATGTGATAGTTCTAATTAGAAAAGTTGATAGAATATATAAAGTGACATGATTAATAGCTTCAATAAAGTAGCAATCCACAAAATAAATACGAAAAAGCAACTAATCCTTGTGTATATTACTAACAAAAATCAGGAAGTCATGATAGAAAGATGAACTGCATTCCAAGTAACTACAAAGTACACAAAATACTTGGGAGTTACTCTGAAGACAGAAGCTTTCTATAAGTACTTTATATTTTATATGTAAATATAAACACAAAACTGTCTTAGAGAAATAAAGGAATACTTCAATTATTGTAGAAATATTCAGTGTTCATGGCTAGCCTATACCAATGTAATTCTAAAAAATGCCACCTAAATTTATATAAATATACTATTATGTCAATTCAACTACCCAGGAGCTTCTTTAGGAAGCTAAACAAAATAATATGAAAATCTCTCTGCAGGAACAAAAGGTCAAGAATTTTTAGAGAAATAAATGTATACTCATGTATCTGAAAGAGAAAAAAATTGAGAGAAATAACGTGTACTCTTGTATTTGAGAGAAACAAGGAAAATGTAGGTGTTCCATATTACTCTATTTCAAATTATAAATCAAGAACTATTGCAAGGATTATTTGTTACTTCTTAAAATAGAAAAGTAAAATAATGAAATAGACTAGATAAGGAAGACCCAGAAGCAAATGAACAAAGTAGTCCAATGTTCAATAAATCCAAGAACACAAGATACTGGGGAGGAGGGAATTCCTTGTTTGACAAGAACTGCTAAGAAAACTGGAAAGCATTTTGGCAGAAAATAGGTTATACTACCACCTTACATAATAAAATGCAACAAGTTCTGAATAGATAAGCAAACTAAACATAAAAATCACATCATAAAAGTTTTTAAAAATGAGAATGGAAGGTTACATCTTTCACATCTGTAGTGAGAGGAAAATTCATAACCAGACTAGGGATAGAAGAGATGATAAAAGATGAAGTAGGCAATTTTGACTGTATAAAATTAAAAAGGTTTTACCTGAACAAAAGTATTACAGCTATAATAAGAGAAGCTGTGGACTGGGGAAAAATATTCATATCAAATATACCTGATAAAAGTCTGACATGCAAAAGCTATAGGAAATTTTCACAGATATATAGACAGCCATTTTCCCAATAGATAAGGAGTCAAAAGATATGAATAAGTGGTTTTAAAAAGAAAAAGAACACAACCTTTCATCAATATGAAAAAATGCTTCAAGTCCATAAATAATAAACCAGCCCACATCCATCAACTTGTTAACAATACTAAAAGGTGAAATAGTTAATGTTGGAGGAGCTGTGGGAAGAGAGCAGAAGCACACTATCAATGGAGCTATGAATTAGTATAAATGTCTGAAAAAGAACTGATTGAAATTATGCAAAAAAAAGCTTGTTAAAGTCTTCTTACCCTTTGACCCAGTTACACTACTACTGGGTTTATGCTCCAAATTCAATGGCAGAAGGAAAGCAGCATAAGTATCAAAATATTCAGAGCAGCACTTTTTTGTAGTTGCAAAAAGTTACATATAAAGTATTTGCCATCAATGGGGGAATGGCTCAACAAATTGTCGTATGTGAATATAATGAAATATTATTGCATTATAAAAATTATGAATATGAAGAATTCAGAAGAACATGGGAAGATTTGTGGGAACAGATGCAGAGGAAAGAAGGCAAAGCCAGAACATTGACAACTATAACAACCTAATAACCATACTAAAAGATGGCAGAATCCAAATTAAATATGAGGACCTATGTTATTTCCAAATAAATAATTCTAAAACTCACTTTCATTTAATGCCTCTGTTAAGAAATTGTAACTTATAGAGCTTCATGTTACATGTATACTCAGACATACTTGTTCTACCAGTTGGTTTTGCTTAGCTTTTTTCAAAGTGAAGGTACTATAGGGGAGCGGGTACAGGAAGAGGGAAGACATTGTTCTATCAAAGCAAAATGCATCAATGGAAACATTTTAAAAGGTTTTCAGTGGAATACAAGTTCCAAATGAGTCAACAGTTTGATATGGCACTCAAAAAAGCTGAAATGGTCCAAGGCCACATCAATAGAGGCAGAGGCAGAGTGTTCAAGACTAGAAAGGTGAGAGTACAAAAGTACTTCACCTTGGTCAGACCATTTTGGAATATTGAGGTCTGTTCTGTGTACAACACATTCAGAAGGACATTGACATGCTCAATCATGTCTAGAGGAGAGCAACCATAAAGGTGTAAGGATCTCTACTTCATGCTATTTGACAAACAGGAAAAGAAACTGGGGGTGTTTTAGCCTGTAGCAGAAAAGACAGAAGAACATAACAGCTAACCTCTAGTGCATAGAGGGCAATTATGAGAAAGAGAGATTAAACTTGTTCTTTGTGGCCCTAAACAGAAGAACATCAGTAGGATTTATATAAAGGCCAATTTAAGCTTGAAGGAAGGAAAACGTGCAGGATAATTAGAGCCAACCAAAAGCAGAATGAGTTGTGGTGGGAAGGAATGGGTTTCTTCTCACTGGAGATTTTTAAGCAAAGGCTACATGTCCACTTATTGGTTATCAATCAATCAGTCAACTAGGATTGATTTTTTTTTACATTTTTCTTTATACTTTTGAGTTCCAAATTCTATCCTTCCCTCCCCCCTCCCTGAGATGGTAAGCAATCAGATATAGGTTATATATGTGCAATTATGTAAAACATTTCCATATTAGTCATTTTGAACAAAAAGACTCAAATAAAAGAAAAAAAGAAAGAAAGTGAAAAATAGCACACTTCAGTCTGTATTCAGTCAATATCAGTTCTTTCTCTGGAGGTAGATAGTATGCTTCACCATTAGTCTTTTAAGGATTAGTCAACCAGGATTTATTAAATACTTTGTGCCAGCCACTGTGCTAAGTGCTATGGATACAAAGAAAGGCAAACAATAGTCCTCAAGAAGCTCACAATCTAATGGGTGATATGTGGAAGGGGGCATTCATGTTCAAGTGCACTTTTGATCAAATGGCCCCTGAGGTCCCTTGATTCTCCAATTCCGTAGCTGTTAAATTGGAGGATATAGGAATAGAGTACTTGCTTTATTGAATGATTTTTCCACTTACCTCCTAAATGGAACCTTGAAAAGGTATGATGGGAGGTGGGAAATATGGACATGCATACATTTGCTATTTATGAGAAAGATAATGGTTTATGTTAATAAACTAAAAAGTCCACTAATCAGATGGGGCCAGTGACATACTGACTATGTCAACTGTCAGTCCGGCTGGAATTTTGCTCAAGGTTTCGCTCTGTACCAAGGAAAGTGTCCACCTTCTCCACTCAGTTAAGGCTGTTGGACAGACTCCTTAAATGTGCATTGCACCTGTAGTCCTTGGTGGATCCTAAATTTCCAAACACACTCCAGATTACATCATATCATGAACCCAATATAACAAAAGCTAGTTGTCTTCCATGAAGTGGTAAAGCACATACTCGGGTGTCTGGATAACATATGGTACAGTGTCACAGTTCAGTCTAGAAGCTATGCCTTTGGGAATTTTTTTTCTGGCCTTGATAATCGGCTCAAGGATCAAGGGTCCAAGTTAAAACAGTAAGCTAACTGAATAAGTTACCCTTTCATACAGGGTACAGCAGCATGAGATAGAAAAGTTACAGCCCTAAACGAAATAGTCTTTAGCATTATAAAGTTGAGCCTTTTAGTATCATAAGGTACAGGAAAGCATTAGAGAGTGTTCTGATGATTATAGGGTGTTATATTTCTCTAATGGGAGCTCTCAAACGAGAACATGCTCTTGCAATCATGTCACAAACAACTCCAGGGACTAATTGAGAAAACTAACCTCTCCCCCTTCTTTGCAGAGGTAGAGGACTGACTACTGGTGCGATGTATTTCATGTACTCTCAGACACAATTGATGTTTTGATTAGTTTTACTTAATTGATTTTTTTTAACCTTTCTCTTGTTGAATATGTTACAAGAAACCATTTGTTGAGTAGACAAATGTGATTTTAAAAACAAAAGACATCAATAATTTTTTTTATTTGAAGCAGCATTTTTTGACTGAGAATTCACTAGTTTCAGAAAGATTACTCTGAAGCCTATATGAAAGAAATTGGAAATAAAATGTAAGTATTGCTGTCTAATTGGTTGGAAACTGCAACTTTGCAAAAGGTTTTGACTACTGTCTCAGTAAGGGGAACTGGTTCTGATTGGGGGCTACCTGAAAAAAAGTAAACATGGGATTAGGAAAAGTAGATTTAATGGATAGGGGTTCCCCTAATCACTGTTAGAGAGGACACATAAGTGGCACCCCCCTGTTTTCCAAGGAAATAATATAACTTACTGGTTTGCTAATGAATGGATTATTTACAGTAAAAGTTAAGGATAGCAATTCACAGATGCTACTTTTAATAAGACCCCTTTCCATGGTTTTGGTTTTGGTCTTGGATCTTGTTTTCATCTGGAAATCCTACTTAAATGGGAGATGATAAAACACCAATATTCTCTCCTCTGGAGAATGTTTTTGAGGATGTTACTAGTGGCATAAATGGAATGCATATTTAAACTGTAACTAGAATTTAAAAGTCTCTAAAACAGGTTGAAGAAAGCTTTCTCTTCCACTTTTCTATTTTGTTATGTTCTTATTTACCTTTTTTTTTATTTGAACTCTTTCTGTATTTCTATATAATTTCAAGTCGTTTCAACCAAGAGAAAATTCCAGCTAATTAGACACCCATAACTAGCAGCCCTAAAAGGCAGGATGGCAATGGACCCATGGGCACAGAGTGTTGCTACGGCCCTGATTGCTATTACCCAATAGCCACCTGACTCCACTCTACACCATAGGCTCTTTGCCAATTTGGCCCTTACAAATCAATGTCCCTAATATTGAATGAGGCCCTTCCCAAAATTGTGGAGTAAACAAATAACTTTTAATATAATAGTGCTCTCACAAATCTGCAATCATATTTATATTCCACTGCAAGGCACAAGCCTTACCATCTCATTGCAAGTTAACTACATCAGACTCCTCTTACCCTTTCAAGCCTAAAAGTATGCACTCCACTTTTTGCTACTTATCCTAATTATGAATATGCCTAGTCCAGGATTTACCAGTGAATTTCTTGAAGTGGATTAATTTCTCCTCAATGAGATATCAGAATGGATTACTTCCGATAAGGACTTCCAGACTTTGCAGGCCAGGAGGTGCATTCTTGGGTCAATAGCCTGCGATTGGCTAATCCCTATCTCCCAGAAAAAAGCAGGCTTTATAGAAAGGAGAATTGAACTGTTGAAGTGTTAGCCTCCAACTGTGGGGTAAATTGTGTCCTCATTTCACCAAGGCAAGCTATCAGTTGACTAGCCAGCCTCTCAAAGACACCAACTCCTATATTATTACCTGGTAAGAGAAAGGATGAAATTGGTAAGGAATGAGTGGAGAGGATGGATATAAGGATTTCGTTGGTATCCTTGCTCACTTCTTTAAACAAAAATAAGAACCAGAATCAAAATCACAGAATTTCAGAACTAGGTTTGTTGGAGACCATTATGCTGAAGAAGCTGAAGAAAAATTCCCATTCCAGAATACCCGACAAGCCATCAGGTCATGCGGTCTTTGCTGTAAAACTCACCATGAAATGGAGCCATTTGCTTCTAAGGCAGCACTTTGGGATAGAGCTAATGAGCTAATGAGTTTACTCTGACTTAGAGTCTAAATTTTTAGCTCTTTAATATAGTTCCCCAGCTCTTAATTCTTCCTCCTGGAGACAAATATAATACAACCTTATTAGCAGTTGAAAGCAGCTATCATGTTCACCCAGCAATCCTCTCTTCTCCAGTCAAAATATCTCCAACTGTTTTAACCAACCCTCATATGGTCCTTCAACACTTGGGTTGTCTTCCAATGTATACTCACCAGCTTATCTATGTCCTTCCTATGCTGTGATGCCCAGAACTTAAGACAACATTCCAAGGGTGGGGCAGAGTAAAGTGAGACTATCAACTTCTTTATTCCTGAAAGCTATGCTTCTTTCAATGCAACCCAAGATTGCATTAGCTTTCACAGTATTGACTTATTTTGACCTTATAATCCATTTAAAAAGCCAGACCTTTCTTCATACAAACAGCTTTCTAACCGTATATGCCTGTGAAGTCAACTTCTTGAATGTAGGTGCAATACTTCGCCATTTATCCCTATTTTACCTCATTAGAAGTAGTCTGATTTTCTAATTCAATGAGTTCTTTTTGGATATTGACTTTTATCCAGTAGTTCAGCTATGTCTCCAGCTTTGTGCCATTTACAAATTTGAAGAAAAAGCATCTATGCCTTTATACAAATAATTGATAAAATTGGTAGGCAGCTCAGGACTCACCAGAGATTCCTAGGGCACCCCAGTGAAGACTTCCATCCAAATCTATATGGAACCATGAAAAATATTCATTGAGTCTAGCCATTCAACCAATTCTAAATACATTTAATT
Source organism: Phascolarctos cinereus (assembly GCF_003287225.1). Lineage (NCBI taxonomy): Eukaryota > Metazoa > Chordata > Mammalia > Diprotodontia > Phascolarctidae > Phascolarctos > Phascolarctos cinereus. The sequence continues at coordinate 548,682,667 of NW_027555847.1, read as the reverse complement.
CTACTATTATCTAGTGAATGTTCCATCTGGGTTGTTGTTCTTATTGTTTTCCACCATTTTCAAAGAGAACCAATGACAATGAGTTGGATTTAAATGAGGCAGAGCTGCACAAAGTTGTCAGCCTCACTCTCTCTTCCAGAGTTATTTAAGTTCAGTGGCAAGACAAAAGTCAAGATGACTGGCAATGGCCCAGGATGCAGTGAGTAACTTTGGTGTCATTGATGTCTGACCACAGTGCCTGCTTCAGTGGCCTTCATGGCCATTGGAACAAATTGTACTCATCTGCTCATTCCAACTGAGGGAAGTCTTCATATGCTTAGGGTACAGACCCCCGCCCAATGCACCAATGGACTGAAGCCTGTTGGTTACCCTCAACCTGGGTTAGCCTGTCTGCCATGACAGTTTTATCAGGGTATGGTCACTGAGAACACTACACCTTCTTGGAGCCACAAGTGAGAGTTGGGTGATAAGTGGACACTGAGGGTACATGAGCAGGCCTGAAAAGGGCTTAGCAAGCTCTCACACCAGAGGTGCTAATCCTCCACGAACAACACCTCAGCTGGGTACTACCTACAGAAGATAAGTAGGTCTGTCTAGCAGCCCAGGGGACCAGGGCTGTGAGACAAGTCATTGACACTAATTATGAGGGAAAAAATATAGTGATAAATTCAAAATCTAAGAGATAAGTTCATTTTAGTGGCAGAAGAGTGGCTAATTGCTCAAGAGTACTGGATCTAGAGAAAGAGTACCTGTATTCAAATCCTATATCTACCACTTACAACTTATATGAACTCAAGCAAGTTACTTAACCTCTGGGCCTCAGTTTCCTCATTTGTAAAAGGAAGGAATTTAACTATATGACTTCTAGTTTCAAATCTATGATTTTCTGATGCTATTGTTTTTCAGATACCATTTCTTACAAATTTGAATATACATTGTCATAAGAATACATGTAAATGTCACACAATGGATAGAGTGCCAGAACTGAAGTTAGGAAGACATCTTTCTGAGTTCAAATCTGGCTTCAGACACTAGCTGTGTGACCCTGGGTATGTCATTTAGTCTCATTTGCCTCAGTTTCTTTATCTGTAAAATGAGCTGAAGAAGTAAATGGCAAACCACTCCAGTATCTTTGCCAAGAAAACCTCAAATAGGGTCACGAAGAGTAAGACACAACCGAACAACAGAACAAGGATTTGAGAAAAGCAAGCAGCAAAAAAATGTAATAAACAGAGTACTGTACTTGAAACTGAGGTGACCTTGGTTTAAATCCTGGTTCTGGCACACTTTATCTTCCAATGTTACCTTATATCTGCTTTAGTCGGTCAGTAAATAAACATTTATAAAGTGACTATGATGGGCCAGGCAATGTGCTAAGAGCTGGGGATATAAAAGAAGGCAAAATACAGTCTTTGCTCTTAAGGAGCTCATTGTCTGACAAATGAAGGAAGTGAATAAAATGGATATCATCAACAGAGAGAAGGCACTAGAATGAAGAAGGTTCAGGAAAAGCTTCCTTTAGAAGGTAGGACTTAGGGTCAGACTTGAAGAAAGCCAGAGAAGCCATGAGGCAGAAAGGAGGAAGGAAAGCATTCCAGGAATGGGGGAGCAGGGAGGGCTGCCAAAGAAAATGCACAATCAATAGAAGGAGTATCTTGTTCAAGAAACAACAATGAGGCTAATGTCACTGGCTTGTAGGCTAAGGTGGGGAGGGGTAGGGGCACCACAGGGTAAGATATAAGAAGACTGGAAAAGTAGGAGTGTACCAAGTTATAAGGTTTTTGAATGCCAGAGGATTTTGTATTTGATCCTGGCCAACAGAGTACTGAATAGGAGGTAACATGGTCAGACCTGCACTTTAGGCAGATAACTTTGACAGATTAATAAAGGATGAATTGGAGTAGAGAGAGAGATGTGGCAGGTAGACCAACCAGAAGGCTACTCCAATAGTCCAATCATGAATATCTACACCAAAGTTGTAGCAGTGTTAGAGGAGAGAAAAGGGTTGGATAAAAGAAATTTTATGAAGGGAAACTCAACAGGCTATGGAAATGCCATACCACTAAAGTGTTGAAAACCAATACTCTTATGTATCATCAAACCAAAGATTTTTGTTGTTGTTCAGTTGTTTCAGTCTTATCCAATTCTTTGTGACCCTATTTGGGGTTTTCTTGGCAAGGGTACTGAAGTGCTTTGCCATTTTCTTCTCCAGCTCATTTTACAGATGAGGAGACTGAAACAAACAGGGCTAAATGACTTGCCCAAGGTCACATACCTGGAAAGTGTCTGAGGTTGGATAGGAACTCATGAAAATAAGTCTTCTTGATTCCAAGCCAAATGCTCTATCCCCTGTGCTACCTATGCATGGTCAGAAGACCTACGTTCAAGCTATGACCCTAAAATTTATCAGATTCATGACTAGGCAAATCACTTCCCTTCTCTGAGGCTCCACTAACTGATCCATAAACTATGAATAATAATACATTACCTACTTCACAGAGCTGTTGTGAGTAAAAAGCCTTGTAATCATAAAGAGCCACCTTAATGTGAGCTATTATTATTTAAACTAATTTTAATATTAATAACATCTGCTTTCATATTATAGGCATAGCAAGTAAATTGGCAATAAACCAGTTTCAGTCAACACACAAACAAATTTCTGGAAGAGGCAATGAAATATGAGTCAATAATCAATCAATAAACATTTATTAAGTACTAACCATATGCCAAACACTGTGCTGGGTATGCTGGATATACAAATAGAGACTTCAAACAGTTCTTGCCACTGAAAAATTTACATTGATAAAAATCAGTCATATACTTAGACCTCCCCTCCCCCACTTACAAGACAAGGAAGCTGAGGCTCATGACTTGACCAGATCAGGTAAACAACTGGTAAGTGTCAGAGCCAGAATTTGAATGTCGATCCTTCTGTCTAGTGTCCTATCCACTATGCCATATTACCTCTCAAGATAAAATATATAAGCATATATAATGTTGTTGGAGGGTGGTAATAGCAGCTAGGAGCATCAGAAATGGTCCCATGTAGGTGAAGATATGCATGAGCTGAACTTTGAAGGAAACCAGGGATTCTAAGAAACAGAGTTAGATGGATGGAGAAATACGGTAATGAACTTCAATGTGATCCCAAATACAAAAACTATAATATATGTTGTTATTGGTTAAGAGTCCCACTATTTTCTTTTATCTAACCCATATCAATGGAAACAAATAAACTGTCCTCAATGGTACGCAATCATTACAAATAAGTGGTTGAAAGTTATTTCTATATGTTTATTTAGCATTCATATGCTACTTGTATAAATCACCATCTCAAATTTCATTTGTTAAAAGAGACATCTATATTTGGCAAGACTTAAGCTTCTGTTTCTAATTACTGAGCAAGCATGAAATCCACTCTAAGCAATGATTGGCACCTAATTTACAAAAGCCCTAGCATTTTCCTAGCTATAACATTTTATGCTAGTATTGACAATTCTTTTTCATTCTCTCTCGTGGGAAAGTCACAAAAGGTTACATACATGTAGTGAATAGCAAAAGAGTTTCAGGGAACTAGACAACTAACTTGGTTTCTAATATCAAAAAATAAACAGATCTTTAAAAAAAACAATATTAGTTTATATTCACTGTCAGCACTCACTACACTCTCTGGTGTATTTAAAGTGAGTGTACAAGTAGTTAGGTGCAAGTTAAGAATGTGGCATTCTGTTGTGAAGCAATACCAAACCCAAAGGAAAAGAGATCCCAGATTATTCTTTACAAGTCTTTTATCTGCCAGTAGAACTATAGGGAGAGTGCAGGGTATAATGCAGGAATGGGGAACCTGCGTCCTCAAGGCCACATGTGGTCCTCTAGAACAAATTTGTTCTGTGAAGTTTGGATTGTCAAAGGGCCACACTTGAAGATCTAGAGGGCTACATGTGGCCTCAAGGCCACAGGTTCTCCACCCCTGGTATAATGGATAGAAAGTTGGCCTCGAAGTGAGGAAGATTTAGACTGAAGACGCCACTCTGACACACCCTAAGTTATGATGAACAAGTCACTCAACCCCTCAATGTCCCATGGTAACACTGAAAGACTATGTGAAGTTGCAGTAAAATTCCTGACATCATGCATCCAAGCAAGCATTTAGCAGGCACTGTGCCAGGCACTGGGGATATACACACAAAGACTGAAATAATCTCTACTTTCCAGTTTGGAAACAGGAACGGATAAGCTCATATCCTACCTCAGGCACTAAATATCTAAGTGAACTTGGGCAAATCACTTAACTTCTCTGGTATTCAGTTTCTTCACCTCGAAAATGGGAGTGGTAACAGCACCTATCTCATAAATCGTTGTGAGAATCAAATGTGATAATACATGTAAAGCACTTTGTAAACCTTAAAGTACCATACAAATGCTAGTTGCTATCATTATTTGCTCCAAATAATGGGCAGCTAGGTGGCACAGTGGATAGAGCTCTGGCCCTGGAGTCAAGAGGACCTAAGTTCAAATCCAGCCTCAGAGACTTACTAGCTGTGTGACCCTGGGCAAGTCACTTAACCCTGTTTGCCTCAGTTTCCTTATCTGTAAAATGAGCTGGAGAAGGAAATGGCAAACCACTCCATGATCTTTGCCAAGAAAACCCCAAATGGGGTCACAAAGAGTCAGACACAACTGAAATGACTCAACAACAAAATCATTATTTGAAGGAGGGAGATCATGAACATGTATAAGCACATACAAAATAAATGCAAGCTAGTTAAATATATTGTAGTTAAGTAAAAAGGTGAGCTCATCCACCAGCTGAGCAATGCTACATGGCTGAAGGGAAGATAGATCAGAAAGACCAATTCAAATCCAGCCTCCAATGCTTACTAGTTGTAAGGCCTCAGGCGAGTAATTTAATTTCTGTCTGCCTCAGTTTCCTCATCTGTAAAGTGGGGATAATAACAGCATCTATCTCCCAAAGTAGCTAGGAGGATAAAATCAAATAATATTAATTAATTACTTTGCAAATCTTAGTGCACTGTATAAATGTTAGCTAGCAGCCTTCCTGTCCTAGAATCAATAGGACATGAGTTCTGAATTGATTCTTGTCATTTGATAGCTATTTCTCTACTGATAAAACCCTTTGCAAATCTTAAAGTGTTATATAAATTATACAATTATTATTGTTTTTATTCTTGTTATTGTTGTTATTTCTTTATGACCAAGGATATGTAGACCAGGTCTATGGCTTTGAAGGGAAAAAGATAAGTGACCTATGTGGTATGTGAAACCACCACCTACAAAGTTCCCATTAGTATCCAATGGTTTAACTAGAAAAGACAATAATAACAGCTAGCATCTATATAATAATTTAATATTTTCAAGAAGATTTGCATATATTATCCTATAGGATTCTTCTCAAAAGCCCTGTACTATTCTTATCTCCATTTTACAGATGAAAAAACTGAGAGTCAGGAAGATTAAGAGTAACATAGCTAGTAAGAGCCTGAGGTGGGGAGCAAACCCAGATGGGCTAGAAGTCCAGCACTCTAATTCACTATGACATGTATGATACACAAATTCCCTTCCAAAATGTTGGCTTCCCAAAAAGAAAATAGAAAGGTGAGATGAATAGTTTGAACATCCTTTTTAGCCTAGTACCTGGTTTCCTTTAGGGTTGACTCTGTAGACATGAGCCAATCTATATGGATGAGTGAATGTCAGGAAATGGAGTCAAGGGTAGAATTAGGTCCTTTGAGGTTCAATCTATCATTGTAAACTTATTAACTTCCTATGTTCTTCTTACCTAATCGAGAGGAGTTCAAAAGCACTGCTTCCGCAGAAAGTTCATTCTTCCCAAGATTTGTCTTTGACTCATGGTCAGTCATTCTCAGAAATCCAGTTTCCTTCAGTTTCAAAACATTTCACAGGCCCTTTAAAACAAGCTGTCTCTTTGTACAAACCAGAAGTTTATGTCTTCCAGCATGGAAAGCAGGGAGAACATTAGCAAAGCTTCATGTCTAACACAGAAAACACTAAGAGAAATGTGTCTGTTATTCCAAAAATGAGATGAAAAAGGAGACCGAATTTCAGTTTACCATTCATATGTAATTTACTATACTTCCACCTCCATTCCCCATCCTGGAGAGCAGCTTTCTTACATTGGATGTGCCTCAACCTTCTAATTGGCACATCCTAATTTGGATCACCATTTCACGAAGGGCCTCAACCACGCTCATTTCTCCCGCAAACCACTGTCTGGATTTGTCTACCTCTCTCCCACCTCTACCTCAACTTCCTATTCTCCAAGAATGTAAATGTATTGTTCATCAGTATTTGTATTCTCAGAATTAACGCAGTGCCTGGCATAATAATTGTTTAATAAATGTTCTGTTAATCAACTAGGATCCTACCTACCATGTTTTTTATCCCACAACAATGAATTAAATAACAGGACTCTATTGAAAGTGAAAATTTGTTATATTAAAGTATCACATGAAAAGCACTCAAGGTGATATATGCAGTTCTGGGCCACTCTGCTCCACTGGCCAGTCATCACTTTGTGATTGGGTTAATCTCCTAGAGAAGAGCATCTCTGGTACTCAGCTCTTTCTCAGACAGTAAACACCTAGTCTTTCCTGCAAACCTACTCAAAATCTTTCCAGTTTAGTAGTATCTTCCAGAGCTTGGGCTCTGAAGATGTAGCTTTCCAGAACTCAGGGTCACCTCCACATCATAAGGAGGGATTAAGGTAGTTCTTCATAAAATTCAAGAAAACTGAAAGCTTAAAGTTAGGTTTTATAGGCTAACATGATCCTGGGTCAGCTCGCTAGAGACCTACCCATGTATACATGGTCTAGAATTCACTTCAACAGGGCATCCTCATTCACTGAAAATTCTCAACCAATACTCAAACAAGAGATGATTTTTGTTTTGAACTTTGTTACTGAAAACCTAAGATGTATTAGTCTCTCGCCTAAGTACCGTAGAGATAATATAATTGAACTTCTCTTTAATAACTCAGGATCCTACAGTGTCTTAGATTCTCATTCTGAATATTAAAGATAAGAATTCAAAAAAAATCTTTCAGACACAATGGGAGCATTTCTATTGACTCATGATCATGTTTTAATTTTTTTGTCATTGTTGCACTAAATCCTAGCTCTCAGCTTGTTTGTGGCACTCTTAAGAATGTCATTTATTCCTACCTACCCCACAAATTGTTTGGCTATCTGAAGAATGAACCGGGCTGCCTATAAGAAATTGCAGAGCTTCTTCAATGTCCTCAAAATTCTCTCTGAAATGAAGATCCATCTTTTATACCAATATTCTACAATATTGTTTTATACTGTGAATCATAAAGCACTAGTCTTCAAAAAGTTCAAGTTGAATATCATTCAGCTGGCAAAGAACAGCCACAGAGAGGGTGTAAGTAGGCTTCAATATATAACTGATGAGGAGCCATGAAGAACAAAGGAAAGGATGGCCTTAAAGAGGGATAGAATTAGTATGCTCTGGCTCTTCTCTCAGGGCTAGCATGGCTACATCTGCTGTTAGGCATTTGTAGATATGCTTCCTTTACTGCCATTTGCTTGAATTCCCACTGGCTACGTTCCTCCCATTTGTTAGGAGCTAGTGACTAGCAACCCCAAATCTATTTAACCAGCTAACATTAGATTCCCTTTTACAAAAAGATATTTAGTTCAAAAAACAAACATACACACATTTCCAACATCTCAGAAACATAATCTCCTCCCTATTTCATGCCAGTCTAGGATGTGAGGGAAAGAATGAGGCTGAAAATTTAGCTCACAGTTACTACATTCCACTGATCCTACCAACTTCATGTCCAGATGTGGTGTGACTGCTGAATAAGCCTGTGTCTCAGCTACTGCTGAGCTGAGCTTCTGAAGATCACTTCCAGAAGTCACTCCTTGTTCCTTGTGACACTACTACTATGCCCCTGCCAAACCCAGCATGCCAAGGAGTCCTCTGGACTTTTTAAATTCAGAGGTCATAATCTCCATTTCCTACAGCTGTCACCAAGTTTTCCCAAGGGTGCTGATGCAAAGATGAGGCTGAAGTTGACAGGCCTTTTTGAATGACTCAGTAGCCAAAGAGCCTCCTCTTCATGTTTTAGTTGATTAGAATCAGTTACCGAATGTCTACACAAGTCCTTTAGTCTGTCTTTCCAAGGCATTTCCCTGACATATTTCACATTTGTCTTGGAAGCAGTTCCCTAATGACCTCTCCATGGAGAGATGTCATTTTCTCTCTACCATCTTCTATATGGAAACAATATGAAAGTCATTTCTGGCATTAGTCAGACTCCAATTGCAAATATAAGTCAATTACATGAATTGATGCAAAGTAAAGGAGAACATTGTACACAATAACAGCAACATTGTGTGATGATCAAATATGACTGACTTAGCTCTTCTCAGCAACATAATGATCCAAGACAATTCCAAAAGACTGATGATATAAAATGCTATCCACATTCAGAGAAAGAAGTGATAGAGTCTGAATGCAGATCAAAGCATACTATTTTCACTTTATTTCTGTGGGTTTTTTTTTCCTTTTGCAAACTGTTTCTTTTTTTACAACATGACTAACATATGTTTTACATGGTTGCACATATCTAACCTATATCAAATTGCTTACCATCTTAGGGAGAGAAGAAGGAAGAAAAGGAGGGAGATATTTTCAAACTCAAATTTTTATTTTAAAAAGTGAATGTTAAAAATTGTTTTTACATGTAATTAGAAAAAATAAAATACTACTAAAAATAAATGTCAGTCAAAAAATAAGATAGATTGACCACATAGTGAGAGTAAGTGATGACTGCTAGACCACCCATTCTTAGCCTCAAGATCTATAAAGACCCTGAGGACTTTGGGCTCATCCCGCAATGGTGATACTATGGAAAGACATAGTAGGAAAAACTAGTATGCCTAGGGTGTGGTCTGTGATGTTGGAGGGAACGTTGATGACAGTGAGGTCACAGATCCATTTGATAGTCCTATATGTAATTGGTAAAATTAGATTATTTGATCTAAAAGAAAGTCAAGTACTCAGACTCTGAGTGCCTGAAAAACCAATGAAAGTACCAGAGAATAGTTTTAAAAAATAGTTGATCCTTTATGCCAGACAGATAGAAGATTACTAAGATGGAATATGGCATAGATAGTCTAATCAGAAGTTTTTACTTAATTGTTTTTTTTCTTTGTTCAATGTGGAGGGGAAGGATGGAAAATGACTATAGCATGAAGAAAAAAGCTACCAATACCTAGAACTGAAACTACCACTGCAACAAAAGCTACTATGTCTTCCAGCTATGACAATATCACATAGACTGTGCACATGGTACTCAAAGATTTTCCTAGGAGCCAGTTGTGAGACTAGGACTGGATGAGAGTTTTTTAAGGAAAATTTGTGACTCATCTTTGACACCCATAGAAGCTATAAATACAAATGTCTCTAATGGATAGCTATACCTTTTAAAGTGAAGATGTATATGCTAAATGTTGGGAAGGGATGGATAGCATGGCATGTTAGACAACAGAAAGAAATAATCTTGTGTCAGTGCACTAGGGTTCATGGGCCCCAAGGTTAAAATGGAATGACGAATGGACATAAAACAATGTGTATACACTCAACTAACGATAGTGATAATAGCTAACACTTCTATAGCACTGTACTAAGAACTTTGCAATTATTATCTTATTTGATCCTCAAAACAACCCTAGGAAGTAACGCTTTTATTATCCCCATTTTGCAGATAAGAAAACTGAGGCAAACAGAAGTGAAGTGACTTGCCCAGGGTCACACAGTTAGTGTCAGTTTTAATCTTAGGACTTCCAGACTCCAGGCCTATCCACCCTATCCACCATACCACCTGATTATTCCAACTTTCTTACATGTCTTAACTAGAACCTCCTTGTAATTGTGTTGGGTATGAATAGGAGAAAATAGAATGGACACTCTGGACAGGAGACAAAACCATCACTAAACCCTACCTCTCTTGACATGCCATATTCCACAAAACACAAAGTCAGATACTACAAGACTATCTATACTCTCTGTCTACAAACCCCAAGTTAGAGGCATATTTACAGATTCAAGAGTAATGAGATTACTACCTCAAATTTGCTTCTCATTGTAGAACCTGGGGGCCTCCTCACATGTGGGCATACAAAAAATTAGTCCAGGTTCTAGCTACCATGTAGATTAATAACCACTCTAAACCATCACTCATAAGTCTCCACAGTGTTTCCTTTTACCAGCCATTAATGTGGTCGCACATTAGTTCAAAGCAAAATACAGTTAATCAAAAAGTATTACAAATTCTAAAATGAGAAAAAATGCTACACACACTTCTGTGGGGTACTTTACAAGGAGATGGAACATAGCAGAGAACATATGTGACCAGGGAACATACATGTACTAATTGTTCTCTTTACTATTTTTTTGGCTTCAGCAATTTTTAATCTCTTCAGGATATCTCTTGTTTTCTGCTACCATCTATTGGAATACATTAAGCCTCTCTCATAAAGAATGTTGTTATTGTTCAGTCATTTTGCAGTCATGTCTGACTCGCCATGACTCCATTTGGAGTTTTCTTAGCAAAGACACTGGAGAGGTTTGCCATTTCCTTCTCCAGCTCATTTTACAGATGAGGAAACTGAGGCAAACAGGGTTAAGTGACTTGCCGAGGGTCACACAGCTAGTAAGTGTTTGAGGCTAGATTTGAACTCAGAAAAATGAATTTTCCTGACTCCAGACCTGGCACTCTGCCCACTGCACCACAATAGTTAAAGTTTTAGTATAAAGGCGAAGACCATGAGTCACCTCACCTATCAAGGCAATGAGGAAAGGTGAGCAGGAGCTCCCAAGCAAAGATTTAGAATATCTTCTATCCTCATTTTCTTATGGTGCCAACCATACTCATAAACAGAAAACTCAACTTAATACCATTAAATCTATTATTGTCAGCCTATATACTGAAAACCCATTTTTGGATTTGGGATTCCAGTCCCTCCCCCTTCCCCTAAAAAAATACAAGAATGAATATTTAAAATCAATAGAATAAGAATTTCTTGCTAACATTAGAAAAAGTCCTCATTGGATATGTTTACCTCAAGAGCTAATCTAAATTCTTAAGAAGCTTCCCTCAGGTAAAATAACCTGCCTATTAAAGAATCACTAAAAGCAAGTCATCTCCCTTAAGATGGCATAGCTCTGGCCCTACTTAAAGATGGAACAAATAGCATTACCTCTCAGGCTGCTGTTTATTAAATGAACACTCTACTCCAAAGGAGCCTCCATTCACAAGCTTAGTAAGGGTAGTAGTCATATCAATGTTGCATTAGATGGCCCAAAAGAAGAAAAAGAATGGTCACCAGGAGACTATAGAGAAATTGAGATAACATGGTAAATAATTGATTCACTTTACTCTTTTAAACACTGAACAATTGCCTTCATTATATACTTTTAAAAACAGATCCATCCAAAAAGGGCAGACTTTCCTAAGAGTAAGTCAAACTCTAACTTACATTCACATGATATTTTAAGGTTTACAAAACACCTTCCACACAATATCCCTGTGAAGTAGGGAGCATAAGTATCATTATCCTTCTTTAACAGAGGAGGAAACTGAGGCTTAGATAGATTAAGTGAATTTTCCTACAGTTACACAGTAATTGTCACAAGTGGGATTTGAAACCCGGGTTTCTCCTGACACTTGGTCTAACACCATTTCCATAGTACCAAACAGTCTCTCAAGTAAATGCAACAAAAATGTATTAAAGTGTCACTTTGATATAAGGCACTATACCAGGTGCTGGGATTACAAAGGCAAAGAAAAGCAGCCTCTGCCCTAAAGGAGAAAGGAGGAAGAATACAGAATGTATAAAAAGACATATTTTACAAGACAGAAAGTGATCAAGACCAAAGAAAGATGTAAAGAAAATTCTATTAAAAATTGGAAAATCATAGGATCCCAGAACTTATAAATATGTTTAGAGTTCACTGAGTCTAACCCCCTTATACAGTTGAGGAAACTGAGGCATGGAGAGGTTAAGTGACTTACCCAAGGTCAACATGTAGTAGGTGTGAAAAGTGGAATTTAAACCTAGGTGGTCCTGGCTCCAAGTCCAATGCTCTAAGTGATCTCTCTCTCCTGGAGAAATCACTTTCAGCTGGGGGAAAGAAGGACCACTTCATGGAGAAGGTAACACCTGAGTCTTGAAGGAACAGAAAGATTTCAGAGTGGAAATATGGAGGAAATAAATTTCATGAATGAAAGATGACCAGAGAAAGGACAAGGAGGCAGAAAGACAGAGCTAGATCAGAGAAAAACAAATATTCCAGTTTGACAGGAATGTAATGTATGAAGGGACATAATGTGAACTAAGATTGCAAAGGGAGTCTGCAGTTAGATTGAGGAGAGCTTTGAAAACCAGGGTAAGACGTTTATTTTTCATCTTATAGTCAACAGGAAGGCTTTTGAGCAAGATAGTGACCCAGGATAGTGACAGAGTTGTGCATTAGAAAGATTACTTTGGAAGTTCTATGAAAGACAGAATGGAAAAGCCAGAGACTAAAGGAAGGGAAACCAATCGGACATCTGTTACAAAGGGGAAGTCAAGACATGAAAAGGGCTTGATTAGGGTCAGGGTCATGTGACTAAAGAGGGAATACCTGTATGATGACATTCTGTGAAGGTGGAATTAAGAAGACTAAGCGAATATGATGAGTGAGGAAGAGGGAAGAGTCGAGAATGATTCAAGAAGGTCTTGTTAATTTCCATGCATATAAGGATTGAATGTGTCCATGGCCAAAATGTTGATGCCTCTTAAAAATACAGTACCATGGGGGAAGCTAAGTGGCACAATGGATACAGCACTGGTTCTGGAGTCAGGAGGACCTGAGTTCAAATCCAGCCTCAGACACTTGACACTTACTAACTGTGTGACCCTGGGCAAGTCACTTAACCCCAACTGCCTCTCCAAAAAAAAGGGGGGGAAATTTTTTTAAAATGCAGTACCAGTACCTACTTTCTCTTCAAAAGAGGTTGTTGAAGCTGGTGTTACATTCCTAAGGGTAGGAAAAGATTCTTCTCATGACTCGATGACTTTTTCCAGAGAAAACTAGAGCAGGGAAATTTTTTGTCTGTTCACAATCTCAAATCAAGTCAACAAAAAATTATTGAATACCTACTATGTGCTAATCACTAGTGATGCAAAGACAAAAATTAATCAGTCCCTGCCCTCAAGAAATTCTGGGGGGGGGGAGGGAGAATGTTAGGTCAGGGTGAGCAGAGGAAGCATGGTATGAATACAGATAAGCATAATACAAGAGAGAAAGTGATCTGGGAGGGCAGGCAGAGCTAAACTACTGTGGGAATATTTCGAGAGGAAGAGAACACTTTAAACTGCTATGATCAGTAAAGACTTAAAAGAGATAACAGCCAAAGCTATGCCTTGAAGAAAATTGGGGGTTCTGAAAGGCAGGAATGAAAAGGAAGTATATTTTGGCTATAGGGGATGGCTATTGTGAATACACTAAAGTAGAAAATGGCAGTAAGGAATGTAGTTCTGTTGAAATACAGTGTGTAAAGGGAGAAGAGGGTGAAAGGGAGCTGGAATGGTAGGTTGGAACCAATTATAAAGGACTTTGATTGCCAAGTTAATAAATGAGTATTTTATTCCAAAGTAAATAAGGAGACACCGAAACTTCTTGACAGAGCACTGACATGGTCAGACATATGGGCTTTGAAAGATTATTTTGAGAGCTATGTCAAGTAAACAAACATTTATTAAGAGCCTACTCTGAACCAGGAAGAGTAAGCAAGAAGCCGTGTGGAGGATGGGTTGGATGGGGAGAGAATGGAGGCAGAAGGACCAATTAGGAGGCAATTGCAATCATCCAGGTAAGAGGTGATGAGTATCTGCACTAGGGGGTGACTATATAAATAGAAAAAAGGAATAGATGTGATAGAGGTATGGAGATAGACTTAACAGGACATGGTAACAGACTGAATATGAGGTATAAGGGAGAGGGAAAAGTCAAAGATGATTTTGAAGTTTCTAGCCTGAATGACTCGAGAATGGTAATACCTACAACAGAAATAGAGAAGTATGGAGAAGTGATTGTTACCAAAGAACAAGACCAAGATGGCTCAGTGACAGAAATCTAAAGAAATATCATAAACTCACTGGTGGGAAAAAGATTGTGCCTTGGAATTGAGGACAGCTTTCTGCAGAGATGCAAAAGAGAAAATCCTTCACTATCACATTCATATGCTCATTGTGACAACATTCTGTGAGTCAGATAGGCATAGAAAACTTGACCAAATCCTCTCTTTCTACCACTGCATTCATTTTTTTCAGGATTCTCACATGCTTTTCCTAGTAGGCTCATCCTCCCCATATCCTTTTCTCATATGAGTATGTTGTGCTAGATCTTGAGCAATAGCTCAACATTGTTCTTTGACCTCCTTAAAGAATTTCAAATGCACACCAGCTGGAAGAGCTTGGGTGCAGTAAAAGATATAAAATAATGTCTGCTTCAGAAACCTTGAGAACACCCTTTTCTTTAAATTAATTAGGAATGACATAAAAAGAAAACAAGAGACAGTGTGACACAGTGAAAATAGTGCTAGATTTAAAGTAAGAGGAGCTGCATTCAACTCTGGCCTCTGCCACTTATTCCTTGATGGGGACCAGACCATCAGGTCCACTTGTCCCAGCCCATTGCTGTTGCTCATGCCAAGACACCTCTCTTCTCCTCCCTTCCAGACCACCAGGACTGCTATAGCAGGCAATAATAGTGGGAGACTATGAAGTGATAGCTGCTGTTGTTGTTATTCAGTCCTATCCTACCTTTCCAGATCTTGATGTTTTGGGCCTCCTTAGGAAATAAGTAGTCTGTACCAAAAGCCACTTGGCAGGTATGGTTGTTTCTCCCCTCGATGCTGTATTTGAGCTATTGCTTAACTAGGCTCTAGGGTACCATTATGCTCTTTTAGCAAAGACAACCCCCCTAAGCCCTAGTCTTCAGAGATATTTGGCTTTGTACTCTTTGGCTGGACTCCAGGTGGAGAGAAGTGGGCTTCCCTTTCTATAGTCATAGGTAAAAGACAAGGCAGATAAACCTCTGATTTCCCCAGCCAGCTTGTTAAACAGAGCTTCCTCCAATCATCTCTCCCACTTAGCAAAGCTGTTATTCCAATCAGCTGTCAGCATCAAAACTTTTCTATGAACCGTTCAACTTCTATCAGGATATGCAAAATCTATCTCCCTTCAGTCACCTCAGCAGAAGAGCAGTGCATGGTCTAAGTTCTTTTCTCTGCTTGCATTTTGGCCACTTTTCTATGACCTTTACATTCAGTTAGGCTTGGCTAAGCTTGGCTCCTTTTAAGCAGTAGGGGAGCAAACACTTCTGAGTCCTTTGCTCTCCTTCCATCTTTGCTCTCCTTTTGTAGTCTCCTCCTCAACTTTTGTAGTTCTCATTGTACAAACATTTTTCTCCAGTATGCGGGTGCCTGCTCTTTTATTCCTATCTCCTTCAATCTGACACACACATCCCCAATATGCCACTCAATATCTACCCACTCCTTCCTCTGTGTTCTCTAGAATGCCTGCTTCCAAGCCATAGGCAGCAAACATTTTATTTTAAACCTTTTCCTTTTTAATTCTTTTCATCTTCTTGAAGCTACTGAAACCTGGGTCACTGCTGATGACACAGCATCCTTACACACCCTTCCCAGAACCAACTGCACTTTTACTCCTAACCTGAACATTGTTGAGGAGTCAGAATACTCCTTCTTCCTCCACTCAGCACCTAGCATGGTGCCTCATATGTAGTAAGAGCTTAATAAGTGTTTCTTTCCTTCATTTTATTTGGCTTGATTCCACTTCTGTTCTGTGTTCTGTCTCAAAAAAGTATCTTTGGGTGGGGGAATTCACCTCCCCTAAGGTGAGGAACCAGAAGTCATATTTCTGTCATCTATATACAATTATTCCAAGTCACCAAAAAATTCTGGTTATCAAGGCTTCCCATCTACCAAACTTTAAGTCCTCATAACAATCATATATATATTAGCCACTAGTAAAATATTTCAGCCATCTTTAAGTCTTGAATATCTCCTTTAAGTACTTTTTCACTGAGGGATTTGTAAGTACGATCCATGTTTCTGCCCATTTCAACGAATCAAAGTGTCCAAACCCAAAAGGGGTAGCACCTTATAATCTTTTCTCAAGTCCTATATCCCCTTGTTCTGTTTTTGTTCACATCTTGCTAAAACCCAATCCCATATTTCAATTACTATCCACCTCCTACAGTCCTATGCAAGTGCTGCTAAGCAGAGCTAGAGAAAATCATACAACTGTATCTTCTACAAATTTATGTTCTCTGATCTTGACTGGTCTATCATTACTGCAAAGCAATCTTTTGCTCCTCCATAATTTATTTTATCTTACTCTCTACAACAGATGGTACATTTAGTCCTTTACTCAAGCCTTCTACCACATCTCCTCCAACTTCTTAGCAAAAGTCCTCACCTCATACTTTACCAAGCAAATCAAGGCCACTATCCAAGAACACCTGTTCTCCTCTCCTCTTCATATCACATTTCTTTGACATCATTCCCCATCATATTTTATTAGAGGCTATATTCAAGACTCTGATTGAGATGGTTCTTCTCATCCCCAAGACCAACCATTTGCATATGCCCTTTATCCTATCCCCTACTGTCTTCACCAGTAGATTGTTCCCACTATCATCTCTCTTGTTGCTCTAATCTTCAATCTCTTCCTATTTACTAGTTCTCTCTCTGTTGCCTATAAACATGCCAAATCCCCTTGTCCTTAAAACACTGTCACAATATCTCAACATCCTGGTTATCATCCCATATTTCTCCTCTAAGTCAAACTCCTTGAAAAATCCATCTATAAGTGCCTCCACTGACTCTCCTCTCATCACCTTCTGAGTCCTGGTTTCCAACCTCCTCAGTCAACTAAAACTACTCTAAAATTACCAGTGATCTCTTAATTGACAAATCTGATGCCCTCTCCTCCATTCTCATCCTTCTTGGCCTCTCTGCAACATTTGATAGTGTTGATCACCTTCTATTCCTGAAAATTTTCTCTTCTCTGGGATTTTATGACACCATTCTCTCTTGGTTCCCTTCCTATCTGTCTCACCATTTCTTCTAAGTCTCCTTATTCATCATCCACATCACACCCACTAACTGTGGCTGTAGTCGCAAAGCTCAGTCCTATGTCCTTGTCTCTTTTCTCTCTATATTCTCTCACTTAATGACTTTTTCAGCTCTTATTGATTCCATTACAATCTCTATGAAAAATGATCCTGCATCTACATATCCAGTCTCAGCCTTTCTCCTGTCAAATATCACCAACTCCATATTGGACATTTCAAGTGTATGTTTCAAAGACTTCTTAAATTCAAAATGTCCAAAACAAAACTTTCCCTCCAAATCACAGCTCCTACAAATTTCCCTATTACTGTCTTCGCTAGGATTGAGGTTTCTCTTCTTAAAAAATGAGGAAGTTAAAGTAGATGACGTCTAAGTCTCCTTCCAGCTGTAAGTCTGTGATTTTTATGACCCTATAACCTATTTCAAGGGGCTGTTGTGAGGAAAGTATTTTATGGAGTGTCATGGACCGTGATGACAAGCAAAGTAAGGAGAAAGAAGATCATTTGTAAAATTCTCCTTTGGAAACTGTTTTATTTCAAGTCACTGAAACAGCATGGTATAGTCAAAAATCAAATTGATTTACTCAGAAGGCTGAGTTTTGAGTTGCAGCCCTACCAATCACTTTGTGAACTTAGACAAATAACTTAACCTCTGTATGACTTAGTTTTCACACTTGTATAATGGCAACTATTTTACATTTGTAAAAATAGGACTAATAAAAATACAAGACTGCTGCACAGAGACCATTTCATAATCCACAAAACATTATATGACTTTGTCTTTGTATTCCCAGCACCTAGCCCAGTACCAGACATATAGTGATTAATAAATGCTTGTTGAATTGCATTCAATTGCTGAATCATTTAACTCTTGTCACTGACGCACCTAAGTAATATATAAAATGTATCATTGGAGGAATCCATTTGTATTGGTTAAGACTAAATCTGAACCTGGTTGAAATTCAAATTTGACTCAGCTCCCACTTGCTCCCCAAGAAGAACAAATAGGTCATTTTTCTATGGAGGAATGGAAGTGAGAGAAATGGAAAATTTTGAGGATTAGACTAGAATAGCGGACCTTAAAATCTCAACCATTTTCCCAATAGTTGGCTAGGTAAGAACTGGCAGATGAACAGATTTTAGAAAGGGGGGGAAAATCATTCGTTAAGCTTGAGGGATGTAGCCACTCAAAAATCCAACATCTAAGAGATTTGTCTCTCACAAGCAAGGAGCCAAGGTCAGTGTGAATTGACAGTACCCAGGCGAACAGACCTGTGAAGCAGGACTCCATCCTGCCTGCAAGTTGGAGCAGCTGCAGAGTTCTTTTATTCATGACCAAATGTTTCCAGAATGATTAAACTGGCATTACAAAAGTGCAATCTATATCCACTGAGTGACAAGGATTAAGTGAGATTCAGATTAAAATGCTAAGTGAGTAGGTACCGAGATCAAACCAGATATGTAGTTAACACTAGGAAAATACATGCTGGAGGAGAAGTGTAAAAACAACTATCTGGAGGAAAAACTCAGACTAACAAATTGTAGGAGAGGAAGTGTCTTGAATTGTAAGTGAGCCAGCAGGGACTGAAACAACAGTTCTAATGGCAAAATTGATGGGCAGGATTCTGAAGGGGAAAAATGCACCTGGGCAATTTAACTAACATGAAAATCTATAGCGTGTTTGTTTGGCTCAAAAGAATGATACAGCTAATAGTGACAATGCCCATTATTGAGCAATCTGTTTGAAAAGAAGTCTCAGAACAACAAGAATCAGCAGAGAACTTGAAAAACATTATCAGCTAGATTTACAACTACCTTGGATTCAGTCTGTCTTCCAAAGGACTCACAGTTAATAGATAAAACCAGCAGTATAATTTATACAAACACTTGCATGTATGGACATGCAGGAATTAGATGGGAAATTACTAATTTCTACTGGCATTCACTTATTTGGTTAGATAAATCCAAAGCTGAAATCCATGGATATCCTTTTGCTAGAAAGAATACTACTTAGCTTAAAGAGAAATGGTATGTAATTTCCTATTTCACAATAAGTAAATATTAGCTGAGTAGTCTCATATCTCAGCAGGGCATGGCAAAAGCTGGTGTCATTTTAAAAGATTTATAATTACTAGACAAATTGCACCTTGGAATTCCTGTCATGTAGTCCAGGACTGTATATAGGGAAATAAGAACACCTAAAAGATGGTGACATTTAAAATGGCCTGAGAAGCTACTGGATAATTATACTATTCAAATAGACACCTCTGAGTCCCCACGGCCGTCTGTTCTCACTCCTGCCAAGCAATCTTTGTCCCTAGATATTCACTAATATCTGCTCAGCTAAGTTGGGGCTTAGCCTATCTGCCTTGTGGATTTTTAAGATGAAGGAGAAAGAGCAGAAGTGACCTGACATCCATGGAAATCCTGTCTAGCCTCCTGACACTGGGGGATATTTTTTTCCTGGAAATTTTCTCTCAAAAAGCAATCCCAATCTTGGAGTCATGAGAGATTCATGGTTTTCCCAGAGAGTACTCAAGATGTCTATAGAGGCTATGTTATTAATAACTTTCATTATAAATGCATATTAAAGTTATAGAACAAATTATGTTTTAATTTCATCTTTATTGACAGCTTGGTGAAGTAGGTAATGAAGTGATCAGATTAGGATCATTGATTTACAGCTGGAATAGTCCTCAAATATTCCACCTAGTCCAGTCTTCTCATCTTACAGATGAAGTGACTGAGGCTCAATAAGGTTAAGTGACTTACCCAATGTCACACAGGGAACAAGTTTAAATATTCTCATTTTACATGTGAGAATACCATGTTTTAAGTAAGGAATCAACTCCAGTGTTCTGACACTAAGCCCCAGACCCTTTCAGTTGAGAGAGATGGTAAGAGACAGAGAGAGAGAGAGAGAGAGAGAGAGAGAGAGCATTCACTCTATGAAGAGAATTCTGCTAGCCCTGGGAAACATACAAAGTTTGAATAAGACATGGTCCCCACATGAGATGCTTCTGACTT
The DNA here is from genome assembly GCF_003287225.1 of Phascolarctos cinereus. NCBI lineage: Eukaryota > Metazoa > Chordata > Mammalia > Diprotodontia > Phascolarctidae > Phascolarctos > Phascolarctos cinereus. Next base: position 548,662,426 of record NW_027555847.1, on the reverse strand, counting down.
CATGGTGTTCACAGTCTCTTATTTCCTCTGAAAGAAATTTCACAGAAAGAAGTGGTTATGTCTAAGTGCATATAGAATGAGTGTGGTACAGTCAAATGATCACTATACTAAGGAGTAAAAAGATCTGGATTCAGTAGCTCCAACAGTTGACAGAATCACCAGATCTCAGAGTTGAAAGGGGTTTCAGAGGATATGTACTATAGCCTATAACTAAATTAGAATCGCTTCACAACGTCCAATTCAACAAATCTGTGCTGAGTACCTAATCTGTGCAAGGCGTTGGCTGAGGTGCAGTTGCTGTTGTTCATTCATTTCAGTCACGTCCAACTCTTTTTGACTCCTTTTGGGGAGTTTTCTTGGCAAAGATATTGGAGCCATTTGCCATTTCCTTCCCCAGCTCATTTTACAGATGAGGAACCAAGGCAAACAGGGTTAAGAGACTTGCCCAGGATCACATAGCTAGTAAGTGTCTGAGGCTGGATTTGAACTCATGGAGGTGAATCTTTCTGATTCCAAACCACTTCAGAATCTTTGCCTAAAAAACCCCAAAGGGAGTCACAAAGAGTCAGACATGACTGTATCAAATGAACAACAACAAATGAAGGTGACCTGAAGGACTGGGTGATTAAGGTCTACAAGATCCCCAAATTTGGTTTGTAGTCTTACGTTAACTTACTATGACCATGCTTCACTGCACCTCAGTTCCCTCATCTATAAAATAAGGGTTGTCACTCTTGCACTAACCCCTTCACATGGTTCAATTGAGAAAATTACTATGTAATTTATACTATTTGTACCCACTGTTTTTTCATAGGCAATCCCCAAGCTTCTGTTTTCCCATCTGTGAAATGGAGAGGATAATAATACTCATATGACCACCCCATAGGATTGTTTTAAGGAAAGTTTTGTAAATTTTAAAATGTCATAGGAATATGAACTATTATTTTCCATAGTGAAAAAATCATCAACCAGCATCAAACTTTCAGCCCCAGAGTTGATGTGACTTTGGTGCAGACCATCTTCTCTTAATGAGTTCAGCCAACGTAATGCATGCATGCAGCTCCAATAGCCCATCTACAACCTAGAGCCACCCCTGACAGACCTACTCAGAAAACTAGACTGGCCAACTTCATTGGGATCTCTAAGCATTCACCTAGTTGCCTGCCAGATAAAGGACAGAACTGCATTTTAACTAAGTTTAGGGCAATATAGAAGTAATGGAGAGAACCACTAAATCTGGAGGCAGAGTAGAAGGATTCAAATGCTGGCTCTGTTTCCATGTAATCGTAAACAAGTCACTCCACCTTTCTGAGCCTTAGCTTCTCCATAGTTTTCCATAGGTATTAAGTCATTTATGAAGATGGAAGAGCTTGGATCCTCCAAACTCAAAAGAAAAAGAACTATACATTGGTGATTATGAGTCAGAGAGAGGCAGCCTCAGAGGAAGAGTCAGGGGGAGGCATCTCATCCATGGACCAACACCTGATGATGTGTCAAATCACTGGATGGAGGAGAGATCCCAGCTGAAATCTAGTTAACATTTAGCACCTAATTATCACTTCTCATTGAGCTCTAGATAATTGTAACCTGCCAGTTTTGTAGAATGGGGAACATTTTTGATACAACTAAGTCAACAATTGAACAGGTACTACTAGTTAGATAAAAGTATGTCTTTATCATCTTTAAACTAGCATTTATTAAGTACCTGCTGTGCTCCAGGCACAGGACTAAGGAAACAAAAGAAAAACAAAAACAGGATCCCTTCCCTCAAGGGGCTCACATGCTAGTGGAAAACATGCAAAAATTATACACATATATATTTATATAATATATATACACAGATTTAGAACTTAAAATCATACTCTTTAAAGCTGAAAAGGGATCCCAGAGCTCATCTAATGTAACCTACCCACTTTACAGAAAAAAAAAAAACTGAGGCTCAGTGGAAGAGTGATTTACCCAAGGCTACGTGGCAATAGAGCTGGCATTTGAAGCCATGTAACTCTCCATTACTTCTGTAATTACTCTGCCCTAATATTAGCCAGTCAAAATGCAACTTTGTCCTTTATCTGGCAGGCAACTAGGTAGATGCTAAGCAACGCCAGTGAAGTTGGCCAAAAGCCCTTACTTTTTCAAAGCCACCTCACACACCTATCAAGGAAAATGAAGTAGGCAGAAATATGACTGGCACTCCAGTCAGCTACATGACAAATCAGTTCCAGTCATATACTGTCGGCATGATACAAAGTAATGATCCTGATCCCCAGATGCTGGTTAGAAGTTTTACTTGAAATTACTTGTCTAGGATCTGTGATGGATTTGTGGCTCTAGAAACATGTGCTGTTTGTTGATTACCTCCCTCCACAGTCCCCTACCCTGCCATCCCTGCAAGCTGGAAGGAGATAGAACACATCCTGGCTGTGCAACAAAACAAATTTATCTGGACCAGATGGGAAACGAACCCAGGAGCTCTAATAAGCATCAACTGAGCTAACCATCCAGACAAAAAATAAAAACAAATTTATTGAGTGTCTCCTGTGAGCAAGGCACAAAAAAGATGGCAGCTACTTCAAATAATCCTTTCAGAGATGGGGAAAAAAATCCAAAAGCAACGTGGGCTCTCAAAACCACCTGGTGCTGGGGGAAAGGGGAAGAAGGAGAGGAGGAGGAGGAGAGGAGGAGGAGGGGAGGGAATAGCCAAGGCCAATTCTTTTAACATTAATTAGGACAGAGATTTTAAAAGGAAAATCATAAATTAAAGGGCCAGGAAACTGAAATCCCATGAGTTTAAATGTCTTGCTCAAGCTCTTTTCCATGAAGCTTTCTGACAACTGTCCACAGTTCTTAGAGCTCTTTCCCTCCTGGAATTACTTTACATTGATTTATCTGCATACACTTTGTATCCCTACTTCTCAAACCTCCAAGAAGAATGTAAGTTTCTTAAGGGCAGAGACAATTTTGGCTTCTATCTTTGTATCCCCAGAACCTAGAATAGTGCCTTGAATATGCTAGGTGCCCAATACATGCTTGCTAAACTGAATTGAACTCAATAAGCCTCTTATGGTTAGGGGATAACTCAAATCCATCATTCTAAGTAGCTTGAATATTCAATTCAATTAATCAAACACAAATACAAAATAAGTGCCTGTCTTTTAGGAATTTACGTTCTATTTAAGAGTTTTAGATGACCCAACAGTACTCCATCACGATTATCCTTTTTGATTCATGAAAAATTGATCATTAGTAAATCATTTAAAGAATTAGTAAATGATCAACTAATAAATAATTTATCAAAAATTGTTCCTAATATTTTAATTTTTAATTATCAATTTCATTTATTAAATGTTAAGCACCTACTGTATCCCCAGCATTTTACTATGAAGGATAGGAAGGTAGGATGAGACATAGTCTCATCATCCCTAGGAGACTGCTTATCTAGTTGAGATAGAAAGGCTGACATGTGAAAGAACTAGAAAATATTTAAGAACAAATTAAATGCTTGGTTGTATGGCTCAGACTAACCACACACTACTATTAGAGTCCAAAAAAGAGACAGACTATGGTACACTATGGTAGTTGAGGAAGATGATCACCCTATTCATTACTAGGTCTAAAGCAGAGCTCCCTTGCAGCCAGTTTCTGATAAAAATAAAACATCTAGGGAAACATGTTAATTATAATTGCTTTAAGCATGGAAACCTGTTTTGCTTTAATCTAGGGTGATGTAAGTTAGAACTTATTTTCGTGATTGCTTTATATTATACAGCTACTCCTGGGTGTCATAGAATATTTTAAAATCTAATCAATGTCTGCCAAGAAAACTGATTGGTGGCTCTTAATTCCCTATAAAATAAAAAACAAGTGAAAATGAAAATAGAATCTATTTATGAAATACTAGGTTACATGTAAAGCACCATAAAGGAGAAGGTAGAGAACTTTGGAGTCAGTATGACATGTATGGGCTATGTGCCCCTGGTCCAGTGCTTTCAGGACCACTATCACCACTCTACCCCCAAAGTTCTGTGAGACTATAAGCTGCAGAGAAGGTAGTAGAAGTAGACAGAGTTCCTTATATCAACAAAATTAAAGATCCATCCAATCCCATCCCATACTGTGCTAGACACTGAAGGAGGTACATGGACAAAGTATGATCTAGCATAATATTTTTAGATCCTGAAACACTTTAGGAGATAAGCTATCATCCCTGCTGGGGAATATGCCGATTTTCAAAGTCCTTTCATACAGATAGTAGATAGAGCAGTGGACCTGGAACAAGGAAGACCTAAGTTCAAATTTGGCCTTAGACACTAACTAGCTTTGTTACCTGGGGCAAGTTGCAACCTCTGTTTGCCTCAGTTTCCTCAACTGTTAAATGAGGTTCATAAAAGTACCCACCTTGCAGAGTTATTGTGAGAATAAAATGAGATAACACTTAGATATCATTTAAATACTGCCTAATATTTAGATTAAGGACAGATGTATGAAAGAATTTGCAATTTCATTGGTATAGGAAGCTCCTTGATGAGGCAATTCCCTCTACCAATGCAAGTGTTCTCCACAATCTTAGAGAACTATGTAGAACATGAGGGGTTCAATAACTTGTTCACAATCTTACAGCCAGTATATGTCTAAGTTAAACTTGGATCTTCCTAGCTTCAAGACAAGGTCTCTGCTATGTTATACTCCCTCTCCTAGAGAAGATTAATAAAATAAATTATTTCATGTTTAGGGTTGTTTTAAAAAAAAAAAACTTGAACCAAGGAATAAAAAATGAACAGAGAGATTATTGAATCCTAAGGGGACTTATATGGTTGAAGATTTAAGGAAATCTTTAAAAATAAGGTGAAGTGAAGGAGAAAGAGCTGAAATGATATTCTGTAGACTAAATTCCCCACTCCACTATAAGTGAATCAGTATCTCTTGTGGAAATGATAACATAAAGGGAAGCCACGAGAACAAGAAGAGGAGAGGCAAGAGGGAAAGGGTCTACATTCCCAGTTTAGAGGTAAACACAGAAGGGATAGTAAGTTCTTCAGTTTCTCAACAAGAAATAGGGGATATAGGAAAAGTGGAATAAAGGTAACAAAGGGAAGGATTCTGATGAGGGTTAGAAAGTGAGTCTTCCACTTGAATACGAAATAAAATGATGCCTCAAAAGAAAATTCCTATAGGAGAGAAGAAAGGGAAGGCCAATGTCTGTGACAATAGTTACAATGGGTTTCATTAAGGGAGATGTTGCACATTAGGAGACCATCTTTTCTGATAAAATGTTGTAGCTTCTAGAACTGCATCAAACCAAAGGAAAGAGAATATGTATGTCCTCAAGAACTGCCAGTACCCAGGATGACTGAAGACTCAAAGCAGAGATATCATAATTGACCTTAACAGTGGTGAGTGATTGTGGTAAGGGAAAATGGAAAACTGGGCCTAATGAGTCTACATGCAGAATGACTCCAACCACACAACAGTACCTGCATTCTACACTATTTCCTTCATAAACACAAAAAAAGAGGGGGGATAGAGTGTGAATTAAATTCTACAAATGCAATAATATAGAAATGAGATAGAGGAAGGTGTTTAAATTTGATATTACAGAAATCCTTGTACATTAAGATCATAGAAAAATAAAGAAGGATTAAGTAAGGTTATAGCCCATGAAGTTTAAAATTCAGAATATACTTTAAGAGGAAATAAATCAGAAAGAAGGAAAAATAAAAGAACATGACCAAAAAAAGTGCTATTTTTAGAGGTTGGGGGGGTACATTCATCGGGCAGGATAAAGAAAGGGTCCAAGAAGGTGGGGAAAATCACTCAGTAAGTAAATAAACAATTAAATTAATGAATATATAGTGATTAGAAACAAAGATAAATTAATAATTTAAGTAAATTCAAGGAACTTGAGAAGGAAGGGCACAATGGGAGCAGGATGGGGAGAGCCTATGGGAATAAAATAACCTTAAATTAGTGTAAGACAAATTAATTGCAGGAACAAAGTACTGACTTTAAAAAGGTAGGAGATAAGATTCAATACCAAGAAATAATAATAATAAATGGAGGAAAATAAAAGTCTGTCATAACCTAAAATATAAATGGATGAAACATCTAAGAAAATGAAAGAGGTAGATTGGATAAGAAACCAAAATACATCAATGTATTACATATAAGAAACAACTAAATTACTTACATAGCATGAAGATCTGAGACAAAAAATTACACCTCAGGTGACTAAAAGCAGGAGATGAAGTAAAATGACAAAGTAAAAATGAAAAATTCACATTGTCAAGGGAGATAAATAGGAAAACTACATTATGCTTAAATATATTGTAGCCAATGAAATAATATCAACACTAAGCATATATGAACCAAAGAGCATAACATAGAAATGTACAAAGGAAATGTTAAATAAAATGCAAAATGACATAGGTAGTAGCACAGCAATTGTAGGGGAATTTAGTGTTCTTGCGAATCTGGTTAAGTCTAACAGAACAATAAGCAAAAAGGAAAATAGAGAACTAAATGAACTGTTGGAGAAGTTAAACATAAAAGACAGCATCTTCTGAATAGGGCTGTTAAAGAGCATACATTTTTTCAGCATTTATGGAACTCATGCAACAAAATAAACCGTGCACTAACATATGGAAACATTAATAAGTATCAAAAGCAGAAGTACTAAACATATTCTTTATAGGACAATAAAATAAAAATTAATCCAGGAAACAAGCAAAAAATACAGATTCAAATGAAGACATAATAATGACATACTGAAAAATAAGCAGTTCCAAGAACAAATCATAGGAACAATGAATAACTGTGAAAACAGGTAACAAAACAATACATAAAAAATCTTCAGGATACAGAAGAAAAAATATTTCTTTGAAAATATATGTTAACAAAATAGGAAAATATAAGATTAATGCACTAAGTGTATAATTTTAAAACTAGAGAATCAAAAAACCCTAAAAAGCACAAAAGAAGAAATTTTGAAAATGAGAAGAGAAATAGATAAAATGGGGAACAAATATAACAATGATAAACAACACGAACAGCAGGTTTTTTTAAAGACTAACAAAATTAATAAACTTTTAGGTAACCTAAAAAAGGAAGAAAATCAGATTATAAAAATTGAAAATAAATGGAGTGAAATTTTAAAAGAAAAGAGATAAATATAACTATCAGAAAAAGTAAAAGAATTATCAGAACCTATTATTATATACAATTATATTGTATATATATATGTACATATACAACAATATGAAGGAAATGGAGGGGGGACACAGATTTACAGGTGAATACTATCAAACATTTAAAGATCATAGTTCTAACACTTTAATTAGGTAAGGATAAAGCAAAGAAAACTAGAGACCAATATGATTGATGAACACTAATGCAAACATTTTATATAAAATCTTAGCAAAATCATTTAAAAGACTATTTCAAAAGGGCATGGGAGAAGAGACGAGTCTAAATGACATTATTAATCTGAAAAGCCACAAGAAAAAGAAAAAACAGAGTTTGGCAAAAAGTTATGATGATCAGCTTGACAGTGGACAACAGAATGAATACATATTACTTTATGTGTTAGTAAAAGAAAAAGTCAAGATAAATTGGAACAAATCAAAATTACCAATATAATACCACCCGCTGAAAAGGCTTCAGTAGAGATGTTGCTGTCCAAGAAATTGACTGAAGACATGAATACTTTCCTTATATTCCAGTATTATGTCATAACAAAATTGGAAACAGATCCTACTAGTTGAATGAATGAATGAAAAATGACAAAACATTTATTAAGCACTTTGTGTACACAAAGCACTGTGCAAAGGGCTGAAAATTCAAATAGAAAAGAACATGGTCCCTGTTCTTAAGGAGCTCATGTTCTAAAACAGAGAGACAACAAATACAAGAGGATTCAACTCAGGGAAAATGGAAAGGTCTTGTGGTCCTTAGCATGCATGAGCAGGGCAGATGGTAAAGTCTATTATTATAGAGAGTGCTATGGCTGGGCAGATGGCAATGCAGCAAGGCAGATGGTAAGCCCCAGTGGTCTAGAAGGCAAGAAATACTTTTGACTATAGTGTAAAGGAGAGATAAGGCTGCTGATGACAAACACATCTTCTTTAGTGTCACTTTGACATAAAAACAGCACATTGGCAGGGATCCCCTGTGATGAACTTTTGAGAGGATTTCGAGAAGAGTCAAACAGGGTAGACACGTGTGATGAGCTTGTGATATGTATCATTGGAACCAGTTCCCAAACTGATGAAATCACAGATCCATTTGAGTCACCAAAAGTGCAAAGGTAATCCTCTGGCTTCCCCATTGCCTGAAAGCCATCTGTATTAGATTTCACCCCTTCCACAGGACTCTCTAATACCCTTAAGGGTTTAGGGGAGGCAATCTGTCTCAGTGACTCAGAGGGCTCAAGTCCCCACCAATTGTGCCTTCCCGGTTTTGTGGATCTAAGCACCCCAATTCTGTTTAACCACTTAAAAGTCAGATTAGATTTTGCAAAGGAATATTTACTTCAAATGTATAGCAAGAACAAACATATACACATTGTTCCCCCCCATACCTCTGGAGTATAATCCTTCCTATACCACTTCAGTCTCTGAGGAGGGCAAGGGGATTATTAGAATCACAGTTTAATTCAGTGCCTACATGGCATTAGTCTCTATGTCCAAAGGCACACACACACACACGCACACACACACACATGCCTGCCTTGGGCTTCTGCTCCCGTACCCTGGCTTTCCAGAGATTCCCTACTGGGCTGATTTCAACGTCTGACTTGGAATACTGGGCTCCAAGGTAATTAGGGACTCCCCTTCCTGTTGTCGTTGCTGTTGTTTGTCCTTCATTCTTAAAGAGGACCATGACATCAGAAAGGCGATGCCATGACATGCAAGTGAATTGGATTTAAGTGAGGGAGGATGCAGTGAGGGACCTTGGCCTTTTCAAGCTAAGGTCTTTAACAAGTCACAGTTTGACTGAGGAAAAGTGATGAAGGCTGAATAAGAATAGCAATTCTTTCTGTTTCAACCAGAAGCCCTGAGGGTCTTCCCCTCCCAGATGTTTTTTTTTAAGAGGACATTCTTTGCTTCATTTCTTATTAAGTCTTAATCATTAAATAGTCTTTGCCTTAGTCAAACTGAGACCCTAGCTTGAAAAGGCCAAGGATCCCCACTGCATCCTGGGCCATCTCCAGTTGTCCTGATCTGTATCTAGCCACTGGATCCAGATGGCTCTGGAGGTGAAAGTGAGGCTGGTGACTTTGTACAGCCCCTTCCTACATCTACAGCTGAAAGGGACAAACATAACAGACCAAAACCACAAAGCCCATTTCTCAAATATGCGGTCCAAAGGGAGGGAAGGTGGCCCTCAGGCCCTTCACTGCATAGTACATGCTGTTCCTGATGTGAGTGAATGAGTCTTTCACCCCTGGATACTTACTGCAGAGGAAAGAAAGCAACTATATCTCATTCAGACAGATATAAAGATTCAGGTCATTCTGGCAACATTCTAACTGAAATGGGCTATTGTCATCCATGTGGTAGGCTAATGCAGAATATCCACATATTCATCAGGTCTCCCGTCTCATAGAAACAGGTCCCTGGCATCTCCTATGTGGGTACCTCTATTTAAGATGGTTCGGCATATGCCAAATCCCTGTTACAAATGAATTTAGTTTTACTCAAATATTCCATATGATTATTTGAGAATATCTACTTCTGATGTTTCACATTTTGACAATGCCAATGACTCTGGCAGCAATAACTTTATTTTCCAGATCTTCTGTACCCCTAGGTTCCAAGGAAGTAAAAGCCGCATCACTGGGCTGAGACAACTGCCGCAGACGCATCTCCCCCAGGATGATTCCCCTAGATGGTGGCAGTGGGGACTGGGCTAAAAGTAGCCCAGTGGCCTGAGGGGATATTTATATGGGGCTTTTGGAACAAGGTCCTAGTAAGTTGCTGATATCTGGGCCTTAATGTTAACTTCTAAAACTATCATAAGTAGATGCATTCTCTCACAATATTAGACAAAAAGTGAGAAAAAAAACACATTTCAGGACCAGCACATGGCGGTGTATGTAGTAGCCACACTACAAGAGGAAAGGCAGAGCAAAGAAAATCTCTGAGGAAAGCTTCAAATACTACCATAGCAGAGAAAGTAATTGGAGTTCTATGGAAAGGCACTGGAGGATTCCATCAATATCTAACTGACACACACAGTAGAAAACATAAATACTATATGGGTCAACTTAGAGTAACCAAAACAGAAATACACAGAAAGGAACTCAGAAAACAGAGACATATTGGAACTCCCAGATTCCCTTCATCAGCAATTGAAAATAAAAGCCAAAATGTTAAAATAATACAAGGAGTCAAAGAGGCACAAAGAACAAAATAATTCAGTGTCAAAGAAAAATTTATAACAGAGGCTTGAGAAGTTATAAAATCAGTGGAGAGAAGGAATCCTTTGAAGAAGGAGGATATGGAAAATTTTTGGTTATCTGCATGGTTGTAGGAAGTCCAACACCACAAAATGGCCACTTGGATCAAATGAGAAATATCATGCTTGCCCACTATTAAATTAATGAATGACAGAATAGTTAAATCAAGGGAAATGACTGAAATTTTACCTTCTCTGCAGCACTGGAAAGAAAAGGACTGAGGCCAGATTTTATCCGTAATTATTGACTCAGATAATTCACGGTGGTACATCCGTTATTAGCAAAGCACTTTACTCTCAGAGATAAGCTTGATCTCACTTTTCTTAACAGAAGACAATGTATATCTATTATCAAAAGATGAGAACATCAACATCCCCTGTAAATACTGGCGAAGTATATGCTTGTGTGTTTTATACAAAATAGTCACTGATTATTACCTCCAAAAAAATCTATAAACAATTATAAGAAAACAATATATAAGTTAAGGGGCCAAAAGGGTAGCAAAAAAAGTCCCAGGAGCAGAAAAAGCAACCTACCATTGTAGGTTTTGTAATTATTTAACAAACTATCAAAAAGCATCATCATATTTATACTGCCTTTGTTGATTACAATAAAATTTTTTATTCATTTTGATACCCATGGCTTATTTATATACTTCAAATACATGTATCTACACATACATTCAAATGTAAATTTTGAGAACTTTTCAATAACATGTATATAGTTCAAATACATATTGAATTGTATATTCTATATATATTTAAGTATATGAATAACTATATTAATAATATATGGCTAATGAACAAATAATATATTCAAACATATTTTGAATGTATGAACAAGTATGTTTGTACTATATGTATATACACACACATATTATATATATATATATATATATATGTGAAGCATATGAATAAACCATGGGTACAGAACATATATGTGTATATATATAATATTTATACATATAAATATATATATCTGTGTATGTGTATACTGAGTATAATCTGAGAGACAGCATATAACAAGTATAATGAGAATTTTAGAGTATTAGTTGTCCAGGTAGATAACTGTTCTCTACTTAAAATATATCACCTAGGAAAAACAAGTCTAATATAATTCATATATAACAGCATTTTTCAGGGATCCAGTTTAAAACCCTTGTGGCTCTGTCTATCCTTAAATGTATTATCTTATAAATAGAATTAAGTGTAGCTTCCAAGTTAAAGAGGGAATCAAACCAAAACATTTTATTAAATATTGGTAAATGATGGCTTTGAACTAAATCATACACATACACACACACACATGGGGAAAAAACACGTGAAATGGTTCCCTTTTATGGAATCTTTCTCCACTGATATGAAAGCATCATTTGGACTGAACAAGTGTAAAATTATTAGTTTATAACAAGTAACATAAACTGAAAATTGTAAGCTTGAATACTGTGGGCAGCTAGGTGGCACAGTGGATATGGCACTGGGACTGGACTCAGGAAGAGTTATCTTCATGAGTTCAAATCCAGCCTCAGACGCTTACTAGCTATGTGACACTGGGCAAGTCATTTAACCTTATTTGCCTCTGTCTCCTTATCTGTAAAATGATCCAGAGAAGGAAATAGCAAACCACTCCAGTATCTTTGCCAAGAGACCTCCGAATGGGGTCATAAAGAGTCAGACATAACTGAATAACAACAAAAATTGAACCAGCAGACGAAGTCTAAACCTACAAGAAACCTGGGTCTCCATCAAGCAAGACACATCAAGCATAAAAATTACAAAAAAGTTGACTATGAATGAACACTTTAAGAGACTAACTGGATTCCTGAAATCAAAGCTGAATGGGGAAAATGTGCTTAAAGTAATTAACAACTATATAATGTTCACCTTAATGTGCTCTTTTGCAACTATAATATGAACCGTAACATAAGTAACATAACAAATTAACCAAACAAAACAAGTACATTATTCATTGAATTTAGTGCCTATCACCCTAAAACAAGTGGAGAGATGAAAATGTCCTTGCCAAAAAAAAAAAATAGGAAGAAGATTGATATAAATTCTTAGAAAACATAATAAATCAGATCCCTATAAAAGGTATTTTTGGAGTCAGCAGGCATTTTTTCCAAGCAACAGTCAAGGCTGATAACAGGTAGATTCAATTAGATTTGTCAAATGTAACCAAAAATGATTAAATTCTGGATGAAATCTTTGGAATAGCTAAGATCTAAGAATGGAATTAAAATGTCCTCCATGGATAAATTCTGCATTAATTTAGCTTACAATCTGTTCACAAGGAAGCATCAAAACTTTAGCTAAGCCATAAGGATGTGTTTGTGGAAATAGTGATTCATGATGGCAATCCAGGACTAGGTCACTGTCACCAGAAATTACATAAGAATTATCCATAAGGAGGCTAGACTTAGTGCTCAGTACAGATTGTGCAAGGAAATGGTAGAAACAGCACAACAAATCACTTCAGACTGTAAAATTTAGGAACAAAATACATTCCAAGGAATGACCCACTGGTTAGAATTATATATCAGAAACATGTTATTCTTCAAGGATTGACAAATGATAAATTTCATAATAAAATATACCCTTTGACTTATATATTGAGAACTTTTTAATAAACTGTGTAGGAACTAAACTATCATCACAGGCCAAACTGTGGATTTTAATCACCCAGTCATGACACTGATACATAAAAACCTAAGAAAATGCTGTTTAATAGATGTCTCCACACCAAGTACTTATAATCTCCAAGCAACACAAAACAAAAAGAATCCAAAACTTTGACCTAACAGAAGAGATCAAAATTATGTGAAAACAGGTTGAGGTGCATATCAACTCTATTGTCCTATTTGTTATTGGACTCTTGCCTGTGAATTTGAAGAGGATGAGCTTACATCTTAATATTTTTATTCCATACAAAGGCAGTTATTTTATCCACCTGGACAATAGTCTGCATGACACTATGTATAAAAACATAATATCAAGACAGAAACTTGTTCCAATAGTTTCAATATGAACTCCATTGAAACAGGTGAAAAGAATAAGATAATGATGATGATGATGATGATGATGATTAGATTTATGTAGTGGTTTAAGCTTTAAAAAATACTTTCTTCACAACTCTGAGGCAAGTAGTGCAAGTATTCCCATCCTCCTTTTACAGATGAGGAAACTAAGTCACAGAGAGGCTAATAGACTTGACCAAAGTCACAAAGCTAGGAATGATTGGAGACAGATTAGGTCCCAGATCTAAATCTATTTTTGCATTAATATTAATGGAAATATAATTCTATTATTAATGGTTCCATTTCCAATTATTGTTAACCCTACCTTACAAATAAAGAAACTGAGGCTCAGAAACATTAAGTGATATATACATGGGTATGCAGCGTCACGAGTACAACTGTGCAAGTCAAACCCAGATTTCTCCTGACTAGAGGTTCTGCCATCTTTTCACTACACCCCTTGCCTCTCAGTTTAACTTATACATGACTGAGTGTTTTTCCTCTCCATGTGACACCCTAAGGCATTGTTGTTCAGTCATTTTTCAGTCACGTCCAACTCTTTATGGCCCTACTTGTGGTTTTCTTATCAAAGACACTGAAGTGGTTTGCCATTTCCTTCTCTAGCTCATTTTACAGATGAAGAAACTGAGGCAAATAGGGTTAAGTGACTTACCCAGGGTCACACAACTAATAAGTGTCTGATGCTGGATTTCAACTCAGATCTTCCTGACTTCAGGGCTAGTGCCCACTGTGCCATCTAACTGCCCCTTTGAGGCATTATAGGCTGTCAGTATCTAGGCACACATCACTTTTAAGGAATGGTATATTAAATTCAGAATTTATTGGACTCAAAATACCTGGATCGAGTCCTGACTCTGCCACTTTCTTCCTATGTGACTGGGAGGAAATTGTGGGTGAGATCAAGAAAGAACACAAGTGCTCACAAGTCAGGCAATTTACTACTCACAGATGTGCATGTAGCTCCCTAGCTCTTCACTCCCACTGGAGAGCGCAGGCAGTGGCACAGACAGTGGATTGAGATGCCTACCTTGTAGAGAGCCCAACACTATGAGTCTCCATCCTTATGTGTGATTGCTATTTTGGGACAGATTCACAGGGGCCAAGTAGGAGAGGGAGCTTCAGGGCATTCAATCAGTGAGCAACCCAATTTCGACCTGCCTTATAAACCACAAGAGCATTTTGATTAGGAAAGTCTTTTAAACTAGTTATGGTCAGAAGAGCATTGCATACACTGCATACATGGATCAGATGAAATTTGCTAAACTGATTATGATTAAGAGAGCCTTGCATAATTTATATAAATGAAGATGGCTTAACCCAACTGTTGGGTACAAAGGAACTTTCCAGTACATCGATGAGTCAGTCATTCATCGGAGTGACTTCTGTCAGTTACGTACTAGCAATAAGCTCACAATAACTTTGGGAAAAGTACAATCTCAGACCCTCAGTTTTCTTAGCTCTGTAATGGGGATAATATTTATTCTACCCTATATCTTAGCATCATTTGCAGGAAAGTGCTTTGTAAACCATAATATATTCTATAAATATGAATGTATTATCTATCAATTGTCTTACAGAGTTGCCTAGATGGAGAGTTCAAGGGATCTACCCATGATCATAAAGGCAATATATATCAGAAGTACTTCAATCCAGGTCTTCCTGACCCTGAGGCCAACTCTCTATCCGTTACTCTGCCCTGATAGCTTCGTTATCTCTCTAAGACTATATAAGATGAAAGTAGGTACCTATCTGCATTGATAGAGAAGGTTCTTTCCTGGTTACTCCCTTCACCATTGAAATCACTGGCTTGATTTAAAAGAAAAATGGTAGTCTTATATAATAACCTGGAACATTGAGAAGTTAAGGGACTTGTCCCAGGTCACGTGACCAGTATATGTCAGAATCAGGACTTGAACTCGGCTCTTCCTGACTCTGTTTGGCTAACTATCCACTATGCAACATTGCCTTTTTTCAGGGCTGCACAACCTGCAGCCCTCAGCCTACCAAAGTGTTTTGGGTAGCCTACAAAAACCACAAGTTGTACACTCTTTTCTATGTCCTTGTTAACTTTTTATAGGAAAAAAAAAGGCCAAGGACCCTTGGCATAAAGTCAAGGCCCTGGTGGTACAGCCCCTACCCTTTCTTTTCACAGATGACAGCATTAGCAGCTGTGAGGATGAAAAAGATGAGTCCTTGATGACTAAGTACTTAGATTTTGCCGATCTTCCAAATCTTAGAAGAATATTACATATTCATTCCTGTCTTCAGAGATTGTTCTACCCCAGGCCATCTACAATCTAAAGCCAACTTTAATTACGAATTTCTCAAACATAGAAAAAAAAGCAGTGTTTTCCTTTCCTCCCTCCCCACTCCCCTCACATGGAGAACATATGAAGCATAGCATACTTCTTTTTCCAGGAGAAAATTTATGCATTAGCTACCAGAGTTTCATTTATAAGAACTACAGGACCTAGAGAAGTAATATGAATATATCAAGTTTAGCAATAAAATTTCCTGATTCCCTCTCTTAGTTACTTGTCTGTCTCTCCATGCCTCCACCTCTACCTCCCCCTCCTTTTATGTTATCCATGGTCATTTGTTGAAGTAATCATCTGCTAGATGAGGTGTGAATTTGTTTTCTTGTTAGTATTTGGCAAGAAGGTTCTTCTCTCCTGACAAATTAATTACCTGTGAATCCCTCCCAGCAGTCCTGGACATTCTCAGATGAAAGAACAGTGGGCATACGTGCTTATGAGTTGAGAAAAAATGTGAACATAGTAAATGAAGTGATCAAAACATAGGGATCTGACTGAAGGCCAAAGAGAGGAGCCTGCTGGCACTCTGCTTGTGGACATTGTTTTCATAAGCATTAAGTACCATGGGGCACAATTCCCAGGACTGCAAACAGAATGGACTGAATATTTGCCATGGGGGTGAGTAAAACCACAGGAGCTGAGGAGCTGTTCTAGAGAGACCCTGAGAGCGTGAGAAAAATCAACCTGAAGGGCATTGCCAACAGAGAGCTGAAGGAGGTGAGAAGAAAAGAAGAAGAAAAACAACACAGAGGGCAGAGAAGCAGGATGGCTGTGTTGCCATGGAGAAACTCCACCAAGCTCAGAATTCAACAGCCTTATGGAATAGAATGCTTTGCCTTCTAACTGTGCTAGTGAGGATTGAGGGTTTGCTGTTTCTCCATTTTCCTTCAGCATTTACACTTACAGATATGGTTACTATGAACATTCCTCCACTTGTAGTGGCTTATAATTGTTCCCTTGTTGTCCTGTGGTCTTGTCCTCCACCAAGAGGGCAAGTGCCTCTATCCAAGAAAAGAACTAGAACTTCTGCTTAATTCTTATCTTCCACCACCGTCTTCATTGGGTATACAGTCAGACCGCTAGATTAGATATATAGATAGATGATACATAGATAGATAGATAGATAGATAGATAGATAGATAGATAGATAGATAGATAGATAGATAGATAGACAGACAAATGTATTTGGAGAGATAGAATCAGAATCAGAAACAGCTAGCTAACACAAAAATTAGATTTGAATAGTGCTTTACAAATTTTATCTCACTTTATCCTCCCAACAACCCCGGGAGGTAGGTGTTATAATTAACTTCATTTTACAGATGAGGAAACTGAGTCAGCTAGTTTCCTAGGCAATCGCTGAAATGAAGTGACTTGCCCAGGGTCACACAGAGAGTAAGTGTCTGAGACCAGATCTGAACTCAGGTCTTCCTGACTACATTTACTGCATCTATTTACTGCTCTATTTACTGCAACAGAGAGAGATCGATAATCGTGATGTAAAGGACAGAGAATTGGCCTCAAAGTGAGGAAGACCTCAGTTTAAATCCCAACTCGGGCATATCTTGGTGAGGTGATCCTAGATAAGTCACTTATCCCTTCACTGCCCCCAGAATCCTCTCTAAAATAAGTTTCAGATTCAAGGCACATCTGCTTTAATGAAGAGAATTTTTTTTTTTGCCAGAGAGCTCCCTCCATTGATGAAATCCCAGGTCCAGACCAAAATGAAATCCCTATCATATCTTTGCCATAGAATATGGCCACTGTGTAGCCTTTCACTGCTAATGCAGCTTGGTAACCTATCTGCAACTAATAGTTGTAGAGAGTTGGGTAGGTAAACAAGACAGGAAATTCTCTTGAAAAGTTTATTGATCAGGTCTCTCTCAGTTTCAGACTCAGCTACTAACCAGGGGTGGGGGACCTGTGGCCTTTTAGGTCCTTGGTTGCTGTCTTTTAACTGAGACTAAGTTTTACAAAACAAATCCTTTTATTAAGAGGATTTGTTCTGGGAAGTTTAGATTCAGTCAAAGGGCCATACTTGAGGACTTAGAGGGCTACATGTGGCCTCTAGGCCACAGGTTCCCCCTTCCACTCAAGCCTCAATCATGGAGTGGATTCCAAAGAACTCAACTTCAAATAAAAAGTGCCACTCTGACCTCACTAAAAGAAGCTTTACTGAGATCAGATCCCTGATGTTAAGATCTTCCTGAGCTGGCTGAGCTGCTCCACAAAGATGTCATTGGGCCCTCCTTTACTGTTAGAAGAGTAGACTTCTACTCAGTTATCTTTTCTATGACTAAAATCAAAAGGCTTTTGCTACTTAATATTGTGGCTTCCACTGTCATGATTGTTAGGTTGCACGGTGGATACAGCAGTAGACCTGGAGTGAGGAAGACCACATTTTAAATCCAGCCTCAAACATTTAGTAGCTGTATGACCCTTTATACAAAAGCAAATGTGTGCATATGTCTTTGTGTATAGATATAGAGATATACGTAGCAATAGACATAAATCTATAGATAGCTCTAGCTATGAAGCTATCTATCTCTGTTTGCCTAAGTTTTTAACTCCACTATAAAATGGGGATAATAATAGCACCTACCTCCCAGGGTTGTTGTGTGGATCAAATGAGATAGTATTTGCAAAGTACTTAGCACAGTCTCTGGCACATAGTAGGTGCTATATGAATGAGTGTTTCTTTCCTTCCTCCCTAAACTTAGACCATCCAAAGTTGACAATGGAGCACTGAGTGAGATGAAGTGACTTGCCCATGTTCACATAGCCAGGATGAGTCAGAGAAGAAATGTGAACACAGATTTTCCTGAATCC
Organism: Phascolarctos cinereus; assembly: GCF_003287225.1. Classification (NCBI taxonomy): domain Eukaryota; kingdom Metazoa; phylum Chordata; class Mammalia; order Diprotodontia; family Phascolarctidae; genus Phascolarctos; species Phascolarctos cinereus. The sequence goes on along the minus strand of NW_027555847.1, from coordinate 548,643,792 downwards.
AAGGCTGGTCCTCAATCTACTTTGTAATGATGCTTCTCTAGATCTACAGGAAAAGCTAAGTAAATGGTTTTTGCATTTTAAATTAATATGATTGATGCAGAGTAAACTAAACAGAGCTAAGAAAACAGTTTATGCAATAACTACCAAAAACATCAAAAGTGAATGTTGCAAAATTACAAAGCATAAGCATAGCTCCAAAGAAGAGATATGAGAAGACACCCCTACCTCATCCCTTTGCAGAGGTGGGAAGCCTACAAATGTGGTATACTACACATATTTTCAGACTTTTTCATGGACTGATCAGTTTTGTTATTTTTTTCTTTTTTTATCTTTAAAAATATTACCTATTATATTAGATGGCTCTCTCAGGAGAGCAGAGGAAGGATGCTGGGAAAATTTTTGGTGATGTTAAAAAACCAAAAAACAATAAAAAATTAATATGAATGAATCTATGTCTTTATCTGTAGACTTCACTTTTTTCTAGCTATAGCCTTAGTATGGGGATAATATCCTCTTAGGGAGAGTTTTCTTGGCTTATAGAAAAAAAGATTTCCTCCTCTTCTTCTTCTTCTTGTCTTTAAAGAGAGCTCTGACTTAATTGGCATAAGAAATCATTGAAGCCTATAACATAAGATTCCAAAGAAAAGAAAATGTACTTGGATTCTTCACTTGTAATCACAGAATGTCAGAGCAGGACAGGTTCTTGGAGATCATCTAGACTAATCCCTCTTTTAAAATAAATAAATGAATGAATGAATGAACAAATGAACAAACAAATGGATAGATCAATAAATAAATAGGTAAATAAATGAGGCAACTGAGCCCTAGTACAGGAAAGTGAATTATTGAAGGACACACTAGGGAGTGATGAAGCTGAGACTCAAGCTCAGTTTTTTTGACTCCAAGTACAGTAGCTAGTTGGAGGGAGAAGGAGGGGAAAATTCTTGTTAGGGTACACATTGGACTAGATGAACTAAGGTTCCTTCCAACTCTTGGGTTGTATTATTTTATGATGAAATATGACCTAAAAACATGGCATTTGATTTTAATATTCTGTTAGAAGTTGAATAGGATTTTGTTAAAACTGTGACTCCATATGACTTGGTACTCAATTTCCTAATGAAAAAGGATTGCGAACATGGAGAGTTAAAGACTGCTTAACACATATACTCAAATAAGCTGGTAAGAGGCCTTGGGCATGAGCCCAGGTCTTCTGACTCCCAGAACACACAGCTAATTTTATCAGCAAATAGAATAATAACTGATAAAGATGCCACAAAACTGTGGCTGACATATCCCCTACTGCAGTTTCCTTTCTCATTAACAGTCAATTCAGAAATATTTTGTTCAGTTCTAGTGCTAGTGAAGAGTGCCTGGAGAGGAGTACCAACAACAAAAGAAACCCTTGGTTTTCCCTACTGGCATCTTCACTTGTCATTGTCTGAGTTATCTGGAATGACAGGTATTGCCCTAGCCATCAGAAACCCAAATTCTTAGAACTGTAGAAAGTCAGAGCTGGAAGGCTACTGAGAGACTGTCTCATCCAACTCCATTTTACAGATAAGAAACTCAGGGCATAGGAAGGGGACATGACTTTCCCAAAGTCACACAACTACTTCAGTGCAAAGTGGGGACTAGAATTTAGGTCTCCTGACTCAAAATCCCAGCCTCTTTCCACTACAGAAGGCTGCCAAAAATTTTAACTCTGGTCACAGTGGCCCCATGTTCCTATATCTTGCTGCAGAATGGCTAATAGTTAATATCCATTAAGGGAAGTCAAAGGTTACAACAGTGTTAATCTCCTATCCAAGAGGCCCTCCAGCCTCCAGGCAGTAGGTTTTAATTGAGTTTTCTATTAAGGCAGTTTTCTCCTCTGTGATTTATTATAAAGAAATGAAACAATTAAGCTTAATTTGAAAACACTAATGAATTATTGAGCATGGACCAAGTAGAAAAGAAAATATGACCTGCATTAGCCTCTATTTGGAGAAATCAGGGAAGAAAGTATGAATTCTGAAGAAACAAGCCAATAAGTGTGTGTCTGGGGAAATCCTGAGGAGAGAAAAGAGAGAAGACCAAGTAAGAGGAGGCTTCATGCATGGAATATTATAATAGCCTCTAACTCTCAGCTTATTACATTTTCACTGGCTATTTTCCATGCCTGAAATGTTCTCCCTCCTCACCTCTGCCTACTGGCTTCCTTTAAGTCCCAGCTGAAATCTCATCTTCTGCAGGAAGCCTTTCTCAACCTCTCTTAATTCCAGTGCCGTCTCTCTGTTAATTATTCCTATTTATACTGTATATAGCTTGTTTGTACATATTTATTTTCTTGTACATTATTTATTGACTCCTCAATTAGATTGAGAGCCTCTTGAGGGCAGGAACTGTCATTTGCCACTTTTTATATCCCCAGTAATTAGCACAGTACCTGGTACTTACAGATTCTTGATATTTATTGAATGACTGATTCACCCTCTCTGCCCCCAGCCTCTTATCCCATCCATTTTTTAAAATATTTTTAGGAAACTATTTTAAAAGTCTTCAATGACTTTCCATTCATTGCCAAACTCATAAAATCATAGAATTTCATTGTTGAGAGGAACTTCAGTGACCATCTAGTTTGTCCAATCCAGCCCTGATCCTACCACTCTATATTATCTCTGTTTCCTTATGCATATGGAGGGAGGGAAAAGAAAGGAAAAAAGGAAGGAAGGAAGGAAGGAAGGAAGGAAGGAAGGAAGGAAGGAAGGAAGGAAGGAAGGAAGGAAGGAAGGAAGGAAGGAAGGAAGGAAGGAAGGAAGGAAGGAGGAGGGAAGGAGGGAAGGAGGGAGGAGGAAGGAAGGGAGGAAGGAGGGAGGAGGAGGAGGGAGGGAGGGAGGGAGGGAGGAAGGAGGGAAGGAGGGAGGGAAGGAGGGAAGGAAGGAGGGAAGGAGGGAAGGAAGGAAGGAAGGAAGGAAGGAAGGAAGGAAGGAAGGAAGGAAGGAAGGAAGGAGGGAAGGAAGGAGGGAAGGAGGGAAGGAAAGAGGGAAGGAGGGAAGAAAAGAGGGAAGGAAGGAAGGAAGGAGGGAAGGAAGGAGGGAAGGAGGGAAGGAAGGAGGGAAGGAGGGAAGGAAGGAGGGAAGGAAAGAGGGAAGGAAGGAAGGAAGGAGGGAAGGAAGGAAGGAAAGAGGGAAGGAGGGAAGGAAGGAAGGAAGGAAGGAAGGAAGGAAGGAAGGAAGGAAGGAAGGAAGGAAGGAAGGAAGGAAGGAAGGAAGGAAGGAAGGAAGGAAAGAAGATGAGGAAACTAAGACTTAAGCAGAAAAAATAATTTGCCCAAGGTGACACAGCAATGGTGTGGTAATAAAATGGGACAGAGTAGAAGAGGTAAAGACTCAGGATCCACCTAGACATTAGATTCTAGACATTAGATTGTAGTGGAGGAGACAGTGTCTGCACTGACAGGCAAGACCCCATGCAACAGTCATGGGCAGCAATTCTAGAGCAGAAGCCATCTGCTCTCTGTCCTGAAAACATAAATAATGTGCTAGGTATGGAATCAGGAGAGACCTGGCCTAGTGACTAAGCAAGTAACTAAAGCTATTGAGGCACCAATGAGAAAATGTACATAAATCACTTTGCAAGCATTAAAGTGCTATAGAAATGCCAACTACTAGCTCAGCCTCTCTGAGCATGTATTCCTCATTTATAAAATGGAGATAATAACACCTGCATTAAAGATATTGATAGATGCTTTGTAAAACTTATAGTTCCATGAATGTGAAATTGTGAGCTATCGTCAAGAGGTCACAGCCAAGAGGTCCATTACTAGAAGTAAACATCAGCAAATACCTTAAATTCCATTCAACTCAATCAAGAACATATTACAAGGTGCCAGACACTTTTCTAGGAGATGGGGATGCAAAGGCCAAAATGAAATAGTCCCTGACAGAGGAATTTCCATTCTATCTTAAGTCTAGGTTGTGAAACAAAGTCAAAAATATAAGTAAAATGGTCTTTTCCAAGAAGTTTGGCCACTTTAAGTATCAAGGAATCCAATATAGGCAGGACAGGTGGCAGGTTCCCAGTAGAATAACTGAGCTTCAAAATAAGCAGTAAAGGATAGGCATTTTGTTCCAAAGTAAACAGTCTGGGGGTATTGTCCAGCTTAAATAGGCAAGGCCCCATACAACAGAATCATGGCCAGCAATTCTAGGACAGAGGACATCTGATCTCTGCCCTGAATGCCTACACCCTCCTCAGTATGGGTGCACGAGAGTTGGCACGGACTCATTGACAACCAGGTAGAGTTCTGTCTCCATACCTCATCATAGCTATGAACTGGAGCATGGGCAGAAGACTAACCCTTGGGGCAGCCTCTGCTTTCCCTAGTAATAGTACTCATTTTTTCTGTAAAGAGTTAGTCTCTAAGTGGAAATTCCTGCTAGTTATACTAACCCAAATGATTGGTTCATAGCTTGAGTTCTGTTTAATATGTCCATTTACTCCATCTTTGTGTCTGTCTTTATGGCCTTTAGGACTGAGAGAGATGAATACTACACTATAATAGCATTTGTGTGTGTGTGTGTGTGTGTGTGTGTGTGTGTGTGTGTGTGTGTGTGTGTGTTACTGGGCAATTTGACTGCAAGCCAAAGAATATTTTATTTCTGCCTTAGTTGACACAAAGTATTCAGGTGCAATAGTAACTGTTATATAATTGCCTACAGAAATATCCATTTAATCTGTGTTGAGGCAAGATCTATATAACACTACAGAACAGTAAATGCCAGGTTCTTTTGTTCAGGGAAAAATGTACTGGCCTTTAAAAAATAAATACTTATTTTTTAGATGAATAACCTCCTTTTGGCCTTTAGTGTCCTGTAGCACCATTCTTTCAAGACAGCTCAGTAAAGGAAGGAAACTGGCAATCAGTATGTTACCAGGAATTTCTCTTGGCTCCAAACTTTCCTACTTTTCAAAATCACTGGAGCAGAACTCACAAATGGCCCTGTCTGGAGCTGAAAGCACTCATCTAGTTCAGACCCTCACTACCTCTTGTCTGGACTATCAATAGTCTTCTAACTATTCTCACTACCTCAAACATCTCCCCACTCCAATTCATCCTTCATTGAGTCTCCAGGAAGATTTTCCTAATGCACAAGTCCTGGTCACTTAACTACCCTACTCAATAAATGCCAGTGGCTTCCTCCCACCTCTAATATCAAATAGAAATTCCTCCATTTGGCATTTAAAGCTATTCAAAGTCTAGCTCAACCCTATTCACACATCCAATCCCAGTTGCTGGTGTATCTTCCTCCATTATGTATATTTGATCTGTATGTGTGTTATATATAGCTCTATATGTACAGGTTATCTCTTCCATTTGAATATAAGTGACTTAAAAGCACTTACATTGTTATGTTTTCTCTTTGTATCTCCAGTATTTAACACAGTGACTAGAATATAGCAGACATATAATATATTTTTGTTGATTGTTGATTGATTCATTCATTCATTCATTCATTCATTAGTTCCTCCTAGTTAATGTCTCTCACTCCAAGGAGAATCTTGCTTAATATAACTTTGCTGCTGAAATGAACAAGGTATGTAAAGTTAAAAAAAAAATCAACCCTGTGTTCCCAGAATACATTGCATCTTTATCATTATGCTCATCTTTGTGATTTGCATTCCTCCAAACAAACCTGAAGGTTAATTAGTGAAAATATTATCCTTATTTTACATGAAAGAAAAGTGAGGTTCTGTGAAGATGAGTGAATTGATTGTGCAAGTTCACACAGCTAGGAAGAGTGGACCTGGATCCCATCTTCTACCTTCAAATAAACTTCATGGTACTTATTCTTGTTTTGTTTTGTTTTGTTTTGGTGAGGCAATAGGGATTAAATGACTTCCTCAGAGTCACACAGCTAGTAAGTCTTAAAAGTTTGAGGTTGATTTGAACCGAGATCCTCTTGACTCCAAGACCAGAGCTCTATTCACTATGCCACCTAGCTGCCCCTATGATAGTCTTAAGAAAGTTAAAGACACTTTCATGAAAATAGTAAGTTCTTAATGTCCTCTGTAAGGCTTTTTTATTAATTTATTTATTTTTAGTTTTCAACATTCACTTTTACAAGATTTTGATTTCTAAATATCTCCCCCTCCCTCCTCTCCCCCCTCACCAAGAAAACATGCAATCTGATACAGGCTATACATGTGCAATCATATGAAACATATTTCCACATTATTCATGTTGTAAAGAAGAATTAGAACCAAAGAGAAAAACCACGAGAAAGAAAAAAAAGAAAAAATAGAGAAAATAGTACGCTTCAATCTGCATTCAAACTCCATACTTCTTTCTCTGGAAGTGATTAGCATTTTCCATCATGAGTCTTTTGGAATTGTCTTAGATCATTGCATTGCTGAGAAAAGCTAAGTCTATCAAAGTTAGTCACTGCACAGTGTTGCTGTTACTGTGCACAATGTTCTAATTCTGCTCACTTCACTCAGCATCAGTTCATATAAGTCTCCCAGGTTTTTCTGAAATCTATCTGCTCATCATTTCTTATGGAACAATAGTATTCCATTACATTCATATATCACAGCTTGTTCAGCCATTCCCCAACTGATGGTCTTCCTGTGTGGGGCTTTTTATGATCTCACACAATCATGACTTACACTTGTATGGGGCCTTAGAATAATTAATAGATGGGACCTTAGGGTACATCTGGTCCAACCTCTCTCATTTTACAAATGAGCAAACTGGGGCCAAAAAAGGTCAAATTACTTGACCAAGGAATTAAGTGGAAAAGTCAGGATTTGAACCCAGGTCCTCTGAAACTACATCCATTATTCTTCCCACTGTACAACTAAAATTAGACCCTCATGATAATCCCAGGAGGCATGGAGTATAAAGCACACTGGACCATTAGTAGCTATGGTATGGTAGCAAGAGCAATGACTTGACATCAGAGGACTTGGATTAGAATCCCAACTTCGTTACTTAGTGGCAATGTACCTCTAGGCCTCAATTTCCTCATTTGTAAAGCAAAGGATACTTGAATGACTATAATCATAGCTCATATTTATATAAAGATTTGGGGCACATAAAGTATAGATTTTCTTACTTACCATAGTGCTGTGAACTAGGGAGAGAAGCTTTAGTATTTGCATTTTGTAGAAGAGGAAAGTCTCCATGATGCTTCATGATGCTCCAGACCACTTCTCCACCTTTGCTGCTTCAGCTTTCCTTCAAACCTAGACCAGCCCATGAATCCCTGGACCACCTCTCCACACATGGATCCCTTTCCTTCTTCCCTCCCCAATATCACCACTTTTCAACTCCCTTTTATGTTTTGTAGTTCTGTGTTAAAATACAAGCTTTTTTGAAGGCAGGGATTGTCTTTTTTATTATTATTTATTTATTTGTGGCAGTGAGGTGGCACAGTGGATAGAATGCTGGGCTTGAAATCAGGAAGACTCATCTTGCTGAGTTCAAATCTGGCCTCAGATACTAGTTGTGTGACCCTACACAAGCCATTTAACTCTGTTGCCTCAGATTCTTCATCTGTAAAATGAGCTGGAGAAGGAAATGGCAAACCACTCCAGTATCTTTGCCTAGAAAATCCCAAATGGAGTCACAAAGAGTCAGACACAATTGAAAAATGACTGAATGATTTATTTGTACTTATTTCTATTCCTATGCTGCTTGGTACAATGCCTGACACATAGTAAGTGCATGATACATTTATTTTATTCTATCTAGGAAACCAAAACTCTTGCCCAAAATCACATAGCTAGTTAATTGCAAAGCCTAAACTAGAACCCAACAGTCTCCTGACTCCTTCTGGTGTATTTTCTGTTATATTATGCCATCAGTCTCATAAAGTGTAAAACAAAAGCAGTTTTCCTTGGATTATATTTAGGGAGTAAAGTAAGCCTTCACAGAAGTTGTGAGTATTCTGAGTGACTTGTAGCTTAGGTTCACCAGTTTTCCCAAGCTCTAGACAAAGCCTCTACTGTATGTGATTTCAGTGATCCATTTTCACTCTTTTCCTAAGGAAGTACATAGCAGAGAGAACAGTTATGAGAAAATTAATCTTTATTCAGGACACCACTGAATAGCAGTCGATAGAAGGAAAATTGCAAGGAGAAAGCCAAGTAGGGCAGACCTTGAAGGTCTTAGAAGAATGGAGCTAACTGCCAGGGGAGGACACATTCCACCTGTTCTCCTGCCCCCTTGAACTTGATCTTGCACAACGGATAGATGTAAAAAAAAAATTACCTCCTGCACCTCACAGCTGTTAAGAGCTTCAGAGACACTGATCAAAGACTATCTGTCATGAAGAAGAGTCACTTCCAGGATGTATGAGAAGGCAACCTCACCACCAAAACACATGGAACCAATAGTTTATAAAAGTTGTGAAGGCCCACACAGCTGAGCACAAAATTCTATCTGATTCTATCAAATGCAACAGGTGGCTCTTTAATCTTATCACAACTGATCAACCAACCCATGAGTATCTATTGAACACCTATATAACTCATTTACACTGCAAATTGCACTGCAAATTCCACTAGATACAAAAAAAGTAAGCCCCTTGAGGGCAGGGATTCTGCTGTTATATCCATCTTTCCAACCAGGATGGAGAGATCATAAGAACTTTAGAGAACAGAGGACTTTGAGTGGAAAGGAATCTTCCAGATCATCTAGGCCAACCTTGTGTTTTAAAAATGAGGAAACCAAGTCCCATAGAGACAAAATGATTTCCTCAAGTCACAAAAGGTGCATATAGTAGGGCCAGATTTTGAACTGATATCCTCCAACACCACATCCATTTCTCTTTATGCTATGCCACACTGGTTTGCCCAGGGTAACACAGAGAGCAGAATTGAAACTTGAACCCAGATCTCTGACTCCATTTCCAATGCTGCTTCTTCACTACACTACTGGTTCCTAACCTATGGGATGGGGACTACTAGTGATCTGTGTAATCAGTGCAAAGAATGTGAATGTTTATAGATGGAATAAATGTCTCACACACATATGTATTATAATTGTCCAAATATGTAGACAAGCTAATATGATTAATATAATATAAATATTTTAAATCATCATTGATTGATAATAGTTTTTGTTCATCATGTATTTTCTCAACCAACATATGTTCATAATCTGATTACTATTGTTTTAGGAAGCCACCAAAATCTTTTTAATATGAAAAAGGGATCTTCATATTCAGAAAGGTTAGAAGTTGTATAATTCCTCACTTCAGCACTACCTAGCATATAGAAAGCACTTAGTAAAATGTTTGTTGAAATCAGTATTAGGAAGTCTATGACTTAATTGGTGTGATAAGAACATTCTACAAGGTAGTAATCTGCAAACAATGAATATAAATTGTATATAACTGACTATAAGAGCAATTGAAATTCAGAGAAAGGACTAAAAATGGATGAATGAATGGAAAAGCATTTATTAAGTGTTTGTTTTGTGTCAGGCATTGTGCTAAATTCTGGTGCTATAAATACAAAAGTGAGATAATCTCTGACCTAAAAGTTTATATTCTAATAAAGGGAGGCAAGTGGTGAATAATAGGGATGCTGAGTTGATTCTTAGGGTAGTAAACTGACAATCTCTTTCCAAGAAAAAGTATAGTAGAATTGATTTGATTGTTTATCTTAGAGTCAGAGATGACAAGGGGCAGGCAAAGCTTACGTGTACTAGCAGGGAAGATGGACATATGTCCAAGGTGAGTAACAAATTAGTTGTAAAGTATCATATGGTCTGGTTTGTACTCTCATTCATAAGTCAAGACTGCCTAATGCAAAGTAATTGTTCCAAAACTTAAACTTAGTCACAGAATTATATATGTAGCACCTCCTCTAGGGTCACTTCCCCAACTCAGACTGGGGGGGGGGGGTGCGCTAAATATCGTTCTCAGTTTTCCCAGAGTTCACTAATGGGAACTGATTTGTATTACTGTCACTGAGCCTACTGGTATACTTCCTAATAATTATCAGCCAGACTTAATTAACTTTTAGAAACAGTATTTAACTATGTAAAGACAGTTGTCACAAAACCAGTTTCCCCAAACTGAGGGTGCACTCTTATTTCACACACATGAGATCTCTGGGGAGAGTAGGATCTAACTTATCAAATGGTAATGAGATACATGTGCAAAGAACCAAATGGCAGTGGGGTAACTCACAGCTGCTGGGTACACTGAGTCTTTTTCTCTCTTTGTGGAGAAGGTGTAATTTTCTGCTTGGCTCCTAGGATTGGTACCTTTATATAGAGACCATCTTCACTACTATCCACACTGACAAGTCATATTCTCTGAAACTGCCTTTTCTCAGTGGGTCTAGTTTGTCCTTGGCATATCTCTCAACTTTTAGTGCAGACTGTCAGCTACTACTAATTCAGGGAAACTGCTACCAATGCCAGTGAGAATACTAGATCTTTGGACTCTTCAAAGTTCAAAAGCCGAGTACAAAATAGTCATTTGGAGGTTGGGAGAAATATGAGCAGTAGTTATTATTATTAATTTTATTTATCATATTATTATACCAACCAACATTTATGTAGTATTAACAAAGTGCTTCATTTTATCCTCACAACAATCTGGTGAGGTAGAAAGTAGTAGAAAGCACACTGATCTTTAAGTCAACAGAGACTTGGTTTTGAATTCTAGTTTTGACAGAAGTTCTATGATCCTCATCACTTACCCCGCTGAGCCTCAGACACCTCATCTACAGAATGGGGATATTACTGGTACCAAATACGTCATATAACTATGCTTAGTAAAACCTTGAAGATTATATAATATATATATATATAAAATATGCAATACATACAATACAATATATGTATATATATTTTGTATGTGTAATATTTCCCTACTAAATTTAAGCTTTGTGTGGGCAGGAACAATATTATTTTCCTCAGGCTGTAGCACAATGCTCTGCAGTCAATGTCAGTAAGTCAGTAAACATTTATTCAGTGCTTACTATGTACTAGGCATCATGCTAAGAGCTTGGGATGCAAAGAAAGACAAAAGACAATCCCTGTCTCAAGGGACTGAGATCACAGGCTATTGGGGGAGACAATGCAGCAAACAACTATGTACAAACCAACTATATACAGGAGAAATTGGAGATAATTAACAGAAGGAAAGCACTAAAAAATTAAAGGGGATCTTCACACAATAGAGAAATAATAAATGCTGGCGGAATTAAATTGAATTAAATCTTCCGTGAAAATATGTCTAAAGGAAAGTGGGAAAGGATTAGAGTGAGAAAGAAGGGGTGAAGAGTTTTCATTTCTGATGACTATACAAATGCTATTTTTAAAAATTCCCCCACTAATGTGGTACTTAACTGTGTTACCATACATTTGAAAAGCCATTAAGGAGATTAATTTACAAAGATGATTTTAAACTACAGCCCCAGACCAAAGGTTTAAGTTGGCCAACATTTCTCTTCCCTACTGTGACATCCTCACTGGTAAGTGAGCATCGTTTCAGATGCCCTTTCAGAGAAATAGGGACAACTAGTGATCTTGCCAGGGGAATGTATTCTAATTGGAATCTTGCTGCTTTGTCATTCAGCCCTGAAGAACTGACATCATGCCCCCTGATTATTGTAAAGAATAAAAATGATGCTGTGAATAGTTGCTGGGCTTTTATGTTCCGAAAGCATCAATTGATCGAGATTCAACTAGACCAAAATATTGTTCTTTCAATTTGGAGAGGCCTCCTCCAGCAATTTCAGTCAAAGTGAAAAACAGGATGAAATTCATACTGAGGGGAATGAAAAGAAATAGAATTCCTGTTATCACTTTATTCTCATACCTGAAACTATTCCCAACCCCATTGTTAATAGAAAAGCACCAATCCCATGAAACTTCATCCTGAGAATCCTATTCTGTGGTCAATATACCCTGTGCATGCCAAGTCTCAAAGGGCTATAATCCTACATGCATATTGCCTTGTTTGCATCCTTGATCAAACATGGGTTCTTAGAAAAGGACAATAGTGAAGAAAGTTTTAGATTAAAAAAATAATCAACAAACATTTAATAAGCATTTACTATGTGTTAGGCACTGTGCAAGGCCATGGGAGTACAAAGAAAAAGGAAAATAAGTCACTGTCCTCAAGGACCTTACATTCTAATTGGAAATACCACATGTATAAATCAGAACATGCAAGATAAATACGGCATAAACAGAAGATAGCCTAAGAGGAGATAGCATTCACAGCTAGAATAACAAAGAAAGGCTCCCTAGAGAAAGTGGCATTGAGTTTCAAAGGAAACTAGGACTTTTAAGAATCAGAGGTTGAGAGGAGAATATCCTAGACATTGGGGAATAGCCAGTGCAAAAGCATGGAGATGGAAGATCAAATAGCATATGCAAGAACCAGTAGTACTTCATACAACTGCATCATAAGGTACATAACACATAGGAAGATTAGAAAGGCAGAAAGGGGCCAAATTATGAAGAGCTTTAAATGCCAATTTGATATTGGATTGGATTTGATACTGGAAATGAGAAAGCTATTGGAGTTTATTGAATAGTCCAGTAATATAATTAGACCTATGCTTAAGGAAAATCACTTCAGCAGCAGTGTAGAGGATGGATTGGGGGCCATCACCAATTGTCTTTACCTATGTCTTGCTACTGGACTCTGATGACTCTGGAGGAGACAGTGAGGCTGATGATTTTGCACAGCCCTGCCTCACTTAAATCCAAATCACTTGCAGGTCAAGATGTCATCCTTCTGATGTCATTGATCCTCTTCAAGAATGAAGTATAAACAATGATCTGTGAGTAGTAGTAGCAGCCCCCTTGGGACGCAACTAGCCAGTTCCAGTTGGGCAATGCCGCTATTTCTTCATCATCATCTTCCTCCTCTTCCTTCTCCTCCTCATCCTTACCCTGCTCCCCTCACATGGGGAGTCATACCCTTACATGCCCCATCTAAAGAAGTATAAATTTTGATCACCTATACTTCTCAAGGTGTCTTGGGGTTTGAGGGCTTGATATGTTTCCTTTTTTCTTCCCTATTTATGTAATATATCATTGGGGGGGTTTTTAAACTGGGAAAATTAACTCTTTTGTTTCATGTAGTTTTCATTTATGATTTCTTGAAACATAACTCTGGAAAACCAGGCTTTGTCAAAGCCCATTGTGATTCAAATGGAGCTACTTGACTATGTCTTTAAACCCAAATCACTCTGGCTTCCACTGATTGGCCAATAATAGGTCCCATCCCAAGCCTCACTTGCTCATTGTTTGGGTTTTGATGGCTCAGAGTGAGTGTAAATAGCAATTGTTTCTGTTCTGGCCAGAAACTCTGAAGGTCTTCCCCTCCCAGACTGATTCTCTCATGAAGTCAAACCAGGCCATCTTTTGCTTTGATTCTTACCTAGCCTTTAATCACTGAATGGATGTTGCCTCAGACAACCTGAGACCTAGGAAGGACCTTAGCTTAAAAAAGCCAAAGTCTCCCACTGCATCCGGAGCCATCACCAGTTATCTTGACCCATGTCTTGCCACTGGACTCCTATGACTCTAGAAGACAGAGACTGATGGCTTTGCACAGTCCTGACTCATTTAAATCCAATTCATTTGCAAGTCAAGACATCACCCCCTGATGTCAAGACATTCCTGAGAAGAAAGGATGAACAACATGAACAACAACAAAAGGATGGATTGGAATGGGGAGAAAACTGGACAGGGAGACCCACTAGAAGGCTATCATGATAGTTCAGGTGATAGGTGATGAGAGTCTAAACTAGGTGTTTAGCTGTGTGAGTAGAGAAAGAGAGAGAGAGAGCTTAATAATTATAATAATACATTAAACCTATAAGGAAATAGACATGTAAAATGAGAAGAGGGGATGATTAAAAGAGAGGGCAGAAGAGGAGAAGAATATCACAATTAAAACAAATTGAAGAGTTGGTCATAGATAGGGTTTTAAAGAGATGAAAAAAGTGTAAGAATCAAAGACTAAAACCTGGGCATGGTGAAGAGAAGAGGTAAAAAGGAATAAGAATAAACCACATCAATTATAGGTTAATATATATCAGAATCCTTCCCTTTCTCCTTCTATTTCTTTGCAGGAAGAAAAGAGGTAGAAAAAATAAAAAGAAATATGACAGAGGGAAATACATATTTAAAAGTCATTATCGTGAATGTGAATAGATGAACTAATCCATAAAATGGAGGGTATCAGAATGAATAAGAAAACAGAACTGAACAAAAAGCTGCTTACAATTAATACATTTGAAATGTAAAAATATATAAAGTGTTAAAGTGAGGGACTAAAACAGAATTATACTTAATGTGAATTTAAAAAGACAAAACAGGAGTAAGCATGATATGCTTAAAAGAAATAAACAGAATGTACATTATACTGAAGAGCAAATTAAATGAGATAAAATTAATGTTTAATATATATGCACCAAATATTATATAATCTAAATACTTAAGAAAACATTAATTGAAGTATAGGGAGAAATAGATAGCAAACTAAAATAATAAAGGATCTTAATGTAACCCTTACAGAGCTGGACAAATCTGTAGTAAAAGATGAACAATATTTGTCTCATATATGTATAATAAAAAGATAAACAATATGTATCATCTACATGGTATCTTTACCAAAATTGACCATATGCCACGGTATAAAATTTCATAAATGAATTCAAAATAGTTGAAATATTAACCATCTCCTTTACTAATTACAATATAATAATAACTATAATCAATAAACAGCAATTAAAAAAAGGATTCAAACTCAAAGGATGAGTGAGCAGTTTAAACTAAAGAACTGATAGGTCAAACAAATAATAGCAATAATGGATAATTTCATCAAGGAAAATGACAACAATGAGACAACTTACAGCACTTTTTGCAATATAGTCAAATCAGCCCTTAAAGGATAATAAATATCACTAAACACTTTCATGATTATCATAGAAAGAATAGATCAGTGTGTTGAGTGTACAAAAAAATCACTTTTAAGGCTAGAAAAAAGTTTAAAAAACTCAATATAAAATAGAAATTTTGAAAAATCAAAGAAAACACAAGCAAAATTAAAACAAAAAAAAAACTATTTAGTTGATAAAAACTAGGAGCAGATTTGGTCCTTTCATAAAAAGAGAGCCAAAAGGACAGCTAGGTGGCGCAGTGGATAGAGCACCAGCCCTGAAGTCAGGAGGACCTGAGTTCAAATATGGCCTCAGACCAAACACTTGACACTTACTAGCTATGTGACCCTGGGCAAGTCACTTAACCCCAATTGCCTAAAAGCAAAAAAAGAGAGAGAAAGAGAGCCAAAAAAGAAGAATTTACAACAAATATAGAGAAAATAAAAGAAATTATAAGAAACTATTTTAATCAGTGAGCAGCTAGGTGGTGCAGTGGATAACATACCAAGCATGGGGTCATGAAGATTTCAGTTCAAATCTGGCCTCAGACTCTTGATAGCTGTGTGACCCTGGACAAGTCATTTAACCCGTATTTGCTTCAGTTCCTCACCTGTAAAAATGAGCTAGAGAAGGAAATGGCAAACCACTCTGGTATCTTTGCCAAGAAAACCCCAAATGGGATCACAAAGCATCAGACACAACTGAACAACAACAAAACATTTGCTCAGTCATATGCTTATGATATTAATAACAGAGGAAATTACTTTCATATTTACAGAAATATTTAAAACTCAGATGACTAAAGCAAGAAATAGAGTATTTAAATAACCCATTCTCAGGGCAGGAAAAGTTGAACAATCTGCAAAGGAATTTCCAAAGAGGGGAAAAATAAGACCAGTTGAATTTACAAATGAATTACATCAAATACTAAAAGGAAAAGTAATTAAACTGTCATGTGAATTGCTTGAAAAAAACAGGATAGAAAGGATCCTACCAAACTCTATGAGACAAATATGACCAAATACTTAAATACTTCCCTATGTCAGGGCAAAATAAAGCAGACAAAGAAAACTACAGGCCAATGTCTTTAATAAATATTAATGAAAAATAGTGAATAAAATATTAACAAAGTGTCTACCACAAAATATTTTAAAAGATTATACACTATGGCCAGGTTAGATTTATGCCAGAAATGTATGGTTGATTCGATATTATGAAAATTATAATCATAAGGGATAATATTAATAACAAAAAAATAAATTGCTAAAGGTTAGAGAGAATCACAAAATAAAGTGGAAAATTCTGGTGATATCAAATTGAAAAGTTTTGGTGCAAACAAAATCAATCCAGTGAGGATTAGAATGGAATCAGTTAACTTGGAAAACCATTGTAGGAAATTTTTCTGATAAACAACTGATATCTATCATATATAAGGAATTTGTATAAAAAATGCTATATAAGAATGAGGCATTCCCCAAAAGATGAATGATAAAAAGATGTCCACAGGCAATTCTCAAAAAAAAAAAAGTTAAGCTATCAAAAAACCACATAAAATGGTCTAAAATCCTAATAAGGAGAGAAATGCAACTTAAAAGAACTCTAAGGTCCCTCCTCACACCCATTAGGTTAGCAAAGATAACAAAAAATTTAAAACTACAATTGGGGGGTGGGCTGGGCTGTTGGAGGACAGGCACATTAATGCGCTGTTGATAGAGCTGTGAATTACTAATTCCACCATTCTGAAAAGCAAATAGGAACTATACCTCAAAGGTCACAACTTTGTTAGACCATTTGGCCCATCAATACCACTATTAGGCATATATCCCAAAGATATCAAAGAAAGAGAAAAAAGATTCACATGTACAAAAATGTTAATAGCATGATTTTTCATACTTGAAAAGAAATGGAAACAAAATAGGTGCCCATTAATTGAAGAAGTGCTGAACGAATTATAGTATGAATGGAACAGAATATTATTATGCTGTTAAAAAAAATTAGGGTGATGTATTCAGAGAAACCTGGAAAGGCTCATAGGAACTAATGCAAAGTGAATCAGAAGAACAATTTTTACATCAACTATTACACTGTATAGGAAAACAACTGTTAAAGACTTAAGAACTATGATCAATGCAATGACCCACCACCATTCTAAATGATTAACAATGATTCTTGTTTCCCCCTCTGAGCAGAGATGTTATGGACCAGAGGTACAGCATAAGGCATATATGACCAATGAGTGTATTTCTTGTGATTGTTTGTAGTTATCTGTTATAATGGAGAGGTTCTATTTCTTTGGAGGCAAAGATTTGTAAGGAGGAGGGGAGGCTAGTAATAATAACATAAATAAGAAAACAGAATCAATAATGAATTTAAAAAGCAGAGAAGAGAGTAGACAGAGATTCAGAAGGGATCTACACAGGCAGAGCACTGTTGAAAATATTGTTTTAAAATAACAGTCTTTTGAAAAAGATTCAATAAAAATTCATAGTATTGTATACAATCCTTTTTATCTCTTCTTTGAATATGAATGTGTTCATGCTTGTTAATGTTTGTCAAATTCATTATAAGACTTAAATAATTTTTTAAAAGAGAGAAAGGTGATTCTGTACCTTTTAGATCTAGCCATGGTCATTTAACCTGGCTGTTGCAGGTAGGGGGATTGGGAGGGGGAGTCCACCACTGCCTCAAAAAAATTTTCACTCTTCCTGTGGTAGGACAAATTCCTTCAGAAGTACAGCGGTCATAGTGCCCATGGACATTGCCTAGGATCATCAAACTACAGAAACTGAAACAAGGCACAAAAAAATGAAAGCAAAGCCCAGAAACAACTATCATAAAGAATCTCTGGAACCACATGCCTGCCAACACAACACTGAACAACAATTACATGCCTAGAGGAGCAATACTTAATAGAACAATGCCTAGAAGTAACAACAAAACCTGTGGAACACCATCTAGAAGAGATTACGAAGCACTTTAGGCCCAAGGACAGTAGCACAGTGACGTTATCAGAAATCATAAGTGTCCCTATAGTATCAGAGGCATAAGTTGCTCATCCACATATGTACCCCAGAAAAAAATGTTCCCTACATGTCTGATCCTCCAGTCATTCACTCTGGCCACATGGATGTGTTCCCTCAGACAAACTGAGACCTGGGAAAGACAGCTTAAAAAGGCCAAGATTTCCCACTGCATCTGGACCATCACCAGTCATCCTGACCTATGTCTTGCCACTGAACTCTGATGACTCTGGAGGAGAGAATGAAATTGATGATGACTGTGCACAGCCCTGCCTCACTTAAATGTAGTTCACTTGCAAATCAAGACATTACTTTCTTGATGTTATTGGTCCTCTTCAAGAATGAAGGGTAAGCAACAATGTGTATTCTTAGGAACATAACCATTGGTTGCATACTTTTCCCATTGTTGGTATGTGGATCAATGAGAAAGTTTGTCCCAGGAAACATTCCAGTGCTACTTTTCTTATCCTCATTTTACTTATTTCATTAGATGCCTTTCTTTTAATTAATTGTGTCCTCTGGATGCCTAGTAAAAGTAAATACATTTGGTGGGGGCTAGTGAGCTACAATTTGTGAATGTATATGGACCCACATTATACCTTTAACCTGGGGAAATTTACCTAGGATGGGTAGTGAAAGAAGAAAGTACCCTAGGTGTTACACATAGTAAGCCAAGATACCTGGTTATAGCATTTTAGGGACCCCTTAGAAATCAAACTGTTACCCTAATAATTTTCTGCTTGTTAGACCAAAATTCCCAGGATGAAAGTACATTCCTACATCTTGATAAACTATCAATGGCCCTCAGGGACTTGCACTTATTCTCAATAGTGGCACATACCTTCCCCTTAAATATTTGTATTATCATTGATTAGAAATAGCCTTTTGGCAGAAGATGAATAGCTCTACCTTCTCCTGACTGTTCAATGTGGCACCAACAAATCAAGTACTGTAAATTTGGGCAACTTTACTTTTAAAATAGCAAATTATGACTAAACAGAGTGTAATTGTAAGAGGGAAGTCATGACTCATGACTCATGACTTTCACTAGAAGTTTCACAACCATGACCAATGTGGTGAGTTACCTAGTCATTTGAACAGCTGATTGCAAGGCTCAACTTTCTGAGGCCAGAAACAACTGCAAAATGGAGAAGCTCTTTGATACATATTCCTCCAGGGTTTATAAAAAGCTGATTAATGCAAGGTCCTCCATTTTGGTTGGAAAAGCCTTTTTTTAGTACTCAAATAGAAAACTGGCAAATACAGAAATAAGACAAACAATAGATTAAAAGGCCCTAATCAAATAATAATTTTCAGTCCTAAAAATGTTTCAACTCCCCTCCAAAGTCATTGTCTGAAGTTATACTAAAGAATTTACTTTTGTAAAACAATATGTAATAAGAAGGCATTCTCAGAATTTTCAATATGTTTTATTTATTTCATTAAATATTTCCCAATTATATGTAAAATTTTTAACTTTTTTTTAACTTTGACTCCAAATTCTCCCTCCCTCCCACTCGTCCTTGACAAGGCAAGCAATTTGACATCAATTATGCATGTAAAGTCATGCAAAATATATTTCCATGTTAGCCATGTTACAAAAGAAAACGCAGACCAAAAAGAAAGCAAAAAAAGTATGCTTCAATCTAGATTTAAAGTTCTTCAGTTCTCTCTCTGTAGGTGGATAGCATTTTTCATCATGCATCCTTTGGAATTGTCTTGGATGATTGTCTTGATCAGAATAGCTGTCTTTCACAGCTGATCATCCTTACAATATTGCTATTCCTATACACAATGTTCTCCTGGTTCTGTTCACTTCACTTTGTGGGAATTCACATAAGTATTCCCAGGTTTCTCTTTTTTTATTCATTTTAGTTTTCAACATTCACTTTTAAAAGATTTTGAGTTCCAATTTTTTTCTCCCTCCCGCCTCCCCAAGATGGCAAGCAATCTGATATAGGCTATACATGTACAATCATATTAAACATATTTCCACATTAGTCATGTTGTAAAAGAAGACTCAAAACAAAAGGGGGAAATCACGAGGAAGAAAAAAAAAACAAAAAAAATTAAAATAGTATGCTTTGATCTGCATTCAGATTCCATAGTTCTTTCTCTGGATATGGATAGCATTTTCCATTATGAGTCTTCTGGAATTGTCTTAGACCATTGTATTGCTGAGAAGAGCCAAGTCTATCACAGTTGGTCCTTGCACAGCGTTGCTATTACTGTGTACACTGTTTTCCTGGTTCTGCTCATTTTATTCAGCATCAGGTCATGTAACTCTTTCCAGGTTTTTCTGAAATCTGCCTTACAGCAGGGGTTCTTAACCTTTTCTGTGTCCCGAATCCCTCTTTCAGTCTAGTAAAATCTATGGACTGTTTCTCAGTCCATAAGTAGGATAACAAAAGAAACCAATTGTATTGAAACATGGTTATAAAAAATTTAGAGAAATTAGGTCTTTATCAGAGAAACCTGCTTCAAAAAATTTTTTTCACAGTTACTATTGCTAATTGTATTTTCCTCCATCCTATTCCCTCTACCCTCATTTATTCTATTCTCTCTCTTTTCACCCTGTCCCTCCTCAAAAGTGTTTTGCTTCTGATTATTCCTGGGAGTTTTTCTTTTGGGATCTCTTTCAGGAGTTGATCAGTGGATTCTTTCAATTTCTATTTTACCATCTGGTTCTAGAATATCAGGGCAATTTTCCTTGAGAATTTCTTGAAAGATGATGTCTAGGCTCTTTTTTTGATCATGGCTTTCAAGTAGTCTAATAATTTTTAAATTATGTCTCCTGGATCTATTTTCCAAGTCAATTATTTTTCCAGTAAGATATTTCACATTGCCTTCTGTTTTTTCATTCTTTTGTTTTTGTTTCATAATTTCTTGATTTCTCATAGAGTCATTAGCTTCCATTTTCTCCATTCTAATTTTTAAGGAAGTATTTTCTTCAGGGAGCTTTTGGACCTCTTTTTCCATTTGGCCAGTTCTGCTTTTTAAGGCATTCTTCTCGTTATTGACTTTTTGGGCATCTTTTGCCATTTGGTCTAGTTTATTTTTTAAGGTGTTATTTTCTTCAGTATTTTTTTGTATTTCTCTTAGCAAGCTGTTGACTTGTTTTTCATTATTTTCTTGCATCACTCTTATTTCTCTTCCCAATTTTTCCTCTACTTCTCTTGTTTGATTTTCAAAACCCTATTTGAGTTCTTCCATGGCCTGAAACCAATTCATATTTTTCTTGGAAACTTTGGATGTAGGAGTTTTGACTTTGTTATCTTCTTCTGAGTATATGTTTTGATCTTCTTCATCACCAAAGTAAGTTTCTATAGTCTGAGATTGTTTCCATTGTTTGCTCATTTTCCCAGCCAATTGTTTGACTTTTTAACTCTTTGTTAAGATAGGGCTCTGCTTCCAGTGTGGAGGGCATACTCTCCCAAGCTTCAGGGATTTTGTGCAACTGTTTTCAGAGATACTTCCAGGGACCTGTAAGTTTTTTGATCTTCCAAGGTGGGATAATCTAAGGAGAGATGTTTACTCCTCTCCTGGCCTGTACTCTGGTCGGTGAGTGACCACAATCACTCTTTTCTGCCCTGGAACTGTGAGGAGGGTTCTCTCTGCACTACTGCTACAAGCTCTGCTATACAAGTACTCCTTCTCATCCAGGACTGCCACCCAGAACTGCAACCCAGATTCAAGTATGGGCAAAGCAATAGAATGCTGCCTCAGTGCCAGCAAAGAGGCCCCTGTAGTCTCCTTCTGATCAATTGTGTGATCCTCTTTCCATCTAGGGGCTGGGAGCTCTGGAAGCAGCCACTGCTGCTGCTGCTGCCATTGCTGCCTCCATTGCCACTCCCACTGCCCCAGGGCTGTGCTGGGGCTGGGACTGAACAGTGCTCCTCTCTCACCCAGGTCCAACAGACCTTTCCCACTGACCTTCTAAGTTGTCTTTGGTGTTTATAGGTTGAGAAGTCTGGAAACTGCCACAGCTGCCAGTGATTCAGTCCCCTGAGGCCTGCTTCAGGTTTGCTGGGTCCTAGTCTGTGCTGGCACAGCTTGTGCTATACTGTGCTCCTATCTAACCCTGGTGCAACAGACATTTCCTTCGCCCTTCCAAATTGTCTTGGGCTGGAAATTTATTTCACTCTGTCTTTTTGTGGGTTCAGCTGCTCTAGAATTTGTTTAGAGTCATTTCATAGGTATTTGGAGGGGCTGGGGGGAGAGCTCAAGTGAGTCCCTGCCTTTACTCTACCATCTTGGCTCCATTCATCCATCCCAGGTTTTTCTGAAACCATCCTGCTCATCATTTCTTATAGTACAATAGTATTTTATCACAATCATATACAATGACTTTTTCAGCCATTCCCCAATTGATAGACATCCCCTTGTCTTCCAATTCTTTGCCACCACAAAAAGAGCATTTCTGCATCTCTTGCTATAATCATATGATTTTTTGTTATTTTGTTATTGACATGGTCAATTATGCTTATAGTTTTCCTAATATTGAACCAACCCTTCATTCCTGGTATAAATGCTACCTGATCATAGTGTATAATCTTTATGATATATTTGTAATCTTGCTATTTTATTTAAAATTTTTGCATTGATATTCATAAAGGAAATTGGTCTATAGTTTTCTTTCTCTACTATTGCTCTCCCTGGTTTAGGTATCAAAACCATATTTGTGTCATGAAAGGAATTTGGTAGAACCTCTTATTTATCCATTTTTTCAAATAGTTTATATAGTATGGGGATTCATTGTTCCTTAAATGTCTGATAAAATTCATTTGTAAATCTATCTAGTCCTAAGGATTTTTTCGTATGGAGCTCATTTATGGCTTGTTCAATTTCTTTTTCTAAGGTTTCTTTCCTCTTCTGTTAATTTAGGCAGTTTATAATTTTGTAAATATTTATTCATTTCACTTACATTGTCCATTTTACCAACATATACTTGGGCAAAATAACTCCTAATAAATCCTTTAATTTCATTCTCCAAAAATGTATTATGTCTAATTTTTCTAAAATTCTACTCACCTTTTTGACTTCTTTCTTATTTATTTTATAGTTAGATTTATCTAGCTCTGAAACGGTAAAGTTGAGGTCTTCCACTAGTATACTTTGACTATTTCTTCCTCCAATCCATTTAACTATTCTTTTAAGAATGTGGATTCTATGCCATTTAGTGCATATATGTTTAATGTTGTTATTACTTCATTGTCTATTGCACTTTTTAGCAAGATATAGTTTTCCTGCTCATCCCTTTTAATCAGATCTATTTTTGCTTTTACTTTGCCCAAGATCATGCTTGTTACATCTGCCTTTTTTACATCAGCTGAAACATAATAGATTTTTTCCCCAACTCTTTATTTTAACTCTGTGTATCTCTCTGTTTCAAGTGTACTTCTTGTAAGCAACATAGTGCTGAATTCTGTTTCTAATCCAATCTGCTATCCTCTTCTGTTTTATGGGTGAGTTCATCCCATTCACATTCACAGTTATGATTGCTAACTATGCATTTCCCTCTATCCTATTTTCTTCTGTTTCTCTCTTTCTGTCTCTGTCTCTCTGTCTGTCTCTCTCTGTCTCTCTCTTTCTCTCTCTCTCCCAATTTACATTTCTGTATGACCCTGTTATTTCAAAATTCCCCCAGTGGCTCAATTGTTCCCAGGAACACCATGATACAGACATTTCAATACCTAGGGGAGTCATAGGACAAGTAGGTCATTTATAAATCCCAGAGCTCCCCAAGAGTTGCATATACTGAGAATGACATTCCAGTGCCCATGGAAGGGAGCACCTCTCCCAGGTCCAGAGGAGTATGGTCAATCTGAACCCAGCCTACAGGTCATCATTGCTTAGACCATTGCTTTGACCAATGTCCAGATTGTAGTTGTCAAGAATTCCAGCACTTGGCAGAAAGTTAATTGAGAGAGAGGCAAGCCTAAGAAAATACTCCTGGTTAGATAGACTAGAGACAGGCACTGGAAAAATTGAGAAGAATGAGGTAGAATGAACTGGATGGTAAGAATGTTTGAAGGGACAATAGTCTATGTGAAGAAAGATAGGAATCTAAACAATTATAGAATTGAAAGAAAATCTGAATGTCATCTAGTTCAAACCTCCCCAAAAGGTGGAAAGAAGAAGAGAAAAAGTATCTAGAACAAAGAGGTGTTTATTAACAGTAGAGGAAGGTTTAAAAGGGCACAGAAGAAAGGGAGGATAGAGGAAGACAAGAATGAGAGATGACTAGGAATTAACTGGATAGAGAAAAGACCATTAGGGGAGGCAGCTGGGGAAACTAGGATAGTTAGGGATTTGAGCTAGGCAGAAGGTGATTCTGAATCATGGTGATTAGAAGAGCAGGAGGTAGGGCTTTGTTAATCATGCATACTGCAGAGGGAATACCAAGCATAGAGAAATTAAATCAATTCTAAGGTTCTAATTAGAATGATGCACTAATACTTTTACATATCCCAATTCAGCTTATTATAGTGGGGGGAAGGGGAGGTGATTTATTTTTATGAGGAAGCATATCAACTGCTTATCCAATCATCAACTAACATTTTTGAGTACTTACTCTGTACAGAGCATTGTGTTTAATGCTAGAAAAAATGAAGGGAAGGTGAAATCCTTTCCACACTCAGAATCTATCGCTGGGCTGAGTTGTCAGGGATAAGAGGAAAGGCAGCTAGTGACCTAGACCCTTGCTGAGCATCCATATAGCCAGGTAGCACTAAAGGGACACTAGGTAGGGAAAGAAGGGGTATAGAAATCTAGGACTAGGCGATGGAGCAGGATAGGTTAGGTGACACCTGAAGGTAAAGGGAAGAACATGTAATGTACACCTACACACACACACACACACACACACACACACACACAAACATGAACACCTACTGAAAAGCCTTGGTTGCCCCATGCTAATTCCATCTCTGGTCCATAACTCTAGAGTGTGGGTCTAGTACAGAACTACATGGACAATTCAGGGAACACACACATTATTCATTTTACTGGACATCTCTCATGGAAGACTGACCATCAGCAGCCTATACAAACATAGACACAAAGAGAAAATACCATGAAGTCAAAGACTTTCCACCATAGCATAATAAACAAGGTCAGGAGATAGAGTATTCCCCTGGTGATCTTTTCTGAATTACCTTTTTCTCATGCAGAAATGTGCAAGATATGGTTCCTAATTATTCCTGTCTGGATCAAATACTTTGTTAACTAGAGAGTGGCAAAAAAAAAAAAGTCCCAAGATTCTCAGAACCATCAAAAACCTGGCTGTGACCTGACCAGTACCTATCAACTTCCAAGGTCAAATTCAAAGTCAGGTTCCAAGTTTGTCTTCTGGAGCTTTTAAAACTCAAGGTGAACAAGCTGAAACTATAGCCAAGTGTAAACCTAGTAAATACAAGAAAGACAATGAGAGACAAAACAAGAGATTTTTATACATTAGTAAAGTCAAGGAGAGGCCAAAAAGGCAGAGAGAGAGGGAGAGAAAGAAAGAAAGAGAGAGAAAGAAAGAGAGAGAAAGAAAAAGAGAAGAGAAGAAAGAAAGAAAGAAAGAAAGAAAGAAAGAAAGAAAGAAAGAAAGAAAGAAAGAAAGAAAGAAAGAAAGAAAGAAAGAAAGAGAGAGAGAAAAAGAGAGAGAGAGAGAAAGAAAGAGAGAAAGAAAGAAAGAAAGAAAGAAAGAAAGAAAGAAAGAAAGAAAGAAAGAAAGAAAGAAAGAAAGAAAGAGGGAAGGAAGGAAGGAAGGAAGGAAGGAAGGAAGGAAGGAAGGAAGGAAGGAAGGAAGGAAGGAAGGAAGGAAGGAAGGAAGGAAGGAAGGAAGGAAGGAAGGAAGGGAGGGAGGAAGATTGCAAGAAAGAAAGATTCCAAGAAAGAAAGAATGCAATGTCTTAATCCAGTCTGTTGGGCCTAAGAATTTCTGAAACTGTGGCAGGAATGTACTTCTGAGCAAAATTCTAGAATATCCTTTCCCATTCTTAGAGCAACAAACGCAGGGCTGAGTATAGATAAGAAGTGTAGCTGGAGTTTGGAAGAGGGAGAAAAATTGCTGAAGTAAGGCAAAATGACTTCTAGAAGAGTTAGGTCTTGGGCTAGACCAGGCTGCGGAACTAGGTTATAAGGGATGGTTGACTGAGTAGTTGCGGAACTTCTAGGTTCTTGGGTGCAGTCTTTTGACTGAATCCAAGTTTTACAGAACAAATCCTTTTATTAAAGGGATTTGTTCTGTGAAGTTTGGATTCAGTCAAAAGGTCAGTCTCCTTAAACGTCAGCCATAGTTTAACCACATTGTGGCCTTGGATCCCACCTTGTTCTTCTTTATGATTCAACTACATACAATCATCATCAAACATGTATTGATCACCTGCTATGCCAAAAGCAATGGGATAGGCAAGTAAAAATAATAAGCTAGTGTTTATATAGCACTTGAAAGTTTGCAGAGAGATTTACTTAGGTTATCTCATTTGATCCACTCAGGATGCAAAAATATATGACATAGTCTAAGTTCTCTAGAAGTTAATAGGCTAGTTAAGAAGACATTAAAACACCAACTAAATAACAGAAAGCTAGGCTAAGCAAAGTGCTAAATAAAGGGTGGAGATAAGAAAACTTGCAAGGGTCTGGAGGAGGAAGAGACACTGTTAGAGTAGTGTGAGATTGATGATCACTGGATCCTAGGCTAGACTTTAAAAATTTGGGTCAATTCCAAGCTAAATAAATTAAACAAAGGTATAGAAGCCAAAGCATTCCTGGCATTGAGTGGGTATATGGATATGATGAGTGTACTGTGTTGAAGAAAGTAATGGGTTTGTTGAAAAAGTATCAAAAAAAGAAACAGGAGCAGCAGACTGAAACATAATAGGTACTTATTAAACGTTCAATTAAAATCAATCAACAACCTCTACGCAACCAATATTACAGTGTACTGCATAGAGAGCTATAACTAGTTGTTTCACCTTACTCTACCAGGAACAGTTCCCTCACCTACACCTAGGCCACACTATGAAATAGATAAGTCTGTGCTCCCACCATCTCTTTCAATATCAACCATGCTATGAAGAATACCACAAAGCCTGGACAAAAAGAATATAACATGAACTGATGCAAACTGGCAAAAACAGATCCAAGAAAACAATATGCACAATGATTATAACAATGAAAATGGGAAAAATGGAAATGAATGAACATTGTATAATCATAATGCTCGAGCTCACTATAAAGAAAAGGAGAGAAAATGCACCTCCCTCCAATCTTTGCAGAAATGGACTATAGATGAGGAACTAGATATAGATATAGATATAGATATAGATATAGATATAGATATAGATATAGATATAGATATAGATATAGATATATGTATGTATGTATATATGCATGTATATGTATATATGTGTATATATATGTGTGTATGTATGTGTGTATATATATATATATATTCTAAGACTCAGTTGATGTGTCGAATTAGTTTTACTGAACTACTTATTTCCCTCTTCTCTTTTATTCTTAGTTATAAGGGATAGTTGTCTGAGTAGGTGGTAAAGATACATTGTTAAATGAAAGTGGTAAAAAAAAAAATCCAATAATATTTCCAAGGAGGGGGAAAAATCATCTATGCTATTCTGGATTCCATCACAAATACCCAGAGTTCCATAATACATGGGTTAAAAAGACATATCCCTCCTGGGGCTGCCTTCTTGTAGTAATATCTCATCCTCAGGACTTGCCTTTCTATCCTTCTTTCCAATCATCACTTTCTCTTCTATGGCATATTACTGTAAAATATCTGATAAATTAATTCACATAAAGGTGTAAATGACTGATAATACCTTAATTAGTTGCTCCCAGCAGCATTTGCATTTTAAAAAGAGATAACATTTAACCCAAAGGAATAATTTGTGAACAGCGATATTTCAAGTCTCAGCAACAGGCCTGAGGGAAAGAATATGTGTGTAGATAGGGAGCTTTTCAGGTGCCCCACAGATCATACTATGTACAAGTGGATACATACCTTCTCTCCGCCTTCTCCCAATCAAGCAAGCAAACATTTATTAAATGCTTGTTTTGTGCCAGGAATTTTGCTAGGTGATGGAAAATAAAAACAAAATAAGGCAGTCCCTAATCTCATTGAGTGTACATTTGATCAAGGCAGACATTCTACCTTCATACGCTTGCTGATCTGGAAAGTAAATCTGTTCGGCCCACTAGAATTCCCTCACCATTTTACTTTGACAAATGTGATATTGGATCCTGGTCACACAGAGACTGTCTGCCATAGCCATTAAGCAGGAAAGCAAAAACAGACATCTGCACTGGCAGAGAACACCAATGGCATCCTAATCAAGACTACTGCTCAGGAGGTGAACATTGTGGTATGCACTCTGGGGAGACGACTCACCAAGACTTTCAGATGTTAGCCAGGCTGCCTAATCTTAGAGAGAACAAAGCATCAACCCAAAGGCACCAAAAGGTTCAAGTCCCCACACCCTCCTTACCCATTTCAAGTCTCCCCAGTGCAGTGCCCCTCTCTATTCTTCACCTGGAGATAGCATTATAAGGTGAGGAATTACAAGACTTGGGTTACAATTTTGAATCTACCACTTACTGGCTGTGTGATTTGGGAGCAATTAATTTAATCTCTCTGAGCCTCAGTCTCCATAACTGTAAAATGGAGATAACAATACCTGCCCTGCTTTGACTCCCAGTGTTACTGTGAGACTCAAACATGGGACATTGGAAAGAGCTCTGGCTTCAGATTACTTAGTCCCAGTTATTCCATTTACCACCCATGTAACCTTGGACAAGTCATTGCATTTCACTAGACCTCAGTTGCCTCATCTGAAGAGTGAGAATATTTAACTAGACAATCTCTAAAGTCCCTTCCCATTCTAAATCCTGTGGAATGAAATGATGTACCTGAAAAGCCAATATAAAACTGTTTAGCATTATACAGATACAAGATTTTATTGAATTACAAGTAGGGAAACCAAAGAGTAAAGCTGTGGCAGATCTTACAGCTAAAATAAGTTCTTGTGATATCTACTGGTCACAATGCCCCACCCCCTTTTCACTATGTGTTAATATCATGTCCATCTTTCCAGCCCTACCTGCTTTATAAAGCTTTCCTTGGTAATTCAAGAGCAAACTGATCTCTCTCCTTTCTGAGCTCTCACAGCATTTATCTTTTGAACCACTCATTTTGGTTCTCTAATCTTTTCATAAGTGAAAATTCTGCCCTTCTGACTAGATTTCAAGCTCATTGATGACAAAATCTGCACCTTATTAGAAAACAGAGTTCATTTATTGAGTGCCTACAATGAGTAAGGCACTATGGGACTGGCAAACTAATACTACTAATTGGGCAATCAATGTTATTATAATAGTACATTTTGGAAGGCAGGATGTTGCAATGACAGGGAGTCAGTCTTAAAGTCAGAAGATATGCCTCTTACATGTGCTAGCTATAAGACTAAGAGAAAGTCTCTACCCTCTCAACAGCCCAGGCTGTTCTCTAGGGCCTTAGAAACAAGTTTCAGATTCGCATTGATAGAGAAAGTTTCAACATCAGGACACTAATTAAATCAAAGACCTGAACCAAAAAAAATAGGAAAAGAAACAAAGCTAGAAAAATGAGTCATGCTCTACTTGAAAAGGAAATGGTCTCTCCAGTTGATCAGAGCTCCTTAAAATGATCAGGACCTGTAACACAGATTGGGAAAAGAGGTATCACTGTCCCCTATACTATGCCTGCATGTAACATTGATGACCTTATAAGTTCTTCAGAACTCCTTCCCTCAATGAAGAAGGCAAGGGCAGACAATTACACAAATCAAGGTAATGTAGTGAAGCAAATTATGTACTGGTCTTGGAGTCAAAAGACCTGGGTTCAAGTACCAGCTCTGACATTTACGAGATTTCTAAACATTAATAAGTCCTTTAACTACTATGAAACTTAGTTTATTTGTCTAGGAATGATTATAATGTTTGTACTATCTAACTCGCAGAATTGTTGTGAGGAAGGATTCTGTAAATCTTAAAGTATTATATAAATGTGACATCCATGGTTACTGCTACCATGATCTGAAATATAGGACCTAGTATGGATTCTGCAACTGATCACATGCCAATGGAGACTGGATATTACAAACTTAAGCATTGTTAAATGGTGCTCATCCAAAGTTTCAGATCTGATGAGCTAAGGAATATAGTCTTATGAAAGGCTCAAGAAAGCACCTGGGCACCCATGTCTGTATGTAACTCCACAAGTCCAAAATGAAACTTTCTCCACAAGTCCACCCCTATTCCTAACTTTCCTATTTCTCTATAGGACACCATCACACTTAAAGTCAACATAGTCGAAGAACCTCTGTATATTCGCAACCTAGGAGTCATTCTTGACAACTCCTCAATAAATTTACTAAGTCATGTCTGTTCTCCTTTCACAAATCTCTCAAATCTATTGCTTTCTGTCCGTTCCCACATGTACCAACCAAGGTCAGGCCCCTCTTCACCTCTTACCAGAACTACTGCAACAGATTTCTTATTGCTTTCCCTGATTTGTACCTTCTATCACCCATTCATCCAACACACAGATGCCAAATTTATTTTCCCAAAACACTGGCCCTGCTATGATATTCATCTGTTCAATAAAATTCAGTGCCTTCCTCATGCCTCTGGGATAAAAGATGAACTCCTCTGTTTGGCATTTAAAGTTCTTCATAGCCTAACTCAAACCTGAGATCACATTACTCCCCTTCACTCACTCTACCTTCCAGCCTACTCCCTGTTCCCTTTATACAATATCCCATCATCCGCTTCCATGCTTTTGCAGATTATCTTCTGTGCCTGGAATTCTCTCCCTTCTCTCTTCCACCTCTTGGAATCTCTAGTTTGAGTTGGTTGGTTGATTGTTGTCCTTCATTCATGAAGGGGACCAAAATGACATCACTATGCCAGAGTCAAGTTACAGTGTGACCAACTGTGGCTGATCAAATCAGTACAAGCTCAGAATGTTCTACCACAGGGCAAGCACAAATAGTACATGTAGTTTTAGTTAAGCCTTAGTTAAAGTGCCACTTTTACACGAAGCCTTTCTTGATGCTCACTCCAGTTGTTAGCACTTCCTCCTCACTCTTGAAATTACTTTGTATTTATTTTATATGGATTTTGTATTTACTTATCTACATAAGTGTTTCTTCCCAGTAGAATTATAAGAACAAAGTCAATTGCTGTTTTTGTCCTTGTTTACCTAATACTTAGTACAGTCCCTTGCACATTGTAGACCTTTAAAAAATACTTGTTGAATTGAATTGAATTCAGTGAATTGGACAATGTTGAACAAGGAAACATCCCTTGGAGTATACCCAGGGAAGCAGCTAGTACAGAGAAAAAACCAACCATCTTCACAAACTTCTAATCAATTGCCATATGTGTACAAGTCAGGTAAGGTAAATATCATCCTGGGAACCAACCCCTGTGAAGATAAAACCTTGCAACTGTTTCTATAGGCTCTGAAACCATAACCTCTTCAACACCCACAAATACTGAATAACCAGAAAAGAAAGCCTTTGATACCAAAATCCTTGGCCTTGTCAAAGGGTCAAAGATTTTACTAGTTGAAATGACAACAAATAAGATTGTTTATCTGTTTTGCTATTGCACCCTAAGGACTATGGAACTTTTCCATCTGACTTATATTTTAAATCTCCTACATGTGTTGTCTCCCCGTTGATGTGTATATCCCTGGTGCTAAGCACAATGTTCTGCCAAAGGTAAGTGTTTTAACAAATGCCTTTTCTTTCATCCATTCACAATAGTAATTATTACAATTATAATATTGATAGCAGACAATTATATAGAATATAGAACTTTATAAATTGTTTTTCTTGCAGCTGATGGTACAAGTGATCCTGTTCTCATTCTACAGAGGAGAAATCTGATGTCTAAAGGTAAATGAATTTTCCAAGGTCATATAGCAAATAAGAGGTAAAACAAGGATTCAACCTAGGCTGCCTGATTGTAATTCCAGCATTCTTTCCACCATACTTCTTTGTAGCCTCTCAAACTAGCCCATAAAAACTAAATAGGTTATTACTGAGGCCCATCTACCAGAGACATAGTCCATAATGTACTTTAAAGTACACCCAAACCCCTCTAGAAGGGTTTCTTCAGTATTTTAAGTTTCTGACCTTTTACTGTCACAGATACGTCTACTGACAGAGCACTAGCACTCTGCAACTTAATAAATGGTCTTCAGGAACTTCAGGAAGACAGTCTAATGATAAGCCTCTCTTAGATTAGCTAAGTTGATACTAAGACAAAAGACACAGTACAACTCCAGGACCTCACTCCAAGCCTCTCAAGGTGATCATACCTACTAGACCTTTCATTCAATTGCATAGCCTTTGAGAGAACCCCGGGTCCCCTCTACACCACTGTGAGGCACTGGAGTAGAAATTTGTGGTGTAGATCCATGAATAAATAATACATAAAATCACACTATTCAAGAGATTCATAGGTCAGCTGACCTGATGCCATTGTGTTTACAATTTAACTTGAACATTCCTACACATATTGTGAGCTCTATTTACTGGCCTTTTTCAGCTTTTACATTAACATTTAATATCTGTCACCAGTCATTGAAGTCTTATTCTCACCTTAAAACACTGAAGGTCAATCTTCTGAACAGTTTTTCCAAACTTATCTAATAGAGCTTCAGTTTCTGACCCTCTGTTTTCAGAGGCTTTTACACTAAAATACAAACTGTGTTGTGCCTTATGGAGCTGGGAAGTACAGACAGTTGTTGCTTTATGTAAATTCAACTTTACTTAAGAATTCAGAAAGAAATCTGCATTCAAAAAAAAACACCTATGTTAACTTTACTGTACAGCTCTTCTCTCTCTGTGTCTCTGTCTCTGTCTCTATTGCTGTCTCTGTCTCTGTCTCTGTCTCTCTCTCTCTCTCTCCCCCCCTCCTCCTCCTCCTGACCCTCATCCCCCCTCCCTCCACAAAAAAAAAATCTTCCAAGTGAAAGCACAAAAAAGGATTCATCACCACTGCTGCCAAGTGGGGGCTTGGCTTGAGAGAGGAGACCTTTGCTCTCCTCCACCTACCACCTGCATGTTGATCCTAGCATTCCCAGTAGAGCTATGGTACCAGGTGTCTGTCCCTTCCTTATATGTCTCCATCTTGTGCTGTCTATGTACATGTCTAGTCCCCATGTATCTTCCCCCCCACTCCACTCAGCATGTTCTTCCTCTCAGTTCCACCCAGGCCTCAACACGTCTGGCCCCAACTGGCATGATCCTCTCTCAGTTCTCTGTCCTGGGCCCCCATGTGTCTTTGCACTGTGTGTCACCTCCATATCTCCACTGGCAGGCTGTCCTCTTTTGTCTGCCTCCATTTCCTACATTCTCCAGAAGAAAAAAAAAAGATTTAGTAGAGGTCTTTGGTCTGACTGGTCCTTTTACACAGTGTGAGAACTCTCTGTACTGTTGAGAGATAGAACTATTTTGGAAGCCCAACCTAGATAAGTTTTAAAGACTCATAATCATATAGAGTTACAGATATAGACTTGAAAGGACATCTGATGGCATCTAGTTAAGATTCTTAATTTTACAGATGAAACCCTCTAATTGTACACAGTGAAAACTGAGGCCTATGTAGGTTAAGAACTTGCCCAAGGTCACATAGATATTAATCCTAAGAAGTAGGATTTGAAGCCAAGTCCTCTGACTCTAGGACCAGGGCTCCTTCTTATATACCTCAATGTCTCAAAGTTGACCCACAAAATAATTTTTATGTCATCCTAACTCATTAAAAGAATATAGCAAGATGTAGAGTTACAACCTACAGTGGTGGCAGGAGTGTGTCCAATAGTGAAATCAGGACCCTGAAAAATTAAACTATGATTTATCATTTCTTTATTTTGGGTCTCCCAAATCCCATCACAATTCAATTCAATTCAACAAATCTACTCATTGTAAGGAACTGAGCTATCCATTGGATGCAAAAAATGAGGAAAACAAAACAAATAGCCCCTACCCTCAGGAAGCTTACTTTATACTGGGCAGATGCAACATGTATACACACACACACACTCACACAAACAAACACGTGTGTGTATATGATATGTGTATATATGTGTGTATGTGCATACATACATACATACACACAAAGTAACTTCAGGAAGCAGCCAGCACTTTTCTTCTTTGGCTTTTTTTTTAAACACTCAGATTTCGTGGTGGGTCTTGGGGGGAGGAGGGCAAAGCATAAAATTGAATAAGGATCACAAAGGAGGTTTGAAAAATGCTTCGGATGCAACTGAAATCGAATTTTTTAAAATGTATTTTCTAGACTGGAACTCCCTTTCCCACTTCTGAGGAGCAATTTCAGGAGTATGTTTTGGACTGAGACTGAACTACATGATCTTAAAGTAAGCAGGGTAAAGGTGAACACCAATGGGGCATTAACAGCAGGCGTTTGCTCTAATGGTGTGTGGTGCTCAGCTCAGAATTGGGAAGTGGGGTTTTTTTTCAGGGCCGTGGAGAGAAACCCAGAGTTTAAAAAATAGGATTTGGTGAAAAGCGAAGGAGTGAGGCACTTCCTTTGTAGGAAAAACGGAGAATGGCTTCGGAAGGCTAGAATGTATTTTGCCCGACTAACGGGAAGCTCTTCATAGCACATCCAAAACATATGTAAAATATACATTTTAAATACCTTGAATTTCATACATTGTCACTTGGAAGTCAGGCTGAGGGTTTAGGCAAAGTAAACAGAAGGCCTAATCCCATCTGCAGGTCACTCTGGCTAGGCTTCTAGTCCCTTTAAAATGAAACCCCACCAATACTGGCAAAAGCGTAGAAAATGAAAGACAATGGCGTCCTTAATCACCTGGGCCGCCTTCAGGAAAGGTGGAAGGAGCAGCTCCCCCGGGGGTCGGGGGATGTTGGGGTGAAAGGAAAGCATAGTTTACACTATGTTCTGTGTCTGCCGGGACTCCTCCGCCCCAGCTAGGATCCTCTGGGGTTTTAGCGGCGGCGACGGCAGCCGAGTGCGCAAGCACAAGACGAGCCTAGCTCCGAGATGTCAATCAAACTCTCTGTCTGAGGCTGAAGAGGCTCAGAGAGGCGGGAGCGAGAGCGGCGGCGGCGGAGGAGGAGGTAGCGGCGGCGGCAGCGGCGATGGGACCCCAGCGAGAGATTTGCGGCTAGCTTGCTAGCTGCACTTGCTCTGCGGGTCGGGGGATCTGAGGGGACAGGTAAAACAATGCGGAACACAGGGGCGGCTGCTTTTAATTACCATAATCTTTCTCTCCAATTTTCCCTCTCTTCGGCTCCCCCTTTTCCCTCCCCCATCAGACACACATACACAAACACAGACTGTATCATATATACGCATAAAAATACCTCTTACAAGCACACAAACTAGAGGCAGACATCCCTAGGCTTTGACAGAATTGCGTTGATTGGAGATGGGCTGTATTATGTAAGAATTGGGGGGGGGGAGTAGCGAACCGCTGAAAACTTGCGAGCTTCATTTCTATGAGAGA
The DNA here is from genome assembly GCF_003287225.1 of Phascolarctos cinereus. Taxonomy (NCBI): domain Eukaryota; kingdom Metazoa; phylum Chordata; class Mammalia; order Diprotodontia; family Phascolarctidae; genus Phascolarctos; species Phascolarctos cinereus. The sequence continues at coordinate 548,608,308 of NW_027555847.1, read as the reverse complement.
AGGAAAGTTGGATGTTGGGTGAGGGGAAAATGTGAATTGGGGTTTGCAAAATGCGCCGGATGCAACTGAAGGCGAATTTTTAAAAATTGTATTTTCTAGACTGAATAAAATCCCCCTGGCACTCCCTTTCCCACCTCCGAGGGGCTACGTAAAGGGCATTTTTCTGATTGAGACCAAAGTACGTGACCTCAAAGTAAGCAGGGTAGAGGTGGGCATCAATGGGGCATTAACAGCTGGTGTTTGCTCTAATGGTGTGTAGTGCTCAGCTAAGTACTGGGAAGTGTTTTTCAGCACCATGGAGAGAGCTCCAGGTTTTAAAGAGCAAGAAAGGGTACGTAGCTAAGGCGCTTCCTCTGTCGAGAAAGAGAGAAAAGGCAAAAGAGTTGGGGATAGGAATTTTTTTAAAAAGGAAGAAATGAAAAGAGGAGGGTAGAAAAAAGGAAAGGAGAGACAGAGGCATATAATGGCTTGTGTTTGACTTGTATTCTCTTCCTTAATCAGATTACCCTGGCAGGGTCCTATTATTGCTCTCTTCAACTCTCTTTAAGCCTCCACTCCTTTACTACAACACCCCACAAAAGGATTGGGGCAGAGGACCATGAAGGCGATATAACTATGATGAAGCTTGACCCTTTGAGTACTATGACCAACAATCAGGCTCACCCACCACAAATCTTTGAGGCCTTCCAGAAAATGGACGACTTATCAGTTCATCAGCAAGGAATCTCAGCAATATCTTGAAAATATGAAAACTATGGTTACTTTATTTTACATGATTTCAGTAATATTTTATGTAGCTGTGGATGGTTATTAAATTAAATCTTTCATAAAAATCTGCCTTTCTCAAGCAGATAGGGAGTAAAAATTAATAAAATTAGAAAAATAATAAAGAAGGAAAGATGTTAATCTAAGTTCATTTTGAAGATGTAAGACAGTACTATGGGTTTAAACTTCGGTTCTCCTGCTAAAGAAACTGTCCAAACAGACTTAAGTTGAAAATATATGGCAGGATATTTGAAAATGCAATAATTATCAGGCACATTCCTCTCACACTACAGTGAGCCACTAAGCAGATTAAACAGACAACTGATGAAATAAGGAAGTTTTATATGTAAAATTATAAATGAGAAATGGTTTAGTTTAGTCAATGTTACTCACTAGATGACATATACTAAACTATTAAGCAAAATGGAATTGGAAAAGTATAAAATATAATTTTAAACTATTTAATAAGCTTGGGCCTATTTGTCTACTCCTGAGCAAGAAATATTTTTTCAACATTTTCTCAACTACTAAAAAGTGAACTATGTGAATAATTGTTTATTGTATTTATATTTGATATGAATCAAATTCCATAAGGATTTCTTTTCCATAGGTTTGGAAAGATGAGCCCTTAGAAAGAAAAAGTTCCCAGGATAGACACCAGAAAGAGAAAGAGGACATCAAAGGTAAGAATCTAGTTTCATAATTCTCACATATTTACAAATTAATTTAATATCACATAGTCTCCATTTAAGTAACAATGAGAATGGAATATCACCTCTATGTTTTTCCTATTTTCTTCTTCCTAGTTTGGGGATAGATTTCAATATTTCATTAAAAAGATATATCCCAGAGGAGTAGGCCACTTCATTCATCAGGGTTTTTTTCCCTTTTTTTTAATTCACAAAATTGATCGCACCTCCACTGATTTAGTAGAGTGTAATGAAGCTCAGAATACAAAGCAGTAGTCTTTACCACTTCACCATGGAAACCAAAAGTTTCTCAGCTTACTCATTTATAGTAGCATATTCTAAAGTTGCAAAATTATTCCTTAGCCTGGTTTGTAGGCTCTCATCAATCAGGCTCCAATGTGCCTTTCCAGTAAGATATCACACCACTTCCCTTGTGTCCAAGTTCCAAACAAAATAAACTAATAGCTGCTCTCTAACCTTGCTCTATAATCTCCCACCTATGTGCCTTTGCACAACCTGTCTACTATGCCTGGAATGCATTAGCTCCTTATACCTCTCTAGTAAAATCTGTCTTTGCCTTCAAAGCCTGGCTCATTTGTCCCCTCCTCCATTAGCCTTCTGTCCTTCTCCCCTCAACTGACAGTTATTTCTCCCTTTCATATTTTCCTAAAACACTTTGTCTATATCTTTTCTTCTCTCACTATCTACCAAGAATTGTATGTACATTTCCTACCCCACGCATTAGGATGATCAGATTTAAAGCTTAAAAGTACCTTGAGGATCAGTAAGACTGTAAATTCCTTGAAAGGCAGCAGTCATTTTTCAACCTTTTTATCCCCAGAATGTAACATGATGCCTTTCACATAAAGGACACTGAATAAATACTTGTCCAATTAATTAATGTGTACTTACAGAAAAATTTTTTTACTCTGAAAAATGAAAATTTGAGTCAATCTTTTTCTGTCTATACAACATTCACAACAGTTAGACTGATTTTTTTTATACTGAAATGGCCAACCATTATGGAACCAACTAAGAAAAGCCTGCATTTATTGGTCAATAAATAGCTAATATCTACTATGTGCCTGGCACTGTGCTAGAGCTGGTAATATGGATAACAATAATGACAAAAAGACAGTCCCTACCTTCAAGGAGCTTACAATTTAGTGGAAAAAAGACTTTTTAAAAAGAAGCTTAAAAGCTGCAGGCAAGGGGAGGGAAAGTACTCAAAACTAGAGGAATGGTGAAGTCAGTCAGGTAAGTACCAAAGTAGTTCATCCAGGAGAGAAATAAGGAGATGTCTGAGCTGAGGTTCTCCTTAAAAAAAAAAAAAGTTTGGAGTTCATGCCCCTCCCCCTTCCAATCAAAGAGGCTGAGGGCAGTCATGAGATGGAGTACCAAGCCTGATAAGATCTTACAGGATGATGAGGTCATCTCAATTATATATCTTAATTCTTCTGCATGTGCCTACCACCTCTTGTACAGCTAGCTATAAGGGGAAAAACTTTCAACAGAGCTTTAATTTCATTAGCCTGGATTTGATTTATGGAATAAATCAAATATGATTGATGTGAGGAATGAAATGATTCTTAGCATCTAAAAGAGCAACTAAGGCATAGTATGTTTCTGGCCTTGAAACTGTCTCACAGCATACCTGTTAGGGGCAGGGCCAAGAGGCTCACCAGTAGGAGACCTTGTAGTCCAATAGGAAGAATATTGAATTTGGCACCAGAGAGCCTGGTTCTAATTCAGCTCTAATTCTTAATATCTATGTGGCCTTGGTCAAGTTAACCTCCTTAGGCCTCCATTTTTTCTTCTGTAATGTGAGGAGATTGGAGTAGAAAATCACTAAAGTTATCTCTAGTTCTAGTTCTATGATTCTATGATTCCTCAAAGAGATCATGAAAATAAAAAGGATGAGATCAATAAAATACTTTGAGCTTCATAAGAAATTATTATTCCCTAGAGATACAAAATCTTTTTTAGCAGGCTCATGTAATAGAAAGAGCACTGGGTGTGGAGTTACGAGAGGGGTTCAAGAGTTAGCTCTAACACCTACTTCCTAAGTAATGTTTAGCAAATCAAACTCAATAAACTTCAGTTTTCTATTTGTTAAGAAAAGGATAATGATACTTGAACTACCTTCCTAACAAGATTGTTTTGAGGAAAGTACTTTAAGTCCAACAGTTTTTTGTCAGACTTCATCTTCCTTGCCCTCTCTGCTGCATTTGGCACTGTTTATCACCCCCATTCTAATGGATATTCTATCCTGTCTTGCTATGTCAAAGAAACCATATTTTCTTGACTTATCTCCATTCCAACCTCTCCTTGTCTGTCCTTTTTGCTGGTTTTTCACCCTGTTCTTGCCCTCCTCAGATGGATGTTTCCCCAGGTCCTGTCCTGGGCCCTTTTTTCTGACCTCTCTACACTCTCTCCTTTGTCACTCTCATTTAGTCCTCAATTACCAGTTCTCAATTACTACCTGTGTGCAGAATCCTGAATAAGTATGTTCAGCCCTGATATCCCTTCTGCAATCTAGGACTGCCCACCTGGACATTCCACCATCACCTTAAACTCCATGTGTTCAAATCTAATTTTTCCTTGTCTTCCTCTTTCTGATTTCACTATTTTTGTAGGTAGCACCGCCATCTACCCAGTTTCCTGCATTCTAAGTCATGTTATTTTATTTGTTTTTTCACCTTTTCTCACCTCTGATATACAAGCAATCACCAGATTTTGTTGATCCCACATCTATAATATCTCTCACATCTGTCTATTCCTTCTTCCCCCCCATTCCCACTGTCACTACCCAAGTCTTCACTATTATTAGTCAGGAATATTTCAACAGTCTACCAACATGTATTCTTGTCTCCACTTTGTCCCTACTTCAATCCATTTCTCATTTGGCACCTGACTAATCTTTCTTAGGCATAAGTTGAGAAAAAAAATGTTTAAAAAAAACTTGAGTGGCCACCTATATTCTATTGTTCAAACTCCTTTGCCTGACGTTCAACGCTCTCCTTCATCTGGCACCGCATTTATGTCATGACAGTCTACACCAAACATTCTATGCTCCAGTCAAACTACACTACTATCAGATCACAGAATATTACCTGTATTTAATTCCTTCTTTACTTTTGCTCATGAAATGCTCAAATGTTCTTTTTGACACTTTTCCCTTATTGAATCATTACCCATTCCTTAAAACCCAATTCAAACCTCCCCTCCTCCACGAAAACCTCCCTGATTCATCTTATGAGCAATCCACCTTCCCCTTCAGATCTTGCGTAGCACTTTACTTCCTACCTAGCTAATGCACTTGTTATGTAATATTCACTATTATATTTACCTGCATTTGCATCTTCTTATTTGACTATGATATCCCTAAGGCAGTGACCCTTTCTTATGGAAACTTTGTGTTTTCCTCAGCAGCTAGTACAATGCTCTGAACATTGTAGACATTTAGTGTTTGTATTCAACAAATTTATATTCAATAAATCTGAAACTTAAGTGTTTTATAAACATGAGTTATTATTAGCATCATGAATTCCACGAATTATTTTTTTTAAAAAAACATCAAGCATTAAGTATATCTATCTACAAATGTAAATTTCAGATCAGCTGCAGATATATTGAGTTTTTCTTCTTTGGCACTCAAAACCACACAGTCTAAAGATTCCTTAACATTCCTGCTTAAAGGTCCTAGGTTTGAATTTTAGCTCTGCTATTTACTTCCTCAGTGACCTTGGGCAAGACCTTTCAGCCTTCTGGGCTTAAGTAACCTCTTGAAATCAATGTGCTAGACTAGATAGCCTCTAAGGTCCCTTTCATCTATGAATACTATGTTTCAGGAATTATATGAATCCAAATTACCATCTGACTTTTTCAAATATGTCTTCTTCCTAGAAACAACTCCTCAGCAGGTGATTTTTGCATGATACTTTAGGCATTTAGAAAGAAATATTAAATCTTTTATGTACCAAATGAGATCTTTTAAACAGCTTTGCTAAGATAACTAGTTGGAAGAAAATCAGCATTTGGTCAATTGACAATTTCTGAGGTCTGCACAATGTCAAACATTTTTGTTCATTGGATTATTACATATACACAACATTAAGGCAACCTGACAAGCCTATCAAACATTCACTGATTCAAACAACAGATATCTATTGGGCTTCTACCATATGCAAGACCATGTACTAGGTCATAGGACTAATTGTTAAAATGTATTGCCCAGTACATGTTATAACCTTAATTAACATCATGCAAACAGAGAGCATTTTTTAACAGTGAAAACAAGTTTGCATGTCTTAAAGACAGAGTTGTCCTTGGGGAAGCAGGGTTAGGGGGACTGGACCAATAATTTTTTTTTCTGTATTGGGAATTTTACGTATGAAAACTCCCTCCACCAATACAGAAGTGCATCTTATCTATAACTTCAAAGATTAGAGAGTTTCTTCAAGACAATGAAAGTTTAAATGATGATGATGATGATGATGATGATGATGATGATAGTATTTATATGGTTCTTTAAGGTCTGCAAAGTTCTGTGCATATGTTATCTCATTTGATTCTCATAACAACCCTGGGAGGTAGGTACTATTATCCTCATTTTACAGATGAGGTAACTAAAGCTAAAAGAGGTCAACTAACTTTCCCATGATCACATAATAGGTATATATCAGAGCAAGGACTTGAATCTTTGGAGTCCACTTAACTCCAATGTTGGCCATCTGTCTACAATGGTCACAAGATCTCTCAGCATTTTGCTATTTTTAAAAAATAAACCCATTTGCATTTTATCAATTAGTTTTACCCTGAGAATCTATGGTTTTATATTCTTTTTGTTATTTCAATCATGATATTTTTAATCAAGTTATATTTCTGAGTCTCAGGATTTCACATCTTAAACAACAGGGGTATTTAACCTGAGATTCCTGGAACACAAGCTGTGTGGTGCAGTGAATGTTTGCAATGTGTCATTGTGTTCTGCTCAGCATCAGAAGTGCTGTGATTCTGAGAAAGAGAGAATTTAGAAGCTAAAGGAAATAACTCATACCAGTTGCTAGGAGTGATTTTTTTTCTTTCCTATTACGTCTGTTTTATCCATCTATGTGTTGTGTTAAAGTCTTCCATATACTCAGCAAAGTATGACTTCATGAGCTAATTTTACTTATACAAGTAAATTATATTAACCTAGATTTGCTCTTACTAATGTTATTAACTTTAATCCTTTCAGTTATGTCAGTGATTCATGGTTCAACCTTAAACAAATTATTAAATTTTTCTATGCCTCAGTTTCTCCAGTGACAGAACAGGGTTAATGATATCTGTTCCATCTCTTCTACACAGGAATAGAACTATAATGAGTTAGAAAATACTTTAGAAGTAATTCTATAAATATATGATTGGTAATATACACTTATTAATAAATATTTCATTAGATGCAGGATAAAATATACAAAAGAAGTCATAACTATTCATTATTATATTGACACTTGTTATGATGATGATCTGTGTATTGACCAAGCAAAAATGTATCTAGATGTTTTGATTAAACAGTCTTCTCCTACATTAACTACAAACTCTGTTTCTTAAATCCTTCTCTTTGGTTATCTTCAAGTATGGTAATTATGGTGACCTTCCTAGAGAAGATGAACACAGAGTGAGATGAGGCTTTTCAGCACTTCAAATGAGGATTAAAAATCAGGTTTCCCTCCCTCCTCCCCCCACCACTGAAAAGATGAACACAGCCTTACCTCTTAAAAGATAAGATAAGTCACTTCACTAGTAAAACATTGCCATGCTCCATACGATATTTTGCCACAAAATAAAGGCATATATACCAAGGGCAGCTCCATTTTCTGGAAATAAAAACGTATGCATTTAGAAAAGATCAAATGTTAAAGTGTCCCTCATTGTGACCCCTGTATTTTTTTTTTGCTCTAGGCAGCTTCCTACTCTCCCTGCCTTTAATCCTGGTTCTGAATAGACCTGAAGTATATATATGCTTATTTTTTGTTCATAGAGATCCTGCTGCTAGCCAACCTTTATCAGGATTCATCTGCTTTGATTCTATAGGCCTGCTAAAGGATCAGCTTATATATACCTATATCAGTAGAACACATTTATCAGGTGGCTGGCCAAGGTTATGGGTATATTCAGTAGCCACAGGATAAAGTTAGGAATCTTTCCCAGTTTCTTCTAATTGGCAAACTCCAATTGCAATTACCTCTAGAATCAAAGGTAAATGACTTGGTTTGGCATTTGAAGCTCCTCACAGCTTTGTACCTTCCTACTTCTCCAATTTTCTCACTCATAACAGTGCAATTATACTGGCTTGTTTGGCTCACATGTAACCTTCCCTCTCCCATATGCCTTTGCATTCACTGTCCTCCATATCCAGAATGTATTCTATTCTCTCTCTTGCCATTTGTCCTTGCTTCCTTGAGTACTATTTTGTACACAAGGTATTTCATGATCATCCAGCCACTAGTGTTTTTCCCAAAACTATCTTAAATCCATCTAGTATATACTCCATATATAGTATTTTTCTTTTTAAAACAATTTTTTTCTGATTAAAAAGCATTCATTCTCTCCTCTAGTCATTCACTCCCATTAAACAATAATAATAAATAAATAAAATCCTCGCAACAAATATGTGTAGTCAAGCAAAACAAATCCCACATTGTTGGCCATGTTAAAAAATATGTATGCTTCATTTTGTATTTAAATCCATTACCTCTCTGGGAGGAGATGAGTTGCAAGCTTTATATTTGCTCTTCTAGAATTGTGGTTTGTCATTGCATTGCTCAGCATTCTAAAGTCTGTCAAAGTCATTTTTCTTTATATTGTTGTTTTATAAGTTGTTTGCCTAGTTCTGCTTTGCACTTCACTCTGCATCACATTAGAGAGTATTTCCCAGTTTCCACTAACACTGTCCATTTCATCATTTTTTAGGCACTATGATATTCCATTACATTTCCATAACATGATTTGTTTAGCCATTCCTTAATAGGTGGACACTCCCTTTATTTCCAGTTTTTTGCTATTATGAAAAGAGCTGCTATAAATATTTTTGTACATATACATCTTCCTCCTTTTTCTTTGATCTCCTTGGCATATGGATACAGTATGGATGTCACTGGGTGAGGTCATAGTTTAAAATTGTTTTTTCAGAATGGCTGAACCAATTCACAGCTCCACTAATACTTCATTAGTTTTCCTGAAAATATGTGCACATTCTTGTCCTTGAGGCCTTTGCTTCATTAGGATCATATTTTAACCAACTGGATAGCTGAGATAACTGACCACTCATAGGTACTTAATATAATTGGCACCAAACTCTTCTCAAAACAATAGCCTACCAAATGTTATATTTTTGACAAGGGGTGATCAGTGAAGCTTCAAAAGGTGGCTAATTTTTAAAAAGTGGCTAATTAACATTCACAGGTTATCTTGGGCCTAGAGAGAATCATCAATGGAGGATATTTTGAATTGTGTTTACTTAGTCACATTGGGATTATTTCTACAAAAAAACAAATGTGGATGAAAACTGGAGGAAAAAAAAAGATCCAGTCAGGCATCTAAATGCTTCCAGATATGTAAATATCCAATATTGTTAAGGTGCATTCAGATTTAGTGGGAAATGGCCCCCAAACTAATGATCAGACAACCTAATGTCATGAGAAAGCATGGAAAGTCTTCTGTTTCTTCCAATTATTTGCCTTTTTCATGCCATTACAGACTTAGCCACTACTATGTCAAGACAGCATGGCATAATGGAAAGAGCCATTGAATTGAAACCAAGAGGACCCAAATTGGAATCCTATCTCTGATACTTACTACTTGTGTGACTCTGGGCAAGTCACTTAACCACACCAAGCCTCAGTTTTCTCAACTATAAAATGGGAATAATAGCAACACCTACTAGACAATTGTTGTGAGGATCAAATTAGAGAATGCATGTTAAGATTTTTTTTCCCAACCTCTGAGCCACTGTATAAATGTGAGATATTATTATTATCTGTTGAGGATAGAGGATAAATTACAAAGTGAGATTTCATAGCTAAAACAAAAAAAAATTACTCCCTCAGTAAGATCATCCATTTTTTACAAGTTGAGAAAAAATCTCTCATCGAAGCAGACCAGTTCATGAGGCCCTGATCTCATTTAGCTAGCTATGAATTCATAGCTATATTATGTTCCTTCTTGGGAAAATAACAAAAAACTACCTCTCCCCTGAACATTGTAATCTTACAGCCCACATGTATAAGAATGCTAGCAAATAAAGACTCAAGTATAAGGTTAATGACTTGTTAATTATTGAGTAAGCAGCTTGCAGTTTAATAAAGCATGAGCCTTAAGTTCCCCCAATAGCTTTTTAATAAAGATTCTTCGAAACTTAACAATTAATTAAAATCTTAGAGGAAGATACAGGTGATGAGACTGTAAGGACTAAGCACTTTTAAGCTACTGAGATCAGCACAATGACAACGGTTCTGTGACAGAAAACTCAAGATCCTAAATAGATCAGAGAATCACAGAAAGTCATATTGTCCAACCCGCTGTCTGACCTTTGAAGCCCCTCCACAATATCCCTCAACAAGAAGGAAAACACAGAACTCTTGTTTTTATCTTCATATCCCAACCCCCTAGCACAGTACCTATCACACAGTCACTACTTAATAAATGCTCATTGATTTACTGATTGAAAAAGTGTTGATCCAGCCTTCACTTGAAAATAGTCCCAAGCAAACTTGGGCCATAGTAATTTCATAGCTCTAACCCATTCTTGAACTTGGGAATATAGAGTGCTGGTGTCCAAGAAAGTAAAAGGTTTATTGCTCAGACAATGGCAATCTAGGTGCCTATCAAAAATTTTCTGTTGGGGGGCGGAGCCAAGATGGCAGAGTGAAAGCAGTGACTTGCTTGAGCTCTCCCCCAAACCCCTCCAAATACTCATTAAAAAATGGCTCTAAACAAATTCTGAAGCAGCAGAACCCACAAAAAGACAGAGTGAAACAAATTTTCAGCCCAAGACAACCTGGATGATTGATCAGAAAGGTGTATTGCGCCGGGCTGGGAGCTGCAGCGTGGGTGCGCAGGCTGCAGTGAACCTGGAGCAGGCCTCAGAGGACTGAATCTCCGGCAGCTGTGGAGGTTTCCAGACTCCTCAATCCACGAATGCCAAAGACAACTGAGAAGGTCAGTGGGAAAAGTCTGTTTCTGTCAGTTCTGAGAAAGGAAGGCCGGGTCTCAGCTCCATTCCCCAAGAGCTTGGACCAAGGGGGGGGGGGGAGCTGCTTCCCGAGCTTCCGGCCCACAGACAGAGGGGCAATCCAGTGGCTGATCAGAAAGGGATTGCAGGGATCTCTTTGCCAGTGCTGAGGCAGGAATCTCTTGCTTTGCCTGTGTGTGGATCTGGGTCACAGTTCTGGGTGACGGTGCTGGGGTGAGGAGGAACGCTGGTGTGGTAGAGCTTGTAGTGGCTGTGCAGAGAAACCCCTCCTCACAGTTACAGGACAGAAAGGAGTACTTGTGGTCACAGGCCAGGAAAGGAGTAAACACCTCACCCCTTATCATACCACCTTGCAAGAACTGAAAATTTACAGGTCCCTACAAGTATCTCTGAAAACAGCTATACAAACCCCTGAAGCTTGGGACAGTACACTCTCCACATTGGAAGCAGACTCTTACCTTAACAAAGAGTTTAAAACTCAAGTAATTGGCTAGGATCCTGAGCAAGCAGCACAAAAAGAGTCAGACTATATTATCTTACTTTGGTGAAAAAGAAGATCAAAATATACAACCAGAAGAAGACAACAAAGTCAAAGCTCCTACATCCAAAGCCTCCAAGAAAAATATGAATCAGTCCCAGGCCTTGGAAGAGCTCAAAAGGGATTTTGAGAAGCAAGTAAGGGAAGTAGAGGAAAAACTGGGAAGAGAAATGAGAGTGATGCAAGAAAATCATGAAAAACAAGTCAACAGCTTGCTAAAGGAGACCCAAAAAAATACTGAAGAAAATAACACCTTAAAAAACAGCCTAACCCAAATGGCAAAAGAGGTCCAAAAAGCCAATGAGGAGAAAAATGCCCTAAAAAGAAAATTGGCCAAATGGAAAAGGAAGTCCAAAAGATTACTGAAGAAAATACTTCCTTAAAAATTAGAATAGAGCAATTGGAAGCTAGTGACTTTATGAGAAATCACACTGTAAAACAAATCCAAAAGAATGAAAAATTAGAAAACAATGTGAAATATCTCATTGGAAAAACAACTGACCTGGAAAATAGATCCAGAGAGAGAATTTAAAAATTATTGGACTATCTGAAAGCCATGATCAAAAAAAAGCCTAGACATCATCTTTCAAGAAATTATCAAGGAAAACTGCCCTGATATAGTAGAACCAGAGGGCAAAATAGAAATTGAAAGAATCCACAGATCTCCTCCTGAAAGAGATCCCCAAAGGAAAACTCCTAGGAATATTGTAGCCAAATTCCAGAGTTCCCAGGTCAAGGAGAAAATATTACAAGCTGCCAGAAGGAAACAATTCAAGTACTGTGGAAACACAATCAGGATAACACAAGATTTAGCAGCTTCTACATTAAAGGACCGCAGGGCATGGAATATAATATTCCGGAGGGCAAAGGAGATAGGATTACAACCAAGAATCACCTACCCAGCAAAACTGAGTATAATCCTTCAGGGGAAAAAATGGTCATTCAGTGAAATAGAGGACTTTCAAGCATTCCTGATGAAAAGACCAGAGCTGAATAGAAAATTTGACTTTCAAATACAGGACTCAGTGGAACATGAAGAGGTAAAGGAAAGAGAAATCATAAGTGACTTATTAAGATTGAACTGTTTACATTCCTGCATGTAAAGATGATATTTATAACTCATGAGACCTTTGTCAGTATTAGGGTAGTTGAAGGGGGAAAAAATTGTATGTATAGATAGATAGATAGATAGATAGATAGATAGATAGATAGATAGATAGATAGAGGGCACAGGGTGAGTTGAAGATTAAGGGGTCATATCTGGAGAATAAAATTAAGGGATGAGAGAGGATGATACTTGGAGAAGAAAGGGAGAGGTAGAATGGGGTAAATTATCTCACAAAAAAAAAACAGAAAAGAAAAGTCTCTCACAGTGGAGGGGAAACAGGGGAAGGTGAGAGGGAATGAGGGAATCTTATTCTCATAGGATTTGGCTTAAAGGGAGAATAACATACACATTCAATTGGGTATGGAAATCTGTCTTACCCTAAAGAAAAATAGGGGGAGAAGGGGACAAGAGAGCAGGGGGATGATAGAGAGGAGGGCAGATTGGGAAAGAGGGTAATCAGAAGCAAATACTTCTGAGGAGGGACAGGGTCAAAAGAAAGAATAGAATAAATGGGAGGGCAGGATAGGATTAAGGGAAATAGATTTAGTTTTTCACAACATGTCTACTATGGAAGTGTTTTACATAACTGCACATGTACAACCTATATTGAGTTGCTTGCCTTTTCAGTGAGGGTGGGTGGGGAGGGAGGAAGGGAGAAAATTTGGAACTCAAAGTTTTAAAAACACATGTTTTAAAAAACATGTTTTCACAGGCAACTAGGAAATAAGAAATACAGGAAATGGGGTACAGAAGTCTATCCTGCTGTACAGGAAAATAGAAGGGGAAGGGGATAAGAGAAGGGAAGGGGGAGAGATAGAAGAGAAGGCAGACTAGGGGAAGGGGTATTCAGAATGCATGCCATCTTGGGGTGGGGAGAGGGGTGAGAAATTTGGAACTCGAAAACTCGTGGAAGTGAATGTTGAAAACTAAAAATAAATAAATTTATATTTAAAAAAATTTTCTGTTTCTGTTGCCAGTGTTTCCTATTTTTTGCATAATATGAAGGAGCTGTGCTATTTATCTTGCATTTGTTTATGTAAGGCTTATATATTATGGCCACTGAATATTTGCTGTAAGTTGAAGAGGAAAGGAAATGGCAGCCTATGAAAAAAGAGAGATTTTAAAAATATATTTTGAAGGGAAAAGATTTTGTTCAAATGGGTTACCTCATAAGCTGATGCAACAAGAGAGACACTAGATATCTCTGAGTTCTTTGACATTTACTGTAATCTAAAGGGCAAAATACTTAGGACCTACTTATTTGGCCACTATCATTTCAGCCAAGAAGAATGAGTTCTTGTACCAATATCTGTGGGGCCAAACAAGCACAGAATACACCTGAGGGTGGATATCAACGCTATGGAGTCCGATCCTACTTGCATCAGTTTTATGAGGACTGTACAGCTTCCATTTGGGAGTATGAGGATGATTTTCAGATCCAGAGATCACCTAATAGGTGGAGCTCGGTTCTCTGGAAGGTAAGGGGGAAAATGTTGGAGTGCAAGTATGTGTGAGTGTGTATACATAGTTAGCTTAGTTAATGAAGGGAGAATTAGTAGGTAAAATATTTAATCCAGCTATAAAAATAAAGTCCAAATCTTTAGTCTTTCTCTGACTAAAGGCATGCTTCCTACTGACATTGAATGTACTCTTTTCTTATCTTAGAAAAAAATGTGTATGAAGCTCAGCCCTATAGATAAATAATACTTCAATACCCCCAAAAGATCTGTGATCTCATCCAGGTGGGTATGCCCTTCAATGATACAGGACTCAATCAATTAGACCCATCTATCCTATGGAACTCTGATCCAGGTCTTTGACATTGTTTTACATAGACTAATATTAGTTATGATTACTAACACTTTTAATATTCTGCAAGATCCTCTGAATGCATAGGTTAATCCCTAACTAAGCAAAGGAAACATTTTCAGGTATCAATTGCAGATGTGATTTTTGAAATAGTAACTGGAAAAAGTGAAGGAGCTAATGCATAGGGAGAGTAATGTGGTAGAAAGAACACTGGCTGAAAGTCAGCAAATGTAACTTTCCTCCTAGATCTGCTACTAGCTGATAGTCTGACGTTGGACAAGTTACTTCTCCTCCGGCCTTAGACTAGATGAGGTCTAAGGCTTCCCTTCCACTACTAACATCCTCCCACTTCCTAAAGTGCCTTACAACTCAATGTTGCTAAGCATTTGGACAATGGGGAACTCTGATGGATTATGTAATATTGTACCATTAAAAAATGTATTAGAAGACAGAACACAAAGTTACCTAATGTTTCTATAAATGAACTAAGAAAGTATTAGGTTAATAAGCTATAAACAAGATAGCACGGTTGTGTAAGACAGCAACAGTTAAAGGTGCCCTAAGATCCAAGGTTAACCAAAGAATTCATCTTGTCCAGCTGGCTTGACCCAGGCTCTATTTATTCAACCCTCACTGACCTGAGCCAATGAAAGAAGCAGGTGAAAGGCAGTGCAGCATAGGGAAGAGTGCTAAGCTGGTGCCCAGATCCTGGTATCAGCTCTGTCCCTCACCTACTATATGACCATACAGTGGAAAAGAACCTCATCTCTGGAATCAGAAAACTTACATTCAGATCCTGCTTCAGATGCCAACTACTTTTGTCACCTTGGACAAATCACTTAATCTCCTTGAGTATCATTTGTAAAATCAGAGGATTCTACTAGATGGCTTCTGAGGTCTGTTCTGGGTCAAATATTTTAAAATACTATGATGAGCTTCTATGTTTCTTATTTGACAAAAATCAAATTTTTGCCTGGCAGTAGCACATAACAAGTAAAATGTTACAAACATCTAAAGCACTTTAGGAATTGGTAATGTGAATGATGGTGAATGATGAGGCCATAAACTTATCAAGTGGTTTCTAGTGATAGAAAGACATCCCCACATAAATTTAATGGCCCTAGAATCCTGTATTTAACATGCCCTGCCTTTTATCGTAAGCAGCCAATGCTTGTGTCCAAGTCCTGAATTCATATTCTGGTTAGTATATTCCTTCTTCTTTCTTGATAAGGAGATAGTAGCTAAAGCTCTGGACTGGGAATTACAAAACCTCTGTCACCTACTGAGTTACTTAAGGATTCTAGCACTCGAGGTCTGCATCTCTACAGTAGAGATAAAATAACTAACCTCTGTTTGCCTCCTAGAGAAGAATTGAGAATGGATGAAAAAGCATTTATCAAGTGCTTTCAATAACTTCCAAAAGCATGTTATATGAATATTTGTATTATCATCCCTTCTCCCTTTTATCCGTCAATGTCTGTCTGTGACTGGAGCAACTAATATTTCTTTCCAGCCCACCCTCACTATGGCCAGGCCAGAGTGAGGATTCTTTTCTTATCTTTACGTGAGCTCAGCATGGCTTAGTTCTGTAGCCACAGACCCCACCTTTAATGCAAACCAGTTATTTTGCAGTTCAGCACTACTGGTCTTGGGGGGTCCCTAATAAGACTGTGGATTGTCTCAAATCTATCACCATAGCTAGAATTAAAATTTAAAGCATGTGCCCTGCCCTCCGATAGTAGGTTAGAAGCAGTGACTTCTGTACATGAAAACAATCCAGTGACAATACTAATGAGCTGCCCAACTATCATTCTAACCTGAGTGGCTTTCTCTTTCCTTTCTAGCACCATTCTTGCTTTTCTCACTTCCCCCAACTCTCTCCTGCCTCTTCTCTGTCAAAACAGCTGCCTTGCTCCTGCCATCCTCTCTCTTATTACACTGGCTGAAATTTATGAATGCCAGGGGCTAGTTCTAAGTAACTTTTATCATAGATGCAGTGCCTATATTTGGCACCTGTAAATTCAAAACCACATATAGCTCAACGAGATAATACATTTTCCTTTTTTAAGTGAACAGGAATGATGCCATCTTTGTATTTTGCCTTTTAACTTCTGAGAAAAGTTCCCAATGTGGATTTTTTGTTGTTGAAGTCCTATTCAGTTGAACAGCAAGTTACTTGGGGGGGAAATCTTCTACTTCTCATTACCCATACTCAGCAGTTTGGATTTTGTTGTCGTTAGTCATTTTCAGTTGTGACCAACTCTTCATGGTCTCATTTGATGCACAACAAAGATACTGGAGTGGTTTGCCATTTCCTTCTCCATCTCATTTGATAGATGAGGAAACTGAGGCAAACAGGGTTAAGTGATTTGCCCAGGGTCACACAGCTAGTAAGTGTCTGAGGCTGAACTTGAACTCAGGAAGATGAATAAGTCTTCCTAACTCCAGGTCTGGCACTCTATCCACTGTACAACCCAGTTGCCCTGCAATTTAGATTAGTCAACCACTATTTATTGAGCACTACTGTGTGCATAGCCCTATCCTTGGCACTATAGCTGGGTACAAGAGAAAAATAAGACATGGCCTACATTCTTAAAAAGCTTAGAATTTAATTGGGCACATTTCTATTACCTCATTTTTTGAGATCCTGACATTGATTAAATAAAAATAGAAGAACCAACAATGACCAACAGAGCCCAGATTATTGAGATACGGAACCTGATATCAGAGTTTTCCAGGAAATATCACAGCAGAGACATGATTAACTTTGGTTTCATTTTATATAAACTTCCAGTATCCTTCAGGAATGCTATCCATTTTTTTCAATTACAATCAGGAACTAGTCTTTAAAAATATAATTGTCAATTTTTAAAAATAAACAGAAAATTCTATTTTATTCAACAAACATATCATATTTTTAGGTATGATGACATATCACCCTCATATTAGAGTCTACATGTTCTGCTTAAAAAGGAAAATGAGAAGCACCACAGTATTGAAGCTAGGAAGACCTAGGTTCAAGTCCTGACTCTGACCCATACTAGCCATGTGGCTATGGGTAAATTATTTAACCTTTCAGTGCCTCATGCAACTAAGAATATAAATTATAGAACTGATTTAGTGAAGGGAGTTTCCACACTGGGATTATCTTACACCAATGAGGTAAACAGTACAGACACTCCTCTCAACACACACACACACACACACACACACACACATACACACATACACATGCACACACATAAGTTTCTGTTTCAAAAGAATGAACTTAGCCCATTTGTTTTTCTTATCCAAGATTAAAGGGGCTTTTTGAGGTGAAAAGATGTTCTACCTTTTCTTTCTAAATAAAGGTAGATTGGTACAATAGCAAAGGTGGACATATCCAAAAGGTGAATAACTAACTAACTCTATTCATTAGTGTTCTTTTCCAGGCCCTAGCACATATTTGCAGTTCTGTTAGCAATACAGTAATATAAGAGGTATATTTGCTGCAATATCTTCTATAGGTTGGGCTTAATTTGAAGCTCACATGAAATTTAGCTTTACTTCCCTTTTTGAACCTGAACCCTGTGTAGAAACTGAAGAATCATCTTCATCCTCAAAGCAATGTTTGATTGTAGAAATCAGATTGGTCTGGTGTTCTGGAGACTACTAGGTGGAGATCTAGAACCAGTTCTGCCACTAAGCAACCAAATGACCTTAGGAAAGTCTATTTCCCTGTAAGAGCCTCAGATAGCATAGAGAGCTGACAGACTCAGAATAAAGTTTTAAGTATATTTTCTTCTCTCTCTTTTTGTTTTTTTTTTTTGGGGGGGGACACCTGCTAATGTGGTACTTTTTTTTGCATGACTATTCGTATTTGTAATGGGTTTGTTTTTTCTTTCCTTCTCAATGGATGGAGGCATGGGAGAGGGAGGGAGAAAATTCAGAACTGAAAATAAAATTGAATTTTAAAATTCAAATAAATAAAATAATAGAGGGAATATGAACTAGGTTATCTCAAAAGTCCCTTTCTAGCTCTAACAGTCTATGATTGGGGGATTAGTTACAGTAAACTTAAAACAAAACAACAACAACAAAAAAGATGAACTCTCTTGAAGGCTGCAGATAGTATCCTTGCTGGACTTGAGAACAGCAGCTTGAAAATAAGTCTCTTTCTCCTTTATTAACTGAAAAACAAATTGGTCTTACCCAGTAGCTATGGGAAAGCTTCCAAGCCATGATTATATGAGAAAGATGATAAATAGTGACTATACCTGGCTCTTTGTGGAGTATCACTTTTTATTTTTTTTACTATGTGCTTAAGAATCATCAACAAATATGAGCACTTAAATATACAAAGAACAAAAAAGATGATTTTGATGATATGTATGAGATCATGTTAGATTCTATTTGTTTTATTTTTATATGTATGTTAATTTTAACATAGTCATAACAAAATTGTCATGGGTTGGGGGTTTTTTGTATGCATCCTTGTGTGTGTCTCCTTCTTAACTTCTTTTTTATTTTCTTTTCTCACCTTCTGTTGTTCCTGGTTGCGTCTTTCAATAGGTCGGACTCATCTCTGGCACAGTCTTCCTGATCTTAGGGTTGACCGTTCTGGCAGTGGGCTTTCTGGTGCCCCCCAAAATAGAAGCCTTTGGAGAGGGAGATTTTGTAATGGTGGATTCCCAGGCCATTCAGTTTAATGGAGCACTAGACATCTGTAAGCTGTCGGGAGCTGTTTTATTTTGTATTGGAGGAATGACCATGGCTGCGTGCCTATTGATGTCTGCTTTTGCAAAAAGCTACTCCAAAGAAGAAAAATACCTTCAGCAGAAGTTCAAAGAGAGAATAGCAGACATCAAAGCTCATGCCCAGCCCATCACAAAAGCTCCAGCCCCAGGGGAAACCAAGATACCAGTCACTTTGTCCAGAATTCATAACATCCAGCCTTTATCAGAAACCTGAAGCTTTATTCTGCCTCCCTTCTGTAATTTAGACATATCAGTTAAATGGGAGAACATCACCTTTGGTAATGGCAAGAATATGGCGTGTCACACACCAGTGGGCAGCAGCCACCGCCACCAGCTCTGAGGGAAAGCTGAGCAGAACTCAGAGCCATTTGTTTCAGGCTTCAGAACAACGCATACATTCCACTCTTTATGATGTGTTTTTCCCTTTACTAAACTGGGAGACCCCACAGAAATACTTTTTGACATCCTGTGACTTCATTGTCATTTTCTGTGTTCTTTGAAAGTGCTATACAATTTTAGACCAGCCTTACTAGTGGTCAACACCCAACCTAAGGATAATGTGGTCTGGTTTCATTTTTTTTATTTTTTCCTGCTTAGTACTGTTTTCAGTTCCATCCCTACCGAGTAGTATAAGATATTGTCAAGTACATTCATGGAGAAACTGGTTTTCCTTATTCTGACCTACAGCTTTACCTTTTAACTGTATTACTTAACATGAGGCTCCTCATATTAGACTCAAATTTATCACTCTCCCTTATGGATCCTATGTGCCCTTGGATTTCTTTGAGCAAAAATGATAAAAAAAAAAAATCACCCAGTTGAGGATCACTAGACAATATGAGCACAGTTGAATGAAAAATGAACAAATAAAAAACAGCACTTGAAGTAAGGAATCTGGAATTCTATTCCCTACTGCACCACTAATTCACTTGGGTGACTCTGGGCATTTCTCTAGGCCTCACTACAATTTATCTATGAAATGAGGGGAGTTGGACTAAATAATCTTTAAGGCCCTTTCCAGCTTTCAATTCTTTGATTATTGTACACCATATGTGATTTATCCTCCTCCTCTGGGGTTTGTTTCAATGTGTTTGTTCCTCAGACCAGTGTCATTCTTTCACACCTTGACTCATTGAAAGCCACAGATTTGAGGTTCATTGGTAACCTGTATCCTGTTATGTTCTATTGACAAGGTATCTCAATACTTGACTTTAACTTGATACTGAAAGAAGTTTATACAATGCTGTCATATTTTTATAAAGACTAAAGAAAGCCATCCTCAAATAAGAAATCTCTGTGAAGATACTAACCTGAAAAGGATTTTCCTTCACAGACAACAAATTTTATTTTCCTTGAAAGGAAGTCATCTCCTCCCTTTGCGCTTTAATTTAATCTGTGGATTTAAATTAGGCTGTGAAATGGAAGGTATGACCATGGTATCCTCTCAAAAATCCTCTCAA
This sequence comes from Phascolarctos cinereus, assembly GCF_003287225.1. Classification (NCBI taxonomy): domain Eukaryota; kingdom Metazoa; phylum Chordata; class Mammalia; order Diprotodontia; family Phascolarctidae; genus Phascolarctos; species Phascolarctos cinereus. The sequence goes on along the minus strand of NW_027555847.1, from coordinate 548,587,962 downwards.
AAAAAAGCCAACTTATATTGCTATTTTTGAATGGATAAATAAAATATATGAATGAGCCGAATATAAATTGCATTGTCATTTCTTCAGCATCTGGCTTGCTTTCTCTGCCTGTTTTCTATTATGAGGATGAATAAGCGATGAATGAATAAGTAGATGGCTAAGTAGAAGAAGAAAGGTTCTAATAAGTATTTCTACGTATGCACTCTGTATTTTACACAGTTTAACATAAATTATAGGGAAAAAACAGTCAATATTTTTTAATTTCCAACATTGTGCCCAGTGGTATACAAAACACTAGGGATACAAAGATAAGAATGAAGCAGCGCCTGCTTTCCAAAAGCTTACATTCTAATAAGGGAGATGATAGGAAAGAAGGAAGGAAGGAAGGAAGGAAGGAAGGAAGGAAGGAAGGAAGGGAGGGAGGGAGGGAGGAAGGAAGGAAGGGAAGGAAAGTAGATAGATTTAATAAGCATTTTCTATGGGCAAGCTCTGTGCTTGGGGATACAAATAGAAAAAATAAGACAATCTTTTCTTTCAAAGAGCTCACATTCTAACTGGAGAAACAACACATATGAAAGGTTTCAACTGCATATCAGATGGTCCTATGGTCATTAGGGCACAGCAGCAAAGCAGATGGTAAAGCTTCTCCTTTAATGTCATTTTCACTGATAGAATGATAGTTTCTGCTATTTAACCATTTGACAGAGCCAAATATTTTCTCTGCAAGAACTTTCTTTTCTGGGTCTTCAGTAGCTGTGGCTGTCAACCAGCACCCACCCACTCTCCACTAGAATAATAGCTTCAGGCACTGGACTAGAAGCACTGCCCCTCCCAAGGCTCCTGAGCTCAGGGCTCTGGGCTGTCTCCTTCAGGGTCCAAAGGGCATATATAAATGTATACAATATATATGTATGTAAGTATATGTGTATGTACTATATATACCAAATGAAAATAAGGTACAGTAGTTTAGAGAAAGATGATACTAGATGCTAGGGTTATTAGGAAGAGCTTCATGTAGAAAGAAAATATTTGAGTTGATCCTTAAAGGAAACCAGAGATTCTAAGAGGCAGAAGGAAGAAGGGAGAGTATCCCAGGCATAAGTGACAATCCTCACAAATGTACATAAATTGAGGATGTAGTGTAGTGTGTGAGAAATAGTAAATAGGCCAGTATAGATGGAGAGACACAGAGTATATGAAGGAAACAAAGGTGTAAGATGACTGGAAAAGTTTGAAGGGACAAGGTTGTGAAGAGCATTTGTCATTTGACCATAGTGGTCATAGGATCATAGATTGAAAAGTAGAAGGGATATATTAGAGGGTATCTAGTCCAATCTATCTATCTAATTTATCTACCTAATCTAATAATTATTCAAGATAGATTAGATCATAGATTTAAAGCTAGAAGGGATACTAGAGGGCATCTGGTCTAATCTCTTCATTTTACAGATGAGAAAACCCGAGGCACGAGAGTCATATAGCTAGTAAGTATCTGAAGCAGGATTTGAACTCAAGTCTTCTGACATCAAGTCCAACATTTTACCCACTGTGCCACCTGTTTGGTAAGAGGGACCCACTGAAGTTTATTCATTAGTGGGGCTGGAGAAAGACATGGTCTGACATGAATTTTAGAAAAAAATCGCTTTGGTGACTTTGTGCAGGATAGGTTGGAGTGGAGTTCAAATGCAGTCTTAGATACTTACTAGTTGTGTGACCCTGGACAAATCACTTAACCCTGTTTGCCTCCATTTCCTCATCTGTAAAATGAGCTAGAGAAGGAAGTGGCAAACCACTCTAGAATCTTTGCCAAGAAAACCCCAAATGGGGTCACAATAAGTCAGACATTACTGAAACAACAACAACAACAACAACAACAACAACAACTGGCCAGATTGGGGGGGCATTCTTTCTGGCTTCTTTGCTACCTGACCTTCCCATAGAGATGTGTATTTTGACCAGAGCCTCTAAAATCTTGTAAAGATGCCCCTGGCACCTATAAAGGAGAGCCTATTTTGATTTGTTTTTCTTCCTTAATTCAATTCTTGTTCACTCTTAAGCCCCGTGGGATAGTATCTGACTTTGGATGCATTGGTGTACAGAGATTCAAGTAGGTGTAAAAAATGAGTCTTGTTCTAGCTGCCCAGGGTAAGAAAAAAGTATGATAAGCAATAGTTAGTTTAGAATAGTTCTAAAAATGGACAGTTACTATCTCAGCCTCTTGCTCTGTATAGAGATTTCACTGGGCTGTGTGTTTGTAAAGATACTGACAATGCCAGAAGATGTTTGTGATATCATTGCCCAAAAGGAGGTACAGAAAGGATGTAAGGAGGGTGAAAACATACAGAGGTTCTAAATAAACATGATGGCCAAACAAAACCAGAGACTGGTTACTGATGGAGTTGCAGCATTTACTGCTATTATTTTTTAAGCCAGTAACACTGAATTAGGGAGATACGTGTTTCAATATTCCAGAAGAGTATTTTCTAATTTCTCACCTACTCTGTTGCCAATAGTCCAGTTATCCCAGGGCCTTTCAAATAAATCAAAACAGGACTAAGCATAGACATGGTAAGGAAAGAAGTAAGGGTACAATCGGAGGAACTGAGGATCTGGGATCTGGTCTGAAAATCACTGAGTCATTGAATCTCTGTCAGACTCTGTCTGAGGCTTTTAAGCATTATGCCAAGCACAATGAAATCAACTTCACCACCTCTCTTGTAGACCTAAAACCACTCTCCTAATTTAACTGCAACTTCCTTACATCTTATGACTTTGTTTATAATGAGAATAATGTTTATATACTTACTTTACTTCTCTAATAGTATATCAAAACTCAATGGTCATTGGGCAAGGATCTTGCCTTAAGAGTGACAACAGTAATTTAATATTTATAGGATATGGATATGAACTAAACTTAAACTAAGCTAAATTAAAATGATCTCACCTATGTAAGGAACTCCCAGATGAGGAAATTTCCTCCACCCAATGCAAGTGGGCACCTTCTCTGCAACTTGGAAAGCACTGAGGGATTAAGTGACTTGCTTAGGATAACAAAGCCCACATGTATGGACTTGAGCCCAAGGATTTTTAGATCCAAGACCTCCTCTATCTGCTATCCCAGCACTGCTTCTGTTTATTGAAAGTCAAAAAACTTTGTGATTCTTTGCATCCCCTGCCTCTTTTTTCATCAATTTACCACTGTCACTGCCAGAGCAGAAAGGGACCACATAGAATTGGGGGATATTTTGTATTCTCCTTTGTTTCATAGTTCACCATAGCCAACAAATTCATCATTTAATCCCACCCACCCAGTGATGAGGCTCTCTCTACTTTAGCTAAGCTCAGCCAAGTCATCAAGCACAGTCCACCCTGAGGTGTGTACTCAAAGTCTTTCCAGCTTGATAGAATGTCAGAGCTTATGCTTCCTCGGTGTAGTTTTCTTTTTTTCCTTTTCTTTTCCTTTATTTTATAGAATAAAATGAGCATTTCCATAACATAGTATAACCAAAAAAAGACTGCATATAAAACAACTTGCTATTCCTTTTAAATATGTAATAAAGTTATCGTGTACATTTCTTTTTTCTTCTTCCTACCTTCCTCCCCCTACCCTAGAGATGGCTACCATTGGACACGAATAGATATATCGATATAGATATAGATATACACACACATATATATACACATACATATACGTAAAATCATTCTATATATACTTCTATTTATCAGTTCTTTCTCTGGATGCAGGTACCGTCTTCTTTCATAGGTCTTTTGTAGTTAATTTAGGTATTTATAATAGTCAAAATCACTTATTTGTTCAAAATTGTTCTTAAAACAATATTAGCATAGTTTTCAAGGACCCAGGATCATCTCCATTGCCCTATAATCATAATCCATCACAGCAGCATTACTCCATGGAGGACGATCACCAAGAATATGCCTGGTTTTAAAAGCAAAAACACATCTACAACCAGACTAAGAAAAAAGGCAAGTTATACTGAAGCATAGATACTCCAATCTGTTACATTCCTGGCATTTACAGATTGCAAGAAAGTTCAAACCCATTCATGTTTCTCTGTAGCTTCCTGTCTACCTTTAGAATTCCTCAAGTTTTAATGAAGTTTAATTGTATGTGGAGTTTCATTAAAAGTATATACATTGATCTTCACAATGTATCAATTAAGTAAGAATATGTGTAAGGCTTGGGAGTGGAAAAAATGATTTGAAAAAATTAATTAAAATTATTTTAAATGCTAATTATTAAAAACATTTCATTTTTTTTCCTTTTGGCCTGAAGTTTAAATACTTCCCAGGGAGTGACCAGTACCTGGGATCTTTGAAGGGATATTTCCTTCTTGTAATGGCAGCAACCCCATCTTATTGGCAAGATCAAATTGTCATAGGGCAAAATTACAGGAGGAAGGTAAAGGAATTGCGAAGTGGTATAGGATGACAGCTTCGGCAAACACTAGCATCTCACCCATGACCCCAACTCCATTCTACACTACAATGTATAGTATTATGGAAAATGGAATGATACGGAATTAAAGTGTAGGCTATATACTCTAGCATGGATTGATTCATAACTAGGGAGGGGGAGTACAGCATGACCTATAGCTTTAGGGATCCCCATTTTTTTTCTTTCATAAACCATTCTTTGAATAGCATATTCTATTATTTTGCCCAGGATAGAAGTTAACGTCATCAGTCTATAATCTGAAAGCTGCTTTCTCCTTTTTTTTTTCTTCTTGCCCAAAATAAAAATCAGACCTGTGATTTAAAATGGTTAAACTAGCAAGATTGGCAGAAGATATTAGAGAAAGGAGAAGTTAGTGGAAATGAATCCAATTAGGAAGCTATTATAATAGTCCAAATGTAGAGTATTGGTTCGGGAAGTTCCTTGATCAACTTGATGAGGGCACAGGAAGATGAGCCTTTAGGGGGAATTTTGATTGTACCTCATAGGAATATGGGCCATATTCATTGTTCATCTCCTTAGAGGATTGAGGACATATCCTAGTATTGGTGATGACTGCTGCCTCCAGCTCTTATGATATGGAGCTAACCCTATGTGTTAGATCATTAAAAGGGAATCTATTGTAGAACCAGCTATTACCTTCTTGGGGGGTTGGGGAAGGGGAGTGGGGAATCCTACAAGAGTTGAGAACAAGCCAAAGAATATCAGAGTTAGAATAGACCTAGATTCCAGAAAAGGAAAAGAATAGCTGGCATTTATATGACATTTCAAATGTCATATTATGTGTGTGTGTGTGTGTGTGTGTGTGTATTACTTTACATATATCACTCTGGAAAAGTTTATGTATGTACATATCCTCTAACACTAACACCACCAACATTAACACCACCAACACCAGGAGTAGCTAATGGTTGCCTTGATGGTAGAGGAACACTGTAATTGCATTTGCTGTTATTCATATAGCCACAAAAGGTGAATTGCTAGCCCCAGCTACATAAGATAGTGTGACTTCTCAGCAGGAAAGAAGGTAGCCATAAAAAGGAATCATCTAACCAAATGGTAAGAGTTTCTGAACTAGAAGACATGGGATTTTCTAAACAATGTCAATTTCCTAGAGTGCTCTGGAATCCGCACAGGGATAAAGAAGGGGAATTCTGAGGTAGCCCCAGATTCTTAAGGAGAGCAACAAAAGAGGCTGAGTTGGATTTGGTTCTATAAAACTACTGTGAATTACTTGGTCAATTGCCTCTTTGTAACCCCAAGTAATTTTCTCCTTCCAGCAAGGGTATGGCTGGGAGTTTCTATGGGCCTTTGAGATGAATGTGAAGGGTTACTGCTCTAGCATTGCCAAGTTCTATCATTTGTCTTATTTTTGCTAATAGTTGTTTGTTTTTATTGTTACCCTTCCTACTGCCATTTTTCTTGTAGTTATTATTTGAAAGGAGTGGAGCTTGGGATAGATGCTTTCAAGCACCAAGGTGGGCAAAAGTCTAAAGCAACTTTGTCCAATGTGTTGTGGGTTAATGTAACAGGTCCATGTAGATATGGAAGCCTGGACCCTCAAGGATTTTTAATTGTGCCTCATAGGCAACACTGTGGACTTTTTTTGCATGGGAAGGGGGGAGTGGATTAAGGCAGTGCAGAAACCAAGAAAGAGGGCAACTACTGCATTGAGTGAGTTTCCTGACACTGACTGATCAGCTGAATGAATAAGCAGAAGGTGGTCTAGTTTGGGGAGTACAGAAGTAGCAGCAGCAGCAGATGTAGCAAGAAGCTGGCTGGAATGAAGCACTGGGACTTTCCTAAGTTCCTGGAGAATCAGAAATGGGAATGCAGGCCAATATGATAAGAGGCATCCTAGTAAAATGTGCAGGAGCTGCCAGCTTTTAAGGTAGTAACTAGGGCTGTGACGGTAGGAATGGAAGAGAACATAATGTTAGTACCAAGCCTCAGAGCAGACCCCTGGCCATCATGATGACATGGTCTAATCCTTATGAAACACCTACAATCATTAATTTGTTTAAAGCCTAGAGGGTAACATAATGGCCCCTAAGGTCTATATGATTCCTTCCTCCTCAGCTTTAGGGGGTTCATTTTAAACAAAAAATTATGAGTTCTGTAACAATTACTCTGAACCACCCACTTGGAAAGTTTTCTCTGCTTGAACTTACATTTTATATCTCTTTCTAGTTAACCCCTGGCTACTTTGTGGTTGAGGCAAAATTCAGTTTTTTAGAAACATGTTTGTAATGAAACAGCACATTATATTAGAGTATCTCTACATAAACAGACACTGGGGAGAAGTTGAGGAAAAAAAAGCCAACCTTGTAACTTCCTCCAGCCTGAATCTTCTGTTCAGAGATTCCTGTACAACGAATGACTATTCTCAAAATTTCTCACATCTTCCACAGCTCAATCCTGCCTTTGCTCCTCAGTCCTGCGCTGGAAATTCACATGCTTTAATTTCTGGAATTTCATCTGCTTCTTTCTCAACTCCCTTGATAACTTAGAATGATCTCCGGAGTTGTGATCAAGTCTCCTACCATATTTCACTTCATCGAATGGCTTTCAAAGACTTCACACAGTCTAACATCTTTTGATTGACTGACTGAGACTTGTTCTCAGGTAAGGTATCAGAGCTAAAATGGGACGAGTGGATTCAAGCTCACCCTTAGACATTCAAAAACTGTTAGGTCTCACCAAAATAAATTGTCCTCTGCTGCATCTATGACTACCGAGGGTCACTGACATGGGACAATAATTCTGCTTATCTGAGGAATGGCACAGATACTAGCAATAAGATCAGGTTAGACAACACTATTCATTTCTAATTTTCTATACCACATACCCTCAATATGCTAAGCATTATTTCAGAACCCACAGCTCTATGCTCATTGACTAAAAGCAAATCATTACAAAACTCAGCTCCCTGAGGAAACTAGATCCTATAGTGTCTTCCATTTCAGTCTTTCAGTTCCAGCCAGGCTAGAACAACTACTGCAGTTCCAGGAGAGATGTGTGTTGTTTACTGCCTATCCTGGAGTCTGTAGTATCTTTCATGGGATTCTGTTGGTCTGTTATGTACTGATGGGATTTGGATGGAGATGAAGCCTTGTTCTGGGTTAGCTAGACAATAGGTATGTAAATAGTCTAGCATCCTAAATAAAATGCACTGAGACCCTATCTTCATCTTCCAGTAGGAGTTAGTCAAGGAGCAAGAATGGGAGTAGAGAACACTGGCCATCACGGCAAGAGATTTTGCAAAGGGAAAATTGGCTAAGCAAATGATTGTATATTGTGGGTAGGGGAAAGCAGAAAGAAGACTTAAAGATGATTCCAAGGTTTTTAACCTGAGTGACAGGGAAAATAATGGGCCATTGACAAATAAAGGAGGTGGTTAAGTGGTTAAAGGATATGGTCAGTTCTCAAAAGTCAAAATGAAAACTATTAACAACCACATCAAAGATTTCTCTAAATACTAATAATAACACACATCAAAACAACTCTGAGTTTCCACCATTTGTTCAGAAAATTGGCAATGATGACAAAAGGTGGAAATAGTTAAGGTTAAAGGGATCATGGAAAGATAAATACACATACCATGTTGGTGGTGGTATAAATTGGTCTAACCATTTGGAAAACAATTTGTAATTAAGCTAAGAAAATGACTAAAATGTCACTTAAACCCTTTAACCCAGAAATCCCACTGCTAGGCAAATACTCACAAGGAAATTTTAAAAAGAGAGAAAAGAACAGCATTTTTTTGTTGTGGGAAAGAGTCGGAAACAAAACAGATGACTGTTAATTGGGGAATTGGTAAACAAATTGTAGTACATATATGCAATGGAATCCAATCTACCGTAAGACACAATGAACATGGGAGTGGGATAGTTAGAAGAATAAATCCAAATGATTTAGAAATAATCAATAAAAGAAACAATGAATATGAAGAATATAGAGAAGCATGCCAATACTTATATGAACTGCTATAAAATGAAAGCAACACATATAATAATGATTACAATATCATAAATTAAAAGAATAAATAAAAATTAAATGTTGTATAACTATAATGATTAAATTTGTCTCCAAGGAAGCGATATGAAAGTGTGTCTCTCGTTATTTTCAGATGTGGGCAACCATAGTTATGAAACACTGCAAATAATATCAAATTTGTTTGATGTGTTGTTAGTTTTTGCTAAACTGTCTTTTTTTTCTCTGTATGTGTTCTATTCTTTGTTATATGGGATGACTTTCCTTACAGTGGAAAAGAGAGAAATACACCTAGAAATGAAGTAAGATATCAATAAAACTTTTTAAAAAACATTTAAATAGAGAAATCATGAAAAGGAGCTGGTCTTGGAAAAATGAAGATTAATTTGGTTTCAAACATGTTTTTCAACACCGCAGGCTGGTAAAAGCCTAAGGATCCAAACATATCAGCCACATAACCTATACATAGATCCCTATAGAGGGTTCTAAGGCTTGAAGTCTGTCATCATTCTAAGCCTAAGTGTTTGCTGCTAAATGTTTAACAAGCAGACCTCCAAAACTGCAGGACACATTTTTAAGTCTAATGTATATTATTAGCATTTTCTCTATTGCTTTATTAAGTTTAAATAGTGAACAAAACATTAAATCGAACCCTAATGTGTAGTGTTTGCCAATTTCTAAAGTGTAAATGCTCACACTGAAAATTTACATTTAGCTCTAGTAAGCTAATAAGAGTTAGCTCCAGCACAACCCTAACTAAGCCCCATACTTCCCTACCGGGAAAAAGGCACTTGGCTATTGCTATTTTTTGTTGTTGTTTTGGGGGGTTTGGTTTTTTTTAATCAAGTCAATGGAAGTTGACCTCAAATTCTTAGCTGGCTAACATATCTAAGTGAAAGAGATATAAAAACAGTCTGTTCCAAAAATAGTCTAGTCCTAGATTTCCAATAGTCAAAATCAGACTTGCATTTAATTAAACTAACCACTACGGTTTATTGATAGAAATGCCCAATCCGTTTGGACAAATACACCAAGCAGGATACAGGCATTCTGTGATCTCTAGAATCGCCTCCTGGAATCTTAGATATCTGATTCTAGTTATTCACCCTAGGACCAATCCTACTAGAAAAGCATGCTAGATCTAAAGGGCCCAATGACCCTTAGGACCATTATATTTTTTCCAATTTATAGATAGGTCAAAAGGCACCAATCTTAAACAATGGAACTCCTGCATCTGAAAGCATATACCATCATATGCAGGATGGAAGAAAAGGCAAACCTAGAGTGGTCCAGTGTCCTTGTTAGTGTATAAATTCACCATTTTCATTTAGTGACTTCTTGCTATCTCTAAAGAAAAAAGAATGTTTTCCCTGTGTTTTCCTCATACCAACTCCATCAGTAGTAGGGGTGTGTGATAGATCTTGCCCAAGTTGGAAGATCAAGAATGGAGATTTCATTTTGAAAGTCATCTGCATCAAACCAACAATTAAAGACATAGGCTTAGATAAATCACTAAAGATAGAAATTCAGAGCAAGAGAAGGACTAAGGCAGAAATTCGGAGCCTACAGAAACACATAATTTTGGTGTTTGAGATAAAAAACTGCCTACACACATTCTTATAAACAGCACATGCACTGACCTTGCTATAAGGTGACCCATTTAAAACTACCATCACAAGTCATACCACCATGCTTAGGATACTCATTTGCCTGTTAAAGCTCACTGCTTATTTTTTTTTTCATTTCCATCCTACTGTCAAGTCCATAGTGATTTGGAAACTATGAGATAGGACACTGACCTTTTCAACATCAAGTTTAATTAAGGTTGTTGAGCAGCTAAAATAGGATGTTTCACTTTTTCCCTTGTGGCTCAGCAAAGGAGATTTATTAACTCAGTAAAATGTCTTAGCTATTTTCGTCTTCTTGTAAGGTCTGTTAGCGTGTTCTGGATATCTACTTAACTTCACATAAAACTCAAGAATCGAGTCTGAGTTTATTAACTCCTTGGTCTAGTTCTTTATTTACTGGACAACTTTGCCTTTCTATTTAGGATGAAAAGTTTAAGCAAGTTTTCTCACTGATTTCACTTGTTTTGGTTATCATTCCCAAGTGCAGACTCAGTTAAGTGCTTTGAAATTATTTTCAAGACTCATTCTTCACATTAAGGGATTAACACTGAATAGACTTACCTGCCAAAATACCTTGTAGCTTCTAATCCTCTGTTCAAGTTTTTTCAGCAAGCAGATTACATGCCCATGGGGTCATACGGAGCTTTAGTCATGTTCCAGGATCTCTTTTCTGTATGACTGGGGTCCTCTGAGGGACCTTTAGGGGTAGGATCAGGTCCAAGATCATCACTCTACATTTCAAAGACTTTCCTCAGGCCATCAAGGTTCTCTTCCTTCCCTTGTTTCCTCTAACCTGTCCCTTCCTCCCACTCTCAAGGAAATCCATCCAGTACCCTCTTCATATTATCATCCCATTTCCATAGATCCCATTGCCATAGATGATACTTAGATCACTTTTGCGCTGACGTACCAAGGCCTCTTTGCTTCACTCAAGCTTCTAGTGCATCACCTTTCTCTGAAGCCTTACTTAGCCAGAAAACAGTAATGAATTACTACTCTCCTCACTGTCAAAACCTGCAGTTCCTATGTGTCCACTTTCATTCTCCACCCCACCCCTACCCCCAATGTATTTACCCCTTTGCTTATTAATGCTGTTAATTATCAGTATTATAATTAACATTGCTATATAACATATTTATGTTCTCCTTCATTATTTAAGCAATTGTATGTCCATTTTGTCTACCTTCATTATTGTCAGAGGTCACGTCTACCACTTGGTGGAAATGGAGGATAGACTTTACAGGATATTCAGCTTTGGCTAGATAGCCTCTGAATCTCCTCAATTAATCAATAAGCATTTATTAAGTAACTACTATTTAACAGATACACACTGTTCAAGGTGCTGAAAGTAGAAAATTTTTTTAAAAGCCCCTGTCCATAGAGAGTTTACATTCTTTCAGAGGAGACAAAATGTACACATAAAAGTCTAAATAAAATAAATACATGGTAAATGGGGGTGGGGAATAACAGTAATAGCTGGATCAGCAAAGGCTTCATGTAGAAGAGAGCAAGTGAATTGAGTTTTGAAGGAAACTAGGGAATCTAAGAGGTGACAGTGAGGAGAAAGAGCATTCCATGTATAGGGGAGAGCCAGTGGTTAGGTCTGTTTAAAACTTCTTTTATACACTTCCAACACAGTACCAATTACAAACCAACACTTTTAAGAGATTTTGATGATGGCAGTGATTATTAATGATAAAAAAAAAAACAAGACTAAAGTCTGTTTTCCATCAAGTAACCTCAAGATTTCCTAAAGCGACCACATTTTTGAGCAACTGTTGTCAACATTTTAAATTTTCTAGATAAGTATGTCAGTTACCTTCTTCAATTCTTCTCTTAAAAATTAGACAGGATATTGGTTGGAGAGTGATAGAAAAAAAAAATTAGGATTCTAGGAGAAGTGAGAGCCAAAGTGGGATTTCTTTACCTGGATAAAGGAAATCATTACCTCAATTCAATTTTATTTTGCCACCAGAAACTTTGTCAGACATTTAATGGGAACACTCACACAGGCAAAGGGCTGACTACACACTGGTGACTCAATGTCTCTTGACACCAAGTTACCTGTGAACAAAAATTGTGAGGTCTGAAGGCAGCAAGACATATCATCCAAGTGTCTCATCACTATGAAGCAGCACTGAGCACAGTGCCCCCATGGGTACAGTCACTACGTCAATGTTTGCTGATGATAATGAAAATGACAACTTCTTAAGTTCTTATCCAGGCATTGGCCTGGGTGACATTGGCTGCAAATAGCTCATTGGCTTACCATCGGAATGTCCAAGAGCACAAATAGCTTGGCCACTGAATTATATGGTAGTTTCTCCATAACAGATAATTATCAGTACTCATGCATTTTATGGCCTTTACAATTCCTGTGACTGTCCCATTTTTACCATATGGGATCAACCTGACAGCTTCTAAGTCATTGAGAAAAACATGATGACAAGACAATCAACTTTTACTTGCAAATCTAAATGTGGATAACTAAATGAGTATATTCAGTAGAATAGCATACAACTAAAGCAGTCAAATTCAGTAGTTTTCTATGTGAATCATTGCTAGAAAAGTATCAGGGGGTTGAGAATACCTTGACACACAAAAACATATCATAATCAACCCTCAACAGGAAATTATAAAGGGTCTGAATTTTGTTGTTATGTGATCAAACATCCTGACAATTCATCAGCTCTTGAGGAAATGGAAAAAGGAAGTGGAAACTGGCAATATCCTTTCTCACGAGCAGTCTATGATGGCTCTCATTACCAAAAAAACTCTGTCTTAACTCTCAAAGATCTCAACATTCATCATCAAAAAACTCTCAAAGTCTTAACTCTTAAGGATCTTAACATTCATCTGAGAGAATTTTCAAGCATGATTGTTAGTATTTCTATTGCTCAAAATGCACCTTATCCAGGGTGTTGTAGTGATAAAAATGGATTGGGAAGAAGACCATCCAAAAGAAATACTATTTAAAATACAAGTAGTTAGGAAACTAGCAGTTTACCTATTAATGCCTAATTTTTTAAAAAAAATTCAGAGTTCTTAAATACATAAAATAAACCAACATTCGGCAGCAGAAGTGACATGGCCAAAAAGACAATTCCATTTAACGAATCAGGAGACCATGGCTCAAGTCCCTGATCTACCACGTACTAGCAGCATGATTTGGGCAAGTCGATCTACCTTTCTTGGCTTCTTAAATAGTCTCTAAGATTCCTCTCAACTCTACCTTCTAAACTTCTATAAGCAAAATACCCATATTCAACTGCAAAAATTTATTATAACAACCTCTACACTTCACAGGGTTGTGAAGATCAAATGAGATATATTTGTAAAAGTGCTTAGCACAGTGTCTGATACGTTGTAGATGTTATAAAAATGCTTATTCTCTTCCCTTCTGTACATTCTATGGAAGCTGCCCAAGAAAATGCAGGTTTTAAATTTATTATATTGGAACATCTTCTCCACCATAACTAAGACCTCAAGAAAACATGGTATATAAAAATTCTTACCACTTTCAATTTCTTGACCCTGTTCTCTATGATCTAACAGTAAAATCTTTTCTTCCTCAAATTTAGTTGGGCCAATAAGAGTGGTTTACCATTTTATCTCCTATGAAACATTTATTTCAAACAAAATATCTAGATGGTTAAAGAGGGGTAGAAGGAAGACTGTGAAGGTGAGGGGTTCTAACATGGAGTTTGTAAACTGATCTTAAAAGTATTTTGATAATAATAATTTATTTGGTTTCCTTTATAACCTCATTTTATTTTATGCATTTAAAAATATTCTGAGAAGGGATCCATGGTTTCACTAGACTGCTTCCCAAAACAACCTGGTACAGAGAAGATATAATAACACAGACAAGAGGAGGAAAATATGATAAGGTCAAAATGTTTTCAGATGCTTCTTGTCTCCACCTGGATTGTGAACCCAACATATATATCAGGGTAGCAAAATCTTCAGAAATGTAACTAAAATGTTAGACTATGAAGAACTTAATGGGCAACCAAGGACAAAAGAAGGCAAGAGAGGCCTTTACTGGACTCCCAATGCAGTCTCCCTAATGCATGGGGTGGCCACATCATTCCCCTGCTCAAAAATCTTTAGTGGTTTTCTATCATCTTGGGAGAAGAGGGAACTAGCCGGTACAGTGGATAGAGTGTCAGATCTGCAGTCAGGAAAACTAATCTTCCCAAGTTCAAATCTTAACATTTAAAAATCTTCAACACTTACTAGCTGTGTGACCCTGGACAAGTTACTTAACCCTGTTTGCCTTGGTTTCCTTGACTGTAAAATGAACTGGAGATGGAAATGGCAAACCACTCCAGAAAGTCCCAAATGGGGTCAACCAGCAATGACTGAAACATGACTGAATAGTATTATCTATGGGACACAATATAGGGCTCTATAGCTTGGCATTTAAGACTTCATATATATGGCTCCAATCTGTCTTTCTTGTCTTTCACATTATCACTCTAACAGTGCTTTGTACATAGTAAATGCTTAATAAATTCTTTACCATTCATTCATTCATTCACCATGTAAACTACATTTTGACCAAATTATATGACTAGCTACCTCCCATCTCATTCTAACTTCCTCCACTTCCACGAATCTTTGCAAGCTGTTTCCCATGACTGGAACACATTCTCTACTCATCTCTGCCTGTTAGAATCCCTGATTTCCTTCTGGGCTTAGACTTAAGTCTAATGTGTATTTCTTGTGTTGAGAATACAATTTGTTGTGGAAGGACAGGTTCCTATTTAGTGACATCTGAGGAGTCAGACGATCATGAATTTACTGGTTTTCTGGTGTTATAATTAGACTGGAGGCTACCCAAAAAAAGCAAGAGAGAAGCACAGTAGGCATAAATGAGATTAGGCATCTCACTAATAAAGAATTGTGCACCAGAATCCATATCGTGTAAATATGTCAGAAATGTATCATAGTAAGGAGATATACAACTGGAAAGGGCAGTGACTTAGTCATATATCAAAACTAGGAGATAATAGATGAACAGCCTACTCATACTACTGGTTACCCTATCAGGTCCAGCAATATGCAGAAAGACCCTCACAACATTCTGTAGACTCCCTGGAGCAGATTTCTGAAAGGATACAGACAGGAGGACCACGGTATGAGGCAAGGGTGGTTTCAATTAAAGTCCCAATTCCCTTTAGCGCTCAACTCAAGTGCCATTTTCTTCAAGAAGACTTTCCTGATTTGCTCAGTTATTAGTGCTCTTCTTATCACTGGGTTAGGAGAAGGGGTGAAATAGATCCTCTATTTACCTATTCATGAAAATGCTGAACCACTCTAGAGGAAGGTATGCTTCTTCTTGGGTAGGGACTGTCTGTCACATTTCTATCTCGAGTGCCTAAAGTAGCTCCTGGCACATAGTAGGCACTTAACAAATGTTTTTGATTGTCAGACTGACTGACAGAAAGACTATTTATATTAATGAGTTTGCATATCCATTGAAATACTTATGATTAGACTACTAAGTTTGATAGATTGCTAAAAATGGAAGAACAGATGAGTCTGACATTTTTGGCCCTCTCAGTCAAAGCCAATGTCATAGATTCTTTGACAGTGATATTTAGAGATTTAGGAAATTAAGATCCTCATGGGAGGGAGGAAGAAAAACACACAAAAATCTGAAGTAAAGCTACATATTTATTTCCATAAATAAATGTCATAACAAAAACACTACCATTTTACAATACATTATATGAATTATAATAGTTTTGGTTGTAGAATATGTAACATAATGCTTGTTCAAGAATCTAGTATACAGATATAATGTGGTAATAGTTCCTTTATTGCCAAGGGTTACTTTTTCAACCTAACAGACTGGGAATAAAACCCAATGGATGTTATTCATGTGTGTAAAATATACTTTAACAAACTCCTTAGTCATGGTCTCAGAGTTGTTCATCTATTGTAATTAAGTACCAAAAGGGCTATCAGCTCTGCCTCCTGGTGTTTGCTTTTAAAACTCAGAAAATAAAAAAAAAAACTTTAATTCAGTGAAAACTGCAGTAGCACAAAGCCCATTTATGGAAGATTTATAGCAAGGCTCCATAAATATTAACATGCTGGTAAAAATTCCAGATGTATCTTTTTTGCATGATTCCATAGTTAAGTATTCTCAGCATAAGTCTATTTAGGGACAGTCCTATATAATGTTCTTTATTTAATTCCTTGGAGTATAGCTAAAATTCTACCCTCTATAAATTCAGAGTTTCATGAAAAGGAAAAGAAAAAAAGATTTATTTTGGTACAAAGTTATACATGTTTTATGAACTAAATAGCATTTATAAAGTCTGTGCAAACTGTAAAAATCACAGCTTCGTGCACATCTAATGGAACTTCTTATCCTTGTTATATAATCACTTAAGATTCTTTGTCATGAGCCAAGCTTCCATAGGCTTTAAGTCACATGGCATCTATTATAGGTGATAAAATTTTCATGTGGAATATTAAAATACAAAATAATAGTAATACACAATTTCATGTACCTAAACAATAAGCCATCAAAACACATTTCTATAATTGCATAAAACAGTATCCATTTACTCAAGAGACATAATCAACTTTTGTATTATAAAAAAATGAGCATTTTCCAGAATTCTAAAATAAAACAAATGACCCAACTTAAATTTTTGTAATCTTGTCAAAACTTGAGCAACAATTTTCCAGAAAAAAAAATACTTGTCAACATGATGAATTACAATGAAATTACCCAACAACATACTCCGAACTAAACAATAGTCAATACATCACTGAAAAAAAATATTGAAAGAATTTGGGCTTGTTCCTTTCTTTTGAAAAGTCACATTAGTCATTCCTCCCCTCTTATACTTATTACATATGGAAAGTGATTTTAACAACCAATTTCAATAAATACTTAAACTTCTTAAAAAGGAAGAGAAGGCATTTCATGAACTTCTGAGACCTTTCACAACCACAAATCCAAAGTCAACTCAAATCTTTTCTGGCTAAAGTCAAGGAAGCCTCTGTGTTAACCTCCTATGATTTTTAATTTTTTTAGTAACAGGATTTTAATGATGCCTCAATTCCCCTGTAATAACATATGCCTGGTCCCAAATGCTAGACTAATTGGTTTTCACTATCTGGATGGCTTCACTGTACTACCAAGGATTTTCATATTAGGAAGTACATATGAGGAAATTCATAAATAAGATACCAAAACAAACTACTAGATATATGGAAAGAATTTTTAAAAGGCAAAAGATAAGTGAGAAGTTATATTCGTGTATGGAATGCAAGATTATTGAGCCACTCATTTTTAGTAAGTAAGCAGTGTAACATAGATGGAAGAAGACTAGATAAGGAGGAGACCAAGGTTTGAGTATTGGATCTGCAACAAATTAGCTATGTGGCCATGTGTATGTCACTTAACCTCTTGGTCCTCAGTTTCAACCCCTGGGAAATGATGGAATTGGACTTAGATCAATAGTTTTTAAACTGTGGTCCTTGAACTTGGTTTAAAAGAAAGATTTTGATAATTGTTTTCAATATTAATTGTTTCCTTTGCAAACCTATGTATTTTACTTTATGCCATTGAAAACATTATTCTAAGAGGCCCATGGATTTTATCACATGGCCAAAGGGATTCATCACCAAAAAAAAAAATGCTAAAAACCCATGGCTAATGATCTCTAAGGTCCCTTCCAACTTTAACTTTCTTTGTTTCAGTGAAGTTCCTGGACCAAATATGTGCTTTGTATACTATTTTGATGCACTTGGTTATTTGTTATCAATGGGGCTATTGCTCAGATTTGATTGCAACTTTAACTATCATGTTCAGTTCTGAGTGGCATATTTTAAAGAGGGAAATTAAAAACTGGAAAATGAATCACGTTTAGAGGACAGCAACCACTATGATGAGGGGTCTCCATCAAATATTACAAGTACTGATATCAAGAATTCTCCATAGCTTCAGAGAATAAAATTAAACTCAAAAGCTGAAAGTCTGGGGAAGCCAAATTTTAGCCCAACATGAGAAAAAACTTTCTAACAATTGGCCCCATCTAAAAATAAACTGTACTGCCTTGTGAGGTGGCAAATTTCCCATCAATGGAGGCATTCAAACAAAAATAAAATGATGAACTCTCATTTATTACAGAGGATTCCAGTATCATATGCTAAGTTGAACTAAATGACCTCTAAGACCCATTCCAATTCTAGGATTCCATTTTTCTTTATAATGAAACTTATGCAAAATTCATGAAAAATACATAATGCAAACAATATACTCTATAAACAAGACCTGTGAAAGACAAGCAAGATAATAGTACCATGAATACAAGATACTATCACAGTTAAAAGCATATAAATAAGCTGTAAGGTTAATGAGAAAGTACTGTACTCTGCAGTCACCTCAGAAATGTAGGTTAACTCAAGATCTATTATTTCTAGCAAACGTTCCTCCTATGACATCTCTTTTAAAACTACCTCTTCAAGATCCTTCCTAAAATAAAATCTTTCTAAAATAATTTTTGATAGCTTCCATGCTTTGAAAAATATATTAAGTCTTTGTTAACATGTCTGGAAGCCATTAAAGTACCATGACCCACATCAATGCCCAGGACACCCACCCTACCCCAACATTCTTTTCAATATTTTCTCTCACATCTAACTAATACAGTCCTTCCCTTTTAATGTATTTATGCCTAGTACCCTTTTTTTAAAAGAGTGTGTGCATACATGTATATAGAGAGATGAAGTTTCCATACCTCTCTACAAACCTTTATGTACAACACATATAGGTATTTGCAGCTCCATTCATGTTGGCAACAATTTAGTTGTGATGCTTCTGGTTGAACAGTTAATCTACTGTAGCCATACTTTGCCTAATTACTACGCAAAGAAATAATGGTGAATGAATAATATATGAATAATTTCAAAGGACCATCAGTTATGCTAATGTAGCCTCTCATTTGAGTGCATTGCAGAAAACTAAAATATTTTCAGCCAAAACATCTCAGTTTTTTAAGCCATCAACTTTAAATATAATATATATACACATATATTTATATGTATATGTATATATAATTGACAGTCTCTGTATATATGTATATATGTATATATGTGTATATGTATGTGTGTATATATACAATACACACACACACACATATATATATATATATACATACACACACATACAAACTCTAAATAAAGGAAGATCATTGGTCTTAGAGTCAAGAGCCCTGGGTTTCAGTTTTATGACCTGAAGTCCCTTAACTTCTCTGTGCCTCGATTTCCTCATCTGTAAAATGGGAATAATACTTGTACTACCTACTTCATTATGGTGTTATGAGAAAAGGGCTTTACAAAATTAAAGCACTGAAAAAATAAGCTGTTAATATTGCAGGCTGTTTCAGATGCACATACAAAAGTTCAGGACATTGGCTTACTTGCTATGTGCCAAGCCATTTGATAATTTATGAATAATTTTAGAATAATTAGAATTAATGAGGTTTCAGATATATCTAGTTTTCACTGGATGTGACAGGGATGACATTGTATATACATGGTACTATTTAATGCCAACAGTGATTTTCAGGAACTAGAAAATGGCAAGAACGAATACTCACAGTGCAAATCAGAGTAAAGAAAAGTCTCATTAAAAATATGCCATTTTATGGACACAGTTATTATATTTTAAAGTCCATAAACAGGCAAAAAATGGAAAAAATCAAGAGAAATAGTTTAACTATTTGAGTGAATAAAAATGTAGCTAAATTTGGCTTTACTTGATTGTATGTTCAAAGTCCACAATGCAATAAAGTTATTTATGATCTTGAATCAACTTTAGCTTGACACAAGATTCGTGTAATACTAAAAATTACAAGCTACAAAATGAAGGAAAAAGGCAGTTAGTTATGCAGATGAAGCCACATAAATGGCCATATACGTGGATGGTGACAGTTATCCTGACTCTTCATAGATTTGACTTGTAAGTATCAAGAAATCATCTGTTGTCAGTTATTAGTAGCAAACTCCTTTTTAAAACAATATAAAATAACCTAATCTGGAGATAAATTTAGGGGTCTAGATTTTGTCCCACACAAATACAAATGGTACCCAAAACTGTCAGTAAGATTTATCCAAATAGTAGATGTAAGGGAATAAACTGCTCCCACAGGGTGAAAAGTTTATCTTTTGGAAGAGAATTAACTTTTGACAACCTATTTTAAATCATCACCAAGTGATGCACATTTATTTTCATTCATTGGGAATGATTTTCGCCATGGTAAGATAAGGTATTTTATGAATAGGATATAGCATATGCATATATATGTATGTACTTTAAAGTGTTTTTAAAATATAGTTGTTCCTCATCCCCTTAAGGTAGGTCATGATTATGTCTTATTAGCAGATGATAAAATATGTACCTATTAGGTAAGAATTTGTTGCTTTTTTTTTCAACATTACACTACAGTAATTGTGGGTTCTAAAGATCCCTGAAGGGTACTACATGCTTAGAATACCTAATGTAATTATTTTCCATGAAAAACACCAATTTTTATTTCATTGAAATGACCCTCAAATGATCCCCCAATTGCCTAAACTAGATAATACAATGGAAAAGCAGTGAGGAGGAATTACTGCAGGGGATGAAAGGTTTTGACAAAGAATCAACTTACTAGAAAGCCAAAATTTTTACATTTGATTTCTTCATTTAATTAACTGAAAAAAAAAACCCTCAAACATCAGTATTGTTATAGGACTTCTGCCCATTATACCATCTTGTTTATTTTTCTAAGAATACAGGCTGATTGTCCAGTTTTATTTAATTCTTTAAAGACCAAATAGAAATTATATGCTTATATTTTCTCAGAAAAATATTTAAGAATTAATGTATTTCTTCCCAGAATAGCATGCCCTTATATCCTCATATCTTTCTAATACTGATAAATTTATTAGAGTTTTTTTGTATTTATCATTTATAGAAAATATGAAAAATAGCTACTTGGGAAAATATATCTTTGATAAGTTTTTGTGATATGTGCCAACTAATTAAATTTCAACTAATTATTTAACCTGGACATAATAAGCCTTATCTTTGTCTCTTCCTCAATATTCATCAAATCAGTTACTAGTTTTGTGTATTCTTCGATTCTTCCCCCCAAAACATTGCTCTCACTTGTCTCCTACTCTATTTCCATTAACATCCTCATAAAATAGATTTCCCCCATTACCATCCTAAAGTACTATTGCAAAGGGCTCCTAGCAGGTCTTCCTGACTTCATCCTTTCTCCATCCAGCAATTCATCCTTTTTATTAATAGAATAATCCTTTCAACACATACAGCTGATCTTCCTCAGAGGCTTCCTATTGTCTACTGATAAAGGTCAAATTCCTTTCCCTGGCATTCAAGATCTTCCACAATCTGGCATCCCCTGACTTTCCAACCATCTCTTCAACCTCAGAGTTCACACAGCACTTTCTTTTGAAACTATTTAAATATATGGATCTATGTAATATTAGGTATTATGGTGATCTGTATTTCTTATCCTAAGCTTCATAAAGGCAGGGATAGTATCTTACCTGGTTTTTATACCTCCTTTCTTTCATGCCTAGTACAATGCTTTACACATACAATAGGTATTTAACAAGTATTCCTTGGTGGGATGAATGAATGAATGATTTATTGATTAACCAATTAAAGGCACTTACAACCATAAGATGCAACAGTTATAACAACAGTTGTATCCAAGAAGTAAAATTTCATCCATTGCCTATGTCTAATTAATGAAAATACTCATATAAGAAAAATGCATTATTTCTATTAGCACAGTAGCATTACTCCTCATTCAAAAAACAATGGCAATATATTTTTTCTAAATATCTATCAAAGTAAATGCAATTTTGAGACCAACTGGACTATATAATTTCTGATTATTTCACATTCAGTTACTAACCAAACAAAAGTTAAGGTGAGAGGTTAATCAGAAATAGGTTTCATTAATGTTCTAGCATTTCCACCCAAAATTTTTCTCTTAACAGTTTGATATTTTGAAGATTTAAAGTAGCAAATATTACTCATAACTAGAATAGGAAAGTTGTTTTTCCTTTTTTTTTCACTTGAAACTTTAATTGACCCATTTGTGGAAATAAACTGAGACACAAAGCAATTAGGGTCAATACCTAATAGAAATAATAGTATAATAGAAAGTCAGTGGATTTGTTTTCTAGTCCTGTCACTAACTAGTCATACAGTCTTCAGGCAAGCCACTTTTCTACTCTTTGCCATAATTTCCTCACCTGAAATGTGGAGTTGGACCAACTAATCTCTAAGGTCCCATCTAGCTGTCAAATTTTATTTTTTTCCAGTGGGAACTATATAGCAAACCTAATAAAACTGGGCAGTGGGGAAAATATTTTTATATACCTTCTTTGTCTTTTCCCTTGGTTTTCTGAGAATCTGTATTTTGTGGGAAACTTTGTTTCTAACATGCAGATAATTGAGAACCTGAAACAAGAGGTAGTCGAAGTACTGATAAGGGCTAGCAGAATAAACATTCTAAAAGATGAATAAAATTTCTATAGATCCAATGATGTTGAAAATCATGTAGATGGCTGAATTAGATAATTTTATTTCCTTAATTCCAAATCCTCCTAGCTTTTATACTAGGGACCAATTAGCCTACAAGGCTTTAATACCTGAAAGGGCCATAAGGATGAGGCCTAGTGATATAATGTGATATGATATGGTATGGTATGACACTTATAATACTCTGATAAGTCTGCTATTTGCAAAATAAACATCTCGGCTTGGTATATCAGAAAGGTAACAGATATTTTGGCTGGAGAGAGAGAAAGGAAATGTAAGCATCTAGCAAGAATACTTGATTTTTAATGACATCTTGAAATTACATATCTAAAAATGAATTGCAACTCATACTTTCTAAAGTTTATTATCCTAAGGAATATTACATACATTTTCCATTAAAATTCACAAAATATTCTGTGCCTTTTTAAATAAGACTTTCAAAAATATTCTGCCATCTAACAATCTTACTACTAAAATTCTAGATGGGGCACATTAAAATTCATCCTACAAAGAAGAAAGTAAGAGTTAATTTTCTTCCAAGACAAGCTCCACCCAAATTTTTTACATTTAACTCTTTCAGATGGCTTTAAAAAAAATACCAGCTGGGGAAATAGATAATATAATGTGATTATTCTTTCCATTCTTCATTGTAATTTTGAAATTCTACAGGTAGTATTCAACCATATTGCCACACTATGTGTAACAACCACAAATAATAGTGTTTAGAATTCAAGTATCATATAAAACCCTTAATTTTTCTTATAATCCACATTTTAAGCATCTATGCCACAGCAGCATACTCCTTGTTTTGTTCATTGTTATCATTTTCCTGTGGACTAGTGATTTTTACTTCAGGCCTTGGTGGTCTTTGAGGATCTGATTCATCCTAGTGAAAAACAAAATTATTTAACCCTTTAGGTTGTACAGATAATAAACAGGGATACATATGCAGGGAGCTTAAAGCATTCACCATTCCACTTAAATTTTTATACAAACTTTTAATTTGGAAAAATTCCCATGAGTCATATTTTCATTGCCTTTTTTATTCTTTCATTTTCAAATGCGACATGCCAGGTTTTGAAAGCAATGTGTTCTCTTCCTCAACTTTCCTTTTCCTGACCACAACCTACCCCGCTCCTCTTTTTTATTTATCAGCCTCAGTTTTCCTGATTTTTTCTTCTGCCCTTTAAAATTCTCTCTTTCAATGAGATTTCTGAACTTCGCACATTTCTAGGAAAAGGGGAGGGGAAAGTATGCTGCAGTCCCATTCTCAAGACACCTCAGCCCTGCCCCAACACCACCCAACACCCGATTCCCTTCCATTTTTGTCCATTAAGAATATAAGTATTCCTTGAAATCTGCTGCCCTACCCAATAAGAACAAAATAGAAAATCAGCATGTATTGACATAATAACCCAATAGCACTTAATGTTTCTACCTCTTGGCACATCTATCAGTTTTTTATTATGTATAGAGGCATGTGTGTGTTCGTGTTTGTTCATGAGTGTGTAAATTATATCTAGATCTATGATCTAGAGAGATTAGAGATAGAGCTATAAATATAGATATTTATTGGGGGTCAAGTGACTTCATCTCAGTGTAGGGGACTTTTTGTATGGAAACTTCCTCCAGGGACGTAGGCCAGCAACTGCTCTGTAATTTATAGTCTTAGAAAGTTCCTGGGGGCTAGGTGATTCATCCACTATCCCACAGCTAGTATGAGCCAAAGACAGGTCTTGAACTTGTCTTTCAGACTCCAAGGCTGGTCCTCTACTCACTGTACTAGACTGCCCTGCAGACATATATGTGTATATATAAACACACTTTTATATTTACATATGTATGTCTCATATTGTATATTGCAGACCCCACTGTATTACTAATCATCTTTAGGTATCTATAGGTCCTTTCTCTTCAACTAGACAGTGAGGTCTTAGAGGGCAGGAACTGTGTCTTACACTTCTTTGAATCACCTCAAGTTGCTTAATATTTTATATGTGTGTGTGTAGTGACTTGCATATAATGATAACTCAATAAACTGTACACTCACTATATTTTCCCTGCTTTTTCATTTAAATGTGCTTGACAGTCTATGTGTGTATATATAGATATAGATGGTATGTATATACATATAGATGTGTGTGTGTATATACATATATATATACATATATATAATATGTATGTATATATAGAAAAATATAAATTCAGTTCAACTTTCAAATACCCTTGGAGCCCTATCTATTCTGTAAAAGTTTAAATGATACTTATTACGAATTCTTTGGCAAAGTCAAGTCTCTTTCTAGCTAAATAAACAATTACTCTAACTTATCACCTATAGAAATTTGGCTTATTAAGTGTTAATTGCTTCTGGCTGAATATAAATCAAATTCACTACCAAGATTCCAAATTCACCAAGAAAGCAGCCAAACAAGTTTGTAAGCCCCTTTAGGGCAGGGACCCTGTCTTCTTTTGTAGCTCCTACAACATACCCACATATATATAAATAAAAGTGCAAAACTAATACCTCCTTTGGACCGTCACCATCACCATCACCTTTTGCTAATGTTATCTCTTTGTCTTTCTCTTGATGCTGCTGATCGTTGTTAACTTCATCCAGTTCTTCACCATTTTCTTCATTTGTGCCACCATTTACCCTAGGTGGATCAACATTCCCGTGTTCAGGACTTTCTTCAACTTCTTTTTCTTCAACATCACCATTTACTTTTGATAAATCTTCTTTCTCATCTTCCTTCTCTTCTTCTATATCCTCATTTTCTTTCTCTCCACCTTCTTCCTCATCTATTATTTCTGCTGGCCTCTAAGGAATCAAAAGAAATGTGGTCATTTCCTTAACCAAAGTTTTTAATGGAAACATACTCATGTGTAAATATACAGGGTGTCCCAAAAAGTCTTAGTGCAGTTTTAAGCAATGCTTATTACATTTTTCCATGTAATATATAATAGGTATATTGTATAATGTTACATATCAGGAGAATTGTGATTTATGTATATGTGCATATATATAGATATAGTTACATATACGTCCTACTTCTTGCATAATATACTTGTGTGAATTATGCATAGAGATAATGTGTATGTGTGTGCTCATGTGCATGTACTTGCAGTTTACACATACAAATGTTTATATATATGTACACAGAGGAATATATGTGTAAATATAATAACATATACACACAAAGATATGTCACATTTCTCCTCCTGATACTCAATCAGGCAGGGAATAGCTTCAGCATTTAATAAGGAAAATTCCAATATGTGTCCAAACACAAAAACCTATTTTCATGTAAATCAAAACCCAAAAGTCACCCTCTGCCGTGTGAATTTTAATTCAATCCCACAAACATTAAGCACCTACTATGTTCAAGGCACAATGCTAGGTGCTGGTGATATCCAAAAAAAATAAGAAAGAAAAGAAGAAAATCAGTTCCTGCCCTTAAGAAGCTTGTGTTTAAATTGCTCCTTTGGGGATTACAAGTGCACACATCATAAGGAATTTTATCTAATAGTGCCTTATCACCACTGGAAAAGGAAATGGCAAACCACTCCAGTATCTTCGCCAAGAAAACCTCATGGACAGTATGGTCCACAAGGCCGTGAAGATTTAGGCATGACTAAACAACCAAACAACCACAACCTTATCTGTTTAATATGTCTCTACTACACTTAAAGGTCCTTGAAATCTTAGATCCTATCTTATCTTAGAGCAGGAAGCTGGGAAGCACAGTGGATAGAGCTCCAGGCCTGGAGTCAGGGAGACCTGAGTTTAAATCCACAAGGCATTTGACCTCTCTTTGACTCAGTTTCTTTAACTGTAAAATAGGAATAATAACAGCAACTACCTCCCAGAGTGGTTATGAGGATGAAATTAAAAAATAATTGTAAAGCACTTAGCACCATGTCTGGCATATAGTAAGCCCTATATACATGTAAGATAAATTTTGTATCTTCTTCAGTGCCTTTTAGCACAGTGATCTGCTATTAATAAATGATTGTGAAATGGAATTCAATTATGTTTTGTATATTCACTCTTTTTTTCAGGAAGAGAGAAGAGGGGTCTACAAGAACTATCATTTCTCCTTGTTTTCACCAAGAAAAATATTGTTTTTCTCCCATAAGGTTTCAACTTTCCTTAAGACCAAAAGAGTGAAATAAAAATAAAATCCAAAAACAGAATCCATGAGAATCATTCTACATTTTAGTTCAGTGGCCAATAAATAGCAGTTCTGATAATCTGAATACACACTTGGGGGTCATGTAGTCCAAATAAACATATCTGTGGCTATATAATGACTTTTTATCAGTGCCACAAGGCATTAACCACCCAAATAATAGGAAGAGGCAGTGTGGTATAGTGGAAAACCCACTGGGTCTGGAGTCAGAGGACCTAGGCTCAAATTTTGCCTCTGTTACTGACTGCTGTAACCTTGAGCAAGTCACTTGATCCTTCTAGGCCTCATCTGTCTCATTTGTAAAATGTGGAGGTTGGACTGAATGATGACTAATCTCCTTTCTGGATCCAGATGCCTGATCCTCTTGAATCAGAAGTCTTGGAGAAAAGTAGAACTCATGCATGAAGTACTCTGCCTATACCCCACCACCACTAAGGTAATTCATTTGGGCCTCAGTGTTCCTTAGTCACTGACTCCATTCAGCAACTACCTCCACCATCTACCCCTCCATCAAGGGCTTACCAATGTCATACTTCAATTCTCTTCTTTTTCCTTCGGCTTCTTTCTGTCTCCTCAGGTATGTCTTCCCCCAACTAATCAGCTAAACTTGTTCTAATGTACAAAGGACTAGTCAGAGATCTCCCTCCAGTTCCCCAGTGCACAAATGCATTCTGTCAGGGACCTCATGGAGACAATAAATAATTATCAGTTGTTTTGTCTATTGTATTGTATTTATGTGTATTAGTGAAGTAATACTTATGTTTAAACAGAACAGATAAGACTAGCATACTGTACTGTAGTTTTTCAAAAAGTAATACTATAAGAATATGCTCCCTCTAAAAAATAATTCTTCTTTCTCTTAAAAACTTGCTTATGCCTAAACTAACTCTTACAGTGAACTTCAAAAACACTTCAGCTGGGGACAGATAGGTAGCACAGTGGATAGAGCTCTGGCTTTGGAATCAAGAGGATCTGAATTCAAAAACGGCCACAGACACATAACACTTACTAGATTACTAGTGATCCTGGGTAAGTCACTTAACCCCATTGTCCCCCAAAAAAAAACCTGAAGGGGGAGGAAAAAAACACTTCAACTGAAGTTTCACTAAATATCTGGCAAACAACTGGAATAGTAAATGTTAGAAATGTGGATACACTAATGCATTGCTGGTAGAGCTGTGAATTGGTACAACCGTTCTGAAAAGCAATTTCAAAAAAAAGCGCCCATACCCTTTTACCCAGAGATTCCATTGCTTGTCCCAATGAGGCCAATAACAAAAAGAAAAAGGACTCATGAACACCAAAATATTTAAGCAACACTTTTTGTGATAGCAAAGGGCTGAAAACGAAGTAGATATCTATTGACTGAGGAATAGCTAAAAAACCATGGTATGTGAACATAAAGGAATATTATATGTTCTAAGAAAATATGAATGTCATTGCATGTGGTTGGGAATGTTGCTTCTGCATATCACTCATCAAGGTGCGGATAAGTCCCCAAAAACCCTTGATGAGTTGCTGCTGGGGTATTGACAGCTGTAGGCTGTTGACAAGGAAATGTGAGGAATGGAAGGTGTAATTAGGGGCAGAGACTCACGTGGGGAAATTAGGAGCTCCAGATGGGCTGTAAACCCTGCATTACCCAGTCAACGTGGAGGACACTGCTATTCGGGCCTAGGAATAAAAAGCTTTGCTCTCCCTTCTGTAAGGTGTGCCCAAACATGGGACACACAGCCTTGCTAGGCCATTAATAAGCTCTTTTTTTTTCTGGTTCACCAATAGCTTCTTAGAAATTTTAACATCAATACAGAGAAGCCTGGAAAGGCTTATTTGAACTGATACAAAGTAAAGTAAGCAGAGCCAGAAAACTGTACAACACAGTGACTACAGCAATGTAAATGGAAGAAACCACAGAACAATAGAACCTGAATGCTTCAGGCTTATAATGATCCCTAAAAGAATATAATTGGCTCCAAGGAAGAGATATGAGAACTTCTCCCTACACACACTTCTTTGAAGAAGAAGGATACCAGTGGTGTGGTATACTGCACACAATGTCAGATTGTTTTTATAAGCTTAGTTTTTGCTGAACTTTTTTCTTGCTTTCTTCTTTCAGACCTTACTATAAGATATCAGCCTTCCCTCATGCAAATCCAATTCAATTGCAAGTCACGTCATGGCCCTTCAAGGATGAAGGACTAACTACACAATTATAAGCTATCCCTCTCTGGAAGGGATGAAAGAGGAATACAGTGAGAAATATTAGTGATGTAAAAAATAAAATCAATAAATTTATATAAAACTCTTACATTAAAAAAGTTTCTCATTTTCTAACAAAGAAAATTTCTCATCTACAAGTATATACAAAGTATATAAAGGTTTCACATGGTTATGATGACTATAAATAAACATTTGGGGTATAGGGAGCTCCCAAAGAGGAAATTCTTCTACCAGTACAGATCAGTACCTGCTCTGAAACTTAAGAATCTTGAACGCTAGTTGATGCCTAGGGGCACTGAACACTTAAGTCTGGGCC
Organism: Phascolarctos cinereus; assembly: GCF_003287225.1. Classification (NCBI taxonomy): domain Eukaryota; kingdom Metazoa; phylum Chordata; class Mammalia; order Diprotodontia; family Phascolarctidae; genus Phascolarctos; species Phascolarctos cinereus. The sequence goes on along the minus strand of NW_027555847.1, from coordinate 548,558,549 downwards.
ATGGTTACCCAACCATTATATAAATGTCAGTGATGGCACTCGATTCCAGTAGTTCCTAACTGAGACCAGCTCTCTAATGACTGATCTAATGCTTCTCATTACCATATAGAAAATACAAGTATCTATTTGCCTCTCTCTCTGCAGCCATAACCCCTCTGCCTATTAAATATTTCAAACTGAAAGTCCTGTAAACATCTACAACTGAACCTGTCTAAAACTGAACTCATCTTTTCCCCAAAACCTTTCCCATACCCTTCAAATTTCCCTATTCCTACTGAGAGTTCTACAACCCACCCAATCCCCTCCCTCCAATAAGCTCACGAATTGGTATTATCTTCAACTCCCCCTCCCTCTCCAATCTGTTGCCAAGGCAATATCTTTGCAACATGCTCACTTATCTCCTTTGACTCTGCCACCACCCTGCTGAAGGCCCTCACATCTTCACGGATGGTCTGTCTGTCACAAGTCTCTCCTACTTCAGTTCATTCTCCATTCAGCTGCCAAGATGATTTTCCCAAAGTACAGGTCTAAACATGTCACCCTCCTCACTGAACTCCAGCAGACTGCTATCACCTACAGGATCAAACAAAATCCTATTTGCTATTCAAAGTCCATCATAGGCTAGCTCCTCTCCCCATCTTTCCAGTCTTCTTATACTTTATACTACCCACCCCCCACAACATGTCTGTCAATCCAGTGACACTGGCCTCCTTAATGGTCCTCAAACAAGACATGACATCTCTCAGCTCCATTTTCACTGGCTCTCCCCCACACCAGTAGTGCCCTACCTCATGGCTTCCCTCAAGTCTAAGATGCTATCTTCTATAGGAAGCCTTTCTTAATTTCTCTTAATTCTTGTGCCTTTACTCTGTTGATTATTTCCTATTTATCATATGTATGTATATTTATGTGCATATAGATAGATATGTATTGCCTCTTTGTACCAAGTCATTTGCATGCTATCTCCCCCATTAGATTGTGAGCAGGGACTGTCTTGTTTTTTTTGTTTTGTTTTGTTTTGGTTTGGTTTTTTGGTAACCCCAGTGCAGCTAGGTAGCACAGTGTATAGAACTCTGAGCCTGGAGTCAGGAAGACCTGAGTTCAAATCCAGTTTGACACTTTCTAGCTGTGTAACCTGCGCAAGTCACTTAACCCTGTTTGCCTCAGTTCCTTATCTATAAAATGAGAAGGAAATGACAAACCACTCTAGCATCTTTACCAAGAAAAACCCTGAATGGGGTCACAAATTGTGGGGCACAACTCAACAACAGCTCAGCACAGTGCCTGGCATGTAGTAGACACTTAATAATTCTCATTGATTGACTGGGAACTATCATCATTTCTTATCACCTTATTTTGATTTTAAAAAATTGTTCAAAAAATAAAAGAAAAATCTCACTCAAGTTTCACACAAAATTTCAAATGATAGTGAAATAATATCTCGGTTACTACTTTTGTTGCCTTGAAAAAGTCACTAAATCTCTATGGGCCTCAGTTTCTTCAATTATAAAATTAGGGGGTTATAGCAGATGACGTAGAAGGTTCCTACCAGATCTCAATTATATATTAGATATAATGAGAGAGAGAGAGAGAGAGACAGAGAGAGACAGAATTATCTGCTTTACTAATCTCCATTTTCAGATAATAAATGAAATGCCATCAAATTTGTTCACATGATGCTTAACAGATGAAAACTGAAAATGTGAATGAATTCATAGATGAAAAAGCACATGTTAAGTGCTTACTGTGTATGTGCCAAGTGCTATGCTAAGCACTAAGGCTACAAACAGAAAAAGCAAGATGGTCCCTGCCCTCAAAGAACTAACATCTAACTGGGGGAGAGACAATGTATAAATGAAAGTCCAACTTCAAAGCAGATGGAAAGGCTCTGGAAATCCTAAGAATTCAAGGCCCAGAGTTTCTTGGGTTACTTAAGAGATCAGATGACAGTACCAGCAGACAGCAGAGCCCAGAGGTGGGGCAGATGGTAAGGCCTAGTGGTCCTTCATCTCACTGAAAGGAATAAGATTGTGTGCTCCCATCTCATCAAGCAGTCAGGCAGAGGAAAGCCAGGAGAGAGACAGCACCCCCAGTAATGGTGAGTCATCCATCTACCCACAGCCACAGGTACATTCTGAGGCAGGCCAAAGTCAGAGAAGTAGGAGAAAGGAGAAGGCCCAGGGAGACAGGTATATCTTCAAACCACCCAACTGTCCCAGACTATGACCACCACTATTTCCATAAGCCAGGTTGTTTGGTATAATGTAAATAAAATAACTGCACAATTAGACCACATCTGTTTTCATCTAGCTGTTATTAGGTAAACACAACTATAGTAGCGATAATAATAATACAGTACAGTCATCATCCTCAGGATATGGTAAAATCTGGGTGATCTCTTTAGGCCCTATTTGGGGAGGGGGGTAGGATGCAATTCTTTACATATTCCATAGTGACTTGAGAAGAAGGCAAGAAGCTAAATACCAGTCAGAAGGGAAGAAGGAGGTAGCTAAAGTAGGACACAGGAATAAAATGGAATACTACTATGCTTATGGCTAGATGGTGCAGTGGGAGTGCTGGCCTGGAGTCAGGAAGTCCTGGGTTCAAATCTAGCCTCAGACACTCACTAGTTGTGTGGCCTTGGGCATGTTACTTAACTTCCATTTGACTCAGTTTCTTCAACTGTAAAATAGGGATAATACCAGCACCTACCTTCCAAGGTTTGTAGTAAGAATCAAATGAAATAATATTTGTAAAGCATTTAGCACAGTGCTTGGTACATAGCAGGCACTATACAAATGTCTATTCCTTTCCCTTCCCCTATAAGAAATGTTGCAAGGGGCAATGTTGGAGAAACTTGGGCGGACCTGCATAAACTGACACAGAAGGGAGCAGAACCAGAAAAACAATTTATACTATTAGCAATAACAGTGCAAAACCCGACACCTCTAAAAGACTTCACAGCACAGCGATAAGCATAAGGACCAAGGAGACATGATTCCAAAGGGCCAAGGATAAAGAATGCTACCAGATGAATATGCACAATGAGACTCACCTTCTTGGACATGGCCAACATGGGAACTGGTTTTGCTTGACTATGGATATTTGTTACAAGGATTTTATTTTTCTTTTTTTTCAGGGTGTCGAGGTAGGAATGGGAGAGAAAGAAAATTATTACTTGTCAACTGAGATAGATAATTTTTTTAAAGAAACTTGTGGCGAAGAACTCTAAAACTTGTTACAGTGCTGAGCAGAAAATGTTTTATGTGTATTATTTTAAAGGCTCAACTACTTAAAAATATATATACACTTAAGGCTCTTGTGCATGCAGCCTATCACCCCACCTAAAGTTCTTTCCTCCAAACTCCAAGTAAAATCAGGTCAAGACTCTCTCTCCCTCTTCCACAAGTGCTCATCAGACTTTAGGTTGCCCTTTTATGAACCCTCGAGTTCCTTCAAGGCAGCCTGTAAGGTTCATTTTAACCTTATTTCACTTGTACAAAACTGATGGTAGAGGGTGTAACACAGTGTAACTTGCTCAAGGCTGATAACATCCCCAAGGAATGGTACTGAATACAGAACATAGCTTTGACACAGCTCACAATTTTAGTTTTTCCAGATATGCAAAGTTTGAGATTGACCACTCTGGTCCCTCCAGTCTGCTAAATGCATTGCATCCAAATTCTTGTAAGCAGTTGCTTCCATATTTTCATTCAGCTAAGGGTAAGTTTGCGGTAAGAAGGCACTTGACCACAAACAACCAAAAGAAGCCAAGAATAACTGGGTGGCTCTGGGGATAACCAGGGGCAGCCTCATACTCTTGTAGATCTATGCTAACTACTGAGTTTTACAATATTTCTCTTCCTATGTAAAGGTTTATTTCCCCTTATGCCACCTTCCTTAGAAATCCCCTTGAGAACAAAATATTTGGCATGCCAAAAACTAGACTACAATAGGACAGGAAATATTTGAAAGCTTATTGTACTGAGTACTGACAGTACAATTGTCTAGCTAGAACCCAGAAATGCTACAGAAATCAATAAATATTTATTAAGCAACTACTATGTGCTGGGCATTGTGCTAAGTACTAGAGAAAGAAAAAGAAAATGTACTATCATATCAATAATCATAGAATTCTACAGGTTACTATCCATATCAAAATAAAAGAAAAATCTATTTTCCTTTCTCAACAGCTGAACTTGTCTTGAATTTTAAAAAAATCACAAGGGTGCATTGACACAAGAAAGAAAGGTGCCAAGAAATGCAGCATTCTAAAGTACAAAAGAAAGTACTTTACCTAATTACAAATATGTTCTCTTCTTTCATTTTACACATCTTGTCTGGGGCCAACTATCAATGGCTAACTTTGATACAAAGAAAAGAATAAACCCCCCCAGGTTCGGTCAATTCATTCCATAAATTCACACTTCTATTCCCTCAACAACTGGCTAAAAATCACTGCAACTATTAAGAAGAAGGTTTATCCTTTCACCCCATGATTTCTGTGAACTCTTCCCAGGACAGCTATTTGAATAGTCATCAGTGAAGCCACATCTCATTAGCTCTGATTCCAGCAAGGCAAGAATATGCTAAAAGTCTGATCTGATCAATTTGAATGAAGCAGTAAGATTAGGTAAAAGGCTTATAATCCTTTAAAATACCCCAGGTCTTGTGCAAAATATATTGGTATGACAATCCTAACAACCCAAGGCAAAAACATTGCTATGACATATTTGTAATGAATAAATGAAAAGCAATGTGCTTTTTGGTGTAATCTCCTTTGAAGGAGGCATTCAATTATTAAAGATGTTTCCCGTGTGCACATCAATCAAGCCATCCCCAGAAGGAATACTAGTTTTTTGTTGGGTTGGGTTTTTTTTCACACAGATATCCAGAAAATCTATACTTGGCTGACTACCTGTAAGAAAGTCAAAAGGACAGTCTTTTCACTATGGGGTGTGTGACCACAGTGGAAGAACAAACCTTCATATGGCCAAAGTGAAGGACAAAAGCCAAAAGAAGAACTATAGGTAAGAAAAAATACTGAGAAGGACCCTAATTTTCTTCACTCAAATTCCTTTGGATCACACAGACTATGATTTATTAAGGAGAATGGGACTTGTGCTATAGCCATCACCCTGAACCCAACTAGTTTACTTGTAGAAGCAAGAGCTGTATTCATATTTTGCCACTGACAAAATGATACCAGTTTCATTGTCCATTATCATCATTCCAACAACTCCAAATAGCAATCTTATCCCTTCTTTGATCTTTCTCTTTCTTTCAATATAACTATTTTAAAGCACTTTTTGGTCACTTTAGCATTTATTACCAGCCCTAGGTCCTCCAATTCCAAATCCAATCCAATTTTTTCCACTGTATGAGATAGAGTAGGACTGACAGACAACAAGCTTCCTCCTAAGGTCATATACTATGAATTTTTATATCAAGTCTCTGTCAATATGTCAAAGATCTGTGATGTCATCATTGTAGAAACTCCTTCCACTAATAAAGATCACAAAGCTGAGAGATTAAGTGACTTGTCTAAGGTCACAAAACTAGCTAGTAAGTGGCCAAGGAAAGATTCAAATGCAAGTCTTCCCAAGTCTACATCTAGAACTCTATCCACATAGTGCTCTCATGCTCTATACAGGAATAAGAAGTATATACAGATACAGATATAGACATATACACTCATATTACATATATATGTGTGTATAATATTCATTTAAATTGAATTCAACAAACATTTCTTAAATACCTGTTGTATGCAAGACACTATGCAGGGAATCTAAACATGAATGATAATGGAACTTCTTCCCTCAAACAGCTTATACTCTAACAGGGATATCATAGACAAATAAAGAAGTTGGAATGTAATAGTGACAAAGAAAAGATCAAAAAATGAAAATCAGAGGTTTGTAGAGATTTTCAGCTAGGGGATTTAGAGCTGGAAGGAATTCTTAGAGGTAGGTAATCCAATCCAATGCTCTCATCTTATAGAAATATAAAATGAGGCCCAGGAAACATAAATGACTCATCCTAGGTCATACAATGCTCACCCAAACTAGGTCTAGACAAGAAGAAAGCAAAAGATTATATCAAGTGGCAACAGTTGCACAGAAATGCATTTTATGCACTGAGAATAACCTGTTTGGACACACAAAAATAAGAAGAGGGCATGCTGACATTTTAAAATAGTCACTAACCCAGTTTGTAGATAATACCATACAATGGAAAGAGCACTTACTCTAAAGTCAGAGAATCTGAATTCAAATCCCACCTATGATCTTTGTGACCTTAAGCAAGTAATTTAACTTTTCTGGGTCTCAATTTCCTCTCTGTAAAATAAGAGGATTGGAATCCACAGCTTTTGGATTCCTCTGCAGGTCTAGATCTAGGATCTTACAATTCTATGAATGTGGTGTGTATGAAGGGTTACAGTATCAAATTAAGCTAGAGAGGTATACCAGAGCCCTGTCGAGGGCTTGCAATGCCCAGTTAAGGAATCTCTATTTTATTCTTTAGGCAACTAGAAGATGCGGAGTTTGAGGATGGGAGCAATATTACATTACCTGGACAGCTGTGTGAGGACAAATTAGAGAGGCGAGTCACTGGAGCCAGAGCAATTAGTTAGGAGACTATTAAAATAGCCCAGGTGAGAGCTGATGAAGGTCTGATGTTAGTGCAAAGGACCAGATGGATTGTGAAAGAGATTGCAGCAGTAGAATCAATAAGACTTTACAGCTGATTGGATATGCAGGACAAGGAAGAGTGAAAAATTACTCTGAGGTTTCAAGCCTGGGTGGCTGGAAGGATGGTGATACCGTAAGCAGAGGAAGGGAAGTTATTTTAGTAACATAGCTGAGACTTTAAGGTAAGAAGACATAGATATCATTTTCTTAATCTGATGCAATGGACAAATCATTGAAGTGGGAGTGCTTAACTTACCCATGAGTTTGAAACTGGGTTCTGCCTCTAACTATGTGATGTTTTGAAAGCCCCTCCAACTCAGTGTCCTCATCTACAAACTGTTGACCTCTGCAATCCCTTCCAACTATAAATATATGATATCCCCATATTACAGATAGGCAACTGAGACATAGCCAATTAAATGACCTCCCAGGGTCATAGAGTTACTGACCAAGTCAGAATGAGAATTTAAGCTTCAGAGATGCCAGTCTTCCTACTTGTCTGAGCACTTCAAGGATCCATGATTTCATCAGTGTAAGTGCTACCTCACCTTTTTGAGTGGTTAAGGTAAAAAAACAAAAACCATTAACTGGTGGACTGCTTTCTGGCAACAAGCCTCACTGAACCTAATTAGGCTGGTACTATAATATAGGGCATTTCCAGGCCCATACCTGAATCCCTTACATACTGGCAGGGTTTTCCAGAGCTTGGACTCTGATGGCATAGCCCTTGAGAAGCCAGAGTCATCTCCACACCGATGTGAAGCACAAAGTAGGGTTTGGCAAAAAAGTCACAAAAGTAAATGAGCATAGTTTCATGTGGTTACAGATGAATTAGTCTCTAAAACCAATCATCTTGAGAGCTAGCCAGTTTGACAAGCATAACATTCTATCATCCTTAAGATGCAACCATTGAGTCACAGGACCTTTCCACACTAAATCTTTTGTAGAACTAAAGAACTAAAATACTACCTTGGACAGGGAATGATCATATGAACAGCTCACATTTCTAGAATGCTTTATAGTTACCATGGGGGTATATGTGTGTGCAAATATACACACATTCATACATACATACACACATACACACATACCTATTTGTTCTTATAACAACCCTATGCAGTAGTTTAGGACACATATTATCATCCCCCCTTTCAAGTAAGGAAACTGAGGTTCAAAGAAGTTAACTTACTTGCCCAAGGTCACAAAATGAGTGAATTGTGGAGAAAGTAAATTCAAGTTTAATGTTCTTTCCAAAATACTATGCTGCCCAGTGAAGTCTAGATGCAAGATCTAAAGAAAGTTGTTATCCATTTAGCAAAAAGGACTATCCTAGCTTTCATTTTAACTCATAATTCTAGAAAATTCTGTCACTTTATTTCTAATTCAATATCTCCCAAAACACACATACAGCCTAATTTCCCCCAAATAAGATAGGATTTTCAGTAAAAAAAAAAAAATCAGAATACAAAATTCCTAATGCAAAAAAAATCTAATAAAAGTGATCTTAAAATGAAATAAGGCTACATTTTTTATCTAAAAAGGAGGGAAAAGTAGTTAATAATTTAATGAAAGCTGAGAGAGGAAGGAAAGGACTGCCTAGTGGCAGTATAGTTATTGGCTATAAAGACAGCCCAACAAGATTTATCTTAATTACATCATCATGCCACAGTTCATTAAGAGCCACATTTTCAAAGAAAGACACATCACTGCAAGGCCTATAAATCAGGAAGATTTTTTATATGTATATACTTTATGAAAATATATATACTTTTTCTTCCTTGTTACGGAAGATATTAATACCACATTTCAATCCAAGCTAGTTTACTTATATGTCATTATGGTATAACAAAAGATAATACTTAACTAGGCTAAAGGAGAAATTATTATCTTGATAATGATGATGATGATGATGATGATGATGATGATGATGATGATGATGATGATGCTTCACTAGGGTACAACAAGGTTAGATTCACTATCCTTTACCCCAAGCTGTTCACTGGCCTAATGATGTTCACTGCACAGAAACAGCAATGATAATGTAAAATAGATGACTATATTTTCAGTTTCATAGTATCTAAGTATTTAGAACTAGAAAGAATATGAGAGGTCATTAAGTCCAACCTGGCCATCTTCAGATGAGATGTCCATGATGCACCACTTTATTAAATCAGGCTTTTCAAAATTATTTAAATAAAAAGACAGTATGTAAGGAAAAACATGATTTTTTTTCTTCAAAATATTAGGAGTTCTTAACCTGGGAACTGTGAACTTGTTTATTTTAATATTTTGACAACTATATTTCAACATAATTTGTACCTTTATAATCTTGTGTATTTTAATTTTTACACCTGAAAACATTATTCTGAGAAAGGGTCCCACAGGTCCAGACTGCCAAAGAGCACCATGACACATGCAAAAAAAAATGGTCAAAACTCCATGTTTTTAAAAGAAAGGAAAATTCAGCTATCATAAATTTTTTTCCTGATTTTCCATTATCAAAAAAAAATTACAAGTTGTAATGTTCCCAGTGTGTTGTCATCAGCTCTCTTCTGCTCTATACTCTCTGCTTCAATTATCAGCTCTATGCAGGTGATTACCACATGCATATATCCAGCCCAAACATTTCTCCTGAGTACGAGTCTCACATCTTGGCAGAAAGATAACTAGTGCAGTTCTGGATAAGGTGAGTATGAAAGGCTGGTTGAACTTCTAGACAGTGATTAATCCATTCCTAATGAAACATAATCATACAGTAAAAGACACCTCCACCTGGATTTCCCACTAGCCTCTCTAACTCAATGTTTCTAAAATAGAACTAATCATCTTCTTGCCCAAATAAGTCCCCTCTCCTCCTGCCTTTCCTCTTTCTGTCAATGGTACCACCATTCTTCCAGAAGCCTATCCTTAAGACTTTGTAGTCATCTTCTACTGTTTCTTCTTTGCATTTGATATTTCAAGTGCCTGCACAATTTCTCTTGAATTAAGGCCCTTTTCTCCATTTCCATAGCCATGGCTCCAGTCCAAATATTTATTGCCTCTTGCCTAAACTCTTGTAATATCCTCCTAAATAAAGTTTGGCTAACAAACTAAAGCCTCTTCTAATTATGAAGATTCTTCTAATCTCCCTCTGCCACCATCGTTTTTCTGAATTGTTTTTTTTTTAAGGCTCACTCCATCCATCTATATGCCACTCCATCCAGATCACAGCTGAGGGTATATGTTGAAAATGACTACCATCACACACATTTCCATGGAAACTAAAATCATCTCACACTCAAGCTAGATGTGATTTTTAAAATAAGTTTCAATTGTTCATTATTTTAATGTGCTTTTTCTAAAGAAAATAAGGGAACTAACTACAAAAGGGTCTGCAGGCACCAAATATACAAAAATGTGGTTATAGTCTGAAAAGTGACCCTGTAAAAACAGCACTGACATATTTACTCCTATTCAAAAAATTCTCATGTCACATTCTCTCAGTTTACAAGCAAATGCTGATTTTTCTGACAGTTCCTGTCAGAAAGCCCTGTAGGTCATGTGATAAGTTTACCCTCATCATTGACCCATCACCCAAAAAGTCCATAACAGAAGGCAGTCATGAATTCTTGCTGATGATACACAAGGGAGTCGACAATTGACATTACCTTATCATTAGTTCTGGATGTGATTTAGTAAGAATGAGTGTATCTGAATAAGAGTCTATGATTTGAAGACAAGAACATGGGTATCTGCAGAGTAAGTCCAACAAAAAGGCACTATCTCTCATATGCCTGGAATGAACTCCTCCCCCTCCATTTCCACCTATTGACATCATCCTTCAAGGCCTATCTCAGATGCCACATCTTTTTTTTTTTTTAAGGCAATTGGGGTTAAGTGACTTGCCCAAGATCACACAGCTATTAAGTGTTAAGTGTTTGGTCTGAGGCCAGATTTGAACTCCGGTCCTCCTGACTTGAGGACTGGTGCTCTATCCACTGCACCACTTAGCTGCCCCCAGATGCAACCTCTTTTATGAAACTTCCCTGATCCCTGCAGCTATAAGTGACTCCTTGGCCCTTTAGTTCTTGTACTACTGTTTGACCTCTTCTATATACTTAAAATTTTCTAACTTGTGTTAGAATTATCTATTTAGGCCTCAACACTTTATTAGATGATAAACTGGAGACTGAATATAATGTTTTCCATCTTTGAAACTCCAAAGATTATCATAGTACCTTGCATATAGTAAGTACCTAATAATTGTTTGTTAAATAGAATTATGCTGTATATGTAGTACAACTGCATCTATGCCTCAGTTAGTAAATATTAAGCACCTATAATTTGCCAGGCACTGTACTAAGCACTGGAGATCCAAAAAAAAAAAAAAAAGAGAGAGACTGCTGAAGTGAAGCTAAAGGAGAATGCAGTTATGTAGAAGGCTGTGAGCCCCCCCCAAAGGAAGGCTTTGGGAGGAGTTTCTCCAGCCCTCCAGTCAGAGGCAACAAAGGGTGAGTTGAGAAGGTGCTGACCATCAACAGTGAATCAATGTGTAGTGATGAGATTTCAGGTGGTCAGTTTATGAAGTTTGGTGTGTGGGGGAAGAGGCCAGTGGCAACACGTCAAGATATGGAATGTGTTCCATAAAGCCAAATAGAGTTGCTGATGGAAAATGGAGTTAGCAATAGAAAAATATCTTCCCTGTCTCCTTGCTTCAGCACCTTAGAACTACTCCTTTAGATTAAGGAAATGACTGTAAAAGTTCCTGTTAAAATGCACCTATGACCTGCAAGGATAACATATCAACCATTAGTTTTTCCAATTAGCTTGCTGTTACCAGTTAACTGCAACTTATATTTATATTACACTTTACAAAGTACCTTCTTTACTACAACCCTATTAGGTAATTCATATAAATATTTTTATTTCCATTTTGCAGACGAGGAAAACAAATCCAGAGGGATCATGTCCAGTAAGCCATATATGTGGGACACCAACTCAGGTGTTCTAAGTCAAAGTTTAATAAACCTCACCATACCATATTAACTCAGAGAACAAGGGCTCTGGAAGTGGGGTACATAGGATAAGTGAATTTGGGTAAGGGGACTGGAAAGAGGTGAGAAAGGCTAATAGTATGAGATTTTATTCTGGGAAGTTATAGGCAGTCAGTGACACCTGGGGTGAGGGAGAGAGGGAGAGATATACCTTTTTATTCCTACTGCCTTTGATTCTCATATCATGATGCTATCAAGATAACTCAGGCCTGGGGAAATCTCAAGGTGAGGAAGGGACTGTGAAAAACAAACCCTCCCTCCTTCAACGTTTTGTTCAAGGCATGTTAGAAAGAAAGGCAGTAATGAAAAGGCAGAAAAGAGGCAGTTGGGAGTGGCTACAGGACTGAGTTGCTAACTCCTCCCATCATCATGCCTGGAGCCAGGTACAGACGACTACCAGTTTTACACACCTGGATGCTCCATAACTATCTCAGATTCAACATAGGATCATAAATTTAGAGCTAGCTGGAAGGAAACTCAGAGTCCAATTTCTCAATTTACATATAAAGAAACCAAATCCTAGGGAGCTCAGTTAACATCTATAGTCACACAGCTAGTAAAAGTCAGGATTTCAAGTCATCATGCGATTTGAGTCAATACTCTTTCTGCTATGCCATGTTGCCTATCATTATTTCTCTTCCAAACCCACAACTCTTTCAAACCTCAAGATGGTGGTTTTCTCTACCACAATCCTTCTAATCACTAAGGTGCATAATCTCAGAGTAATCCTTGGCCCTTTCACCTCTCCATCACCTTCTTCCATATATAGTCAGTTGCCACATTAGTCAATTTTATCTCTACAATATCTCTTACATTTAAATATCCTCTTTTCTCTACTCATACAGCCATCATCCTAGTTTAGACCCTCTCTTCCTCACATCTGAATTACTATAATAGCCTCCTAATTAGTCTCCCTGATTCTAGTTCCTCCCCTCACCAATCCACCTTACGCACAGCCACCAATATAATCTTACTACAGCACAGGCCTAATCATGTCACTCCAGTATCAAATAACTTCATCACCCACAGGATAAAATTAATACAAAGCCCTCAGTCTAGCACTTAAGTCTCTTCAAAATCTGAATCCTACCTATATTCCCAGATCATTTCACATTTCTTATGCTCATGGATTCTACATTCCAGCAAAATCTGCCAACTAGCTACTCTCCCAAACCCAACACTCCCTATCTCTATGGCATCGTGTAGGCTGTCCCTTTGGTCTTTACTTACTTACTTCTGCTTCTCAGAATCCTTTTACTCCTTCAAAGCTCAGCTCAAATGCCACCTTCTCTTCCTCAACACATATCAATTGCTAATTCGCTCTCTTCCTCCTCAGTTTTCCTAGTACTATACTACTTTGTACACGTGTATCTTCCCAGCCAGATGGCACAGTGGATAGAGTTCTGGGCCTGGATTCAGATGGACTCATCTTCCAGAGTTCAAATCTGGCCTCAGATGCTTATTAGCTGTGTAACTCTGGGTAAGCTACTTTAACCCTATTTGCCTCAGTTCTTCATCTATAAAAATAAGCTGGAGAAGGAAATGACAAACCACTCCAGTATCTCTGCCTAGAAAACCCCAAATAGGGTCACAAAGAGTCAGACACAACTGAAACAACACAACAACAACAATCTTCGCAGTGTAACATATAAGCTCTCTAAGGCCAGAAAGTATTTTTCTATGTGTTTGTATCATCTTTTTATTGTACTATTCTATGGAAATGCTTGTTTTATTCCATAAATTAAAAATAAAATAAATATTTGTTTGTATCCCCAGCACCTATCATAATACCTTGAACATAGTAAATACTTGACTAATGCTTATTATATTTAATGGACTCATGGACAATGCAAAGCAGCCAAAGGTTTGCTCCTTTATTTGAGTAGTCCATCCATCTCTAGGGAAGCAATCATTGTTGTTTCCAAGTGGGAAGGAATATGTAAGGAACTATGGTCATGGAAGAAGCTGCCCGTGGGCTTAATCTTGAAGGGACACCTCTTTGGGGCAGCCTCTTTGAAAGCTGATGACTGTCATTCCTACACCAACATGTGTCATCTCCTACTCACCCAGGAACTTCTTGACTACCTAGAAATTTGAGGATGAAGCAGAGAACCTGCTGTGCTCAATGATGGGGCAAGCAGTGTTAAGGAGTTCTAAGTGAGGGACTCAAAATAGTATCTCTCCATTTGGGATCAAAGTTGCAGAGAGGTATGTTTCAATTCCAAGTAAGGAATGCTTATTAGCATCTAGAGGCAACTAAAAGTGGAATGGGTTAGTAGTAGTAAGTTACCCCTCAATCAATGTCTCAGCAAATACTGGATAACCATTTGTTTGGCATGTTGCATAGGAGATTCTTGGCCAAATATAGGTTTGACTTGATGATTCAGACATTTTACGAGGGGGATGGTGATCAAAGACATAACCAATGACAAATCTGGAGAAAGGACATTTTTCAGCCAGCTAAATTCATTTTGTTACTAGGATAGTATAACTATAGGTTGTTTAAATGTTATTTGTACTGCAATGTACATGTAGCAAATGATGTAAATACATATTGGGTACTGTGATTTCTATGGATCATATGGTCATTAGGCAGCACCTATACCATTATCAAAAGGCATTTCTCAACTGTCTAATTGCACGTAAGATGTTATACAAGAACTCCAGAGAAAAATAAACACATCCCAGTTCTCATTATCTGACTACTCACAATGCAATTAATAGACCAAACATTTAAAGCCACAGAACAATTACCATGACTGTACATATATAACTTACATCAGATTGCTTGCTGCCTTGGAGAGGGAGAGGGCAGGAAGGGAGGGAGAAAAATTTGGAGGTCAAAATCTTATAACAATGAATGTTGAAAACTAGCTTTATATGTAATTGGGAAAAAAATAAAATACTACTAAGTGGGGGAAAGCCACAGAACAACAGAAAATAACATTCAAGCTACTGGCATCATCTAGGCCACTTCACTCTCTATTGTGTGCTTTTAGCCAGCATGGTGATGAATCCAAAATGTACTACTTGTTTGTTTTGGGGGGGGGGGGGTTTGTAGGTGTTTATTTGTCTGTGTTCCTGAAATGGTAGTTCCTCCTGTCTGATTCTTATTTACAAGCAACAGCCTGCCTAAAGTAAACTGAACAGGCACTTTTCATGCCTCCTCTGCTGTAAGACAGCACTTTATAAACAAAGCAGATCAGCACATAACTAGTCAATAACACACTACAATTACTGTCATTGGCTAGCCTGGCATTTGTTCAACTGGGAATGCCAAAGTAGATTACGAGGTTTATGTTTAAAAGAAAGCAGTACCTCATGCCTGCAAAACTTGAACTTTTCCCATTAGAAAGGTTTCCATCTAAGCAAGTCTGGAATCAAAGAACCCACATGCTCAATATTCCCACAGCCATGGGGTGGCAGTGGACCCAAGAAAATTAGCCAAAAGACATGATTCTCTCCACAAACTTTCCCAATGGACTTCTATGAATGTCTCCTTTGCTGCCATCACACTCTACCAATCACAATTCTATCTGTGTCATGTTTCCTTGTGCAGTGGCCATATTCCCTCTATTACCTCCTTGAAGCCATCTTTTTTTTTTCATTTTTGTTATACCCTAGACCTAGCCTGTGCCTTGCACATAATGGGAAAATGTAATAAAAATTTGTTGGAATTAACTGAAATCCTCTAAAGCTGAGGGAAGAATCATGTACATATTAAGGTATATCAACTTCTTCCTTGGCCACTCATATCAGAACACAGGACAACCTGATGACAACTTCAAAGATGAACTTCAAATGGGCAAGTGTCTTCTAGTTCAAGTTTTTGCCACTCTGACTTCCCTATCAAAGAACCATGTAGATAGGCTTCTCAATCAGCATCACATGGGTTCATTAAGTAATATATATGAAAATGCTTAAACCTAAATATATCTAGCTACTTCATCATATGTGGACTCAAACTATAGAACTAATCATTAAGGAAATGAGGGAGGTAGAATGGTATCTCTACCCCATCTTTTGCTTTTCTTCCCCTTGAAGGCAGCTGGTAATGGAACGTATAGAGCTCTGGGCCTGGAGTCAGGAAGACCTAAGTTCAAATCCAGTCTCAGACTCTTACTAGACCCTGGGAAAGTTACTTAACCTCTATTTGCCTCAGTTTCCTAAATTGTAAAATGGGGATAATAATAGCACCTACATTGCACAAACATTGTGAGGATCAAATGAGATAATATTTGCAAAAAGTACTTAGCACAGTGCCTGGCACAGTGGGTGCTATATAAATCTTATTGTCTTCCCCCCCCATTCCCATTTAAAACCCTTCACAACATGGCTACAATCTATCTTCATAGACTGCTTCCACAGTATTCCTTCTCTATGTTCCAGCAAGACTAGCCTACTTGGTGTATTCCATAGATAACATGAGTTCTCCCAACTTCATTCTTTTGCACAGGCTGTGTTCCCCACCTCTGCCCCCCAGAATGCTCTCTTCAATGTTAAGCACAAGTAACACAACACCTTTCCTAATCTCCCCCTTGTTGATTCTCTCCTCTCCTCTCCCCATCCTGACAACATTACTTTGTATTTACTTTATATGTGTTTTGTATTTATTTCTCCCAAGTGTAAGTAGGATGTAAAATCCTTGAGGGTTGTATGAGGTACTGTATGATTGTGTCTTTGTAGCTTCAGTGCCTAGGACAGTGACTGGCACACTGTTGGGGAAGAAGAGTAGTATTTAAGGGTCCAGAATCTGAATTTTCTCTTTTCTTCTTTCTTTCTTTTCTTTCTTTCTGGCTAGGCAATGGGGTTAAGTGACTTGCCCAGGGTCACACAGCTAGTAAGTGTCAAGTGTCTGAGGCCAGATTTGAACTAAGGTCCTCCTGATTCCAGGGTCGGTGCTCTATCCACTGCATCACCTAGCTGCCCTACCAGCATGTGAATTTTCCCTGGCACAGGGAATCCAAGGAAAGAAACATCCTTTGCCAATGCAGATGAGCACCTGCTCTTTTAACTTGAGTCATAGAGCATTGCCTGGAGTACTGAAAGGTTAAGTGAACTGCTCATAGTCACCCAACCAGGATATGTGAGGGGTAGACTGTCTTTTCTTGACTGCCAAGGTCAGTTTTCTATCTACTAAAGCACACTGTCTTCTCTATGCCTAAATGTTCAACAAATTTTTCTTGAGTTGAATTGAGCTACAAAGCTATCAAGAGGCAGTGACAGACAATAGCACCGGCACCAACATTAGACCATCTCTCTACTCCAAAACTGCCTGTACAACACAACTTGAAGCCAATAAAAGTAGAATTTTTGGGCTGTTGTTTCATTCAGTTCATTCATTCATTCATACCTATTCCACAAAAACATCTAACCACCTAATATATACAGAGTACTATGCTAGATTCTCAAAAAGATAGACAGATTGTAATAGCTAGCATAAGACATGATCTTAGGCAAACAGTCTAGAAAGGAAGAAACAAGAACTATAATACACAACATTATGTGTGAATTTTGAGGCAACATGGCATAGTAGACAAAGGGCTGAACTTGGAGTCCAGAAGACCTGAGTTCATATCTTGCCTCAGATAGCTACTAGCTGTGTCCTTCTGGGAAAGTCACCCAACCTATCTGAGACTGAGGCAGACTGTTTTACTTTTGAAGTTATAAATCAGTTGCAATTTCAGTGGATCCCTGGTATATTGACATATTATAATATTAATAATAATTAGCAATTATATTATGCTTTAAGGTTTGAAAGTGATTTACAAATGCCATCACATTTGATTCTCAGAACAACCCTAGGAATAGATGCTACTATTATCCCCATTTTACAGATGAGGAAATAGGGACTGAGAAAGGTTAGGTGATTTGCCCAAGGTCACACAACTAATAAGTATCTGAAGCAGGATTTGAACTCAGGGCTTCCTGATTCCAAGTCTAACGCTCTATCTAATGCATCACAAAGACTCCTTATGGCACGGCAGGGCAGAGCTGGCCCTCTGCTTATTCCTGTGTGCCAATGCATCAGGTGCATCCCTGATAAATGGTTTCTGTGTCAAACCATGCTATAAATTGCTCGGTATCTTAGGCATAAAATATACTGAAGAGTTTGGACGATGATTAATTTATCACAAGGCCAGCATAACCTTCTTCTTGATTAATGTTGTTGAGTCGTTTCAGTCATGTCTGACTCTTCCTGACCCCGTTTTGGGTTTTCTTGGCAAAGATACTGGAGTGCTTTTCTATTTCCTCCTCAGATCATTTTACAGATGAGGAAACCGAGGCAAACAAGGTTCAATGACTTGTCCAGGGTCATACAGCTAGTAAGTATCTGAGGCCAGATTTGAACTCTCAAAGAAGAGTCTTCCTGACTCCAGGCCCAGCACTCTGTCCCCTCTGCCACCTAACTGCCATTCTTGAATACCTTATCTATTCTTGTGGGAGTCCAAATGATTTGACAAAGATATCACGAGGAGGTAAAAGCACCTGTCCTCAGAAGTTAACCTGATATTTGAGGATGACACTGCTGACCTGACCCACTGTTAGTATAATTCGTTCTTTGACCTTTTCTTCCCACTGGAATGGCAGCATTTTCCCTGACAAAATATAAACTCCACATTCTCTCACTCAATCTCCCCCCAGGACCAATGAAACGCATTTGTAAGACTGCTAGTCAGTGTTAGGGCTGAAGCCTGTGGCAATGATTTGGAGCAAAACTCACCAGCTCATATGTGGCCTGAACCCTACACTGAGGTCTCATTAGCACGGCAATAACTAACTGAGAGAAAGCCACAAAATCCCCCAAAGAATCATTTTTGGATCAAAAAACCAAAGAGTTCAAGGAGAAACTAATTCTGACCATTTGTTAGCCAGTTTTATTTCCTTCACGTTGAAACGCAATTGTTGACCATCTCTGGCTCCTGCAATCCTTCTTAATCACCCTTTCACACACAGCTCTATTTAATAAACTAGGACTGTCAATAATCATTTTGAATCAAATAAAAAATAAGGCTGTTCTGGGAAAACAGGCTAGCACGAAGATTATTGGCCACCAATCCTCCTTCCCATACCTGTACCCTCACCGCATAAAAAGGGACTTTATTTTTTCTTTGTTATCAAACCATTGTGTAAAGAAATGCCTAGCATAAGTTTTGTACCTTATGAAATCTGGGACTCATTAGGAGTTTTTCTCTCCCTTTTTTATTTTTTGACTTGGTAACAACTGATTTTCAAAAAATTCTCTATCTGACTACTTCTTATTGGCCTTTCTCACCAGACCTTCTTTCTCCCACCCCCATACCCCCATGAATTAAAGTCCTCCCTACCAAGCTCTTTCCTAGACCCTCTTCTCTCTCTGCACTTTTGGTGATTTCATTTATTCCCATGGCTTGCAGTATCAACGATATTCAGATGGTACACAAATCTAAATTTCCAGGCTCATTCTAAAGCTTATTCCAGGTTCTCCCCTGAATTCTTATGCAAAATTGCCAACTGCCTCATGGACATTTTTCTACCTGGAAGTCTTCCTAGTGTATTTGAACTCCACATGCCCAAAACAGAAATTACTGTATTCTCTCTCTCCTAGACTGCTTATTTCTATTGATTGCATAGTTACCCATCACCCAGATTTAGGATCTTACAGGCCTCTGATTCTTTCCTTTCTTTCATGGTCCCCACATTCAAATAGCTGGCAAATACCACTAATTCTGACTTCATAACATTTATCGTACCTATCTCTTCCTCAACTTTCACACAGCTGCTATCTGAGTTCAGCCAGAAGGTACAATGGATAAAGTACCATGCTTGGAGTCAGGAAGACCTGAGTACAAATCCAGCCTCAGACTCTTACTACTTGTGTGGCCTTGGGAAAATCACTTAACTACTGTTTCCCTCAGTTGTTTCATCTGTAAAATGGGAATAAATAATAACACTAATAAATGTTTGTAAAGTGCTTGGCACAGTACCTGGCACATAATAAGTGCTGTATAAACGTCAGTTGCTATTATTATTCAGGCCCTCATCACTCTTCCTCTTGAACTATTATAATAGATTTCTAAGTGGTCTCCCTGTATTAATTATTTCTCCACCCCAATCCAGACTTCATACAGCTGACAAAATAAACTTCCTAAAAATTTGGGAGGATGTAGACAAGAGTCTCATAGAATAACAGGCATGGATGGGACACTTCTGAAGCAATGTCATCATAGATCTATCTGAGCACTTGAAGGCAGAGAGGAAGGCAAGAGGAAGGAAAGAAGGAAGGAAGGAAGGAAGTCTATGTAACAGGATAAGGATATATTTGGAAGTGGAAATGTGGGGTGAATATGACGTTAAAACAAAAGGCATCAATGAGACTTCTAAAAATTAAAACATACCTTCCTAATACATGTCTGACCATATTACTTCTGTCCTGAAAAACCTTCAGTGGCTGCTCATTATCTATAAAATACAAATCCCTTCACCTGACATTTAAGGCTTTTGACAACCTGCCTCCAACATACCTTTCTAGCTTCATTATACATTATTCCTTTTCAGGCACTCTATGTTCCAATCAAAATAGAATGCTAACTATTCCACAATCTCATCCTGCCCTTTTATACTCCAATGTACTCACACAAGCTTTTTCCCACATCTGATAAGTGCTCTCTCTCCATCTCTGCCTGGTAAAATTCTTCTAGTCCTACAAAGCCCAGAGCTAGGTCCCAATTAGGGCAAATCACAAAGCCCCTGATGGTCACATTATTCAAATTTGCACTTCATATTTCCATTGGGTCAGAAACGATGACCACATTTTACACAATTATAACTTTAAATAGTGTGAATTTGAATACATGTGACCATTCTGGGTGATTTATTATTCCCACTAATAGGGATTGAGCTGTGTTAACTTTTGCCACAAAACCTTTCCTGATCGTTTTCTGATTCCTTTCTCTATACTTAAGCTGAGAACAACCTCTTTTATCTTGACTCATATTTTTTTTAAAAGCAGCAGTTTGGCCAAATCACGTTCTATCAATCTATTTGTTTCTGTTGTGTCCAACTCTTCTTGACCCCATTGGGATTTTCTTGGCAAAAATACTGGAATGGTTTGCCATTTCCTTCTCCATCTCATTTTGCAAATGAGGAAACTAAGACAAACAGGGTTAAGTGACTTGCCTAGGGTCACACAACTAGTGAGTATCTGAGGCTGGATTTGAATTCATGAAGATGAGTCTTCCTGACTGTAGGCCTGGCACTCTATACACCGTGCCACCCGGCTGCCCCTGGAACTACTTGTATGCCACCAATTAAACTGAAAGTTCCTTGAGAACAAGGGGCTGTTTCCTTTTTTGACTTTGTGTCTCAGGTACCTTTCACTGAAAGCACTGAATGAATTCCTGCTAAAAAGATTTGAATTTGAATTTAGTAATGTGATTGGGAATATGAAATAAGCTAAGTTTCAAAACTATTAACTCTCACAAATATAGAACAATTCCCTGTCTCTAAGAGAAAAAGTATTTGATTATGAATCCACAGGCACCTTAAACCTTTATACTTGTGCCATAATCAAGAGGAAAAAAATCTAAAACCACAGTTTATAATTGTTCATTAAAAGCAATACTTCAAAATAACAAGCTGAACCCAAATTAATTTCTGAGATTAGTGTATTGTTGCTTTTCTTTAAGTATGGCATTGCTTAGGGGAAAAAAAACTGCCAATGAGTAAATGAGCTAAAATTGCATCACTTCAGAATTTAAAACAAAAATGGAAATGAGAAAGAAATTTACTGGGGGGAAAGGAAGATAATCTTGGTTTTTTAAGTCCTACAGAAGAAAGAAGTCAGTTCCCTATATCTGCCCAGTTTTACAGTTTCAAGAACATAATAATATTCCAACCCATTTTCATCACTAGACATAGGATGTTTGGGAATGCTATTTGACTCTTTCTAAGAAGAAAATTAACTTAGATCACTTTTCAAAATTTCTATACAATGCAATTACTTTATCTGAACCTTCAATAGCAGAAGGAAAATAATAGACATGCCTATAAGAGAATATGAAATTAGGAATTCTTGGGAGGAAAAAGGGCACACTAGCTCAAAGCTTTTTCGATAATGACGGGAAAGTAACAGGCTGATATAAATATTTGATTTTTTTTTACTCTGAAGGAAAAGTAATAATTTCCCAAATAAACTATATCAAATCTTGACACTTTCTTCAGCTCCTTTCATTCCAAAACATGTTACCTCTCTATACTCCTAGTAATCACCTGGTCCTTGTCTTCATTGCTACACAAATTTGGCCATGCCAATTAATGTTTCCGAGAAAAGTATCACAATAGTTAATGGTTAATACTTGAAGAAAAACACAAGGAAAATATGAGAAGTTGGTCAGAGTTGGGGCTTAAAAAAAAGCCTATAGCCATACATAATCTCAGTGAACAACTGATATTTGCCTCAGTAGAGCATGAGGCAAACAGCACAGCTAAAAGGAAAAAGAAGCATCAGCAAGGGGGTTTCTAGCTCTTCTTGAAAGTCATGGAGATTACCTGATCGACTGGAATCTCAACTTGAGTGTCTTCATCTTCTTGTACTTCTGCTGCCCCCTCCATTTCAGATCTCTCTACTCCCGCTTTGAAAATGCCTTCATCTACAAAGAAAAATCGATTAGGAGGGGAAAGGAAAGTCCAATTCTGACATCGTGTGGCTTCTTCCTGAAACTACAGTCAAATCCTATTTAAGGGCGGGGTAGGGTGTGATGTGTTCTCACTAGGCATTTCTATTTCATTCAACCAAGAGGATTACTGTTGATGTAGTTTTGCTTTCTATCAAATGTGTACATTTTCACAATACAGAGAGACTGGAGACTCTAGTTCCACCCAAGAAAGCTCTTGACTCACCACCCCCTTTTGTTCTGATTTAATACCACCCTACACTTCTCTCCCATCCATGAAATGGAAATGATGCTTGCTAGGAAAAGTGGGGAGGGGCAAAAAACCTTTCATTTCAACCACATTTGTGATTAGAAATCCTAATGTCCAAAGAGAAAAGGAATACTTAATATTAAAATTGATATTATCCAATCCATACAAGACAATATAATCCTTCTGACTTGAAGCCAATATGCCCTACAAGTTACAGACTCATAATGCCTTTCACACCCCACATAAGTCATAATCAAGCCTGTATTTTACAGACCACCCTATGCGTTTCACAATCTCCAGTAATACATACTAGCACTTAATTGACTTCACTGCAAGGAAAATAGATTGATTTCATTCACCTTGCTCTATTTTTCTAAGCAAAAAAAAAAAAGATTCATGGGCTTGCAATACCTGAAAATATTCTTTAATTCTCCCCTTCACTTTTCTCTTCTCTAGGCTAAGTAATCAAAGAATCACAAATCTGTTACTTAGTTCCAGTTCCCATCTTCCAAACAGGTTAACATTTAAACCCTTCTTCAAGATGTGATCCCCTTCAGCAGTAAATCATAGTGTTGATTCACTATCACAGTCAAGAAATGTTTTCTTTCATGTAGCTTAACTATCTCTTGCTGCAATTTAAACCCATTTCCACTGTTTTGATCTTCCTAATCCTTCATATATTTAGAACAGCATATAGTCAACCTTTTCTATGTTTCTATTGTCTATGCTGTTTAGAAGCCATTTCCAGCTCTTTATTATTCCCATCATATCTATTTTTCATCTTTTAATCAATTATTTTTTACTATTCTTCACTGGACTCTCTCTAATTTTCCCATGCCTTTTCAAAAACATATGTAATTCACCTGGAATCCCTATCTCCCCATCTCCACCTTAAACCCCATTTCTTCCTTGAAACAGTGGAAACAGCACTGG
Organism: Phascolarctos cinereus; assembly: GCF_003287225.1. Lineage (NCBI taxonomy): Eukaryota > Metazoa > Chordata > Mammalia > Diprotodontia > Phascolarctidae > Phascolarctos > Phascolarctos cinereus. The sequence continues at coordinate 548,534,983 of NW_027555847.1, read as the reverse complement.
CACTGGGGTTCAAAGGACTTGGCTATTACGTGCTATTCATGTGATCTTGGTCAAGTCATATCTCCTCTCTGAGTCTAGGTTTCCATATCTGTAAAATGAATGGGATGAACAAGAAGATCTTTCAGGTCCCTTTTCCAGCTCTAAATCTATGATCCCATGATTCTACGCATCCTTCTACTACACAATCAGTCAAAATTGATTTCTAGAATTCAGAGAGCCCTTTTTGTACCTTTCCTGGACAAGTAGTATAATCTGCTTTGTAGTATAATGACCTGTGTGTATTTGATATATCCCTATCTACTAGATTTTAAGTTCCCTGAGGGCTGCAAACTCCAATATTGTATCTTATTCGTTGTGTGTTTTCCCTGGTGTTTTGTACAGAGTAGGAAATTGATAAATGAGCATTAATAAATGCTCATTAAATAGAGTTGAATTCTCTATTATCCACATAGAATTACCTGCTTTGAGGATTTTCTATGCAAATTTGTAATCCCAGGATGAGGGTTGTTCCTGCCATCCAGCATGCTTCTCAACTATCTCTCCCTACTATTAATTGCTATGTGTTTAGCTAACACAAAGATATTTTTATATTAAGCTTTTCTTAGACTGTGTAGTCTTTGTATGTATATTACATATATACATACATAATTTATTACACAAAATTAAATATTCTAAGCTTTTAAAAAAAATTCTCTTCTACTTCTCCCCCAACTACTCCAAGCTTCGAAATCAAAAGCAGCCTGTATTGTACTATGGATATGAATGATGCTGTGCATAGGAGAATTTCTTCCTGGATCTTTCATATCATAATACTGTTAATACACTGAGGACTTCAATCCAATATGCAGCTGCAATCAAAAATACCAGCAAATTGCTGGGTGTAAGCAGAAAGATTTTTTTTTTTAGTAAAAAGAAAACAGAGGGCTTACTTTGTATTACTATCATACAGACATGTGTGAAATGTATAAAGTTCTTGTTACTGAATTTTAGTAAGAGGAAAGTGCAACTCAAAAGTGTTTGAATTCTCTATCAAGGCAGATTATAATTTAGTCAATCAGAAAGTAGAAGGCTGAGTGAATGTAGATTTCTTCCCTCACCAAACTCTGGAATATAAGAGGCTGCCCCTTTGAAGTCTAAATAGGGTTATTTTAGAATCATCAAAAGGAACTATTATTTTGCACAGCAAGCAAAAGGCACATGAATTACCATCCTAAGAAATGGATACAGAGTGAAAACACTATTAAGTTCAAGAAATGCTTAGATAAAGTTATAACTGGTTATGGTCCTAGTCTTCTGAAAGCAATAGTACTCTTCCACAAAAATGTGCCTTAGTATTAATGTCAAAAAGGCAGCCTGGCATGATGTATCAGTTGCTGGGCTGAGAATAAGATATGGGTTCAAATCCTGCCCCCAGCACCAACTAGCTGTGTGACTATGGGTAAGTCAAACTTCTCTAAGCTTCAGTATCCTCACCTCTAAAGTAGGAATAATAATACCTCACAGGGTTGTTGCACAGTATGATATGATCATATTTATGATCATAGATTTAGAGCTGGAATGCCATGGATCCAACTCCTCCATTATACAGATGAGGAAACTGAGGCCCAGAGAGGTTAAGTGCTTTCCTTAGGTAGCAAATGTCAGGTCTAGGATTTGAACTAGGGCTGGGTTATGAATCAAGGTCTTCCTTCCCACTGCATCACAGTTCCTCTCATGACAATGTCTATAAAGTGCTCTGAAAGTTTCTTAATGACCTAAAAGATCAATTATTCATATTACTGGACTAGGTGAATCACTGTCCTAATCCACTATTCCATTTCTTGTGTTATGTAATGTTATGATTCATTTTTATTTCTTTATCATAGGACATAGCATTTACTTCTTAAAAATATATACAAGAAAAACTAGAAGAAACTAAGGAAATGAAGTTATTCAAGTTTTACATGAAATAAATATTGGTTTAACTATTTCTACAACAAATTTACCACAGGGGAAAGCTAAGTCAAGAAGTTTGTGTAGCTAACCCAAAGAAGACAAAAAGAGGTGAAATGTGTTTGATAAAAATTAATGTCCATCCATGAACAAGATATACAAGTCATCTCCTATAAGCCTTTGAAATAAACACAAAATAAGAACAGGTATACAGTGGCTAAGGAACAGAAAAATCATAAGACAGTATAGAAATATAACCAAGGAAAGTAAAGATCCAAAACAGATTGCAGAGGAGACGACCAACTTGTACGAGAAGGTAAGAAAAGAGATGTTTTTAAACATTAGTCTATTTTAAGGAAGAAATCTGGTATCACTAACACAGAAATATCAAGTTACCTCTCAACTACCTGTGATGTCAGAGATTCAGAATGGCATTCAAAGAAGCAAATAACCTAAAATAATTAATATTTTAGTTTTGAATATATTAAGAATTTCTGTAGCAGCTTTTCCTTCCTCGCTATTTTTCCCACCCACCTAAATGCTAAAGGAGGCATCACAGAATGAATGAATATAATACAGCACAGGAACAGTGGAATTCAGCGAGCCCTCAAGTCTGGAAGACCTACTTCAAGCCCCATCTCCCCCCACAGAGTGGCTACTGTAACCTTGGGCAAGTAATTTAACCTCTCAGTGCCCCAATCAACCCTCTAAGGCTAGAAATTGTAGGGCAGACGCTGAACTCTATTGATAGAGGAAGTTTCCTCACCAGGCCTTTCTTTCACCAATAAGATCATAGTTCAAAATTTTTTTAAAAAAATAAATGTTTAGGGAGGATGGAGCCCATTAAGATGGAGAGATCAAATGGGTTTTCTTTTAATTAACAAGATGATTTTTATTATTAACTCTATTAGGTGCCTACCACATACAAGACATTCTGCTAAATGTCACAGAGGATACAAGTAACAAGTATGATCTACTTAAGGACCTTAAAATTTCAAACAGTTTACAATCTAATTAGTAGGACAAGAAGCATACTATACATTGATGGATGCAGGCACTTTTTCTAACAGCATAATATGACTCTTGTTCATGTCCGTGTTTCACAGGGTTCTACCTAATATGGCTTGGGAAGGGCCAGGGGAAGTTTCTCTAAGTATCTACACTTTAAGTAGATCCATCAGAGCCCTCAAGCTTAACTGCCACTCCTTGGTCTTACTACATGACTGGTCTACCTTCTTCTCTGGTCATATGTTTATTTGATATCCTTCATGATTTACAATACTTCTCAAGTATAATTCTTTATTAGCAACAGGTTCTAGCTTACTCATGTCCACCATTCACTACCTCCCCTACTTCCCTCTGGATGTAGTATTCCACAATATTCCAAATAAGCAGCATTGTGCCATTGGGGTTGTAGTGTTAAGGTCTTCACTGCTAAATCTGCTTGGAGCTAGTATACTTGGTGATGGCTTTCGTGCCCTAGAACATGGTGTTCTTGGCCAGCTCCCTGGGCAGCAGCAGGCACATGGCTATCTGGATTTCGCAGGACATGATGGTGGAGTGCTTGGTCTAATGCACCTGGCCAGACACCTCAATACCAATGATGCACTCAAAGTTGTCTTTGATGAATGAGTTCATGATGCCCATCAACTTGGATGAGATTCCCTCATTGGGATGGACCTGCTGCAATACCCTATCCACATAAATGGAGTAACTCTCCTCGAGGTTATGCTTGTGCTTCTTGCCATCTTTCTTGGTACCTTGATCGCAACCTTTTTGGAGCCCTTCTTTGGTGCAGGGTATGTCCTGTTTATCTCAATAGAATATAAACTCCTTAAAGTTGAAGACCATACCATCTACTCATTTATAGGCTAAGAGTCTAGTACAATAAGTATTTCTTGAAGATGCCGACTTAAACAGATAAGTAACAATAAAACTATTATATGCTAAATATCAAAGGAACAGTATAAACAATAGAATTTATTTTTGTTATACAACCCAAAGATTTCATACACATACACACACACACACATACATACATACGTACATACAAACACATATATATATATATATATATATATATATATATATGTATGTATATATATATATATATATATATATATATATATATATATATATAATATATATATATATATATATATATACCCCACAAACTGCTCTAAGTCCATGTAGGGTGTCTTATGAACCTTCAAAAATAAATTAAGATAGAAAACAAAGAGAACAAAAATTCTATCCACACCAGTGATTTACCTAAAAATGCTTAACACTATAGAAAGGAGTTTGTCCTACTTCTTTGAATGCTATCATACAAAAGTAAATGAAATTGTTTTACAGAAATAGTCAAAAACAAAACACTAAAAATTTAGAGCATTTGTCTTGAATGATAAAGAATAACATTTTTCACCAATGACTATATTCATACCAACATTTGGAAAGTATGCCATTTCATTCTACCATTAAAGCTGTTTTAAATTTGTCTAACAAATGGCAAATTTTGCTCATAATGACAAATACTGTGTGCAATAATGAAGTCAATCATATAAGAAGATACAGAAATCTGGGACCTCAGTGCACTTTACAAATAGTAGCACTGGTACCTAATCAACGTTTGTTTATTAATTAATGCTTATTCATCTAAGGACTGTGTATACTCTCTAGAACATAATTCTGTCCTAATCAGTGACTAAAACCCCAGACTCTAGACAAGGCATGTAATATACATAATAAAAGGAGAGGAGGATCAGCTGAAAAGACCATGTTCTTCAGATCCTTGGTTTCTTCTAGACATCACATTACACCCAGAGCTGTGCTAGACAACGTTTAATAATCAGCTCTCCAAGAAGCATGATGCACTTTTAAGTTTAACCTCCATCATTAACATTTTCTCCATTATTTTTTAAAGTCTACACAATCAACAAAACAATAAATCAAACCCTGATCTGTAGTGTTTATTGATTTCTGAGGCGTAAATGAATGCTCACAGTGAAAATTTAACAAGCTGGCTCCAGCATATCTTCATGTAGCCCACCAAATTCAGTGATAATACACTAAATAACCCCAGCATGCTAAAGCAGCTCAATGTGTACAGAGGACTATGAACAACTAATGAGAACCATATGACATTTTTCTATAAGATTCCAAGGGACTGAGTAAGTTCTACTTCAACTCAGTTCCATTGCTAAGTGGATCTCCCTCATCAGAGCATTTAGCACTGACAGACATAGCCAAATGGGTGGCTCTCTCCTCCTGCAACAACCATCAATAAAGAAGCAAGAGTTGGCCATGGTCCCAAGACATTCATACACCATAAGAGCTCTACTGGGTGCTTGGAAGGACCTTAGACACCATAAATCCAACCCTCTCATTTTACAAATGAGGAAACTAAAGCCCAGGAGAGTTGTATTTTTTTCAAAATAACATAAGTAATAAGTATGGGAGACATGTTTGGAACCCAAGTTCTCTGAATCCTGAGCTAGTTCTCTTTCCAGTGCACCCTGATTAGAAATTTGTTGAAAGGTAGCTGATTCCTGACTCCTCTTGTAAAATACTACAATTACTAAATTGAATATGATTATTAAATAGCAAGTAACAAAATGAAAAGAAAGAGGAGGGACAGAGAGAGAGGATAATCATACCTTTTAAACCCTGAATTTTGTAAATTATATACAAACTGCACAAATTTAGTTCTGATCTTTTATTTTTCCTATGGATCATGAATTAGTTTCTCAATGTGTAATAGATAGAAAATATCAAATACCCTAGGCAAAGTAAAAACACCTTTGATTATTGTTCACTATCTTCACATCAGTTTTATTACTTTGATGAAGATAGTGCTGTAGAGGAAGCAAATTCAAAACATGAACATATCATTGTACCTAATTCATAATAAATGTGGATCCATTTCCCCTACAGGGAAATGAAATCAAAATATGTGTATTTTAACCATTCTGCAACCAGAAGAGCTGAAATGAATGCATTTTCTGTTATTAATGCATCAGTATTTAATTTCACTGGTACTAAAATTCTTTTGTGCATTCAGACAAATGAGAAAACACTTATCAATAAAAGATGTATTCAAGTTATTGATAAAATCAAAATTTAAATATTTAGGCTCAGAAATTAATCTTTCATAAAACCATTTTATCAGAAAAATAATACAACTATTTGAAGCAAAATGGCAATATGTATACAATATTTTAATGTGTCTCACATCTGAAATTGACTGAAGCTTAACAGTGGAGACAAAAAAAAAACCTCACTGTTGTGATGATCTGTCCTGATTACTTTATGGAAATCTAAGGCATTTATTAACCATGATCTGTATATGTAAGCAAGAAAGTTAATGTGACAATAAACATTTTTAATGTGATTTACTACTGAGGCAACACCTCATAAAAATGCTGAATTAAAAAAGAAAATATTTTTAAATGTAGCTCATTAAGCCTAATAGATTATCGAGAAAAATGGAGAGACCCAAGCAGTTTATGCCTTGCAGTATATAAGATAATTTTCCAAGAAGAAAAAACTACAGGATTACGGAAGGTCCACATGCAAGACAAATCGTCTTGTTCAATTGCAGTCATTCTATGTGTCACTTCTGTCACCAGAGAGAATTAAAATTGGTATGAAGTTGGTATAAAAATGATTTTTATTAGCTTAATGTTAATGTGATCTACACATCCTTATTTGAAAATATATTAAATTCCTAATATCATTCTTCATGGATATAGATTGTTGTCATCATAATATCTCATTGAGAAGTAAAAAAAGCATTTCTAGGAGGCCTGACCTTTTATAAAACAGTCTTCTCAACTAATGTGGAATTTAACAAGTGCCAAAGTAAAAGAAACAGGTGACTTGCCATGTAATGAATACTTCATTAGGAAGGGATATTGGTCAACTCTGATCTCTGCTATAACTTATGCAAATACTCCTACCCAATGACTAAAATACATTATTCGTATAAAGAATAGAGCAAATTTATTAAACAGCAGTGAGTTTCCTATGAACATTACTAATTTAATACTATGATACAAACTAAATTGGGTTTTTAGTAACTAATCTGCATATGTTTAATTATTGTGTCCTGTGATAGTCAAATGGAAATATTTTATAAATTCAGAAACATCAATAATCTAATTATCAATTTCTACTATTATTCCAAAACCATTTCCCCATTACATTAAAAAGACTTGTGTTTGGCTTCTTTCTGCCTTATTCCCCTTTTTTCATGTTATATTAAATATAATGCTTCCAGTCACCCAGATACACAATCTCAGACTTACTCTCTTCTTCTCCCTCCCTCTCAATACCCATATAAAATCAGTTGCCAACTCTTAACTATTCAACCTCTACAACATTTCTCATACATCTACCCTCTTTTCCTCAACTCATATTCAACCACCCTAATTCAGGTCCTCATCATTTCTTAGCTAGACTATTACAATACCCTCATAACCTCTCCCTGCCTCAAGGTTCTCTGCTTTCTAATCCATCCTCCTCACAGCTGCCAAACTGATATTCCTGAAGCACAAACTTTTGATCATCTCACTTACAATGCTCCAAGAAAGAAAAAAAAAGCTCTAGTGACTCCTTACTGCCTCCAGGATAAAATACAAAATTCTTTAATTCTTTTAAAGACCTTTTTAGACCTTTAAAGACCTTTCTTTTAAAGCTTTCATTTAAAGACCTTTACAATTTGGCTCCAGTCAATCTAGGCACAATGATACATTGCTTCCCTCTCCAATTCATGTTCCAGATATACTACTCAGAGCCAAGATGGCAGAGTAAAAACAGTGACTTGCAAGAGCTCTCCCCCAAATCCCTCCAAATACCTGTAAAAATGGCTCTAAACAAATTCTAGAGGAGCAGAACCCACAAAAAGACAGACTGAAAAAAATTCCCAGTCCAAGACAACCTGGATGGTTGATTGGAAAGGTCTATTCCGCCAGGCTGGGAGAGGAGTGCAGTTCACCATGGGCACACAGGCAAAGACTAGGCTTCAGCAAACCTGGAGCAGGCCTTAGGGGACTGAATCATGGGCAGCTGTGGTGGTTTTCTGACTTCTCAACCTACAAACACCAAAGACAACTTAGAAGGTCAGTAGGAAAATCTGCTGGACACGGTGAGAGAGGAGGTTGGTACCACTGAAGCTCCGGGGTGGTGGCTGCTTCTGGAGCTCCCAGTCTACAGACTGTGGGGAAATGGAGTAGCTGATCAAATTGGGATTGCAGGGATCTCTTTGCTGGTGCTGAGGCAGGATTCTTTGGCTTTGCCCATGCTTGGATCTGGGTCGCAGTTCTGGGTGGAGGTCCTGGGGTTAGGAGGAGCACTGGTGTGGTGGAGCTTGTAGTGGCAGTAGAGACAGAATCCTCCTCACAGTTACAAAACAGAAGAGAGTGCTTGTGGTCACTCATAGACCAGAGCACAGGCCAGGAAAGGAGTAAACACCTCACCCTTGATCATACCACCTCAGAAAAAGGAAAATTTACATGTCCCTTGAAGTATCTCTGAAAACAACGGCACAAAATCCCTCAAAGCTTGGGACAGTACATTCTCCACACTGCAAGCAGACCCCTACCTAACAAAAGAGTTTAAAACTCAAGTAACTGGCTGGGAACATGACAAACAGCACAAAAAAAAGTCAGACCATAGAATCTTTCTTTGGTGAAAAAGATCAAAACGTACAACCAGAAAAAGGCAACAAAGTCAAAGCTCCTACATCCAAAGCCTCCAAGAAAAATATGAATCAGTCTCAGGCCATGAAAGAGCTCAAAAAGGGTTTTGAGAAGCAAGTAAGAGAAGCAGAAGAAAAAACAGGAAGAGAAATAAGAGTGATGCAAGAAAATCATAAAAAAACAAGTCAACAGCTTGTTAAAGGCAACCCAAAAAAATACTGAAGAAAATAACACCTTAAAAAAAAACAACAACAACAAAGGGACAGCTAGGTGATGCGGTGGATAGAGCACCAGCCCTGGATTCAGGAGGACCTGAGTTCAAATCCAGCCTCAGACACATAATAACACTTATTAGCTGTGTGACCCTGGGCAAGTCACTTAACCCCATTGCCTAACCAAAAAAAAAAAAAACCAACAGAAAATAACACCTTAAAAATAGACTAACCCAAATGGCAAAAGAGGTCCAAGAAGCCAATGAGAAGAATGCCTTCAAAAGCAGAATTGAACAAATAGAAAAGGAAGTCCAAAAGCTCACTGAAGAAAATACTTTCTTAAAAATTAGAATGGAACAAATGGAAGCTAGTGACTTTATGAGAAATCAAGACATTGTAAAACAAAACCAAAAGAATGAAAAAATTGAAGGCAATGTGAAATATCTCACTGGAAAAACAACTGACCTGGAAAATAAATCCAGAAGAGATAATTTAAAAATTATTGGACTATAAAAGCCATGATCAAAAAAAGAGCCTAGACATCATCTCTCAAGAAATATCAAGAAAAACTGCCCTGATATTCTAGAACCAGAAGGTAAAATAGAAATTGAAAGAATCCACCAATCTCCTCCTGAAAAAGATCCCCAAAGGAAAACTCCTAGGAATAGTACAGCCAATTTCCAGAGTTCCCAGGTTAAGGAGAAAGTATTGCAAGCAGCCAGAAAGAAAAAATTCAAGTATTGTCAAAACACAATCAGGATAACATGAGATTTAGCAGCTTCTACATTTAGGAACTGGAGGGCTTATATTATGATATCCCAGAGGTCAAAGGAGATAGGATTACAACCAAGAATCACCTACCCAGCAAAACTGAGTATAATCCTTCAGGTGAAAAAATGGACATCCAGTGAAATAGAGGACTTTCAAACATTCTTGATGAAAAGACCAGAGCTGAATAGAAAATTTGACTTTCAAATATAAGACTGAAGAGAAGCATGAAAAAATAAACAGGGAAGGGAAATCATAAGGGACTTTCTAAAGTTGAACTGTTTACATTCCTACATGGAAAGATGATATTTGTAACTCATGACACCTTTGTCATTGTTAGGGTAGTTGGAGTGGGGAAAATTATATGTATATATGGATAAATAAAGGGCAAAGGGTGAATTGAAGATGAAGGGGTAATATCTGGAGAACAAAATTAAGGAGTGAGAGGATTATACTGGGAGAAGGAAAAAGGGAGAGGTAGAATGGAGTAAATTATCTCACATAAAAGAGAGAAGAAAAAGCTTTTACAGTGGAGGGGAAGTGGGGAAGGTGAGAGGGAATGCATGAATCTTATTCTCATAGGATTTGGCTTAAGGAGGGAATAACATACACACTCAATTGGTCGTGGAAATCTAACTTACCCTACAGAAAAATAGGGGGGAAGGGGATAAGAGAGAGAGGGAATGATAGAAGGAAGGACAGATTGGGGGAGTAGGTAATCAGAAGCCAACACTTCTGAGGAGGGACAGGGTCAAAAGAGAGAATAGAATAAACAGGGGGTGGGATAGGATGAAGGAAAATATAGTTAGTTTTTCATAACCTGACTACTATGGAAGTGTTTTGCATGACTACACATGTATAACCTGTATCAAGCTGCTTGCCTTCTCAATGATGGTGGGTGGGGAGGGGGAGGAAGGGAGAAAATTTGGAACCCAAAGTTTTGAAAACAAATGTTAAAAAACTGTTTTCACATGCAACTGGGAAATAAGATATACAGTAAATGGGGTATAGAAATCTATCCTGCCCTCCAGGAAAATAGAATGGGAAGGGGATAAGAGAAGGGGTGATAGAAGAGTGGGAAGATTAGGGGAAGGGGTATTCAGAATGCAGCTGTCTTGGGGTGAGGGAGGGTCGAGATGGGGAGAAAATCTTGTGGAAGTGAATGTTGAAAACTAAAATTAAATAAATTAATAATACACATTCCTCACTTCTGCCTCTTAGAATCCCTTTCTGTTGTTCAGTCATTTCAGTTGTGTCCAACTCTTCTTGACTCCATTTGGGGTTTTCTTGGCAAAGATACTGGCGTGGTTTGCCACTTTCTTCTCTCTGGATTCCTTAAAAGTGCAGCTCAAGTATAATCTTCTTGATTTGGGCTTTCCCAATCCTTATAACAACAGCTGATACATACCTCCTCCCCATGCCCACAACCAAAAAAAAACAATCCCAGGTATTTATTTTGAATATATTCTGTGCCAACTTCTCTGCGTATAGGTCGTTTCCTCTGTAATCTTGATATCAGGAAAAGTTTCTGTTTGTGCCTTTGCATCCCTTGGGTTTGGCCCAGTTCAGAGACCGAAGAAATGTTCCTTGATTAATTGAAAGGAATTCTAACTGTAGACTTCAAATAGAAAAAAAAAATGAAGCTCCAAAGGACTGTCTGCAATCTAATAACTATAATTGACTATTAATTCTTCCTGAATGGCTCTGAACTGATGTCTATGATATTCACACTGTTATACTTCATTTATCTCTTCTTTAAATGGGTTTAACGATATTTCACATGTTTAATTAAGTAAAACTAAAATGTCACTAATTGCCTCAGATCCTACAGGTCCATTTGTTTGTCTTCTCCCACTGTTTTCCATTTTATGTTTCTTCATGTGTGCAACATAGTCAGATTTTCACTAAAACTACAAGCATTCAGAGGCTAGGTGAGGTACCTATTGATAATGAATATGCCACTCATTACTTTTAATGGTTCTTTTTATAGTTTGTTTGCAACTCCACTTGTCTGGTGATACAGTTGCTAGAGGATATGGGCTAAAATGTGAGAAGACTGAAAAATCATCACATTCACGAGGAGTCTGCCTGTGCTAACCAATAGCAGCACCTTTATATTGGCATACATAATTATAAGAAATTACTTTGCATTGCCATTTCACTCCATTTAATTGATTGACTGAATGTTTCCACTTTCCATCCAGATATTCTGGAGCTGGCATGAAAATAGTCCTGATTTCAATTCTGAATGTGCCAACTTATTAATGTGACAAAGCTCAGACTGGCTGCAATTATGTAAATAAAGACAGCATTAGACATCAAATGAAACTCATGTTAAATACAAGGAATGTAATACCTTGTTACAGTTAATGGACACAGCTTTTGTTTTCTTTAACCATATGTAAATAACAAAAATCCTGATGGTCTGGCACTGGATCTCCGCAGTAGTAAGCACAAAGAAGCAACTCACTGAGCTGAACTGAAAGAAAGCAGTTAAATGTAACACCATTTACAACCATGTCTTTTATCATTTAATCCAGTTGTTGAAGGGTTCTTTTTGTTGTTGTCGTCCTGGTTCTTTTTTGTTTCTACTGTTTTTCTTTTGCTTTGTCAACAAATTTAAATGTTTTTGTGTATCACTGAATAATAAATTAAACCTTTCCCCCCAAATCACTGTAGTTTGTTTTTCAAAGAAAAATTAGATTCAGGGTCAAGCGCCACCTTTTCCATGAAGCATTCCTTGATCTCCTTTTCCACAAACCTGCCTCAAGTACTTCATCTGCCTCTTACTTTCGCCCCTATCAAATTCTACCAAATAGAAGAATACTTAACATATGCAGCACAAAAGAACTATCAGCAAAAACTCATGACTTAAAGTTTTATTTAAATTTTTATTTTTTATAATAATTATAAGATATTCTAGTCAAGAAGCTGATTGCCTATGTTAACAGGAGAAATTAGTGGTTTGGCCTGGATTCCCAACATGAATCACAGAATCTCAGAGTTTGGGGGGACTTCAAAGTCTTTTCTAGTTCAGCTCATACTTAGACAAGAATCCCTCTAGAACATACCTAAAGAATCCAGAATCAAATACAGAATCATATTTGGAATTTAAAACCCTTCCTGCCTTTCTAGTCTTCTCCATGAACTCAACAATCCAGCTACTCTGACCTACTTAACTATTCTCCACACATCACACTTCATCTCCTACCTCCATGCCTTTGTACTGGTTATCGCCCTTGCCTGGAATGCCCTCTCTCCTTAACTCTATCTTCTAGCTTTCTTTCAAGATGCAGCACAAATCCCACCTTCTGGGGATGCCTTTCTTAGTCTTCACAGGCTAGCAGTGCCTTCCTTCTGAGAGTACCTTCTAGTTACACTATATGTAATTATAACAGAGAGTTATTTACATATTATCTCTACTGTTAGAAAATGAATTCCAGGAGGGTGGGGACCATATTTTTGGTTTTCTTTGTATGCCCAGGGCTTAGGCAAAATGCTTAAATACAGTAAGCACTTAATAGAATATATTCTTGCTTTCTGGATGACAGACTGAGTAACATGTCATACACTTATCCCATTCTCTGGTGCCATTTTCTTACCAGCTGTTTACTTCCCAAACAGAACTTTTCCTTCTGAAGCCCTAGCCCTGGACCAGGAACACTGCAGATGATGGAAACACCTCAGAGTGCCTAAGGTCTTCAGTATTTTTGCTTAAAATTTCATAATCCAGGGCAGCTAGGTGGTACAGTGGATAGAACACTGGCCCTAAAGTCAGGAGGAACTGAGTTCAAATCCTGCCTCAGACACTTAACTACCTGTTTGACCCTGGGCAAGTCACTTAACTCTGATTACCTCCAAAAACAACAAAAACAGAAAAAAAAGATTTCTTAATCTAGAGTCCTTCTCTTAGAATTCTTTATTCCCATGTTAGTCTGCACCTTTGGCAAGTCTGGAGAAGTCTCTGTCACATTCTGGACATGTGCTGTAGGAAGAGAGCAGACTTCTCCATTACTAATGGCATGCTGACAAATAGCTACCTTGGCACTTATTCCTATAGAGACATGAACCCCTACCACTCAACTCTTCTTTCTCTAATACTTCAGTATTAGTCAGATCTATCTGTCCATCTGTGGATCACATAGCCCTCCTTTCTCTAGAATAAGCTGTTTCTGTTTGTGTCTATCATGGAACATTGCTCAAGAATTATCTAGGATAATAAATATAGTCTAAAAAAGTTTTACAAAGTTGTGGGCCAACAATATTATATCTGGGTTATCCAATTCTCTGAAATTTCTTCTACTTTTGTGGTAACTGTGGTGGAGGAAAAGAGGGGGCTAAGGGTATTAGCAAGCATTTCATTTTTGTCACATCCATAAACATTAATTTAACTGACCAAACTCCCAGTGACTGAAGATTTTTGTCCAGTAATAAGCTGAAACACAATCTTGACCTTTTCACTAAAATTGAAATTTTAGAAGATGTAAAAAACTGCCATTAAATGGAAGAATTGCTCAGAGTTTCTGCTCTAAAGAGGTAAATAAAGAAAATGATGAAGTTGGCTTATTATACCACCAAGGGTAAGAAGAAGCTTTGTTTCATTGATTGCCTGGTCATGTCATTTCATGATGTTCATGAAGAAGATAAGGAAAAAAAGTACCATTTTAGATAACTACAGCTTAGGCACAAATGCTCACTGCAAAGGATGAAGAAAAAGAGAACGAGAATGAGAGGAGACACTGGATGCAGGGGTTGAAGGGAAGTAATAGAAGCTTGGAGAGTTTGCACGAAACAATAATAGTGTGCTCAAAGGAAGCAGTTGGTGTCAGATAATCAGTGTTGTCAAGGTAAGTGCTCTGGAATTTGGTGTGAGCAAGCATGTGTATCTCTCTCGCCCCCTATAGCCAATCTGTTGTCAAGACCTATTGATTTTACCTTCATAACAGCTCTCAAATATGTTCCTTCTTCTCTCCTCTGGTGCTCCCATCACCTCAGTCAAGGCCTTCATCATCTCACACTCATAGAGCTAAAGTGACTTGTTCATGGTCATTTAGCAAATTCAACTGCAAATTTCTGTCCAGAACTCTACTCCCTACAGCATAAAGGTCCATATGTAAAAAAAAAAAAATCGTGCCCTATGGTTATTTTCCTCTTACTCTGTAGTTCATAACAACATTATATACACAAGACATGTTCAATCAATACTTGATAGATGAAACAATATTACAAAGTAACCTCTCAGCCAGTGCTAAATGTTATAAGAAGGATCACAATAATTAAAATAAATGGTTGTGCCATCAAGGACAATGCTATGACTTACAACAATCAGTTTAACTATGAGAAAACAAAAAAGAGAGAGAAGTTGTAAGAGGGAAATGCAATTTTTCTTCTAGAATTTGCAGTCTATACTCTTTCCATATTTTACTGAAGGAAAAAAATTAGACCACTATTTGCCAAGAGCTCTCTCCTCTTCAGCTCCTATTATCCTGATGTTTCCTGCTACTATAATCTCCTTCACCCATATCACATGCTGAGATGGCTCTTCTCCTTACCAAGGCCAACCCCACACTACATGTATAAGTGATCCCATTTCATTCCAACTGCTCCAGCAGACTGCCCACCCTACATTCCCCACTCCCTCACTTACCAATCTCCCTCTGTCTACTGACTGCTTCCTTCCTGCCCAAAAATATGTCCATGTCTTCTCCAACCTCAAAATTCCAAAGACAGGGACTGTTTTTTACCTTTCTTTGTATTCTAGGGTTTAGCACAGTGTCTGACATATAATAAGCATTCAATAAATATTTACTAACTGTCTAGGTTGGACATGAAACCAAGCATGTTCAACATTGTTAGTGATGATCTTATGGAAAAATATTAGGCAGTTGACATGGCTAGTCAAAAAGCAGTGGAGAATTTGAAAACAAAATAGTAATACGTATACAGAAGACCATTAAGTGGTAAAGAGAATAGGCCAATCAGCTGAAAACAATTGGGCACCTTAGCCATAAAATAAAATTAATTGTTTCAAATTAATTACATTGGAGGAAAGGTAAGGTGAAGAAAAAGAACATATTCAACTTTCCTTTAAGCAAAAACCAAAACAGATACTGCTAGCTCAGGAACCTCTCTTCAAACTTTTAGGAAAACTTCTAAGTCAGTCTTCACTAGGAAAATTTTTTCTAAGAGAAATAAAACTTTACTTTTTCCTACCTTCAAATATAGTTATTGGATGCCCTACATATAAGGCCGATGAACCATAAAACCTGACTGTAACTGAAACCCCAGTGGAAATAAAAATGTTAATGTGTGATATGAATATAACGCACATTTAATATACAATATACAGGAACATTCATAACAATTTATTCTTAGTTCAAAATGAAAAATAGAAGGTTTAATTTAAAGGCATCAAACCATCTTGGGATTTTAAGAAAACATACTAGTTTTCCTTAATTATTCTTCAGTTTCATATTTACTCTTTCCTACAAAGGATAGAATGAGTGAAGGTTAAGGTAGGGGGAAGCAACAGGAGGGAGGAAGAAAGGTAAACTGACCTACAGATGATTAGAATGCATTCATAAATCAGTAGAAAATTATTGTGAAAAAAGACTGAAAAACTGAAATAATTCTATAGCAGGAAGCAATGTCTTAATAAAACTCTCATGAGAAGAGTCATATTAGCTATTTAAATATACAAATTTGGTTGCTATATATATGCATATATAGAGGGAGATAATGTTTAATCACAGCTAAACTCTTCAGGAAAAACTGATCTTTGTGTATGTGTACAATGCACAAACTAATTTATCAATATTCAAATGAATAAATGGTCAAATAAATTTAACACAATTTCTAATTTTATCCTTGGGCTGTAACCAAACATGAAAAATCTCTACCAGTTTAGAAAAGGAATAAGATGATTTTATGAAAATGCTCTGGCATGAAAAGGAGGTTCATAGGACCTCTGAAACTACATTGACAGAGTCTGCTACATTGGCAAATTATTCTAACAAGGCACACATACAAAGCACAATACAATCTGTATTCAAATATGTATCTACTGTATTTAAATACATCAAACTCAAGGCATTTTCAAACTAGATGACTGAACCCCATACTACAACAATAATGCTGTACTATCAGATTGGCTGTTGTGCATGGCCACAATGATGAACACTGGATGATTTGACAACATATTCATTAGCAATGCTGACAGTGTCAGAAAAAGGTACCCAATTATCTCTTTATGCACATTTCCCCTTATTTGAGAGAATAAACATAGACCCATCCTTTGTGTATCGGGTTTTTTTCCCCTCTTTCCCATTTTTCTTATTCTCCCAAGCCTCATGCAGGCTTATGCTATTAGCGTAACTTTTGAAGAGATCTTTGAGCTTTCTGACATGAAACACAGTAGCAATCAAACAACTGAATACATAAATGCATAAATAACTGATTAGGCCAAAGAGAGCGCAGCGAAAGATATTTCCACAATAAACAATTCATGTAAATGTTTTGCACAGCTGACATATTTCCTTGGATTTATGAGCATTCCAAAATAAGCCATAAATGTCTTATACATGACTGTGCCAGCCATATTCTTTATTTATCATTGCCCACCTATGGATTGATTTGCAACCAGAACTGCCACTAGAAATTATAAGGCTTAAAGTTACACACACACCCAAAAGATGGAAATTCCACACTGAAACAAAATTGAAAGAACATATGATTAAGTCTATCTGCTTGTTCAAAAACAAAAATCATTTGTGAAGACAGTCATACAATCCATTCCCTTCTATCACCATTTTGAAATAGTAGGGGAAGTAAAAATGTGGCGACATTGTCCGATGTTTCATTTTACATTCTTTGACAGCATAATGCTTTGGAACCAAAGTGGGACACGGTAGTGTCCACCCCAGTCAGGGGAGCTCCCTGACTCCCACCATCCTGTCTGGATGTAATGAGAGTGACTTTCAAATATTTTATCACTAAGACCTAATGGAGGGCGGCAAAGTAGGGTCACTGGCATGCCATGCAATATAGGCTTCATTTTGTACTAAGCACGTCACTACTCTGCTGTCCTCCCACTTGGCTGCCTCTTCACCACCACACATGTTTTCCCTCAATCCTCCATCCAGTTCTTCTTAGAGAGGTCCCATTTATGCCACAGCTTTTATGCATTCTTACCAACACTGTGTTCAAGTCAATAAATCTGGAATAACAATCTATTCCCAACCTGCCAAGAATGCTTTTTGCTAACATCGTCACTGTTTCAATGAAAGTACAGAGATGAATAGTTACCAAACCACCAGTCAACATTTATTGAGCACTCACTCTAAGAACCATAACAGGTGGAGTGGGCTGTTTAGATCCATAATAAATAAACAAATTGGTCCTGTTGTTAGGCAGCTTACAGTTTAGTTGAGGATATTCAGTTCCCATGCATAAATATACAATTGACACTGTGACTGAAAATTAACATACATACTCTTAAGCAGTCAATCATATTGAACACACAGTTTGGATCACCTTCAAAATAGTTGCTAAATTAAGTTAAATTGGTACACTGCTATGTACACAAACATGAAGTATATTTAGCCCTGCAAGGCACATCAGTCAATCAACAAGCATTTATTAAGTGCCTACTATTTACCAGGCACTGTGTATCTAGTCTAGGGATCCTTAACCTTCTTTGTGTTTATAGATCCCTTTTATAAGTTTTGTGAATCCTATAGACTCCTTCCCAGAATAATGTTTTTAAATGTATAAAGTATATAGAATTACAAAGAAAATCAATTATGTTGAAATAGTTATCAAAATATTAAAAAAAAATTCATAGACCCCAGGTTAAGAATTCCTGATAATCTGGGACCTTTATTTTAAGACAAAAAAACTAAAGCAACTAAGTGACTTGCTTGTATCTGGTAACAAAACAAGAAGCTAGGAAATGAAGTGGACAGAATACCAGGCTTGGGTCAAGAAGACCTAAATTCAGATGTAGCCTCTAGCTGTGTGACCCTGAGCAAGTCATTTAAACTATTTGCCTTTCTTCAACTGTAAAAGTGGGATAAAAACAACACCTACTTCCCAGGGGTGTTACAAGGATCAAATGAGATTACATTTGTACAGCACTTGGCACATAATAGGCACTATATAAATGCTAGCTATTCTTATGATTATTTAATTGTAAATAGTAAGTGGCTGAACCAGCATTCAGACCCAAGTCTTCTAACTTCAAGATCGTTTTTCTCCCTAGAGCTCATAATTCTGATGTTCATAATTGTGACCCACATATTGATTCCCTTTCACTCAGTAGTATCATATAAGCCCAACCATAAATGTTTGCAGACTATTTCCATCAAGGATTCAAAAGTAAGTGCTTTGAAGATATAGCTCCCTGGTGGGACTCAAGCTGTTTGTTTTTTGGGTTGTTTTTTTTTTTTTTTGCATAACTACCCTATTCAACTTAAATATATCTACCATGAAAACCTCAGTAAGGGAGCCTTTGCTTCAAGAGTATGAGTACTACCTGCTAATTACCAAAGCACAGAACGAAGTATGCTGCATCTTGCCATAAAGCAGCAAGCCATTCCATATGACCACATATCATTATATGTACAAACAAAACATATTTGCAGAAAGTGTCCTAATAGCTAACATTCCTCATAGCACCATTTTCTTTCTCCACCACCTACGATACCACACAATGTCCATTTATTTTTGAATCATTCTTCCATAAATCAATCAGCAACTAAACACCACCTGTGTACCTTAGCATTATATACAAGGCAGTAAGAGGTACAAAAGACATAGAAAATACTGTTCCTACCCAAAAGAAACTTATGCAAATCATACACACTCATATGCACTATTCACATACCCGCCCAGGCAAAAGAGACAGTATTATGTATATATATACATATATGTGTGTGTATGTATGTATGTGTATCTCTGTGTAAAGATATACATATTGACTTTTTTAATATTGAATGATACTCGTGTATTAGAGAAGCACAGTATAGTTTCATAAATGCTAATAGATACTGAGAGGGAACGAGCATTTATTAAGTACCTACCACTTGCAGACACTGCACTAAGCACTTTACACATCCTCACAACCCTGGGAGTAGGTACTATTATCCCCATTTTACAGTTGAGGAAACTGAGGCAGACAAAGGTTAAGTGACTTTCCCAATGTCACACAGCTAGGAAGTGTCTGAGGCTAGATCTGAATTTAGGTCTTCATAACTCCAGGTCCAGCATTCTATCCACTGAACCGCTGCACAGGGTTCCCCAAATAATAAGTAGAAGAACCAGGATTCACACCCAGGTGCTCTGACTTCAAATCCAACACTCCTTCTTCTATACCATGAAGATGGATAGATCAGGAAGTGCCAGATTACAAAACCCTTGAAATTTAAGCAGAGAAGTTCAGTTTGATGTAATAAGCAAAAGGGAAACACTACAGGCTCACTTTCCAGATCTTGAATGCCGTATATTCAGTTCTTTTCCTCATAAGAAACAAGGTCCTATTAAAACATCCACTAGCCATTCTCTCTAACTTTGTCCTTCTCGTTTCTTGCCTTCATACATTTTCAAGAAAGAAGGAAGAATTGACTGGCTATTTTAACTGTCAACACATGTTTAAATTGTATATATTAAATATTCTCCTTTCCACTAACTTCATGCATAGATATCCTCAGGTTTGATCTAGTAGCAAGGAAAAAAGGCTTTAACTGTCAAAGATCACGAGGTACCTAGCTCCTAAAAATCATGATGGGCCCTGATAACAACAAACTGAAGGAAAGGAAAAAGATTCATGCTTTCTTGCTGGTTTTAAAATTGTGCCACAAGGATGATTCTAATTCCTACAGGTTTTGCCTCAAAGTGACCGCACTTTCAAAATTTCAAGGAAAAGAACCCTTCCTCTCTCTCTCTCTCTCTCTCTCTCTCTCTCTCTCTCTCTCTCTCTCTCTCTCTCTCTCTCTCTCTCTCTCTCTCTCTCTCCCCATCCATCTCTCTCCCTCTTCTTCTCCCTCTCTTTGTCCCTCCTCTCCCTCTCCTTCTCCCTCTCCCCCCCCCCACCGATGTGTGTGTGTGGTGTTTCTCTGTCTATCCCTGTCTCTCTCTTTCTCTGTCTCTGTCTGTCCCTCTCTCTCTCTCTCTCTCTCTCTCTCTCTCTCTCTCTCTCCCTCTCTCCCTTCCTCCCTCCCTTCCCTCTCCTTTTTTTTCTGGTTTCTGCTTAAATAAAACCTTTGCTTTAATTCACAGGTGACATGTTAACAGGGTATAGCTAATCCTTTCCTATCATTTCCATTAAAAGCATATAACAACTGATATTTGAATTATCTATAATCTTAAATAAGTAAATCTATTTAATGGATAGGGGGTTCATTCCTAAGCAATTAAATGAAAATCAGTTCTGACTTGTTCTTGAAGTCTGTCAGGCTCCTTCAGCTGCAGACAGTAAGTAGCAAAAGGTTATAGTTCACCTGAGGAAATGTCTATTCCCAGTTTGGATAAATTTACATATTGACTTTTTAAATGAAGACACTTTTTTTTATAGAATTAATTGGAGATTTTAAACAGCAGGTGGTGAAATTTCATTTTATTTTGTGAAGGAAAATCTAATAGTTTTCGAATGGCCTGGGAAGAAGTGAATTATTTTGAGTTTTTTCTCAATATCTCAGAAATGAGGCTTTTACTGCCTGCAGTGTAATAGCCTTCTTTTGCCATGTAAATGTGGGATCAATCTAGTTTTAAACAGGAAGGTTTTTCTAATGCGTTTGGGGGTATTTTTCATGCTGTGAGACAGCTGATAGGAGTTCTTGTAAAATGTGAATTACAGGAAATTCATATTTATAAGGATTCCACAAGTAATTCTGAAGCCCTGACTTTTAAACATCTGTTAATGAAGACTACCATAATCTACCCAATGGAAACTGCTCCTGTTACTCACACATTTCTTCCATATATTGCTTCCCAGCCTGACTTGTGGGTCAGTGGGGTAACAAGGTCAATGTTGGTGCCCTCTGAGGATGGTTTTTTTGTTTTTGTTTTTTGTCTAAAACTCTTACTCACTGCCCAGAATGTCTAAATGTGAGTAAGTATGCAGAAGTGAAAAACACTGACCATAATTCCAAGAGTTGAGATCTTCTTTCAGAAGTATTTTTAATACATGCTATTTTGGTAGTGAAGGGCAACCAGATAGTCCAGTGGATAAAGCGCCAAACCTGAAGTCAGGAAGACTCATCTTCCTAAGTTCAAATCTGGCCTTAGACACTTACTGGCTGTGTGACCCAGGGCAAGTCATTTAACCTTGTCTGTTTCAGTTTCCTAATCTGTAAAATGAGCTAGAGAAGAAAATGACAAACTATTCCAGTATCTTTGCCAAGAAAACTCTAAATAAGGTCACAGAGATATGTCAAGAGATCTATAATGTCACTGATACAGGTACTCTCTCCATCAGGGAAGATCACACAACCCATCCATGCCTTCTCAACCTCTATAATTCTTGTGCAACAACCTCACACATTCTCAATGTAGGAAAAGAACAAGGAAGTTATGTAATTTTTAGAATTTTTAAAAGCCACAGGGCAAAATTTATTGCTGGTTTTAATTAGAATATAAATGGAAGACTGAGGGATGGGGAGGGGAAAAGTTGCCTGAGACTTATTTTAGCTCCTCTGAAGATCACTATCCTGAAAAGCTACGTGGCATATTTCTCTTTTAGTCCTCCTTTCCAGTCCTGCTATAGTATACTAGCCCTGGACTGCTTTTTCCACAACACAGGAGAAAAGGATAGGAATTCTCAGGCAACAAAATGGTATTATTACATATAAGTAACTTTGAACTATTTAAATTTGGAGTGGAATATACTTCAACCACATACTGACTAATGCCTACAAATCTATTTTCCTGTTAAGAGTTTCATTCCTTTATTTCAATGCTTTGATTACTATTAAAATTCAGACGTTCCTGGAAGGGCTAATATACTGAGTCACTATTGGTCATTAATAATATAGTGTAAATAAGTTTTCAATCCTTTCTTGATAAT
This sequence comes from Phascolarctos cinereus, assembly GCF_003287225.1. Taxonomy (NCBI): domain Eukaryota; kingdom Metazoa; phylum Chordata; class Mammalia; order Diprotodontia; family Phascolarctidae; genus Phascolarctos; species Phascolarctos cinereus. The sequence goes on along the minus strand of NW_027555847.1, from coordinate 548,512,313 downwards.
AATCCTTCCCTGGGTATGGGGAAAGGCAAGGGCAAAGGCTATGAGAGAAGGTAGAAAGTATCAAAAGTAGAAAAGAAAGGGCTCACAAATAGGAAATGGGTACACCAAAGAAAAATCTGCCTGCTTCATGATTTTTTTTTATTTTGGGTATTTTTGTTTGTTTTTGTTTTGAGGTGAGGCTGGATCTCTGTATCTCGCCTAGGATAGACATTCAGCAACCATTTGTGGGCTTGATCCCAATACTAATAGACACAGAAACTTTAAACTGCTCCATTTTTTCCTATCTGGAATGGTTCACTTCTCCTTAAGTAGCCTGGAAGTCCTCCACTCCAGAAGACCTAGTGCCAAAGCTAATATAGACACCCTATCAGCTTCAGCCCTACTGAACTCAAGCCCTTCAAGAGTCTGAACTTAAGCAATCCCCCAGCCTTAGCCTGTCCAGCAGCAAGGACTATAGGTATGCATCACCACACCTGGCTGCTTCTTGATTTTGATTAGGCTGGCCCTACTCAGGAATGGACCAGACTATAGAAGGGAGTCCAGGGACAAGGGCAATTATTAAGAATTTCAGCTCATATCTATGTTCTGGGAGACATTCCTGGCATAGCTACAGATAATAGGAGAATGAAATTAATTCCATTTCTAGAAGAAAAAAAAAAGACTGCATCTCCAGTACCTGGGAGTTTGATTTTAGTCTTTTACAAGAAAGAGTTTCTGTTTCCCAATCAAATCTATATAGCAAATTCAGGCCATCCTTTGAGCTTGCTCAGAGGACAGGGCTCCCACAATCACCTAACCTTTTGTCAACACTTGGTATAATTTTAACCAAGAAGAACACTATATCTTGCATTTTTCTAAATAGGGAATTGGGAGAAAATTGGTGATAGAAGGTGTATTTCTATAAAAGCCAAATTGTAATTATTTATGTGATGAACAGGCTGCTATTGGAATGCTGTTCAGGGACCCTCTGTAATAGAACTATTCCCATCACATTAATAATAATAAAAAGGACTTCACCTCCCATGACAAGAAGCTGCAAATCTAAATAATTTTATCTGCAACTCTAAATATTTCCCAGGATACAACGGTGGCTTTCAGGCAGAGAGAAATTATTCACTGAGCACATTAAAATACTCAATTTAAAAAATGACTTCAAGATAATATTTGTTATGTGCCTTTGGCAATTTTATAGATATGTACAAAATCAATTCTTTTTCTAAAATGCTCAATTTTGTTGATGGAGTAGATTAAACTTTATACAGCAATTTAATCCAGCATAACAGATATAAAAAGATACATTAATGTGGCATGTCTGTAACATCAGTAATATCTATGCAATCAAGCAACACAGTGAAGGGTTTATTCATATAATAGGCTGTAAAATCAAAGCATCAAGTCTTAATTAAATAGGCACAGTAATGTTTAACTATTCTCCCACTGCATAATAAATATTAGCTAACTAAATGTTTTAACAGCTAAGATAGATAAAGGCTATCAGGCAAAATATCCCTCCCTTGGAAATATGACTCTCTCTTTTAAATGGAATATAATATGATTTAAGGACCTTGAAGCTGGTCATCACAAAGCCCAGTTGCCAGAATTTTAGAATATCGGCCTACCAAGGAATGATCAGTCCCTGAGAAGCTATCTCATGCTAAACAAAATCACAAGCAGTCATTTATAAGCCAAAATGAGAGTGCATTTCAAAGAACCACAGAATTACAAGCTAGAACAGGGCTTAGAGATCATGCAGTTCAATGTTTCCTAGCTGTACAAATTCATAGCAAATTTTCTCAGTCTGAAAAAACTTTCTCTACCAAAAGTCCTTGGCTCCTTCAAAGCTATAAACTTGAAAACCAAACTCCTCTCATCTTCCATCTTCTCACTGTGTCCTGTTCTTCCCTTCCTCAATTCTCTTCTTTCTCTCCAGTTTTACCCCTCTGAGATTCCAAGAGTCCAAACACACTAAGACTTGTGGAGGGCAAAATTGTACAACATTTAGATAGGGAAACACAAAGCCAGACCACTCCTTCATTTTCTATGAGGTCCCCAGATATGAAATGATTGACCAAGATTAGAAAGCCCAGACTAAAGCCAGGTTGCTTGATTCCCAAACCAATGTTCGTTATTTAATTTGCAATGAGAGCTATGCAGTTTGCAATGAGAGATGTCTGTATAAGACATGTACCTTGAGAGACCAAACTAGTCATCACAAGGTGAGCAGGAGACCAGGAATTGAATAATCTCAAGGGAGACTTTAATCAGGCCAAGTTATATTGAAGCCTAAAAAAGTCCTCTTTCCTAAGTTTTTCTATGAAGCTCTTCACTTTCCACTTTTTCACACTGACCACTGTGTTTTGATCACACTGGATTTTTTTATTACATTTGTCAGACTTCATGATAGACACATAGTTTTAGATGTCCTGAACCAATACAGAAATTACTGATGAAAAAAAAAATTAACTTTAAATTTTAGCACTAAAGTATTTACAATTTTATAAGTACTACCAGAATTTGGTGAGATGGGACTCAAATAGAACATGGCAAAGGAAACATATTGCTCTAAAGAATTATATAGATCTGATAGAAGTAGTAGCTGAATTGCTCTATATGTCAAGATTTAAGTTTATATGAAAATTCACAAACCTGAGGTTAGATGAAAGAATATTTATATGAAGATAAAAGTAGAAGTAAAATATTGCAAGAGTATATACTATAGATTGCCCTTTCAGGTGGAAAATATGAATGACACTTTTCAAATCTATCATAAAATTGTCACAAAGTCAAGATACAGTAGTAAAGGTCTAACAGGGAATGGGAACTGCACCTGTAATTTCTTTAGTACAGGGAACTTCTGGTTCCTGCAACTTCAAATATCTAAACTCTAAACAAATTAAATAAAAATACAATACAACATAGATAATGTTATGTGTGGTTTTCTAAGTCAATATGCATCCAACAGGGATCTGTTTCTATTTGATTTTGACACCACTAACTTCTAGCACTGAAACTCATTTGCCCAGGATCACATACCAGTATATGTCAGCATCAGGACTTGAACCCAGGTCTTCTTAGCTTTAAGGTGAGCTCTCTATCTACTGTGTTACCCTGCCTCTTCTGATAAAATTTAGGCAAAATAGATAAAATTTCAAATGGATAAATGTAAAGTCCTGCAGGTAGGTTAGACATAAGGGGGGAAAGGACATTCCAATAGTAGATTCTGAGCCATCCCAGGCCTGAACCTTTAGACATCCAAGGCAATAAAGCATCTACTCTTAAGAAAACCATAAACCACCTCAGACCACAGACTCCAGGCACTGGGTGTGACGTATCACTGTTTGATTGTTTCAGTCATTTCTGACTCTTCACAACCCTATTTGGAGTTTTCTTCGCAAAGACACTGGAGTGTTTTGCCATTTCCTTCTCCGCTCATTTTTCAGGTGAGGAAACGGAGGCTAACAGGGTTAAGTGACTTGCCTAGGGTCACACAACCATAAGTATCTGAGGCCACATTTGAACTCAGGAAGATGAGTCTTCCTGATTCCAAGCCCAGCACTCTATCCACTGCCCCGTATGCAATATGTACCCTGCTCCAAAGAAAATAAACATGTCAGGCCTCATCGTCTAAGCATCAGGGTCATCAAAGCACTGCTCAAAAGAAGACTAAGACATCTCAGATCCTAAGCCTCACCACAGGCAACATCCCAAGGGTGGTACTTCAGAAAGCTGAGTGCCCTTATGATACCTCCTGTCTGTGTCTTAATCCCTTCCCTTCTTGGTCCTCTGGGAGAGAGGTGGAGCAAAATTTAAGCTCAGTCCCCAAACACCAATTCACTATCTTGTCTTTTCTCAATCACTACTCTCCTAGAATTCAATAAATCAATCAGTAAACATTCATTAAGCACCCACTGTGTGCCAAATGGGTGGGGAGCTTGCAGCCTCGAGGCCAATCAGATTCAGTCAAAGGGCTACATCTGAGGACTTAGAGGGCCACATGCACGGAGACCAAGGCCACAGGTTCCCCACCCCTGGCTTAAGTAGATTCTGGGACTCTGGGAGTTAGAGGCAATGAGGACCTATACTGGACTCCATTCTTGGGAGGACCTTAGGACCCTAAAGGCTTCTTAGGAATAAACAGATGTGAAATCCTATAAAATTCTTAGTTTTAACAAAACTGTCAATATTCCCTTCAAAGTATGTGGCATAAAATACCCCTTTGCATAGTTTATATTTGTCCACACATACACATATAGTTTGTCTGCATATATAGATAGGTGTCTTCTATCACTGAACATTACGCCACCACCATCACTGCCCATGAGGGAAGGGGAAAGAAGGTGAGTGAAGGAACTGAAAACACACTACAGCAAACAGCATATCAAATATTACTTATCATGATTCGAGAAAGATTTTCAAAAGAATTCAAGGATGGTTTAATACCAGAAAAGTAATCAGTGTAATCAGGCATATGAACAAAGAAAAAATAAAGATTACATGATCCAATCAACAGGTGTAGAAGTTATCTTTGGTAAAATACAGAACTCATATTTTTTTAAATAAAAATACAAGAATCAAAGTATATTTCCATAATAAAATGAAAATTATAGATCTGAAGCTCAAACCTATATTATAAACACTAGAGCAGCAATTTTCAAAGTACAGTCTATGGACCCTTGAGGATGCTCCAAGACCCATTCAGGAGGTACATGAAGTCAAAACTACTTTCAGAATAATACTAAACCGTCATGTCAAAATACTTCTCTTTTCAACTACATCTGTATGAGGCAAGATTTTCTTCATATACTTCAACCAAAACAACATATTGCAACAAACTGAATGCAGAAGCAGACATGAGAATCCAGCTATCTTTTGTTAAGTGAGACATTAAAGAGATTTGCAAAAATATGTAAAACAATGCCACTCTTCTGAATCAATATTTCTATTTTAGAAAAAAAGTTATTTTCATGAAAATGTTATTTATCTTAACACATATGGGTTTATTATTTATGTTAAATGAAATAAATATTTTTTTAATTTTTTCAGTTTTAAAGTTCTTTGAGATCCCAAAAATATTTAAGTGTACAAGGATCCTCAGATCAAAAAGTTTGAGAAATTCTACACTAGAGAGTTACTAGAAGCATTCTCATTTAAAAAAAAAACTGCCAAATAAATATGCCTATCCTCACCACTCTAATTTAACAATAATAAAAAGTATTAAAGAATTTAGAAGAATAATCATTAGCAATGAAGAAATTAAAATATCTTGATTTGCAAACATGATTACATATCTAGAAAAAAATAAAACCATCTATAATAAAAAGGACGTGATTAATTACTTTAATAAGATAGCTACATATGTTATAATCCTACAAAAATCATCCACATTTCAACATACCATCACTGAAAATTCTTTATAATAACAATAAAATGTATCAAACTTATCAAAGCATACCAAAGACCTACATGAAGAAAATTCCAGTGATTTTGGCAAATTTCAGAGAAAATTAAACCCATAAAAGGCTATTCTTACATGAATAAGTTGAGCAAATATAAGAAAAATACAACATAAACTCTTATTATTTCCCAAATTAATTTCCAGATGCAATGCAACCAATCAAAATATCCCACAGATTCAAAGGCTATTTCATAAAATTAATAAGAAAATTCATACTAAGAATAGGATATGTATGTCAAGAACTAAAAATGAAAACTTGTAAAGGGAGACAAAGTACTGCTAGATCTCAAAATATACTGGAAAAGATAATTATTTTTAATACTTTATAGAAAAATAAAAAGAATGAACCAGGTCAGAAACCCAGAAATAGAATTAGAATACAATAAATATAAAAGCTTAATGGATGAGAAACTAACACTTAATAAAAATCAGTAGAGAATGAAATTGCTATTCAATAAAAAACACCAAAAAAATTGGCCACAATCTACTTGGATCCACACTTCATCTCATGCATCAAAGTAAGCTCTAAGTGATCAGGGAGCTAAATTCACACATTCATGCATGGATGCACACACAAATTGGAAGAAAAATGGTATAAAATTACCTCAACTAAAGATATAAAGGGCATTTTTATCAAACATAAAAAATAAGTTGCTGAAGACAAAATCAATGGAGGTTTGATTATAAAATGATAGAAAGGAGTTTGAATGTTCCCTCTATATTTAAAAAAGAAACTGTTTTGAGGAAAACATTTTCACTAATCACATCATATAAAGGCCTAAAATCTAGAATCTATAAGAAAACAATTCAAATCCAAAAGATCAATAATACATACTCCCTGAAGGACGACTGGTCAAAGAACATGAATAAATAATTTATGAAGGAGGAAATACTAACTATTAATAACCACTTGAAAAATGATGCTCAAATTCTCTAATAGGGAAATAAAAATCAAGTCAATCTTAAGATACTTTTAAAGTCACTAGAAAGTCAAAAAGAAAAGAAAAAGGTAAAGAGTGAATACTGATAGAATCTTGGGGAACGAAATATCAATATGCAATAAGTAACAAAACTAATTAAATCACAGTTCTCAATGATTTTATTGTTAGGATTCCCTCAATAAAAAATTATAAAAAGGGGGAAATGACCTATCTGTCCTTTACTCATCATGATTAAAAAATAGCCATTGTTGCTTTATTTGTAAGGGGCAAAAAAATGGAAAAATTATCTGTGTCCAATAGTTAAAGAATGGATGAATGAATAACAAGGTAATGAGTCTAGAGGATGATCACAAGACTCTTATTTCTGGATATCAATGAATATTTATCAAAGTCTCTAAAGTTATCATTTTAGCCAAGATAGAAAAATGTGACCTTTATCAGTCTTTCCCAACTACCACTTTATGGCAAATTTTTATAGGCCTTAAAATTTTAACTCCTAAAGTTTCTTATTTCTTAAAATTCAGAAATTTTTTTTAATTGGCCCCTCCTTCTACCTGCATCCTGATCTTCTGACCTCAGTGTCCTCTTCCTCCATATCAGTTATACGCCAGTCTTTAAGTCATTGCAATGAAGTACAGTCTCAAGTAGAGAATTTTAGATACTTGAAACTGTTTGAAGAGTCCTACACAAAGTATGTTGTACTAAAAGACTGACATCAACCTGTAATGAGATTTCTAGGGCAAAACCACAAGGCTCTGGCCTTAGTTTTTGTTAGGTTCAGTATAGGCTCATAGGACCATAGGGTTAAAGGGTCATGGATTTCTAATTAGAAAGCACCTTTATGACGTAGTCCAACCTTTACATTTTACAAATGAAAAAAATGAAGTCCAGAAAAGTTATATGACTTGTCCATGGTCATAAAGTTACCAAGGGATACAGTCAAAATTTGAACCCAGGCCCCAAATCCAGTATTATAGTTTGAATAAAAACACAGTAACATAAATCTATCATAGATCCATTTACTGTATATAAATCACTACTCAAAAAGTTTCTCAGCTTTCCTTACTGTTCCAAGTAACTAAATGAGAGAAATTCAAATCAAAATAACTCTGTTGTTTCACCTTATAACCTGAAAATTAGCAAAGATGAAAAAAAGACAAGAAAGGTCAGCGGAGGAAAAGGCAGACACATTTATGCATTGTTGATTTGGCTATGAATTGGTCTCCTTTTTTTGGAAAACATTTTGGAATTTAAAAAATGAGTAAAATATTTATATCCTTGACCCAGACAGTCTACTTTTAGACACATATACCAAGAAGATACAAGACAAAAAGATGTCATGTATACAAAATATTAGTAGCAGATTTTTTCATGTGTGATTAACAAAAAACTGGAAATGAAGTAAGAGGTGATCAATTTTAAAATATGCCACAAATTGTGGTGCATTAATATAATGGAATGTGACTATACTATAAGAAAGGATGAATATTAACAATTCAGAGAAGCTTAGGAAGACTTATAAACTGATACAGAATAAAGTTAGAAGAACCAGAAAAGCAATATACACGATGACTACAACAATTTATATGTTAAAAGTTTTAAATGAGAATTAATTCTGTGAAATTAGAAAATGTAAATGAAATTTTTTTAAAATTTAAATGAAAATGAATGCTGTGAAATTATTAGAAAAGATGAGAAAATGTATCTTCCTCTCTTCTTTGGACAGATGAAGGACTTTGGAGGTAGAACATCACAGAAATTGTCAGATTCAGTTGATGTGTGAATGAGTTTTGACAAACTAGCTGCTCTTTCTTTTCTTCACTAAGTAGAAAGGGGAAGATATGTTAAGAAATGGAAGTGATATAAAAACAAAAGATGCAAAACATTTTAAATTCAAGAGTTTGTTGGTTTTCCAAGCTGAACTGAGGAATAAATAAGACAAAAATCAATAGCCTATAAACAATATTCCATGCTAGAATTCTTCCATGGCCTCATCCTAAGGATTTCTCATACTTAACAAATTCGCAGTGACTTCAAAGGGAAAATCTAGAAGCACAGTTGGTAAGAGGCAGAAAAACACAAAGAAGTATTTCTAATTACTCCAACAGAGGCAATAAGTTATCTCCTCTGATTCCCAGACTCTAAACTAGAGACAGTTTCCCATTAGATTTGGAGTAAAACTTAAAGGCTGGTGGGGTTTTTTTCTGAACTTCTGACAGAGAAAGATAGGCCAGATTTTCCTCTTTCTCTAGAATACTAAAAGCTTGCACTCAGTGGCTGGTGAATTTTATATAACTTTTAAGTAATATCCCTTTTTTAAGCTTATGTTTTCTAGCAAGCATATTTAACCAGCCATCTAAGTAAGGGGTACTTTTTAACATGACAACACTGACTAGCCAGTATTTGGCAAGAATAGATTAGGCAACTAGGACTAGTCTGTCACCAAATCAAAACAACTACAATGGAAGCTTGAGCTTTTCAGAGCCATAAGTTGAATTTTCTGAAAACATTCAGTAACATAACATTTAGAATTGGGAACAGACAGATACATTACAAAGAACTAGTCAAGGTGCAATCATTCAGATATATACAGCAAGCACAAAGCTGATAGGGTTGGATGTTTCCACTAAATTACAAGGAAACATTAATAGTTTACATGGCTACAGAGCTTGGGCTAGTCATAAAACTTCCACTACAGAAAAGCAAGGGAATGCAATTTTATTTCCATTTAGAAGATATCAGATATGTTCAATAGTATCACAAGATGACTGCTTTATAGACAATTGTTTAGGGAGAAGTCAAGACATCTATTTCCAAAGCAGTTGATGCTGGCTGATTCCGTGATGTGCTACAACTACTCTATTTGTCTTATTTATGTTCATGATGCTAGTGGCTGGAAATGGTAACTAGTCACTCCCTATACTGGTACTGAATGACATGGCACATTGTGTCCTTCACCCAGCTAAGGTCAGTAGCCCAACATTTCCATCAGATAGCTATACATCCATTTAGTGTAATTTAACGTGGGAGGCTAAAGTTTTCAAATAGTTGTTATATTTTGTAATTATCACTATAACTATCCTATTGTCTGTCTCAGGACATAGTTAACCAAAAAAGGTGTGAAATCTTTATAAGGGAAGGAGGGGTGGACTGTGGAACAATTTTTAAAGTTTGCTTTGATATATTTTGCTTTTTGTATGAACCATTTTTTATATACCCCTCCTCTATTAAGCCCTCTTTTATAATAAAAAAAAAACAGGTAAGTAAAACCCACTAATATGACCACATCAGACTACATATATACAATTCCACATCTGTAGCCCCCTAACTCTAATTAGAGAAAGAAAATGTATTTCATTATCTCTTTTACAGGACCACAAGAATGACCATTGAGATTAATCTCAATTCAGGTGTGTTTTATTATTGTTTTCATATTATTTTTCTGATTCTTATAGTCTTTAACTTTTACAATTCTGACATTTCACACATGAAGCCTTTACCCATCCCTTCCACAACCACTCCTATACCTAAATATGTCAAATAAATGTCTTTTATTTTCTCAACTATCCTCTGAATTTTTCAGTGATATTTAGAGACACTAGGCAAAAGAAAACACATCATCCCTTTCTTCCTAGAAAAAAGGCTATAATCATCGATATTCTTGATACTCTATTTACACATTAAATTTATATAATCCTTTGAAGTATTTAACACTAATATATAACCTTAAAACAATGGACACCATAAATCTGGAAATAAGGTTGTCAAAGGACAGAAGAGGCTCCACAAAAAAAATGGAAATAGAAATTGACAGGGAAGATGGTGAAAAGGAAGCACAAAAAACAGCAAATTCATGATCACGATAAATAAGCGTTGTTGTGATTTCTTAAATTTGGACAAAGTCTGAGTGATAAAATTATCCTGTAGTTTAATTTCTAGACAATTTTAAAGGGTGAGGGAATCCAGGTAATTCAAGATAATTTTTCACGGTTCAATCTTTTGTCTTGAAATGATTGGATATTAGATCTCCCTGGTTTTTGCTTCCAATTTTTGCTACCTATTTCCAGATACACAGAGGACTAGTTCAGAGTTTCTCCCTAGAGTACCTTTCTTTATGTTTACCCCGACACGACAAACTATTCCCCTGCTATAATTTTATTACCCTATTTCATGTACCTCACTCCCCAAAACCCAAAAGTACAGGCAAAACTAACACTTCATGGAGTCAGGAATAAAGATTTTTATCTTCAATGTCATTCTTCTCTGTCCCATCCAAAACCAAAAACAACATTTCATGGAGACAGAAGAGAAATATAGCCAAGATGCCTTCACATCCTCAGAATCTTAAAGTTGTAAAAGACCTTAGTAATTATCTAATCCAAATTTCTCATCCAAACGAGAAAATCATTGAGTCTATTTGAATATGCCAAAGAAGCTTTCTGTTCCATTTTAGGATATCTCTATTTGTCAGAACCTTCTCCCACTCTGGTTCCTTGTAAATTCTTCCCATAATACCTAGTTCTGCCATCCAGGGCAACATAGAACAAGTTTATTCTTTATTTCACATGACACTCTTTCAAATGTTTGAAGAGAGCTAATTGTGTGGGTTCCTGAAGTCTCCTCTTCTCAAGTCTAAAGGCTATGAGAGAGAGGACTCTGAGGAGGTCTCTTGGGAAAATGTGGCAGCATGGCCTCCCCTCTTGTTTAAAACCTGGGAGAACAATAAAAGTAATTATAAGGAAGCAAGAAAGATGAGTAGAGGCAGAGACTTGAAAAGCAAACTCAAAAGACCAATAGGAAGGGAGAAGACAGGAGAATAAATGAGAAAACAAGGAAAAGAGGAGATGAAAGGAGAGAAGTGAAAAAAATTAAAACCCCAAGATTTGGGACCATAATTACACATTTAATATATGAAGGAGCAATGAAATCCACTGAAGCAATACAAAGTACTATAATAGTTAACTAGTGCCCAGGGCAAGCACTAGAGTAGGAATCAAGAGGCCTCTGTTGCAGGCCCATTTCCATTACTAACTAGCTATGTAACCGTGGGCAAGTCACTTAACCTGTTTTCTCATCTATAAAAAAGGCCAGAAACTTGCATTATTTACCTCACAGGTTATCATCTCAAGCAAGAAAATTTATAAACCATAGTGTAACTGTAAAGTATTATACAAATATAAGTTTACAAGTCAGGCAATGCCTTTTGAATATAAAAACAAAATAAAAAGTAAAGACAAGTTCTGCGAGAGTTGCAATTTGGATCGAAAGAGAGGTCCTAAAGAGGAATTCTGAACATTTTCAGCAATCGCTACCTTTTTTGGAATAAGTTTACTGTGTTCTAAGGTGACAGCTTGGAAAAACAATGCAATACATAACTAAATAAACTACAGTATAATTTTTTTTGAGAATTCAATACTTTACAGATACACTTGATATAAAATTAATGCTAAGCAAAAGCTGCAATTACTTAGGAGTTACCACATTTGTGTAAGAAAATGCCAAAGGTGAAGTCATTCCCACATGGAGTCCTACAGCAAGAATGAAATTTCAGTTGCATACAAGTATACTAATATCAGGATCCATTGTGGACTTTTAGAAATGCAGTTCTTTACCAACTACATTTCTTTAGTCTGATGCCTACACTACCAATTGCTCCATCAACACATTTTGAAAGAGGCCTCATTAAAATCACTAATATCATTGCTAGAAAGTGGCAAGAGCAATGGCCAAACCCAGGTCTCATAATTTCAAATCTAGTTCTCTTTCTTACTTATGACATTTACCAATTCAATTTTTAAACCAGTTTATGTACATATATAGCCCTGCCCCCATCTGAACTCTACTTTAGAATAAAGAAAAATAAAATGCAAAATAAATGGCATAGCAATAGTATCTAACAGCTAAACAATACTGAAAGCTTACATTTCCTCACCTGTCTACCCAGTGAACAGTGTCCATTGTTTCTTCATCTGTTCTCAAAGGACTAGGACTGGTCATTAAACATTAATCAGATTTCACCTGCCCTTTTTCTTTTTTTTAACCTTATTATAGTCAGAATATATATTGTTATGCCTCTGCTTTCTTCACTCTGCATCAATTCATACAAATAATCTCAAGTTTCTCTGAATTCCTACTATGATGTCAATGGATTTCATACAGTCATACACCACTAACACGAGCCTATTCTTCAAGATTCCTTAACATAATATGTCACAAGAGAAGTCAATCAATAGCTTTCTTGATACTTCTATTTTGAAAAGACTGCAAGGGAGAATTAGGAAACAAAGGAGAATATGAGCTATGAGGGATCATATTTTTAATGCATTTTAAATCTCCTTTGGAATTTTAAAATAATCTCTCATAACTATCAAAAGTCAAGGACAAAGAAAATAATAATCATTTTTAATATCCATGAAAAGTTCACTAGACAATATATTAAAATGTCTTTGGGCAGTTTTTTAAACACCCACCCAAGTACCTAGCCAATAGTCTCTAAAGGCTTTGTAAATATGTATATATATATATATATATATATATATATATATATATATATATATATATATATATACACACACACACACACACACACACACACACACACACACACACACACACACACACACATATATAGTGTACCAAGAATTCAAAGCCCTGAAATATTTAGTTCTGTGTCATCTACAATTTTGTTGTTATTGTTAAGTCATTTCAGTAATGTTCAACTCTTCACAACCCCATTTGGGGTTGTCTTGACTAAGATACTGATGTTGGTTTGTCATTTCCTTCTCTAGCTCATTTTACAGATGAGAAAACTGAGGCAAACAAGGTTAAGTGACTTGTTCATGATCATACAGCTATTAAGTGTCTGAGGCTAGATTTGAACTCAAGTCTTCCTGACTCCAGGCCTGATGCTCTATCCACTGTGCCACCTAGTTGCCCCTCTTTTAACCTGTTTTTTAACCGCCTGTGTGATGATGGGCAAACTATTTAGCTTCTCTGAGCTTCAGTTTCTCACCCATAAAAAATATATTTGTAGTGCCTCTACCTCACAAGTCTGTTGTGAGGCTCAAATGTCCAATAATGGATGTAGTTTTTTTGTTTTTTCTCAATCTTAAATGTCAATTCCATTACGCTCCTTGGCCTTTTGATAGTAAATGCTAATTATCAGTATTTTATGCCTATTATACCTATAAATCTTTACCAGACAGCTATGTCATTTTAAAAAATTTTAATTTCCTTCTAATATTTTTAGGAATATACAAAGGAATCTTGCTAGGTACACAAGATCCCTCTATTAGAAAAAAACAAATATTTGCTGGAAACCGAAAGTTAGCAGCAGTTTTCAATGTCTTACGAGAGGAAAGTCTCACGACAAATCTCAGGCAAAGACAGCGTAAGTATAAACAGACTGATGTTACTGTTGCTGGCAATTAACAGCTACACCTGTGTCTGACATTGCTAACACAAATTTGCCATTATTGACCCTCTAAATGAAAATCGAGATGACTACAAAGTTATCACCCTCCACAAAATGATTCAGAATACATAAAAGGAAGGGAAAACGCATGAGAAATGAATCTGGAATGGAGGGTAAAGGACAGAAAACTCATCCAATATAAAATTACATGAGATGACTAGAAATCATCCTGACCTTTCATCTACATGAGGAAGATCATGCCGCTTGCTCTGATGTCTAAGACATTCTTTCATTTTATCTGGCTGAGTAAATGTCACAGTGTTCAATGAGGAAAACAAATTCCCCTTTTGGGGTGGGGGAGGACAGCAAAGGAAGAATTAGCCCTCAGCAAAACTGTGAAGTAGTAAAAATTTGTCTTTCAAGCTGTCTCCTCAATATCAAGCACCCCACCTAGACCTGCTTCTCCCTAGCAGTATCTGATATTTCTAAATTAGGTTACACTTTTTTCCCCAATCCTTGGGAAATCTTCATTCATCCTGGGGCTACTGACTTCATCTATTAGAAAAGCACCTCTATTAAACTAATGCACACCTAGGTGTGAAGCTTTTCTACTGGGCTTGCCCAAACCTATGCCCAAAATTCTACAGAACATTTTATATATCTTGGTTTAAGAGACTGAATGTACCCTATTACAGCACCAGTGGTTTGGGACAGGAGATCTGGGGAAAGCAGAAAGGCAGAGCATGAAGCAACAAGTGGTTTATTAGCCATTAACACCTTTGTGTGGTTGAGTTTATCAGATATATTCCAACCTATATAGCATAGAGTGCGTTTTAACTGGGGAGGGTAGGAAATTAATGATGAGCTCAATGATTTTAGAAAAATATGGAAAGACTTGCACGAAATAACAAAGAGTGAAATGAGCAGAACCAAGAGAACATTGTATACAGTACCAGCAAAGCTGTTTTAAGAATGACTTTGAACAAATAAATTGTTTTGACTATTATAAATATTCAAATTAACTATAAAGGAAATATGAAGAATGACACTATCTGTATCCAGAGAAAGAAATGATAAACAGATGTATGTACAGAATAGTTTTACATATATACTTATTTGTAACTAATGGTAGCCATCTCTAGGGGGAGGGAAGGAAAAAGAAGAAATATAATTTTGATAATTTTATTGTATATTTGAAGGGAATAGCAAGCTGTACATAGCAGATTTACAGTTCCATATGCAATCATCTTTTTTATTGTATTATGTTACAGAAATTCTTGTTTTATTCCATAAATTAAAAATAAAATTTTTAAAAAGAGAGAGAGAACTAGACATCTTGGAATAGAAGATACTCCAAATTGAAGGGGAAATAAATAAAAGAATCAGAGAGCTAGAGTTAGGTCTTCTAGTTCAATCTTCCTATTTTATAGATTAGGAAACTGACACCCAGAGAGTAAGTGACTTGCCCTAGAGCCCATGGGTAGTAAAAGACAGAACCAGGATTCACACTGAGATCCTGAGATTCCACTCATGTTCCACCCACTTAAATGTTATTTATCATAAATTTTAAAAATCTGTTAAATGTTTACCTGATACAGTATTCTGTGTGTAGTGGATTTCAAAGTCTGTATGAGCCAATGGGGTATTTAAAGTAAAATGGGCAAAACCAGGAAAACATTGTACACAGTATCACCAATATTGTATGATGATCAACTATGAATGACTCAGACCTTCTCAGCAACACAATGATCCAAGACAAGTACAAAGGACTCATGAAGAAAAATGTCATCCACATACAAAGAACTGATGTATTCTGAATGCAGATCAAAGCATATTTTTTCACTTTGTTCTTTCTTGTGTTTTTTTTCCTTTTAGTCTGTTTCTTCTTTCACAGCTGTGACTTATCTAGAAATATTTTTATATTATAGCTTATGTATAAACTATATCAATTTTCAGAAGAGGAGAGAGGATGGAGGGAGGGAAGAATTAAGGGAGGGAGGGAGAAATTTTGGAACTAAAATCTTGTAAAAATGAATGCTAAAAATTTTCTTGACATGTAACTGGGGAAAAAATAAAATTAAAAAAATTTTTAAAAGATCAAGGGTACCTGAAGAGGAGCTGGCCCTGGCAAAGAGAAGGACAACTCCTTTGTCAGAAGCTACAATGAATAAAGGTAATTTCTAAGACCCCCTCAAACTCTAATTGTATGACGTGCTCCTCTGTAATACGAATTCATTCTAAGTGAATCACATATGTGACTGTCTACAGAGGCAGGAATTAAGACAGTGGCACAATTATTACTGGAAGGGCTACATGTTTAAGATTTATCTAAAAGAAAGTTAATGGTGCAGCTAGGTGGTGCAGTGGATAGAGCACCGGCCTTGGAGTCAGGAGGACCTGAGTTCAAATCCGGCCTCAGACCAAACACTTGACACTTACTAGCTGTGTGACCCTGGGCAAGTCACTTAACCCCAATTGCCTAAAAAGCAAAAAAAATAAAATAAAATAAAATAAAAGAAAGTTAATGGTAAGTCATCTGTTCAAAAGGATGTAATTTAAAATCAATTGCAATATTGTAACAATGCTTAGTAGTACAATACATACATCATATAATGGAAAAATTGTATTTGAATTTTGGAATCCTATTTGTTGTAAGCACAAAGTCAACATTTGTGCACATAAACTCAAATCTCATCTGGCTAGAATGATTTTTATTCAAAAAGGATCCTTTTTCTCATTCCTCCAACATAAGAAATCCAATACTTAAATGTCAAAACCTAGCCATTAAGTATCTAAACGTATATTTGTTCCAAAGAAACACCGTCGCTTTCCTCATAAAGGCAGTATTGCTACAAACAATTCACCACTGAGCATTAGATTCCTAAGTGGAAGGGCCTTAGTTCATTTAATCCAACCCCCTTATTTTACAGATGACAGAACTGAGGTACAAAAGGTGAAATGAATTGCTCATGCTCCACAAGTAATAAGTAGCAGAACTTACATCTAAACCCAGGTCCTGACTTCAAATCAAGGATTTTTGTATGTGGCTACACTTTAAGGAAGAACTATAGCAGACACATGACCATCGCATTCAATTAACTATTCTATGTATCCCATAATTCATTTTAAACATATAATTTTAGGCTTGAGGTTTGGGTATGGTTTTGGGATTTGGGGAGAGTGCCACCTCATTAGCCTGACCCCCCCGCTGATCAGCCCAGAAGCTTTGATTTGCTCCATGTCCAATCTGTGAAGGTTTTACCCTCATTAGAAAGCTTAGTGGGTTCCCTGCTTACATACACACACACACACACACACACACACACACACACAGGTTCACCATTATCAGTGCTACACGTAGTGTAGGCAGTAGGTCAGCTTTAGTCTTACAGCAGGGCAGAGCTCCCTAACTCAAGTGATCCACCAACCTTCAGATTCTGCAATAGCAGAGACTATAGGCATCAGCCCCTGTACCTGGCCTATAGATACATTCTTAAAAACATTTTTACCAAGCCTAAATGAAGTCTGTAAACATTTCTCAAGTAGATCTCCAAACAGAATTTTACTTAATTGTACAAGGTCCTAATGAAGAGAAGACCCTAGTCAGTGACCCCTCAGTGAATAATCCAACCCAGAAGATTTCCAGCCTATAGAAATTAGCCTTCACTAAAACCAGAGAAGAAGCAACCCAACCTAACCTCTCCCTCTGTTCCATGCCAATATGAAGGATATAGTACTGAAGAGTGAAATGTGAGGTTCTTGCATAGATGAAGCCACAGCTGCCAAAATGGTAAACTATAATCTACCCTAACATCCATGGGACCTACAGGAAGCTCCACCCAAGAGTGTATTGACTCAGTAAAATCTCAGCCATCACAGATAAAAGGCTATGGGGTCAGCCACAAACTCCTGCCCAGAGGAAATATTGTTCCAACAAGACTGTGGCCACCAATTTGGCATCATCTGTTTCTCTGGCCCTGACATCTGTTCATCAGCCAGGTTTCAGACTGTCTTGCTTGCTAATCTGATCTTAATCCCTGGTGATCACATCTCTAGTCTACCATCCTGAATGATCTTGTCATGAGCCCCCATCTGAACATAAATTGTGCCAGTAATTTTTCCTAGTCATAATCTCTGTCTAGTCATTCATTTACCATATCTTCACAATAATTATTAGTAATTTGCCAATTTATAATGCTTATTAGTCTAACTATACCTCTCCCTTTAAATCCTGCCAGCACCTTGCCTTATTCTGACTTTAGTCCCATCAGACCATATCATCTCTTATTCAAGTACTTGCCTGCCCTGCTCTCTTCAGCTAAAATAATAATAGTTACTGACAGTAGAAAGTAGATAAAGTCTTAAACAACAACTATTCCCTCAAGAAGTTCTCAATGTTTGGAAAACTATAATAAATAATCAATTATAAATTCAATTCCTCAGGAATATTATGTCCCCAACACAATAACTTGAACATGGTAGGACTTAATAAAAATCTGCTGAATGAATGTTGTTAGATGATTGAATGAATACAATATCCAGATTTACCCTTAAACTCAATCTATTTTATGTGTTTTGCTGAAAGTGAAATGAGCACAAATTTGCTCAGAAAAATGATGCACTTTTTCACCTGGAAATTAATTCTTGTGATCTGTACACTATGCTTTTATAAATGCACGCTAAGACCACGTAAGATTTTTTACCAATTCTATCATATTACTAACAAGTAGTACAGTGCATAGTAAGCATGGTATATAGTAAGCACTTAATAAACATTTGTTGCTTTGCCTTTGATGTCTTTAAAATATATAACATATGTATAGTTATAATTTCCAATGATAACTTTGCTTGATGATTCTTTATGTATTAACATCAAGTAAGGTATAAAACAAAGAGATGTATGATTACCAACTGTGTTTGCTACTGTCATAGAGAATGTCCAGTGTGGAGGTCAAGTAGAAGAGGGATTTATTTATAATATAAGGTAAGGTCCTTCATATGTTTTCACATAACATTGTGCCCATCAATGAATACTGATACACTGTGCAAAAGACTCCTAAATGAGATTTATAAATATTCAGAAGAATTTGGTCTAACTACTCACGCAAGAAAAACTTAGTAGATGAAGAATGTTTATTGTCCAGACTATTTAATATGCGCAGCTAGACAGCCAACCCATAGAGCTGGTTCATCACCATATATAGCTGGGACAGCTACTGTAGACAAACAATGAACCAGACCCAGAATTGAACAGGAGGAAGCAAGCAGACTGGATTTCTTTTCTCAAACTACTTGGGTTTTTAATGACTTCCAAACTTTTCCCTAAAACAAAGGCACAACTTTTTAACATCAATAGTCTTCCTATGAGATAGTATAGCTACAAGACATGGAACAACACAGTCTTAAGAATTAAAGTCGTGAGTCATCAGATGAGCAACAGAACTGGTAGACACGAGTAAGATGTAAATTACTACCAAAGACAAATTGTATGTTTCTAGAAACAGCTTGAGTGATAAGTCAAAACTTCATTCTACACCACAAAAATCTTGCCTTCAACCATGCTACTGCACCCTCTAAACCCAAGATTGTACATTGAAGGGACTTTAACCCCTTCAGTTATGGAACGCCTCTCTTCTGTCCTGTGCTGTCCTTACAGTTGAGAGCCTCACATGCCCCATTCTATTTAGCCATCCCAAAGCAAGCTTCATTTTACAACCTGGCCATCTTGACTGCTGCCATGGTAGAGGCATCAGAGATTATACCTAGGGGGTCTTAATCCTTTTGGCTCCAGAACTCCCACCCTGGGACCCACACTTTCCTGATTTAGTAAATTCATCACATAGCCCACAATATGTAGTTTGCCACTGTTATGCTTCATTTGTATCCCAGCCATTTTCTTGCCTTTGTTATCTGTACAGCATACACACACGCACACACACCCCACCTGCTTTCTAGCACTGGATCGATAATCAAATCAGTACTGTCATTACTACTGGAAAGAGTATATCAATTTACTACCTATTGCTCCAACCACCATCACACCCATATAATTTTCCAAACCAAAATACCCCTCGTTGGTAACCCTTCCCCTTTATGCACTGTCTCCACAATTTAAGTTTCTAGAGACAAGAACTACCTCATTTTTTTATCCCCTAGAATCTGGCTCAGTCCTTGGCATATAAGGAGGTTTTAATAAATTCTTCATTCATTTATCAGACAGATGTAGGACCAAAAAAGGCAGTGGGCCAGTTACTTAGCAAAAGCAACTTGCCCTGTTGGGACAGCTGTCCATCAGTATCTCTGCATCCAGAGACCTAGAGGAAGCTGCCATGGAAGCCTTTCAGAAGGATACAGACAAACAGTTGAATTGGATGAGAAGGTGAAGATAGATTGAAATACATACCCTTAGAACACCCATATCAATGAGGACAGAAATACATCATAATATCAAAAAAAAAAGGATTGCCCAGTCTATCCTGTCATATTGTGGAAACTCATCAAAGAAGAAGATTGATTACACAGGATAGAGGGCAAAACCAGTTTAACACAATGATGTAGAAGAGATATGAGAAGAAGTGCAGAGAGGAACAATATAAAGAACATGGCAGAAGCTAGATGATTAACTTTATAAAAATTGTGTTTGGGGACTGAGAATTTAAACTTATATTCCCATCATTTATTTTAAGCAATAAGAAATCTGAATAATTTTTTCAAAAGTGAATTATAAATCCTCTAACAATGAAAAATATAGTAACATACAGATAACACTACATAAGAAATAATTTCACATTATAAACTGAGAAGAATTCAACTCTGTTTAGTTTTAATAGCCTCCATTTGTAATATAACTGGTATCTTTTAAGACTCTTATCTTGGCAGCACAGAGCACCAATTCAGAGTTGATCTAACTACATTGGCCTTTTCTATTAAATTAGGGCAAGATTAACTTCCAAGTCCCCTGCACAGAGCCACATGTGGCACCTTAATTCCAACTGTGATTTTTTAAAAAGAAAAAAATAAACACTTTTCTCAATACCTTTATTATTTTCCATACATGTGGGTAAAATGTCTTTTAAATTGATGTCTATCGCTTCAGACAACATTATAATGCAAGCTTCCCATAGAAAGAACCTCTATCATTTATTCGGCCCCCAACATAATAGCCAGAGCCAGCACTCCCTTATCAAATATCATTTGCTTAATTAATCTTGACTAAAATCTCAATCATCAGAGTCAAAATGTTCAATGAAAAAATAATAGCCCAAAAGAGAGATATGTATTTAATTGATTCCTTAGGATACCAGTACAACATCTTAGATTCTTACAATGTTCATATATATATATATATATATACACATACACATACATACATACGTACATATGTATATATATATATACATACATACATATGTACGTATATATATATATAGGTACAGTGAAAAGGACCTCAGATTTGGAGTCAGAACTGAGCTAGAATCTTACCTTAGTAACTTGCTACTTATTTGACTTTAGGCAAGTTATTACATTTCTCCAACCTTGAGTTTTATCATTCATAAAATAAGAAAATTGGTTAGATGATCTTCAAACCCATGTGTAAATTTCCTAAAGATTTATTCGTGCATAACAATAGCAAAGAGACAAATCCAAGACTTTTTTGCCTCAAAAGTAAACAGGTAACAGAGTTCTCTAACAGCAAGAGTTCTTAACATAACTTTTAAGAGGAGAGTCAGGTACTATATTTTGAGCTCATGTTATAAGGAAAATAAAAATAACTACAAAATTATGTTACAAAATATTCATATAATAAGAAAGTCTCTACATGATTTACCACAATATTCTACTATACCAAAAAAAAGTAAATATGCCTCCTACCAATCCCCAAAGGCTCATTCAAATTTATGAATTTAAAATATTTCTATATTTACTATCAATGCTCATTATCCAACATAGAGAAACTAACAATTAAAATTGCCTTTAAACAGGTCTGGTAAAATTGGTTTGGCATTTATTGTTTTGTATTTTCCTCAAAGGTCTTGGACCAGAACCAGAATTTTATAGTAAAAATTCATCCTATTCATGGTTAAAAAATGAATAGTCATTAAACATGGCACTAAACTTATAAGGCTAGATTGAAAAGGAAAACATTTATCTAATGATACATCTTGGCACTTCTGCTCAAGAAAACTAGGATCTCTACATGTCTCAGGATACAGATTGAGCAAAATATTGAGTATGTTTGTGCAATTAGCCATAATGATAAGATTTTTTTATTATTGTGACTAAATTTATTTGTAAAATCCTTTGAGTTCACCTAAAAAATTAATTCAGCTCTTGAACACATCTGAGTAAATTGCATATAATGCAGCATTTTATATGACAAACTTTTCTAACTCACCTCCATTATAGGGTGTTTTTTTAAGTTATGTTACTTTTCTCATCAGAAAGCTCTAGAAAGCAGCATTCAATTCAATAAACATATTCTTTATACACCTAATCTCTGTAAAGCACTCTGCTAGGTGCTGAGAGACAGAAAAAGATAAATGTGACTACTCCCGACATCAGTACCTCCGATACTAATGCTATACCAGGAACACCATAGGGTATGATTGGCATTGACCACCTGGTCACAGCAAAGAATTACAGATCATAAGCACAAATATTTGGCAGTAAGCACCAGAAAGGCATTCTGGCTATTGCCTGTTTGTTTAGCTGGGGACAGACCTTATCACCTTACTATATCATCTCCACATATCCACCCACCATTCTTTTCTCACTGAAGCTGTTCAGTATACTGACACCAAGGGTTGACAACACTTGCCATTGAACTCCATGGGCAAAACTACAAACCAGGCTGGACACCCTGCTTAGAACTGTAGGCAACTTTCTCTATTTTCCTTTATTCTATGAATTGTGTAACCCCTGACCATGTTCATGGCTCAGTCCATGTTTTTCTAGAGAGCTGGACCCTGCTGATCTATCTGTCTTGTCAGGAGTACATGGTTACCAGAGAGTGGCCACTAGAAGGTCATCAGTCCATAATAAAGCTTGATTCCATATACTATATTAATCTGAAAAGTCTGAGCCTGCCTTTGTTTGGAAATAAACTAAGGGAACCAACTAGCTGTGCCATGCATAAGGACTTGAGATTTTAAAATTTAACTAACTGGGCCCTGCCTTTCCCCATCCATTCATCTACAATCTCCAAAAAGTCCAGGTAGCAAAGTTTTTTGTTTTGTTTAGTTTTTACTGTTTCTCTGTCATTCACATGGGAGGACCAGTTCAAATAATCTCCTTGCTCAGTTGCTGCTACTAGTCAAATAGTCTGTTTAGGTCCCAGAGCGCTCTGTCTCTACAAAAATATTTTCCAGTTCATTTTTATTAACATTCCTAATGTAAGTGTTATCTAAATGCTAAATAACCACAACATTGCTGCTCATTTGTAGCACTCGGGTGAAAGTGGAAATAGTCTGCTGAGAGAATGATTCCCCCTCACAACTAATTTACAAAAAGTAAACTGAGGACATATCTCTCATACATGAACAACTGCCCAATATTCATTTGCCCAAGAAAATCGTACGTATATGTAACTTCACTCTCAGTGGAATTGCTCAGAAAACAAAAATTCCCAAAGATAAGCTCAGTCATCTTACAGTTAACAGGCACTATAAAAATTAGCTTTGGGACTATTTTAGTTTGCAAACCTTAGAGCAATGAAAATTTAATAAATCAAAAACACACTGTAGAAAAGGGAGTTGACAGGCAGCCACGGGAGGAAATATATCTGCTGAAAAATACCACAGATGCTTTGTCCCGATCGTGGTACCAATACAATGCATTCATTTCAAAACCAAATAGAATTCTTGAGAATTCTACTACCCATCATGGAGCAAATAAGATTATACTGTTAATTAAGAAAAGTAGCAACCACTTTCACCTTTTGCTCCTATATCACTTTAGGCTACTACTCCATGCCAGATGCTGCTTATTCACCCAATGTGTTCTTTTTGGTAGTTACACAGCTATCCTGGAGTAGATGCTCATTTGATGATTGCACAATTTTCACCTCCCAAAAGAACAATTTTAGAATTCTCAACTATCATTTTCTCCTTATTTCTCTTTGAAAGTAGAGTTCAAGCCAATCTTCTTTCTATTATTTCTTGGCTTTCAACTACATAGAAAAGGCCACCTCTGATTTTGAGCTCTGCAAGGCCAGTGTTTCTCCTACTATGATTTTTCAACTTCTATATCTGAAGAACTAACAAAAAGCATGCTTGGCTTGCTCCTATCAGCTAGCAGACAATATTTTTAACACTGAAGGTGGATGGGACACCATGCGAGGTAATAACATTCAAAAAATTACTGCAGATATAAAGGACGTCAGCGGCTCTGGTTTATTTTGGGCTCACTAGCACTTCTGCAAGAAATTACAGAGTTTCTATTTCTACTTGAGAGGTAAGACAGAAGGCTTCATCATACTCAACCCTTCCCATTTCAAAAACAAAAATTAGATCCACTTTGCAAAGTTGGCTTGTTCAGAAAGTCAGCTAAGTACATAGGCAACTAAGAAATCACTGCAATTTTATTGACTTCTGGAAGCTCATACTTATACACGAAATCAAGTACTTTTATTAAATGTCTAAGTTTACATTTCTTCACTCATTGTACTTAAAAGGCATGTACCTGCAAAATACATATATACATATATATGTGTGTGTGTGTGTGTGTGTGTGTGTGTGTGTGTGTGTGTGTGTGTATGTATGTACGTATATCTTTCTATCTATCTTATAGATAGATATAGATGTAGACATATTCAAGACACAGTCTGTGTAACATTCTGAGTAGAGTGTATAATTTTCACATTCAAAGTACATGTAATAGACACACATACATTAGAAAGGCAGTTTGGTATAGAGAGTACAGAACCTGGAGTCACAAGAAAGAGGTTCAATCTCCAGCCTGAACACTTTTCTAACCTGTGGGCCTGAGAAAGTCATTTAATTTCCCTGAATTTTCGTTTCTTCATCTGTAAAACGTATATAATAGTGGAAAGAGACTAGACTTGTGGTTTCAATGGAATGAACCTCCCAGTCAAGGAAACTTCCTCTACCAATGCAAGTCAGTACACCACATTTAACAAATATTGGACTCTCCATGATGTTGTATGGCACAACACAAATAAAGGTCATAATCTCTCACTATGCGGAACAGTTAGTCACATAACGCCGGATAAACTGGCATCTGTCAGTCACCTACTATGTGTCAAGCACTGTGCTAAGCACAAGGGATATAAAAAGAGACGTTCCCCCCCAAAAAAAAATTCCTAGCTCTCAATGAGGCCACAGTCTAACGACTAATACATTCTGCCTAAAATTTATATCACTTCAATTACAATGTCAACTTGCTTTGATTTGTGCTCTCCTTTTAGTGACTGTGACCATCGATCTCTCAGGAGTACATCCTTCCAAGGATCTGTGATTTCCTAAATATGGGAACTTCCCTCAACTGACATAGATCCAAAATTCACCTCTGAGTTATTACATAAACCTTAAAAAGTGGCTACCTGCCCCAGGTACACAACTAAAAAGTGGTAGAGATGGGATATGAACCCTGAACCTAGGTCTTTGTGACTCAAAGATGAGTTACTCTATCAAACAAATTGAATTGCATGAGCACAAGACTATTAAAAACCCAAACACTATATTGATCTAAGCAGAGCAAAATTAGTCAGAAGGATATTTGCGGAATCTATTCATAATGTGAGGCTCCTGAACAAAGTGGTTATTTTATTTTCATAGAGGTTCATGGTTAAACCCTCTATAGATTCAGAGGATGTTAGAACTAGAAGGGACCTCAGACATCAACTTCTCCAATTCCCTCAATTTTATAGATGAAGGAACTAAGGCCAAAAAAGATTAAGTGACTTACCCAAGGTCACACAGGTAGTTAGTGGAAGGACTAGGATTTTTTAAATCTCCTGGCTACTCCAAAATTTTTCTCTCTTCAACATGCCATCACAAATGTCTCATAGTCCACAACCACTATATAAGTTAATGTTCATAAACCTCATGTTCATCTGAGGCATACTGTAAGTTCTGTGTGTGGATCTCTGGTCTGACCATGATACCTAGAAGATCTGAGTGATCAATAAGCATTTGCTATTAAGACACTGTTATATAGAAATCCAAACTCAGCTAGTATTTTTAATCATCTGAAGCTCCATGAAGTTTATAGCATAGCTTCCTTTTTTTCTAGAAGTATAACCAAATTTCCTTAGGATATTGTTTCATAACGTTAACATTCTTCTCATTTAAGTGGTGGGTGTCAAGGAGAAAGCGATGCCAAACTTTTCCTGGACTAACCTATTAACAGCAAGCAATAGTCAACTGCTTTAACTTGGGGGATAGGTAAAGAGAATGCACAACAGAGTCTTGTCAGCAAGACTGATCTGCACTTTGCACACATATTGAGGCCTTATCACAAAAAGAGGCTTTCAGAGTATTATTATAAATAGAATATAATCCTACTCAATTATGTTGAAACTACTTGGTACTTTCACCCACTTTTGTAATATCAAGACTCAATGGGTGATATTTTCATATTTAAGAAGCTCAAAAGCACTTTACAGTATTATCTTCTAATCTTTACCCCTATATGATAAGGCAGCAGAATATAGATGTTTTCAGTAAATACATTCTAATATATTTTGAGAAACAATTGTGGCAACAAAAGGGAAAATATGAATTGAGTTTACAGAAAAAAACATACCATTATCTGTATATGAGATGATGTATGTAAAATGTTTTGTAAATTTTAAAGCACTATGTAAATAGCATTTATTATTATATGATCAGAAACATATGTCTCATATTCTGTGGCATCAAGAATTTACAAGAACTTACCAAGGTCTTAAGAACTTTACAACATTAATTTAATAGAAATAGCCCCTTCCAAGACGAACTTACTGGATAAAGATGTCTAAGTCCCTTCCAGCTTTAAATGAGCACTGACCTGGGGATCAAGATGCCCAAGTTTTAGCCCCAGCTAGGACATTACCATGAAGCGTGCCTAACATACTTCACTTCACTCCATGTCTCCCTTCCCTCATCTGTAAAATAAATGGGATGATCTAGACAGCCACTTACAGTATACAGTGCTCAAATGATCTCAAAGGTCCTGCCCAGATCATTATGTTCTAAATTGAACAGCACGGATGCTGATACAGATATACAAATGTAAGGAAACATATACATTTTAAGATATGACTTGGCACCATAGTTAAAAATTTGAATGTTTACATATAGATGTGTGTGTATATATGTGTATGTATATATGAATTTTAGCATTTAGGAGATTTTTTCATACCAAGAAATGTGAACTAATCATTGAAATGATTGGTATGGTAGAAAAAGCAGTATCGGGCAGGTAGGTGGTGCAGTGGATACAGCACTGGTCCTGGAGTCAGGAGGACCTGTCACTTAAACCCAATTGCCTCACTGAGAAAAGAAAAAAGAAAAAAAAGAAAAGAAAAATCAGTAGACCAGGAACCAAGATACCTAATTATATCCCATGACCTTGGGTAGGTCACCTCATCCTTCAGTGTCTATTTCTTCAGGGATAAAATGAAGAGTCTGGTCTAGATCACGATTCCTTTATCCAAGCTGTGAAATTTTAAAGATATTTTGGTACGTATTTCAATATGACTATATATACCTTTGTAATCCTATTTATTTTGTGCATTTAAAAATATTATTCTGAGAAGTCCAAAGGCTTAATCAAACTGCCTGAGGGATCCATGATGCAAAAAAGGTGAAGATATCCTGTTCTAAATTACTTTTAAGATACTTTCCAGCTCAAAAATACTATGGTTTTAAATGGAAAAGAAGGTAAATTATTTCATTTTAATTTCAATAGGGAAGGCCTCTTGGAATTAACTGAAGAGTATTTAACAGGAAAATAAGTACAAGAAAGGGAATAACGATGAAAGTTTCTGTTTCTCTAACACTCTACATTCTAACAACTACTTTCTTCACATTGACCTTGAAAGTTGTGTTGTTCAATCATATCCAAATCTTCATGACCCTGTGGACCATACTGTTCAAGGGGTTTTCTTGACAAAGATGTTAGAGTGGTTTTCCATTTCCTTTTCCAGGGAATTAAGGCAAACAGTGGTTAAATGATTTGCCCAGGCTCAAACAGCTAGCAAGTCTGAGGCTGAATTTGAACTCAGATCTTCCTGACTCCAGGCCCAGCATTCTATCCACTGAGCCAGCTATCTGCCACCCTTGAAAGCTGGTGATCAGATTATTTTCGCCATTTTAACAATGAAGAAACTGAGGCACAAAGAGCTACAGCTAGTGTTATACTTGAACCCAAATCTTTCTGACTCTAAGACCAGTGTCCTTTGCACTAAACCATACTGACTCCTTAAAGTAGTACAGGAAAAGAAATTGTTTATAAACAAGTATTAATTAAGCATGGTCATTCAGAAGAGGGCAATCAGGACGGCATATAGTCCTTTGAGATCATACCATCTGAGGCCTAAAGAAGAAATTGAGAATGTTTAGCCTGAATAAGAGAAGGCTTAGGGAGGGCATGATAGCCATCTTCAAGTATTTAAAGGGCTGTTTAAAAAAAAAAGTCCTAAGAATTTAGAGCTGTTCAAAATTAGATAAGGCTACCATAGAGTATAGTTCCCCATTACAGTAAGGCTAAGCTAGAAAATGGGGCTACATGACTACTTGCAATGATGTTATACAGGGGATTCCAATTCAGGTCCAAGTTGTACCAGATGACCTATGAGTGCCTTCTAATTTTGATATTTTTTGATTCTATGATTCCTGGTAGAACATTAGGAAATGCAGACATAAAAAGAGCTAATAAGGCAACCCTGAGGCAGGCGGTGGGAAGCAATAAGTAACTCTGGAGCACATCATAGTCTAGTGGTTTAGCAACAGATCTGATAGTCAGCCTCGGAGTTGCCTCTTTACAACAAAATGACATTTTTTAATATTCTAAACAAACTAAAATCTCTCCACTGAACCTCCTGAGTTATTCTCTGAACGACGAATTCCACTAAGCTTTGGTGCCACTATCCCAGAGTCATGCTGTCCTGATTAATCAGCAAAGACCCAAATGATGTGCTATATCTAACCAGCCACAGATGCCACACTTTGCTTCATATCCCATCCAGAGCATGTGTATCCCCTTCCCTCATCCCATACCTTCCACAATTTGCTCTGGCAATAGTAATCAAATCAATGTTACCATTGTTTCTTGAAAGGACCTGTCAAGTGACTTGTCTCTGGCTCTACTCACTCTCCTTATGATTACCCAAAACAACATGCCCTATCCTGACCACCTCTCCCTTATATGTATTATTTTTCACCACTAAAATGTAAGCTCCTTAATGCCAGTGACAGTTTTGCTTTTATATATATACATACACACATACATATATGTTTAATCTGTACATATATGCATGTGTATATATTTATCCACACTGCTTGGTACAGTACTTAACAATATTTTTCATTCATTCTTATTCTATTATTTATTATCTTATTTTTGTTTTCTACAAAATATTCAGGAAACCTGTAATTCTTTAATCTCTTAGTTCTACAATTGATAGTACAATTTTTATAAATCTGGCTTTTGGTAACATTGGACAGATTAAATTTCAATGACTTCCAACTGATAGTTCAAACTATTCCTTGACAAGGGGCAACAACCAGGAAGTGGGTTGTTTTCTGAAAGCTACATACCTGAGACACAGAAGAGAAAGCCTCAAAACTCATCAAACCTGAAGACTACTACCTACTTCTTATATGGGTCATATAGTATCAAATAATACTACAAGAAGGTACCTATTAGAGGTCATAACATTCTGGCCCAGAAACTAAATTTGACCATAGGCATATTCACTAGAGGAATGGGCTATCTCAGATAGTTGTAGAGGTCTTTTCATTGGAGATATTGAAACAAAAGCTGCATGACCAATCAATCAATAAGCATCTATTAAATATCTACTACGCGCTAGGAATTGAGAATGCAAAGATAAAATTG
The DNA here is from genome assembly GCF_003287225.1 of Phascolarctos cinereus. NCBI lineage: Eukaryota > Metazoa > Chordata > Mammalia > Diprotodontia > Phascolarctidae > Phascolarctos > Phascolarctos cinereus. The sequence continues at coordinate 548,482,441 of NW_027555847.1, read as the reverse complement.
AAACAGTCCCTGATAACAAAGATTTTATACTCTATCTGCACTCTATGCACTCTACATATATTATCTCATGTCATCCTCACAACCACCCTGGGAGGTAGATGCTTTTATTATTCCCATTTTCTACATGAGAAAATGGAAGCTAATGGAAACTAAGCAAGGTTAAGCAACTTGGCCAAGGTCAGACAGCTAGTATCTGAAGCAGAATTCTAAATCAGGTTTTCCTGACTCCAAGTCCAGTGTTCTGTACTGTGGGGCACTATGCCATCACACACACACACACACACACACACACACACACACACACACACACATACACACACACATATGGATGGCTGGCTGGCTGGATGGATGGATGGATGGATGGATGGGTGGGTGGGTGGATGGATGGATGGATGAATAAAGTTGGTTTCCCATCCCTGGTAGTTTTCAAGAGGTCAGGTGTCCATTTGTCAAGGATGGTGTAGAAATGATCCCTGAGGTAACTCCAAGGTCCTCCAAGGTACCTCCTAGGCAACTAGGTAGAAAAGTAGATAGAGTAGTGGGCTGCAAGTCAGATGACATGAGTTCAAATCTAGTCTTAGACACCTCCTAACTATGTGACCCTGAGCAAGTCACTTAACTGCTCTCTACCTCAGTTTCCTCAACTGTAAAATGGGGAAAATAATAGCACCTATTACACATGACTGTTGTGAGTGAATGAAATGTGAAATGAAATGAAAAATGAAATAATCTGCAAAGCACTTAATACAGTGCCTGTCATATAGTGAGTGTTTAATAGACACTTGTGCCCTTGCCTTCCACTTAGGAAACTTTGTGATTCTGTGATTCTTCATTAAATGTTTTTGCTGGACAAAATATTACTTCAATAAATGGGTGCTTCACTCAAGCTTGAAAATCTATTTATTTTTAAAAGATTCTTGTGTTACAGTATTCATTGTAATGGAATTGAACCTATATGAATTAATAATGTAGCAGGTAAGGGGGTAGAAAGTTATAATCAATATAAGAATGAAAGAATTGTAGTTGTCTGACACCATTTGTTATGGCTGAAATGGGCATTAATAAATCACAGTCCTACTTGAGTTTATCAGTAGAAACCATCAAATTGCTCAAATCCTCTTGCTTGTTCATGCATTCCTTTCTTTTGGTACCCCAGATTCTACCAGACAACCTCTTTAGAGGATTAGAGCAAAGCTAATCTAAAGGTTAACATGAACAAAATGTGTTTTAATTTTTAACTTCAGATGATGTTTTGACTGGCAAACATGACTCTGCCTAAATACTGTTCCATGAAGTGAACCAGAGATGCTTAGTCCTCACGATTCTGTGATTTCTAAGATGTATTACAGTAAGGCTTTATGCTTGCGGCTCTACTGAAAAACAATTTGCTGGTTGAATCTATTACAAAGCTCAAGAGCATGACTGCTTAAGGGGGAGTCATCCAAGCAAGATCATAATATTCACAAACTGTTTTACCAGTACTGCACCTGCAACATATTATTTAGGAAGATTCAAGATCCTAAATATCATAGATTTCATGAGCACTATCATTCACACTTAAGTGAGAACAAGCTGGGAGCTATGCTGAATAAAGGAAAAAAATATAATGCTTGTCAAAGCTTAAACAAAACAGAATCTCACAGTACCTAGGATACTGACCAATATTTCGATTGCCTCTGTGATCTCATCTTTTTGTATACCCCCTACAAATATCCAGATTGTGATAAATTCATGCCTACCTATCCTGTGTAAGTATTGTTCATGTGCTCCCACTAAATCTTTCATAGGCTGTCCAACCATCATGGTAGAGGGGCTTTCCCTAGTTCTATACATATTGTCCAGAAACCAGTGGAAAAGGGAGGCTATCAGTCATTCTTGAATCTCACCACATGATCCACTCTTTTTTTTCTGATCATATTTCTTTTTAATTATATAATTTATACTACTTCTCTTGCAGACTTATTGGTTTGTAGTGTGTTGAAGCCACCTGATTACCAAAATATGTCTCTCCATTGCCCATAAAAATGTTAATACTGGAAGGGACTTTAAAGGTCATTTAATTCAACAGTTCCCAATCTCTTGCTGTGATGGAATCTTTCACTTTAAACAGAACTACAGGAGACTATTCCGAATGAACAAATAATAATGATAATATTGTTTTCTGACTGAGAAAAAAAATCTTTGCATTTAATATATCTGATAAGGATTTAATATTGAAGATATAGAAACAAGTAACAGAAATAAACAAATAAATAAATCTAAAAGCCATTTCCCAATAAAACCATAATCAAAGGATATGTGCATTTTCCCCAAGAAAAACTGCATACTACTGGAAAAGAGTATGGCAGAAACTAGGCATAGACCCAAATCTCACACCATATACCAAAATAAAGTCAAAATGGGTTCAGGACTTAGATATAAAGGCTGATACCATAAGTAAACTGGGAGAACAAGGAATAGTTTACCTATCAGATCTATGGAGAACACAAGAATTCACGACCAAACAGGAGATAGAGAACATTATGAAAAGCAAAATGGATAAGTTCGATTACATTAAATTGAAAAGGTTTTGCACAAACAAAGCCAATGCAACTAAGATTAGAAGGAAGGTAGAAAATTGGGAAAGAATTTTTACAACCAGTCTCTCTGATAAAGGCCTCATTTCTAAAATATATAGAGAATTAAGACAAATTTATAAGAACATATAAGCCATTCCCCAATTGATAAATGGTCAAAGGATATGAACAGACAGTTCTCAGATGAAGAAATTAAAGCCATCTTTACTCATATGAAAAAATACTCTAAATTGTTATTGATTAGAGAAATGCAAATCAAAACAACTCTAAGGTACCACATCACACCTATCAGATTGGCCAACATGACAAAACAGGAAAATGATAAATGTTGGAGAAGATGTGGAAAAACTGGAACACTAATACATTGTTGGTGGAGTTGTGAAATGATCCAACCATTTTGGAGAACAATTTGGAACTATGCCCAAAGGGCTACAAAAATGTGCATACCCTTTCATCCAGCAATTGCACTTCTAGGGCTATATCCCAAAGAGATCAAACAAATGGGAAAAGGACCCACATGTACAGAAATATTCATAGCAGCTCTTTTTGTGGTGGCAAATAATTGGAAATTGAGAGGATGCCCATCAATTGGGGAATGGCTGAGCAAGTTGTGGTATATGAATGTAATGGAATACTATGGTGCTATAAGAAATGATGAACAGGCTGACTTCAGAAAAACCTGGGAAGACTTGTATGGTCTGACGCTGAGTGAAGTGAGCAGAACCCCAGAGGACTTTGTACACAATAACAGCCATGTTATGCAATGACTAATATTGTTAAACTGAACCCTTCTCAGCATTACAAGGATCTAACACATCTCCAGAGGCCTCAGGATGGAAATGCTGTCCACATCCAAAGAAAGAACTATGGAAGTCGAATCGCTGTCACTTATTTTTACCTTAAGTTGAATTTTGTTTCATCTTTCTGATGGTTCCTCCTATTGGTTTTAATTTTTACTTACAACTTCACTAATGTGAAAATATGTTTCATGGGCATGTAAATGTAAAGCCTATATCAGATTGTGCACCATCTTGGGGAGGGGGCAGGGAGGAAGGGGGACAAAAACTTTCAACTCAAAAGCATGTAGAAGTGATTGTTGATAAATCAAAATAAATCAATAAAATTTTTAAAAACTGCATACTATTAGCAACAATATGAAAGAAAATTCCAGATCACTGATAATATGAAAAATGCAAATAAAAACAGCCTGAGATTTCACCTCACACATCTCATACTGACAATGGTGACGAACAACGGGAACAATCTATGTTACAGGAGTCACAGGAAGAGGTAGCACACTAATGCTTTGCAGGTAGAGCAGAGAATTGCTATAGCCATTTTGGAAAGCAATTTGGAATATGCAAATAAATGTGACTGAAATGTCCATATCCAGAGATTCCACTATTAAGAATGTATCTAAAGGAGTCACTGACAATATATGATACATACACACACACACACACACACACACACACACCCCATACATATATCCACATACACCAAAAAACTATATCCGTGCTTTTGTGGCAACAAAGAATAGGAAACAAAGCAGATACCCAATGATTGGAGAAATAACTAAACAAAGTGTGGTACATGAATATAATTAAATATTATTGTGCTGTGAGCAACAATGAATATGACACATCGAGAGAAGCATGGATTTATACGATCTGGTGCAGAGTGAGGAAAGCAGGACATAGGAAACAATATATACAATGTCTACAACAATGTAAAGGTAAAGAACAACAGTTATAAAACAATCAAAACTTAATGTTACAAAATGATAAAGAAGAAGTTTAGTCCCAGAGACTCGAGAAGGCGCCTTCCCAACTCCTTTGCTGAGGATGGGTTCCATGAGTATTTGACATTGCATACATGATCAGACTGCTTTTAATGTGCTGGTTTGTTTTTAATTTTTTTTTCTCTTTTTTGCTCTTTTTTTAAAAAATTCTTTGTTATAAGGAATGGTCCTGTGGAAAGGTGAGGGGAAGCAGGAAGCATGGCGGAAATCCAGGTAATATAAAAACAAAAGACATCAGTAAAATCTATTTTTTAAAAGAACACAAAAAAATCCTTTAAAATTATGGCACTAAATAACATGTAGCCTTTTAAAAAATTGTCTTTTCAGAATAGAAGTTCCAGATCTATTCCAAATTTAACAATATTACAACAGTATCAATAATTTTATATCATTTCTGTGTGATAGCTCACTGCGTAAGATTATCTCACAATAATTTTCATTTTATTATTTACTTATAAAGATAAGATTTTGTAGTATTGCTTCAGATAATCATATTTTTGTTTGAAACATTGGAGACCTTTGCTTTGAACTGACTATATTTTATTTATAAATACTTACAATTTTGTCAGAACCACTGAACTACTATTCAAAATTTGGTAACGTAACACCCATTGCAAAATCAGGAACTTTAAAAGCAAATTCAAATTGAAGGTGCCTATTATTATATTTGCATTTCTTCTTGTTTAAGGATTTTTAAAAAATCAAACCTTGATCTAACAACAATAAAAATAACACTTTGCTTTCTCCTCAAGCTTCTCGAATTTACCCAATTATTCATAATGAACACTGATAAATATATGTATGTTTTTTTTAAATGAGTATAGGTGGATAGCATTTTGTCTATATTTCCCCAAAACACAATAATTAGCCAATTATGTTTCATCTATTATTGGGCATTTACAACTTGATATGCGAACTTTTGGTCATGTAATAGATTTTAACCAATCTTCAGTGTTTCTCTACATCAACTACATACACACATTGCCCCAGTTACTACACAGACACCAAAAAAGACAGGCCTATTTGTTTATGCTTGGCAACTGTTACCACTTTTGAGTTTGCAAAACCCTTTGGACAACCTTGTGGGACACTGGGTTTTACAGAGCTCAGTTTTAGAAATCTTCGATCTAGTCTAATGCCCTAACTTTTCAGATGAAGAAATTGAGGCCTAAAGGGTTAAAAGTATTTGCCCACTGGCACATAAGTGGTTAGATGCAAAGCTAGGACTATAATTCCAAATCCAGTAATCATCTACTCTGCTCAATTGTATCTCAGTCTAGTACCATCTTTCCTTGGCAGATAAAAGAATGAGTCAGGGAACTCATGCTCTATTTAGCAGAAAGGCACTAACTTTTTTTTAAACTATTGATTAGAATTTGGATTTCTGCTTGGATCTCTTCTGCTTTTACTGTTATGGCAAACAACTCAAAATCAGTAGAATGGCCAAGGGAAAAAAAGGAACATTTTGCATCAAAAGCACATTACTAGATGAAAACTCCATACTCCTTGAGGTATTCCATCCTTCAAAAACAGATAAAGCTTTATTTTTAACGTAGGTTAACATGTGATTTTAATGCTATTATTATTATAATTTAAGCTAAAGAACTGTAGTGTAAGCTATTTTCTTTGTTCCCTCCCTCATATCTTGGATAGCTTGCCAAACTGATGGACTCCTAGTGTTGAGGTACTAAAAAAATATATAGCAACATCTTTCATGGCAAATACAAAACACTAAACATATGGATGACTCTGCTCAATTATCTGAATGCTAATTCAACATGATCATTGCTGATTTAGTTGCACTGAAAACTGTAGTCAATGTCATTTCTGAAATAATCATATGACATTCTAACTAGCAGTGGAAAGCATCACAAAATGCAACCAGCCAGGTTGGTATTTAAATGTAGCACTAAAAAATGCATTTCACACCCAGCTTCATCAATCACCACCCAGTCTCACATTATGTCTTGGCTTACCAAGAGAAAATAGGATTTGTTTCCCTGAAGAAATATGTCAATGTTCAGCTGCTTTACCCTTCCAGAGAGAAACAAAGTCAACAAAACAAAGAAAATAAGATACAGGATGCCACCTACAGACTGTTACCAGCACTGCTCCTCTGCTCATTAAATCTGTGTGTGTGTGTGTGTGTGTGTGTGTGTGTGTGTGTGTGTGTGTGTGTGTGTTGCCATGCAGCACACAAAAAAAGGCAGATATCTGAATACAGCAACAGGAGTGGGCACAAAATAAACACTGCATTTGTAATACTAATTCCATAAGTGAAATTATTCTTTACACAAGCAGTTTCCACAGAAGCTGACTTAAGGATTTCCTTTGTAAACAGATGGCTGGAGGGAAGATCACTGTAACTCACCTTCTCTCCCTGCTGCCACTGATTAGTATTCCCTTCTCTCTCCCCTCTCCCTCTGGCCTGCAGATATCTGAGAATGACCACCAAACCAAAACCCCACCCCAAGCCTCTCTCCATTCTCCACTTTACTCTAGGGTTGGTTGTGCAGGGATCTGAGATGACAAGACAAGTAAATGATGGAAGGGATAGGGAAAGGATAATAGTCTCCTGAAGTGGGCAGCTAGGTGGTGCAGGAAGATAGAGTGTTGAGCCTAAAGTCAGAAAGATTCGCCCTCCTGAATTCAAATCTGGCCTCAATTACTAGCTGTGTGATCCTGGGCAAGTCATTTAACCCTGTTTACCTCAGTTTCCTTATCTGTAAAATGAACTGGAGAAGGAAATAGCAAACCACTCCAATATCTTTGCCAAGAAAATTCCAAGTGAGGTCACAAAGAGTAGGACATGACTGACCAACAAAATCCCCTAAAGCCTCTCTTCCTTCCCATTTCTTCATCCACAGCTGCTAGGCAGTTTTTATCCTGTCTGTCTCAGAATGCAAAATTCAAAGATAGCAGATGATATACCCAGTAAGACATCCTGGGTCTACTATTCCTCTCAAGAAGATGATGATGATGATTGAGATGTACGTAATGTTTCAAGGTTTGTAATGCACTTTACATCTGTTACTGCATTTGAGTCTCTCCACAATCTTGTGAAGTAGTACTGCAAATATTATTAATATCACTTAACAAACAGATGAAGAAACTGAAGCTTGAGAGAGGTCAAATGACTTACCCATGGTCAGACAACTAATAACAGTAAAGATAGAGAGCCAGGCTTGGAGTCAAGAAGGCTTGAGTTCAAATCCTGCCTCAGACACTTATTAGCTGTGTGACTCTGGGCAAGTCATTTAACCCTGTTTGCCTCAGTTTCCTCATCTGTAAAATGAGCTGGAGAAGGAAATGGTAAACTGCTCCAGTATCTTCGCCAAGAAAACCCCCAAATAGGGTTACAAAGAGTCAGACATGACTGAAATGAGTGAATAGTAACAATAAATGTTGGGGGGGGAGTTGTTAATCTATATCCTAGAGCTGAGGGGGTAGAGAGCTGAAAAGGAAGGTTTTAGTGACAAGGAGAAGTACCTTACTGATGGCCTGCTAGAACTCTAAGATGAATTCCCATCATTAAGTTTCGAACATGCCCCCATTAGCTATCCTAATCTGGCAAATAGGGCAGCTAGGTGGTGCCAGATAAAAAGCCAGGCTAGGTGCTAGGAGGATCCTAAGCCTACCAGGTTAAAGGGGTGGGGTGGGGCGAGAAAGGTAAGGGAAAAGGAAGTTCTCAATTACTGTTTTCACTGCTTAGGTAAGTGGAGATGTAATCCTGGCCCCCTAAATTGAAACTCTAAGTGCATCTTCCCCACAGAAACATCACTCCACATGGCGATTAGTCCTATTGGTACACTGTATTTCAATTCTAAGGACAGACTCAGAATCATAGGATCATACATAATCTTGTTTCCTTAAGTGAATGCATTCTGAGCTACAAACAACCTATTTACGTGAACTGCTAGAACACAATTTGAACATCAATCAGAGACTATCTATAGTTTCCTTTTCAAGTTAAAAAGGTACAAATAAAATTACATAAGTAATTGATACCATATGGATAATACCAATACAAATTAATACTTTAGTTAAACAATTTTAATCCTAATACCCATGTGAAGTAGGTAGAACAAACATCATTATTCCCATTTTGAGGAAGTGACTTATCCAAGGTTACAGAGCTAATAAGAATCAGAGCCAAGATTTCAACCCATGTCTTCTTTCCTAACTCTCCCTAAACTCAGTCCAGGACTCTATACCATGGCCAGATTCAAAACAAAGACACAGCAACATGATTCATAAATTAATGTTCATACATATTTTTGAAAGAGAATTTTTTTTATAAGAGCTAACAGTGGTTTGTTAAAAGTTGACATAACAACTCCATTTTGTTCTGTATTTGCCAGGTTTTTATTGTTACTGTTCACTCACTTCAATCATGTCTGACTCTTTGTAACCCTATTTGGGATTTTCTTGGTGAAGATACTGGAGCAGTTTGACATTTCCTTCTCCAGCTCACTTTGCAGATGAGGAAACTGAGGCAAACAAGGTTAAATGACTTGCCCAGAGTCACACAGCTAACAAGTGTATGAGGCAGGATTTGAACTCAAGCCTTCTTGACTCCAAGCCTGGCTCTCTATCTGGCACCACCTCACTGCCCCATTTGCCAGATTAGGATAGTTTAAAGCAAACTGCTCTTTCATCTTTCTTCCTCCTAATTTCTCAATGACTACAAAACAGGACTCAAAAGGACTTTGTTCTAGGAAGTTGTCTCCTTCTCTTCATCCTATCTGATAAACCTTAACAAACGTTTATTGACTGACTGACAAACAAAATACTTTTTTTGTTTGTTTTTTTGGTTTTGGAGGTGAGGTGGGGGGTGGGGAATGGGGTTTGTATAAATGGCTGTGGGAACAAGAAGGATCTTTATCCTTCTTGCAGAGCCTGGAGTCAAGAAGATATCTTCCTGAGTTCAAGACTGGACTCAGATACTTAGTAGCTGTGTGATCCTGGGCAAGTCACTTCTCCCTGTCTGCCTCAGTTTCCTCATCTATAAAATGGCAAACTACTCCAGTATCTTTGCCAAGAAAACCCCAACTGGGATCACACCCAATGGGACTAGACTGAAACGACCCAACAACAAGGACACGTTCTCTCTTCTTTGTAACAATTTAAGCATCCTCTTTTGTTATAATAAATACCTTTTCCATCTAAGTGCCCTCTTTGCTCTGAACAAACTGCACATCCCTTTTGTTATTCTTTCTGGCTCAAGTAGCTTGGAAGGAAGAATATATGAATAAACATCACCTGCCGAATTACCGGATACATATTTCCATCAACTGCTGGTGAGGTGTATCACAATCCTGAGAGAGTAAATAAACTACAGTTTTCCAGTCTGCCTTTATACTGTTTATTTATTGTTTATTTATTTATTTATGTTTATTTATTGGCAGCAGCTAGCCAAAGAAAATCCATGCAACAGCATTCACACTATCAATGAAATTTTCTCTTTTCAAATTAAAATTGAATGGGCTGTTTTAATGTAGAAAATTTCAAAAACAGTCTTTTTAAAGATGAAAAAGCCTTTAGATTTTTATTAAGATCAATCCATCAATTTTTATCCACTGTCTGTCACATGACTTTCTTTAATGGGTTACACCATGATTCCTATCTAATGGCCAACCTACCAGTGAAGAATGTTTCTATACTCAGCTAGGGTAGTCCTTAAACTGCAAACCCAGTCTGTCACAGGTACTTTCCATTGTGGCAGAACCTATCTAGGGTTGGAACCCCACTGGCATTGTTTTCATGAACCCAGGTTATGTACCGTTATGCAGTACAGGCAAGGTAATACCAAATGGATAGCCCAAGTACTCTACTGCCACCTCTGTAATGTTAAAAAGATGTAGATAAAGGACAGGTATATTGAGTAGTTGGAGATTTATGGGAGAAAATGGACAAGCACTTGACAAAATGAGGAGACGCGGATGGCTGGCAATCCCCAATACTGGTGAGAACACTAATATTGAGGCAATCACATCTCCTCTGAAGAACTGAAATACTGGAAGTAAAAGTACCATGCAAGCTTTTTTGTCTTCAATATCCAGTCAGTTTCATTTTGTTTCCTTCTTTCACAAGAATAATAACCTTCTGAGACATAAGTATGTAAATATATTTTTGAGAATGAGAATCAGTATTCAACTATCTGGCACAGCTAGGCGGTGCTGTAGATAGAACGCTATACTTAAAATCAGGAAGACCTGAGTTCAAAGCCAACCTCTGACACTTGCTAGCTGTGAGCCCCTTGTTGCGAGTTCAGGGCATTCATTGTCTACCTAGTTTATCTGTAAAATGGGGATAATTTTAGTAGCTCTTTTTTTTGTTCTTTTTTTTTTTTTTGGCAAGGCAATCGGGGTTAAGTGACTTGCCCAGAGCCACATAGCTAGTAAGTGTTATATGTCTGAGGCCAGATTTGAATTCAGTACCTCCTGACTTCAAGGCCAGTGCTCTATGCACTGCACTACCTAGCTACAGCCAATTTTAGTACCTTCTTCCAGGGTTATTATGAAGATAAAATGAGATAAACAAACCTTAAAGCACTATGTAAATGCTAGTTATTATTATATATATGTACTTTCATGTCTGATTGTTAAAAAACATAATAGCAAAAGAAGTCTTAATAATACATTTACAGGAATAAGAAAAATATATACTGGAGATCTTAAAAAACTAAATAACATGCTAGAAAGTTTCTCCTCCATAATCAGTCTAAAAGATCTGTATGGGAGAAAATTCAATTTCCAAGTATTCAAAACACAGGCTAATGTGTTTAAATGTATCTGCTGATATTATTTTATGTCTGCAAGCTATGCAAAACATTCACTTTTTCCTATAAGAGATATAAAAGACAGTTATATTTAATTTTCCATATTACATACCTCTCTCAAGATGAAGTGATATAAAATATTCCTTCTCAGCTCTTTAACACACATACAAGCCAAAGACACCAAACCCTCTTATGTTAGGTTGTTACAAGTGTCCAGAGCCCTAAGAACCCTTACACAAAAGGACTCCGAGTCATTTTGCATAACAATAAGAGCAAGAAGTTGAAATGCAAGAATCATCTACATATGAAAGTTCCTTGGAAAAGCTCCAATCTTAAAAGGGTACTTTTCAGAAGTAGCTGCAGGGTTCTTCAGGGGAAAGGAAGGGGTCAACTTTTCCTAAACAGTATTTTAAAAATATAACTGTTGGAGACAATCTTGCTTGAATTTAAACTTTTTTGCCATTGTTATAACAACTAGACAGAAGCTACTTATGATTACTCATGTTTTGCTTTTGTAAAGTTAAAAATATCCATAATGGAACTTTTAACAAGGATCTCTGTCCTCCAGAGGAAAACATTTTTAGAATTTATGTTTCCACTTATGCCCGAGGATGGGCTTCATCGTGCCCAGCACAGTGCCTACATACACAATAAAGGTCTGATGAATTGATCCTGAATCCCACAACCAGAAGGCACCCAATGTGGCAGGAAGCACATTGGCACTGGAGATGATAACCTGAATCTGAATGCTAGTGATGCTACTTGTTACTTTATTTGACATAGGGCAAATCACTTGACCTCTCTCCACTTCCTCAGCTTCCTTACCTTTATGTAGGCGGAACTTAAGCTCCTTATACAGATACCAAGGGGGACATGCTTATTAGGTAAAGCTGATTGGCTGGTTGTTGTCCTTCTTTCTCAAAGAGGACCAAAATGACATCACTCTGCTAGGGTCAAGTTTCAGTGTGTCTGACTGTGGTTGATCAGACCAATACGAGCTTGGAATGCTCTACCACAGGTTGGGCACAAATAGTTCATGTGAACATTAGGAGGGGAACACACCTGTGTACAAGATATGAGTGAGAGCAAAGGCTTTTCAAAGAGATTGGGGAGATAAGATGGCTATTATTATTATCATTATTATTGATAATGATAATAATAATAGCATTTCGAGTTTACAAAGCAATTTACATACGTTATCTCCCAATAATCCTGTGAGGTAGGTGCTATTAATTGCCCCATTTTATAGATGAGGAAACAGAAGAGAGGTTAGGAGAGTTGATGGTGCTAGTGATTGCCCCTGAAGAAGAGGAAATTGAGTGGGGTTAAGTGAATTGCCCAGGGTCATACAATTAATGAAGTTCTGAGGCAGGCTTTGAATGCAGATCTTCCTGAGCAAGTCCAGCACTCTGTGCACTGTGGCACCTAGCTTCCTCAACAGGGAATAAATTCACTTACCCTACCCCCTTCCTTCTGATTTGAAAAGAATCTAATAGCAGGTAGCCACTGCCTTTCTTTTGGGGGCAGTCCAACACAATTTTTTTCGAAGACTAAAGGTACAGAAATATAGGAAAAAGACAAGTATACAAACTGAGACATCCTATGCCCTGCACCTGGAGGCAGCTAGATGTCTCAGTTGATTGAGTGCTGGGCCTGGAGTCAGGAAAATCTGAGTTCAAATCTAAACTCAAACACATACTAGCTGTGCAACCCTGGGCAAGTCACTTAACCTCTGTTTGCCTTAATTCACTAGAGAAGGAAATAGCAAACCATTCCAGGATCTTTGCCAAGAAAACCGGATTGACAGCACTGGCATGGATGGTCCAGAGGGTCACAAAGAGTCACACACACGACTGATCCACTGAACAACAAATGCTTTGGACACCTGGTACTATCCCGAATGCTCAAGCAATACCATCCTATGAAGAGTTACTCAGGGTGCTCTACATTTCTTTCAAGGGGAAGTCTAACTTCAGAAACTAAATTTGTGAGAAGAAAAAACCTTTTTTTATTCAGCTCTTGACTGGGATCAACTGAATTTCCAAATTAACTCTCATCCCTGGGTTGGGAGAGGAGAGAGGAAAAGACTGGCTTCCACTCTGAATGGGCTTCTTGCCTTGGGAGCAGTTGGATCTAGAGCTCTAATAGAATGTATGGTATATATCTATGCAGACTAATGATTCTGCTTTTTTTTTACCGCTGATTTAATCTAATGGAATGTTTATTGTAGTATGTCCTTGACTTAAAGGTAAATCAATGAAGCACATAGGGGCATAAAGGATGAAGGGAAGTTTTCCTTGTAGTTTGGAGGCTGAAAGGTTTTTCCACACGAGTCTATCCTAGATCAATGAAACAAGCATTGCCACCCACAATTAAAGGGAGAGATGCAGCTGCTCCCTCAGAACCAGTGAGCCTGGCAGCTGCCACTGAGCGCCCCCTGGTGTTGAATGGTGTGCATAGTTGCAGGCAATGAATATCAAATAAAACCACCTAGTCATCACCATAAAAAGTAACTAGTCACAGCGTTCCCAGGCAGCTACATGCAAAATGAGGAGGTTGACCTAGGTAATTTCTATTGTTACCTTCCAACTCTAAAAATCCTATTCTATCCCAAAGCCTGAAAAAAAAGAGAGAAAAAGCCTTACACTTGTTTCCAAAGTTCAATTTACTAAAGCTGTAGCATTTTCTAAAATGAATTAAAAATAATGACCAGAAAACTAACTTTAAGTCAGAAACTCTAGAAATAAAATATAAATACTACACATGTAAAATGACTTCTGGTAAGAGAAGGAAGGGAGGGAGGGAGGGAGGAGGAAAGAAGGAAAGAAGGAAGGGAGGAAGGAAGAAGGGATGGAGGAAGGGAGGGAGGAAAAGAGAGAGGGAGGGAGGAAGAGAGGAAGGGAGGGAGGAGTTTGGGATTTACTCTAAAGTATTATTCAGGCTTGTGTATTTTTCACATATGATTAATATAATAAAGCCCTCATTAATCAGAATCCTTAAGAAATAGAGAGTTCTATTTGATTGAAACTTCTGATTAACTGAAGGTTAACCACAAAATTCTTTTTATTTCAAACTTTATTAAAATCAATCAGGTTACCAGGGCCCAGGGTCACCTAATCCCCTGCCCTTTTCCAGCTCCTGCCCCTGAGCATTCTTCCAAACACAAAACCAAGAAGGAGCTCAGAAGCCTGTGCAGTCCTAACCAGAATCTATATTAAAGCTTTTTATCATCCTAAACTTAATATTGGTACACTCTGCATTGCCCTGGCACTCCCAAAAGGGTTGTCAAACAGGTTAGATACCTATATCTACCCCATACATTCCCTGTGCATTCTCCCTCCCTTCTTTTTTCACGTCATTCTCCTTCCCTGGTCACCCCCAAAGTTCTAAGTCAAAGTCTCCTCTCAACCTTCCATGTCTTCACTCTCTTGAAGCTACTCCTGGACACTGGCTCATTGAAAGCACACTCACTCCAGCTGCAACTCTCTTCTCTCACTCAAGCACTCCAACTCACATTCACTGTCATGCCCTCTTGAATGCAGACTCATTGAGGCCATGAGTTCTTTCCACACTGCTATGGATTGTCTTCACAGCATGGTTTCTCTTACCGTGAAGACAGATAGACAGATGCCAATCCTGAGACTACTTCCCCCTGAATACACCCACTGAACTACAAAAACATATTTCTCCCAACAACCACCCTAGTAGTAGTAGTAGTTGGGGGGGGCCGGGGTGAAAGGACCCACCTGCCTCTGAGTTCTGCAGCACCTTAAATTCTGACAGAGGCTACATAAATATTTGAGGTACATATGCTCTTAAATCCAGGTAGGTTTGCTCCTATATGTGTATATTTGTATATACACATACAATCACACAATTGGATTCATAAAGCTCTAGCAAATGCGTCTTTCATGGAAAGTTGTATAAATAGCCATTTTGGAGAGGTAGATGGCGATAGAGAGAGAACTAACAACCTACAGAATTTGATAAAAAATGTACAAGTGAGGAACTGCTATAGCAACAATTACTGGTAGTAATACAGTATACATCACTATGTATATGATATATCTATATACTATCTATCCATGTACATATACATATACTGTACCATCATCATACAGGGAACCAGTCAGCCTCAAAACAAATGATTTCACAATGTCACACATACCTAGTTAAAAATAGAGATTTTTTAACAAACAGAAAGCCAGCACCCTTCAGGGTCAGTATCTAGACTATAAGCTCCATAAAGACAAGGCTATGCCTTATCTAATGGTAACATTTCCCCCAGCACAACAGCTGGCACATAGGAAGTGCTTAATAAAAGTTGATTGGTTTTGACTAAATGCAAAAGAACTCCCAGAACCTCTATGTATGCCTCCCATAATTTATCGTATTTCAATCAAATACATATGGTTTGTTGTCATGTTACAGAGTAGACACTGATTTGTCCACATAAAGACTGAATCCCTGACCTTGGCTTCTTAGGGCCATGGTCCACACAACCAAACTGACTGAACACTAGCAGAAACATGGAGCTTACCATTGTTTGGTGGCGTTACCACAGTTGGTGGAGTCTTTGGGTTTGTATTTTGTTTCACTTTACCAGGTTTTTCTGAATTCGAAACTTCCTCCTTCTTTCCCCTTCTCTTCGGAGGCAGAGGGGATGAGTTGTCACTGGAACCGATAGTTGACTTAGACTGACGATCATTTCCCTAAATGGAAAGAGAAATGGATTCTTCTTATTGATTAACTGCACCCTAAGAATGACTTCCCACAAGAGACAATATTTTCTAGGTGGAAGATGGACCAAAAAAAAAAAGAAAAGGCTAGAATCTCTTCCATTACTTTTGATTTAATACCTACCTTAAGAAAGAGGTCATGTTGTTTAATGGATAGATTACCAGAAGTGGCTTTGAATCTTGATTCTGACATTTACAAGCTGTGTGGCCTTGTACAAATTAACCTAACTCTCTGAACCTCAGTTTCCTCATCTTTAAAAATGGGGATAACTGATACCTACCTCACAAAAGGTTGTGAGAAAAGAAACTTGTAAGTTTTAATTTGTTATATATAGATGTGAGCTATTACATTATCCAAATAAACAGACAGATCCCCATCCAACTCCAAATCTATCATCCTACTATATTTATCAGATTTTAAATTGTGCAGCCACCATAACTTTTCTTTTTCCATGCAGAAAAAGAAACATTCTCCTGGCCAACATGAGAGGAAAATGACTCAATATAATCACAATTCATAGAGAAAAGAAAAAGTCAATATAGGCACAGATTCTGAATAACATAAATCTTACAATATTCTCAGCTAATTTGCAAAAAGTTTGGTGAAAAATGTATCATTACTAGAAAAACATCATGATGGGATAAAAAGAAAGCTGGACTTCAGAATCTGGAGAAACCAAGCTTCAGATTCTGCCTCTGGCAGTAGTTGTGTGACAAAGGTGATCTTTTTGAGCCTCGGTTCCACAGTCTGCAAAATGGGGATTAACAATACCTATCCTTATCTCACAGGGTTGTTGGGAGGATAAAATGAGATGCTTAATACTTGTAAAAATCATTGCAAAACTTAAAGTGCTATAGAACCATTAGCTATCATCCTCATCATCATTATCATCATGCAGCAGTGAGAGTTGATGCGGGGGGCAGCTAGGTGGCACAGTGGATAGAGCACCGGCCGTGGATTCAGGAGGACCTGAGTTCAAATCCGGCCTCAGACACATAACATTTACTAGCTGTGTGACCCTGGGCAAGTCACTTAACCCCACTGCCTAACCAAAAAAAAAAAAAAGAGAGAGAGAGAGAGAGTTGACCCTGAAGCCAGAGAGAACTAGGTTCAAATCCTGCCTCTGATATATACAACTGCATAATGTTGTATGAGTCACAAATCTTTCAATGCTCTAGGCAACGTTCTAAGAATTTTAATTGCAGAGGAGGTATGCTTTAACAGGAGTTTCTTCATGTGGGTGATCCCTATACCAATGAAATCATAGATATAGACCCTTGCATCATCATTATTATTGCTACTAGTACTACTGTAAATATGTAAAGACACTCTCATGTATTCACACACCTATAACTTTTGTAAAACATTGCTAATCTCCTTTCTAGAATTATGATTATCAGAATCTCTGAATCATAAACCCAAGACAACCACTAAAGAAATAGTTTATTACTCATCTGTGGTGCCAGAAGTTTGGGGAAGCACCACTGAATTTTCATTCACCCTTCCTAGTAGTAACAGGAAGGTGAAAAGATGATTGCTTTATCCCCCTACCTTTCCATTCAATACAAAGCACTTTCGTTGTGGTTGAAGGATGCCACTGGGTACCCAGAGGTAAAGGTCACACACATTTAGGAAGTTTTCATCACTACATCTAGGTAGTGTCATAGCTACTGAGGTTAGCTAGGAATGCAACAAAACTCATAACCATTACACATTTACCACTTCTGGAGAACCACACTTGTGGCAACCACTGAAGGCTCCACATTTAACCCCCACAGGAGTAGTGGGCCTTAGCAGCCAACAAGGAACAATCATACAGATAACAGAAATAAAATTCCTTCAATGACAAGTGAAAACACTCAGAAAAACAATTCTCAGGTGCCCAGTGCTGAGATTTAACCACTACTTCCTAGAATAATTTATTCAAGTGAGTTGATAACTGCCCAACTAATCCCATCACCAGCTGTGCCCAAAGTCACTGGAATCTTCATATTCTCTATGTAACATCTCTACAACTACATAGGAATTTAGAAATAAGTGTTTCAGAATGAAACAAATAAATCATCCTGGATTATATTATATTATATTATATTATATTATATTATATTATATTATATTATATTATATTTATTATATTATATTATATCTCCTTAAAAATGTGTCTGCTCAACAACCTAGAAACATTTAACTGGGTTTTAGTTACTTACACAATTAGGAAGGGAAAAATTCACAGCTTTAGAATTCCATAATCCATAAGAAAAAGAATTATGCATGTTTATTAACACCAAAACCCAGCCAAGTGTAAAACATTTTTATTCCTGCCATTCTGGTTGCATTCTATTTAATTATTAATTAAATTAAGCAAAGTTTAATTATTGCATTAATGAATACTCAAGTTTTCTGAGTGTTCCACAGCTATGAGCTACAATGCCAAGGGAGAAAAAAATAATACAATTACAGGTTCAAAACCATAAGCTCTACCATCTTATTTTTCAGGCTGTTTTTAAAAATTCCATTCATCCTGAAATGTGCCCAGAGGTAACATATGCCAACAGTGAATAAAATAGTTTGGATAGAAGGAAAAGCCCTTCTCAAGTGATTAGGGAACCAACTTCAAAGTAAAGAATTCATTACAATGTTTCTGTGCTAGGAATAAAATTGGAACAAGATGAATGGGAATATTTGGATCAAGCATTGCTTTTATAGCTCTAGAGGCAAAATGTTTCCTCATAAATGAAGAACAAGGAAGAAAGAGGAGGAGGAAAAGAAGACTCATGCTAGTTCAGATAATGTTGTTCAGTTATGTACAACTCTACATGACCCACTGGTGTTCTTAGCAAAGATACTGGATTGATTTGTCATTTCTTTCTCCAGTGTGAACCCATTTTATAGATGAGGAACCAAGGCAAATAGGGGTGGTTAAGTGACTTATCCAAATTCACAAAGCTAGTCAGCATGTGAAGCGAGATTTGAACTCAGATCTTCCTGACTCCAGGCCTGGTACTTTATTCACTGTACCACCTTGCTGCCCTTAACTAATAAAGCCCTCCTTATCTTAGAGGATAGGAAGCAAAGAAAGTTCTAGTTCTTATTACCAATAATTACAATTTCTGAGAGGCATAGTATAAATGGAAAGAACATTGAACTTGACGTCATACCATCTAAAGGGCATACATCTACTTACTAAAAGAGAGACAGCAAGCTATAGGATCAAAGGACATAAATTGAGAGGTTCAAGTAAACTTAAAGATCATTGATTCTAATCCTCTCATTTTATAGATTAGAAAACTGGGGTCCAGAGAGATGAAGTGAGTTATCTAAGGCCACACAGGTAGTAATTAGCAATGGCAGGATTTGAACTCAGTTCCTCTGACTCCAAAGCCAACATACTGAAAAAATCGTGCCTATCCCTCATCAAAGGACAAAGGGTCAGTAAGAGAATTAAATGAGGGATTTTGTTGTAGATGATTTCTAAGGACACGTTTAGATAATAGGATTCTATAAATAAGATGACATTTGTAATGTGCTCCATAACCCTAAAGCACTATATACATGCACATAAGCTACTATCTATCCCTTTCTTGTTGTTCAGTCGTTTTTCAGTCATATCAGACTCTTCAGCACCCCATTTGGGGTTTTCTTGGCAAAGATACTGGATTGGTTTGCCATTTCCTTCTCCAGCTCATTTTACAGAGGAGGAAAACTGAAGCAAACAGTATTAAGTGACTTGCCCAGGGTCACATAACTAGTAAGGTCAGATTTTAACTCAGGAAGATGTCTTCCTGTCTCCAGCCTTGGCACTCTCTCCATTGTACCACCAACTGCCCATCTATCACTCCAGGGACTCTGAAATGTCTTTGAGCTCAGAAACAAGTGAAAAGGAAGGGGCAGAGAGTTAGATACCATAGAGAAGAAGAATAGCAGAACAGCCCTTTGTTCAGAGGAAATATAATCCAGTAAATTATCTAATAATAAAAACCTATGGCCTCAGAAGCCACAGATGTACATAATTTGAATGACAAGGACGATAACTAGAGATCCTTAAGTAAGGTAATGAGTTTGATTTTCTGGTTATCTCCAAAACTTGTGAAATATTGGGAAATAGATTTCAATCTAGCAGAGTCATTTCCTAATGATTAGTGACTTCAATTATTCAGACTTCAAATGCCAAAAGCAGAGAAGCTTTCTTAATGCACCTTAATTTTAATTTTATCCTTCAAAAATCACAAGAAACAACAAAGAGAAATTTTACTCCAGATATGATTCTCATTTATAGGGAAAATTTTAGTTTCTGGGATGGAAATGATGAAAAACTTGAGAAGTCACCATTCCCTCTTAAAATATAATATAGAAATGAGCCTGACATGTACTCTCAGATATTGCAGCTCAGATCTCAGAGACTTCAGGGGGAAAAAAAAGAGATCCCATGGCTTAAAATTCTACAAAGGAAGTCAGTTGAGGAGAAATAGAGATATTCTGAAAACTCAAAGGAAAACAATTCTGATGAAGAGGAAAAAAGGGCAATTGACTAAACAGACCAATAATATTGTAGAGACATATAAATATAATAGAATATTATTGTGCTGTAAGCAATAATTAAGGGGATGATTTCAAAGAAACCTGAGGGGGCAGCGAGGTGGCACAGTGAATAGAGCTCTGGCCTTGGGAGTCAGGAGGATCTGAGTTCAAATCCAACCTCAGACACTTGACATGTACTAGCTGTGTGACCCTGGGCAAGTCACTTAACCCCAACTGCCTCACAAAAAACAAGGCAGAGAAAAACCAGGAGCACTATCTGTACAATAACAATATTGCAAATATGAATAATTTGTTCCCCCTCTTTCCTTTTCAGCCATGCCTGATTATAGACATTTTCAGTTACTAACTTTTCTTAGAGCTCAAAGACATTTCAGAACTCCTAGAGTAATAGTAGCTTATATGTATGTGTATGGTGCTTTGGGATTATAGAGCACATTATAAATGTTATGTCAACTTGTGTGGATATCTCCATTTGTAGTAAATCCAGAGGTTTATGCTTGGCCCTGTACTATTTACTACTTTTAATCAGTGACTAAGATAAAGATAGAAGATGCCATGATGATCAAATGTGAAATAAGTGGGAAGGACGGTTAAGACACCAGTTGATGGGGTCAGGATTCAAAACCATCTTAACAGACTAGAACTCAAAGTCAGATCCAACGAGATGAAATTTAATAGATATAAATGTGATATTCTATCTTTGAATTCAAGTAAAATAAGTTTCATAAGTAGAATATAAGAGAAGCAGAGAACTGTGAGCTCAATATGAGTCAACCTTGTGAAATGGCAGCCACAAAAGCAAATTCAATTCTGCATTTTAAGAAAAGTAAAATGATTGACTTAGCTCTTCTCAGCAATACAATGATCCAAGCCAATTCCAAAAGACTCATGATAGAAAATTTTATCCACATCCAGAGAAAGAACTGGAGTCTGAATACAGATTGAAGCATACTATTTTCACTTACTTTATTTATTTCGTGCTTTTTTTCCCCTTTTTTTCTGTTTCTTCTTTCAAAACATGACTAATATAGAAATATGTTCTACATGATTGCACATATATAACCTATATCAAAATGCTTACCATCTTAGGGGAGAAGAGGGAAGGAAAAAAAAATCAAAACTCAAAAAATGAATGTTAAGAAAAGAAAAAAGAAAAAAAAATTTAAGAAGAAAAGTGTAGTGTTTAGGAATAGGAAGCTGGGTACTACTCAACTCTGTCCTGGTCAGACCACATCTAAAACATGATGTTGAATTCGTACTTGGTGCTGCACTGAAGAAGGCAGGTGGGAGAAAGATAAAAATGACTGACTCCCTCAATCAGCTTGCAGTCTAATAAAGATGAAAAATTTATATTTGAAAGGAACTTTAGAGATCATCTAATTCAACACCCTATTTTATGGAGGAGAAAAATGAGGCCCCAAAAAGTTAAATTTATGCTACCTGATTTCAATTGGGCCTTTACTGAAGCAATTCACTATTCCACTAATTACACCTCCTTTTCCAAACCTTTTTCATCCTTGCTAAAACCTCCCAAAGCTCCATCTACCCCTACCTTTCCAGTCTGCCCCAAATTGCACTGAAAAAATCAAGGCATTTCATTCTCTTCTTCCCTCCTCTTCTTCTCACATCACTCAGATTCTTTCAACCACTATCTGCTCCTTCAACCCAAGTTCCTAGATTACAACCTCAGTATTCCTTCCACTAACCCATGATAGGCATATACATAAATACATGATATAGGACAAAACATGATGGCACCTAAGGCAGTGACTCCAACCTACCTTGCTAGTTTTATTTCACATTAGTCTCCAGACACTTCATGCATTCCAGTCAAAATGGATTCTTGTTTCCCAAACTCAGCTGGACAACTTCCTTCACTATGCTTTCATGCAGGCCTAAAATGGACTCCCTCATCTCTGCTTTTAGGACCCTTACCTTCTTTTGTTGTTGTTGTTGTTGTTGTTGTTATTGGGTTTTTTTTGTTTTGTTTTTTGCTTTTTGGTGAAGCAATCAAAGTTAAGTGACATGCCCAGGGTCACACAGATAGTAAGTATCAGTGTTGGAAGCTGCATTTGAACTCAGATCCTACTAATACCCTCACCTTCTTTTAAGGCATAGCTTTTTCAATGCCACCTCCCCTGTGACACTTCCTCTGGTTCCCACTGGTTAACATATTCTTTCCTTCCTTGAGTTTTCCAAGAACACTACTTTGCTCCCCATCCCAACACTCTTTACATGTTGTATTACACTTATTCATAAACACTCTAAGGTCTCTGTATCCCTAGTGCCTAGCACCTGTCTCATATCTGGTAGGACTTAAAAGTTTATTGAATTGGATTGAAAAAGGATCCAGAAAAGATGCTGTGGAAAAAAAATCTGAAGAAGGAAAGAATGCTTTTACCTGGAGATATTAGGAAAAATTTTCTTCCATGAAGGTAGCAACAGAACTAGATATCTAAGAGGATTTCAACAGGGGAAGTATGAAAAGAGTACATTCCATAGATGGTGATGGTGACAGGGATGGGGATGATGATGATGATATTTACTATATGTATCATATGTATTGTTATATATTATGCATTAATATAACATTCTCATATAATTACTATTATTATATGTAGCTTTAAGTTTTGCAAAGCACTTGATATATTATCTCTTTTCACCCTCATAAGAACCCTATGAAAAGGATGCTATTATTATTATTTCCATTTTGCAGATGATAACACTGAGGCAGACAGAAATGACTTGCATAAGGTCACATAGTTAGCTAGCAAATTTGAGGCAGAATTCAAACTTAGGTTTTCCAAACTACAAGTGAAACACTCTATACACTATGCCATCACCTAGCTGCCTTTATGTGTCAGCATGTGTAAAAACAAGAAAAAGAAATCAAAACAAAAGAACAGCCCAATGAGAGACACCTGAGAAACCACTACTTCTTGCAATGGCCCAATTTTCATAGTAATTTCATAGCCATATTCCATTGAGTCCTAATACATCTTACCATTATGCCGTATTTAGTCTATCCTAGCTCTAATTTTTTTCTTTTAGTTTACTAGGGCAAAGACATATTTTTTCCTAACCAAGACTTTTAGAAGGTTATATCATATTATATCATTTCAAGCTTAAAATAATTTCAAGATGAGTTTTGCTTCACTGAACAGACTTAACAATGTGCAATTTTCAGATGCTTACAGAAGGAGAAAGTGCGACCCAGGAGGCTAAACACTGACTCATGCATGCTGATTTCTTATCCCTGACTCTATCACCAGGCAAGAAAATTTAATTATACTAGGCTTCAATTTCTTCAACAACAAATACAAGGTTAAAAATCTTTTTACAGTAATAAGAGTTTAGCTTAACATGTTTTCAAAGTAATTTATTATCATTTTAAAGACTACATACTTGCTTAATTCAATAGTGTGTTTTCCTAAATCTTTTCTAATGCTTCAAAAAAGCTGTGACACCCTGATATGAATTACAATGCCTCTCCAACCCATAATGGATAGTTTCACAAATCACTGTGGTCAAAAAAAAAATGTCACCTGATGAGCAGCTACCTGCCATATCATGATCAGGCATATTCTGTCATGGATCTATTCTAAAACCTGCTCCATTTAGCAGGGCCTTTCAGACTTTGAATCTACTTGAATCAGAAGGTTATAAGATTTTGAGCTAAAAAGGACCTCGGGAGTCATCTAGGCCAGTTCCTTCATTTTACAGATGTGAAAATTGAGGCTTAGAGGAGTTAAGTGACTTGTCCAAAGTCACATAAGGTAGTAAGCTATGGACCCAGGATTTGAGTTCAGGTGTAATGACTCCAAATTTGGTCTCTTTCCACTGTATGACATTATCTGCCTCTGTACCACACCTCCAAAACATAATAAAGCATCAGAGTAAGACTTCGGTAGAAGCCCAAAATCATGATCTTTGTAAAAATAAAGTCTGAAAAAATGTTATAGTTCATGAAATAGTAAAGCATAAAGAACAAAAAAATGAAAATCCAGCACCTGGAAGTCTTTAAATAATTCTCAAATGTTGCATATCATGAACACTAGAGGGCACTTTCATTCTGTAGTGTAACAACCTGGACAGTCAAGGAATTCCTCATCTCATAATTTTTTAAAGATTTAGAGGTTGAAGAATCATTGAAAGTGATCTAGTCCAAGGGTCTCAATTTATCAATGGGAAAACTAAGGTTCAAAGAGGCTGATTAGTTTACCCAAAGGGCACACCATCGTAAGAAGTAAAGGTGGGATTTGGATATAGGTCCTCTAATAGCAAATCTAAGAGTCGTTCCACTGTACCCTACTGCTTTAAATTTCATAGCATCCATTCACCATTTTTTTTACCTTTTTAAACTAAAATCACAATTTATTTGTTCTAAGTTTAATAAATGAACATTTTTCTGACTCCATTCAATATTACCTACAAGTAGGCTGCTTCCAGGGCAAGTTTGTGGCAACTTTCTCAACATGCTACTTCCTCTAGAATTTTTTCTTCACCTTTATTCCTCCCTATGCTATCAGGACTCAGGAAATCTGGGGCTTACATAAGTTGCTCCCCACTCATTAGCAGCAAACTGTACAGACCTGTAACAAAACAATTACAGGCTCCCTTCTTTAAATATACTGTTACACCACATTTGGTACAATGAATGTAACTCCTGAAAAGTTATGGGTAAACTGAATTTTTGAAAATCAAACCACATTTTCCTTTTGATTTACATTAGCAATGGCATCTAAGAATTCTAAGTTTTTCACTTTCCTATTTTCTTCCTTTCTATCTTCCCTTTGCCCCTAAACTCTAGCCTATCATCTAATTATCTGCAAAACACCTAAATGCATTAGGAAAGCTAACAATTAAAAGAAAGCATAGAATCCTTTGATTATAATGTGCTTTACTACTTTGGATTTATCTATACAAAGTATCCTGAAAGTACTGCTCCCTAGAATTATTTCCTTTTTAGTAGTCAAACAAGACAATAATATAGTTTAACTTTCATATTTTGGTGTTCAATAATCTTTCCAAAAATTTCATCCTATGTATGTGGGTACACCATTAATATGCAGAATTTTTTTAAATTAGAATGTCAGATTTCCTACATTTTGGTACATAGCTCAGTGACCCAAGAGCCAGCCTGGTAATCCAAAGATTTGACTTTGATTATCATTCTCATTTGTACTGCCAACTTCCTCTATGACCTTAGATTAGGAATTCATCCACACTCAATGTCTGTTAATCCATCTTCCCTCTCAATCTGAGAAAATTAATTAGCAAATTAATAAGCATAGAATATACACCCTTGAATAAATAGTAATTTGGGATTTGGGACTTCTAGAAACCAATATGGCAGAGTAAGCAACAAATTACTTTAACTTTCCCATATTCACCTCCAAACAACCATAAAATAGCACCCCAAAACAAATCCTGGAACAGTAGAACCAGCAAAAAGAGGGGCGAAACAATCTTTTAGCCCAAGAAACTTGGAAGATCAGCAAGAAAGTTCTGTCTCACTTGAGTAAAATGAGAACACAGTCCAGGACGGGAAGCAACCTAGCAAGCTCCAAACAAGCCCTACCTCAGCAAACCAGCAGGAGATACTGAGCCCTAGTGTGTAAAACCAACTGAGCCCTAGCAGGTAAACACCAATACCGGGACCCCCCAAATGCTTCACTATGGCCAAGGGAACCAGCAGACACCAGCTCCAACACCACATGCTTCAGTGTAGCCCTAGGGAAATGCAGAAACACCCCACCAGCCTCAGCACATATCAGACACTAGCATTAGGACCCCAGCTTGGCACCAGCTAAGCTTCCAGACCCCTGTGATCTCCAGCAGCACCAGCTACGCCCTTACCCCCTCAGCACAGCACCAGACAGGAGGGTTCCCCATGGGACTCAGGGCAACATCAGTGCAGCACCAGGTAAGCAGCCAGAGCCTGCAGCCCGTGGCACAAGAAGCCTGAGACAGTGCCCCTTCCACTCTGGGAACAGAGCTCAAATTTAAAAGAAAGGGGAAATGCCCAAAAAAGATGAGTTTAAAAAAAAGGAATCCAATAATAGAAAGTTATTATGGTGATAGGGAAGACCAAGATACAAACTCAGAAAAGGACAACAATGTCAAAACATCTATGAGCAAAAACCCAAACAAAAATGGGAAGTAGTCTCAAGCCCAGAAAGAGCTCAAAAAGGAGTTTAAAAATCACAAGAGAGGTCAAAAAAAAGAGAAAAGAAATGAGAGTGAAGCAAGAGAATTATGAAAAAAAAAAAGAGTCACTAGCTTGGAAAAAGAAAACAACTGCTTAAAAAGTAGAATTGGCCAAATGGAGATACAAAAATCCATTGAAGAAAGCAACTCCCTCAAAAATACAATTGGCCAAATAGAAAAGAAGGTACAAAAAGCTAACTGAGGAAAACAACTCCTTAAAAGTTAGAATTGGGCAAGTAGAAGCTAATGACACCATGAGACATCAAAAGAATCAAACAAATTCAAAAAAATGAAAAATAGAAGAAAATGTAAAATACCTCATAGGAAAAATAACTGACCTAGAAAGTAGATCCAGGAGACACAATGTCTGAATCATTGGACTACCTGAAAGCTATAATCAAAAGGAGGAACTGTACAGCATCTTTCAAGAAATTATCAAGGAAAACTGCCCTGATATTCTGGAACCAAAGGGCAAAACAGGCATTGAAAGAATCTACCGACCACCTCAGGAAAGAAGTCCCAAAAATAAAAACTCAAAAGAACATTATAGCCTAATTGCAGAACTATCAAGTCAAGGAAAGAATACTACAGGTGGCCTGAAAGAAACAATTCAAATATTGGGGAGCCACAATCAGGATTACACAGGACTTGGCAGCTGCGACATTAAAGGATCAGAGGTTATGGAACATTATATTCTAGAAGGCAAAGGAGCTAGAACTATAACCAAGAATCACCTACCCAGTGAAATTAAGCATCATAACACCCCAAAGGGAAAATGGTCATTCAATGAAATTAAAGGATTTCAAGCTTTCATAAGGAGAAGACCAGAATTGAACCAAAAAAACAGGTCTCCAATATCA
Organism: Phascolarctos cinereus; assembly: GCF_003287225.1. NCBI lineage: Eukaryota > Metazoa > Chordata > Mammalia > Diprotodontia > Phascolarctidae > Phascolarctos > Phascolarctos cinereus. The sequence continues at coordinate 548,454,934 of NW_027555847.1, read as the reverse complement.
AGACCCAAGAAAAGCCTAAAAGGGGGAAAATGGAAAAGAAATCACAAGGGATTCAGTGGAGCTGAACAGTTTACATCCCTACATGGGAAGATGATACTTGCAATTCTTTAAAAAAGTATATCAGTAATAGTACAGCTACAAGGAATGTACATTGAGAGAGGTTACGGATATAAGGTGAATTTAAGGGAATGGCATAAAAAATAATTAAGGGATGAGAAAGAACAGTACACTGGGTGCAGAAGGAAGAGAGAGGTAGAATGGGGTAAATCATTTCATATGAAGAGACGTAAAAAACCTATTACAGTGGCAGGAAAGACAGTGACGGGCATTCCTTGAACCTCACTTTCATCAGTATTGGCTCAAAAAGGGAATCCTATACACAATCAGTTGAATATAGAAATCTATATTCAAAGAAGGGAGGAGATTAAGTAAAGGATAGAGGGAGGGGAGACTGACGAGAGAGGACAGACCAATGTCAGATGTCAAATTAGGGTGTGAGCAGCAGGACCAGGTACATATATAGAATACCCCATTTTAGACCTGCTGTTCTTCTAGCCAACTTTGTTTGAAACCTTAAGTCATCACTGACTCCTTCCTCTCCCATGACTCCAACATACAACCAGTGACAAAGCCCTGAGGATTCTTCTTCTATAATGTCAGAGTATCAGGACCTTAATTATCTCTTATCTGAAATATAGAATTTTCCTAACTTGTCCCCTTTATTCCAGTTTCTTTTCCTTCCAATCAATCATGCACACTGAAACCAGAATAAAGTTCTTAATATTGATCATGTCACTCCCCTGCTCAAATATATCAAAAGGTTTTCTAATGCCTACAAGATAAAGTCCAAACTATAAATCTGGCATTTAAGGTCCTCTGTAATCTGAGTCCAACCTATCTTTCCAAAATTAATACCTACTACTCCCCTGCATGGGGCAGCAAGTCAGGAATTCTGGGCCTGGAATCAGGAAGACTCATCTTCCTGAGTTCAAATCTGGCCTCAGATACTAGCTGTTTTACCCTGGACAAGTCTCTTCACCCTGTTTGCTTCAGTTTCCTCATCTATAAAATGAGCTGGAGAAGGAAATGGTAAACCATTCCAGCACCTTTACCAAGAAAACATCAAATAGAGTCATGAATGGTTAGACATGACTGAAACAACTGAACAACAACTCCCCTGCATGAAACCCCCACTCCAGATGACTCATCTTCTCCCAAGCACTTCATGCCAATGTCTTTGCTCAAGCTACACACACACACACACACACACACACACACACACACACACACACACACACAGAGGAATTCCTTCATCTTCTCTTCTCTACTTATCTGAATTGTATAATTCCTTGAAGCTCATATCCTTCGACCATTTATTAATTGAGGAATGACTCATATTTTTACAGATTTGACAAAGTTCTTTATATACTTGAGATGAAACTTTATATGAGAAATTGTCTATAAACTTTTTTCCCAATTTTCTGCTTTCTTTCTGATCTTGGCTACATTTGTTTTATCTGTACAAAAACTTTTTAATTTAATGTAATCAAAATTATCCATTTTTACACCTTACTCTGCTCTTTATTCATAAATTATTCACCTATCCATAATGCAGATAATATGTTTCATGTTCTCCAAATTTTCTTGTTAATATCTCTCTATATCTAGGTCATGTATCCATTTTGACCTTATCTTGGTTAATGGTGTAAGATATTAGTCTATGGCTAGTTGCTGCCACACTGCTTTCCAGTTTTCTCAACAATTTTTACCAAATAATGAATTCTTATGCCAAAATCTTAAGTCTTTACATTTGTCAAATACAAGGTTACTATATTTATTTGCTGTTATAAATTGTATGTCTACTCTGTTCCATTAATCTACCTTTCCATTTCTTAGCCAATACCAGATAGTTTTGATAATTACTGCCTACAATAATTATAAGCTCTACTTCATATATAACATTTTCTTCTACCACCAGCCTAGTGTTCTCTCCCTCCTCTGAAATACTGGCATTCATTTGACATTATCATAGATTTCCATATGTTTGTAACTATTTTCTTTTGTCCATTTCCTGCTTCTCAAACAGATTAAAATAGTCTTAGGGCAGGAACTAATTCTTATGCTCTTTTATACCATCAGAGTACCCAGCCTTTGTGTACTCATGTAAACAAAGTACATGATCAAAAATAATAATAATGGCTGACATTGATATGCCACTTTAAACTCTGCAAAGCATTTTCACATTCATTATCTTACTTGATCCTTACAGTGATCCTTGTAAGACGGATGCTAGAGATATTGTTATGCCCACTTCACAGATGACAAAACTGAGACTAAGAAAGGTGAAGCTAACTTAGATATGGTCCTTAAAATAGTGATGAAAGCAGGATTTAAAGTAAAGTATCTCCCAATGCCAAATGTAGCACTCTTGCCACTACAATGTTCTGGCTCTCTCAAAAAGTTTCGGGGATTTCTTTTGCTTGATTGACACACTAATAGCATTATGTTCATAGTCATCTAAGATTTTTTTTTTACAGTCTAACAACTTTAGAGTTTTAGCTAAAGAAAATTACATGAAGTTTATCAGTAAAAATTGCAATTGCTTGGCTACAACTAGATCTCCATAATGCCAAATTAACACCTCAATTTAGCTAATTTACTGGGACAAAAAGTCAAACCAGCTGTTTGATTAACCAAATAATTTGATCAAAATAGTAGAACCAATAACCCCTTGCAGACACAGCCAAAGAAAATTACATACCAGTAAATATCAGATCTCAGAGAACCATACAATTTTAGAGTGAGAAAGGACCTTAGAGGTTACTTAAATAAACCTCTCTCATTTTATAGATAAGATCAGAAGCCTGAATCTCAGAGGGATCTTAACCCAGGTCTCCTGTCTCTCAGACCAAAGTTCTTCCCATTGTGCCACCACTATGGCTTTGACTTAGTCACCAGTACATGCCTCTCAACTTATTAAATGTTTATCAGTATCAATGTTAGTTGAATTAAGTACCTTTGCCTATAATTACAGGATAGTAAATATGAGTAGATATTAGAGTGGAGATACACACACACATACACATACACACATATATAATAATATCATGCTAGGTCACATTTATAGAGAGCTTTATAGTATACTGGCCACTGTCCTCACATTAGCCCTGTGTCATAAGCAGTGTAATTATTATGATCATTTTAGAGATGAGAAAAATTAAAGCAAGTGATTTATTCATAGTCACACAATTAATTGGTGGCAGTTGCAGGACCCAAATACAAATGTCACCTCAAACCTGGGAATGATTTAATGAATTAATGGATGAAATTAGCAAATGAATAGGATGAATGAATAGATGAAAAATCCATGACAGAAAGTTAAGGAAGGCCAGGCACTTCAAGTCATACCTTTCCCTTCTGAGGCGTGAAAAGGGAGTGTTACCTTTTTTTTTATTGGGGGGGTGGGGAGGGTTGAGTGACTTGCCTAGGGTCACATAGCTAGTAAGTATCTGAGACTGGATTTGAACTCAGGTCCTTTTGACTCCAGGGCCAGTGTTCTATCTACTGTGCCAACTAGCTGCCCCTCTACCATACTCTTAAGACAAACTCCCCTTGTCACTATCATTGATATAAGGCAGAGGAAGGATATGTCAACTAGTTCAAATCAGCATAATATTGAATTTATCACAGATTCTATTCCAGGGCTTCAATCATGATTTAAAATTAGAGACAGAGGTACATGCAGAACAATGCACCACTGTGAAAAAAATTTAGTCCCACTTTCAGCTATGTTTTATACATTTATACTCCACCCCATAATGCTCTTCTACAGCAGAATTTAGAGTCTACGTCTCAAATATCTATTCTTCCAGTTGTAATATTATGATACATTTGGTTCATATAATCACAACTATATCTCTAGGTAGCTGAATTTTATCTTCTGATTTAATTGAAACCCAAAGAACAGCCTCTCTGCATCCTTTGGAAACTCAAAACATTAAGGAGAATGACTATAGCATCTGATACTTACACTCCCTTTAGATTTTCTGGATCCAACAATAGGAGGTAGTGAAGAGGCTTTCTGACTGCAGAAAGAAATCATAATTTAAGAATTGGAATATTGTATTACCAATAATAACATACACCGTACCATGATAAAAACATTAATCCATTGTCTGTTCATGCTTAAGTCACTGGTACACAAAAAAATGCTAACTCATGTTAGCATCAATCTGTTGACTACAATTTCCTAGATAGTTCTTTGATAAAATCATCTATGGGCTTTTAGGAACATTCAAAAATTTATTTCAAAGAATTCAAATTTCAAGCCCCAATGTTTTAAATTTACCTTGCAAAAAGCTACTTTCCAGGCTGAATAGTACTTTCTGCTAGGTAAGCAGTAAATAATGATGAGGTTATTCAGTATATACCCCTTGTGGGGACAGGAGGCTGGCAAATTGTTGGCATTTATCTGCAAGGTAAGTTTTTTAAGTAGATTTTAAATTACCAATATTTACAAAAAAATCCCATGAGATTTTAAGGCTCTAAAGCCACATATTAAACAGATACATGGTTGGAAGGCAGCCTAATTTATACTGCCATCCCCAATTCCACCAAATGAAAGGTAACAGATACACACATTTCAAAACTTTAATGAACTAAAGACTCATCTATATTGGTGAGAAAGTATGGTTCATAAAACACTTTAAAATAAATGCAGTTTTTATTCCTTTAAAGTATATGTAACTTGAAGTAGATTAGCAAAGAGTTACCTAACAAACTGAGTTAACTTTTTTATCTATATTTTTTCAAATGGTTGAGTGATTTATGATTAAAATAATATTTGGTGCTTCTAGGGTAGCTGAAAATATTTGTTCTCTTTTATAGTTCAAATACCATCACCCTTCAAAATTTAGTTGACATTATCTTCTTTCCCATTTATTATGAAATCTGAATCAGTGGAATTCAAATCAATGATTTCTTTTTCTGTCTTCCAAAACTTTGCCTCATGGCAAAAAGTAGGATAGATACAGAAAGATGAGGTAGTTATTCTCCATTCTCTCCTTATGATGCCCATTGACTAAAAATAGCCAGGATAGGAGGCCAATATGGCAAGGACAAGGACAAGGAAGTGGTAGTGAGTTACAATGGCCACATATCTAACAAACAGTATGTTTATAGTCCTTAAGTTCTTTGAAGGTTCTATTCTTGAAGCAAAAATACAATACCCCTTCAAGAACAAAGTAAAATTATCCATTGTGCATTCTCAACTAGAAAAACATGTATGTGTAACTAGAAATAAAGGCAATTTCTCTACACTAACTATACAACTAACAACTCAATTTCTTTAAAGTGTAATATAATAACTATGCAAAACAGTCAGACTTAATATAAAAAGAGCACATGAAAAACTAGTTATTTTCAAAAAATAGTTGCTGTTTCTCCCTGAGCCAAACTGAAAAATAGGGTTTTTTTTCTGTCTAAATTCTTAAGATAGTCTTAAAGTTTCCATTAGTTTTAACATTTTTTTCATGTTCATTATGGTGAATCTTTTTCATAAGAAAAAATCTGTCAAAATCATTACATGGTCTGCACACAATATAAAATCCATGTGTACTTTCCCAGATTCAGAAAAACAGATTTTCTTAAATATAACTTCTTATTGTCTTATCACAGCCGTAAAGATACAGATTATGGTATCACTAATTCTTTGGATCCTAACATTTGAACAAGAGTTTCAATTAAATATGAAACTTATTGGTAGTCAGCAAATGGCTTAATGCAATAACTAATAAAATGTTAGCTACTAAAAAAAAAGGTGAGAACTTACCCATAAGGCCTTCTCATTGCTGATTTATCAAAAAGTAAATCACTGTACGGCAATTTCTTAAACTTGTCTCTGCCAACTGCTACATAAAACTGTCCATTCTCCAACTCTGACCCACTTTGGACAAGTTTTCCTTCTAAAGTATAAAGTCTGTAAAAATTTGTGGCAAACACATTTATTAGCATTCAAAAGTTTGTTCAAAATGGGGTACTTGAAACTTTTCATTATTTATATGGTTCAATATTCAGAGTTTTGGTGTTTGGTTGAGAAATACTACCACTAAGATTAAATGCTCACCAAAAATCATACTGACATTCAGTCAAGAGAATAGCTGTTCAGTAATATTACACATTGAGTGAGTCTAAAAATCTAATTACAATCAGTCACCCCTTATACAGACCGCCTCACAACAACCCTGTGAATCAGGAGGTGGCTTTTACATCTGAGGAGAGAAAAGCTTAGAAAAATTAAATCCAAGGGTCACACAGCTAGTAAGTGTCAGAACCAGGATGCAAACACTGACTAACTCTTTCTCCTATATCCATCTGCCTCTTCTTGGAAGAAATTCCTGTTACTGTAGAAATCAGTCAGGTGCAGTACTAAGAGCAATAGATCTTAAATCAGAGGGCCCCAGTTCAAATCCTGGCTCTGCTCCTTACCAACTGTATGACCTTAGGAAAGTCAAACTCTTTAGACCTCAGTGTCTCCATCTGCAAAATGACAGGGTTGGACCAGATCACCTGTTAGTTCCCGTCCAGCTGTTGGTCTGTAATCTTTACCCTAAATACATAACTTTAAGTCAGGATTTATCTTCATTGTTCAAAGATTTACATAAATATTTTGTAAAAATTTTAAGAAATGCATTTTAATAATATATCTGCCCAACTGACAAACTGTCTAACCCTATTCTCAGCTAGAATGGCCCAAGGCCAGAGGGCTGCATCAAAATAAACATTGAACCAGGTCAAAAAATAAAGTGAGGAGACAGGGAGGGAACACAGCCCAACTTTAGGATTAATGATGCAGAACAGCATAGCATGAATGCTTGGCTTTTTCCCCACCTCATAAGTAAGTAAGCAGTATATCTTTGCCAGAATCAAGAGGTTTACAGGAACCTCCCTTTATGGTAAGACTGCTGCAACAAGCTACAATTAATCTGTTACTTATTAAAAGAACAATGATTACTTTATGAGCCTATTTAATATGTGCTGGTCACATTTTTGAAAGAATATGAAAAACAGGTTAATAGGAAACTTAGAAAATAAAAGACAAACCACAAATAGAATTGTTCAAATATGTCGTGCCAATTTGTTCTCTGTTAGCCACAAACATAAATACTTAACTGAAAGCTGTCTGCTATAATCAGAAACACAGATGAGACTATCACAAAAAATTAATCAACCTATCATCTTCATATGTATTGGTAACATTCAATAAAAGAAAAGAATAAAATGCCAATGTTTTATCAGAATTTTTACTGAATTACAAGTGAGAATTCAACATTACATACACTTGTGAAAAAGCAAAAAGAATCTAAGACATATATTAGGTTTTACTTTATGTACAGTTGAAATCTCTTTTATTATTTTTATGATTTTTTTTAATTGTGTTGACACAATCCAAAGCACCAGAACGGAAACCCTGATTCTTATTTTCTTTGCATTTATCTGGTCCCAAACCTTTTTCGATTTCCAATTTCTTTCAAAATACGAAGGTCCAAAGCAGTAGTTACCTTGACTAATTATAAATGGAAAGAACAGATAGGAAGAGGCTCTGAAGACAGAAAGGTTGGGCTTGTTTTACTTGCACATCTTCAGTAGGTAAGGTTCAATGATTAAGGACTTACGCTAACCATTGCTCTGGGCCTCAGAACTATTGTGTAAAATGTTGTTGTTAATTCTCCTTTTTTTGTTATGAAACAGGAAATACAAAACTGAGAGTTTAAAAGGGATTATATGGAATATTTTAGGAGACAAATATGCTGATTCACAGGATAATGACCCTCTTGGGTAATCATTAATCGCTAGGTGGGCTAAGTGAACATAGCCCAGATCAGTTACAAGCAAATCTCACTGACTTTGCTACTTCACTATGATATGTTCACACTTTTGTCTATTAACATAAACCTGCCTTCATAACTGGTAAAATGATAATAATAGTTCACATTTATAACATTTAACATTTTTAAACTTTTTAACATTTGCAAAGTGCTTTCATCACAACTCTGTGAGATAGGTACAGCTTACCACGACCACCACTATCCCCAGTGCTCTGTGATCCAGTGACACTGGTCTCCCTGCAGTTCCTCAAACAAGACACTCTATCTCTCAGCTCCAAGCATTTTCTCTGGCTGTCTCCCATTCCTGGCATGCTCTTTTTCCTCATCTCTGCCTCCTGACTTCCTTCAGTCCCCGCTAAAAATCCCGCCTTTTATAGGAAGCCCTTCCCAATTCCACTTAATTCTAGTGCCTTCCCTTTGTTGATTATTTCCTATTTATTTTGTATATAATTTCCACATAGTTCTTTGTATATTGTCTCCCCCATTAGACTTTGAGTTCCTCAAGGGCAGGGATTGTTTTTTAAAGTATTTCTTTGTATCTTTAGCACTTGGCACAGTGCCTGGCACATAGTTAAGTACTTAATAAATACTGACTATCTGGTAAGACCCATTTAAAGATGTTGAAACTGAGGCTCAGAGGGGATCAGGATTACACAGCTGATGTCAAAGTTGGGATATAACCCAGACCTTCTGGCTCCAAAATAATTCCTACATCATCCTGCTTCTCATAATTAAATATCTGACTTTTAATCTAGCTGAGCAGCCACGTAAAAGAATGGCTCTCATTTCCCCATTCTAATTTCACTATCACACAAAATCTGTGAAGACAGCACAAATTCTATCTGGGGACTACCATCTACCATCAATTGTAGGGATGCCAACAATTTACTATGGGAATTTCAAACTATAATAATTCATTTACAACTGGGGCCAGTTACCTCAACTGGTTAGAGCATGGTATTAACAAAGTCAATGTCACCCAAAGAGTTCACATTTTAAAGTAAAACTCAAAATATCATGAATGACACCACAGTGTACTATTATCACTTTCATTCTGAAGATAAGAAAATTGAGATAGCCTAAGATTAAGTGACTTGCTCCTAAAGTTACAAGGTAGGTTAATGTCAGAAATGGTCCTTGAATTCATGTCCTTCTGATGCCAAGACCAGCCCTCTTTCTTTTTCTCAAGAACTGTTCCACAACTGTATTCTGTATCCTGTGGACCTAGTAATGAACCACTAGGGAAACATCACAAGCAATTTGTGTTGAGGTAGACTAGCACTCACCACCTATCGCATATGGTTATTATAAAGAACATACTCTAGAAATGCAAGCTATCGTTATAATTATTATTGAATTTGCACATGCTTCTCTTTTTGAATGACAATAATAATAGCAGGGAGTTTAGAGATTACATAATCTAGGGGTCAGTGAATCATGGCCCAAAGGCCAAATCCTGACCACCCGCTGTTTTTGTATGATCCATAAGGCCAAGAATAGTTTATGCATTTTAAATACAGTAAAACTTTACTTCAAAATGTAAAAAAAAATCCATCCTTACCTCATGGGCAGCATGGCAGCATAAAAGCAAGCAACCATAGTTTTTTATCCATTATCTAGTCTAACATCCAAGGCCCACAGAGGTCAAGGGATATGCCCAACCAAGGACATACAGGTGTTAAGCAAACAGGTCATCACAAAGTCTCAAAGTTGGAAAGGACTTTAGAAGTCATCTAGTGCTAACCCATTAAGAGAACAAAAATTCACTCTATAATAAGCTTAACAAGTGAGTGATCATCCAGTCTCTGCTTGAAGACCTCTAGTGAAAGAGAATCCCACTACCTCCAGAAGTCCATTCCCCTTTAGAAGAGCTCTACTTGTTTGGAAGTTCTTCCTTACACTGAGTCAAAATTTGTCTCTCAACAATTTCATCCCATTTCCCTTAGTCCTGCCCTCTAAAACCAATCAGAACAAATGTACTCTTTATTCCATATAACAGCACTTCAAGTACTTAAAGAGATATCATGCTCCCCCTAAGTCTTCTTTTCTCTAGGATAATAACCCCAGTTGCTTCATCATGGTCCTCATGTGTCATGATCTTGAGGTCTTTCACCATCCTAGTCACTCATATCTTATAGGGTTAGTAAATAATAAATAACTGAGATCTGAACCTATATCCTCCAACTCCAGATCTGCTACCCTTTTCTCCCCATATTGTCATCCTCCTCCCAGAAATAAAATTCCTAAGACTTCTTGTCCTAATGACAAATCACTTATAAAAAAAATGCTTCACACATCTCAGACTTGGACTTACAGTGAAATAAATTTGATTCACTTCATTTTATCACCTATGTGGGGGTGTCACTTATATGCAGATTGACACCTCACATATTTTTGTCACACTGTGTACTTGCCAGTGATTTGGAGAGCCAGATACCTGTGAGTGCCCTCTGTAAATTAAGAATTGATTGGCTAGGCTTTTAAAAGTAGTTCTTTATTTAAAAGGTGCCCTCCAAAATCAAGAATTTGAGTGAACTCAATGAACTATTGGTTAACAGCACTAAATAAATTTGGCCAAAACATGTTAAGAGGTTTTGTAATTCATTAGCATATGAAAATACCTCTTTGCCTTACCTATGCACAGCTCCGCTCCTTAAAGTTATTTTCTCTGTGACCATTTCAAGTACAAGATCCCATTGACTCAAAGCTTTTCTAGGGATGAAGAGGCGTGACGCTGGGCTTATAAGGTCTCCATTAGCAATCAAGCTAGAAAAAAATAAAGCACTTGAGTCAAATAAATTAAAGATGCTATTTTGAAATAACACAAACCATTAAAGTAACCAACTTCAAATAAAAACTAACTTACAAGATGGTACAGGGCTCCTGAAGTGGTTTCCTGAAGCGTGCTGATACGTTGATCCTACTGTGGATTACAGGTTTTACCTATGAAAGCAGAGAAAGACTATATAAGACATTGAGTTTCTATGAGGAATTCTTTTTTAAGGACCTAGAAAATACACAGAAGCCTAGAGAAGTAGCTTACTCAGTCCTGCTGTGCCTTCAAGAAAACTTCAATTTTTCCACCTGCATCAGCTCCCCTCACCTTACCAGCATCTTATATCACTATGAATGCACTGATACAAAGCAGATCATAACATTTCCTTAAAGTCCTGTCAATACTGTTTCTCACTTTTGATGGCAAAGTGATACCACCAAGAGAGCTGTATAGGGACTTTTTTTAAATTAAAATGAGTATTTTGAGAGATAACAACCTTCAGAGGAAAGAAAAGGCCACTCTCAAAACAAGGAAGACCTAGATTCAAGTCCTTCCTCTGACATGATCTGTGTGACCATGGGCAATTCATTTAACCATCTCTGTGCCTCAGACTAGAAATTAGAGATGAACTGCCCAGTGGACATCAGTGAAGGGTGTTTCCCCACACTGATAAAATAATAGGTCCAGAACCACCACCACCACCACCACAACCCTCAAAAAAAAATGCTTGTAGTAAGCAAAAAACAAACACCACACTATATTTAAGATAATTCAGCCTGGAGAATTCTAGTAGATAAGTCCTAAGAAGTTGCCTGAGGCTCAAGTAGACTGAAATATGTATGTAACTACTAAGTGTCAGAGGTGGGATTTGAACCCAGGTCTTCCAGACTTCTAAGCCTAACACTTTATCAGTAGACAGGTCATGCTGCTTCTTAGAGAAAGGAGATTTAGCTTTTAATTATGCAGTATTTTAAATAATAAATTCATATTACATTTTTATATAATATTGGGAATAAAAAACATAGACTAGTCCAATTTATTGTCTCTATTATTAATACTAATAAAGTCAGCCCTTAACAACTGAAGACTACTTGTCCTGACATTCACAAAATCATAGAATTACATATCTAGAAGGGCCCTTAGAGGCCATCTAGCTCAACATGGTCCTTAACAAAAAGCCTCCCAACATGAAACAGGAGTCATCCAGTCTCCACCTGATACATCCAGCAGTAATAGGGACCCTATTAGCAGCCCATTCCACATTCATGGAATACTTTAAAGTAAGATGCTTCTTTTACATCAAGCCTAAATCTGCCTCTAAAGTTTTCATTCATTTCTCATCCACTAGAACATTGGTCTAATCCTTCTTTCACATGACAGTTTTCCAATTTCCCATCCCTACTCCAAGTCTTATCTTCTCCAAACCAGCCAAATCCACTACCTTCAACTAAACCTTATGTAGTACAGTCTGTCTCCAGTCCACTCACTATCCTGTTCACCATCTTCCTAAGATGTTCCACTTTCTCAGTGTCTTTCCAAAAATGGAACACCAGAATAAAATACTCCAAATACCTTCAACTACCCAGCCTCAATATGCTTCTCTGACTTATCTTTTACTACCTGCCTCCATGAACTTTTCGCTCCAGACTAACTAGTCTTCAGACACATTATCCCCTGAAAACATTTCTTAAGTATCCTACATCCAAGACTTTACTCTGTTTCTCAGAACTAGAATGCTCTTCTGGCTCACATACATCTATCAAATTCCTTTCCATCGCTTTGTTTAAATTCTTTCAACATAAGCATTCCCTAACCACCCGAAATGGAAATCATAGCTCCTTCTCCTAAACTTCTATAGCACTTATAATTTGTTCCACTCTAATGACACTTTTCATTTACTGCCTTTATATTGTTAGTCTTTTCTTAATGTGTGCCTGAATTATTTCCCCAACAAGCCTGTAAACATCTTGAGGGAAAGGTCATGTCTTAAACTTTGTCACGTCTTATGTATTTTTCTATTTCCACAGCCACTAATACAGTATCTTGTTCGTAGTAGGCACTCAATAAAAGTTGGTTGGTTGGTCGGTTGGTTGAAGAGATGGATGTGACATAGGCACCCAGAAATCATTCCTCTACAACAGTAATAGATATGAATTAGAAGTGGTGAGGAGAGGGTGTGCCAAACCAGTCAAGAAATAAACTCAAATGATAATGCAAGAGAACTATAATTAAATTTTAAAGCCTTGGAAGGCATAAAATGGCATGCCTCTTTATTATGCTGTTAAATACCCAGCAAAATGCCATGCACATAGCAGTTGTTCAATTAATATTTGTTAAATGAGTAAAAGACAAACCAGGGAATTGGTGGAACTCCCTTAAAAGATTTGGCAAAGACTACTTAAGCTCAGCTGTTAATAGCGATAATTTCTTTGAATCACATCATTTTAGTACATTTAGAGAGAAATTTACTGGTAATAAAGATGTCAACAGTAAAAAAAATTCAAAATATCCACAATTTACCAGTTGAATTAGAAATGATTTACCTCTTAATATCTTCATAGATATCTACTTCCTCTTTTGGTAACTGAAAAAAATAGGAAAGCTCCTAACTCTTACTGTAACACTGTGTATCTATACATCAGCACTACTCTGTATTGTTTGCTGATTGTTCTAAATACATATTTCTCATTTCCTGAATAAGACTTCAAGTACTTTGAAAGCAAGATCTCCAACCTATACTGTGAATATCCTCCATTAACACCTAGCACAGTAATGAGTGCAGTAGGAGCTCCATATATGCTAACTGGAATTAATTGAAGGTAAAGACACTAAGGAGAAGGCATAACTCAATCTGATGTTCTATTGACTAAATATGACTAGTTTTTGTTTGAAAGTACAATTATGGTTAAAAATCCAAAACTATACATGTATTAAAATAAGTTTCTGTGCTTATTGCTTTTAAACATTTAGAATATGTAAGCTTGTTGTTTTAGTTAAATAAAACTATTAGAATTTCTGGATTTGAGTACTACGTTCCTAATATAAAGTAGCAAAAAATATACTCAAAATATGCATAATTTACCAGTTGAATTAGAAATGGTTTATGTCTTAATATTTTATAGATATCTATTTCACTTAGCTTTTGTAAGACAGAATGACTCAACCCCTCAATGTTCTGATATAACTGCAAAACGAATCTGAAAAAAATTCTCAAAGTAAATAATTGATTTAAGATGTACAACCTGTCATTAAAATGAAGTCTGCATGAATTTTTAAGTGTTACGTTTCTTTTCACAGGAAGAAGGTACTTTGAGCATTTTTTTAGTCAAATATATTCATTCTGATTTTTGGTTTAAACTGAATATAATTAGTATTTTACATCAATTAAAACCAGGACAAATTAACTGTATCTAAGTTATAGTCACCCCACACATCACGGTAAACCTTTCGTAAGCTCTCACAAGAGGAAGATAATTAGTCACTTAGCCCTAATTTAGCCTTTATAGCTTTGGATATTAGGAATCACAATTAAAAGATTCAAGCAATGACCTTTTTTTTAAAACATAAAAGCTTGGCAAAGTGAAAAGTTTCAATTATCTTTATTCCCTTCCTAGCCTAAACAATTTACTTTCACTCTGAAAGTATAGAGACTTTCCAATACAAAAAATGTACCAACACACTGAGTTAGTAACACTCAGACTTTGAGTTGGGTTTTTTTCCCATTTGTTGGGCTAACGTGCTACATCTACACTCCCATTCTCCACTCCCTCATCCCTATCCTTACCAACCGCATTTGTCCATTAGAAGGCTGACCTCTATAAAGGGCACAATATCCATAGGAAACAAGGGAAGTTAAGGATCAAACTCATGACAGTTATGCCATATTATAAAAACTAAGGCAGCCAGGTAACTCAGTGGATATGGATATAGCACCTGGCCTGGAGTCAGGAAGATCTGAGTTTAAATTTGGCCTCAGATACTTATTAGCTATGTGACCCTGGGCAAGTCACTTAACCCTGTTTGCCTCAGTTTCCTCATCTGTAAAATGAGCTGGAGAAGGAAATGGCAAATCCCTTCAGTATCTTTGTCAAGAAAACCCCAAATGGGATCACAAAGAGTCAGATACAACTGAAACAAAAGAACAACAACAAAAAAAAAACACATAAAAATTTGAGCTATTATCTCCTCCCAGTTATTCAGTTAGTTAGGAAATCCTTTCAAATTGGACAAAAAATATGGTAATGTCTTCACTCAACTCTAGTTTACAATGTGTGAGCCTGGTGAGCTGGGCCAATGTGGACAAGTTGAAGCAGTAACTACAGGAGTTAAGGAAGACTTCACTTCCCTCTTCACTAATCAAGAAGGAAAGTGTCTGGTACACATTAACTAAATAGCCACTTTAATTTTTAAGATAATTAAAATTTAATTAGCTTAGTTCATTAGACCATGGTACATAGTCAGCCATCTTGTAAATTAATGCTATTAGCCACAAGGTTAGGTGAAGGGATTTAACACCAGTCAGTGCAAAAAGAACACCATTATTAAAAAAAAAAAGCCAAAGAAGAAATCAATAGTGGTTCAGTAAAATCATTTTGATATATATATATATAGATATATAGATATATATAGATATATAAAAAGCAACAACACAAAAGGAAATTAACAATGTTTAAAGAAATAACTCTTTCTGCAACATATCCTGTTGATTCTACCTTCCTAACATCCCTTTTATATGCCTCATTTTCCCTCTGACACTGCCATCACCCTGGCACTACTCCTCCATCATTTCACTATCAGATAATTACAACAGCCTGCCAGTCACTTTCCCCACCTGAATTTTCTTCTCACTCCAGTTCATCCTCCACTCAGCCTTCAGAATGAACTTTCTAAAGCAAAAGTTCAACCCCATCACCTTCAATAAACTCTCATGCCTCCCCTCCAGTGGATGACACTCCAGGATATAAAATCCTTTGTTTGGCAATCAAAGCCCTTCATAACCTCACTCCTTCATACTCTACCAATCTTCTTATACCTTACTTCCCCCTCCAACCTCCATCTCCCAATTCTTGGCATTTTCACTGACTGTCCTCCATACCTGGAATTCTCTCCCTCCTCATCTTCTCGTTTTCTTAAAGTACCAGCTAAAATCCCACCTTTAACAAGAAGCCTTTCATAATTCTTTTTCATGCTAGTAGTATATTTCTGTGGGTTATCTCAAATTTGTCATATATGTATATATACACGTATACACACACATATCCGTATATACACACATATATATACATAGATAATCTTGTTTGCACATAGTTGTTTATATATTGTCTTCTCCATTAGACTGCAAACTTCTTCTCAGCAAGGACTATTCTTTGTCTTTCTTTGTATTCCAAGCACTTAGCCAGCTCCTGGCACATAGTTAACTACTTAATAAATGCTTATTGACTTGACTTTTTGCAATATTACAAGATGATATTGGTACCATACTGATCTAAGTATTGGCTATTATTAAATATATCTGTACCTCAGAAATTAAACTGCTTTGAAATGAAAAAATAGGCACATACTAAAAAATGCACAATTTAAAAATACTGTATTTCCTATTTAAAAAAATGGACTAATGAAGTTAAGGGTTAAGTCAAGGCACAGAGCTGACCTCACTAGGAAAGTTACAAGGGCATACAGGCACTGGGGGAAAATTCACAGATTGATTTGTATTCCAGTGAGGCAGAGGCAAAAAGAAGCCCAGAAGGACTAATTGCAAACTCTATACTTGACTCCACCTCTCAAAACTGAACACTAGAGTTGAGACGGGCATAAGCAAAGGTGCATAATTATAGGTAGCACTCTAAACCACCCAATCTCTTGGCACTCCTGTTCCTTATTTCAAAAATTATACCTGTTAAGATTCTTGACTCACAAAATCCTACCCATGCACACCTACTTTGATCAACTGAGTGATTTAAACATAGGCTATACTCAATGCACCAACTAACAAAGAGAAAAGGGGTTCTTTGAGAAGGATTAACAGGGCCTAACAATTTTTCCTAAACAAACAAAAAGGCAAATGCAATTCATATGGCAGTATCACAAAATGCCTTAAGAGAGCAGTCACTGCTTTCAACATGCTACCATTTAAAAGGCTTTTTTTGGTTTGGTTTTGTTCCTTCTAGGCAGGGCTATACAGACAGAGATTTTGTGTGTGCCCCCCATAGTTTGAGGCATAGGTTTGTCCATCTTTCCATGAATTTCATTGACTGGCTGAGCTATCAATCAATTGCAGATCAGGCTGTGACTGTTTGCACTGGTTGTTATGTTGGGCTAGTGACTACTCTGGTGAGTCAAAAATCTTGGGATTTGAACCAAATTGCTCTGAAGTCATTTCTTTGCAAAGCAAAATAAGAACTAAAAGAACAAAATAAAAGCCTCCATCCAAGGAGTCACCACATCCAAGGATATGAGAAGTAGGAGGTTGGCTAATCTAACCCTCACATTTTTAGATGAAGAAACAGAAGTAAAAGGAAATGAAGTCATTAGCCAAGGTCACACAAAGTAAGTTAATGGCAGAGCTGAGACTAAAGTCCAGGTCTCCTGATTCCCAATTTAAAGCTTTTCCCATATGTTTTCCAATTCTTTTTTCACAATTTGAAAGCATCAAAAATAATTCCATTCCCAATACAATAATCAGAACAATGGAATCATATAGTAAAAGGGGATATAGAAATCATTTAGCCCCATCACTCCTTAAAGTATGAATCCTTCCTAAAATATCCCTGCTAAGAGACCTTCTTAAAAACCTTTGAAAACCTTCTCAAAGAACCCTTTTTCTCTTTGTCACTTGGGACACTGAGCATGTGCTTAAGCCACAGATTGATCAGGGTAGGAGGGCATGAATAGAATTCTGTAGTTCCAAGAATCTGACCCTTTCATGAATACTTTCATTGATGAGCACCCCACTATCTCACAAGATAGCCTAATTTGGAAATAATTATGTCATCAATACAACCTTTTGAAGTGAATTTCAGGAATAATACAAAATCAGAAGTGATTTTTTTTAATATTCCATTAGCCTTAATGATTTTCCAATGAATCAGAAACAAAAGCAAAAGTTAGCAGTATTTTTACAGATGAAGAAATAAACACAGAGAAGTTGAAGGTGGAGATAGTTTCCAGAAGCACCATAGTGACCAAGCACATCTACTGTTAACCAAACACTCTTCTATTCAATCTGAATTTGTCACAGTGTGACAGAAATTGGTTGGGTGTACACCAGAAGACCTCAAATAAAACGTTCTCTGGGCTAGGATCCAACCAGACAACCAGCATTTGGCAAGGAGCATTTGTCCATTTTCAAAGGAACTCAATTCAAAAAGCATTTAATTAAGTACCCACCAGTCACTGTGCAAGGTGGAAGGAATACAAAGATAAAATCTAAACAATCCCTGCCCTCAAGAAGTTTATATTCTACTGAAAATGAATAATACACCAACTTGCACATAAGCACATAAAACTCAAATGATTATGCTATTAAAATCAATAGCTTATGACACAGAGAATTTGACTTGTGTCTAGGACATTTTGTTTGACATAGACAAATGGCAATGAGGACCAGTACAGAGCCTTCAAAGGGTGTGACATGGACAATGGGCCAGTAAAGAAAACTGAGGAGGAGCTAATGGATAGTTAGGAAGAGAACCAGAAGATAGTAATGTCATAAAAACTCAGAAAGAAAAAAGGATCAAGGAGGAGATAGCATCAAGTAAAATACAAAGGTCAAGAAGGATTTAGGATGGAGAAAATATCATCAGATTTGTTGATTAAAATATCTTTGGTAACTTTACAAAGAGCAGTTTCAATTGAGGTAGAAAGACAGACTACAGAGAGCTGAGGAATGAGTGAGAGAAGAGGGAGTATAGACAGATTTTTCTAGGAATTTGGCTAAGAAAGGAAGGAGAGATTGTAGGTCTGTAGCTTGGCAGGATGGCAGGATGGAGTGAAGATTGGGTTTTGTTTTGTTTTTTCAAATGGGGGATACTGAGACATTTTTGAAAGCAGTAGGCAAGGAAAGACCAGGATAGGGAAAAGTTGAAGATTAGAGAGGGAAAGAATATCACAAGATTATAATGACAAACACAGAAGTACTTAATTCCTATCACAATTTTGTGCAAGATTCTCAAACCCTGATATTATATTGCAAACACACAAAGTGAATACATAATTTTACAATGTGAGTTCCTTTTTACACTCAATATCTGGATTAAAATGGCATTATTATTTGGTTGTAAGTTCCCATGGGTTGTAACATGAGTACAATTAATAGCTTTTGTATCTAAACAGCCTAAATATAGACACAGTTTTTACATGTGTTATTTCATATATGCAATAAATTTAGGTCTATTGGATATCTGGACCAAATAAAAGGTATCAAGCAATAGTATCTAGTCTTGATAATAATAGCTAACAATTACATAAAATTCACAAAGCCATTTATAAGTGTTATTATTTGATCCTCCAAACAACCTAGAGAGACAGGTGTGATTATTATCCCCATTTTGCAGATTTGTGACTGAGTCACAAAGAGGTTAAGTGATTTGCCCAGGGTTACACAGCTAATGTCTGAAACAAGCTCAAGTTTTCCTGACTACAAGTCCAGCCCTCTCAAGCATAAAGGCAAGATACAAAAATGATTCACCCAACCAGAACAACTGGGAACCTGGAAGGAAGTCAAAAAGTGACCAAAATAGATATTAGAAAGTTCTATGTACTAAAAGTTCATGCATGTATCTTACTTGTAAGAGACCTGCTCAAGCCTTCAGTTAGAGACAATTTGCTTGTATTTACACAGAATTCTAATAACCTCAGTGATGTGGTTTACAATACCCAGTAAATTAGAAAAAGCAAAGAAACAAGAAGAGGAAGTAGCACAACAAAGAAAGCAGACAGAAAAACTATAAAAATTAGGCACAAGAACACTAAAAGCATAGTAGATATCTGAGTTTGTTTAGTGAAGTTCAAAATATATTATACATAGGCCCTAAGAGTATGACTGTATCATTATTATTATTGCTAATAGTAATCTTGTCTCACACAGATATGTGTATACATATTTATGTGTATAAATATATATATTTGTATAAAGCATACACAATATGCTTAAAGATCTATAATTTTTTTCTTCACAATAGCCCTGTAAGCTATATAGTAAAGTATTATTCTCATTTTACAGATCTAGACATCTAACCTCAGAGAGGAAAATCATTTTGCCTAAGGTCACACAGTTAGGATTTCAATCCAGAATTCCTGACTCCCAGACAAATGCTCTTCATTAAGTCATTCTGATAATTATGATACTGCATCATCACAAAAAGTTAACTATTATTTACCTTCTTATATCACATAGTATATATCATGCTTCACATAATATATATTATATAATTATTCTATACCCTCCTTTTTAAGAAGGTAGGTTAGTATATAATTTTTAAAAACATTTTTATCTAAAGAATCTATCAGAAGAATCAAAAAATGCAAGTACCTCAAGGGCAATAGAAAGATATGTGGTAAGTGTAAGCAGGCTGCAGCATTTTGTGGATGGCATGTGAAAAACAGAATGAAAGACAGGCTGTGTATAACCTGAAAAGAAAGGTGAGGCAGTCATGTATTGAGGGAGGAAGGAAGAGCCCAAGTGCCATGGTGGTACCCATGTGTCTATATCACCTTCCATGAAATTGGCACTATATAGCAACGCAAGACTTTCCCTGAGGAAAGCCAACCGAGGCTTGAGTGGAAGTGGGGTTATACCATGGGGTATTAATAGAGAAAGGCCTCCAGTGAGTCCTCCATGAAATGTTTAAGAAACACACACACACACACACACACACACACACACACAAGAACTGCACAGAAGGAGAAGGCAGGGAAGAATATTGATCTACACGAGAAGAAAGAGTATCCTCTGAAGTGAGATAATAGAGCCATTAAAGATTTATACAAAATAGTTCAAATGTTTTAAATTTGATGCTTAAAAGATTAGCCATTAGTTACGCATAATCACCCATTCCTTGAGAACTCTGGATTGCTAAATTGTATATGTACCATTGCTACTTTGGAACACACATCAAAAGTGTTCCCTCCACTGATAAAAATCACAACCACCTATGTCTTCTCATCCTGTGGAATCCTTAAAGATCTGCTAAACTTTCATTTCACCAGTTGTTTTTATCTTTGAACCACTACAAATGTTTCATAACCCAATTTCCAGGCAAGACTACCTTTTTTTTGTTTGTTTAAGAACTATAATTAAATAGAATAGAATGATCAAGACCTAAAATGTAAGCTAATGTGGTAGGTAGAAAAGTTCTACTTAGAAGCTTGTTTTCAAACCTGTTGAACACGACTGCAAGGATGATTAATTCTCGAATATGCACTCTAGTATTTCCTGCACTTAGCAAACAGGAGTGGGGGAGTTTTTAAAGACAGACCAGCCAATTTGCATTGACTGAATTTTATTTCTGGGAAACATTTTGCTGGCAGAAACATCCAACTTTTATGTTACCCGGGTTAGTTAATGTATTGTTCATAGGATCATACATTTAGAGCTGGAAGGAAACTTAGAGGTCACCAAGTTCAGCCCCTTCATTTTACAGATGAGGAATCTGGGGCCCAGTTAGGTTAATTGACTTACCTAAGAATCACATTGCTACTAAGTACTTGAGGGCAGATTTTAACCTAGGTCTTCCTTGACTCCAAGTCCAAAGCTTTTTCCAACATGCCATACTACCTCAAAAAGCAAACTGACTTCTCAAAAATGAAGAAATTACCTAGAGACAGTAAAAACAGTTATACCTCTGTCTCTATGTAAGCCTTTTCTTGTTAATTATATATTACTATCTGGTAGCCAAATTTGATATCCAAGAGGAGTTCCTCTCCCCTTGCCTGTTAACCATTATTTTCTATGGTTATTTCAATATCATGTATTTTCTGCTTTATCAGAAGGGAACTTTAAACTCTGTGGACCCCCAAATGAACCCCTAATTCTAAATGAACCCCTAAAAATTCTAGTGACTTCGGGAAAAGTTTCACAAAAGTAATGGTAGTATGATCTCAGACTATGGGAATGTTATGAAAACCTCAAGGGCTTAACCAGGACACATTCATGAATATTGCTGCATTATACAAATTTTTCCACTTGAATTAAGTTGAAGACCTAGTAAAAGGTATTGCTAATTATAGAGAAAAAGCTGTTTAGACCATTCCCAGGAGAGTCCAATTAATTAGTTGTTTCTATGGGCTGATGAAACCACTCATTTCTACTGAAGGTTCTCCATAGGCTGCCGTGTTGTTCTACATAGCCCAGGTCTTTGTCCCAGAGGAAAGGATTCATACCTGTCAGGCTGGGTGTTATTGTCTGTTATTCCGAAGCTTATATTTCTGTCAATAACAGATACCACACAATCAGGTTGCAAGTTTGCCTTTTGTACTTTCTAAACAAAAGGCCATTAATATTTCTGGCAGCCTTCTCTACTCCAGCAGGAAAACAACCCTGATCAGTTCTTAAATGAGCAAATCATGAGGGAAAATTGGCTGTTAGCCGCTTAGCAAGAAAAAAAAAAGATTTCTTTTCAGCTTAAATGTGACACAGAAGATATAACCTACTCTTCTCTTTTCTAAAGAGTATACGAATAACTGTTCCGAGCAGTCAAATATCTAGGCTAGGACAAGAATTACTACATGACACATCAATACAATCATAAACTGTTTTTTAAAAGCCCAAAATTTATCAAAACTCATGGATTCTTCTGATTTTTAAAAAGAAAAAATGTCTTTTAGAATTACCAGCAAGCACATCAAGGTCCACCACGGCAATTTCCCTTATGACTCAAATCTGAAGATATCAGAGACTCAGTTCAACTTTCCTTAACTACAAAATGCTATTACACTAATTTCTAATTGGGTATGCTAACAAAAATCTGAATGTGTAATATTATTTCCAAAGAGCACTTTTATCTTCTAGAAAAACTAAAAATATTTGAACCCTAGTTAATGCATTCACAAATCTGTCTGCAGGGGGTATTCCAATGCTCTGTTGCCCAGAAGAGGATGACCCCTGTGCAGTTAAAAAAAAATTACATATTAACCCAAGTGAATTCTTAACAAATTCAAGTAAATTTAGAATACTGCCATTGATTTTTAGTATGAAGTTGTTGGGTTTGGGTTTGTTTTTTAATTTTTATTTGGGAAGTGTTAGCTTTACTTTTTAATTCATTATTATCCTTAACATTTTCCATTAAATTTTTTTCCTGAAAATTAATTTTCCTAAATACCTAATTCATAAATTCATAGGATCTAGAGCTAGAAGAGACAATACCTTATGGATCATCTAATCCAACTTCCTGACTTTACAGGTAAGTAAACTCAGATTTGGCTAGGAACTTGCCAACAGTCATACATGGAATAAACAGAAGGGCCAATATTGAATCTCTTACTAGATTAGACTCCTAGACTCCATCAGCTGTGCTACACTAAGAAGAGAACCCAACATTTTCTTAAAAACAAACACAAAGCAACATACATATCAAATAACCCAGACTGAAAGTAAACTGTGTTGAACAGGCAAGGGGAAGTTTAGAATGAGTTATAATACCAATATGTAACTGACATAAGTAATTCAAAATACTCCTCTTTCCACAAAAGATCTCCTGCTTCTTCCACATATCTTTTTGGTCTTCCTTCATATTTGTCCCCTTCACATCAGACTCTCCCAGTCTAAGAGGCATGATCCCCATTCCCCATACCTAACATTCCACCTCGTGCTATAATCACCATATCTGGAATACATTCCCTCCTCACCTCGGAGTGACAGAATGCTGAGTTTTCCTCAAATCGCAGCTTGGGTACCATCAAGAGATCTTTCCACCCCTCTCCTCTCCACCCTTCCTCCAAGCCTCTCTCTCAAACTGGATATTACTTGTGTATTCTTTTTTGTAATGGTGTACATGCTGCATCCATATGGTAGGATGTAAGCTTCCCAAGGGGATGGATTGTTTCATTTTGTCCAGGTCTTTGCACATAGTAGGCATGTAATAAATGTCTGTGGAATTTAATTTGGATAGAAAGTGTGCAGCTGAAATGATCAGTCTTTCATGATTAGAGAAGGGAAAGAAGAGGAGGCAGGGGAGTGAGAGGAGGGGAGAGCAGGGAAGGGGAAAATAAGCATTTATAAAGCACTTATTGGAGCAGCTAACTGGCCCGGTGCGTAGAGCACAGGGCCTGGAGTGAGGAAGACTTGAACTCAAATAGATTCAAATCCAACCTCAGACACTTACTTGCTGCATGACCCTGGGCAAGTTACTTAACCCTGTTTGCCTCTGTTTCCTCATCTGTAAAATGAGCTGGAGTAGGAAATGCCAAACCACTCAAGTATTTTTGCCAAGAAAACCCCAAATGGGGTCATGAAAAGTTGGTCATGACTGAAAGGACTGAACAAAAGGACCTACTATATGCAAGGACCTGCCATTGTAAGGATAAACTCTCAGAATTAGCAGGAACATCATTTTAATTGCATACTTTGATTTAGCCTTTATTTTTAATACAAAGTACATCATGGTGATTATTTCATTTGATCCTCACAATAACCTTTTGAGGCAAGTGATGAAGTACAGGGCAGCAGCTAAGTGGCCCAGAGGAGAGGGCTTGAGTTCAAATATGACCTCAGACACTTGCTACTATACACTTACTAGAAGTGTGATTCTAATCAGCCTCAGTTTCCTAATCTGTAGAATGGGGATAATAGCACCTACCTCCTAGAGCTGTTGGGGGATAAAATAGGATATCTGTAAAGTGTTTTGCAAATCTTAAAGTGCTATATAAATATGAATCATTATTTTTATGATTCCCATGTTTTATATGAGGAAACTGAGGCCTCTAGCAAGTTAAATGGCATTCCCTAAAATCAGACAGTTGGTAAATGATAGAGCTGAGACTCAAACCCAGGTCTTCCAATTTCAAGTTCCATATTCTTTCCACTCTACTCCAACCTGGTCTATGTGGAGTTATCTGCAATATCCACAACAAATTTAGCCTCTACTTGAATAAACACTCTGTACTAGGGAACTTATTACCCATGCAGTAGGTATGCAGTTTTAAGTAATTTTTCCCACAGTTAGTAACAGATATTTGTTGTGAACTCACACCTTCTCACCCATTCTCTCTTTTGATCAGTGGTATCTGCATGTAAAAGTGAAGGTTAGAAGGAGACAAGACGTGGCAGAGTCAGGCCAATTCATATGTCCAGAAATTGAAACTGTTGACCTCATTCTCATTAGTACCTGGCTTTAGACAATCAAAGTAGCTAAAATCAGACAAGCAGAATCCTAGTTTTACATCTTTCCTGAAATACAGCGCTACTAATAAGACACATATCCTAATACTTTGTGACTCTACAAGTCTCTGGCCTCACAAACTCCTTGTGCGGAATGGTTCCTCTTAGAGGTAAAATATATAAGCTGATGAAGTTGATTTTTAGCACTACTTCCCTTCCCCTTGTTGCTCTTCAATAGTGTCCAGGGTTTTCTTGGCAAAGATACTGAAATGGTTTGCCATTTCCTTC
The DNA here is from genome assembly GCF_003287225.1 of Phascolarctos cinereus. NCBI lineage: Eukaryota > Metazoa > Chordata > Mammalia > Diprotodontia > Phascolarctidae > Phascolarctos > Phascolarctos cinereus. Next base: position 548,429,670 of record NW_027555847.1, on the reverse strand, counting down.
TCCAGCTCATTTTCCAGATGAGGAAACTGAGGCACACAGTTAACTGACCTGTCCAGGGTCACACAGCTACTAAGTGTCTGAGGCAGGATTTAAACTCAGGATGATAGATGAGTCTTTCTGAATCCAAACCTGGTGCTCTACCCACTGTACCACCTACCTATCCTCTCCTTTCCCCTGATAAGCTCCATTTTTCCTCCCAGAGCCACCACCATTGCATTCACCCAATCCTAAACATTTATCCTGTGTCCCATTTCTGCATTCTCTCTTCTGGCTGTCAATTAAGAGATCTGCTGACCAGGTTACCAGCTCCCACTATAAAAATGAGCCTGCTGAAAACACAAAGGAATGAAGCTATAATGGTAGAATGTCAGGAAATAGATTCCTAAAACTCTCTTGGATCACATTACTAGCCTCTTGCTACCTCTTCATAAAGTTAAACCTGCTGACAGGTTCTCACCAAATTCAACTTAGTATAGTCTCATAGCCTTAAGATATTTACAGAGCCAAGAAAGGCTGCATAGTTTATGAATTAATAAACTGGATACTAGTTTTCATATTCACCATTCACATGACATATCACCCATTTGACTCAGTTTTTAGATCAAAGAAGAATACAAACCTCCTTCAGACCCTCACAAAGACATGATGAAAGTTCAGAAGTATTTTGAAATAAAAGGAAAAGTGTAATAAATAAAACATTATATTTAAAACTGTACCTAGTTTAAAGACATCTTATATTACAGTTTAAATGAATAATTTGAAAGCAATTGACCCTGAACAAAAATGTTTTTATAAATTAAGCTATGAAAAACATGCCTGAATGCCTATGAGAAATAATTATTCCATTACTAATACAACCGTACAGTGCTTATTTTTATACTAAGAAACCGTTAAACATTTTACATTATTTAGAATGACATATAACACATGCCAAATGAGATTCAACACAGGTACTCACATTTTCCTCTGATGACTGTTAGCAAAACAAAATAACATTTTTATCAGCTAAGTCAATTATATACATTGTTCAATATATTAATCTATAAAGCAATCAGTTTAAATGACTTACTGAATACTATAACTACAAACATAAATCTTGCATATAAAATATGATTAATTACATTTGTAGTATATAGTTTAACTCCAGTGATTAGTAGGTCCCGCAAGATGGAGTGTTAAAGCTTGACTGATGGATTTTACTGTTCATGAAAGTGAGTGACTAATGATGTTACTGGCTTGTATTGTCCTGAATGGACCATTGTGAAGAAAGCAGTGACTTAGTAGTGATACTTACATTCATGTCAGCGTTTAGCTTTACAACGAAGGTACTTGATAGGACTTTTGGCTCAAGAAGGCACATAAGCACCATTGTGAAGAATTACCCTACATGGTTTAAATCAACATTCAATAGTATGTGTGTGTGTGTGTGTGTGTGTGTGTGTGTGTGTGTGTGTGTACTCAATAGCATGGAGCAACTTTCAAAGTCCTAACTGAAAGTAGTTCTCTTCTAATTAATATATACATATATATTAAGTACTGATATAACTTAAGTACTGATAAGTTTTGTGAAGTTTTGTTTACATGCCAATTTCCCTCTCCTCTGTTGAAACAGGCAAGCGATGGAATTTTTCCAGCTGGGCTTCTCAAAGGGATTGACCAAGATTGAAGCTCCTGCTAGCAATGAGACAGTTAGGGTTCTAGCCCTGGGTCTAATAATTACTGATTATTCATACCTGGGAGACTAGGGGATGGGGAGGGGTTGTAGAAGAAGAGAACTTTCAGTAAACTAGAATAATAAAAATAATGCTTTTTTTAAAAAAACTAGCACTAGAATCTGCAGCAGGTTTTAGAAGTAAGTGAAACAACCAGAAGTTATTGTGAGAGTATCTAGGGGGAAGGCCCAAATAAAAGATGATCTCAATTGCAGTAGGGCTAGGGAATTATTTTAAAACCCTGGAACGACAGTCCCATTTCTGTGCTTGTGATACAGGCAATCAAAAATTACGTGTGAACTCAAATCAACAAGAATTTATTCAATGACTACCATGTGCTGAACACTGTGCTATGTGTTTAGGACAGAGAAACAAAAATGAAACAGTCCCAGCCCTCAAGGAATTTATATGCCTACTGGGGGAAAAGGCAGGGGAACAAATAAATGCATAGATAAGTAAATATAAAATATGTCACTGTTAAATGAGAAAGCAAAAAGCGGCCAAAGAGCACTTCTCTAATGATCCAATTTATCAGGGAAGATAAAGCGTTTCCTGGCAAGGTATAAGAAAATACCTAAGCTGAAAAGAAAGCAGAAAAAAAGGACTCCTTGACCCCAGGAAGAGACAGGTCCTAGTGGTCTGTAACTTTCCTAAATAAAAGGCAGAGAAGTAATCATACATTAATTTGACAAAAGCTGAGAGGTCTTGAGGTCTACCCCAGAGAATGTGTTCAGACATGACAGAGAGCCTCCTAGGACTTTTCAAACCTGAGAATGCTACCTACTTCTTGAAATTCAAGTGGGAGCTAATTATAATGCCATAAGGAACCTGGAAAAATTCTTTAGGGATTATGAAAGCCTGGGCAGAAAAAGACTTGGAACTTGAAGGCCATATGGGCACTGATGGTGGTTTCATCTCTGTTACAGACTGAAAGCACAGTCTTTAGAAAAGCCATAAGGAACCTGGAAAAATTCTTTAGGGATTATGAAAGCCTGGGCAGAAAAAGACTTGGAACTTGAAGGCCATATGGGCACTGATGGTGGTTTCATCTCTGTTACAGACTGAAAGCACAGTCTTTAGAAAAGAAAGAAGGATATTAGAAATGAACAAGCTTGGTAAAAGGTGATGTTAGTGAACAGGATTTGCTTTCTGGATCCTGGAGCAAGATATTAGAATGATGAACAAGGTGAAGGACAGATAGATAGAGACAGACGGACGGACAGACGGATGGACAGATGGATAGATGATATAAAGGATATATTTTCCTGAAGACTGATCTGATTAAGAGTGTTTTAAAATAAAAATAAGAGTAGGGAGAAAAATGCTCAGATAGATATAGATAAGAAACACACTGGGAGGCTGAAGGTAGAGAAAAGCAATCTGAATGTTCAGTAATTGAAAAGAAACTGATAGGGAGGAGGGTTGGAAAATAATAAAATCTCAGGTTCAAATAGCTATCTAATACACCTTTGTGCAGGAGTACAGGAAATAAAAGTGGGCTAAAGATCTTAACCTAAGGAGGCAAATATGACTTGTAAATATCACTGAGGCTTGTGAGATAGAATTCATGATGGGAATATGGCAACAACACATACCTTGTTCAAAGGAACAGATGGAAGGAAATCAACCAATCTTTGGGGGAAGGGTAGAGAGGAAACATGGTGGAGAGCATTTGAATGAGAATCAAGAGAAGAAGCAACAGAGGAAAAATTGTAGTAGAACGACAAGCTCCTAGATCAGATGGAGAAAATGGAAGTTGAGGTTTTTTCTTTTTTTTTTCTTTTTAGGCAATTGGGGTTAAGTGACTTGCCCAGAGTCACACAGCTAGTAAGTGTCAAGTGTTTGGTCTGAGGCCAGATTTGAACTCAGGTGCTCCTGACTTCAGGGCCAGTGCTCTATCCACCAGGCCAACTAGATGCCCCCCGGAAGCTGAGTTCTTAATGAAAAGTTGGCATGAAAAGCTGACACGGATGCAGAGTATAATTGTGACAGGGGACTTCTCAAATATTCAGATATCATCTCAAAGTCTATCTCTGCTGCATACTGAGCAACTGATACAATGCTGACTTTCCTTGCTAAAAACTTTACCTTTCAGAAGGTAGACCTCCAGTGAAGGAGAGCTATCATTCTGGATTTGATTCTGACCAATAAGGAAGAATCTGTTGGTGAAATGAAAATTATGGAAACCTTCAGAAACAGTGGCCATATTATCTTACAACTCCTGGGGGACTGTGGCCTATATTCCCCTACTGTTCTATTGTATTAAAATCTGCTTGAGAACAAGGACTATTTTGTTTTTCATCTTTGTAGCCCAAGCAACTGGCACCTTTGTGTATAAAAGGCACTTACTAAATATTCGTTAGTTGTTGTTGAGTAGTCTGATAGAGACCATCACTTGAAAAGAACTGATTTCAAATAGTTCGGAGATAGAATAAGTGAGTTCTCACAACCTGAGTCTTTAAAACAGGAATCAAGTCAAAGGCGATGAAAGAGAAGCACTTAAGGACAAACTTCAGACAATGTGGTTGCAGTTGAGGGCCAAGAGGAAGAAGTGTGTAAGGTGTTTAAAGAGACTGGTGGGCTACAAATGAAGCTTATCCACAAATTATTCCATTTTAAGAATGACAGGGACGAGGATCTGTGATTTCATTGTTATAGGGTATACCTGAATAAGGAAGCTCTTTTTTCCAGTGCAGGACAACATCTTCTCCACAATTTAGATGCCTCAAGGACTGACAGGTGGTGACACAGACCCACATACCCAGAGTCATAGAGCTAGTATGTGTCACCAGAAGCAGGACTTGAACCTAGGTCTTCCTGTCTCCGAATATGGCTCTCTACTAACTATGCTTCACTACTCCCTTCTTGGAAAAAGGACATGTACGAGAAATGGAAATGGGAGACAAGTAACTAAAGACAGACACAGAGGTATCACTGTCTTTTAATAAAGTCAGGAGGGCTAAAGCTGAGTATAAATAAAAGCTAAGCATGACAAAATGGGACTTTTAAATAAAAATCTTTTAAGGAAGATCAATGAAAACATTGGACTCGTTCTTGGCATTGATGGGAAGATGATAATGGTAATAAATAAAAAGAATTTCTATTTTACCTTTGTTTTTTCTGCCAAGAAAAATGATCTTCTATCTTATACAACCTGAACAAAACCAGTTAATGAAATTAAAATTCAAACTACGCAGCTTAGAGATCTTTGCAGAATCATGGTGGAAACTGTCAGAATTGGAGGTATGCAAATGTTATTATAATTTTCAAACAAAGTTAATACTTCAAACTATGAAACAGGAACTTTTGACACTGATTCCTGAAAAAATTTCAGAACTAATTACAGAAGAAATGTTTTGTAAATTCTTTATTAAGCAAAGAAATGATCACTAATATTGCTTCATTATGAATGTCATGCCAAACTAATGTCATTTCTTTACTGATAGGGTTGTCTAGCATTTAAGAGGAATGCTGTGCTCAAAGTATCTGAATTTCAACAAGGAATCTGACAAGGCAATGATATCCTTAGAAAGAGGATGGAAAAAGTATTGAATGGAATGCCACTTGGCCCTGTTCTATTCAACATGACTCAAATATATATGCCCTTAATGTTTGTTGAATTGTTTACTTGGATTGAAAATTTTTATCATATCTGCAGATGGCGAATTTAGGAGGACTAAATAGTTCACTAGATGACAGAACATGTATCCAAAAAGAACTCAACAGCCTGGCCCAGTGAATTGAAATTAAACAATATGCAGTTTTAAAGGGTTAGGTTCACTTGGCTTCAAAGAATATACTGTACAGGTACAGTACAGGTAAGCCATTCATGGAATAAAGTTCCTGTGAAGGGATTAAAAAAAAGCTGAGATGTAAATGGACTGATGTCCAACAGAAGTTAGTGAAATGTGGGTATCAAAAAAACTTAATGTAATTTTAGGTCTTATTCATTGTTTCCTGAATGACAAAAACGGTAATTCTAGTATTCTTTACCCTGGGAATATTGTGTCATGTATTGGACACCGCATTTTACAAAGAGACATTGACAATTAAGAGTATTTCCCAAATTAAGCAATTAAACTGGTTAGAAACCTCTGTGCATAAGTAGTTTAACCAATAGGTGGAATAAAAAACTCTTCTACAAGAAGCTTGATGGTAGAGTGGATAAGAGGACTAGACTTGAACTCAGGAAGACCTGAATTCAAATGTGACCTCAGACACTTAATAGCTACATGACCTGAGATGAGGATCTACCCTCTGGGTCAAAGACAACTCTCTGCTTTCTGAGAGACCACCAAGTACCTGAAGAAAGCTTTCTCACTCTCCATAACCTACCCCTAAGGTTACTCTTCCCTTTTTCTCTGAAGTTCCTTCAACAGATCCTCTTATGTCAAGATCTCCAGTCCCCAATCCATCCATCTTCTTCAACCCCTAAGTTTTAGAACTACTATACTTTAAAAAAATCTCCAGAGACTTTATTTTAATGGAAGTTTAGTTGTTGCTGCTGTTCAGCCGTTTTTCAGTCATGTCCTGATCTTGTATTCCTGATCCTTTTTGAGGTTTTCTTGGCAGAGATACTGGAGTGGTTTGCCATTTCCTTCTCCAGCTCATCTTATAGATGAGGAAACTGAGGCAAACAGGATTAAGTGACTTGCCCAGGATCACACAGCTAATAAATGTCTTAGACTAGATTTGAACTAAGAGGAGTCTTCCTGACTCCAGGCCCTGCACTCTACCCACTGTCACCTATCTACCCATAAAATAACATCCTTATCCAAAATTGATTTTTACAGGAAACTTATTGTAATAGAAGCCAGTCTCTCAAAAGGCAGTTGTTACACAATTTATCAGCTCAAACACTGAACACTGGAAGGACTTGATACCTGCTGTCAAAGAAAATATTCTGGTTATCATCAGGAAGAATTAACAAAGGATACTATCAAGATTAACAGAAAGATTAATAGCCTGATGAAAATCTGTTAAGTAAATTAACGTTTAAGAAAGATCATAAAAATGAATTCCTTTAGAAAGGATGGCTAAAACCCCAAGATTTTTTTGGGGGGTGAACTAGGCAATGGGGTTAAGTGATTTGCCCAAGGTCACACAGCTAGTAAGTATCAAGCGTCAGGCTGGATTTGAACACAGGTCCTCCTGACTCCAGGGCCGATGCTCTATCCACTGTGCCACCTAGCTGCCCCCCAAGATTTTAATATGAAATATTCATCATGAGCCAGAGCTATAGGCTAGACTTAAAGGGTCAAATATGTGGCATGGTTCTCTCTCACATGATTTTATTGGGAAGGTTAGTTGGTTTCTTTCCTTTTACATACATTAGTTGTACTTTTATAATGAAAACATTGGTAAATGTGGTATGATCTCTCATAATTAATTACAGGAGTGTTCCTCTACAAACTCAGGAAGAGCTCGCCCAAGTTCTTAGCTCGATTAGGGGGGCTTCAATCTGAGGGTAACAGTGAGTAGTTGTTTGACTTCCTAGCAACCTAGAGTTCTTTCTCTACTGGAGGAAACCTAAACCTCAAAGGGGCATTTTAAACTTAGAATTGAATTAAGGTGAATGAATGACCACAGGAGAGAGACAGAGAGTTTTTAAGTCCTTTGTGTTTTGTATTTGTTGTAGGCTTAATTAAAGCCGTTCTTTGCTCAATGTCTTATTAGACTGAATGCTTACATGGCAACAAAAGCCTTTAACTTTTTTTTTGTAGTGACCTAAAAAAAAAAAAGCCAATTTTTGATGTTCACAATGTGAACTCAAATTGATTGAGTCAAAAAATGTAATTTTCAAGAGAACTCACAAGATTGAAGGGGTTATCATATCCATTTAGACTCAGAACTACCACTATGGAATAGAGCTAGGTGGACAGATTTTTAAGAATCTATTATCCTGTAAATTAATGTATACACAGAGTTTCATTCTTTCTTTTCCAAAGGCCTTTCCCATAAAGAGTGTCAAATTAGATAAAATGTGTTCCTATAGCTAAAGGGGACCAGAGATAAGTAAGAAAGCAAGATCAGTCATTCCCCACATTGCACCACATTATAAAGGGTCATGATGCAGGGCTTCCTCTGAAGATAACTAAATATTCTTTCCTTCCAAACTGCCCAGGACATCTCTACTTAGAAATTCCATAATTTCTTAATTTACAAGCTGAAGAGATGTGCCATGTAAATACTGGTCTTGTTGGGAACCTAAGACCTCTTTCTGTTCAAATACCCCAAAAATCCAAACCTCCAGGAGCTCACAACTTCCAAGGATAAATTAACTGCTGCACAATGGATATGAATGGGCATTTCCATGGTGTTCTAAACCTACCACCTTATCTACAACTAGGTCCCATTAGAGTGAATAACAAATCTCTTGCTGTGCTCTCACTCAAATTTGCACTGCTTATTTTCATTGGGTTGAAACCAATTACTAAATTTTACATAATTTTATAACTTCAAAGGTGGAAAATTAAATACATTCAATGACTTCAGATGATTCATTATTTGCATTAATTAGGACCTGGACTTACTTGGGGGGAGGTGGAAAAGAAGGAAATAAATATTTATATAGTATCTACTATGTGCCAGATGAATTTTACAGTTGACAAAACGAAGGCAAACTGAGAAGAAGTGACTTGACCAGGGTCACATTGCTAGTAAATGTCTGAGGCTAAATTTGAAGGTCTTCCTGACTTCAGGCCTAGCACACTATTACTGCACCACCTAGCTGCCTCTAAAACTCATACTACCAAAACTAGAAAAGAAGGCTTTCTAGAGTAGCTGGTTTCCAAGTGAGCCTATAAAGATAAATGAACCAGAACTTCATGAACCCAGTAGGGAAAGGCTTTATAAGCATCCACAACAGAGCACGTTATACCGGAATCAGAATTGAAAATGGAACATAACAGAAGCAATGAAAAGGCAGCAGGCTTCTGAGAGATTGGTTTGTCAAGAAAAAGCTGGGAAATAAAGTAGTAGAAACAAGTCAGTCAACAAGCATTTATTAAGGGCTTACCCTGTGCCAGGAACTGTACCAAAATTCTGGGATACAAGTAAAGGAAAAAATGGTCAACATCCTCACAAAGCTTGCTTGGGGCCCCTGGTTGCAGGGATTCTTTTGTGTTAACTTTCTTTAGGAGGTAACCTTGTGAACTTGAAAGGTCTGTGGGTCTACAAGCAATGGCAGTATCATCTACCACAGCAGTTATAGCTGCAGTAGCAGCAAGAACACTCAAGAGCACCCTGAAAATGAGCAAAAATGACCCCAAAATGGTGACAATGTTGAAGGGGTTATGGAATGATAGGCACATTAATATATTGTTGGTGGAGCTGTGAAATGGCACAAGAGGCAGCTAGGTAGAGCAGTGGATAGAGTGCCACACCTGAGACCTGACTCTGGGCAAATCACTTAACCTGTTTGCCTCAGTTTTCTCATCTGTGAAAATGAAACAATAATAGTACCTATCTCCCAGGGTTGTCGTGAGAATCAAATGAGGTAATTATAAAGTGCATAGCACGTAGTAAGTACATATAGGTATCGGGTATTATTATTACTACCATTTGGGAAAACAATTTGGAAAATAAAGTAACTAAAATGTCCATACCCTTTGAACCAAGAACTCCACTAAGCCCAGTAAATAAACCCAAATTGAAATGTCTGAGTAAAGGGCAAGGAGTGATACAGGTCACCAGGCCCTGGTTCCTCTGCCAAGCAAACCCTCTACAGCAGGGATGGGGAACCTGAAGCCTTTAGGCCACATGTGGTCTTCTAGGTCCTTAAGTGTGGCCTTTTGATTGAATCCAAATTTTACAGAATAAATCCTTTAAATTTAAGGATCTAGGTCCTTAAGTGTAGTCTTTTGACTGAATCCAAATTTTACAGAATAAATCCTTTAAGGACCTAGAAGGCCACAGGTTCCCCACCCCTGCTCTAGACTCTATGCTAAACACACAAGAAAAGACAGGGGATCAGGACTGGATTTCTGATTTAATTGGAACAGAGAACTCCCAGAAGAGGAAACTCCTCCTACCGATGCAAGTAAGCATCTTCTCTGCAACTTCTAATCTTAGGGAGCTGGTTAAAGCACTGAGAGAGACTAAGTGATTTGCCTTGGGTCCCACAGCCGGCATGTATCAATTTGAGCCCAGGTTGTTCTAGCTCCAAGCCAGCTCTCTACCCTTTCAGCATGCTGTCTCTCATATAAAATAAGAACTTAATAACTGATTTTGATTGAATTATCACATGCTACATTTCAACAATGTCAGGTAGGAAACAAATTAAATAATATTGTTCTTTCTATAAAAGGTACTTTACTAGAAAACAAAAATGAAAGATCTCCTTAAGAATTGTTTTAAAAAAATTTATGTTCAGTATCCCATCTTATGCATGCATATTCCCAACTCTCTATCTTCAGCTCTGCTGAAATTTGGCATAGTATTTCTTTATCCTGAATATTTCTATGTGAATATCCCATCATTTGTTTTATCTTCTACTACTTTCTTAGGGAAGCGATTACAATCTACTTTTTCTCATACCTATGTAAACCCTCAGAGGACTGCCCTATCCCCCAGCAACTAAATGAGAGACACAGAGAGAGAGAGAGAGAGAGAGAGAGAGAGACAGAGACAGAGAAAGAGAGGGAGGGAGAGATGGCTAGACAGCAGGTGAATGCTTAAGTGGAAAGATGGCCCCAAAGGAAAATTATCAATAATTTTGTATTTTGGAGGCTCCATTGGCTCTTTCTGTATTTCTACCATCCTCTACACATTCTTGAAGAAGGAAATGGCAACTCACTTCTGATGAACAGTTGGACATGACTGAAAATGATCAAACACACACACACACACAACACACACACTCTCTACATATTCTGTCAAATATTACAACGCATATTCAATATATCCAAAACTAAACTCTCCTCCAAAAAGGCCAGTTCTTACTGTTGACTTCCCTACATCTGCTACTGTACCACCAAAATTCCAGTCACCCAAGTTTGAAACCTCAGATTCCTCCCTTTTCTTCAACACCAACATCCAATTTGCCACTAACCCTGTCCTTTCTACCTTTGCAAACTCTCTCCAATTTACCTCGTTCCATTCCCACTGTCATCACCCTAGTTCAGGCCCTTGTTCCCTCACTTTGACTACTGAAGTAGACTCTGAACTGGTTTTTCTGCCTCCAGTTTCCCCAACTCCAATTCACACTGAATGCTGCAGTCACATTAATCTTCCAGTAGCATAGATCTAATCATGTCACCCCCTTTCCTCAAAAACTTTCTGTAGTGCCTCATTATCTTTCTCAAAAAGGTAAAACACCTTTATTATTATATAGTTCTTATCATCTCTGGTACATTGTAAACCTCCCAGGAGGTCATGTTGCATGTATTTTCCTTCTTTAAATCCTCAGCAGTACCTTAACACAATACCTTATATTTTTAAAATTGAAATGAACAGTAGATACAACTCAATATATTCTTATTTTAATATATCAAGAATCTATGATTTTGTCAATATAAATAATCTATCAATAAAATTAGATACCCTCTTTTCCCTAACAGACAGTCTTTAAAAGTGGCTTAAAAATTCATCACTCTGTGTCCAGTATGATAAGCCTCTCTAAACTTAGGATAGCCTAGTTCTCAGACAACAAACAGTCTGTGGCCAGGCCCAGTACATGTCACAAACAATATCCTAGGGAACCAGGAACAATTCTTCTCCATGACTTGCTAGACAAAATGTTCAGTCACAGCTTAGATATACTGTTTAGTTATTATGTTTCATTAAAGATTAAGCTTCTCCAAGAAGCTGGATTTGATCCACTACTTGTCTTTCATCAGAAGACAATTTAAGGAAAAGTCTGCAAAAAACTGTCGGGCCACATTTAATTCCAAGAGTCACTTTCTAAGGCAATGAAGCGTAAGTGAAAGTATAATATCTCCACATGATTTCTACTTTACAACTAACACTCAAACCAAAAAGTGGGTCATTGTCACATACCAGGCTTACCAGGTCAGAACAATGAGAATTGTTTGTTGTTAACCAATGAACCTCTTAAATTGAAAAAATGTGTGCATTCCCTAAGGGAAGAGCTTGGGTCAGAAGAACCTAACCCCCCACCACATGAACCAGAGGGGGTCAAGGCACATGATAGAGACAAAAAAAAAAAGAATGTTTAAAGTTCAAAGAGCAACAATGAAACAACCTCTCAAGTATTTTTAAAAAACCTATTATTATATAGTATTATTATAACTTCGGCACATAAATGGCATTGAGATCTTTACTTAAGGGAGATTACAGAAGCACACCTGGCAGTCATTTTAAATGTTAAGTAATGAAGATCACAAATTTTAAATAAAGAGACTAAAATATTAAGGGGAAAGTTGCAAAACATTCATTTAAAACCTTGTTTCATTCAGTATAGACAGCTTAGAATGCTTTGTGTGTCACATTATTAGTAAATAGCTGATGATAAGCAAAAAAAAAAAAAACCAACACAACACTACCTGTTCTCTTTTAGTTCCCCTTTCCTATTATTTCATACTCTGTTGCACGTGTTTTTAGGGATATGTTTCACTAGCATCTTAAAAATAGTGTGGCATAGTGAAAAGAGCTCTCTGGATTTTAAGTCAGAGAACCTGGGTTCTACTCTCAGTCTTGCTACTCCTTATCTGTGTGACCACTCCAGACAAGCTCCCGAATCGCCCAGGACCCAATTCCTCTATAAAATAAAGAAGTCAGACTAGATGACCTCACAGGTCCTTTCTGTTCCAAATCTAATATATTATGCTTTTAAATTTCCTTTAGTATCCACAGAGACTCCTGGAAGAAGAGGGAGAGTACACAATCAAATTCAGTGAAGCAACATAGGGTGGCTATTAACCTCAGTGGTAGCTACGGTGGCCCAGTGGATAGTGGTCTGGGCCTGGAGTCAGGAAGACTCATCTTCGTGACTTCAAATCTAGACTCAAACATTTACTAGCTGTGTGACTCTAGGCAAATCACTTAACTGTTTGCTTCAGTTCCCTCACCTATTACAACAACTAACCTCATAGCCCATACTAGAAAGTCAACCGGAATTCAATTCATTTATATTCAAAAAGCACTTATTACACACTAGTACTCTCTATTCCAGACACTATGGATTTATTCTGGAGAGATTCACACAGACATGGGAAATAAATCCCCAAGGTGACCTCTCAATTGGATTAGAACATCAGGGAACTGGGTTTGAATCCCCTAAACCATCCTGGTCCAGATGGGTCTAAATGATGTGTTAGAGCTAGTGAAACACATCCCTAATACATCCCTGCATTTCCAGCTTCAAAGAGTAATTATTGTTTTTTCCGTTGTTTCAGCCATGTTCAACTCTTCCTGGAGTGGTTTCCATTTCCTTTCTCTTTTTAGAGATAAGGAAACTGAGGCAAACAGGGTAAAGTGACTTGTCTAGAGTCGGATGGTAATAATGTCTGAGGCCAGATTTCAACTGATGAAAATGAGTCTTCTTGACTCCAGGCCCACCACTCAGTTCACTGCACCACTTACCTGTCCCAAAAGGTTTCAAAGAGTTACTATCATTTTTAAATCTTCCTTCCTTATGCCTCTTTTTTCACTCCTAACCTACCAGTTAAGTTGTTCTACGTACTACAATCTTGTAAATTCAATTATTCCATTAACCCTATTATGTGCATCAATAAAATGCATCCGGGAAAGTCCTACCACCACTTAAATGTGATCCTGGGTTCTTAAAGACTACCCCAGTAAAATGCAGTTACTAGTAGTTTTGATCAAGCTGGAATGACCTTGATATGGTCCAGGCAACAGGCTATTTTTGTTGCTCAACTAAGCTAAGTTTGGCGAGGCTTGTTGCCAATAGGTTGGCCACTAGGTAATGAATTCCTTGGTCATGGTGATCCCTAATACTGATTTGGTACTTGTAGTGCCAGAAATTTCAATGTGTAAAAATTCAATTACAGAGGAATGAAATGCTTCAGAGTAGTCAAAAGGCAGTAGGTGGATCCCTGCTGGCCTGGTCAATATCCTCAGCTGGCCCTTGCAACTTCTAGAGGAATGGCTTTTGGCCATTTTACATAATGATGATTATACCCTCTATTGAAGGAAATACATGCTCCTCTGCTTTCAAATGCATTTTTGGGAAATCCTAGTTTAGAACTTAAGCTAGGATGGCAACTGCCATACAGAACCTGAACCAGTGACTTAGCAAAATCCCATAATTCAAGAGAGGCATTCTAGGGATCTATAAAGGTATTTCACACATGGTTTTAAATTTTTCATTGTTTCCCTGAAATTACTCAGTGTTGGAGGTTTTTTATAATTTAAATTTCAATGAGGACATTATTTCTGAATTAAGCTTTTTTCTCCTCCAAATTACAGAATTTCCTCTTTACCTTGATGATTACATTTACACCCAAGTACAGTCCAGGAAAGCATCTATAATATGCTTTTTGTTGTTTTTCAGTCGTTTCAGGTGTGTCTGACTCTTCAAGACTCCATTTGGAGTTTTCTTGGCAAAGATACTGGAGTAAGTTGCCATTTCCTTCTCCAGCTCATTTTACAGTTGAGGAACTGAGGCAAATAGGGTTAAGTGACTTGCCCAGGGTCACCCAGCTAGTAAGTGTCTGAGGCCAGATTTGAACTCAGGAAGATAAATATTCCTGATTCAAGGCCCAGAATTCTATCCAATGCTCACCCTCTATAACATGCTGCCTGAAGGCTAAAAATGGATTGCATTTGTTTTATCTAAATAAGAAAGAATATAGGCAAGAGAAATTTTATATAGCTCCTATTCCCAATTTGTAAGTTTAATAATTGTGTAATTTTATTATAATTTTGTAAGCTGTTCTAAAAAAGTAGTTTTTATAACAAATAATTAAAATATATTTTACCTGGAATCATCATAATTATTATGATAACAGAATGGAGTATGGCATAGTAGGAACAGCCCTGGGGCAGAATCCAGAGAGAACTGTATTCAAATCCTTCCTTTGACACTTGTACCTGTGTAACAATGGGTAACTCAACCTGAGTCTCAGTTTCTTCCTGTTGAAACAGGATCAAATAAGCAAATCACTCCAGGAACTTTAAAATCTATATACTTCTCAGCTATTGTGATGATGATGACTTCAGACCTCTTCCCTAACCTAGATTACAGATTGGTATAAATTTGTCTTTAATGTTACTTATTAGATATTTCAAAGTGTCAAAGTTTTTAAGTTTATACTGGGATAATCTGAATAAAATTCCTTTCCCTTTCCATTAGGAGGATCTGTGAATCAAGATGGGAGGGGGAAAGGGTATATCTATGTAAAAGCTATTACTCTGGAAAGCCCTGCAAATTTTACCTGAGGCAAACAACAATAAAGAGACCCCTAGTTACACTACGCAAGATACCACAAGACCATTACTAGGGAGGCTGTCATCCCTCCCTCGGGAATTATCCCACTTGATGGCATCCTATTTGAACTAATTATTCTTAATAGTGAGGAGCTAAGCTCACCTGACATCCAAGAAACCTGTTTGGGAGGTATGGAGGTAAAGAGAGGTTGATTATAGCAAAACAAAAAGATGCTTTGGGGTAAGGAGCTCACAAAAAAAAAAAAAAAGACTGAAAGAATTTCAAGGCTACAAATTCGGCCTTTAAAAAAATTTGGCCCTCCACCCCCAAACACCTCAAAGTATCCTGTTCAAGCAGGACGAGAATTTAGAGTTATATAATACTCCCTGATTTTATAAAGAGAGAAACTAAGACCCTAGAGAAAGCAAATGATTTGTACTTGCCCTTAGGTCACAGAGAAAGAAGGTGTTTATTCAGCCCTTAGAAGTGCAGGCTATCAGCTCCTTGTAACCTGGGGTGGCTGTGATGTAAACCAGAGAATAATATCCCATTCTGGTGTGAGAAGGTTGATTTCTGGAGTTCCAGAGCCAATGACAGAGACATGTTGGTTCTCAGCAATATGGTCTGCCCTGGGTACTTGTCGGGGGGTGTTCTTAACTTGCCCTTCTTAATGCATTTTAGACAGTACCTTACTTCCCCCCAACCCCATCTTCAGCTTGGGTCTCTGCATCCCTCAGAGGCTGTGAAGATTGAATCTTGGCAATCATTATTGGTCCCATGACAGCCACAGCATATCCAGACTTGCCTTGGACCTGGAGGCAAACTGTGTGTACATATTTGGGGTGATGGGTAGGGGCAAGGATTCATGGGGGGGAGTGCAAAACTTATAATTATTTGCATTTTAAATGTTCATCTCTGATATTTTAACCATTCAAACACTAAATATATTTTTCCCCAAGTAAAAAAAAAAAAAAGAAGTGCAGGCTAAACAAGGTGGAGTCAAATGGGGCAAAAATCTCATGGGCTCATAGACTGTTAGAACTATAGAGAATCAGAGGATTATGGATCTAAGCCTGGAAAAGATCTAAGAGGATGTCAGAAACCAACTCATTTCTCCCCTTCTGAGGAACAAAGAGAGACTCAGTTTATATCACAGAAAAGACTAGAAACTCATTTTCCTGACTCCCCAGGCCAGTGGTCTTTCAGCCAGGCTGCTGAAATTTGGCATCTTTTGGAGCCCTTCCTTAAGCTCAGAAACACCCATTACTTACTTGGCCATGGTGATATTAGAGAAACTATGGCACAATCAAGTATGAAGAATACCCAGCAAAGTAGGTACACAGTACAGCAAACTCCAACTTCCAACCAAAACAGGTACTTAGAACTGAAAAACACTAAAGTCCGTGGCTGACAGACAATCAGGGTTCTATGTGTTGTGAGGACACAGTAGCTAAACTAAAGTCCGTGGCTGATAGACAATCAGGGTTCTATGTGTTGTGAGGACACAGTAGCTAAACTAAAGTCAGTGGCTGATAGACAATCAGGGTTCTATATGTTGTGAGGACACAGTAGATAAACTAAAGTCTATGGCTGATAGACAATCAGGGTTCTATGTGTTGTGAGGACACAGTAGATAAACTAAAGTCAGTGGCTGATAGACAATCAGGGTTCTATATGTTGTGAGGACACAGTAGATACTTGTGGATTGAGGCTAACAATAAAAATTTCCCATCTCTGATCTTCCATGTCTCTCACTTGCAGATTTCCTGGAAGAATTCTGTCTCCACTATTTCCTATCTATGTGAACCATGAGAAAATCCTTTCATGTATATAAAATTAGTGGATTGGTACATGCTTCCTAAAGTCCCTTCTCACAATAAATCCTGTGAATTTAAATTTTTCTATATTAATAGAAAAAACAATGATATTGATTATCCAAAGAACAGTAATATTAAATGAATTGTGTGGTCCTTTCAAATACATTATAGTTCTTTTTTAAGCACTATTTTCTTTCTAATTCTGTTTGACTCTTTAATGTTAAAATTAGTTTGTGCTCTTTGAGTACATACTAACAGCAAGATGGGGTGACTTTGAAGCACCATAGGTGTAGTAAAGAAGTCAGCCTACCATTTAAAGATTAACAAAGATTATCTACAAAAATCCACACAGAGATGACTGAGTTGACACTATATGTGTCATAGCTAAGTAAAGAACAAAAAAAGGAACTTAAGTTAACAATAGATGATGATGATGATGATGATGATGACATTTATTAAGTTCTTAGATAAAAATTCTATTGCCAGCTCTAAGCATTTGTTTCAACTACTTTATCCCACCATCACTAGAATCATTACTTTTCTTCTAGTAGGAAGGAAGAATTCTTAGGGATTCTAAGATAAATGGGCTTGGTTATATTAAAACAAAACATTTTGAATTACAAAAAAATTATGTAACCAAAGTCAAAAGAAAAGTAACATGAAAACATTTATGGCAAATATTACAGAAAAACTCAATATCTAAAATACATGAAGTACCATTAAAATTTACAAAGATAACTCTAGGCTATGACAAATTCTCAAAGGTTACAAACAGACCTTTTCAAAAGGGACCACAAAATGTTAATAAGCACTTGAAAAGATTCTCAGCCTCAATAATAATCAAAGAGATGCAAATTAAGACAGCTTTAAAGTACCACCTTACACCTGTCAAATTGGCAAAAAATTATTAAAAGCAACAAAATTCAATGCTGGCAAGGTTAAGAAGAAACACTATCATTTCAACTAGAAGAACTGCAAAGTGTAGAATCTTCTTGGAGAGCCATGTAGCAGTCAATACAGAGCAAAGTTTATAAGAATAATCCTGACCTTTTACTCTAATTCCATTGTTGGAAGTAAACCCTGAATGGATGATCAAAGATAACAACAAAAACAAAAATAGCTATATGTCCAAAGATTTTTAGAGTAGTATTTGCCATCATAAGCAACTGGAAACTTCTTAAATTTTTGCAACAAAGGAACAAGTAAATAAATTATGGTATATTAACATAATGTCATATTAATATGATATTAATATTATGATGCAATTAAAATTTTAAAATGTAAAAACATTAATAAATATTAAAAGAGCAGCATACTAAGAACAACCAGAAGATATGAAAAGCAAATAAGAACAGACAAAAAATCTGAGAGGGATTGTCTTGTAGCAGAAGAACAATGAATTCGCAATCAGAAGCCTTAAGTCTGATTCTAGCACCCCCACTTACAGGCTAAGTGACCTTGGGAAAGCCATATAAGTAGGCTAGATAGTTTATTAGAAAGAGCACTAGGTGCAGCTCTTTCTAGGGGGCAGCTAGGTGGCGCAGTGGATGGAGCACCAGCCCTGAAGTCAGGAAGACCTGTGTTCAAATCCGACCTCAAACCAAACACTTCACACTTACTAGCTGTATGACCCTGGGCAAGTCACTTAACCCCAATTGCCTAATTTAAAAAAAAAAAGATGAAAGAACACTGTCAATGGAATCAGAAGACCAATGTTAAAATCTCACCTCTACTGCTTACACTTTCAGTGATACAGTTTTCTCGTCTATAAAATGCAGGACATTAGGCAAAGGGCCTCTGAAGTTCCTTCTATCTTGAGATGTAGGATCCTTCTGGGCCTCAATTTCCTCATATATAAAACAAGAGCGTTGAAAGCAAAAATCTCCAAGTTTCTCTCAGCTTGAAATCTACAATCTTATGAATCCTGAAAGAGTCTTAGAGGGGATTACTATGAAGTTAATATATTTTATGCACTGAAATTCACTTAGTTAAATGCAAATAATTGCAAAGGAAGTTTAACTTATTTTATTGATGTTTAATATTAAGTTTATAACAAATCAATTTTTTTAAAAAAAGAATGATGGAAGGGAAGTTTTCCCTTTCTGTCACCAATACTCATCATGTAATCCTCAGTTCACTAAGTCATTTAGAATCTAGGGAATTTGGCAATGAATCATCTACAGCTAAGGATTACGGGGCAGAATCCCCAGTAGGTGTTCACCTTTATGGTTATTAGATCTCCAGGTAATTATAAGCTTGGATTCCTGTAAGATCACTTCAGGGGAAATTAAACCATCAACACCTTGGACATCTGAATGTTCAATGTCCCTGAGGTCACAAGAAGAGGGAAATAAGTATTTTAGGAGAGCTGGTATTACAGGAAGTAGTTCCCACATCACAACTAAGAGTTACATAATTCTGTACCACATCCAGCACAGGATTAGCAGATAATAAAACAGTTCAAGAAGAAAATAAAAAACATGCATGGGGGACAGGAGAAGAAGCAAGGATTTTTTTTTCTTTTGACAATCACACAACATACATCATGTTTCCTATACCATCTCTAAAGATGTCGTCACCCTAAATGAGAAAGAACACATTTCACATCATTCCACAAGAACAATCATTAGTATTTCAGACATACGGACATTTTAGAGACTAAGAGAATCAGATGTATCAATTAATACAGAAGCAGTAAATACCTACCCTGTGTCAGGCATTATGTCAATAAAGTTTGGGCATCAGTCATGTAGTAATACTGGAAAGACTAAATAGCATTTGTTCAACAAATTTTGAATCCACATCCCACAGGGTATAATTTATTACCTCTAATTTACTGTAGTTCATTTCTTTTGATTTACTGTAACATGGTTTACCTTACTTGTCTTAATGGCCTGGCTTTTACAAAGAGCTACTTTATTAGAATAGCCTCTAAAACTACCATCAATCACTATAAGAATATAATGCTAGATAAAAGAATAACTCACTTTCTCAGCAGAAATGTCACAAGGAGATAGAAAATTACAGAGTTTCTGCTACCACTCAAGGAAGAATGTCACACACCCCTTTCTCAGCCACATTAGTCTCAAAATGCAGCATTGTAACAAAAATAATAGAACCCAAACCACATTACTGTCACTGTCTTAATTTAAGACTTCTAAGAAACACTATTCACTTTTGCAAGCCTTGAAAATACGATAGCTAAAAAGGTACTTTCTGTAGATGCGGATACTTAAGAAAGGTTAGGGCAATTAGTGGGTAACTAGCCATTACTATCCAAAATGTAACTGAAAGAAAATCTTCCTCAATCATTATTTGGGGGCATGTATACAGTGAATTTTTTTAAATGCCTGTATCATGTACCTTCCTTGAGCTTAAAGAAAAAAACCATACTGCATGTCACTTAGTTGAGCAATGCCTCATTCAATATGAGGACTCATTAATAAATAATAGTAGTGTTGCCATTTCTGCACTTTCTGAACATCTTCACCCCTCTCCTCTCACCTTCCCACCCTATCCCATGCACTATTATCAAAATTACAATAACCTTGGGAAAGAAGATTGTTAAATCAGAGTAAATTCATTGGCAGAAAACTCAAGCAGGGTAGGTAAGAAAATCCAATTGATGATTTTATGGTGGTCCAAATAGTTAGACAAATGAAGTCCTTTCCCACTTTAAAACCAGAAGTAGTCTGACTATTTCTTCTATTAATCTGCACTTTTCACCAAGCAGTCTGCCTCATTTTGTGTTTGAACTGCATATAATATAAAATTAGAGGCATGGTGGTACAGTGGGTGGAGAATTGGCCTTTGAATCAGGAAGATCTGGGTTCAGGTGATGCTTCTGACACAAACTGACTGGAGGACACTGGGAAAGTCACATTCCTTTTCAGTACCCCAGTCATTTCTCTAACGTTCTAAATTTGAGAAAGGGTGCTCATCGTTGGGAGGGAAAGTCCCTTCTCTGAAGCTTCCTGTAGTTATGAAATCATGAATCCCTCAAAAGAATCATCATCATCATCAATTAACTTATGGAAGTGATGTGATGATGCCAAGTTACTGCTCACATTTCCTGTAAGATCTCTCCCCATTGCTGTGGCTCTTCTATTCATGAACACTGTTCTCTACTATATCAATACCCATTATTGGGTTTTTTTGCCCAGAAAATTTGGGGGCAAATTTCTATACTATTTTCTCTTTAAGCATAATTATACAAGATATAGAATACTGACTAAAAATGCAGTAATTTTATTTAATGAAGGCAAAGCTCTTATTCTTACATATGGGGAAGAAACAGCTATATTTCCTTCCATATGGAAAAGAATACCAAAAAAACCTAACATAATAATCATCAATAAATATTCCAGATATTCTCATTACCAACAACTACGGGAATATTTTTTAATCCCACTACATACGCTCTAGAAATACATGACCCCAATTAGCAATAAGTATAAACTAGAAGATAATTTTGTTTGCACAAGCTGTCTGGTCAATTCCAAGCTGATTCCTCATGGTATTACTTTCATTACGAACACTCCAAAGAATAAGTGTGTTTGGATGGCTTGTTGTGCTAATTAGGTTACCAGGATACTAACTACCAAACAACACCGCACAGAATTTAAAGGGTAAAGATGCTGTTCCAAAGACTTTAGGACATACCACAGACATCAAAAGGAGAAACACAACCTTTGCTTGGTACAAAGAGACTATAACAATAACTCAAAGTAAACGGGCATACTTTATATAGATAGTATTGGCTGGGCACTCTTGCACTGAAAAAAGTTCATTCTGTTTTAGCATCAAAGAAGGAATTTGGCTGCTCAGTGTATTCATCTGAAAGCCTGCCCTTTCAAAGAGAACCATAATGGTATCCTGGATATTTGCTTTGTGTATGGGATACACTCTCATATATTGAGCACTGGTCAAAAATCTTATTGAAGTATTGTGTCACATCTTGAGCTCTATTTTAGCTAAAGAGGTATATTTAAAAAACAGAATGTTCAAACAGGAAGAGAGCTTTAGGAATTATCTAAGCAAGCCCCCTTATTTTACAGAGAAGGAAATTAAGATCAGAAGTGACTTTCTAAAAATCACACAAAGCATTAGGAGGAGTCACAGAGTTAGTGTTGTGAAAATATAACCTGCAATAAAAAGTTAGTGTTGGGAAAATATAACCTAAAATAGAAAGTTAAAGAACCTAGAATTCTTCAGGAACAGAATGACAGAATTTCAGAGCTGGAAGAGACCTCAACACATTGCTGAATAAGAATCCCTTCTACAAGTGGTCATCCTGTCTTAGCTTGAAAATGTTCAGTGAAGAAAGATTTACTAACCCCCAAGGCAGCCCAATCCACTTCTGAATAGCTGTAAAGAATAGGAAGTTTTTCTTTACTTCAAGTCAATATGTTCTCTTGGTAATTTGTACCTGTTGTTCAAAGGGTAGGACACAACTGAAATGACTTCACAACAAGAGGCAGCTTGTGGCTCTGTGGACAGAGCACTGGACCTGGAATCAGGAAGACCTGAGTTCAAATCCAGCTTCAGACACTTCCCAGCTGAGTGATCCTGGGCAAGTCACTTGACCTCTGATTGCCTGACAAAATGGATCCACCAGAGAAGGAAATGGCAAACCACTCTAGTAGCTTTGTCACGAAAACCACAAATGGGGTCCCAAAGGGCTGGATATGACTGAAAAATGATTGAACAACAAGAAAACCTATTGCTCATAGTTCTGCCCTCTGGGATCAAGAATAACAAGTCCAATGTAGCCCACACATGGGAACCCTTTAAATGGATGCAAACAGCTATTGTGTTCCCCACCCCCAAACAGTTTCTTCTTGAGGATAAGCTTTCTGAATCTCTTCAACTAATCCTTATCTGGCATGATCTCAAGGACCTTTATCACCAGCCATCCTCTGGATGCTCGGCAGATTATCAATATCCTTCCTAAATGTGGTGCCGGAAGCTAAACATAACAGTCCAGATGTAGTCTGATCAGGGCAAAGTAGAGTGATATTCTCCCTGCCCTAGTCCTGGATGATATGCCCCTCTTAATGAAGTCTAAGACTACATTAACTATTTTGGTTGCCACAGAACACTATATTGAGCTTATAGTCCCCCCAAGCTCCAGGATCTTTTCCAGAGGATGTTCTGGTCAGCCATGCCTGCTGGTACTTGTGAAGTTGATTTTTTGAGCCAAAAATACTTTAAATTTGTTCCCGTTAAATTTAATCTAATTAGATTATAGTCCTTATTTGCTAATCTTTAAATGGTCATCATAAGGTCACAGATTCAAAGGTTTGATGGGACTCTGGAGGCCATGTAGTCTGACCCCCTTCATTTTACAGATGAGTAAACTGAGGTTCAGGGAAGTTTTGGATTGCCCAGAGTCACAAAAAAATGTATACGGCAATGCATGGATTCTTGCCCAGGTCCTCAAACTTCAGTTCCAGCTCCAGCATGCTATCACTTTCCACACAGTGTTTTAACTATCCCTCCCAGCTTTCTGTTACACATTTGATAAACAAAACCATCTATGCTTTTATCCAAGTTATTGATGGAAAATGGTATAAGCACAGATCCCTTAGATACTCCACTGAAGAGTTCTTCCAGGTTGGCATTGAATATTAATAACTACTCTTTGGGTGTGTCCATTTGACCAGCCCCAAATCTATCAGACCACACAACCATCCAATACATCTGCCCTTTTCCATCAGATTAGCATAAGCTTGGCTAAAAACTAGGTAAACTAGATCCACAAAATGCCCTTGATCTACCACTTTAGTTAACCTATGAAAAAGTGAAATAACATTAGACTGGCATGACCAGTTCTTGATGAAATCATGCTAAAAAAGAGAAATCTAATCATGAAAGAAATGACATTTTTTAAATACGTAAAGCATTCTCACATATAGCATGGTAGTCAGATCTTCTACAAACAAATATAAGGCACTATCCTTATATATTCTTATATAAGGATTCCCAGTATTAGAGCAAATTTTAAAAGGAGGGTTTGAAATCTTCTCTAAAACACTGAAAAAATAGAATATTCTCATCTATTGAGAATAGCTGAAATGTTGAAAGGAAAGAAATCAACACTTCTTATGAACAATAAGGAGAGATGTGGACTGGCTTAACGGTTAGGTGGGAAGGGAACTCATTGACTACTTAGCCACAGAGTGTTGATTATAAGGGACTAATGTCAGTCTCAAGTTTGGCATTAAAAGCCCTTCACAAACTGGACCCAACCTACCTTTCCACATTTATAACATGTTTTGTCTCTTCATACAGCCTACAATACAGTCAATCTGACTTTCTTACTGTTACTTAAATAGAGGATTACATTTTTTCATTTCTGTGCTCTGTGATAGAGGGCTACCATACTTGGGATGTCCTTCCCACTTACCTCCACCTCTCAGAATTCCTAGTTTCCTTCAGAACTCTATTCAAATAGCACCTTTTACATGAAGTGTTTCCTAATCTTCCAATTGCCAGTGCTCTCCTTCCCAAAACTACTTTGAATTCATTATATATATATGTGTGTGTTTGTGTGTGTACATATGTATACGTGTGTGTATTTTATATATATATATATACATATATGTGTGTGTATGTATGTATGTATGTACGCTCATGTTGTCTCCCCTATTAGAATGCAAGTTAAGTGAGGAAAAGTACCAGAAATCCCTGTGCCTTATATAAGGATAATTTGGAGAAGACCTGTCTACCATGCTATATGTGAGAATCTTTTATGCATTTTTTTAAACGTCATTTCTTTCATGATTGGACTTTTTTCAAGTGCCTCATTCTTTTTTTTTATTCTGCCATTGTTATTGTCATCTTCATTATCAAACAGTACTTATTGAGTATGCATTGGTTAATAGGATTCTAGCTCGAGATCTACTTTGGCCACATAATGAGAAGACAGGACTCATTGGAAATGACCCTGCTTTTGGGAAGGATTTAAGGCAATAGGAAAAGGGAATAGCAGAGGATGAGATGGATAGATGGTGTCATGGCAACAACGAACATGAACCTGGATGGACTTCAAGATACAGTGGAGGTTAGAAGGGCCTGGCGTGCTATCGTCTATGGAGTTGTGAAGAGTCAGACATGACTGAATGACTGAACAACACCATAACCACCAATCTTTTCACCATGTTGGTTACCTTTCTTTGGGTGTGCTATCTAGCACAATCTCTAAAACAAAGTAGGAGCTTAATAAATGCTGATCAATTGATCAACTGATTGAACCTGGAGGGAGTTATCTAATAAAAAGCTCCACAGCTCTGTCCACAGCTTCTTTCCAAGAAGCATTTTTTATTTCCATGGCTGCAGTCACTGTCTGCAGTAATCTTTGAGTCCAAGAATATAAAATCTGACACTATTTCATTTCTTCTCCCTCTATTTGCCAAGAAGTGATGGGACCAGTTGCAAGATCTTAGATGTTAAGCTTCAAACCAGCTTTAAACTCTTCTCCTTCGCCCTCATCAAAAAGCTTTTTAATTCTTCATATTCTTTCATCAGAGTGGTATCATCTGCACAGCTGAGATTGTTGATATTTCTCCCAGCAACCTTAATTCTGGATTTTGATTTGTTTAGCCTGGCATATCACATGGTGTACTCTGCATATAAGTTAAATAAATAAGGAGACAATATATTGCCTTGTCAAACTCCTTTTCTGATCTTAAACCAAATCAACTGTTCCATGTTCAGTTCTAAGACAATGTCTTAGAAAAATCAGTTGAAAGAACTAGGGATATATAACCCAGAGAAGACAACACTTGAGAAGGACAGTATAAAAAGCCTTAAAATATTTGAAGAGTTGTCATACGGATAAATATTAGTTTGTTCTTCCTGTTCCTAGAAAGTTGATATCAGTGGGTAGAAGATATTTATATGTGTGTGTATATATATACATATACATATACCTATACCTATACCTATACCTATACCTATACCTATACCTATACATATACATATACATATACATATACATATACATATACATATACATATATATACATATACAAATTTTTAGTCAAGAATATGGAAAAAACAGAGCTATTCAAAAGTGGAGCAAGCCGCCTCTTAGGGTGGTGACAGTTCACTGCTATTAGATGTCTTTCATTGGAAACAAAATGGCTATTTTTTGAGGATATGGTAGTCTACAGTCATGACTTGAATAGGAATTAATGTAGCTTAACTCTAAAGTCACTTTGAATGTTAAAATTCTTTTATTCTAACACCATAATTGTATATATATGTACAAGTACATCTTATAATGTTTTACCAATCAACATTGTATTACAATAACATAATAAATTACACACACACTCAATAATATCTCATATTTACACTGTACTATCATTCTAAATAATATCTATCTCCTCTGTCTCTGGCAAAGAGCTACCCCACCTCCCTGACTGCTGATGGCTGATGAATTTAATCCTTTAGAATACAGTTAGTAGGATGTCGTGTTTTTCTATAACCATACTATCCTCCCAGTAGAGAGGAGAATTTCCAGCCTGGTAGAGTATCCTTTCCTCCTTCTTACCCCTTTCCCTCAGTTGTCTTCTATTTTTAACTTTTACAGTTTGAAGTTCGGCTACCCAGAAATCTACTGTCCATTTATGCATTCTTCCTGTGGGATTAACTTACCCTTAAAAAGTTGTTTCAACTAATACGTTTTTGAAAAAGCAATTACTGATATTAAATGGGGTATGTCTAATGTTCTATGTATATATTCCCCTCACAACACACACACACACACACACACATCAACAAGATCTCTCCCATTCTTTTTTGGATAGCATCTAAAATTCCATTTTCCTCCATGACAAGTACAGAATTGCCTCTGGTGGCTGCAGCCTGTCATCATGCAATTCCCATGACTCTACATTCAACTAACTCTCCCAATTGTATATATATTCATCCCTTTCCTTGGACAGCTAGGTGGCACAGTGGATAGAGTGCCAGGTCTGGATTCAGAAGACTCATCTTTCTGAGTTCAAATCTGACCTCAGGCACTTACTAGCCATGTGACTCTAGGCAAGTCACTTAACCCTGTTTGCCTCAATTCCTCATTTGTAAAATGAGCTGGAGAAGGAAATAGCAAACAGCTCTAGTTTCTTTGCCAAGAAAACCCAAAATGGAGTTACAAAGAGTTGGACACGACACTGAAAGAACTGAACAATAACAACCCCTTTGCTTACACGTAATGTTGATGCATTTATCTACTGAGAAATTGCTTTAATATTTCTTCAGCTATCTATACACGTATGTGTGTTCAAGTCAATAAATATTCTTAATTATTCACTGTGTGCAAAGCATGATGCTAAGAATAAAACTTTTTAAAAATTACATAATTCCTATCCTCAAGAGCTTATACGGTCAAGGGACCATATGGGTAAGTCAACTAGTTTAACCCTCTCATTTCACAGACAGTAAAAGCGAGGCCCAGAGACATTCGTAACTTGCCCAAGTCAAATAGGTAATAAATGAAAGAACTAGGATTCAAGTCAAGGTCCTTTGACTCCAAATTCAGTGTTCTTTCTCCTACAAAATGCTGTGTGTCTTAATTTATAAACTTGTAGGGGCAGAGTCTATGTATATGTAGTTTGCTTTACATAATGAATAGCACCTCATTTGTAGATAGGCAGAAAGTCATTGCCTTTTGACAATGATTTTAAAAGATCCACCAAATGGGTGTCACAGTTCATTACATATAGTCTTGCCTTATAAATCCATATGAAAATCTTATTAACAGAATTAATAAGATAGCTGGCAGGTATCTACTATTGAAAAATAAATTATTAAATCTCAAAAACTCAATATTATTTTAGTAGTATAAAGTAATTCTCACATATGAGAATAAGAACGACATTCCTTGCATTCTAACTTTCAAGTAATAAGAGGTTTTCATTTTATAGTCTTTTTAACCTTATATTCTGGCCTTTATTTAGAGAAATAGGAGTAGTTTTTGCCAAATTCCCGACAAAATACACCAATTTTCTCTGTCTCAATATTTTCCTTCAGGAGGATGGATATTTTATTTTAAGTATATTCAAGAAAAATTATTTCCAATCTGAACCAAATCTTTAATACTTTAGCTGTTTTGCATTTTATTATAGTTACATACATTCTTTTCTTTTCCCCACTATTCTTTGAAGACAGAGACCATGTCTTATTCTTCTATCTTCCACAGTACCTAACACAGTATAAGCACTCAATAAATACACACTTGGTAAGGAACCATTTTAGTGAAGGAATTATTATTGAATAAAAGGCAAATAAAAAAAATAATCTACACAGTTAACAGACAGTATGCTTCCAGAGAATGGGAGTCTTCATATGAAAACTGTTGATGGTTTTTTTCTAGTATAAACAGAGGCAATGAAAGAAGAAACAAAGTAAAATAATATTTTATTCGGTCTTTATGACTTCCAATTACAAAACTTAGTAAATGGGGAGTAAAGGAAAAGGAAGAAGTCTTTAAAAAAAAAAAACAAAACCCTTCCTGAGCTAATTATCCTTTTAGGTACAGCTAGTCATTTTGTATTTTGACCCTTAATGTTCCACTTAATACTGGTTTCCTCTTCTGGCTGGCCCTGCCCCAGCCCATCTCCTTCCAATACTATCAAAGTTTCTTTTGCATATGCATTTTCTAAGTGCCCCACTTATAAATATTCATTCATCTAAAATATCACAAAACTATTTGGTGGATGTTTTAGTTGTTGCTGTTGTTTTGTTGTTGTTTTTTTTAAGTCAAACCAGGTAATTTTATTATGACTGGAGACTAAAATAACAATAATAGAAAGAATAAATGTTGAAAACATGGGATATAAAGGAGACTAAACAACCAGTCGTCATCACACTTTGATACCAATCACTGTGCTATCTGGGGAGCTAGTTATCTAGACTTAATAACCACATATATCAGAGAAAGAAATTCGAATCAGCACAATATTCTTAGAAGGGAAAAGAAAACTGTCAAACATAAAAGCTCACCCATATATCTACAGAGGATCATAGATTTAGAGCTGATAATGGTAATCTACTCCAATCTTTTTCAGATGAGTAAACAAAAGCCTAATCTCTGAAGATTAGAAAATGTACCCCAAGTTCACAAAATTAGTAGCAAAGCAGGGATTCACATCCAGGCTCTCAGACTCCAAATCTAAGGCTCTTTAATTCAGACCAAGGGTCACACAGCTAGTAAGTATCTAAGGATAGAGTAAAACTCAGGAAGATGAGTATTCCTGACTCCAGACTCAGCATTCTGCATCACTTAGCTGCCCTAATGGGGCATTTAGACTTCCAGAAATCAATACTCAGTTGGGCAACAATATGCAGCATAATACCGTCAACTAGCTCTGGAGTCAGATGATCTAGGTTACAATCCCACCTCTAATGCTGATTACCTTTGTGACCCTGAGCAGATCCCTTAACTTCCCAGGGTTTAAGTTTCTTCATCCATGAAATGGGAAGGCTGGACTAGGTGGCCTCTAATCCTTCTAGGTCTAGACCATTTTGTTGTTGCTGTTCAGCTGTTCGGTCATGTCTGACTCCTCAGGACCCATGGACACACCAGCTCCTTCTAGCCTCCACTGTCTCTCAAAGTCTATCCAAGTTCATGTCCTTATTTCCATGACACTATCCATCTCATGCTTTTGAGCCTCCCTCTTTCATTTACTGACTGTGTCACTTTGGGAGAGTCACTTCATCTCTCTGGGTAAAATGGTAAGACTGATGAAGTCATCTCTTCCATCCCCAAATCTATGATTCTATAATCCTTGTCCCATGTCACATAGGTGTTAACTGGCAATACAAGGCCTCAGATCCAGGGACTCTGACTCCAAAACCAACATTCCTGCTGCTATACCATGCTGAATTTCTCACTATGACTAAATGCCTTTTGCTGCTAAAATTCTACCCACTGAAAAGGAAAGCTAAAGGATGATAATCGAGATGAAAAATTTTTTTAAAAAGTCAACATGGAACCTGGTCAACATAGTGCTTACTGGACTGAGAATGGGGAGTTGGGGATTGGTCAAAGTGAACAAAATCTAGGGAATTAGGTGGTAATCTAGGAAGAAGAGATCGACCAAGTTTTTCTTGCATATGTAATATAATTCCTTACTAATGAAAATTTACTATCAATAGTAATACCTTAACTTGATGATAAAGATGATTTATAATAGTTGAGAATAACATGGAAGTCCTCTATAAATGCCTGCAAATATTATTTGACCATTAAAGTTTTATACTTTAAGTGTATCATTATAACTGTGCCCCATAAACTAATCATATTAACTAATAAATACTGAGTACTAGGCCCTACATTATATGTTAATAAACTGTTTCCATGTAGTTGGAATATGCTTGATAAATTATGTACAAATATCTTAATGGTGTACAGCCTGTCTACCTTAATTAGTACTTGAAAAACTATCACTTCATCAATGTGAATACTCCTTTCACCAAGGCATATCATAGCTCTCCACACCCTAGTAGGTGATTCATGATTTGCTGTGTCAAAAAAAAAAATTATCATATCCCCTGGTGGCTAACCTTCTGATGAGCATCTCTGAACTTATCCAGTCCAGTCCTTCGACAACAGTCTGTCAATGGGACTGTACCAAAAGCTTTCCCAGCTCAGGAATTCAATTCAATGTGTATTTAGGAATCTGAAATTAATTAATGATCAATCTGTATACCCCTGGAGGACCCAGAGTTATCTATATACCACGCTGTTGTTGTTTATCCTTCATTCTTGAAGAGGACCAATGACATCATGAGGGTGATGTCTTGAGTTGCACATGAATTGATTTGAGGGAGGCAAAGCTTCACAAAGTCATCAGTCTCTCGCCTCCAGAATGATTGGGGTCCAGTGGAAAAACAAAGGTCATGACAACTGGCAATGGCCCAAGATGCAGTGACCTTGGCCTTTCTAAATCAAGGTCTTTCCTGGGTCTCAGTCTGAATCGGCCACACCCATTTTAAGGACTAGGTAAGAAGTGAGACAAAAGATGGTTCAATCTACCATCCCAAAGATATAAATCTGGGAGGGGAAGACCAACCTTAGCTGAAAAATCACCTGTTTTCCTATGCTTCCTCATAACATGCAATCTTTGTATTTTTGAAGAAAATATGAAAGAATGAATGTCATTACTTCTATGTCCCTTTATATGCCAAAAAATTTTAATCAAGTCATTCAATCTTGAGGCCTAAGCTACCAACCCAGAGAGCTGTAGGTACATGCACACAGCAAGAATGAAAATAGTCAATACTCAATTATGAGTATTCCCCCTGAATTTAGTCAATTATCCAGGCTTTTCCTTTCATTACTCTTCATTCTGCTGCCTCTCTTTGGGTAGTTCATTACACCTTAGTATTTCTGGCACAAAGGAGGCAAAGGAAGAAAGATTAAAAAAAAAAAATTAAAACTAATCAATTTTGCTGCTAAGAATTCTGGTAAATTATCTTACGCAGAGACCAAAATGTTCTATGAATTTAATTTCACCAAGAGAATTTTATGTCGAAAAGAGTTTGTTGGCTCTACCTGGGCACACAATTTGGGGAGCACATCTCTAGCTAACAGATTTTACACACATATACATACACATGTGTGAATGTGTATGTCTGTATGTGTATATATATATATGTGTGTGTGTGCTTATATGTACAAATATACAGACATACACACATGTATACCCTACATATCAGCTGATTCACATAAACCCTTTTAAAAACATGAACTTCAAGAGACAGTATAGTGATAGTGTAAAGAGAGCTGGTCTCAAACAGAGAAAGATCTCTGCTCAATTCCTGTCTCTCAGACTAATCCCTTCTAAGTAAACCTGAGCAAGTCACATGACCTCTCAATGTCCCTTATAATTCTTTAAAACAGGCTCTTAAACAGAGGTCCATGTCCCTAAGGGGTGGAGAAATTTCAGAGGGTCCATGTTTTTGGATGGGAAAAAAATGATATCTTTATTCTTACTAACTTCTAACTGAAATTTAACATTCCTTTTAATTATCATTTAAGAAAAATAATTGTTCTGAAAAGGGTCCTGTGTATAAGCTTTACCAGATTGCCACAGGGGTCCATGATACAGAAAAGAATAAGAGTCCCTGCTCTAAAACTGTAAGCCACAGAGACTTACTGATCTTCACTGTGAGAGGAATTCTTTTACCAGGGGGCTCTCTATATGAATGAAATTACATGCCCAGTTTTTTTAAATAAATAAAAATTCTAATTCATATATAGCAAAGCTCATTATAAATTCTTTACTTAATTATAAATTCTCTCCACATCCAATGTTGAAAAGGAAATGTGCTTTTTAATTTATCTAATCACTCCCCTGCAACTTTGTTTATAACAATTATAAATGCATAGAAGACTAGGTGAGAAGAGCTAGAAAGGACACAAATGACTCCCATGAAAATATATCAAGGGAAAAAAATTAATTCCTTCATATAATTTCTATTTCTTTAATCTCTATAAACACTATAGTAAATTTCCGTGCAAGTAGCTCCCTGCTTGGTATTTATTTTTCCCTTTTTTTTAAAATGGCATGTCAAAATGTGTTCCTAATAGAGTACTGTGTTGGAAACATTCAGCAAAAATATACTGGTGTATGGAGAATACAGTGAAAAGTCAGAAAGGCCCATAGAGAATACAGACAAAAATGTCTCTGTAAGGGATTTTTTTTTAATAGTGCAATAGACATTCCTAAGCATTGTGGCTAATGAGGACTTTAGGGGGGATAGAAAGGAAATTATACCAGCACTAGGCTCCCTCTCCTTCATGTGGCTCCTTCAGGTACATTTCTCAGACCCAAGGCTTCCATGTGTTCTCTGTCAAATATCATCATGAAACACAATAAAAAATCACACCTTCATAGTGTTTTAAAATTTTCAAAGTCCTTGGTTTGTTTCAATTCCAAGGAATAAGATGTCCCCTAGTGTCCCTCTCCCTTTGTTCCAACTCATTTTGTGTATTGCCTCCCTCCATTAGACTGTAAGCTTCTTGAGGTCAGGGACTACTTAGCACAGTGCCTGGCACATAGTAGGAGCTCAATAAATGTTTATTGGATTTGGATTTCCTCACAACAATCTTGTGAGGTAGGGACTGCAGATATCATTATCCCAATTTTACTAGGAACACAGAAGTTAATTGACTAGTTTAGCCTTCAGAAGAGAAAACTCAAGAGGAGACAGGTCTTCAAGTATCTGAAAAGCCATGATGTAGACAAGGACCTCTCTGCTAGGCTCCCAAAAGTAAACTATGGCAATGGGTGGAAGTTACAGAAAAGTTGTAAGCCGGATGTAACAATGAGAGCTGTCCAAAAGCAGAATAACAGTGAGGGAGTGACTTCCCCTTCACTAGAGGTTTTCAAGCAAAGACTGGATGACCACTAGTCAAGTGTATCATAGAGAAGATTCTACCTTCTACAAGAAGCTTTTCCCAACCTCTCTTAATCCTAATGCCTTCTCTCTGTAATTATTTCCTATTTATCCCCTGTTTGTACATATTTGTTTGCATGTTGTCTCTCTCCCATTAGATTGTGACTTTCCTGAGGGCTAGAACTGTCCTTTGCCTTTCTTTTGGTCCTTAGTACTTAGCAGAGTGCATAGTACATAGTAGACACTTAATGCTTATTAACGGACTATGCAGATAGGTCAAACTAAATAGCCTTTGAGATTCTGTGACTCTGGGTACAAGTCTCACGACTGAAAATATTTAATCTCCCATGACACCTACCAAAATGGCTTCTATTTTTTTGACTGGATGAAGCTATAATAAATGGGAAAAAAGCAAAAAGTGGTCATAACTCAGCCAAAAAAAAAAGGGGCCTTGGACTAGAGAGTTGTGCAAATCACACATCATTTTCCTGGTTTTCTCAGTTGGCTAGAACACCAGGTTAATGAGCCCTGGGTTTGGGGTTTTATCCCCATGAGGAGCAATTAGAGTCAAAGAATAGAATGTTAGAGTTATAAGGGACCTTAGAAATCACCTAGTCCAATCTTCTTCTGCAACATAAAGAGAAGGCAAGCAATTAAGCAGAAGCAGCAAGGAAGGCCCCCCAGCAGGAGCACAGGAGGCAGGATGTGCCAGGTAAATCAAATCACCGTCACCACTTTGACCACCATCTCTGCTCAATCGCTAATAGAGACAGCCCAGGACTCCGACTCCAAGATCCTTGAGAAGAATAATATTTCAATCCCAGTGCCCTCAGGCATCATCCTGGACACAACCCCTGGGAAGATGCACCCTGGTAACTGCTTCTGAAGGTGCTACAGCCACATCTGATGAGGACCTACAAAAGGAAGTGCTTGCCACCAAAGTCCTTGGCACTCTCACATCAGAACCTGATAGGAATTTATTAGCAGAAATATCATTTTAAAAAAAAGAGATGTTACCATCTGCTTTACTACTATGTGCTAAAAACCATGGGACCTCCTAATGTGAACTCCTAGAGAACACAGACTGTCTTACTTTTCTGTTTGTAGCCCCAATGTTTTGAACATATTAAATGGTAAATAACCGCTTTATTTATCCCTACCTTTTACTGATAAGGAAACTGAGGTCCTGGAGTAGGGAACTTTCCCAAAGTTACACAGCTGAATATTGGCAGTGGCAAGACTAGAACCCAGGTCTCATGACTTCCAATCTAGTACTCTTCCCACTAATTTAATTTTATTTTTTCAGTAATAATAACAAATAATAATAATAATAGCAGGACACATATATGACACTGTAGTTTACATAGTATTTTCTTTAAAACAATCTATAAAGTAGGTAGTGGAAGATTTATTAGCCCCACTTTAAAGATACAAAACATGAAGCCCAGAAAGGTCAATTAAATTGTTTACAATCATGCCTAGTAATCAAAGAAGCCAGGACTTGAACCCAGGTCTTCTATTTCCAAATCCAGACTTCTTTCCATTATATGATTCCATCACAAGCAAAAATTAACAATAATTATTCATATTTATACTGCATTTTACAGTTGACAAAATTACTTCCTCATACACTCAGGTCAAAGATTATATGTTCTAACTTCAGTCACTTCCCAAACTACTGTACATCTGGACGGTGCACATTATCCTACATCTAGATACTGAACAGTTTAGGGGTATCCCTTGTTAAGAAAGACATTGACCAAGTAGAAAGCATGCAAAGTTCAGAATCCAGGATGCTAATCATTCTGGAAAGCATCTTATATAAGAAGTGGTTAAAGAAACAAATAATTAGCATGCAGAAGAAAACGCTCCGGGAAACAAAATAGTCACTTTCAAGTGTGTGAAGGGTTGTTATATGGTAATGAGGGTGCACAATCTGTTTTGTCCTAGCACCCTAGGACAACCAGAACAATGCTGCAGAAAGTATGACTTCAGTTCAATTTTTTTTAAAAATTCTAAACATGAGGGCTGTCCAATGGCCTTACAGCGTTCATCTTTGTTATTGGAGAGATTCAGGCAAGGGTTAGATGAGCATCTTTCAGGGATAATGATAATTTATACAGAATGTCAAGGAGGTTCTCAAGCTGGAGGCTTGGGGTTGATTTCAGAGGGCCTGTGAACTCATAGCAAAAAAGAACATTTTTATTTTTGCTAATCTTTGGTTTCATTTGTAAACCTATGTATTTTATGCATTTGAAAGCATTATTCTCAGGTGGTCCACAGGCTTCACCAGACTGCCAAAGTGGTTCATGATACAAAAATGGTTAAAAAGCCCCTGAAATAAAGGTTCACAGCTTACAAATTTCTTTCATTACAATTCTATGAGGCAGATAGAACAAATAGCCTCATTTCACAAATTAGGAAACTGAGGTACATAATGGCTAATGGCATCTGCAATAACAAAACTGCAATGTAGCAGGATTTGAATGCTGGTCTTCTTACTCCAAAATTATAAAGTAATACAAAATTGGACTGCCAAAATGAGTAATGTTTAAAAAAAAAAAGCTATCAATGCCTTCCCCCACTATAGTAAGCAGCTACAGAGATGTAGTGGAAATGTTTCTTGTGTTTGACGAGAAATTTCAATAACCCTTCCAATCTGAAAATTCTGTATTTCTATGCCATATGTGGCATCTTCATATATTTTTATACAGATGACAAAATGCACCAACTGCATTTGAGGAGATTAAGAACTATGCCAGCATGTGTGTGTAAGCATGTAAGTATATACTGCCCTCCATGTGTGCATATGCCTATACATAGACTGTCAAGACTAAAGGATGTGCTTAAAAAGCCAGTCAATACAGCTGTTTTATTCAAATTAGAATTCACATAGAGATTTATTGGATGAGCTATAAACAGCACAACCAGAATAGAAGAGTCTACCATCATGTAAGTTTACAATAGAATTGTAAACTTTAAATGAATTTTTTTTCCTTACTACAAGCCAAGAAAACATAATCAACTACAGGACACCTTACATTATAATTTCACATTAGCCCATGTGGTTATCTACTTATTTCTAGGTAAACTGACTCACCGCTCTTAATTTTTTGCTTCTATAAACTGATTTACAAAGCACAAATAAAGTAAATTAATTTCGTCCCACTTTGAAAAATATAACCTGCTCTTTTTTTAACTTGCTAAACCTGACAACTTAGTGATATTGTGTTGTGTCATTTTAGTCAACAAAGTAAAGCATGAGCTTGTGGTATGGAATGATAATACTTGCATCTTTGAAATTCAAAAGTAATGGCTGCTGTAAGAAGGGAGGAAAACGGCATAGGAATTTCCTAGAGAGAAATGCTGTTGGTTAAATATTAGACATTACAGATAGACCAGACTCCCTCCCATAAACCCTTTCTGCTAAGAGTTTTTTCCACCGAACAGTTATGTTGAAACCAACATTATTTCAACAAACCAAACATCTAAACTATGTAATCATCGGATGACATCTGGGCTTGATCTAGTTGACCGATTATAAGAGTCTTTCACAATGATAAATGAGTATTTTCACTGTTTGTCCATGCTAGAGTCTAGGGCAATATCACTTAGACAAAGGAAGGAAAGAAAAAAAGATCAATGCCCTCCATCACTTCTGGCCATTGTCCCAGGAAGATGACATTCATGAACCAAGACAGGAAGGGCTTTGAGATCTGCTTTTCCAGTACACAGCCATAGTTTTACATTGATTTATCCACGCACTGATTCCCTCTTGGTGATCCAAAACATGCATTTACAAAACAGCGACAGAACAAAGAGCACATTCTCTGGCCACGGAATGAGCAAACTTATCTGGCACACGTTGGAATCGAACCCCTGACCT
Source organism: Phascolarctos cinereus (assembly GCF_003287225.1). Lineage (NCBI taxonomy): Eukaryota > Metazoa > Chordata > Mammalia > Diprotodontia > Phascolarctidae > Phascolarctos > Phascolarctos cinereus. Next base: position 548,392,488 of record NW_027555847.1, on the reverse strand, counting down.
CGGCCTCATTAATACAGTACTCTGACTAAGCTAATCAGTACTGAAGGGCTGAATGATTTATTACTGGTATGTGTAACACCGGGAACTCACAGGTTCCCACACTCTAAAAATATTCCTTTTCCAGAAACTTAAAAATAAATATAACCTGCTCTGAACTAAAGACAAATCACCTTTGTGGAATTAAGGCTGTCTTCTTTGTGGCTCCACAGCCTACCCAGAAAAAAAAGTACACCTGACGATGCTTTTTTGCACTTAATTATTGCTAATGAGTTCTCTGAGGTCCAATTCCCTGGCTCCTTTAATCACTCTTAGTCTCCCTTTATTTCTTTGAACTTTTTGCGTGGAAAAATATCAAATTCCTCCTAGATGCATTGCTACCTCTTCCCACATTGTGGTGTGCCTCCCTTCACTCTCCATTAAAACCATAATTTTAAAAAAACAACTTTGCTAACCCTTTGTTTCCATGGCATTACCACAAATCTTGTTTCCTTGTCTCCTACACGTTGGTGCTAAAAAATCATAATCAAAGGGCAGCTAGGTGGCGCAGTGGATAGAGCACCGGCCCTGGAGTCAGGAGGACCTGAGTTCAAATCCAGCCTCAGACACATAACACTCACTAGCTGTGTGCCTCTGGGCAAGGCACTTAACCCCAATTGCCCCCACCAAAAAAAAAAAAAAAGAGAGAGAAAGAAAATCATAATCGATACAAGTGGATATCCAAGACAATAAATACTATGAAGACAGAGAAAGTGTTGTACAAGTTTAAAGAGGAAAAATATTGCAAGGATCATTCAAATCATTCCATCCTTGGGAGAACATAGTTTCCTACTACATGATTAATGTCTTCCATAAGCTTAATGAAATATACTGTGGTGGAAAAAATTTGGAGTTCAAATCTTATTCTTAGGCAAGACACTTCATTCACACTTGTCTAGGCCTCAGTTTCCTCATCTGTAAAATGGGGGGAATTAAATTAGGTAATTTCTAAGGTCCCTTCCATCCCAAAACCTATGCTTCCATGGCAGTGTGATGGTTTCCCATTGCTTCCCTTTATAGTTTCTGTAATAATCTAATAAATTCCAGCACCTTAGGTTAAACAGTACACCTAAAGGTGAGTTCATATCAAGCTATCTTCCCAGTATCCAGTTACACCTCAATCAGTCACAAAAGAACTACCTAATCCATTTTGTTTCTATGGAGGCTGAAGAAAATCCTAATATATCACTCAGTAATTAATTCAATCCAATGTAATAAATATTAAGCGCCTATTATGTGCCAATAAATCACTGTGCTATGGGACACAATAAAATTATTGAGACATGTCCTTATAATGGACATTATAATTCTAATAGAGGATTCAGCACATATAAATAACTTTGACTACAAAATCGCATGTTAAGAATATAAAGGGGGGTTGAAGGAAAGTACTATGCAAGGGCAAAGGAAGGAGAAGGTGTTTCTGGCTAGGAGGTTGGATCAGAAAAGGATCACTGAGGAGATGGCATTTGAGTTAAGGGACATATCTGGGAGAAAGGGACATCAAATATAGCTGGGGCATAGAGTACATGGGAAATACAATGACAGGGTCAATTCAGTGTTTAATAACATTCACTGCCAGAAAATTATCCTTTTAAACTAACCCACATCCCTCATGCTGCAGCTTACTTATTTTTCCTTTTATTCTAGTCTCAGTAACAATGTGTATCCTGTGGCTACTTCAGTCTAAGAGTCTTTGATAGACTGAAAATTGGGCTAATTTGGCCCTTAGCAGTATTTTCTCCTCCTAGATAAACAGTCCTAGTTTCTTAATTGCCAGCCTATTAATAATCTTTGTGGTTCTTCTTCTGAAGGCTTTTCACATACTCTGGGCCTATAATTTTGAGGGCCACTTTGGGCATATCATGTACATGGGTCTGACCAGTACTAAACATATCAGGATTCCTCATCCTTTTTATAAATTTCAAGACTGCATTTTAAATAAAAAACAATCCTACAATGCTGACCCCCTTACTAACCTCTATGATGTCTAGATTTTTTTTTCTGATGCACCTGTATACAGCCAGTCATTTCCAAGCAGCATGGCATAGTGGGAAGGGCACTAAATTAGGAAATTGAGAACTGGATTCAAGCTCTGCTTAAGAACTGCACGAAACAACGCACATGAAAGTGCTTCGAAATTTACTATCATATGCACTATAAATATAAATGCATCACCTTGTATTGCATCAAATGTAAATGCCATTTCATAGGGACATACATGAATACCACCTTAAATTCAGACTCAGAAAAGTTAAGTAATTTGTTCATGTTGCACATCTAGTGTCACGTCAGAAGTGGATCCTGAATGAAGGTCTTTCTGACTCTATGGACAGCACCCTATACGCTACATCAATGCTCCCTCTCACACTATTATTATTCTTCAGAATACTGCAGTTCAATTGTCTTTGCTCTGTTTAATCACCTAAACCAAGAACAAATGTTTATTCCTACCTTTTGTATTCATAAAGACACCCTGTACTTGTGTCTTACTCAATTTTTCTAACTTCAGCAAAAGAAAAACTCATTTGTTCGAAGAATTCTCCTAAAATATAAATTTTAGTACTGCTTTTCCAGCATATGTGCAGGTATTTAAAGAAGCCCATCAACATTCTTTGGCTTGGCAGAACTGGTAAGCTGTCCAAAGAATGCTACTTAAAATCTGATTTAAGTATGTCTTTGTACAATTATTATGGTTTGGTGGAAGGAACTCTAGATTTGGAATCAGAAGACCTGGGTCTGAATCACAGTTCTGCTCCTACTTTGTGTGACATTAGGCTAATCACATAAACTCCCTGAAGCCCAGTTTTCCTGTCTGTAAAATGCTGGGATCGAACTAAATTAATTATGTGTTTTTATACATCTAAATGTTATTATTTTATTATATTAGAGCACAATTTAAAACACTACCCTTATTGTATGAAATTCAGCTAAGAAAAGACAAATTTAAAAGACTTAAGGACTCTAATCAATGGCAATGACCAACCATGAGTCCACAGAACCAATGATGAAGCAAGATACCTACCTCCTGAGAGAGAGTGATTGGCACAATTCAGAAATGCGCATTTTTAGACATGGACAATATGGGTTTTTGTTTTCCTTGACATTTGTTACAATAGTTTTGTTTGTTTTTTTCTCCCCAATGGGAGAGAAGGCAAGAGGGAGAGAAAATAAATTTTTATTAATTGAAACATATTTTTTTTTAAAAAACACCATAAGCAGAGATGAATATTGTGCATTATTGGAATGACCAAAAGAACTAAACTGGAACCAGATATCTGATCCAAATGAAATACTGGCTTGACAAATATTTTGCTATTCTGGTCCAACTTTATAAGTATACAGGTTCTGTCAGCATCTAATTCTTTATTTATTCTTTTAGATTTACAACATAAATTCTAAATACAAAATGTCAGCTACACAGAATTCAATGCAACAAGCATTTATGCAAACATGCAAGCCACTTCGCTAAGTGCTGGGTATACAAAAACAAAACCTTTAATGAGTTTACATTCAACACGGTGAGAAAGGTGTGGGTGGATATGCTATGCATACAGAAATACATAAATTCAAGATAATTTGAGATGAGAAGGTATACCAATAACTGTGGAAAGCAAAGGCTTCCTAGAAGAAATGGTGGGTTGATTGTTGTACTTCATTCTCGAAGAGGACCAAAATGATATCACTATGTTGGGGTCAAGGTACAATGTGTCTAACTGTGGCTGATCAGACCAACACAAGCTTAGAAGGCTCTACCATAGGTTGGGCTCAAATAGTCCATATAAACATCTAGAGTGGACATATCTCTAAATTTGCACATCTCACATATCTTTTGAGCTAATGTAATTCTGCATAGAGCACAGTGACTTCTTTGATGCAGGTATGCCATGATGGGAGGTCTCCCCTGTCTCACAATCAATTCCAAAGTTCTTCAGGGAAACCTTGAGAGAATTCTGTTATCAATTCTTCTCACCACCATGTGAGCGCTTGCCTTGTGTGAGCTCTCTGTAAAATAGTCTTTTAGGCAAATATACTTTTGGTACCTGAGCCTTAAAGAAAGCTAAGGTTGGAAGTAATGAGAGACCATATTACAAGAATGGGGGCCAGCCTGTGAAAATGCAAAAAGGTGGAAAGTAGAACGTCCACTTCAGGAAATAGCAAGTGGGCCAGTTTGGCTCAAACATAGAGTGATTAAAGAAGAGGAATGAATTGACTTGATGAAGATCCAGACTAGCATCACCAAAGCGTTTAGCTTTCAAGGAGCAAACTGATTATATTGTCAGAGTTTAACAGACTAGTATTTTCCAGATTTACAGGTGGCTTTTCCATAATAATTTGGCCCTTTACCATAGGAGAAAGGCATTCTCACCTTCTCTCCTGCCTCTCTCTACTTTCTCCACCTGCCCCACAAACACAATTTTCATTCTTCAAGGAGCTTTATCATGGTCACGCATATCTATATATAAGGATTGTCAGTCAAGCCAAGTAACAGCCCTCAAAATAAGACTTCTAAATTATTTGGAGTAGGAATTTGTTTGAAGGCTTTGCATACCCCCAAAATGGTTTTTTTTTTCAAAAATTCTAAAAGAAGTGAAGGTAGTTAGCTTGAAAAACACATAATCTGGAAAGCTTTCTCAATGCTAACTGTAGACTTACTTTGGAGTTTAACTATTTGGAAATGTCCCTTTGAACCCAGAATTCCAGAGCTGAAAGATTAGTGAGTTAAACCACATAGCCCCCATGCCTACCTACAGTCAAGTTAATAATTAATTTTTAGAATCTCAGACTCAAGAGAAAGTCTTTAAGTAGCAACCTTATGGTATGTTCTATTAGAGTTAACACATCATTATTAAACAGAAAATTAGACCTCTGTGAAGTTTTGATAATAAGATTAAAAACCATAAATCATTCTTCTGAGTTTGTTTACCAACCTCAAAAATAACCAAGGTTCAGACAAAGTTTGCAAGGTAGGCAAAGATTCAAGATCGCAGAACTCTGCCAACACTTCTCATCTTTCCTTCCTCCCCTCTTTACTCCATACTCTCCTGTTGACTTCTATACCCCAAGGAGATGAAAATAATTCCCAAGTCTCCACAAATAAAAACACACAGCAGGGCTAATACATTCATGGAGGGAAGTCTGATGGAAGAAAGCATTCTGCAACCATGGGAACAGTTCAAAGGTGTCATATTTCACATTTTGCAGTGGTTTACTTGGCAGCCTGTAACTCATGTCAATACAACATGAAAAGAATTGATGCACAGAAACTCTATGAACCCCACAAACTGTTAGGCTTAAGCAACCTGTGCTCCTTGTGGAAAGGTGTTTTCAACCACAGAAGAGCAGAAAGTTGGCAACAAAAAGCATTCAAAGGCTAATGAGCAGAAGAAATCCACAAATCATTCAAAATCTACCAATATGCATGGATTACAGATAAAGAAAGTGCTCTTTCCATTCATTCAACAAACACTGATGAAGCCCAGTATGTTCAAGGCACAGGCAGAATGGTGAAGTGGTTAGAGGGGTGGCCCCTAAGCCAGGAAGACAAGGATTCAGATTTTACCTCTGACACATATTAGTCAATTCACAATGTCTCAAGACCAGGCAATTCTGTAAGACTAAGTGGCTGATAAGATGCTGACCTGCACTGGTAAAGGAAGCACCCTCACCTAGGAATCCCCTATACTCCTGGAATCACTGGTCCAGCCCCTACCCTTTGTTCAAGGCCTTGTGCTAGGTGCTAGAAACACAAAGATTTTTTTAATGGCACAGTTCCACCCTTATACTCAGCTTCAAGCTTACACTCTTTTGAAAACTCCAAAACACAGACACAACTAATTTTTATGAGCTGTGTTAAATTTTCCTGGCTCTTCTCTTTACTTGTGCTACCTGTCTTTTCACTTTTCAATATATCCTCTCCCAGTGAATGAAGGAAGGGAAAACAAAAGAAACTAAAGCTCAAAAAATACAAACATAACTTTTTAAATGTAAATAGCTTAGGAAGAGGAGGTTGAAACTACCGACTAGGATGTTTGCCAACTGAACGTGTGTTTCAGTTACCTAATACTACCTTCCTCCCCCACATCATAGCCAAGACTAAACCACCAAGAATTATTCATATAGCCTAGACTGCAACATAAATGAGATAATGAATGTAAAAACACCTTCTAAACCTTAAAGCACTACATAAGTGCCATTGATGATGACCGATAATGGAATCTGCTTCACGCTAAGTTCTACCACAAAAGGCTGATTCTGATTCAGAATTACAACCAAAGTGCACCAGCCATAAATTCAAAACAATTAATTACATGATGAAATAAAACGTCAACAGTACATTGCAAATATAGAGAGTAGATGCGAATCATAATTATTCAGCCATAACTAATTTAAGAGAGAAAAAGTGGCAGTTTAACTTCTCAGGGCCCCAGGCAATTCTCTCTAGAACTCTAAGCTGCAGGGTATGTGCTGGTCTTCTTTGGCAGAAAGACTTCCCTTATCAAGATGGACCTGATCCAAAAACCCAAAAATAAAATAAAACTAAGTCTAATTTGACCCTAGGACTGAGAGAAACAAATACGGGGTAGCATAAAAAGACTTAAAGGTCCATTTCATAAATTCTGGGATGGGGCAATTATTTGAAGTTGTCCACAGAACTAGAAGGGACTTCTGACATTATTTAGCCTCCTCCTTCTCAGTTTTACAGATGAAGAAAAGAAGTACTAGAGAAGGCTAATGTTGTTTAGTGGTTTGCAGGCATGTATGATTCCTTCTGACCCTTTCGGGGCTTTTCTTGGCAAAGATATTGAAGTGATTTGCCATTTCCTTCTTCAGCTCACTTGACAACAGATTAGGAAACTGAGGCAAACAGGGTTAAATGGCTTGCCCGGGGTCACATAACCAGTAGGCATCTGAAGCCAGACTGGAACTCAGGTCTTCCTGATGACAGGCCTGGAACTCTATCCACTGCACCACCAACTGCCTCCAGAGAAGGCTCACATGCTCATAGATTTAGAGAACCTTACAGATCCTCCAGTACAACACTCTTGTTTTACAGATGAAGAAGCTGCAGCCCAAAGACATGAAGTAACTTACCCAGAGTCATACAGGTAGTACGTGATCAAGCCAGAATCTGAACCCAGGTCTTATGATTCCAAATCTAGTGCCCTTTCCCCTGGGTTATTTTGACTTGTCCAGTATCACACAGGTAATAAGTAGCAGAGACAGGTCTTTAATTCAAGGAGTACCTACTAAAGGTTTTACTATGTAAAAGGCATCGTCCTAAGTGCTGAGGATACAAGAACAGCAAAAAACAAAAACAGCCCTTGCCTTCTCCTAGGGAAAACAACACAAGCGAATGTATCTGAACTGAGATCTCCTTATTCTCTCCTCATAATTCTTTCCACTGTACCATGATGCTTCCAACTTGTAGCACAGAAAATGGGAAAACCCACCTCATTTTCCCATCATGGGAAAACTTAGTCCATGTCCTCCCTTAAGTCTTCCGCAGAAGTCTTCCAAAGGAGGCATGCATGCCAATGGAGAACACAAACTGGCCCACCAATTACGGTTTGTTCTCATTATATGATCAGCCCATCTCATGTTCCACTCATACAATTCAGATAATATCCTGTATGCCCCCTGTCCTGCTTCACTGGTAATACATTGCAGCCTACTTATTGCTTTTTAGACGGCCCATAAGATTAATATTAAAGGATTACATATTACTTCAGGCAACCACAAATCATACTAAACTCTATACCCTATATAATAGTGATGTTACTCTTTTGGTCAATATTTTTTGCCAACAGTGTTTGCAAAAAATAGAGTAACACAACCGATACCATAGAAATAAGGATTTGAGAGAAACTGATTTATAATCAGCAACAAATTTACTGAAAGATTTAGAACTAAACGGGACAGGTAGAGATTAGCATCAGGAAAGATGGAGGATAGGAATATGAACCAGAACAACATTGGATTGGTAGAACACGAGAGATGGAAGTAAAGAGCCTGACTAGGAAACGGTAAGAAGTGCTCAGATGAACATAGAGGAAACTGGCAAAAGATGTACAGAAAGAAGGGTAGCTAGGTGGCGCAGTGGATAGAGCTCTGGCCTTGGAGTCAGGAGGACCTGAGTTCAAATCCAGCCTCAGACACTTGACACTTACTAGCTGTGACACTGGGCAAGTCACTTAACCCCAACTGTCTCACCAAAAAGCAAAAAAAAACAGAAATTTAAGAAGAGAGACTCTAGAGAAAGAAACTTGTACCTGAATGCTAAGCAAAAAGGACCTAGCTTTTTCCAGAACTCAATAATGGGGGTGGGGGAGAAGAGACAGGGGAGGGGGGAGAGGAAGGGAGCCAGAGAGAAAGGCCTGGTTACACTAGGAAGTGTGGTGAGGGGGAATACTAGTGGAATGAAAGCAGATAGACACTGCTTTGTTTATGCTAGTATCCAATTAGTCATAAGGTAGGATGTATTAGTAGGGCTAATATGACAGAAAAGAAAAGCGATAAATGTTGGAGGGTATGTGGGGAAACTGGAACACTGATGCATTGTTGGTGGAGTTGTCAACTGATCCAACCATTCTGGAGAGCAATTTGGAACTATACCCAAAGGGCTATAAAACTGTGTGTACCCTTTGACCCAGCAATACTACTACTAGGTATATATTCCAAAGAGAGTTTTAAAAGGTGAGGGAATAACCTATCTCTTTGTATGCTCTTTGGAGTAGCTAAGAATTAGAAATTGAGGGGATATCCAACAATTGAGGAACAGCTGAACAAGTTGTGGCATGTGATTGTGATGGAATACTATTGTGCTATTAGAAATGATGAGGGGGATGGTTTCAGAAAAACCTGGAAAGACTTAAATGAACTGATACAAAGTGAAGTGAGCAGATCCAGAATACTGTACACAGTAACAGCAACATAATACAATGAGCAACTGTGAATGACTTAGCTATTCTCACCAATACGATGATGCAAGACAATTCTGAAGGACTTACGATGAAGTATGCTATCCATCTCCAAAGAAAGAACTGATGGAATCTGAATTCAGATGAAAACATACCTTTTTTTTTACTTTCTTTATTTTTCTTGGGTGTTTTTTTTTGTCTGTTTTCTTTCACAACATAACTAACATAGAGTTGTGCTTCAAATTGTTTACCATCTAAGGGAGGGGGGAGTTGAGGGAGGAAGGGAGAAAATTTGGAACTCAAGTTTTTTTTTAAATGAATGTTAAAAATTGCCTTTACATGTAATTGGGGGAAAAATATTTTTTAAAAAAGAAGTTAGGATGCTAGGAGCTAATTCAACTAAATAAATAAGAGTGTAATAAAATGGGATGGGGCAGAGGATCCAAGCATAGAGTGTGACACCTGGGAAGAAACTGAGAGGCAGAAACAGAATAAGTTAAAGGGAGCAACGAGTAATCATTCAGAGATCACTGACCCTCTGCTGTCCAGTCTCAAGGGAAGACATGATTAAAAAGCAGCCAGGGGATAGAGAGTGAAGGGAAGCTCCCATTATAGATGAGATCTTACCGAAATATCTTACTATTGCAGCACCCTGCTGGTTGGTTTCCATGCCACAAGTCTTTCTCTCTCTACTCGAGTCCATCCTACACTCAGCTGTCAGTGATTTCCTAAAATAGAGGCCTGACATACCATGCTCCCATTCAGTAAACTCCAGTGGCTTTCTATTGCTTCCAGGATCAAATATAAAATCTCCTGGTTGATGTTCAAAGTCTTTCATAACCTGCTCCACACACACCCCTTTCTGGTCTTCTCATATCTTATACTCCACACATACTCTGCAATCCAGTAACACTAGCCTCCTTGCTGTTTAGTCATTCAGCCCTGTTCAACTCTTCATGACCCTGTGGACCACACTGTCCATGGAGTTTTCTTGGCAAAGATACTGAAGTGGTTTGCCATTTCCTTCACCAGGGGATTAAGGCAGGCAGAGATTAAATGACTTGCCCAGGGCCACACAGCTAGATCTGAGACCAGATTTAAACTCAGGTCTTCCTGACTCCAGGCTCAGTACTCTATCCACCGAGCCACCTACCTGCCTGCTAAGCAATCAAGGGTTAAGTGGCTTGCCCAAGGTCACAAAGCTAGTAAGTGTCTTAGGCCAGATTTGAACTCAGGTCTTCCTTACTCCAAGATAAGCCCTCTATCCACTGTACCATCTAGCTGCCTCCTTACTGTTCCCCAAACAAGACACTCCATCTTCTGACTCTAGGCATTTTGATTGGCTGTCCTCCATGCCTAGAATTCTCCTCTTCACCTCTGCCTCCTGGCTTCCTTCAAGTCTCATCAAAAATCCCAAAGGCAAGAAGCCTTTCACGATCCCTCTTGATTCTGATGCCTTCCTACTATTGATTATCTCCACTTTGTCCTGTTTATACTTAATTGTTTGCTTGTTGTCTCTCCCATTAGACTCTGAGTTTCTAGACAGCAGGAACTGTGTTGCAGGGGGAGGTGTTGCTTTTCTTTGTATCCCCCAATGATTAGTACAGTACTTGGCACTCTTAATAAAAGTTTATTTACTGACTGACATTAGAGATAAGTCTATGAAGGGCTTCCATTGCTTCTCCTTCAATTCAATTCAATTGAACAAACATTATTAATATTGCATTAATAAATATTATTGAAATAATTATTAATGTTATTTGTCATTTATATAGATATATAATTATATAATCTTATTTATTAATGAATATTATTAAGTTTTTACTACATGCAAGGCACTGTGCTAGATATAAAGGTCAATTTTTGAAAAAGCTAAGAGAAGAATGCTTTGTTGATTTTTTTATTCTACTCCCCCTACTTTAGACCAGGAGACACTACTTCAAAGTACGCTTCCTATTCTTTTCTAATCCTCTTATAACCTTCTCCTCTCCATTTGGGTTATTCTTTCTTTTCTCATTCCCTTTCTCCATTCCTAAGTGGAAGCTATGTTGGTTGATGAGATCAAGGTTGACATAGAAGAATGGTTTCTAGTTCCTTCTCTCTCCTTCCTAAAATTAGAAAAGGAAACTAGTAGATCCTTCATCATCCTTTACAACCCAACTATATGGAATATTCAGAACAATCTAGAACTACAAAGGAATTTAACAAAGATCAATATAAAATTGGCATGTCTATAATAGTTTGAAAGGTCATTGTCACCCTTCCTTACAAATACCTGAATACTATCTTCTCTAAATTATTTAAAAGATCAACCATATTGGACAATGGTCATTCTTACCGAAGATTTACCACCATCTTTTGCCAATGGTAAACCCTAGGCTGGAAAAATTATTACATTGTAGGAAAACTGTACTGGAAGAGGGATGGAGGATGATCATAAGAGATCATCTATGACTGCACGAAGAGGACCAAAGGACGAATGGATGGCTAGATATGTGTGTGTATGTGTGTATTTGTATACACACATACACACACACACACACACACACACACACACGAGAACTTAACCACCTTTTAAGACAATGTTTCTATGGGAAAATATCTTCATATTTCTAATATAGTAGTATGCCAACAGTGTATGCTCCCCCCATGATAGCCTTGACAACCAAAGCCTTGATACCCTTTGCCCCCAGTTATCTCTTAATTGCCAAATCTAAAGTCCTTTTTTTCAAAACTCATCTTTCTTAACCTCCTCAAAGCCTTTGAAACTATTGATCGACTACTTCTCCAAGATACTGTTATCTTTCTAGAGTTTCATGACACCTCTCTCCTGATTCTCCTCCTATCTGTCTGATTATTCCTTCTCATTCTACTTTCCAAGTTCATCATCCAGGGCATGCCCACCACCCATGGGTGTTCCCTAAGGCTCTGTTCTGTGATCTCTTTTCTTCTCCCTCTGTATGATCTCACTTGGTAATTTCATTAGCTCCCATCAACATCTCTTTGCAGATGATTCCCAGATATCCAGATATCCAGCCCTAACCTCTCTACTGAGCTCCAGCCTTGCATCACCAACTGCTACTTACTGATCATCTTCCTGGTCACAAAGACTTACAACCTGACCACCATCCTTATGCCCTGACCCTTACTCGCCCCACATGTCCAATCCATTTCTAGGTTTTCTTATTTCTACCTTCACAATAATCTTTGATATACTTATTATCTGTGCACACAATTAATGGGGGCCACATATTAAAGATTATGAAAGGGGAGGATAATAAAAAGAGAGGTATGAGGAGCAGAACACAACATAATGAGTTCTAAGGAACAGTTTTTAGGAAGTTCTAAGTTCTACAGGAGCCTAGATGAATAGTAAGAAAAGTTGGCGGGTATCCTCAAGTCAGGGATGTGGGATGAGGATCAAGTAGGATAGTTTAGAGAGGTTGTGGGATTAGGTTTTCCCTCTCCTCCTTCCTCCTTCATTTCACCCCTTTACACCTCTCTCTCTGTTTCTGGTTCCCCTTCACAATTTGGCAGTCTGACACTAGAGCCTCTACCATCAATCAGATTAAGAAGAAACACTGGGGAGTAGAAGAGGAGCCAGAATCATGAAAACAGCACTAGGGCTCCAAGTAATAGCAAGATGAGAAAGGAAGAAAGAGGAGAGGAAAATCTCTAACAAGAGGACAGAAGGGAAATTCCTGCGGCCACCAAGATAGGGCAGCTCTGTGTGTGTGTGTGTGTGTGTGTGTATACACACATATAAATACATATACATATCTGAGATATAGATAGATAGATATAGATATAGATAGATATACTGTGACAAGTCAACAGTAAAGAGCAAAGATTAACTGATGTTCCCAATAGGAAAGAACAGTAAGCACACATTAATTAGGGTTTTTGTTCTGCTTCTATTGCTAAGGATAATTAGTAACATGGTCTGTTTTTATTAAATATATCAGAATCCCAAGTAAGTAAATTATGTTTACACTCTGCAAAATTGCTTGAATTTTATAATTTTATATTTCACAGAAGGAATCCACGCTCACTCAACACTTTCCCGCACTGACACCTATAAGCAAGTCATACAACCTGCCTTAAGCTAACAAATGGTTATCCTTCACAAAAGAATTAGGATCTTCAATAATTTATTAATTTTTATCCTGCTGCAGATAAATGACACTGAGTTTTTCATTTTAATGCAGACATAACATAGAAATGTTTCTCTTGACCTACTTTAAACTATGTCTGTCACTTTCATGAACAATAAGTTTGACAAACACTGAAAATCATATTTAAGAATGCTATTGAAATACTCATTACTTTTTTAAATTTCATAACACAAATTAAAATGTTGATTATTTGTGAAGTTTTATTTAGGAATAGTATATTTTCCAAATAATTTCAATAATGAAATGCATTCTTCCCCCAATCTTTCAAATACTACACATTTACATATATTCCTTTAGCAATAAAAGTTATATATACATGATGTGAGAAGAGAGCGTTCTCCCTAGGAATACTAAATAGATGTTACATTTTTTTTCTGTGTGCTGTTTCCCTAATAATGTGATAAACCCAAAGATGTTATTTCTTGCACATAGGAAAAATAGAAACGGAAAGTTCAGTTACTGAACAGAATTCTGGAAAAGGCTAAACCTCCATCTCTGCTTCAGATTCTATGCTGACTAGACTTCCCTTCTAGTCCATATTTTCATAAGTAAAATGATGAAACTTTCCACAGGGTTCCCAAAAGTCCTATTTAGATTTTAGAAGAGTTTGGTACTTTAAACATGCTAGTTAACCATGGCTTATTCCAAATCCTCAAAGAAGCCTTTACCTTAGTCGAAGTTCAACTTTGTCATTTTCATGAAAACTGGGGTAATTCTCTGGACTTCCAAGTCCAGTGAAGCACCTAGGACTGAGAGGCTACTTTTAAAAGTTCCTTCTCTTGACTAAGCAGGTGAGAATAAAGTACAAAAGGAAAGGGATAAAGCCAAAATATAAAGGGACTAAGTGGGTTCAATAACTCATCCAATCTTTTTTAACTAGACATTACCTTTAGCATAGCCACTCATGAATTCCAGTGAGTGAGATCTTTGCTATTGCAACATTTCTCTTCCTCACCATATCAGCCTGGGGATAAGTGAATGTTTAGGTAAACGATGGTGCAAGAGAAATAGGATTTTGTGTCAAGGTTCAGATTCCCTTCTCATTTTACAGCAAAAATTCCTAAGAATTTTACCACAAGAAACAGGCAATGGGTACATAATGCCCATTCCTGCTATTATTAGATATTGCCTCATGTCCAAAACAAGAAGAAAATTGTTTAGAAGCTTTAAAAATCAGTATAATATAAAATAAAGATCACTTTTGAAATATGAACTAGTATCTTCATTTTTTTAAATGTCAAAGTGGAACTGATATTAATTAGGATTTTTAAAAAATTTAAATGTGGTAGGATTACCTCTGAATTAACAACTTCCATTGATCTCTTCTTCGGTTCTCCTATGTCCAGGTAGCTGAAAAATAAATAAAGATCACTTTCATAGCATTTGAGTGAGATAATCAGTATATGTTAACAATTAATGAAAATACAACAAACTATAAGAGTATTTTCACATCTATATTTGTTAATCAAAGAACTGTTTAAAATAGAAATAACAAACCATATCCAAAAATTTGCATTTAAAAAAAGAAACTAATGGCAAGAACTGCTTTCTATATCACTGACCAGAACTGGATAATTTCTTCTCTAAGTCGCAAGAGGTTGGAAACCTCAGAAATAGGTACTTTTATTGCAGAACTTAGTGAACGTTATTTGCATAACCATTAACTACTCGATTTATTTAGTAGATTCCTGCTTCCTACATGAATTCTGATATGAAAGATGATTTATACAGACTGATATTATATGTCTTTGTCAATGACAGAAGAAAAGGAAATGGGGATTACATTGCACCAGGAGGCATTTAGGTAAAATAAAGTGAAGGACTATACTGATTGTGTACGTCAGAATAACATACCAAGGGAGGACAGGAAAATTTTTTTATATCTCTAGAGTGCTTTAAGATTAGGTTAAATGCCAATCCATCTGGGATGGTTCGGGTATACTCAGAGACAGAACAATGGATTGATTAGGTGACCTCTGAAGGTCCCTGTTTTTTCATTACAATGATGGTATGCTGAATTTATCTTTTTAAATCTGTTACTATCATTTCAAATGGTTCCTAGCACAGTATGCACATAAGAGATGCTCAATAAATAATTGTTGCAATAAATTCACCCAATACTGAATTTCTACATATTACTTTCTTTATATTATTTAACTTTCTATCATGCTGCTCTTTCTTAAGGCATAAATCTTTCAATTATATAAAGCACATAAAATAGAACAAACATTTCCTTTTCTGCCTACTATTTATTTAAAAACATTTAAACAAATAAAATTAATGTCCCTTAAGGCAAAATGTACATGTATGAAAATAAGCAACCTTCTCTTTCACACATATATTTAGACTGTGTAAGCAGTATGCCATCTCTCACACCTGAGAGGTTGTTCTGTATTCCTAAACTTCAGGAACATTTCACGCTATGGCCCAATTTTTCCCTATTCTTCACCCAGCCTGGAACTTTTCCAACAGAAAAGATACAGTGAACTAACTTCAGATCTACAGAATCAGTAAGTATAGTGACATAAAGAGAGACTATTTTGACTGTTAAAAATAACAATCTCTTATAAAATATAATTTCTCAATATTCTTTAATAATAACTGACATTAATATAGTACCTTAAAGTTCACCAAGCCTTTAATATATATTATTTCCTTTCAATCTCACAACAACCCTGAGACAGATAATAATAATTCCCATTTACAGATGAGGAAACTGAAACTTATACAGGTTAAGCAACTTGTCCAAGTGAAAAAGTTTATAGATGCCTTTGGCAGAATTTGAACCCAGGTCTTCAGGATGCCACATATAGCTCTCTATCCATCATGCCATGTTGTCTTACTGCATCCATGATAAATAGATTCATAGAGTTTTGTTTGGGTCCCAAAAGCAAAAGTTCTAGGAATCTATTTGTTAGCAAAACCAAAAAAATTGGGTATAAGACATTCAGGGATGAAAGTTGCTTACTTTCATTTAAAAAATATATGAAAAAAATATATATGAGCATTGATCTTTTCCTCCATTATCTCTCCACTCCCATTCCTCCCCTATAAAGGAAAAAAAAAAAGACTGGCCCTGAATGAATGATAACACATAAATTACAACTTGGAACTTCTCTGAGTTTCCTTCTGCTAATTTGTATTTCATTACACAAACCCACAAGTTCAAATTTTTAAAAGTTGACATTTAATTCCATTAGGATTCCATTAACATAACAGAAATTCATATTTCTAGAATAAATGAAAATAAATTATCAGTCAGACCAAGAAAAATTCATATATTCAGCAATCAGCATTAGCTGTAAATTGAAAGCAGAAATAGATGTTCTAATCTCCCAATACTTGTAACATTTGATTTCACAAATATAATAATAATAACTAACATTGTTTTATCACTGTAAGTTTTACAAAGTGATACAGATATATCTAGACATAAGCTTACTTGATCCTCACAGCAACCTTAGAATGTGGGTGCTACTATCTTCCCCATTTTGATGATGAGGAAACTGAGACTGAGAGAAGCTAAGTTACTTGTCCAGTCAGTAAGTACCAGAGGAAGGATTTGAACTCAGTCCTTCTTGACTACAAATGTATCACTCTATCAATTGCACCACCTAGCTGCCTGACATTAAACTTCTTGCAAAGCATACTTTGCATCTACTGTGATGTGTGCAGTAACTATTTGGACTAGAGCAGTGTTTGTTTTTATCTTTTGATTTGAAGATTCCAAGTAACCAAAAGAGATCAATTAAAGAATTCCTAGTGATTGTTCCTTTTTCTGCATCTGTATCCCCAGTACCTGGAGCACAGTGCCTGGTATATAGTATACAATTGATTGATAGATTGATAGATTTCCAGACACGAAACCAGAATATTATCCCCACTGAAAATGTGTTCAACATAAAAATTATCATGTAATGAAAAGAGTGATGAATTCAAAGTCATGTAGTCTGCTTTCATATGCAAGCTCTGCCACTTACAAAATATGGGTGGGTTACATGGGTGAAATCACTCAACATATGTAAAATGAAGGATTTGGTCAAGATGACTTCTAAGGTTTCTTCTAGTTTCTGAATCTCTATTATCCTCTTACTGTAACACAAACATCACATATCCAGTGTTGGGTATGTTACCAAGCACAGAAAAGAATCATACACTGGAATCTTATAGTTTTACTACTAAAGTGGAAAAAGTGTGTCATAGTGGAATGAAAACTGTACTAGGAGATCAGAAGAAGTGAATTGGAGATCCATCTCTACTACAAGCTGTGTAACAGGGGAAATCAATTTCCTTCATATCTTTATCTTGATCTGTGATTTAGATGATCTTAAAAGTCCTCTCTAGTTCTAACTCTATGATACTGTAATGACATCTAAAAACTGGTGACATAAGGCCTACACCTGAAGGGATACATGACTAAAAATTCCTGCAAGAAGGATAATTTTGATTAGTTTGTTTCAAGATGGGCGAAATGAATTTATCCCTTACCTTCCACAAAAGTAAGCCCCAGGACTGACTATTTCTTTTATTTGAATTCAGATAAATTCAATAGTAGAGGAGGGAAAAACTTGGACATCTTCATTAGAATATGAAGAGAAAGGCTTATTCTTTTAAAATTATTTATATTTCAACATTATGGAGATAACACTACATTTTGAGCCAGAAGCAGTGTGATATAGCAGAAAGGGTACTGGCTACAGAGTCAGAAGACCTGGATTCAAATCCTGCCTCTGACACTTAGGACCTACATGACCCTGGCAAAGTCACTTAACGTCCTGGGACCTCTACTCCCTCATCTACTAAAAAAAAAAAGAGTGGGTTAGTCTAGAACTTCCAGCTCTATATCTACGATCCCATGCCCTTGGCTCAAATTTGACTTAACCACTTAGTAATCAATCAAATAAATGACTTTGGGTTAGCCACAACTTCACTAATCCTCAATCTTTTCATCTGCAAAATGGGACACTCCTGGTGGCTGTTACAAAATTCAATTGTAATAATGTATATTTGACCACATTTAATCCTCAAATGAGATAACATTTAATAGTGTATGTAAAGTATTTTGTAACTGTAACAAGTTACAGAAATGTTCGGTATTATTATCTCTCAATGAAATGTGAGGAGAGATGGTTCTCTTCTGCTGTGTTGGAATCAAAGTGTAGCTATTATTAAAACATTTTGAGCAAAATGAACATTAATAAAAGAAAAGAGTGAAATACAGAGAGAATAATATTCTTCCTTCTTTCTTAATAAAGTCACTAGTGCTTGCTTACATTACCTCCCCCACATAGTGGTATGATGTTTTAAAGTCTTCTCTTGAACAAAAAGAAATCTTAAAATGTTTTTTTTAAATGAAACAAGTAATAAATAAAAGCAGATACAGTCCAAAATGTTAGAGTATCAAATCAGACATTCAGTTTACTAGGATGACTATAACTGCTGTTATCATTCCAAAGTATCATTCCAAAGAGTTTTCTTTTACTTTATGCCCAAACTTGAAGCTCATTTATAATGCTGATACACTTCCCTTGTGAATTCCTCTCTCCATTAACTCTTTCCATTTTAACCCTATTAACTTTACCATGACCATTAAACACACAGGTCAATTAGTGTATGGAAATTTCCTCTGCCCACTCAAACAACTGCAGGAATTATGCAAAGCCCAGTTTGGCATTTCCTAAACCAACAATCTCAATTAAAAATATAAGTAGTCCAGGGCAAATATGACTCACTTGAGTTTCTTGAAGGCTTCCAGGCCCCCTGCCACGTAGTTCCCCCCACTCTGAATCTGGTCTAGCTTCCGGATTCGGTGGCCTGCCCGAGGGGTATAGATGTTTCGGACAGCTCCAAAGGGGGCCTGAACCCCACCTGTCACCTCCTTCAGAAAGACATCAAAACTGGACACCTTTTTCTCATGGATGACCACTCTGCGTCCAGCAAAGAAGGGGTCCCCATTGCGATACACCAGCACGCTCTTCACTACTGGCTGGGTCAGGCAGTTGGATCTTGTACTGGTGCTGCTCATCTTCTGTCACAGGACCACCTTCCTACTTCTTTCCTCTTGTGCTGGCTGGCTTCTTAGTACTTCTCAGGCACAGTTTACAGCTATATTTCTATAACAACGAGTTCTTCCGAAGCCTCTCTATGACAAACACACACATACACCGAATCAACTACTGGGGGGATAAACAGATTTAAAACTAACAGATGTCTGTCTTGTAGACATAACGTTTAAACTGACTACACAGATTACAGGATTTAATGAAAGTGTTTTAACTATGTCAACCATAATCTATACCAATCACCACATATATGTCCTCTCTCGATAGACAGACATGTACACACATTTATTCAACCTTATAAAAGCACATATATATATATGCTGTTATATGAGCTATGAAGCTATTGTACCATATTAAATACGTATGCCAAATATATTTTGTACCTTCATAAATATATATATATATATATACACATATATATATGCCAAGCAAGAAATGTATATTGTGCATGTGACCAAAAAAAGGCTACATGCTAAGACATGCAAGATGGTATGTTTTATAAAGGGGAGATGAGTAAGAGAGAGGAAGCAGCAAGAAATACTATAATCACCAAAGTTTTAATAGTCAATTTCTTTACTCCTTCCATACAGTTTTATTCTCTCCTTGCTCCCTCCCTCCTGCCAACTCCAAAAAGTTTAAGGCAATAAAGGTCGTCACCCCTGCAACCCCAAGGATTCCTGGCTTCCTCCCTCCTACCAACTCTAAAAAGTTTAAGACGACTGCAACTTCCAGGACTCCTCTTCCTCTCTCCAGCACAGTGCAAGGAGGCACAAGGCGCATCCCCAGGCAGAAGAAAGGGAAGAGAAGATGAGAAATTACCAAGGGCTCCCTTTTCCCCCTCCCACTCCTGACCTGCAGCAATCCTCGGACCCCTGAACTCCCTGCTCCCAAGCACACGCAGCAGAAACAGGTGCATCATTTGAATATGCAAGCATCAGGGCACATCGGCTCCCAGGGTTGGTAGAGGTGATGTGGGGGGACTTAAGGAGAACCCCAAGTAGAAAGGACTACATACCGACACTAGCCTGGCCCAGGAGGCTGAAACCAGGTGCAGCTGGGTCTTCGGCTTAACCAGGCAAGCGGGCCTTGCCCTGGTGCTCCCCGCCACGCGGCGGCGGCGGTAGTGGCTGGAGAGGCTGCTGCTGCAGGTGGCTGTTCCCCGGGAATCAGGCGCTCGCGGGGTCGCGAGCGGGCTCCCTCCCAAGCTCGGGCGGCTGCTGGGCTGGAGGCTGGCGGGCGGGCGGCTCGCGCTGCTGCTACGTTTGCGTTTGTGCTAGCGCGGCGGGCCGGCGGCGGACTTTGCTGCTGCTGTTCTACTGCAGTTACGACTACTACAGCACGAGGGCTGCCTACACCCACGGGGGAACGGAGTTGTTATTTTCCGCCGTTTCCATAGCAACCGCAGCCATGCGCAGGGAGCAGAGTCCCCAAACTAGACCCGGTGGCGTGCTTGCGCCCCCAGGGAGGGTGACGGAGACGCGTCCCTGGTTCGTACACTTGTCCCGGGTCTATCAGAGAGACAAGTGTTCTGGAGGAGCAAAGCATCCAGCACCTGGAAGTTTTCGTGTGGCATCAGTCAGTCCACAAGCATGCGTTGAGGCCTCACCGTCAATCACTGTTAGTAATAAGGAGAATATAGAAGAGGAACAGGAGGCAGGATCATCAAAGGATTGAGTGGGAACCAATTTTAGAGATCATCTAATCAAGAGATGCAGAATGAGACTCATTTTTGGACATGACCGAAGAGGAAATTGGTTTTCATATTTATTGCAAGTTTTTTGGATTTAGGCCTTTTTTCTCCATTTGGGGCGAGAGAAGTGTGAAAGAGAGAAAGTAAATGTTTGCTGATTAAAATTTAAAAAACAAAAACTTACCAAAAGTCCCACAGATGTGTGGAGAGCCACACCAGCCCCCTCATACACTCGGTTTACATTGTACCTGGGTGTCTGCTTTCCTGTGTAATTAGTAGGTTTTATGGAGGTACCAAGGGCAGCCACACATTTTCTTGGGAGAGGTTGGTTGCAAGAAAGAAGCTATTTTCTATAGTATGTAGCTCTCTATGTAAAAAACATATATAAATATAAAAACAGAGAAGCCACTCCAGCCATATTTCTGCCATGGGATCCTGAAATGTAAACGACTGACATGTATTCTTCAGAGGCTTTGTCATGTAGTAATCCGAATGTATAAAATTACTGTATGGCATTTCAAAACTCAGCAGTCTTGAAAGTTGTTGTTTTTAGTTGGTAAAAGGGAGCAGTTTGTGAGTTGGTGGTAGGGAAAGAGACTGGCTGACTGAATTAATGTGAAAGGTTAGTGGAAGAGAGCAAGCAGGTAAATAGAGTACTTAACTTAAAGTGAGGAGACCTGGATTTGAATCATGTCTCAAATGGTCTGCTTCAGCTAAGTGATCAGAGGCAAGTCAATAATGATGATGATGATGATGGTGGTTATATAGTTTTCAAAGTGCTTCACAACTATTATTTTATACTCACAACAACCTTGGAAGGTGGGGGCTATTATTATCCCCATTTTAAAATTTAGGAAACTGGGGCTGATAGGAGTTAAGTGACTTGCCCAGGGTCACACAGACAATAAGTGTCTAAGGCTGGATTTGAACTCAGGTTTTCCTGACTCACGTATAGTACTCTACCTACTGCCTAGGCACTCTTAAGAGCTGCTGTTTCCTCATCTATAAAATGGGGATGATAATAATACTTGTAATCGCTACTGCTTAAGGTTGTGTACTTTGCAAATCTTAAAGCATTATACAAATAGGAATTATTATTTTAAGTTTGGTACAATAGTATAAGGGACAAGCATGGTATAGTGGATGTGGAGCTAGTCTGGGAGCCACAAGGATCTGAGTTCAAGTCCTGTCTCTGACATATGCAATCTGTATGAGCTCCTTGAAGACAGGGACTGTCTTTTGCTTCATTTTGCATCTTTAGTGCTTAGCAGAATGCCTGGTACTGTAGTAAGTGCTAAAAAAAAAAAAGTTTATTGACTGAATGACTGACCCTGGCCAAGTCACAGTCTCACCCCTACCCCCTGCAACTCTGTTAGGTTTCAGAGCCCCTGCTGATCTATATTGATATAGGTATTTATTTCATCAGAGAGTTCTTTATGTCATTGAAAGCTATGGGATATAGTGCAAAGAATACTGGCTTGGAAGTCAGGGGACCTCAGTTCACATCTCACTTCTGAGACCCCATTTTTTTCCTTTGGTGAGGCAATTGGGGTTAAGTGACTTGCCCAGAGTCACACCAGTAGTGAGTGCTATGTGTCTGAGGTCGCATTTGAACTCAGGTCCTCCTGACTCCAGGGCCAGTGCTCTACCCGATGCACCACCTAGCTGCCCCCACTTCTCACTTCTGAAACTTACTACCTGTTTGGCCTTGGGCATCTCGTGAGGCCTTGGTTTCAACTGTAAAATTAAACAGTTGGCCTGAATGGCCTCTGAAGTCCCGTTTAGCTCAGTACGTATGATCTTCTGAAAGCATAGTTCCAGTGTCCTCTTCCTCCTCTTCCCCCCACCCACCCAAAAAGAGTATCAAATATAGATTTGAAAGACGCTGGGTAGTAAATGAAGCTCCGTGTGAAGTCAGTTTTGTCATTTAGGGGCAAACAAATGCAACGCCACCTTCAGACCAGCCTCCAGAATGGCTTGCAGACTAGGTCCACTAACCTCCAATATTCTTGGAGAAGGAAGAAAAGCGTGATTATAGATGCAATTTTTAGCTGATGTCCACAAATCCAAGCTCTTACTTCCAGGCCTCACCTTAATAATGTTCAACAACAATGTGAAGAATAGCACAAAAGTGTTATCCAACTTCAAAACATATGGAAACTGCTCCATTAGAAAAGTAATCAAATTAATAAAATATGTAAATATTTAGGGCAGCTAGGTGGCACAGTAGATAGAGTGCCAGGCCTGGAATCTGGAACAACTGGGTTCAAATCCAGCCCCAGATGGTTACCAGCTGTGTGACCCTGGGCAAGTCACTTTACCCTGTTTGCCTCAGTTTCCTCATCTGTCAAATGAGCTGGAGAAGGAAAAGGCAATACCTCAGTATCTTTGCCAAGAAAACCCCAAATGAGGTCATGAAGAGTCAGACATGACTGAAACAACTGAACAACAATGAATTTTGATGGGCAGCAAGATTATAATTAATTGCATATCTCTAGAAAGAAAATATATAACCACCTTCTTCACACCTACATGCATTTGAAAAAGATATTAATTCCTTCATCAAGTATTCCATTCCAAGTGTCCATTCCATGCAATTCAATATGCCTGGTGCTGGAAAAGATTCAAAATAAGACAAGGTCCCTGAACTCAAGGATTGTATAATTATACCTCTGTCTTCTCTTTACAGAAATTTAAGATACAAGTAAAATCCCACACCAATCGTATTCTCATGTGTGTTATTAGCACCTTTACACATTTTTTTTCTATTTGAAGCCCTAAAATACCAACAAGTTCAACTCCTTGGGAAACACTTCTCATTAGGTCTCTACCAGTTGAATGAGGATAGTGGTTAATGAAGAAAGCCCCTGGACTCGTCTGCACAGGCTAGTTCAGTTGATTCAGATAACAACTGATTGGCTTTCCATAGAGAAAAATTTTCTCAAAGCCATACAATACATCTGTAACCTTAATGAGCACTCTTGAAAATACATGCCACTGGTCTCAAGAGGAATCAAAGGAGACAGTCTGGATGACTCAGCAAAATCCACCACTAAAAAAACTCAAGCCATAATAGCATGGTCAATAGACAACTGTAGGAAGACCACTTATTATTATTATTATTACTATTATTAGTCTAAAGAGTGGGAAGAAAAATATTTCTGATGAAGCATATGAGTGTTAGTCCACAACAGTATAGATCTAAATGGGAAATAGCTTATAATCTGTTTTTTACCTCAACTTGGAATTAGGTAGTTCTTCTCTTTTTAATTTTCCTTGTTTTATGAGGATGTATATTTGTAAATCAGTAGAAAGCTTTGGAATTAAGTCTTACAAAAGGTGTAATTGTTACTATATTTCTTCAGATTATTAGTTTCCATTTAGATTATAAGATCCCCAGTTGAGGATGGCTTTTTCTCACAATAGAACTTCTTAGTAACTAGGACAGTGACAAACACACAAGAGATGCCTAATGATTTTTTGATGCTGCTATTACCTGCCAAAAAGTATAATCCCCATGTATGACAGTAACTTATTTTAAAAAGTTGAACAAATACATCACTACTACAAATCCCTACCACCACTATCCCATTGCATAGTCTCCCAAGTACAAATGAAAATGTGATGTTCAAATTAATTGTCACCATAGACCTTTCTGGTATAGTTATAAGACTTCAAGGTACCGTCTGAGTACAGAAAGAGGTGGTCTGCTGCAAGAGAGGATTAAAGGAACTAGGTGGTACAGTAGATAGAGAGTGCTAATCGTGAAGTCAGGAAGTTGATGTTCAGTCATGTCCAACTCTTAGTGACCCCATTTAGGGTTTTCTTTTTTTTCTTTTTGCTTTTTTTGCTTTTTTTTTTTTTGGTGAGGTGATCAGGGTTAAGTGACTTACACAAGGTCTCACAGCTAGTAAGTGTTAAGTGTCTGAGGTTGGATTTGAATTCAGGTCCTCCTGACTCCAAGGCCAGAGTTCTATTCCCTGGACCACCTAGCTGCTCCCATTTAGGGTTTTCTTAACAAACATATTGGAGTGGTCTGCCATTTCCTTCTCCAGCTCATTTTACAGATGAGGAAATTGAAGTAAGCAGGGTGAAATGATTAGCCCAGGACCTCACAGCTAATATCTGAGCTGGATTTGAACTCGAGTCTTCCTAACTCCAGGCCACTCCAGCCACTGTGCCACCTACCTGCCTCCAGAGACAGGAAGACCTGTGTTCAAATCCAGCCTCAGACACTTAAACCTCTGCCTCAATTCCTTCATCTGTAAAATGAAAATAATACCTACTTCTCAGGGTTGATGGGAGGATTAAGTGAGACAATGATTGTGAAGTGCCTGGCACATAGTAAATGTTATATAAATGTTAGCTATTATTATTATTATTAAGAAGTACCATTCAGAAGCAACATGGCCATTGTACTTACATTCCCTTGAATTTGACCATCTGACTGTTATCGTAAGATCAGGCAAGTCAACAAAGATGTATTAGGCACCTAGTGGGCAGCCAAGATTTTGTTAGAATACAAGATCCTAAAGGGTAAGGACTGTTTTTACTTTTTCTTTGCATCTCCAGTGCTTAGTACAGTATCTGGCAGTATCTGCTTAATAAGTACTTTTTGATTGATTGAATGAGTGAGTAATTGTTAGTAGGAAAGCTAGAAGAAATAGAAAAGACACGGCCCCTACCATGAAGAAGTTCAAGATATTAACACCAATGAAAAATAACAAATACAAGATAAAATGTAATAAAGATCTAAGTTGCGTCTTCTATCTGTGGCAACAAAGTGTAGTAAGGAGCTGTCTGTGCCTTCCTTATTCCTATTTTTCCAACCTCAAGTAAGCCTCTGAAGGCCTCAAGTAGGAAAATCCCTAATGTCTTTTGAAAGGCTCTTAGCTATGTTGAGGAAGCTCCAGCTCATGTTTTTGCAGTGTCGTGGGTCTATAAGGATTGAGCAGGGCATCCCTAAGTAGCTCAAGAATCATTATTCTGCATCGTCTCCAATAAAATCTCTCACAGAGTATGTGATCTGGATTTCCAGATATGGGTTGGGGATGAAGGAATAGAACAGGGGTTCTCTGTGACCCTTGTCTCCATGCCTGTGATCCTATAGCCTGACAAAGAAGACTGGGATTTCTCTAAAGCTCCTTGCCCTGTCTGGTAAAACATATGCCCAGGGGCCCCATCTGAGCATGTGGTGACTTTGAGAATCCCAGAAGGATATAACTAAGGAGGACTTCTAATGAGGGAACAAAATCATTGGGGGTTAATGATGGGGACAGGTACTGATCCTGGATGAGTGGGGAAAGTGAACTGTTAGTAGTTCCTTCTTCCTCAGAGGATATGAGAAGCAGTCTGAGGTTCTAAAAGAATTTCCAGATGTTGGAGAGAATGGTTGTCTTCTTTTGCCAAGAAGGTGAGTTGAAGATCTAATGCATAATATTTATCTCTGTCCAAGAACAATGAAAGCCACAGGATCACAGATGTAGAGCTAGAAGACCTCAAGGGCCTTCTAAAGACCATTATAGAGGTCACTGAGTCCAACTCCTTCAATTTATATATGAGGAAACTCAGGCATAGCAAGGTTAAGAGTATTACAGATCTAGTAAGTGTCCAACATGATTGTTGAACCCAAGCCTTCCAGACTCCAACTCCTTTTCCCTTTGCCCTGTTCTCTACATCATGTTGCCTTTCTAGTCTTGAAGTGAAATCTGGGAATTCTTATTCAGGCATATATTGGCCTAGATTTCTGAAGTTCCTTTTAATACTGATAATCTGTAACAAGTGGTAAAAAAAAAATTGAGAATGCATGTGCGTATTTGTGCAACTGGCTCTATATGTAGATGTACATTGTTATATCAAGATATATGTGTATACAGACATATATTAATCATTTACTGTGTACAAACCACTGTGCCAAGTGTTGGAGATATGAACAGAAAAATCAGAGAGCTTTTGCTCTCAGGGAGTTTGGTTCTAAATGGGGGTAGTAATGTGGTCAAACATACACTACATAGTAGTGTAGACATGACCTAAAAAATGTAAATAATAATAATAATAATAGCTAACATTTATATAGCACTTACTATATGCCAGACATTGTGCTGAGTATGTCACAAATGTTATCTTATTTGCTATATACCGTAGGAGATTTTAGATGTAAGTCAGATGGAAAGGCCTAGTGGTAAGGTAAATGGTAATTCATTTTTCTTAGTGTCATTTCATTTTTTTTTAAATCACATCTACTTTTAATGCTGAACCATTTGGCATGGTGCCAAGGACTTTGGTGGTGACAACTTTCTTTTCTGGGCCTTTACTGGTTCTGCTTGTAGAGGACACTGCTGCTAGAGCACCTGCAGAGGCGATTGCCAGATCACGTTATCATAAAGGCTGATCCCCTGAAAGATGGCTGTGGGGGCTGGGACATAATTAACAATAATAGCCTAGAGGCAGTTCTTGGAAACAGGGTCCTGGGCTATTTCCATTGAGGTGTGAGGGAAAATTTGACCTTCCTGGCACATGCCATCTCCTGCCTGTCCCTCAGGGCTACTTGCTGCTTTAGCTAGGCTGGCTTGCTAAGAAGAGAAAAAACATAAAGAAACCCCAAAGGACCTAAACAATGCTTAAAAAGAAATATTAGAAACTATAAAGTGGATCTCAATGGATTTTGTAAGAAAATTTTATTTGTGTTTTAGGGCTTTGTAAGAAGAAATGTTAACTTACTATTCTATCTAAGTATCACATCTACTCTATCATCTCCATAAATGTACCCATTTCCAAGCGCTCAACACCAAGAGATATTAATGGAGTTATTTTACCAGTAAGGCCACATGAACACTAAAACAATTATCATGGGGACTCACCAACTCTTCATAGGTTCTGATAACATTTAACTAACCATCTAGAGGATTCCCTTTTCTCCATCGAGTTCTAACACACCAGGAGAGAGAAAATTATCTAAGACTTTCAGTGGGGGAAATCACTATAGGCAAATTCTTTGGAATCAGCAACCATCAAAGATGAGCTAATCATAATTCTTCAGACTGACAGGGTAGCTACAAGATTACACTCTAACAAACAGTTCCTGCTATAAAAAGAGGATATTGGAGTAAAAATGAGTTTTAACCCCTGAGAGTTTTAATGTTTTATGATATTTTACATAGTAGTATAGACATGACCTTAAAGAAATTGTAAATAATAATGGTACTAGCTAACACTTACATAGAACTTACTATGTGTTAGACACTGTGCTAAGGAGTTTACAAATATTATCTCGTTTGATCCTCACAACAACCCAGGAAGACGAAACTGAGGCAAAGAGGCTAAGGGACTTGTCCAAGATCACATAGCTATGTCTGAGGTCGCATTTGAACCTTTGGATTTTTTAATATATATATGTGCATGATATATACATACACCTACATATATGTTATTTTTATGTTATATATGTGTTATATAGAGTTATATGTGTATATTAATATATTATATATTTGCATATTTAAGAGTACACATATATTTTTCAGGATTATATCCTATTTTTAGCTCTGAACTCATTGCATGATTTGGAGTGATTGGCACCAGCTATAAAACATATTAAATAAGCAAACAGCTAAATAATATGTAATGTAGATATATTTTCAGTGAAACTTAAAATGTACATCCAGAAGCTTTTGTTAAAGTTTGTTTTTTAATCTGATAAATATAAGAAGCCTTACTATAATGCCTTATTATGCTAGGTAAGCAATTCTTGGTTCTTTAGTGCTATGCCAGGGAAAGACAAGCACTAGAAGTTTCTACCATGCTGGGAAAACTACTCTGATCTCAGCTATAGACTCTGTCTACTTTATGAGAGCCAGTCTAGCTAAGTGAGGAGAAGCTCATCACCACTGATGACTTCTTTGGCCTGGTCACCTTTGCAACAAAGAAAAATGCAAAATGGAATTTAGTCTTAAGTGATTTCCTACCTCTTCTGTAGTGGTAATGGTATATTAGCAGAAAAGGAGATAGAGAGTGCTAAAAAGTACACCCTTTTTCAACCCCTTATAAACATTAACTTAACTGTTGGGACTCTAAGTGTAAGACCTTTGTCCAGTGGCCAGTAAGTGTGTATACTATTAAAATGATTCTCAGTTTTTCCTACCTCCTGTATCCCTCTTTGACAGGCTGATGAAATCTATTGACCTCTTCTCAAAACAGTGTTTTTAAGTAATTAAAGGAAATGTTAAATTCCAGTTAGAAGTTAGTGAAAATAGAAATGGAAGTTTTCCCAGTCCAAGTTGTTCATAGACCCCCTGAAATCTAACCATCATTCTCAACCACGGACCCAAAGTTAAAAACCAATACACTAAATGAACTGAATCACATCAATTTTTACATTTTCAATATATATAAAACTAGAAGACAAAAGTAAGTTGCAGCTAAATGGAAGCACTGTTCTCAGGTTCACCTTGAAGAGTTAACTTTGTATAGAGAAGTGGCATAAATTATATTATCAGAGAAATATATATTTGGAAAAGGAAGTGAGCAGGTCATATAACTAAAACAGGGAAGAATTGATGGAAAGCCAAAATGATGCAGCATCATTCAAGCAACATAAAGAGATACTACTGCTAATAATAATAATAATAATAGTATTTCTAGAGAGCCTTAGGGTTTACAAATTACTTTACATATATCTTCTTATTTGATCATTTCAGCAACCTTATAAAGTAGGTGGAGATAGCTAGGTGGCTAAAGTGTCAGGCCTGTAGTCAGGAAGACTCGTCTTTTATTATCAGCATCTTCTATTATCAATTATTATCCCCATTTTACCAAAGAAGCTGAGAGATTAAGTAAAAGGGTCATATAGGTAATAAATATTTGAACCCAAATCTTCCTGACTCCAAGTCTAGCACTCCATCCACTACGCTATGAGACCTGGATTAAGGCTCCTGACCCATTGTGTGGTCCCATTGTGGAGAATGAACAAAAATTGCACTGGATAAGAAAAGATGGATGAGTTACACTCTCTACCATTGGAGGAAGTACCCACACTGATGAGTTCACAAGTCATCAAAGCACTAAAGAAATTAATAAAGGCATATTTGGGGAATTGGCAAAATGAAGTTTTCCATAGAATTTCAGAACTAGAAAGAACATCACAGACCACCAAATCAAACTATCTCCGTTTAACAAGTAAAGAAAATGAGGCCTGGGGTGGAGGAGATGGGGAGGGCTAGCATGCAGGCAGGAAGAATTGGTCTGCATCCAATGGGAACTGGATGGGGGAGGGGAAGGGCTCCTCCATTGTCTGTTTCTGCTATATACATGGGAGCCTGTTGGGATCTAGGAGACTGTGGGAAGGCTATCCCCAGAGAGGTGGAAGGATGTTAACAGGCTCCCAAGTCATAGCTATATAATGCCTCTGTCATACTCTGCCAGTTTATGTCATAATATGTCATAGGTATGCCACACTGATGTCACACATTTATCATGGCTGTTATACCTCTGTTGTAGCTATGCCACGCCTCTGTCATGAATGTGTTGTCCTTCTGTCAGGCTATGTCATGACAATATCACACCCGTGTCTTACCTGTTATACCAATGTGACATCTCCAATTGTACCACTTTCATACCAAAGTCATGCCTCTGTCATGCCCATGTCACACCTCCATCATGTCAATGTCATGTTTCTGTTGCAAGAATGATATGCCTCTGTTGTGCTGGTATCATGTCTATGTCATGCCAATGTCACATTTCTCTGTCACTCCAGTGTCATATTCCCCCAGCCTCCAATCAGAACCTCTTTGGTGGCTCATAGAAGTAGTTCTTGCCAAGTATGAAGTAGTTATGGTGCTCGAAAACGGTCTGGCTGCTTAGCTGGGTGGGATTTTGAGCAAAGGAGCAGTGGTTGCAAAGTCTGGTTTAGGTGGTGTGGCTGGGGCTGCTTAGGAAACCATCTTCCTCGGAAGGAGGAAGAGGGCTCTGATTCACCAATTTCACACCTCTGTCATGCCGATGGGATAGTTATGAAATACCAATATCATGGCAATGTCACATCAATATCATGGCTCTGTTCTGGCAATTGTGTGTCAATTATATGCAAGTTTCATGCAAACGTCCTGCCATTTATACGCCAGTGTCACTCCAATATTAAACATCAGTCAATATCATGCAAACACAATGCCAAATACATGCCAATGTCATACCAACTGCATATCAATGTCATGCCAACATCACAAATTACACTACAAATGTCACACCAATATCATACCAATATTAAACGTTACACCAATATCACACAAACATCATCCAATTACAAGCCAATGTTGTGCCAATTAGACATCAATGTCACACCAAATACATGGCATACAATTACATGTCCACCAATCAGAGTTGATTTCCACTTGTTGGGGAGTTCCCTTTCAGAAGGGATTTAAGGTGTTTCAGGGTCTCCCTTGGCATCTTTGGTTACTGAGAGAAACCACTAACCATAAATTTATTGATTGCTAGCTAGCCTAATTAACAAATTAATTGTAAATTTCCTAGAAATTCTGTCTCTCCAGGTTTCCATTCATCTCAGTGCAGAGTAACCAGCCTCCATCAAAACCCCTTGCTTGGGGCAGCAGTGGATAGAGCACTGGCCCAGAAGTCAGGAGGACCTGAGTTCAAATCCAGCCTTAAGCCAAACACTTGACACTAGCTGTGTGACCCTGGGCAAGTCACTTAACCCCAATTGCCTTAAAAAACAAAAAGCAAAAAAACCCTTGCTTGAGCCACCCCCATATTTATATCACCAGAGACAGACACAGAAGTTTCATGGAAGTGGGAAGACTAAACACCAGACTTTAGACAGAAAGGCAAATTGATTCTAAAACCTTCCTGACCAACCAAGCTCTAGCCCCTTACTTTTAAGGAAAGAATGAGATATTCCCTAGCACCAAGACCATTGAGGAAAGTCTTAAGTCATTTATTAAAAAGTCCTTACTTGGGCTTCCGGGAGCCAAGATGGTGGAATAAGAAGTAAATTGTTCTCACCCTCCCTTATTAACTCCTGAAAGCCCAGAAAATATCAGCTGAGGAAAAACCCTGGAATAGCTGAACCAGCAGAAAGATGAGGTGCAGCAGCCCTGTAGCCCAGGAAAGCTTGGGGAATTAACAGGAAAGGCCCCTCTTGCCCTGGGGGCGGGGGTGGAACAGTACCAAACAGGAAGGAGGCAGTCCCAGCAAGCTAGCGGAAAGCTCCACCTTAGCATACCGGGAGAGATCCTGAAACCCAGGTGATGGAGCAGGCAAACACCAACACCAGGACCCCTGAGTGCCTAAGTAAGGGCAGGGGAACCAGTGGAAACTGACTCAGAAAACCATTATGTGCCATCACATTCTCTGCCAGCTAAGTCTCCTGGTGCCTCAGCAAAACTCTGGGAAGCACAACTCCACTCCAGGTGGAGAAATATCCTGCAGCAGCAAAACATCCATCTGCAAGGAGCCAAAGAAAGGAGAGAAAGGCCCAGGTGAGCAAGAGTCCTCCAGGGACCAGACTCCCCACCCCTACTCCTAGAGCTCCAGTGTTGCTGATTCCAGCCCAACACCAGGTAAGCTGCCAGAACCTTACAGCCTCCAACTGCCAGCCTCTGAGGCCTAGCGCACAAAGCCAGTGACCAGGCCCTGGGCTCCCAGCACAAGAAGCTTGGGTCAGTGCCCCCTGCTCCTCAGCAAGAGAGCTCAATTTTTTTTAAAGGTCAGGAAATGAGCAAACACCATGAGTAAAAAGAAACACAATGACCATAGATTTTTATTATGGGGACAGTGAAGATCAAGGCAGAAATTCTGAAGAGGACAACATTGTCAACAAACCCATATCCAAAACCTCAAAAGGGAATATGAACTGGTCTGAAACCCAAAAAGCTTTCTTGGAAGAGCTGAAGAAGGATTTTAAAAGTCAAATAAGAGAGGTAGAAGAAAAAATGGGAAAAGAAATGAGAGGTATGCAAGAGAGAGTCAATACCTTGGAAAATGAAGGACAAAAATTAACTGTAGAAGACGTCTTTAAAAAATACAATTTGCCAAATGGGAAAAAAGTACACTGAAGAAAACAGCTCCTTAAAAAGCAGAATTGGCCAAACAGAAAAGGAGGCACAAAAACTCGCTGAGGAGAATAACTCCTTAAAAAAAATGGGCCAAATGGAAAAGGAGGTACAAAATCTAATAGAAGAAAACAATTTGTTAAAAATTAGAATTGGGCAAATGGAAGCTAATGACTATGAGAGAGTGAGAATCAGTCAAACAGAAACAAAAGAATAAAACCTCATTGGTAAAAACAACTGACCTGAAAAATAGATCCAGGAGAGATAATTTAAAAGTTATTGGTCTACCTGAAAACCATGATGAAAAAAAGAGCCTGGACAGCATTTTTCAGGAAATCATCAAGGAAAACTGCCCTGAGGTCCTAGAACCAGAGGGTAAAATAGCCGTAGAAAGAATCCATCAGTCACCTCCTGAAAGAGATCCCAAATTGAAAACGCCAAGGAATACAGTAGCTAAATTCCAAAATTACCACCTGAAAGAGAAAATACTGCAAGTAGCCAGAAAGAAACAATTTAAGTATCATGGAACCACAGTCAGGATTCATACGACCTTGCAGCTTCTACATTAAAAAATTGAAGGGTGCGGAATATGGTATTCCGTAAGGAATCCTGTAATCCAAAAGAACTTGGATTACAGCCAAGAGTGAACTGCCCAGTGAAAATGAGCATAATCTTTCAGGGGAGGAGATGACATTCAACGAAATAGGGAACTTCCAAACCTGCCTGATGAAAAGACCAGAGCTTAACAGAAAATTTGATCTTCAAATACAAGACTCAAGAGAGACATAAAAAGGTAAACAGGACAGAAAAAAACAACATGTTATTAATAAGGGCAAACTGTTTACATCCCTACAAGGGAAGATGACACTTGTAACTCTTGAGAACTGTATTGTTATTATACCATTTTAAAGAGGTATACATATACAGAGGGAGGGGGTGGGTATAAATTGACTTTGATGCAATGATAAAAAAAAAAACTAATTAAGTAGGTTAAATGGATCCAAGTAAGTGGATTAATCTGATCTAATTAAGGGATTGTATTGAGAGAAAAGGAAAAGAGGAGGCAGACAAGGGTAAATTATATAATAGGAAAAGGCACAAAAACCTATTATAGTAGAGGGAAAGAAGGGAGGGAGATGAGCATTGTTTGACTTTCATCAGATTTGGAATAACATAATCAATTAGATATAGAAATCTAATTTGCCCTATAGGCAGTAGGAGGGAAAAGGGGAAAGAAAAGGGAGGGGGGATAGAAGGGAGGGAAGAAGTAGTAAGGGAGAGGGGACTGAGGGAGACAGTGGTCAAAACCAAAACACTAGTGAGGAGGGAAAAGGGGAAAGGAGAAAGAAAAGCATAAACAGGGGGGAAATAGGATGGAGAGAAAGACACAGATAGTAATCATAATTGTGAATGGGAAGAACTCTCTTCTGTTTTGTTTTATTTCCTCTTTCTTGTGGTTCATCCTACTGGTTCTAATCCTTCCTTACAATACGACTAATGTGAAAATACGTTTAATAGGAATGTATATGTAGAGCCTATATCAGATTGCATACCATCTTGGGGAGGGAGGGAGAAAAATTTTAAACTCAAAAGTATATGGAAGTGATTGTTGAAAACTAAAAATAAATTAAGAAAAATAAAATAAGAAAAAAATGTTCTTACTTAGCATTGGGATCCCTTGGGCTCTGCTTCCCTTCTCCCTTCTCTTCCTGTTTCTCTAGTCCTGTTGTATTAATGACAATCCAATCTGTGTGACTCCTTAATTCAAGACACTTTCTTTGATACCATTCCAAGTTGGTGGTATCCATGGTGTATCCCTACCTATTTTCTTGCTCTGGTCCCTGACTCATAATTACCTGATTCCAGTATATACCTGTCTAACTAACTAGGTTATTTCTTGCTACAAAGTCCTAGGCCCCATATAGGGTCATACCCAGGTTCAAATTCTGATCATTTTGAGACCATACAACTCCTAATCCCTAGAAGGGTGCACTACATCTAAGCAACTCCTCCAGGCTCATCAATTGACAGCATTCTATCCTACTGGTAGGATAGGGTAGGAGGAGGTAGCTCCACCAGCTGATACTTAAAATGACAAGAAGCTCTTACATATTCAAATAGCTCATTAATCCACCAGCAGCACCACAGAAAAGCAGAAAAATAACCCCTTCCTGCTTCCACCTACACCTCAGATTTCATGTTGACCATGTATGACTTATTTTGTCCTTTAAAACTTTGTCCCTTTCAACTTGGTGTTTATTTTAACCTTATTTCCCCTATATAAAAATGTCAGTGATGCGTTGAAAGTGGAGCACACGTTGTGACCCATTCCATGCCCTTCATCCATATCCCCTACCCCCAACCATCACACTGCATTCTGTACATTTCTGTATAGAGTATTAAATAGGTCTCTGTGGTAGCCACCAGATGGTACTATTATCCCTAGACAGCTTGGTTGTTGTTCTCAATCCATAGAAGTGTTAGCAACCCCAGAGTTAGAGTCACTGGGAAAAAACAGACAATTCATTATACATGTAAGATATTTTAAAACCTGGTTTTGTAATTTAGGGAGCACTTTACCAGTATAACTGACCACCACCACTACCCCACCAAACACTTTATTTGGTTGGCTGGTTGATTTATTCCTAAATGTGTACAGTCAAACCCAATGGCCTCTCTAGTATAAAAGCACAAATCTTCGTAGCTTGGAAGACCCAAAAGTGACTCTGGTATCTAGAAGGGTAGAATCTCCAAATCTGAGTGACTGCTGAACTTCAGGAGATACCAGTGAGATATGCAGCAAGACCTTATCAGGAAGTAGAAAGGACTGAACTCCTGGTACACTGTGAGCATTCATGTTTTATCACTTTGTTAAGTACTTAACATTGAAATTATTCTTCGCATCATTATCTAGAAATCATTTCATTTGTATCTTCCTCTCACCTGTAGAGTAGAATGTTAGACTTGGTAAATGTGTTTTGTTGACCTATTTTCCCTCCTTTCTCTCCTTTTTTTCTTTCCTTTTCTTTCCTTTTTTCTTTCTCTAAGTCTTTCTTTCTTATACTTTGTGATAAGGGATATATCACTGAGTAAGGGAGGGGAAAAATGTATTAAGAAATAAAGGTGAATATAAACAAAAGACAATAAAACCAGTGTTTCAAAAAAAGAAATTGTTGCATTATTTTTTTTAATTGGCTCACATTCTTTCAACACTCAACAAGCATTTATTAAATGGCTATTATAATCTAGGCATTGTGTTGGTTGCATAAACATATTGTGTAAGCCCATTGTTCACATAAAGAATTTGTGTTATTGATTTATTTGTTTTGCTCATGTTTACTCTAGTCCCTGAGAACAACTGTAGAACAAGGAGGTTGAACAAATTATGGTGAGTAGATAATGTAATAAGGTGTTTGGATTTGTTTTAAATTTACATTTGAAATTAATTTTTAAGTTATTTTTGCCTAGGAAAAGGGGGGCAGAGGTACATAGCAAAGCTGCAACTAAGCTTCTTATGTTGATTGATAGTACCTTTAAAGCAGTAGGTGCTTAATAAATGTTGACTGAGTGATCAAACAAATAGTAGACATATATGCAATTGCGTGCCTTTTCTTAGCATGATGCTACTTGTGGTGAAATTATCTGGCTCTCACAAGGAGTTCACTGTAACATGCTTGTGCTATGTACAAGCTTTTTAAATAAAGAGATCTCTCCCTCCATGGTGATCTAGTGCTTTCTACATCTAAACCTTTGTTATGGAAAAGACTCATGAAATTAGGCAACCTAAGCTC
Source organism: Phascolarctos cinereus (assembly GCF_003287225.1). Classification (NCBI taxonomy): domain Eukaryota; kingdom Metazoa; phylum Chordata; class Mammalia; order Diprotodontia; family Phascolarctidae; genus Phascolarctos; species Phascolarctos cinereus. The sequence continues at coordinate 548,355,751 of NW_027555847.1, read as the reverse complement.
CAAATCTCACTCCGCATCTGGCAGTTATTCCTTTTTTCTTCTTGTAATTAGATTAGATTTTCTCTCTCTCCTCAACATAAGCATACCTCTCTAAATTAGAATGAGTAAAATTACTATTCATTTTCCCCACCATGGCAGTACTAACAGAATACTTTGGGACATATTACACAGTGTGATACAGAGAGAACTTTTGGGTTTATGTTATACTTTAAAATCTGGTTGGCAGTTCTTTCTCATTTGAACACATAATACTTGTAGGGTTTTTGCTTATTTGTATGCTTACTTATGATTTGAGTTTTGGCAAAGGAAAAAAAGGCAAAAGTATGAATTTTCTGCAAGGGAAGCCAATACACCCTGGCATTTGAAGCTTGCTGTCTGTCTTTAATATTTTAGTATGTCATGGCAATGAAAATTATGATCAGTTTACACTTGAAATTCCTTTTGCTTTCTTTCTCTCTCTTTTTTTTAGTAAACTGTGCTCGCCTTATATTTTTGGTGTTTTTGTTTGCTATCTGATTAGAGGTAAGAACAACACAAGCTGAATTAGGTCTAAGAAAGTTTAAGCTGCCTTCTATCTATCTTCCAAATTTTCAACTGGCCCTGATCCTTCAAAATTTCTCAAACAAACAAACAAAAAAACAAAAAAAGTCATTTTTAAAAGACTCCCTATATCCTTTGTTGGCCAGACTGGTAGAGAAGGTGTTTTATTTGGTTGTTTATCAGTTGTGTCCAACTCTTCATGACTCCGTGTGGAATTTTCTTGGCAAAGGTACTGGAGTGGTTTGCCATTTCTTTCTCCAGCTCATTTTACAGATGAGGAAACTGAGGCAAACAGGATGAAGTGATTTGCCCAAGGTCACACAGCTAGTAAGTGTCTGAGGCTGAATTTGAATTCATGAAGATGAGTCTTCCTCACTCCAGACCTACTGCTCCATGTACTGTGCCCCCTAGCTGCCCATAGAAAGTATACTAGCCCTGATAGATCTGGGACAGCCACTACATTTCAGAAAGTATACAGATCAAGAGGCTTGATCTCCTTCACTCACTAACGTAGAGAAATGTAATGTCTAATGTAATATTGTCAACTTATATTATTACCTTCAGAAAGGTTTTCCGTAGCTTATTAAAAATTACCATATCAGAATTATTCCATTTCTCACCACCTGGAGGGTTGTTGGCTCCTTGTTGCTGTTTTAAAGGCATAATCACTAAAATCACAGTGTAAGATAATAACAACAGAAGAGTGTGATGAAAGGGAAACTACCCCCTGCTGCGAGCAGCTAAGTGGGTGGTTAACCATTACAAAACAGCAATTTTTCAGGAAATTATGTCACTGATACTGAGGTTATTGGTTAACAGCAGTTTGGTTTCTAGAATTAATGAAACAACTGTAGTATATGTTTCTCTAATGTCAATTTAATTCACTTTCATTCATTTTAACAAACATTTATATTAAGCACTAAACTCTGTGAAAGACACTGTGCTAGGCACCTGGAATACAAAGATATAATAGGACAAAGATCACAGCCTCAAAGAGCTTTCAGCTATCTGCCCAAATAACTAGGGAGCATATGGATACAAAGGAGTGATGCAGCCAGTGTGTGAGGAGAAAGTTGAGGGGAAAGAGAGATAGATCCCTTTCAGCTGGGGGAAAATGAGATGGGAAATTGTCAAGGAAAACTTCCTGGAGCAAGTGACACCAATTTGGACCTAACAAGGAGGAAGAGACTACAGTTAACCCTTCCCACATCATGGGGTTTAGAGGTGCAGCATATCACAATCTAGAAAATCCATGTAAAATTTTTTGACCCTCCCTTCGAAGCTACCAGAGAAGAAGTCTGAATTTTTCTTTTTTCTTTTATGGGGTGTTTACAGTACTAAATCCTGCCTCCTCTGCTTATGAGCTGTGTGACCCTGGGCAAATCACTTAATCCCTCTCAGCCTCAGTACTATGAAATAAAATATATTGATATGATATGGTAATATATATGTATATATATATATTACACATTTCTAAGTTTCTACACATTTCTAAGATCATCTGCTGGTCTTCTTGTGTCATGTGTGATTCTGCAAAACTCCCCAAAAATTCTCATGTAATCTCTTATGATGACCATCAGATATATTGAAACCACGATGGGAAAAGTCAAAACATGTAAGGGATAATTGTACATTAATTGTTCAATAATTCCAATGAATATCTAATAGTAATTAATTGCACAGGATGAAAAGATGAGTAGAGGTTTCCATCTGCATGAGTGAAAGGAACACCTAATGGGTACTCTTCTCTTCTCCCTCTATGCAACTTCATTTGGTGACCTTATCAGCTCCCATGGATTTAATTAACCACCTTTATGCTGATGATTCTCAAATCTACCTATTCTGCTCCAAACTCTCTACTCACCTAAAATCTTTAACTGTCTTTCAGACATCAAGAACTGGATGTCTAGTAGATATCTTAAACTCAATATGCCCAAAACCAAACTCATCTTTCCCCCTAAAACCTCCCTGCCTCTTACCTTCCCTATTACTGTGGAGGGCAACACCATCCTCCTAAGCCCTCAAGTTCACAACCTAGGCATCATTCTGTATTCCTCACTCTCTCACCCCCATATCCAAGCTGCTGCCCAAGGCCTGTCAATTTTACGTTTGCAACATTTCTCAAATATGCCCCCTTCTCTTCTCTGACACTGCCACCACCTTGGAACAGGCCCTCATCACTTCACACTTGGATTATTGCAACAGCCTGATGGTGGGTCTGCCTGCCTCAAGTTTCTCCCCACTCCAATTCATCCTCCATTCAACCACTAAAGTGATTTTCCTAAAGTTCAAGTCTGATCATGTCACCTCCCCCACTCAATATACTCCAATGACTCTCTATTGCCTCCAGGAGCAAAAATAAAAAATGCTTTGTTTGGCATTCAAAGCCTTTCATAGCCTAGCCCCCTCCAACCTTTTCATTCTTCTTACACCTTACACCCTGAAACATAGTCTTCCATTCAGTGACACTGGCCTTCTTATTGTTCCACAAACAAGACATTCCATCACCCAGATCCTGGCATTTTCTCTGGCTGTCCCCCACGCCTGGAATGGTATCCCTCCTCCACTTTTCCACTCTGACTACTGATCTGCCTGGCTTCCTATAAGTTCCAACTAAAATCCCATCTTCCACAAGAAGTCTTCCCCAACCCCTCTTAAAAAAAAAAAACATGCATTGGGGGCAGCTAGGTGGAGCAGTGGATAGAGCACCAGCCCTTTATTCAGGAGGACCTGAGTTCAAATCTGGCCTAAGACGCATAACACTTACTAGCTGTGTGACCCTGGGCAAGTCACTTAACCCCATTGCCTAGCCAAAAAAAAAAAATGCCTTCCCTCTAGTAATCATTTCCAATTTATTCTGTATATAGCTATCTTTATATATATTTGTTTGCATGCTGTCTCCTCCTTTAGATTGTAAACTCCTTGAGGGCAGGAACTGTCTTTGCCTCTTTTTGTATCTCCAGCTCTTCATACAGTGTCTGACACTTAGTAGGCACTTAATAAATGTTGATTGATTAATAGTCCATGAAATCAAAGCTTCATCAATGAATTTTCATATTCAATAATCCCATTAATAATAATAGCTAGCCTTTATATAGCACTTATAAGATTTGCAAACTGCTTTATATCTCCTTTGATCCTCACAGCAACTCTGTGAAATAAGTGCTATTATTATCTCCATTTCACAGCTGAGAAAATTGTAAAGGAAGTTAAGTAATTTGCCCAAAGCTTTGAAACTGCTAAGTGACTGAGGTAAGATTTGAACTCAAATTATCTTGACTAAGTCCAGCACTCTATCCTCTCTGCTACCTGTTAAGCACCATTCCAATATTTCCCATATACAAATCTGGATTTGTAACTTGCTGAAAGGCTATGTACAGCAGTTTCTCTGGTTGGACACTACCACATTTTCCTGGTTGGTTTTTTTTTGTTTGTTTGATTGGTTTTTTTTGGTTGACAGTGGGGTTAAGTGACTTGCCCAGGGTCACACAGCTAGTAAGTGTTGCGTGTCTGAGGCCGGATTTGAACTCAGGTCCTCCTGAATCCAGGGCCAGTGCTCTATCCACTGCACCACCTAGCTGCCCCCCACATTTTTCCTAACCTTCAAAATTCAGCTCTTAGTTTTGTGTCATTATTCAAAGAACTTAGTAACAAAATGCAATAAAACTTCAATTAACTTGAACCATAATCTTTATTATTCATAATTATTTGTGACCACACTCTATGAAAGTTCATCCCATTGCTTTACTATCACATGGAGGTGAACCTAGCTTCTTAAAAGTTATGCCTTTAGCTGAGTAGGATGTGTGGTTTTTGCAATGCTTTAACAGCTGATAAAATTTTACATTTGTAAAAATTAATATATTGTACTGGTATGAAATAGTTTTAAATTATATTTTTAAAAGTTTTTTTTAAAAAGTTATGCCTTTAAAATCTAAACTCAAGCTCCATCAATCTGTAAAGGCTTCAAATACATGTGTGGTTACCTATTTTGTTTGCTGTTCAAGAACCAGGCTAGCTAAGTTTGCAAACATTCCTCACCAGAAGGTTGGCTATGAGGTAACAAATTTCTTTAATCAAAAAATCTCATGAAGAAAGTCTACTAAAGCAGAGAGGAGCTGCAATCTCTGTTGATGAAGAAAACATGGACACCAATAAAATCGTGGATCCTTGAAGTGCTAATATATGTATTTGCAATAGCTATTTTTATGAGACAAATGATAATAAAACAAAACAAATGTATAAAAACACTTATTTAAAAAAATAAACTTCCAGGTCATAACCTAAGGCTAATGCACATTCTTAATTCAGGACAATCTCTGTTGCCTGTTTTCTATTTTCTGCCTGGAATCTCCATCCACTGAATGATTATCTGTCATTGGATCAACCTACAGTTGACCCTCAGATCATGGAGCTAGTTGCTGACAACATACTCTATTCCCAGTAGTTTAAGGAAAGTACCATCAGTAAAAAGTGAGGTTGGGTGAAGCCTTTCCCTATATTAACCTTAATACTAATATTATATTAACTATAATAACTATTATTATTATTATAAACTCTTTACAGGCAAAGGTTGTGTCATTTTTCATCTTTGTATTCTGTGCAATTAGCACAATGCATATGCTTAATAAATGTGATTAACCTGAAAGCACTTTTGTTCTGAGCACCTTCATCTATAAACTTACGAAGCATTTATGTGTGTAGTATAGTATAGTGGAAAGGGCATTGGATTAAATCTCAAACCTGCAAGTCACTTGACCTCTTTAAGCCTCAGTTTCCTCATCTGTAAAATGAGTATAAAAAAAACTCGAATCATCTCTCTCAGAATGTTGCTGTGTAAACCAAACAAGATGGGTTTCTCCTCAGGTGGCCCCGCTTACCAAAATGAAGTTCAACCCCTTAGTGACTTGGACCAATGCAAGAACCATAAGAGAAACTTCAACATGCCCTCACACATCCACAACAGATCATGGCATCCCCATTTTCCAAGGAGCTAAGGCAGAAACACATCTGCTTCATGCCCATCTGGAAGGGTGACAACAAAGTCCTGTTGGTTCGCAGATACTGCAAAGGTCAGCAACTTGACAAGGTAGTCCAGGTTTACAAAAAGAAATATGTCTTCTACACTGAACGTGTACATCATGAAAAAGCTAATGGCATGACTGTCCATACAGACATTCACCCTCATAAAGTAGTCATCACCAAGCTAAAACTGGGCAACGATTGCAAAAAGACTCATAAGCATAAAGCCAAATCCTGACAAGTTGGAAAAGAAAAGGGCGAACATACATATTAAAAAAAAAAAGCATTGAGAAGATGCGAGAATAAAATGATCTACTGTACAGTTGTAATTAAAAATGAAAATTAGGCGTGAGTGCTTTGCGTATTCTTTGGAAAGCGCTGGCAACACGCATTTGCGCTGGTAGATTGATGTTCCTCTTTTTCCTCTTAGTTTATTATTAACACAGAGATCCTTTTACAATTTTAAAAATCCTTTTACCATTCTTTGCTTACAATTTCCTGGTGAAAAAGTGGAATTTTCTCAAATTGCAAGTGAAATTAGTTTCTTTTTTTTTAAGTTAAAGTCCCTCCTACTTGTTCCCTTTTCCAGCGTCATTTGATTGATTTTAATATGTCTTTTTCAAAGTAGCAGCGAAGTATCAAGGAAAGGGTAATAGTTATGCTTCTTACTCCTGTCCTATCTCCTATCAAATTGTTCCCCTCTGATAACAGCAAGGACCAGGACCCCCTAGTAGTCCTTGATGCCATTTGCCTTATTTCCTAGTTCCTTGATCTACTTTATTCATTCTTAATTTTTTTGAGGTTTCTAGGTTAGTAGAGAGCATAGTATAGTGGCATAGGGGAAGGAGCTCTGGACTATAGTCACAAGATTGGATTATAGTTCAATCTTCCCCAAGTAATAGCATGATGATGATAGCAGGTCGGCCTTTCTAACTCTCAATTTCCTAAACTGTAATCTGTCTATAATAATATTTGTCCTTGAAATGATGAATGTTGAAAGCACTTTGAAAAAAAAACATAGTGTAGCAACAACCTGTTATCATGGGTCCATCTCAGTCAATATACATTATGCATGCAGTCAATATACATACAATATACAATACTTTAAAAAATCAAATGAAATGATAGCAAAATACTCTGTATTATAAGTTAGTCATTACTAATGCTCACTGTCTAGGTTTTACAACTTTAAATTATATAAGTATGGAGAGAAGAAAACACTTGAGGAAGAAAAACATCAAATGCCAGCAACAAGAAATGGCAAACACAAAGAATCCTGAGAAACGTGGGAAGACTGGTATGACCTAAAGCAGACTGAATAAAACAACACATCAGACACATAGATGGTCAAAGAAGAAACAACACACAAAGATCCTGTCTGCCAAAGGGATCTAGGATACTCTCACCAAATTAGAGGGGCTCTGGGCTCATGCAGACCAGTCCCAGTCCTAGCAGGGTCCTGAAAGTATGGACTTTTAACCTTGAGTTCAAGATTAGGGGTTTTTTTCATTATTTTTTAACTGAATTATTATCATAGTAACTGTACTTCAATATAATTCATTTCCATTATAATCCTGTGTATTTTATTTTATGTATTTAAGAGCATTATTCTGAGGAATCCATCTGAGACTTCATCACCAAACTGCCGATCAGTCAATAAATATTTATTAAGTACCTACAACTATGTGCCAGGCACAGTGCTAACAGACGGGGACACAAAAAGAGGCAAAATATGTAACAGGAAAGACAACAAGCAATAGAATATGTACAAACAAGCTATATGCAGAATAAATAGGAAATAATTAAGAGAGGAAAGGTATTAGAATTAAGAGAAGTTGCCAGAGTAGTCCATGACACAAAAAAAAGGTGAAGAAACTCCGCACTGTTATGGGGACTACAAATCAATCTGGGAATTATTGCATAATCTCAAAGCACAAGTGCTCCAGTGCTAAACCACATATGTTCCTGCAAATGTCCAAGAAACTCAGCTCAACTCCATATGTGCTCCATAGGATGGCCCCACAAGCCCATCCCCATGTATGCACCAGGAGGTTCTCATACACATATTGACTACATGATGTAAATGAAGATAACATTAAAAGGTAACCAAAACTCAAATCAAATACAATGAACCATTTGGATTCCAAATTAAAGTTAAACACACAATAAAATTAAAACAAGCAATCTCCCTTTCTGTTAATGAATATAAAATCCAAAAAATGGGAAGTTATGTTACCATCAGTTAAAATAATTCTGTTTGGCAGTTTTATACTTTTTGTATGGGAAGGTGTTATGCGGGAGGGATTGGATTGTTTATTGGGAAATAACTAATATATCTGAGCAAAATGTACAAACAAGAAAATTATTAAAAACAGTAAATTTGAAAAAATAAATAAAAAGAACAGTGAATTTGGAAATGTTTGCTGTAGAACTAACTGTATGGTTTCTATACATTATAATGATTTGGTTTCAATATCTTTATTTCCCCCCAAAGAAAACTTTGACAAGTGGAAAATAGCAGAGAATTTAAAGCTGACAATGATTTTAGAGGCCTTCTAGCCCACTAGCTTAATTTTACAGCTAAGTTAACTGAGACCCAGGAAAGCAAAAACTACATGAGTAGGAAGTTGAAGAACTAGGATTTGGACCCCAGGATCTCTGACTTAAAATACGATGCTCATCTCTCAAAACCCAATTATTAGTCAGCCAATAAGCATTTATTAAGCATCTCCTAGGTGCTAAGTACTGTACTAAACTCTGGAGATACCAAAAAAAAATAGCAAAAGACAGTCCCTGCCTTTGAGGAGCTTACAATCTAACAGAGGGAAACCAGATGGCTGTGTATTGGAACTTCATCTTTGTTCTACAGAAATAACAATCACTACTATCTCTACTTTTCCTACAAAGCTAAATTCCAATATTTAAAGAGAGATGGAACAATTTTCAACCTATTTTATCACCCAGAAATCACTCATCTACAATCTATGCTACTGACTTTTAAAAATTATAATTGAAAAAATAAAAGAATTTGGGGACTATAAAGCTGAGATTACAGTTTTCCATCAAAAAAGGGGGTGCACCAAGGGTGCTGCTATATTTCTAATTTACTGAATACTGTATCTTGTTCTAACCTACCCTTTAAAAAACAAGATAGAAAGAAAACTATGCAAAGCAGCAGGGCTCCCTCCTCTGGTCTAATTATGTAACGCACTATTTCCCAAACTAGATTCTCCATCAAATACACATTTGAGGGCTCTAAATAAATATGTTCATAATACCTAAATTACAAAAGGAACCTCAAATGGTACCTATCCTATCTCACTCCTTTTAGAATTGTGGATACAAAAGCCCAGAGGCAGTGCTCATCAAAGAGGAGATTTTAACACAATCTCCTTGACTCCAGAGCCCCTGCTTTTCCCCCTACCTTGATGCCTCATGGTAATACTGGGTAGGCAAGCTGATAGTGGGACAAAGTTCATGACTATAGTATTCAACTGTGATAAAGGGAGTTTGGGGGAGTTGAAGAGCAAAATCATCTTAATGACTATTTTGACACCACCCCAAAATTGCCACAAATAAGCATTTTTGATACATCTATAATTTTATATTTAATAATAGCTAACATTTACATGTATATTATTTTAGTTGATTCTCACAGCCCCATGAGATAGATGCTATTATTATCATTTCTGAAGAAATTGAGGCCAAATAATAAAAGAATAGGACTTGGGAATATAAAGCTTGGATTATAGTTTTCAAAGCTATTTCCTGAGGGACACCAAAGCTGCTGCTATATTACCAATTCCCTGACCACTGTACCTTGTCCTTACCTATTTTTTTTAAAACAAACAAACTATGTGAAGCAACTGAGATCCCTCCTAAATGACTTATTCAAGGTCAAATATCTAATAAATATTTGATCCATTAATCTTTCTTATCTCTTCTTCCATACCTCAAAATTTCCTGATGTCTTTTACCTATTCTCTCCTTCCCTATAGTCTCAGGATGAGGTGACTTGCCTCCTTGCCAAGACTAACATGTAAACTTTTGTTTTTGACTCCATTGACTTCAACCATTCCAGGACTTGGCTCAACAGATCTCTCTCCCCTATTTCTTTCTACAAAGGTTCCTCTGTCTAGAAAATACACTTTGATATATCCTATCCTCCTACCCTAGCCTATCCTGTCCCATCCTGTCCTGTCTTATCAAAGAAACCTTTGACCCTGCTATCCTGTCAAATAATCATATATTTCCTCACCTTCACTGCTAACCTCTAGAAAGAGGTCTGTACTTGATGCCTCTCTTTTCTTACCACTTACTTTAATAGTGGAAAAAGTATTGGATTTGAAGTCAGAGAAACTACCTTCAGATTCTGTTTCTATAGCTATCCCTTCCACACCAAGGGGGTTAGGAGCATGGCACTCCTGCAATCTGGAAAATCATGTAAAATTTTTGGCCCTCCCTTTGTACCAGAGAAGTCTGAATTTTTTCTTTTTCTTTTATGGGGTGCTTATTTGGGTTATGTACTTGGTCATGGGCTCTGTGTCTTCTGCTGGCCTTCACATGTCATCTGAGGCTTCTGCAAAATTCCCAAAAAATTCCCATCTCATTTCTTATGCCAACCTTTGATATATGGAAACTGGGATGAAGAAAGTCTCAATGTGGAAGGAACGACTATTTAGTTCCCCTGTACCCTTGGCCAGGCAACTTAACCCCTTTGTATCTCAGTTTCTGTAAGAAGGGCCATTTCATGAAACATGCACAAAGTAGCCCTTTCTGCTTCTGACTGTGTGTGTGACTGACTCCATTTCAACACATCAGAGACGATGAACTTTCTGGTCGCTTCTTGTCATGATATTACTTGGGGCTGAAAGGACTTGGTGTTTTGATATAATGTGACAAACCCTAGGTGGTCCCTTGGTCCTATATTGGTTAAAAAGAAGGAATAGCTTTTGATTCATTCTATTTCTTCAACTCTCCCTGTGGCAAGTAGTACTCTCTGTGTCTAGAGGGGGTAGGCATCACTCTTTCCCTTTAAATCCCATAGTGGCTCCTATGTGAAGTGTCAGCTAGGCAAGATTATGCCTGGGCCACTAGCTAAATCTTCTACTTTGTTTACTTTCTTAAGTGGGTGATCAAATATAATATCTGGGGTAGATATTTCTAGGTTTGGAGGTGATCTTTTGAGTTTTAGAGATCCAGAGATCCTGAGTCTAGTAAGTGGAGCTGACTGGAGCAAGAGAAGCTTCTATTTCGTAGAAGACAACCACCAACAAGAGGAGAAGCCCAATCTCTTGAGCTGGCTTATCAGAAGACATAGATTTTGAGGGAGACAGTGAGGAGGTGAGGTGAAATGCCTAATCAGCAGACTTGTAAACAGCTTCAGATATTTAAATATCAGCCTCCCAGTAGATTGTAGCAAGTTAACTTTTAAGTTAAGAAAGTGAATCCACAGGAAGGCATAAGAACTAGGACTACAATCAAGAATCACTTACCCAGCAAAATTAAGCATAATATGTCAAGGGGGGAAAATGATCATTCAACGAAATAGAAGGATTTCAAGCCTTTATAAGGCAAAGACCAGAACTAAACCAAAAATTTGACCTCTAATATTAAGATCCAAGAGAAACATAAACAGGAAAAAAGGGAAAAGAAAACATAAGAGATTCAATATAGCTAAACTGTTTACATTCCTACACAGGAAGATACTTGTAACTCTTAAAAATTGTATCAGTAACGGTATAGATAGAAGGAATATACATAGACAGAGGATATGGGTATAAGGCGTATTTGAGGGAATGATAAAAAAAAAATTAAGGGATGAGAAATAGGAGTACAAAAGGTACAGAAGGAAGGGAGAGGTAGAATGGGTAAATTATCTCACCTGAAGAGGTGAAAAAGACCTATTACAGTTCAGGGGATGATAGGGAGGGGCGGCAATGGGCATTGCTTGAACCTTACTTTCATCAGTATTGGCTCAAAGAGGTAATAATATATACAATCATATGAATATAGAAATGTATCTAACCCAACAGGGAAGGACAGATGATTAAGTAAAGGGGCTGGGGTGGGGGGAAGAGGAGAACTGACAGAAGGGAGGGCAGATCAGGGGAGACAGAAGCAAAACATTGGTGATGTGGGAAAGGGCGAAAAGAGAAAGAGGACAAACAGAAGGAAGAATAGGATGGAGGGAAATACACAGGTAATAATCATAACTGTGAATATAAATGGGATGAACTCTCCCATAAAACAGAAGCAGATAGCAGAACAGATCAAAAACCAGAATCCTACAATATGCTGCTTACTAGAAACACACTTGAAGCAGAGAGACACATGCAGAGTAAAGGGTAAGGGGGTAGAGTAGAATCTATTATGCTTCAGCGGAAATAAAAAAAAAAGCAGGGGTAGTAATCCTGATCTTAGACAAAGTAAAAGCTAAAATAGAACTAATTAAAAGAGCTCAGAAAGGAAACGATATCTTACTAAAACATACCATAGACAATGAAACACTCAAATTAGAAGAGCAAGGAATAGTCTACCTGTCAGATCTATGGGGAGGAAAAGAATTCATAACCAAACAAGAGATAGTGAGCATTACAAAATGTAGAATAGATCATTTTGATCAATCATACTGAATTGAAAAGCTTTTGAATAAACAAAACTAACTCAACCAAGATTAGAAGGAAAGCAGAAAGCTAGGAAACAATCTTTATAGTAAGTATCTCTGATAAAGCCCTCATTTCTCAATTATATAGAAAACTGAGTCAAATTTATGAGAGTACAAGTCATTCCCAAATTGATAAATGGTCAAAGGATGTGAACAGGAAGTTTTCAGATGAAGAAATCAAAGCTATCTATAGGCATATGAAAAAGTGCTCTAAATCACTTTTGCTTAGAGAGATGCAAATTAAAACAACTCTGAAATACCACCTCACACTAATTAGATTGCTAATATGATAGAAAAGGAAAATGATAAATGCTGGAGAGGATGTGGGAAAATTGGGACACTAATGCACTGTTGGTGGAGTTGAGAACTGATCCAACCATTCTGTAGAACAATTTGGAACTATACCCAAAGGGCAACCAAACTGTGCATATCCTTTGATTCAGCAATACCACTTTTAGGTCTGTATCCCAAAGAGATCACAAAAAAGGGAAAAGGAGCTACATGTGCAAAAATATTTATAGCAGCCCTATTCGTGGTGGCAAAATATTAGATATTGAGGGGATGCCCATCAATGGCTGAACAAGCTGTGGTATATGAATATAATGGAATTACTATTGGGCACATTTCAGGAAAACCTGGAAAGATTTGTATGAACTATTGAAAAGTAAAATGAGCAGAACCAGGAAAACACTGTACACAGTATCAGCATCATGTGATTATCAACTAAGAATGACAGCTTTCTCAGCAACACAATGATGCAGACAAGTATAAAGGACTCACAAAGGAAAATGCTATCCACATCCAGATAAAGAATTGATGGATTCTGAATGCAGATTGAAGCACATCTTTTTTTACTTACTTTATTCTTTCTTGTGTTTTTACCCTTTTGATCTGTTTGTTCTTCCACAAACATGAATATGGAAATATATTTTACATGACAGCATATGTATAAACTATATCAAACTGCCTAATGTTTTCGGAAGAGGGGAGGAGAGGGAGGGAGGGAGAAAAATTTGAAACTCAAAATCTTGTAAAAAATAAATGATAAAAATTTTCTTGATATGTAATTGTGGGGGGAAAAATAAAATACTATTTGAAGTTAAAAAATAATAAAAATAAAGTTTGCTTAATTCACATTTAAAAAAAAGAAAGTGAATCCAATTATTTTTGTCAAATGCATACATGTGAGTGTTCAGTGTTTAGCATTTCTTTTGTGTATAGCTTAATTTTGATATAATGTGACAAACCCTAGGTGGTCCCTTGGTCCTATATCAGTTAAAAAGAAGAAATAGCTTTTGATTCATTCTATTTTTTCAACTCTCCCTGTGGCAAATAGTACTCTCTGTGTCTAGAGGGGGTAGGCATCACTCTTTCCCCCTAAATCCCTTAGTGGCTCCTATGTGAAGTGTCAGCTAGGCAAGATTGTGCCTGGGCCCCTAGCTAATTCTGTCCTATGTCTGATTTTATGTGATACATTGAGTGCCTTCTTACTTCTCTCCTTTGCCATGAGCCAAAACCTAAACCTTAAGCAATTTGTCCCTGGCACACTGGCGTGCACAGGGCTTTTTTCAATGAACTGAAAAGTGTAAGAAAAGGAATATACTTTCTCTCTTATTAGAGGACAGGCTCCTCCAGGACTGAACCTGCTATAGACCATATGCCAGATAAGAAGGAATTCTTGGGGAGGAGCCAGAAATTGGACTTCTAAGGAACCTCCCAACTTTAAATCTATGAAATTGAAATGAAAATTCCTTGCAATCCAGAATTTATTTCTACCAGGCTACTGAAATGTGACTTTCCAAGGTTGCCAATAGTTTCTCTCTGACTCTGTAACATTTGACATTACTAAGGACCTCTTTCTCTAAATTCTCTCTTCCCTTGACTTCTGTGGCATTCCCATCCAGGTTCTCGTCTTCTCTGATAACTTCTTAACCTCCTTCACTAAGTGATCACTCTTGTCCTGAGTGAATTGGGTTTGAGGCTTAGTCTTTGAGGGAAAAATCTAGCCAGTAAACCCCAAGTTAAGTAGGCAACTTTCAGCCATTAAAATTTACCTTTCTTTGGGCAGAACACCCTCAGGAGGTGAGGGGAAAGGGAAAGGAGAGGAGAGGACCAGCCGAGTTGTCCAACTGTCCCCATTTAGGCAGCTCGGGACTATTCACAGGTTGTGAGGACCATGTGTATTAGTAGGATTTAGTGAGGTTCGGATTCGCTCCTATAAATGACACTCTCCAATGCACCAGAAAATAATAGGAAATAGATAATTTATTTAGAAGAAGCAAAGCACAGATAGTTTGAATTTGCATAGAAAGCATAAATAATAAGAACAATTTTAAATAATAAGAACAATCAATAATATAGCACCGATCAAGAGAGTCGGTAATGGAAGAGAATACATCACCAATTCAAGGGAACCTCCAAAATCAATCAACGGCTGGGAGCCCCGTTGCAGCCTGTACAAACTTGAATTGTGTAAAGATTTTCCCCGGGCGAAGCGTCCTTCCCGCGGGTGAGGCTCAGCGGGCTTACAGGATGCAGTGTTTTTATATTGTTCTAAACAAAGAAGGCTTGGGGCCAAGAAGCCCTTTTTGATGCTTGCGCTATTCATGGTTTGTCCAATACACATCTGACCTTAGCCACGCTCCCATCCGCCTGAGGCTTGGTATTTTGTTTTTTAATAACATCACGTCTCACAAGGAGAGGAGCCAACCCTCCATGTCAACGTGACCTAGGAATGGCTAGTTCCTGGAATGCTAGGCCAAGAACACTCAGGAGATATGGAACGGTCATGACCGAGATTTGAACTGAACCTATTTATTTGAGTGATCTTATTAATTTAAAGGGGAATTTCCAATTTCCATTTCACCATGACATCAGGGAGCTGATGATATGACTTAGATTTGAGTGAGGAAGAAAGAGCTGTGCAAGGTCACTAGCCTCACCTTTTCCTCCAGAGCCAGCTGGGTCCAGTGGTGAGATATAGATCAGGACGACTGCAGATGGTCCCAGATGTAGTGGGAGATCTTGGTCTTTTTAAACCAAAGTCTTCTCAAGTTCTCATTTTGAGTGAGGCAACACCCATTCAGTGAATAGGCCTCTTTAAGGAGTGAGTGTAAGGATGGCCCCTTTAATTAAAAAAAAAAAAAAAAGGCCAAACTGGGAGGGAAAGACCCTCAGGGTTTCTCATCAAAAGAGAAAGTTTCTATTTATGTTTCCTCTGAGCCAGGAGAGCCCAAAAAATAACCATTAAGTGGTGCGTGGGCAAGGACCTATTGTTGTCCCCATCTATGAGCTCCAGAATGGATTGCATTTAAGGCTTGGTCTTCCAGAGAAAAATCTAGCCAGTAAACCCCAAGTTAAGTAGACAGCTTGGAGAGGAAAGGACATGTGAGAGATGTTGATAATTCTGTTGCACATAATCATATTTTACCTCTGTGCCTCCCCTACTACAGCTATTTCCCCAATAGCATAATCTTGTTAATTGTAGAATCCATATCACTTATTTGCCTTGTTTCCCTAGTGTTTTTGAAATTATAATGACCCAGCTTGGCCCCAAAGAAGAAATATGAGAAGGAACTCCTACTTCTTTGCAAAGGGAAATACTGTGGATATGGAACCCTACAGATAATATAAGGTGTTTTATTTTTTTTAATGGCTTGGTTTTTGCTGAATTTTTTCCCTCTCTTTTTTAAATATTTGTCATATGGGATGGTTGAAAAGGGAAGGGAAGAGGAATATCTTGGGAAATGTAGGTGAAATGGATTGGCAAAAGATGACAGAAGACAAAAATGACAAATGTTGAAGAGGCTACAGGGAAAATGGGCATATTTCTGCTCTGCTAGTGGAACTGTGAAGTGGTTCAGTCATTCTGGAAAGCAATTTGGAACTATACCCCAAAGTTACTAACCCTACATACATACCCTTCGACCCAGCAATACAACTACTGGGCCTGTGCCCCATGAGATCAAATAAGAGGTAAAGGATATATATGCATATATATGTGTGTGTGTGTGTGTATATATATATATATATATATATATATATATATATACACACACACACATATATATATGATATATACACAAAAATATTTCTAGCAGCTTTTTGTAGCAGTCAAAAACTGGAAACTAAGGGAGTGTTCGCCTATTGGAGAATGGCTAAACAAATTTGGCATGAATGCATGAAATAGGAATGTAATGGAATATTATTGTGTCAAAAGAAATGACAAAATGCCCAGTTTCAGAGATTAGAAAGACCTCTGTGATCTTATTCAGAGTGAAGCAAGCATATTTTGCCATCTTTCCCTGCTTTCTAGATACTGAATGAAACCTCAGAATTGTTTTAACTTAGTAACCATTTTTTTAAAGGAAGTACAATGAACTTCCTTCATTCTCCACTTCCTCTCCCAGTTTCCATATTTTGACTTCTTTCCCTGTTTTTTGAGTCTGAGGTGAAACCTCAGTTGTTTTGATTTGATAATCGTTTAAAAAAAAAAAAAGGAGGTACAATAAACTTCCTCGATTCTCCACTCCCTCTCCAGTTTCTCATCTGCAAATTAAGACAAGTTCGTGATAATGTCTTTATTTAAAAAAAAAAGTTGCATTAGAATTCATCTAAGGCCAAGGACCCAAGTACAAAATATAACCATTCATGCATTCCTCTCGTTTTCCTCGCGTCTACCCTGGGAGATGGGGTATTATTATTCCCACTTTGTCCCAATGGACAGCATCCCAGAACAGCCAAGAACAAACTGCCAGTCAAGTCCAACAGTAGCCGGGTGACACAAGCCCCTCAGGAAGTCCAGGTATATACACCCAAACACCTGGAACCCGGCATCTGTTTCCCCCCTTCCCAGTAAAACGGTGACAAGCGGAATCCGCTTCTGATTGGCTACGGTGAGAAGAGGGCGGGCGCCCACAGGAGGCGGGGAGCAGCGTGCACTTGGGACGCGCGGGGCCGGAGCGCTACTGCGCCTGCTCAGCCGGCGGGCCGCGAGGGCACTTCTCAGTTGCCGGAGCTTTGATGGCTGCTCCGGGGCGTGAGGGCAGGGATCTCGCTGCCGGCAGCTGAGGCTTCCGCTCTCCAACGCTATGGATTGTGTTCCTAGCCTAGCCCGGCTCCTACCCCGAGCTGTGGGGCGGCCCCAGCGAGGCCTGGGCGCGCTAGCGCTGACCCGGCCCCGCGGAGCCCTCCTCACTGCCTCCTCCCTCGGACCCTGGGCCGGAGTGCCGCTTCCCAGACACAACCGAACCGGGCTGCCCCGGAGTACTTGGCTCCGGAAGCTCTGTGAGCCCCGGCGGCCCAGTAGATCAGGTATACGGCCCCTTCCTCCCCCGAGCCTTCTCAGCGGGCCTAGGCCTTGGATCGGTCCTGGAGGTAAACGCGTTGTCCGTGTGCCCGATTTGACCCTTCCCGGTCCCCGTCACATGGAATTCCCAGGATCCTCCTGGGGAGCGTTGTGCAATCTCTCCTAGCTCGGTCTCCTTTGATTGTCTTGCAAGTTTTTGTAGTTATCCTCTCTGCCCAGTATTAAGTTGTGAACTGCTTATGAACTGAATAAGACTTATTTTCTGCCCTCTTCCATCCCGCCCTCTTCCCAACACTTAAATGTGTCCACCCACTCCTCCCCATTGCCACTCCAGAGCTTGCCAAGTTGAGTTTCTCCCTAATTGCTCACGTGGGAAGGAGCAGCCTAAAAGTATGGTTTCTTATATTAGAGTTTAGGAGTCATGAAGCATTAAGAATCATTAAGATCACAGTCAGTATTAAAAAGATTCCATATGGGCAAAACTGACATCAGCTTTGAATATCCCTTTGTAGAGGGCAGGGATTTGGGGTTTATATCTCTAGGGTGGAGCACAGTGCCCCTCTCTTGGTTGTTCTGTCCTGTCCAATTCTTTGTGACCCCATGCTACCAGTCCCTTTTGTTCTCCATTTTATCTTGAAGTCTGCCCAACTCTCCACAGATTACCTTCACTTCCCCTCCCCCAAGTAGGACAGCCACACAATTGCTGGAGTACTCTAGAGCAGGGCTTCTTAAACTCTTTCCACTCTCCTGGACCCCTTAAGTGCTTCTTAAACCTTAGGTCAAGAGACTGGCTTGGCACATGGACCTATTATTGGATGTAATGATCCCCATGCCCAGTCCTGAGAGAAATAGTCTAGGGAAGACTGGATGCCCCTTCTGCCAGGCCTCTTGTTTGGCAATTGAAGCAAGTGCTTAGAGATACACCCTCCTTTCAGGAGCTCCTGGGAAACTGGTGCCTTGGTTTATAGGCAGCTCCTGTTCTTTTTCCAGAGCAGGGGCTCAGTTCTCCCTTCATCCCAAGCCTCTTTGCTTCTTGATTAATCATCTCCCCACACCCTGCACAAAGCAGATGCCTTGTGTACAGCCCCAGCCAAGCCCTTGATGCCTTGGAGGTGATGGTTATATCAATTCCCTTCTCATCCATATATCCTCACTCTGTATCCCCTTCTCTGATTTATTGTAATAATAAAGTGACATAAGAAAGTTAGCACTTAAATTCTTACTGATGATTGAAAAAAAGGGGAGGGTACCTGAAACAGATGTATCAACATCATTGCGTGTGAACATGATTCTGATACTACAGAATAAAGAAGACCTTGAAAAAATTCTCCTGGTTTTTAGAGCACTTTGAAAGAAAACACATTTTAAAAATCTTACACATTGCTTGCTGACTTTACCTGTTATAGATATTTGTTCAATGAATTGAGTTACCATAACAATAAGAAAGCAAACATAGATAATTAAAATCCATAGATTGTCCACACATCTCATTTAGTCATTAATTGTAAGATTTGTCTCCCAAACTTGTCAGAACTAAATAGAAAAATTATTTAATGATAGCATGACTTCTTTTTGTTGTTCAGTCATGTTCAACACTTCATAACACTATTTGGTTTTTTCTTGGCCAAGATGCCGGAGTGGTTTGCTATTTCCTTCTCCAACTCATTTTACAGATGAGGAAACTGCAAACAGGGTTAAGTGACTTGTCCAGGGTCACACAGCTAGTAAGTGTCTAAGGCCAAATTTGAACTCAGGAAGATGAATCTTCCTGATTCCAAGCCCAGCACTCTATCCATGCTGTGACACCTAGCTGCTCCAACTTCTTTTTACTACTCTTCTTTATTGTCTGGTAGAGTTGCTAGCAAGTAGTGAAATGGTCTAAATGTAGGCAAGAGAGAAGGGAAACAATAAAACGCCCAGTAATCTGTCCACATAATTAGCTCAAAATAATTTACTTTTGTGTATATGGGAATAAAATAACAACATTGTTCACAGCATGATATTTTCTGTTTTTTTCAGGTGAAATTCTTCGACTCAGTACTTCTGATGCTTCCCAAGCCACCTTAGCTAGTGTAGCGCCGGTATTTACTGTGGTAAGCATTTTACTATTTTCTCCAACTTTATTGTGGTTAATATTTGTTTTAAAAAACACCTTGAAACATATTGAACTTTAACAGGATTGCATAATGTCCTTTAAGTGTTCCCTTTAGAAAGAGTGGTCTCATGTTAACAAATGATTGATTTTCCTCTTCTATTTTTAGACTACCTTTTTTCTGTTTTCAATCCTAAGACATAACTTATTTTCTTTTGGGGGGAATGAAATGATAGATTTATATTAATTCCTTATATGTTTAATGTTTTGCTTAATCATATTGAAAAGGCCTTGGGAACCAGATAAACTTACTATGATTACACAGAGCTGATGAAATCCTTTGCACAGTAATTCTGGTATACTCTGTGGTGAACTAGAACAAAATCTACCAGATTAAAATTCTAGAATTTCTGCATTAATACTACAATATTTCTGGCAAATCCATTTCAGAAGGACAGATAGCCCTTAGCCCTTGCTGGGATTTAAACCTCTGCCTATAGGAAATCATCAGCCAGTCACCAAGCATGCACTAAGAATCTGCTTTGTGACAGCTACTATACTACTGTACAATACTACTGTATTGGGTATACAGCGACAAAATAAAACAGTCTCTACCCTCAGTTGGGGGGAAGGAGACAATATGTATAAAATATATAACATACATAAGTAGACAGGAATGAAAGGAGAGGCAATAGCAATTAGATCATAAAACATTTCATGTAAAAATACTTCACTTAAGCCAACACACGTAGGATACTAGGAATTTTAAGAATCCGTGTTGAAGAGGAATGGTGTTCCAGATACAAGGGAAAGCTTGTACAAAGGCATGAAGATGGGAGATGGACTGCAGTATGGAAGAATAGCAAGAGGGACTATTTGATTGTACTGGTCTGGACTGAACTGAACAGAAGAAATATATGATGTGGCTAGAAAAGTAGACTGGAATTGGTTGTAAAAAGCTTTATATCCCAAACAAAGAAGTTTATTTTTATCCTAAAGAAAATAGGGGGACACTGGAGGTTATTAAGGAGGAGATATCATTTTGGCAGTTTTGTGGAGGCTAGATTGGAGAGGGAAGAGACTTGAATCAAGAATATCCATTAAGAAGCTATTGGAAAAGTCCACTGAAGAGGTGATAGGGGCCTGACATGGAACAGTAACTATGAAAATGGAGAGAAAGGTATGATCTGAAAGATTTGTGAAATATACATGATTCGGCAACTGATTGGATACTTGGAATGATGGAGAGTGAGGAGTTGAGGATGTGTTAAGGTTATGAACTCAGGTAACTAGAAATATGGTGACACCCTGAACAGAAATAGGGAAATTCAGAAGAAGGTTGAGTTTCTTGGGGAAAGATTATGACTTTCATTTCAGATGTGCTGAGTTTGAGATGCCCACCAGATATACATTTGGAAGTATCCAATGGACAGTTGGTGATGTAGGGCTGGAGCTTAAGAGGAAGGCTAGAGCTGTTTATATCGTAGAGAAGTGATGTGTATAGAGCATGAAAAGTGTTTGATAAATAGTATTTGGCTAAAGGAAATAAAAATAATTTTTCAAGTCTTAACTTGGGACAAGCATTAAAAACACTACTGCCTATCATTTTACATTAATTGTGTGTATTCTTTTATACAATATCTTCTTCTGGGGCCTGTTTACCAAAAGATGGTAGTTACAGAAATTTACCTCCTGATAGCCATCAGTACATACTGAAAGAATGTTCTGTGTTTTTGTTTGAACTATTTACAGGAAATATTTCAATGAGATAAATTATGCTTTCTAAAAGTAACAAATTTCTGTTATCTCTTTTTAGACAAAATTTGACAAGGAAGGGAATGTTTCTTCTTTTGGTAGGTATCACTGTTTGTTTTTTCCCCTAAACAGTGTCATTTATTTACTCCATTAATAAGTGAATCAGATGTAAACTAAAATGTTGTATTGTATCTAAGTGCAGTGTTTTGGGTGCTTTCTTCTCTGAGTTTGGGAACACTGGATTTGAAATAAGAGGACCTGGGTTTTGAATTCCTGTTCTTCTGCTTAGTACTTGGGTGACCTTGTGTGAAAATTGTTCAGTCTCTTTGGGATAGCAGTTTTCTCATCTGTAAAGTAACGGACTTAGGTTGAGACTTTTTCCCATTGTGACTTTTCTCTTCTTTCCTCCCTGTCTCATCCTGAAGAGAACAGAAATCACAGAGTAGCATAGAGACAACAAGCTCACATGTGTTTATTGATTCCACAGGGTTCCAACAAGTAGCTGTGGGAATTGTCTCACAGCACTAATGTGGCCTAATTCTACCTCATGGTCTGAACACTGGAAATTATCTTCATCAGGCCTCATCTCATTCTCCTCCCATCCCCCATGAAGTTTACTGGTATCCTTCTTCTCCAGATGTCAGTTAGTCATTGACCCTCAGCATCCCACCTCAGTTTTTGTTTGCTTTCATGTGTCAGGGTAATCCCTCCCCTTATTTCTAGGCAAATGTTTGCGTCTTGTGGCCTTGGTTCATCCTTAGGTTCAGATCCCTGTTTTGTTGCTCTTTATCTCTTGACAGGGACTGTAATTGTCCCTCATTACCATCTCTTTTCTCTTCCCTTTTGGATCTTGCTATTTCTCAGATAACCAGCCATCCATTTTAGAATGTAGCCGAATTTCCAACCAAATACGGATCAGAGAGGAAAGAGAAAAAGAGCTTCTTCTTTTAAGTCATCAAACACCTCATTGAGTCTACATTCTTGATTCATCCTCAGACTTTATACCATTAGACCTGAGCTTTTTCTTGCCTTAATCAATTTAACCCTTAACAGAGATGATTGTTAAGATCTCTTTAGGATCCCCTTGCACAGAAGGCACCACTGTCATCTTTTCACAGCAGTGTGACTTTATATTTTTTGAATCTTTTTTTGCAACCACAGATGTATGGTCATTTGCTGCCTAGAATAAAGTGTTTTAGAATATGCACTTAAAAAAAAAGTATTGCACTAATGTTAATAGAATGTATTCCTGGGACTCCTCTAACCTTCTGTCCAAGATAATGATTTTCTTGTTTTTCAGCTATGAAAATCTAACATATCTTAATTTACCTTTTCGAATTCTTGTACTGCTTTAAGAAGCAAGCACAATTTAAATAATCTGCTGGCAAATTTGAAGTGTTAAAGATTAGAAATAAGGACTGGAGCTGTGGGAACTCCCAGATGAGGAAATTCCCTCTACCAATGTAAGTTAGCAAGTTGTCTGCAATTTAAAGTCTTAGAAAATCTCCTAGAACATGTAGCCTGTAGGCTGCATTGTGCCCCTCAACACTCCTGAGTGCAGCTGAACCAAATTGAAATGTAATTAAGAAATATTTAACAAAATTAATTAAAACTATAGTTGTACATAAATAATGTTAACACATGATTTGTAAAGTCTGTATGAGGCCTGCAGGGATCCTTACATACAGTGCCGACATCCTCCCCCCCCCCCCAAATATTTATTTGAGTTTGACACCACTGTCCTAGAGTACTAAAAAGTTAAGTGACTTGCCCACGGTCACACACCCAGTAGATATAAAGGCAGGACTTGAACCAAGGTCTTCCAGGTTTTGAGGGCTGCTTTCTTTAATCTGTCATGCTATGCTGTGTTGTCTCTTATTGAAGATTAGATCACTAATATGGTTATTGCTACAGTATGATAAATTGTAGGTCATAAAGCTGTGTTTACTGCAAGGCATTTTTTGCATGGTACAGTATCTTGTGTTAGCAGTTGTTTAGAATCCTTAATGTTTTCTGGTGTAATACAATTGTGGTTTTTAGTTTAAATTCTTAGGTTAATGATACAGTATGGTGACTTTGAATTGTGGAGAGCATTCTTTCCACAGAAGAAATGGATTTACGTAAATTTTAAGTCTTTCAACTACTCATGAAGAACTAAATTTTTTTTTTGAGGGAAACTATTTCTAGGGACTTTAGAATGCCAAAAGAGTCACCATAACTTTTGTTTTCTTTAATCAAATAACATTTTTAAAAACATCAAGAAATGTCTTTGAAATATCTTATGATATTAAGCTGTATTTTATTTAACATCTTAATTTTTTTGTCTTAACTGTTTGATTTTTAGAAAGAAAGAAAATAGAATTATACCAGGAATTAGGTCTTCAAGCTCGAGATTTACGATTTCAGCACTTAATGAGTATCACAACCAGGAACAATAGAATTATCATGAGAATGGAGGTAAAGGGTTTTATTTTCATTTATAGTCTTCCTTTGAGTACTTATTGTTGATATCTACACTTAATTGTATTGAATTATGATTATGTAGATAGTTCATAGTTAGAAGTAATTTTGTTATTAAAATGCCTATTTGAGACATTGTTAACCAAGTGTCCCACCTTGGTCATTGAGAGTCACTCAATTTAGAGTTGCATTGTTTGCTTGCTGGCTGTAGAGAAGAATGATGCTTATCATTCTCATTGTACATACTTTGCATGTCTAAATCCATAACAAAAAATACTTCTTTCCTCTGGATCTTAACTCTGTTCTTGATTAGTTCCTTGGTGCTTTCATATTGTTCACCAGAGGTCATTTTATGCCTTGGTCCTAAATAATGTATCTTTGCTCTTGATGAGCTCACCTTAAAAATCAGTTGTAATACAACTTTTTCTTCTTTTTCACAGTTTTTACACATATATTCAAAATCTCCACTAAGTCCTGCTCAAGGGGCTGAGTGCAGGCTCTGGAATTTCCTTCCAGCCTAGAAGAGCTTCGAGTTTGGGACAGGTGATGGGCTGTGCCTGTTATCTAAGGATATAGCTAGTGAAGACTAGAGCAGCTCATCCTTAGTGGTTGGTGGCAGGGCAGTAAATTTGTCAGCCATAGTAACTCCGAAAGATCATCTACATTATAGAGTGATTGTGATATGTATTGGTGAAGAATTGCCACTGGGATGAAATCACAGCCCCTTAAAGTATTGAAGAGGTAAATGCTTAAATCTGTGTTCTTTGCATATAAAACAAATAATTCAAAGCCCCAAAGGATTGAGATATTCTAGATGGCCAAGGTTTCCAGATAAATGAGGACCCCTAAAGTATTAGAACTTTATTATTTTTCTTAAAGGAAAGTAAAAAATATACTCTATAGTTCTTCACTTTAATAAGCAGAATAATACCAAATATATTTATCCCTTTTTGATGGCTTATCATCATCATTATGAACATGAGTTTGTGCTGTGTTGAAATAGATAATGTGAATGACAGGTCCATAGCAAGTGGCCATGGAACTATCTTGGGAAAACATCTTATCAGCTAATATTTTAGCTATTTGCTTTTCCCCTCATAAATATGATATGAAACGTGCAACTGCAAAGCTTCTTGGGCAGTATAGCTTTGGCAGATATCCTTTAAATTAGGAAGTGAAGCTTTTTCAAACCTTTTTTGGAATATCATTTTTATAGTTATTAGTTATTATGATTTGTCAGCCCATTTAGAATATCACTTATGATATGTGTATTAGTGAGATATTGAACAATTTTGTCCTTTCTGCATTTCCCCATTCTTCTATCCCATTTGCATTAAGCTTTTTTTTTTTCAGAGAGCAGAGGAAGGGAAAGAAAGAGAATTTGTGCTGGAGTGTCTTGAGGGTGACTTAGCTAGAGCTTAAAAATTTTCATCCTTGATGATGATGACACTTATGTAGATACAGCATGAGGTCATGGCTTTCCCTAAGTTCAACTTTTCTTCAAGTTCAACTTTTAATAGTTGTAGAAATTGAAAGTTCTTTATAGCTCCCTACATGATGGACCAACTTTTTCATGAATAATTTTTGGTAATAATATTTTATATTCTAACTGGGGAAGATGAGCAGGAGGGTTACTGAAAATATTCCCAGACACTAACTGGAATTCATTCAGGTAGATTGTACCACCTGGAGAATTAGTTGTTTGCCAGTGTAACCTTGGTCTAGTCACTTAACCTTTCAGAGCCTCTGATCTGTAAAAAAAAAAAAGGCAGGGGGGGTAAGTCATAAGTTGGTTACTCAGTGAATATTAATTGCCTACTATGTGCCAAACACTTTGTCAGCCACTGGAGATAGAAAAACAAAAATGAAATAATATCTGTTCCCAGGAAGTGTGCATTTTATTAGTGAAAATAACATGTACATGTAGAAATATATACAAAATAAAAACTAATTATTTTTGACAGGCAGGTCTCATGTAGCAGATATTGCTTGGCTGAAACTAGGGGTTCTAAGAGGCAGAGGTGAGGGAAGAATTCATTCCACGTTTGGGAGACACCCTTTGCAAAGGCCTATAAATGGAAGTTGGAACGTCACGAGCGACATAGTAGAAAGACAGTTTGACTTGATTGAAGAGTACATAAAGGGAAGAGTGGAAGGGTGTTATATATACTAAAATTGGAAAGATAAGTTAGAGCAAAGTTGTAAAAGATTTTGAATATCAAATAGAGAAGTTTGTATATTATCCTAGAGGTACTAGGGAGCCATTGGAGTTTATTGAGTAGGAGAGTGTCTGTCAGACCTGTAATTGAGGAAAATGATTTTGCAATTATATAGGAGATGATTGGAGAGGGGAGAAACTTGAGGCAGGCAGTAGGGTCAATTAGGAAGCTATTACAGTAGTCTAGCTGAAAAGTGAGAAGGGCTTGAAATAAAGTAGTAGTGGTTATTTGAGAAGAAAGAAGGGGGTGAATGTAGGATGTTATAAAGGTAGAATCAACATGGGTCAACAACTGATTGGATATAGGGAAGAGTTAAGAAGTTGAGAAAGAAATCAGTTACAAACCTGGATGACTAGAAGGATGGTAGTTGCCTATACAAAAATAGGGATATTCATAAGAGTGTTGGTTTTGTAGGAGGACTGTATCGTGTTTGGGACATTTTGAGTTTGAGGTGTCTATGGGAAATCCAGTTAGAAGTGTCCAATTGGCAGTGAATCATATGGAAGTGGAACTCAGGAGAAAGGCTGTAGAATATGTAGATATGAGAGTCATCTACATAGAGATGATAATTAAATCATTAGGAGCTGATGAAGATAAAATAGAGATGTCCTCTAAGGCCTCTTTTAGCCCTAAATCTATGATCCCACATGGGCATTGTTGGGCAAGGCACAGATTCTTCATCAGTAAAACGAGAGGTTTGGATTAGATGGTCTCTCAAATTCCTTCCAACACCAGATCCTATGAAATGATAAAAGCCAATCCTGAAGATTTCATTTTTCCATCCGGGTAATGTGCTGTCATAGAAGGAACAGTGAACTTGGAATTAGGAGCGCCAAGTTACCATCTGAGCTTTACCACTTAATGGTTCTTCAACTTAGGCAAGACATTGGATCTCTTTGAGCTCCAGTTCTTTATCTGTGAAATGGGAGTTAAAATGCTCCTCTTGCCAACCTTATCATATTCTTGTCTGGATCAAATGAGATAACATATATTTTGAGCTTATGTATTCTAATTATCATCCCCTGAAGGGTAGTATTCTGTAGCCCTTCTCATTGTTAATAAGCACATGAGTCCCAGAACACTAGCTCAGTTCAGCTCTTTGTGAGTCACAGCTTTTAGTGACAATAATTACTCCTCCCTTTAAGTTCAGAAATTCCTTTGGCAAGAATTCCTATTCCCTTGATAGATGAATGCTTCCCCAGGGCTGTGCCTTTTGGTAAGGTGTAGCTTGGGTGTTTGCAGTCATTCACCCCTAACCATTTCTCAGGAAAGCTTACTCAAGGGATGTGGACACAGAGGGAGATTCTCCTTGCTCCACACTTCCCTTGCCCTTGTATGGATAGTCAGAGTCCTGGTGCCAAGGGTTCTTCCACCTGCTGTAACTGACAGACACTTGCTTCCCCTCCTGAGCATCTGCCACCATATGGTAGCACTTGGAATGCCTGGCACCCAGGTAATGATGTTTTGCTGTTCCTTACCCATTTCTCTCATAGAGAGTAAACCTACACATTGACCTGACTCGCAGACTTCTGCCTACATGTATCCAGATTGTGCCTTGATTAGAACTTCCCTTTATGTTATTGTATTGTAGTTCAGTCTGATGGTGCCATTAGTCACTGGCAGATTCAAAACTGACCGACCCATCTCCTCATTCCCAGTCTGACCAAGGACTTAGCCCACCTTTGGGATTTTTGAAATTACAAACCTCCTGAGTCTTTTGCTTTATTTAGTGGTTTGGGGTGTTTGTTTTTTCATTTACTGTTTGTCCACAGCAATTTGTGAAATACTGAAAGCTTTCTGAAAGGCTTCTGTTTTAGTGAATTTAGGGCCAATTATTTGTAAGTTCATTAAAATGAAAGTCTTTTAGAATTTAAGTAAAATGACTCAGTGCAACCAGGGCATATTTTAAGAGAAAAGAAGGTTAAGACTCTGTTGTAAATACTTTATCTTTACTTGGAATTGTCTGGCAAACCTTGAATAAGCGTGTCAGTCATTAAAATAACCCAGGTCCTCTAGATTAAAATGAGGGACTTTGCCTTGATCTCAAAAATATTTGAATTGTGATTTACTGTCAGCTAAAAAACTCAAGGGGCTTAGCAATCATATTGCACAAACCTTGACATGGTATTTCACTTATGCTGAATTCAAATTTTATAAGTATTAGAGGGAAACCATGCTCTATTTCTGTTGTTTTCTTTCTTATCATGTAACAGTTTGTATATTATTTTACAGTATTTGAAAGCTGTGATCACTCCAGAATATCTTCTGATACTAGATTATCGTAATTTAAACTGGGAACAGTGGCTCTTCCGGGAACTCCCTTTACAGCTGGCTGGGGAGGGTCAGCTTGTCACATACTCCTTGCCCTTTGAGTTTAGGGTCATAGAAGCTCTTCTGCAGTATTGGGTGAGCCTGGTTTTCATTTATCTACTTGCAGTAAACATGCTACTGAAAAGGAATATAAATTAGTGTAAATTATGGTATAAGTTTAGATGATCGTATTTGTGTGTCTTTAAAAAAAACAAAAACAGAAACCTCAGTGTTTCTACTCTCTTTTTTTCTGAATAGGAACTGAGTGTTTAAGGGAATGTGAGAAGCAACTGAAATATATCTGTTAAGTGGCAGTTTGACTATTTCAGCAATAACCTTTTGGGAATGGATACCTGCCATCCACTGTTTTTATTGCTGAGTCAAGTTAGAAATGTTTTTACCATGGGTTATTTCAGCGACCATACTGATTCCTGATTGATAGGTTTTGTTTTAACTAATGAATTCCCCTTTTTGTTAAAAGGGTCTCTTTAGCAAGAGAGTCTTGTCTGGAATTTTAGTAACCTCTCAGCTTTAAATGTGGGCCATTGTGAAGAACTCTGAAGAATGAGCATTTCAAGCCTGGGTAATTTTGGTTTAGAATGGCTTTGGGTAGTTTGCCAGTCCTGGAAGTGTTCTAGTCACTTACCATTCATTGAAGTGTTATGAAAATTTCTAGTTATTGTAGATTTTTGTAGTTAATAGGGGATTCACTGACCCAGAATATTCTAAAAGAATTGTTTTAATTCTTATGAAAGGTCATGTTGTTATCTAGATCAACACCCTTCAGGGGAAACTTAGCCTTTTGCAGCCTCTCATTCTTGAGACCCTGGAAGCTTTAGTGGACCCCAAACATTCATCAGTGGACAGAAGCAAACTGCACATCTTACTACAAAATAGCAAAAGGTAAATATGTGACATCATGAGTGGGAGAACGCCAACTTTTCATTCAATAATTGTCTTATTGAAGTAGAATTTCTTATAATTCCAGATGAAAATTAAGTATAATTACTGAAATATTTGTTGAAAATACTTTCTTATTTTGATGGGTCTGTGATCTCTCATCTGTGCATGTACTCCCTCCATTTGTGTGTTCTGAAACTCCCCCATGCCTTATTGGTATGTACGATTCTTGCGTATGGTTATGTGAATCTTCTCTAGATGGATACACTATGTATGCTTAAAGGCCTTCTTTGGTTCTTTTACCATTTCATGGGTCCTGCACATCATGCAAGGCTTGCTTCACCTCCAGCCTCACTTCCTTTCTTGTGCATGCTTTTGCTGTTGTCCCTTATGCCATATGTGCAGGTCACTGTTGGTAATATGTTGCAGCCTGATTCTTTTGAGACGGTGACATTTCACATAAGATCCCAGAAAAAATATTGGTATTAAAATGTTATAGCTTTTATAGGAACAAGCAAGGAGTGTGTCCATCAATAGATATGTGTATAAAGTGAGCATTTATTAAACGTTTGCTATGTTCCAGGCACTGGGATAGCAATGGAGACAGTCCCTGCCCTCAAGGTGCTCACCTAATAAGGAAAGACTACACATAAAGGGGAGCTGGAAAAGGGTAGAGAGGGGAGAAGTATGGTAGAGAGCCTTTCTAACTGTGTAGATTAAAATAGGATGTTCTGTTACACTCCTAACATACTTATTACAATATCTCCTCGATAGGGTTTTGGGGGTTTTTTTGTTTTGTTTTATTTTTTTTTAGGGTTTTTTAATAGTTTTTAATGTTTCATGAGCTCCTTAAAAGGAACTGCTAAGTGGAATTGAACTGAAACTAAAGCTTTTCAATGATTACAGTTGGTAAATTGAATACACACATGATCGTAAACTTTGCACTAAAGACAAATATATTCCAGAGTTAACTATTGAAGCATTTCCAACATAAGGGCTACTTATAGAATCTCAAGGTTAGAGGGCCTCACAGGGACTATCTTGTTCAAACTCTACCTGAACAAGAATTCCCTTTATGACATTCGGAGTAGTTTTCTAGCCTACCCTTAAAGATCTCTGGTAGGGTGGAATTGACTACCTCCCAAAGTAGGCCAGTTTGATAAGTTAATGTTTTTATAAAGTTTTTCCTTCCAGGAAATTCAAAACTTCCTTTTTGAAAATTTTTACCCATTACTATTATTTCTGTCCTCTGGGGCCAAGCAGAACAAATCTCTCTTCCTTGAGAAAGTCCTTCAGATACTAGAAGACAACTGTGATGTTCACTTTGAGTTTTCTTTCTCGTGCTAAATATCTCTATTCCTTTCAACCAGTGCTTGTATGCTCCAACTAGTCATTGTCCTTTTAAAAATTTGACACCCAAAACTAATTTCTGTACTCCATGAGTGTTCTGCCTAAGCTATAGTACAGTGATTCTGTCACTTCCTATGGTCTCGTTCTTGGGCCTCTCTGAATACAACCTATAATGATACTTTTTGTTGTTGTTGTGTCATGGTATTTTTATTATTCATCAAGGTATTTTTTCATATGAACTGTTGTCTAAACGAGCTTCTTCCATCTTTTACTTTTGAAATAGATTTTTCTAATCTCTATGTAGTTCTTTATATGGTCTCTTAAATTTCATTTAAATAGATTTAGCCCATTGTTTTTGGATCTAAGATGTTAGCTACACATTTCTCTCAGCTACATGGCATCTGCATATCTGCTAAGCATATTATCTCAGCCTTCTTCCTAGTCATGATAAAAATGCTAAACAGCATAAGGCCAACACTTGGCTAGAGATTTCCCTCCAAGTTGACGTTTATATTGTGGCATCAGAGCATCCTTTGTGGTCCAGAAGGTGTTAGAGAATAAGGAGGAATGTTTGTCAACTTAAAGAGTAATAACCACTTCTGTGATTGCTTTCCTCTATTTCTCTAGTCTTTTCCTTTACAACATTACTGTGCTCACTTTTTGTTCCATTAATACATAGCCAGGATGTCTAATCTGTGCATGAAATATTATTTAGATATTCAGCCTTTGCATTTCATTCTCCAGTTCTAGAATGTGAAATTTTATTGTTCATAAAAAATACTCCATACGATGTCATTCTTATTAGAATGAAGTCACAAATAAATAGGGGTAATGTGAAATTAGGAAAGATTTTTAAAATCAATATATAATACTGGTGAATTGTATGAGATAAATGAAACACCTTTAAATGAATATGTTCCTAATTATTTTTCTTACTCCCACAGCCTATCAGAATTAGAAACAGATATTAAAGTTTTCAAAGAGTCAATTTTGGAAATACTAGATGAAGAAGAATTGATGGAAGAACTCTGTCTAACCAAATGGAGTGATCCTGAAGTCTTGTAAGTCTACCACAGCCCAGACCCATTTTCTTACAGTTTATGTCCTAAGATCCATATTTTGCCTTATTATGTTAATATTTCTAATGATAACTTTTTAGTACAAAGAGTACAGCTAATGTATTTGCTTTTCTATGACAAGTAAATATATTCAGGTAAACAAACATTTAATTTCCTACGTGCAAACAATTAATCAACAAGCATTTATTAAGTCCCTACTGTGTGCTAGGCACTAAAGATACAAAGAATGAAGGCATCAACTTTCAAGAAGCTTACATTCAAAGAAGTCAACAAGTAATTATATAAGTACATACAGAATAAATATAAAAAGAATAGATACTAATAAGTACAAAGTAGTTAAAAGTAATTTCATTGGGCAGGGCACTAGCAGGGAGATTAGGAAAGTTATTACAGAAGTTGATAGTACTTGAGCCGTGTCTTGAAAGGAGAGGGGAACTTTGTGAAACAAAGGTGGGAGTGAAGGGAGGGTATGGCAGTGCAAAAGCACAGAGACAGACAAGTGAGTATAATGTATGAGGAATAGAGAAAAGGCCAGTTTACCTGGATTGTAGGATGAAGAGTAATTCTGTGATTTTTATATGTAACAGAGAACATGGGAGATAATGCTGGAAAGATTGCTTGGAATCAGATCCAAAAAAAGGCCTTAGGTGTAATGCTAAGGAATTTAGGCTTTTTTCAGTGACTGATGAGGAGCCATATGTGGATTGATGAGGAGCCATATGTGGATTTTGAGTGAGAGAGTGACATGATAAGGGCTATGCTTTGGGAAGGGTTTTTTGGCAGAGGGAGAAACTGGAAACAGGTAGACCAGTTAGACTATTGCAATATTTCTGTTAAGAGATAACAAGGGCCTGATCAAGGGTAGTTGCCATGGGAATGGAAAGTTGAGGCAGATGTAAGACAAATCTGGGAAAAAAAATATATAGAATTTGTTAGCTGATTTGATGTTGTAGACGAAGAAGGAGTAAAAGATAAGACCAAGGTCTTAGACATTATTGCTGTTTAGGATATCCTGCCTCTTTCAAAATCAAGTTATATGTAATGTACAAAAGTGTGTGTATCCACATAGAATTTTATTCCCCTCATCTTCCTATCTGTATAGGAAGGAACACATGTGAAAACAGATCTTGATCTTATTAATGTAGCATGCCAACCACCCACAGAGAACTATCACAGAAAAAGAAAAATCCTTGCCTTTTGTTAGAGGTTGGTCTTAGGTCCTCTCAGGACTAAATTTAGTACCAGGTAGGTCTTGTGATAGTGTAATATGTATGCATATGTAAAAGTGACATGTTTGCATATCTCTAGCTAAATAATTTTTTTTATTTGCAGTGAGAAGAGCAGTACTGGAATTGACCATGCTGAAGAGATGGAACTGCTTTTGGAAAACTATTACAGGTTAGCTGATGATCTCTCCAATAAAGCTCGGGAGCTCAGAGTATTGATTGATGACTCAGAAAGTATTATTTTCATCAATCTAGACAGGTAAGCTCACCTTATCTAAAAGTCCATCAAAAATTATTTACTGAACAGCTACTCTTCCTGATTAGGTTTATTGTTTTAGAACATAGATATCATAACTGTACCATTATTATTAGAGACTACATGAAAGCGTAGCCTCTTTGATAGGAGTGTAGATTTTGATACATTGCTGTCTCTACATAGAATATTTGATTTTCAGGCAAAGTGTAGCCAGCAGATAAGTTGTTCTGATCTGAATAGGTGTTCTCTACCCTAGCCATCGTAATGTGATGATGAGGTTGAATCTACAGTTGACCATGGGAACCTTCTCTCTTTCACTTTTTGGACTAATGGGAGTTGCCTTTGGAATGAACTTGGAGTCCTCCCTTGAAGAGGTGAGAGCTTATTATTTTTAAAAACTCTGGGCTCCTTTTGAAATGAGGGTTGAGTTGTACATCAACTTTGTTATTTCACATGTCTATGTATGTAGTTATTTATTGGGTCTGGATTCTGTCTTTCATGGCAGTACAACAGAACCTCTTAGGGAACACTGGCATATGAAGGGTTCCCACATAGAAGAGTAAATAAATAGCTCCAGAAGGAAGGAGCGATGGGTTAAAGTTTCAAAAAGGTAAATTTAGCCTTAAAAAAAACTTTGTGACCATGAGAGATATGCCAAAGAGGCAGTGAGAACACTTTCCTAGGAAGTATTTAAGCAAAGGCTGGATAGTCACTCATCAGGCAGGTGACTCCAAGGCCGGAGCTCTATGCACTGCGCCACCTAGCTGCCCCTGGAAGTGTTTTCTTTTGCCATTGTAGTGATATAATTTGACAAATATGAAAGTGTCCATTTGAATAACATAGAATCTTTGAGCTTTCCTTATCTGTTATTCAGATCTGGTAGTTACTTCCTGTAGTATTCATGTAGGATACACAACTACAGGTGTAAGAAGGAAGTGAATCTTAACCAGTTCCTTGACTGAGAATGATTAAGTCTTCAGAAGACATTTTTCACATATTTAGAGTTGGGGTTCATGTGAAATTGTAAAGAAGTATATGACTTTTTTATCTAAAATCTAGAAAACTAAAGATTTATTGGAATTTCTATTTCCGTTTTATCATAATGATGACCCCAAAGAAATGTACAATTCTCAGGTGCTTCCTGACTTATCAAAGAAATTAAATTACTTTCACTCTTGTTTTAGAATTGAATGTAAAGTTGAAATTCATGTGTGGCATGCAAAATGGCTTTCCTATTCACAGACCCATGATTTTGAGTTTTTGAAGTACATACACACTGTACCAATTGCCACCCTTTTCCTGGCATTGGTGTGACACTTGGGTGCTTTAACATTTAGTAGGTTTAATACCCTAGCCTCTGGTGCATCTGAAATCCTTTTTCCTCTGCAGCTATTTCCAAATTGTGGGGATAGGCTTGGGAAGGGTAAGGAGACAGGAGAGGTCAAACAGCAGAAAAGAAGGCGCATACTTCAGGTGACTTAAGGAAACAGGAACATCAAATATGTACTCTTTAGTCAATTGCTTCTTCCCCCAGAGGAGTCATGTCATGCCATGTTGGTAACATAGAGTCTGGCTTACTTTGTGCCTTTCTGGCTCCCAAAATCATGAATGTAACATTCACAAACTTTTTGCAGCCTCGGGGATTATAGGACCATGGTGTGTGTGTGTCTGTGTGTGTCTCTGTGTGTGTGTAACCAGAACATATTCCCCACCTATGCTAAGTAAACATTTATCTCTGACTGTTCTGTTCTCTTATAATGCAATGTCATGTTCTCTTGAGCTCTCAGAAATAACAGTGAACACAAAAATGTATGTTCCTATATTCTTATTAGGCTATAGAATCCTGTATTCCTAATTTTACTCGTGATCCCTAGACTTAACCGGGAAGCAGATTTAAACTGACCATTAAAAAGAACATCCTCACAGTTACAGCTGTCTTATAGGATTGTTGGGTAGTGAGCTGAAAAATATACATTACAAGTATTTAAGGAGAGGCTATAATGTCTTTCTGTCAGGGATTCTCTCTAAAAGATTTCTATGCCAGGTAGGATATTGAACTCTAAAAGGATTTCTGTTTCCTTCTAGCTCAAAAAATTGTTCATGTTTCTTGGTCTCTGGGTATCATCAAGGGAATTTTATTTGTCCCATACCATTGTAAGGTTATTGAAACTAGGAAAATCTGCTCAATTTAGACTTGGGACAGTGCATTGTTACTGTTACTAGAATGTTGGTCCATCTGTCCTCCCAGGCTTTCTAGAAGTCAACTTATTTATTCCATTTTAGGACCATAGAGTGTTTTGGCTGGTAACAGGAATCATGTTTATGGGAAGTGGCCTCATCTGGAGGCGCCTGCTTTCATTTCTTGGTCGACAGCTAGAAGCTCCTTTACCTCCTATGGTATGTTGTACTTGAAAGTGTGCAGAGATGACTCTAATTTTCTCTTTGACATTCCTGTTAGGTATTTACTTCAGAGAGGTAATTTATAGTGTTAGACTTGGAGTCCAGAGGACCTGTGTTGGAATCCCATTTACACACTTACTAGCTATGTTGCTTCTGGGCAATTCACTGAACCTCTCTCAGCCTCAATTTCTTCATTTGTAAATTGGAGTAAATATCTATAGTGCTGCTTCCAAGATTGCTGTGATGATTAAATGAGATAATGTATGTAAACACTTTGCAAAACTTAAAATGCTATGGAAAATTTTCTTATTACTGGATGCTGAAGAATCTTAGCATCCAGTATAGTATCTTTCATGTAGGTAGTTACTCAGTATCTACTTAATGAACTTAGTTGAGTTGGTTCACATTATTTGCCAGTCTTTTTCCTTTCTTTACATTGCCACATTTGAATACACTGTCTTCTCTGTAGGATCCTGGAAGAATTTGTATTATTTACCTCAAGGAGTTTTTTGTCCTGTGTGTTATAAAAATAGGCCCTTTAGATGCTTTGGCAATGGTACATTGAAACTTCTGGAAGTGTTTTCTTCTTCTTTTTTTTTTCTTTTTTTTACTTGGCAATTGGGGTTAAGTGACTTGCCCAGTGTCACACAGCTAATAAGTATCATGTGTTGTGTGTCTTAGGCCAGATTTGAACTCCCGTCCTCCTGACTCCAAGGCTGGAGCTCTATGCACTGTGCCACCTAGCTGCCCCTGGAAGTGTTTTCTTTTGCCATTGTAGTGATATAATTTGACAAATATAAAAGTGTCCATTTGAATAACATAGAGTCTTTGAGCTTTCCTTATCAAAGCAGAATCATGAAAATTATTAATTTTTCAAATAATTTATAAATTATGATGTGGCCTGGGTAAGAAAAAAATTGTTTCATTATTTAGTGGAAAACTTGTCTTGAAATTACGTAATGCATCTTGGGTCACATTTTATTTTGCAATCTATAAATTTAGCAACAAAATAGTCTGTTACTTAAACTTTCAATTTTATCAGAAATAAAATAGTTAAGTGCATCTAGGTGGTACAATTTATGAAAAAATAAACT
Organism: Phascolarctos cinereus; assembly: GCF_003287225.1. NCBI lineage: Eukaryota > Metazoa > Chordata > Mammalia > Diprotodontia > Phascolarctidae > Phascolarctos > Phascolarctos cinereus. The sequence goes on along the minus strand of NW_027555847.1, from coordinate 548,319,073 downwards.
TTTAGGAAATTGTAAAGAAATACAACTGACATTATCAGTAAACATCTGTTAAACTCTTGCTATATACAGAACACGATACGTTTTGACACGTGAAAGCAGTTGATGCATGGCTTTGTCATAAGCAAAATCTAGATGCAGAAAGAAAAATTGTTATACAAATGTATAAAATGTATCCATTTTTCTTAATTTTGTGCCAGCAGTGTCACTAAGGAAATTGATTTATTATCTATGATATTTTTTCATAGTAAATACTTATGTAGGTATACCAGTTGCTATAGTTAATGTGATCTCCTTTTCCCTTTTAAAATAAAATTGGTTTCTTCCTTTGTTTAGATGCCCTCTTTACCTAAAAAGCCTCTCCAAGCAAGTGGAAGAATTGAGATGAAGAACAGTCTCAGGACAGATGCTTTTGGGTCGAGCCGAAGTATCCTAACAAACCGATAGGAACGGCAAGCAATGACTGAAATCTTGGTTTTGGTGGTTGACATAAGAAGCTTCTGGCACTATTCTAATTTATTTTCTTTTAATAAAATTGAAGACTTGAAAACAACTCATGGTTAAAATATGACCACTGAATGTCAATAAGCTATGGCAATCTTAAGACTAGGATTTTAGTTCATAAAGTCAGAATTCAGAGTAAAGGAATGAAGTGAAATTGTCCGTCAGTCTTGCTTGTCTTCTTGCTTTAAGGGGCCAAAATCTTGTATTAACTACGTATTCAAAGAGCTGCTGTTGGTAGAGATTTTTCATTGATATATTGAATGTAAGAGTGTTATATGGAGATATGAAGCAAGAAGGGCTGAATTTGGCACAAAATTAGATTGTTCATAAAATTATTATATTTAGCTTATATATAGTACATGCTAACATGTTCACACACCAAAATAGTGCATGTTCACACTTGCAAATTAGCACGTGCACATTGTGAAATTGAGTGATATAAATTATTCATATAATCAGGGAATCAGAGTTGAAACTTCTTTGGGAGCCATAACAGTATCCCAGCTCTCAAAAGGCTTAAATCTGGAATCTTAAAATTGGAGTAATAGAAGAGTTTTGAATATATGCTAAGAAAAACCAGAACAGCAAGGCATTTCTAAGGTTTCAAGATATTTCATACTCCATTACTGTGATTATTCTTGGAATATTTAAGTTCACACACATTATTTATGTATTAATGATTAACTGGAATAGGTATTAATCTGGTTAACTCAGAGTTAACCAAACAAACGTTTTTGTTTCAGCCTTTTTTTAGAAACTTTCTAAAATATAGTGGTCTACCTTTCTGCCTTAAAATAGAAGACTTAACATAATTGAATTTTTTAAATTTAGGATTTATTTTTTATATACTTATGTACGTACATGTTGTCTCTTCTAAATAACATAAAGTCATTGCAAATAGGAATTATTTCCTTCTTTATGTTTGTATCCCCCAGCCTAGCATGTAGTTGATGTTTAATGCAGCTGACCCAAAAGTCTTAGTGCAGTTACAACTGCACTAGGACTTTTGGGACACCCTGTAAATGCTTATCAATGATAGTTCTGAAAAAAAATATAGTTGTCTATATGATACTCTATAAGAAGTAATTGAGGAGTGGGGAATCTGTGCTTAGCCTATGACATTTAAATACATACTGTGTATGTATGGGGCACTATGCTAGTCTAGGCACTGGAGATACAGAGATGAAAAATAACAGCCCTAGCCCTCAAGGAGCAGTCTAAGAATGTGTTCTTTTAACTAATCTGATCATGTGATTTGCCTCTTACTTCTAGAAGAGGTGGGCCCCGGGGAGTACAGAGGATGATAACTGTTCTGGTTAGCTAACGATTCCTAGTATTTAGGTTCCAGTTGATCAATTTTTTTTTCTAGTACAAAGGTATCAAACTCAAAATTCCTGAGTATACCAAATGTGTATGGGAAGTGTTTAATATGATAAATAAAAAGACAGTTCAACATAGGTAATATTAATTTGTAAATTAATGTAAGTTGATATGCCAGCCCAAGGATCCGTTTCTGTTTGAGTTTGACACCACTGTTCTAGTATGCCTTTAAAGAACTCAACAAAACTTGGTTTTATGTGGTCTCTGGAAGTCAAGCCATAGAGAAGGCAGTAGTGGAAAGCACCTTGTGGTCTGTCCTGGCCCTGCCCCTACTGTCTCTGTGGCCATAGCCAAGTCACATGACCTCTCTGAGCTTCAACTTCCTCAAATGAAAAATAGGGAGGATGATAACTGCCCTTTCTGATTCATGAGAATTAAATTAAATATGTAAAAGTACTCTGAAAACAAATGTCCTGTGTAAATATAAGGATCACGAAGATGTAGTTCCCCATTGCATGGTAGCCCAAAAGAACTGTTGAGTGCCAACAGCAGTTATACCTCAGCTAAACAGTGTCATCCCTATTTTACCTGCTTGCTATCAATTACCTAGTTTTGCATTTCCCACTATCCTCATGCCTTGTAGTCATGGCTCATTGATGGAAGAAAACCCCTTTAACAGGTGGTTTGCACTTTTTAAAGAAATTTAGAAACTCTATATGTGAGGAAACTGTGGTGCACAGAAGTAAAACTGACTTTCCAGGTCACTACATCAGAGCCAGGACTAGAATTGAGGCCTTTTACCTCCAGAGCCAATGTTCTTTTCCATCGTATGTGATCTCTTCTTTAAAAGTTATTCTGGGGGCAGCTAGGTGCGCAGTGGATAGAGCACTGGCCTGAAGTCAGGAGGACCCGAGTTCAAATGCGGCCTCAAGACACTTGACACTTACTAGCTGTGTGACCCTGGGCAAATCACTTAACCCCATCGCCTAGCCAAAAAAAAAAAAAGTTATTCTGCACAAAATTTAAATGGCAGATCCTTGTACTAAAATATATTTCTCCATGTTTGGGGAGGAGGTGTGGGATTTTGTGGTTTAGAGAACTCACAGTGAGGAAACTCCCTCTACTAATGTAGGTTATACCAAGGAAATGATATGTAATGTAGGGAAATGACATCTATAATTGAATAAGCTGCCATATTTCAGCTTGATTCAACAGACGGTTTGTAAAGTAGCCTGAAAGTCACAGTACCATGATTTAAACTTGTATTTAAGATTAGCACAAATGGAAGATGCCATAGACAGTGCCTAAATATCCAGAGTAGTTTCTATAATGTAGCTTTTGTCATAAAAACATAAAGCTGGATATCATTGAGAGATCCTGATTCTTAGTTGTTACTGGCTCATCTGGGAGCACGTTGTGAGCCCTCTTTTTCTGGGTTATTTGATAATTGATTGGAAGAATACCTTCAAGGAGCTGAGATATAAAGTAGACTTGACAGAAAACAGCTGAGTCTCTGAGCTGATGTTCTCATTGTTAAATATACTAGTAGGAGGAAGGAGCCTATTGGGAATCCTAATGAGCCACTGAATCTGCAAGATAGAAAGAATTTGTCTTAGGTGACCAGCATACATACTTTGCATTTGGAACAATGGAGCTTTCTAGATGAGGGGATAACAATATTCATTATGAACACCAACCCACCACCCCCCAGCCTCTTGAAGCATTTAAGAACAGTTTGGGGTTCATTTGAACATCTTTCATACTTTAATTTCACAGGACACTTTCCATTGTCATACCTCAAAGTGTTTGGCAAGTTTGGGTTCTTTTCTTTCCATCTAAACTTGGAGTTTCTTTCTTTCTTTGAGACAATGGAGTTGTGAGCTGCCCAGGTAGGTCACAGCTAGTAAGTGCCTGAGACTGGATTTGAACTCAAGGCCTTCCTGACCAGGGCTGGTGCTCTGTCCACTGTGTGCCACTTAGCTGCCCCAAAACTTGGGATTTCCCTGGAGTAGGGAACTCCTTCCTGGTAAGGAAACTCGCTCTACTACCATAGCTGCAACTCATGATCTTAGAAAGTGGCCTGGGTGACAGAAAGGGTGACTTACCCAAGGTCACACAGCAGGAATGCTATAAATTGGAGGTAGGATTTGAATCCAGGGTTTCCTGGCTTTAATACCAACTCCCTATCTATTCTGCCATGCTATGTCTTGTTAGGTGTTGTTATGCTTGTGAAATAAGCAACAGGTGTACCTGTGTTATAAGCTGTAGGAATTAGAGCCTAGAGAGTTGAATTTATCCATCACATAAGCCAGACTACTGTAATAGTAATGGTATAGATCCCAGATCCTTGCTAATATTTTTTCTCTCTACATTTAGTAACTGATTCTGTCTGTGACCCTGGAGGTTTTTTAAAAATCTTTTGCTGATTATATTCTCCAGGTAGGGAAATTTTTAACTACCTCATAAGATTAAAGAGGCATTAATTTTTTTAACTTTTGGAGGCTATCAGGTCAAGTGTTCATTCCAAAGTTCTCCATTCAATCCACCTTGAAAGTGTTCCTTGATTCAGACTTTCTTAGTTATAAAAGCTCATGTAAAAAAGGGATACTCTAAAAATGAACATCTAAAGTACATTAACTTAGCCTTTCAACCTGAAATGGTAGAGAGCCAAACAGTAAATGTGAGAAGGCAAGCATTGTGATTAACCCTGGCAAGAAGAAGCAGCATGGCATGGTAGACAAGGCACGGTAGACACCACCAGACGACTTCTGGCTCTGCCATTAATTTGCTGTGTGCCCTTAGCTAAGTCACTTGATCTGCTGGGTCCCATTTCCTCATTTATAAAACGTGGCCATTGAGCTAGGTAGTCTCAGAGGTCCCTTCCAGTTCTGACAGTATACAGTTTAATATAAGCTAACAGAAATAACTGTGGTTCTTTAATTAACTGGTTGTCAGAGCTGGCCTCCAAGAAAAATATAATGGTAACAATGGCTTTCTGAAAGACCATTAGCATCTGATCTCTATTTTGTGAATATAACACTGTAATATACTATACAACTAAACAATTCAGTTTACACAATTACATATTACTTTGGTGGAGAAGCTCAAAGAATTTTACACATTCTCACTTTTTCTGAATTTCCACATTAAACTACACTTAGAGTTTGGGATTTATTTTCATTACTTTGTAGAGGGGCAGATAATATGTATGGTTAGTGCAGCGAATGCAGTAGAAATCAAGAGCCCTGGGATTCCATCCTAACAGAATCACTGGATTTTTTTTTTGTAAGTCACTTAATCTCTTGTTTGCATGACTGATATGGGATAAGGTTTTATATTATTAGTCTTGAAAGAACAGTGCTATATAATATAAATAAGATGGATACAAATAATGCTATGTATATAGTTCTAGTTTCTTGAAATAAAGATAATTTTTTGTGAAACTTGTAAAAGTTTCATTTTGTAGTATTAAGAATTCTGCTAAAGAAAATAATCCCAGGAATAATTTGGTGTGGGGAATCTATATCTCAACATGAAATTATGGAATAATACTGCGGCTAAATATCCTGTTAAACTTGTTTCACAGTTTACCTGTTGCTAATAGCTTACATGTATTTTGTAACTATTATGATGATTTCACATAAATACCATTTGATCTGTGAACATGATATTTATTATCGAAGTATTTTAATAAAATTATTTTGATTAAAAATAGGAATCTTTAGGTAAATATGGGCCATATTCAAAGAAAGAGCATTTCATTTCTGTGAAGCATTAGTAACAAAGTTTTGGGAAAATACGGGTAGTATAAGAAGCCTGTCTTGATGGGCAAGCAGGCTTAGTATTTCGTTTTAGTAACCCAAGTAGCTTCATTTTGTCTAGTTTAATGCCTAGAATCTCCAAGAGTTAACCACTTAATGAAGAATACTTAAATCATTAGCTATAGAAATTGCTACTGTTGAGCAGTTGACTGTCACCTGATTACCAGATTTCCTTTGAATTAATAACAAAAACTCCATACAAATCAATATAATGTAAGACAGCACACAGAATAGTACTCATGGTAGTTTCTCTGTTCAGCAGTACTTTATTGCAACGCAGCTTAAGGAATTTTTTAAATGTATCTTGAACTGCCAGGTATAGTTCTATCTATAATTTTTTCCATGTTTTTGTTTCTATTGTTCTTGTATGGAAGACAGAACATGGAGTCTCTTGTTTGCAACTACTATTCCAAGGAAGAGGTCACCTTCCCCTCCCCCCCCGCTTTTCCCCAGGAAACCTAGGTCAGGAATCACTTAAGATTTACATGTAGGTATACCTACGGAGTTATCTTATTCACTTTTATTTGTCTCTTCTTCACTTCTACTACCCCCACCCTTAGATTGGATTCTACTTGGGACCTCTTCTCACCCTACACTTTGGTATTAGAGAAGCTAGGAAATATTCATATTTACAATGATTTACTCTTGAAGTGTTTAGGACACCCAAAATACCTCTGATAATCTCACCAGGGTCATAGTTCCTCCATGGGTAGTACAGAACAACTGGTATGATCATCATGCATATCACCTCTTCCAAGTTACTTTCTTCTCTCCTCCACTCCCCCCCCCCCAATTGCTATGGGCTCATCATTAGTAAAGTTGGACTTTACTAATGTTGTTTACTGATGTTGTAGTGTTGGACATTTTTTAGTTTTACTCTGTTACTGTCACACATGATTGAAATCGAGTATAAAGAGTTCTCAGTACTGGCAGTTAAATATAGTCTGTGACAGATGATAGTGCAGTTTGCTGGAAGGGAATCTGGAACACCAGATCCCCTCTTGATCCTATATTCAATCTTCACTGTCAGCTAGCTCCCATATATTCTGCCTGGCCGTCAGACTTTCCACTACTATTGAGACAACCCTGCCTACTGAGCCACCACCCTGTTTAAGGCATTTCTAAGAGAAAGAGAATGAAACGGTATTAGTTTGAGGTCCTAGCCTTATCTCATCCTTGGCTACCTCTGCAGAATTTGTAGAATACCCAGAGAGGCCTCATTATCTTCAGTTTTAATATTTGCTTTTCACTGTATATAACCTTGGGGATAACTTCATTCTTTTGAATTCTTTTGAATTCATGAGTTGCCCTGGTTGGGTAGGCATGAATAGATAATCATCTCCTTTGCTGGAGCGGATACCTATATTAATGAGACCTATGAAACACTGGAAAATAATTCGGACTAAAAGAATTAAGTAAATGGGGAAATCTGAGCTCAATTTTTCAGACAGTTGAACCAGACTGATTTTTTTTTCTTGTTGCCCATTCACTGAGCTACATACATGCTAACATCACTAGCCACATACCACTTAAGATTTCAAAGCCACTGGCAGAAAAAATGGTCTTGGGTTTTGAGATTATCAGCCCCTGTGACTCCCCTCTGCACTGCCCTCCTACAGTTTCTCTCTATACCCTTTCCTTAGTTATTAATTAAGCTTCCCTAAAGGAAGAAGCAAGTTTTCAAGGCTTGCCAAATAGGTAAGGACAAGAAGACCATCCCAGGAACAGGGAAGGGCCACTCCGATAAGTGGGAGGAGGGAACAGGTTGGCAACAGGTCATCAGCTCCTAGATCGAGATCTGGAAGAGACCCTAGAAGCCACCTAGCCTAATTTTCTAGATGAGGAAACAAGCCTGGAGAGAATAATTTTCCAACAGTCACATAGCATTAGCGGTAGATGTGGGATTTGAACCAGAGTCCTCAACACCAAATTCAAAAAAGAAGGAAGACACATCAGATGCAAGGGAGGGGACAAGGAATCAGATTTGGAAAGGAGGATGTGTGCAAAAGGAGTTTCTGATATTTCATAGTATGGTGGAGTCATGTAATTGAAGGTGTCACAATTCCCAGTTGCCTGATACTCTTCCTATCTTTTCTCTACCTTCCCAGGAGCTCCACCTAAATGATACTCCACTGCGGCTCCACTTGAGGTGCCACTTCATCCATGTGTCAGAGGCCTCTCCATCAGAAAGGGAGGGGTAGGTAGGGGAACGTGGCCAGGTCTCTAGTCGACTCCCAGATCGTAGACATGAAGCGTCCCAGCCAGTCTGGCTCCCATGGAACTCCTCCCAGCGGCAACAACCACTTGATTCTGTGAGGACATGATATAGGACAGAATAACTGTGGCTGGGCTTTTAGCCACAATTCCAAATGCTCATAAACCCTAAAAGAGTCTGAGATGCTACTGGAGAAGTAGCTGATTCCTTTCCAAGTCCATAATGAAGAAATGAAAAGGAAGAATAAAGAACAATGGCATGAATAGCAAGGGTGCTTCCCAGCATGTGGTCTCCACAAGCCAGGATCCTTGGAGGCCAGAACAGTGCTGGTTTTAACAAGGGGTTGATTTAACAAAGTGGCCTGTGAGGGAAGACTATAAAGTAATACTGTTGGTGGGGTTTTTTTTGGGGGGGGTTAATAAAGGAGATCCTTTGGAATACCTTCAGAACTTGCAACCCATTCCTTTCAATATCTTATTATCCTTTAAGGACATTTGATTTTCTGAAACAACTAAAAGTCATATGCAAGCCAAATGGGGTCACAGAGAGTCAGACAGGATTGAAACCACTTAACAACAAAAAGAATTTGTTTTCCTATCTCTGGCATAAAGAATCATTGTGTGGCATTCACTAAGTGGGAGAAGATGAATCTTAAGCTCTTTCCTCTAGGAAAACTCAGATCAAACACCAGTGGCTTTTCAGTGAAGTATGATTTTCATCTAGTTCGTTCAAGGCAGTGTAAAAAATACAATGTGCTGGTTGTGAGGTCAGAGGACCTGTATTTCAATCCTAGGCTCTGTCACTTGCAAGCTGTGTGACCTTGGCTAAATCATTTAATCTTTTTAGGTCCCTTATCTTTAAAATAAGAGCATTAGATTTAATGGCCTCTGAGGTCCCTTCCAGCTCTAAATCTGATTCTATGTTCCTAGCAAACTCAACAGCCTGGAGCACAAACCTGCCAGTCTTTACTGCAACCTGTCTGTTTTCTAGGATTGAAATTGTTTGGGAGATGGACAAGTGAGGCTCATGTCCTCACCTCTGGACAGATGCCACAGAAGAGGCAGACACTTCAGCTTGGGTGTTCTGCAAGGACATCAGCACAGAGACCTTACCATTTAACTCTGGCCTTGTTATCCACATGTACATAATTCATTTTAAATTCCCATTCCCATAAGTTCCTTTGCCTGAATGAACCTTTACCCATCTGTTCCCTGCTCTTCCTTCAAATCCTTCTGATCCTTCAAGGTCAAGCTCAAAGACCATCTTATTCAAACACCTTCCCTAACTGCTCCAGCTCCTTCACTGCATGTCTCAAGCCCTGGCACCTGGTCCTGTCTTGTTCGTGAACTATTTTATAATTGTTATTGTTTTGTCATTTCAGTTGTGTCTGACTCTTTGTGACCCCATTTGGGGTTTTCTTGGCAAAGATACTGGATTGGTTTGCCATTTCCTTCTGCAGCTCATTTTATAGATGAGGAAATGAAGGCAAACAGGGTCAAGTGACTTGCCCAGGGTCATGAAGCTAGTAAGTACCTGAGGCCATATTTGAACTCATGAAAATGAATCTTCCTGACTCTAAGCCCAGTGCTCTATAGTTATATTAGTTAAAAGAATGTTAGAGCTAGAAGGAATCATAAAGATTATTTAGTTTCAACCCCTCATTTTATAGATAGGAAAACTGAGGCACAGAGAGGTAATGTGATTTGCCCAAGGTCAGAGAGCTTGGATTCAAACCCAGGTCTTTGGACTCAAAGTCCAGTGTCTTTTCCACTACATCATACTCTGTTCTGATCTTGTTAAACTACTAAATTCCTGTAAAAGACTGTGCCATACACACACACACACACACACACACACACACACACACACACACACCCTTTAGTATATCCTTTAGGACAGAATCACAGAACTTCAAAGTTGAAAGGGACCTTCTAAGGTGGTCCTGTGCACATAGTAGGGCTTCTTTTCTAAAAATGAAGGTAGTGGTTGTTCTAGTAATAGTACTGCTGCTGTTGCTGCTTCTGTTGTTAACAGTAGTAGTGGAAGTAGAAGGAGTAGTAGTAGCTGGCATTTACATGGTGCTTTAAGGTTTGTAAAGCACTTTACAAATATCATCTCATTTTATCCTCATAACAGCCCTGGGAGATAGGTGTCATTATTACCCCTATTTTACAGATGAGGAAGCTGAGGCAGGCAAATTACATGATTCACCCAGCTCATATGGTTAAGAAGTGTCTGAGGCCAAATTTGAATTCAGGTCCCCTGACTCCAAGGTTAACACTTTTGCCCAGTCTGCCACCTAGCTGCTTATATAGTGGGAAATGCTCTGATCTTGAAGTAGAGACTTGTGTTCAGATGTCTAAAACTCACCAGCTGTGTGACTCTCCTCAAATAATGAAAATAACAGAGAATTTATTTATAAGCGTCATTCATTTTACACAACACAAGTGTTCCTGGAAACATTTATGACTGTCAGAGTTCTGTAAAATTAAACCAAGTTTTTAATACATAACAGGAACTGGCTATTTTAAGAGTCCTAAGTTAAGAATTTTTGTAAATTATAGGATCCTTTTATACAATTAATCATTTTAATTTAACCTTTTGTATGAATCTTTGGTGTAGTAGGAAGAACACTCTTAGCTCTGCTACTTCCTGCCAACATGACCTTGGACAGATCATTTGACTTCCTAGTTTCCTCATCTGTAAAATGAGAGGTTTGAGCTAAATCACCTCCACAGTCCCTCCCAGCTCTAAATCCTGCGGCTCAGATTTTTATGTATCAAATTCACAAACTAAAGAAGCACCTGAAATTTAAGCCAGCCAGTAGAGGGCAACCTACCCTTACCTCCTTGAATTTAGAACCCAGCCAGTCACAGGATTTCATTGGCCCTGCACCTACTGTACCAAAAATGTTAGAATATGAAGTTAAGCATTCTTTGGCAGAAAAATTTGGGTACAAGAATTGCCCCTGATTTGTCTAAGCCCTGTGGCCCTAAAACAGGGCTGCCAACACACTTTGCAGTTTGTTCCACGGAATTCAGGCCAGCAAGTGTGATATAGTTCCAGAGTCAGAGTACCTGAATTCAAATTTTGCTACTGACACTACCTGTGTGACTTTGGGCAAATCACTTGACCTCTCTGGGCCTCAGTTTCTCCCTCTGTGTACTGAAAGGTATTGCACTATATGACCCATAAGGTACCTTTCAGTTCTTGATCTATGATCCTATGAATTTCCAAAAATAAGCCCTGTCAAGATATACAGAGGTATGCATGTAATAAATATTTGCCTTGCGTGAATGACTGATGTCACAGGCTTATATTAGAATGTAAGATCACTGCAGGTAGAGATTGTTTAATTCTTTGTATTTATATCACTAGAACCTAGCATTGTGCCTGGCACACAGTAGGTGCTTAATAAATACTTGTTGACCATTGGTAGGCTGAAAGACACTCTTCCCAAATATTAAGAATTAGTATTAAAGAAAAAAGCAGATACATATATATATAGAATGTATGTATGTATGTATATACACACATACACACACACACACGTATGAATATTTGTTGTCCCCACCTTTGTCTTTGACTTCACTGTGACCACAGAGCTCCCGAATCTTGAACCTTCCTATAAAACATATTTTGTCTGTTAATGGTGTTTTTAAAAACCTGTCATGTTACAACAAATTGAAGTAGAAAAAAAAAGGTGACAGTCTTCATTTCTCTCTCAAAAATGCTTCAAGAGATACTCACTTCAAGAGAAATCAATACATGCTGGGCCTGAAAGAAAAGAAAGGGGTAGGAGAGAGAGAGAGAGAGAGAGACATGTTACAGTCATTATGGTACACATAGATAGATTCAAAAGAATAAATTTTATGTGACGGCCAGACTACAAAAGCGCAGAAAATGGGAGACAAAGGAACTCATCTGAAAGAAGGATGACTGGATTCAAGGGAAGATTGATGGATTCAAAGTCTGAGGACTTGGGTTCAAATCCTACCCCTGCCGGTTACTACTTGTATGACAGGCTAGTCACTTCATCTTTTCTCAGCCTCAGTTTTCTCATTTGTAAAATGAAGGAATTGGACTATAAGCTCTAAATCTATGATGCTAAATCTAGGAGGTAGGGATCTTTATGTATTTGACCTTTAAAGTGGTCATTCTCTTGCGTTTGACCATGGGATCTTATTAGACTTGTGACTGAAATGCTAAGACACTTTATGATACCCCTCCCAGACCAACATGCTGCATGTACTGCCATATATGTTACGCATGTTTGTTAAATGCTTCTTCAAGTAGGGGAGACAAATAGCACAGACAATACAGGCCCTGGAGTCATTAAGCATTCCTTTGGTTCTTCGTGAAGTGTTTTAGCATTGAGATTTCACTATGCTAGCAAGGACTCAGTAGCTAGCTGCCCTTTACCCAAGTGCTAGGATTTTGTGAGAGAACATTTATATGACTTACCTTTTCTTCAGGACATGGAGAGATCCAGGATTTGCATTTGTTTGTGGCATCACCAAGTGGAACATTCTTGCCATTGTAGATGTAAATACGGCCATCCTCCCCACCAAGCAGCCCACCTGTGAAGTCCCCCGTCCTCAGAGGGGCTGATATGATGATCTCATCTATAAACATTAAGCACGAATGGAAGATGTCTCAATGAACTGATAAACATTTGTTAAGCACCTACTAATGTGCCAGGTACTGTCCTAAGTGCTAGGGACACAAAAAGAAGCAAAAGACAGCCCCTACCCTCAAGCAGTTCACAATTTAATGGAGGAAACAATATGCAAACAAATATATACAAATCAAGCTATACATTCCATAAATAGGAAATAATTAACAGAGAGAAGGTAGTAGAATTAAGAGAGGTTGGGGAAAACTTCCTGTAGAAGGTGGGATTTTAGTTGAGACTTACACGAAGCCGGGGAGGTCAGTAGAGGATGGAGAGTGTTCCAGACATGAGAGACAGCCAGAAAAAAATGCCTGGAGTCAGGGGCATCTAGGTGGTGGAGTGCATAGAGCTCTAGCCTTTGAGTCAGGAGGACCTGAATTCAAATCCAGCCGCAGACACTTGATACGTACTACCTATGTGACCCTGGGCAAGTCATTTAACCATCCTGATTGCCTCACCAAAAAGCCAAAAAAAAAAATTCCCAGAGTCAAGAGAGGGACTGTTTTGTTCTTAATCACTTTAGTGGATAAATGGAGTGGGGAGAGACTCGAGACAAGGCAACCCACCAGCAGGCTACTGCAATACAGACATGAAGTGATGAGGGCCTATACCAGATTGGTGGCAGTGTCAGAGGAGAGGCAGGGGAGAAGGGGAGAAATTGCAAAGGTGAAAGTGAGAGGCTTTGGGAACAGATTAGATATAGTGGTGGTGGGAGATAGTGAGGGCCTGAGAGGAGGTGAGGAGGGGAGGGAAGGGTTGGAGGAAAGATAGTCATGTTCTTTTTTGGATCCTCACGATAATCATAACTTCCTTATCCCAACACACTCCTTACCCTGCCTTGAAATTGTCTACTCCAACCTTAGCCTGACTAAGGCAGATGTTCTTTTTCTGTTTCATTATTCATCATCAGTTAATAGGGTGGAGATTCTGAACATAGCCATAAGGAGGATAAGTCACTCTTGTTACACAATTTGGTCTGGGCCTAATTAGGCTCAGAATTATCATCAAAAAGTCCTTAGCATTACTGAGCTGCCAATTCATCACCTGGGTGACCTTGGGTAAATCATACTGTCTCTGGGCTGATAGGGTTGAACTCGATGATGCCAATTCTTATTAAGTTCTCTTGAGCTCAAGCGGTACAACCAGGGGAGTGGGGGAGTGTCTTCTGGGGAATTGCTCCATTGAGTAAAGGAATCTGACTCCTTGGCTGAAGTTCACGTCACCTTCTTACCTAATCCATCATTGTCCAGGTCCCTTAAGTGTACCGTCCCTCCAAAGCGAGAGAAACGCCTATCCCCACTGAAGGTGCCAAGCAGCGAGGGCTCTGTCTCAGCTGTCAAGTCATATATCTGAGTGCTGCCTCCCTGGAGCAGGGTCATGGATAAGAATGCCATTTTAGACATGTCATCTGAAACAATACAAAACAACGAAAATGGAGCAACTCACAAAGTATCAGAGGGTTAGATTTAAGATGTCACATATTATGAAACTAACCCAAGCAGAGAATTTTAAATTTGGGAGGGATCTTAATGGACCATCTAGTCTAATCTGCCACCCAATACAAAAATCCTTTCTACAATATCCCTTACAGATGCTTCTTGAATACCTCAAGTGGTAGGGAACTCACTAGTTTATGAGGCAGCCAATCTACTATTAGAAAATTCTAGTTTTTAGAAAATACTAAATTGGCTTTTGCTACAAGATACATGGGGGAAAGGGGGACAGGGCAGTAACATGATCAGATCTTCAGTCACTTTAGTGGCTAAATGGAGGATAGACTGGAGTGGGGAGAAACTTGAGACAAGACAACAGAGTGTCTACCCCCAATCATTTGACAGTAGAACTTTCTGCCACCTCAATGATCCAAAATGGCATAAATCCAAGAAGTGAACAGAAGACCTTTGAGTGACAAGAAAAAACAGTTGTCATTTAAATGCAGATTAATTCAAATTAATTTTGCTCAAAAATATTTTTGTACTACCATTAAGATCAGTACTACAGCAATACCCTAGAATATTGCAAAACTAGGGTTAGGCATGCTGGTTTCCTGGTTTCTTAGGCAAAGATCAGAATTGCCTTCAAGCCCTTACGCCAGAGCTAGGGACTTAGTACTGTGTATAGAATTAATGTGACTTACTCGCCAAACTTGATTATAGGATTTTCTTGGGCAACCTTCAATTCTGCCTCAGCTTATAGCAGACTGACAGTTAGAAACTTCATGGGGATTGCTTGAATGCAAGCCCCATAAAAGCAGCAAGACATGATTCTTGACAAAAAAAAGGAAGAACACAAAAATACTAACAAGAAAAGCACAGCAACCAGGTCCACTTAGCATATGAGCAAATAACCTCAGACAAGGACACAGAAGAGATCATTCTTGTACGGTTTAATACAGTAATGGTTGTAGAGAAAGATAATATTTGGTGTACTCTGTTTACTAAAGCAGGAAAGTGGGTATAAATACTAACTATGAAAGGTGGTTAAAATTATTTTTTAAAAGCATCAGCACCTTAAGGGAGAGAATTCAATTATCTGAAAATTTCACTTATTTGGAACACCTCATTCCCTTATGTCACCAAATAAATATGGCTTTATTACACACAGGGAGCCGCTAGGTGGTGCAGTGGATAGAGAGCCCACTGGGCCGAGAGTCAGGAAGACTCATCTTTTTGAGTTCAAATCTGGCCTTAGACTAACTGTATGTCCTGGGGCAAGTCACTTAACCTTACTTGCCTCAGTTTCCTTGTTTGGAAAAATGAGCTGGAGAAGGAAGTGGCAAATCACTACAGTATCATTGTCAAGAAAATCCTAAACGTTCTTCTGGTTTTTTTTGTTTCCTCTTTCTGGTGGTTCCTCCTATTGGTTCTAATTCTTCCTTACAACATCACTAATGTGAAAATATGTTTAATAGGAATGTTTATGTAGAGCCTATATCAGATTGCGTGCTGTCTTGGGGAGGAAGGGAGGGAGGGAAGGGGAGAAAAATTTAAAACTCAAAAGCTTATGGAAGTGATTGTTGATAAATCAAAGTAAATTAATAAAAAATAATTTGAACAAATAAAATATTTTAAATGAAAAAAAAATCCCAAATGCGGTCACAAAGAGTTAGACAGAACTACAGTTACTCTGCACACTAGCAGACATTTCTTAGAGCCAGAGTTTAACATTTCTATAAATGTGATTTTAATAATTTCAGAATAATCCTACTCAAGTGGAATTTTTTATCATCAAATTGATAACACCAACATCCTCACAAGGTGGTTATATTTTTGAAGAATGTGGTATCCTCTTTATCAACAAAAGTTTCATTTACATTGGCCCTAAAACCAGAGATGAATCTTGGAGGGAATAGTGACATTGGGATCCCAAGATTTCAATCTGGAAGGGACCTTAGAAGTCAACTTCCACTCTAACCTTCTCATTTTACAGAGGAAGAACATGAGGCCCAGGGAAATTATATTATTTACCTAAGGTTAGAGAGTAGAAAGTGGCAGAGCCAGGATTCAAACACTGGCATTTTGACTCCAAATCCAGAGTTCTTTTTTTCTTATTTATATCATTAATACTCAGTGCATTTATTATTAGATCAATTTAAACAGAGGATCCCAGCACTAGAAAACCTTAGAGATCCATCCTTTCCTCCTCATTTTCCCCTCCCCAACTCTGTCCTCCCCTCCCCTCCAGTGTTCTTTCCAATACATATATGCATGCCTCTTCTGACTACCAATTTAAGCCTAGGACAGTAATTTTCATGGTAAAATAGCACTGGATTCATGATCAGGTGACATGGGCTCAGATTCCTGCTCTGACATTTATTAGCAATATAATCATGGGTTCTCTGCGACTTAGTCTTCTCATCTGTAAAATGGGAAACTACTCACCTCACAAGACTACCATAAGGAAAATACTTTGCAAACCTGATAGCACTATAGAGAAGTGGATTATAATTATTATTATTATTATTGTAGCAGCCAAGGAAGTTATGGATGGCTCAAATTTCTAAAAACAAAATGAACCCAAATCTACTTTAAAATTTTAATTTTTTTATTTTTTTATTTTATTAATTTATTTTGATTTATCAACAATCACTTCCATATGCTTTTGAGTTGAAAATTTTTCTCCCCCTTCCTCCCCACCCCCCAAGATGGCGCACAATCTGATATAGGCTATACATTTACATTCCTATTAAATATATTTTCACATTAGTGATGTTGTAAGTAAAAATTAAGACCAATAGGAGGAACCATCAGAAAGAGGAAACAAAACTCAACAGAAGAGAAAAAAAAAAAGATAACAATTCAACTTCCATAGTTCTTTCTTTGAATGTGGATAGCATTTTCCATCATCAGGCCTCTGGAGATGTCTTAGATCCTTGCATTGCTGAGAAGGGCTGTTTATCAATATTAGTCACTGCACAATGTGGCTGTTATTGTGTACAACATTCTCTTGGTTCTGCTTACTTCACTCAGCATCAGACCATACAAGCCTTTCCAGGTTTTTCTGAAGTCAGCCTGTTCATCATTTCTTATAGCACAATAGTATTCCATTACATTCATATACCACAACTTGCTCAGCCATTCCCTAATTGATGGGCATCCTCTCAGTTTCCAATTCTTTGCCACCACAAAAAGAGCTGCGATGAATATTTTTGTACATGTGGGTCCTTTTCCCATTTGCATGATCTCTTTGGGATATAGCCCTAGAAGTGCTATTGCTGGGTCAAAGGGTATGCACATTTTTATAGCCCTTTGGGCATAGTTCCAAATTGTTCTCCAAAATGGTTGGATCATTTCACAATTCCATCAACAATGCATTAGTGTTCCAATTTTCCCACATCTTCTCCAACACTTATTTTCCTGTCATGTTGGCCAATCTGATAGGTGTGATGTGGTACCTCAGAACTGTTTTGATTTCCATTTCTCTAATCAATAATGATTTAGAGCATTTTTTCATATGACTATAGACGGTTTTAATTTCTTCATCAGAGAACTGTCTATTCATATCCTTTGACCATTTATCAACTGGGGAATGGCTTGTATTCTTATAAATTTGACTTAATTCTCTATATATTTTAGAAATGAGGCACTTATCAGAGAGACTGGTTGTAAAAATTCTTTTCCAGTTTTCTACCTTCCTTCTAATCTTGGTTGCATTGGCTTTGTTTGTGCAAAAACTTTTCAATGTAATGTAATCAAAATTATCCATTTTCCTTTTTGTAATGTTCTCTGTCTCCTGTTTGGTCATGAATTCTTCTGTTCTCCGTAGATCTGATAGGTAAACTATTCCCTGCTTGCCCAGTTTGCTTGTAGTATCCGCCCTTACATCTAAATCATGAACCCATTTTGACTTTATTTTGGTATATGGTGTGAGATTTGGTCTATGCCTAGTTTTTGCCATACTCTTTTCCAGTTTCCCTAGCAGTTTTTTTCAAAGAGTGGGTTCTTATCCCAGAAGCTGGGATCTTTGGGTTTATCAAACAATAGATTACTATAGTCATTGACTACTGTGTCTTGCATATTTAACCTATTCCACTGATCCACCACTCTATTTCTTAGCCAGTACCAAGCAGTTTTGATGATTGCTGTTTTATAATACACTTTAATTTTTAAAATAAACTTAATGAAACTATACTATATAAACTTATTAAACCACATAGTATTTAAAGGTGTGTGTTTGGGGGAAGAAGTGAAATTACATAATAAAGTAATAATAGGGTGTGGAAAATTAAAAAAAAAAGGTTAGGAATCACTGCTTTTGACTCTGAAAAAGAGAGAACAGCAGTAGAGCCAATATGTGGTAATGTAGGTACTACGAGCTATATTCATTAAGGGTTTTTTTAATGGTATAATTCTGTTCTCTAACGCCAAGTGACACAAGCAGAACCAGGAGAACATTGTGCAGAGTAACAGCAATATTGTGTGATGACTAGCTTTGATAGACTTAGATCTTCTCAGCAATGTAAGGATCTAAGAAAACTCCAAGACTAAAAATGGAAAATGCTGTCCACATCCAGAAAAAGAACTATGGAGTCTGAATGCAGATCAAAGCATATTATTTTCTCTTTTATGTTTTTTTTTCTTTCTCATGGTTTTTTCCCTTTTGTTCTGATTATTCTTTCACAACATGACTAATGTGGAAACATGTTTAATATGATTGTACATGTACAGCTTATATCAGATTGCATGCTGTCTGGGGGGAAGGGAGGGAGGGAGGAAAAAAGTTGGAATTCAGGATCTTGTAAAAGTGAATGTTGCATGTAACTGGAAAAAATAAAATACTATTAAGTGGGAAAAAAGAAATACAAGACTTAAATAAGAAAAAAAAATTCTATGTTCTGACTATAATAATCAGGAAAAAAAGCCACTTATGACTCTTGTGGATTAATCTAGTCCAACCTCATTTGACAGATGAAGAACATGAGACCCAGGAAAATTAATTATTTGCCTAAGGTTGGATAGTAGAAGGTGGCAGAGCCAATGACTCTTGTGGATTAATCTTCCTCCTAAAAGGGAATGAAATAATTTGCCTGAGAAGTAAGCATGGTGCTCAGGACCTACTAACAAGGTTCTCCACTTTGAGAGAAGACCCTGTTCTTCATGAATGCTGAGTTTTAAAAAATTTAGTTCTGTTGGTCCAAAGGGCCATCTGACTAACAGGAAGCAGTAAGTATTAAGTGATGCCCGACATACCACGAGTTGGGGCGCCAACCAGCAGCACTTGTCTTGGGGCTCCATTGACTTCCACAACACCACTTGATAGCGAGGTACCCAGTTTTTCCATTGCCTGAAAAAAATGTAATATTGTCAATACTAAAGGGCTCTGCAGTAACAGAATGTGCTGTGGCAGTTCTCCTTGGAGGGAATCTCCTACCTTGTCTCCAGAAATCGTAAACCAACTTTGTCTACTTGGTGGGTAAAAGCCGTAGACCTTTCCAATGCTCTGTTTCTCATCACGGATGTAGAACACATTACCTAGACTGGAACAAACCATACTGTTTTCAGCAACCCAACCATCTCCAGCCAGAGGCACCACTGGGGTAGCAGATTCACCAGAGGATTCAGTTAAGATTATTTCTGAACTGAATCATGAGAGGAAGAGAAAAAGGCTACACACATAACACACACACACACACACACACACACACACACACACACCCCTTAGTCCTCATAATCCTAATGGCCTGGGGAGAGGAGGGTTGAAAAGCCACACAGGTGTAATTGCCATAGCTGGATGTGAACTTGGGTCCTATGACTGACTATAAAGGTTCAGCACCCTTCCTACTGCACCAAACCATTCCTTCTGCCAACAGGTAGAAAACCCCTCAAACTATACCCCCTAAAATGCTTTCTATTTTTAACAATCCATCAGATAAAGATTCTACAAAATCCCAGAATCCCTACTCCTTTTTGAAAGTACTGAGTTTACATACAGAAATTCTACATATAGAGGGCTAAGAAGCAATGGTAAGCTTTACCATGTTACACTTGAGCTCAGTCTTACAATTCAAGATCAGAGCTTACCCACTCATATTCTTCCAGGTTGGACTCCCAACCAATAACAGGGTTCTGTTCTTTAGGCTGGGACTGTGAATCGAATATCCAAACCAGGCATAGTCATCTTCCCCCTTTACCATCCAATTAGCCTCCTCAACATTCAGTTGATCTAGAAGACAAGAGCAGTCACCTTGAGTAGGAGGCTGTGATGACCTGTAAATTTGGAGGTTCTGAAATCTGGCAGGTCTCAGAGGGTCTCTCTGTCAAAGGAGCCCATTTCCCCTCTTCAAGTCAACCCTGGGTCAACAATGGCCCTCACGATTCGTACAAGGAATAAAATTTGTGCCCATGTTGCCAGGAATGAAGAACAAGTTGTAAAAATAACTGCTTTTCTAGATGTTTCATAGTATTTCACTTCCTAGCCTACTGAAGTCTTTGTTAGAAAGCTATTGCTGAATTCCCTTTTCATTGAAATACACAGGAAAAGAGTATGTTATAGTTCAGTTATAACTAGAAGACAACATCACTTTGAACCTTTGGGTACACAATCTCCTTTATATTCTCTGAGCTTATCTGTATCACCAGCATAAGGCAATGATATGACTTCTTCACCAAGGGAGGAGTAAAAGGAATGAACAAGAATATGTAATCTACACACAACAGACTGGACGATTCCCGCCAGCAAGCATCACCTTTGACATTTTGCATGGGGCCCGAATAGAACGCAGACACAATTCCCCTCTGCTTCCCTCCACTGGGTGCATAAGGTGACCCAACTACCAGGTCAGGAGCACCATCCTCATTGATATCTGCTGCCAAGAGCGTCCAGCCAAGGTTACAGTACGTGTCCTGAAAAGAAAACAGCTTTAACTCATACGTGGAGATTTTTAGAGTCTACATAGAGTTCTTAGTAATAGAAGGAGCTCCACAAGTCTGGTAATAGTGGCAAAACATACTTTAATAGGCCAAGTATCTGGGATTTCATCAGGGCCACTCATCTCCCTCCACGGGACACAAATTTCAACCCTCCTACACCTTAACAAATGATCTCAGTGAATTGTTATGACTAGGCAATTCATCACTCTGCACCCAAGTTGGTGTTGAGGCTCCTCAAATTTAACTAAGGTGATCTTTGAAAAACAAACATATGGTCTACCAACTAGCCCATATTTGAAGCCTTTCCAGCTAGTAGATAGGACTGCCTGAACTCTTGTTTCACTGGTATAGCCCAAAATAACCCAGGTTCACCTCCATAACCCAAAGAGACATTGGTGGAAGACCAAGGTGCAGATGGCAAACATCCATTAGGAGTAAGTGGGTATACCTGGCACGAAATGGTGACATTTGGTTGAGAAGATATTTTTCCTTTTCTGGCACCGAAAAAGATATACACTGCCCCCTAGAAAATGACCAAAAAATGTATCAGAAGCAGTATCATGTGGACTTCAGAAATAACGATAGCTAGCATTTATATAGTGCCTTAAAGTTTGCAGAATGCTTTATACATGTTATCTCATTTGATAATAACATTTGGTAGATGAATCTTGTATGTTTACATTGTATCTCCCTAATGAAACGCGAGATCCTTGAGGGCTGAAATTATTTTTGCCTCTCTTTGTATTCATAGGCTTAACATAGTGCCTGACACACAGTAGGTGCTTAATAAAATGTTGATGGAGCGATTAAATTATATAAAAGAAAGAGATTTGTGTATTTAATAATTTTGTGTGTGTGTTTCATAGAGCCAGGGCCCCTGGAAGATGTTGAACAACAATTACTGATGACTTTGAGAAAGATCTGGTTCTTATAGCAGCCTGGTTTCTTCTCTCACAAACTTAGAATTCTCTGATCATTTCCCCAAATTAGGGACATGGGTTCCCTTATGATAAAAAAGTAAAGTCAACAGGCAGAAAACTGCCTAAGCAACTCCTATAAGTCCTCAGGCTCAGCTTGGACCTCAGCACCTCCCTGGTACCCTTCCTGATGATTCTGGCCCTCTGGGATCTCTCTCCCACTGGAACTTGTATTGTTTGTACCATTCAGCTGATGCTTCTCACATGCACCTTGTGACATCTTGTTCCTGCCTTGGAAGTGAACTGCATCTGTCTTGCTCCTCTCCAACTGTCTTACTTTCCCAAGAAAACTACAGCTGCCTGGAGAGCTGGGATCATGTGTTATGTTTCTTCCATATCCTTAATGGTATTAAACATTGTAGGATAAAGACTAAATGAAAGGCCATCATATTACTATGTGAAGATCAGAAACATCAGAATCTAAACTGACGATCCCTGGGCTTTTTAATTGTCTTCTTTCCCCTGGGAAATGAAGACGAGGTTGTCAGGGGGAGGGGGAAAAAGAAAGGACAGAAAACAAGCCTTATACGTAAAGGTAACCTTACATTATAAGTGAGTTTCTCGGCTCCCACTGAGGGGGCTCCCACTGCCAGGTCAGGCAGCCCATCCTGGTTGAAGTCCAAAACTGCCACAGAAGAGCCAAAGCGACCTGAGGGCTGAAGGATTAAATATTATTTCCCATTTGCTAAGTCATAATCTTTTAAAGACAAAAAGAAAGGTTTTATGTTTTATGTTGGTTTCCCAAGTAACATTTTTGGAATGTCTCCTGCTACAATGAAGGCACAGGATCCCTGGAAACAGGGCAGCAGTACATAAAGACTTTCCTTGTGCTTTTGGGTTTTTAGAACATAATGTGCCTCACAGTTTCAGAAGGAGTCATACACTGTGCTAGGGTAGCAAGCAGACATCAGGGAGTTCATGAATATTTTTGTTTTGTTTTGGGAGCTTTTGGGGTGGAGTGGAGGAGTTACTAAAGCTTTCTTCCCCAATTAAAGTAACTCATTAAACCCCACAATTGGGATTGAAGATTTAGAGCTAGAAGGGACCTTAGAAGTTATCTATTCTATCCCTTCATCTTACAGACGAGAAAACTGAGGCCCAGGGAAATAAAGGGACTTGCCCAAAGTCACACAGGGAAGTGGTCAAGATAGGATTTGAACACAGGTCGTCAGACTCCAGAACCAATGCTCTTTCATTTACTTTCAGCCTACAGCCATAGAATCAGAGACTATTAAGGCTGGAATGGACCTCAGAGATCAATGTAGACATAGAAATTTTTTTAATTTAGTTTTAATTCTTTTAATTAATGTAATTTAAATTAATTCAAATTATGGAA
The DNA here is from genome assembly GCF_003287225.1 of Phascolarctos cinereus. NCBI lineage: Eukaryota > Metazoa > Chordata > Mammalia > Diprotodontia > Phascolarctidae > Phascolarctos > Phascolarctos cinereus. The sequence continues at coordinate 548,295,859 of NW_027555847.1, read as the reverse complement.
TAAAACAAACATTTCCATAATTAAAAAATAATAAGAAAAGATAATAAAAAGATGATTGCACATGAACCTGCAAATCTATTATGTACAACTTACTATTCCTTTTAAATATATAATAAAGTTATCATGTAAATTTCTTTTTTTTTTCTTCCCTCCTTAGAGATGGCTACCATTAGACACAAATGGATGTATATGTAAAATTATTCTATACATACTTCTATTTATCAGTTCTTTCTCTGGATACTGATAGTGTCTTTCTTCATGTGTCCTTTACAGTTAATTGAGGTATTTATAATAGTCAAAATGACTTACTTGCTCAAAGTCATTCTTAAAACAATGTTGCTGTTACTGTATACAATGTTCTCTTGGTTCTGCTCTTTTCACTCTTCATTATTTTGTGCAAGTCTTTCCATGTTTTTTCTAAGATCATTGATCTCACTGCACAGTAGCATTCTATCACAACCATATACCTCAACTTGTTCAGTCATTCCTCAATTGATGTGCACCCCTGCAATTTCCAGTTCTTTGCTACCACAAAGAGAGCTGCTATAAACATTTTAGAACATATAGATTCTTTTCCTTTTTCCCTAATTATCTTAGGAAATAGACCTAATAGTGATATTGCTGGGTCAAAGGGTATAGGCAATTTAAAAACTGTTTAATATAGCTTAATAATAAATTCTAGGCATAGAATTTAGAGAGAGAAGCAACCCTTGGGATAGTCTACTCCAGGGATTGGCAAACTACATAGCCCATGGGACTTCAACTACCATCTATTAGTCCCAGCTAAGAATGTTTTTTACAATTTAAAATAAAATTTCATTATATTTTAAAATGTGAAGACCATAAAAAAAAATACCAAACAGGCTGTGGGCTAGATTTGGTACTCAGTCAGTATATGCCAACCCCTGATCTAAATTAACTCATTTTACAAATGAGTAAACTGAGTCCCAAAGTAATGAAGTCTAAGGTCACACAGTTAGTGAGTGGCTTAACTGGGATTCAAGCCTGGGGCTTCCTGTACCAAGCCCGACCTTTTTTCCACTACACCCTATTGGTCTTCACTGTCTATAAGATGACACATTGTCTATAGCATAATCCCCTTACTTCTGTAAGCAATTCTATTACTTATCAGGTAGCCTTCACTACAGCTTTGCATTTTTACCCTTCCACCATTTTTGTAGGTGGGAACCTGATAAACAAGAGAATTTTCCTCCACCATTGGAAGACACAGGGCAAGCTGAAGACAGAGTGATGACATGTTCAGAGCTCTAAAAACTTGCTTCCCTGCCAGGCCTCAATATTTCAGTGGATCAATGCTCCCTCCAACCCCCAATCATGAGAATATCTTCTCATCCTGTGTAACTTTTCTACATGTCCCCAGCAGCCTTCTATTCATTATATCATTAATAGGTTCCTTTTCAGACTCCTCTGAAAGTTAACTAAGCATCCCCAGGAATATATGAATTCTAAGCCTGGAATCATCATCAACAACAACATTATCATCATCATCATTATCATCATTTGTTAAAATGGAGCTTAGAGATCATCTAGGAATCATGGTACAGTTGAAAGAGCATTGTAAGTCAGAAGACCTGGGTCCAAATCCCACCTCTGACACATACACATAACCTCCCTGGGTCTCAATTTGCTCAACTGTAAAATGATGGCCTCTGAGATCCTTTCCTGACCTATGATCCTGTGAATGCCTTCCTTTTACAGATGAGGACACAGAAGCTCAGAGGGTTGCAGAGATAATTAATGGCAAAGCTGAAAGACACTGACAGTCAGGCCAGTGTTCTTTCCACTAAACCATGCTGGTCTTCAAGAACACCATTTAATAAAAATTTTAAAACAACAGTAACAACCACTATTCCATCAAAAGTGCTGCTTCTGTATAGAGTTACTCACCCACTGGGGTAAGCAATTATTCCTATCCCCAAAGAACATACGCTATGAATGATTCTATTTTGTAAAACACTGCGACAAACAGATTGAGAAGTTTCTGGAGAAGGTGAGTAATGAGCAGCAAACAGGAGTGGATGGAAATATTTGGAAACTTTTTTTCATGCTCTGTGGGGATTATGAAAAAGGGTAAAAAAGCATGGGGCTTACAGTGACAAAACCTGGGAGTGAATTCTAGCTAAGCCATTTCTAGTGTGAACTTAGGCAAATTAATTTCTTTTCTGGGCCTCAGTTTCCTCATCTGTAAAATTAGGACGTTAAACTGGATGACCTCAGCAATCTCTTCCAACTCCCATGATACTATGATGTGCTATTTACAGCACTGTGTTCACGGCTCTGCCCAAAACACAGAAATTGGCAAAATAAGCCTCCTTTTCTGTCCTGTACAACAGTGAAGTCTTGTCATTTAACTCTGCAAAGTTCATTCCTGCCTATTATTTCTTTTCATTCTCATAACAACTCCATAAAGTGTGTAGGTCAAGCATTAGTGTTGTTCCCACTTTACCGATGAATACTGAAAAAACAGAAAGGTTAAGTGGTTTACCTGATACCATAAGGAGTTAATGGCAGAACCAAGGCAAGAACTTACCTGACTCAATATAATTTTCCATCCATACAACAAACTTATAATTGTTGCCCAACAGACAAAACTCAAAAATGTCATTAACTAACAGGTTGCTTTCAGTGACCTTGTACAAGTCAATTAACACGGCATTTATCTGCAGATAAATTACCACTGTCCTTTCTTATAGCAGCTATAAGGGCCAGAGCCCTAACCAGCAAGTCTGGGGCCCTAAGGCAAGTATCATGAGATGCATCCAGAACACACAGAAAACAAGTTGCCCTTTATAATCAACTTTTAAAAATCAGTTCAGTTAAGTTAGAGGGACCCCAGGAAATGTGAAAGTCAATATAAGGAGACTGCTGCCAGAATAGGGAAAGAGTAGAGCCAAGAGCAAACTTTTTGGTCTTAGGACACTTTTATATTCATAAAAATTAATTCAGAACGCCTCCCAAAAGAGATTTTATTTATGTGGATTATGTCTATCAATATTGACTGTATTGGAACACTAAAACATCTTGGTATTATAAAAGTAGTTTTGGACCTTCTTCAGACTACCGGAAAGGGTCTCAGGGACCCAAAGTGGTCCTGGACAATCACTGACTCAGAGTATGGCCATGTACAAGAAAGGACAGGGCAAGAGGGCATCATCTGGTAAATTTCCTACTTTAACCCAATATTCTTGCTAATGAGGTATTAAGCTCATGGTTTCCACCTCCTGGATGAATAAAAATGTTATCTGCTCCTTCTAAACTTCATTACCCTAGGGAAAAGCTCTAGTTGCTTTACACTAGCTAGTGCCTTGACAAGAATTATGACTTAAGCTGTTTGGAGGTGGGCTTCTGGCAGAGTCTCCATTTTAGTTCTTCAATGAGGACATTTGTTTTAAAACTGGTTTTTTTTGCTTTTGCCATACTACTTCTTAAAGCACACAGTGATTTTTTTCATTAAATATATACATCGAGCTTCATTTAAGCAATTAAGACATTTAAAGAATGCTGAGAAGTTTGCCAAAACTAGGATCACATGCTAACAGGATCATAGGCTTTAGGTAATGATTTATTATTCAACAAAGCACATGTAACATGTTTTTAAAGAAAAAATAATGAATTAGAACCACACCTGAAAGCCCTCTAGAATTAGATGTGCTTCTTTGTCCAAATCCAAGTCTACGGGAGGCAAACCTATATCGTTGCTGTAGAGGAGATACACTCGTCCCACCTGCACATGGCCTGGTCTGCTATAACCTGGTGCTCCTACCACCAGATCCTCATGGCCATCCTGGTTGAGGTCGACTGAAATCATTGACCTGTACATCAGAAGAGATTATCAGTTATATCACAGGAAATATTTGATTGGGCAAAACACTTTCCTCCTTGTATCTTTCCTCTTGCAGACTTCTTTCAAGCCTCCTTACCTAATAAAGCCTAGTGTTTAAGGGGCTGGCCTTAGAGTAAGGAAGAGTTAGGTTCATATACTGCCTTAAAGCAATTAGTATCAACTATAATGGTGGCTAGTTTGGAAAGCTTCAAAATATTTATCAATCTAAGTCCTGCTCATTCTAAACAAGGATTCTTAACCTTTTTAGTGTCATGGATGGATCCCTTTGGCAGTCTGGCAAAACCTACAGACTCTTTCATTGAATGATATTTTTAAATTCATAAAATTAAATGAACAGCATTACAAAGGCAACTAAGTATAGAGAAACATAACATATCTATACATATATATATTTCAAATTTTTTAAGTTCACAGATATCCCCCTCCCCACATACACACACATACAATCAGTCAGTCAATAAACATTTATTAAGCACTTACTATGTTCCAGGCACTGTGCTAAACTAACACATATCACACTGGACCTCCAAGGAATTGATGAAATCAAAATACCAAAGAGCTGCAAACAAGCAACCTCTTCACAAAGAAATGACCTCCAAGTTCTCAGTGACAGCCCCCTGTTTCCTATAGAATAGTATCTGAATCACAAGCCTGGAGTTGAGACAAATCATGCGGAAACCTAACCTTATTCGGTTAATAAAAAACAAAACAATACCGCTCAAAACAACTGAGGGATGTAAGAATGGATTCTGACATCTTCATGTACCTAAGTGCTGATACAAAGGAAGTGCTCCTCAGACTGAGGACTGCATCTTTCTGTGGCTGCTAACACAATCAGGAATTTTTATTTGGAATGATCTTCCATTGAATGGAACAGCTCATTTTACATGCATAGCAAACAATGAAGACAAACTTTGATTCCTATCTTAACTGTGTTATAATTAAATGAATTAATGGCTTGAAGCCAAAGGGCTTTGGTGGCTCATGGATTTTTTTTTTAATTTTCAGAACCAAATAAAGAGTTAATGACGTGGAAATAATTTCAGACAAAATAAGCCCAACCTACCATCCAAGCTTCACATAAGGAAATGACAGGAAGTAAGATGCTATGGGATTGGTGACATAATTCTGTTGGCGAGGCTGTTCACTTGCAAACACTTTCCTTATCTTCTTTGTCAAAGTCAGGTAGAGAAAGGAGACTGAATCCTAAAAGAAAAGAATCATTAAATATTAACCATGATTACAGACACAAATGTGAATCCCTATAATCACAGCAGCTCACATTTCTAGAATATCTTAGGTTTGACAAAGTATCTTCCTCTGTACAACTATATGAGGTAGGTCAGAGAAGGATATCAATTCATCAATAGGAAGCCATTGTAGACTAATTAAGGGGGATGAGGGAATAATAACTGACTCTTAGAGAAGGAAAAGTGATTTGATAAAGGTCACATAACAAGTAAACATCAGAACCAGGATTCAAATCTAAGACTCCTGACTCGAAGTCCGTTGTTCTTTTCAATACGCGATATGTAAATCAGACATATAAATACACATCTAACAAAACCACTAATCTTTTTGAAGGAAAGATGTTTTACGGATACTTTATACTTTTATGTGCATGATCAAGTATATTCATTGAGGGCAGGTGAATACAAGTTGGGCCACTACATGCAAGTATGTAGAAGAGACAGTCACCGTAATGTATAGCAAATAAAAAAAAAAAGAAGGGACCTGAATTGAACCAAATCATATACCCTAGACCAGAATGAATGACTAATTTTCTAAACTCCCAATAAAACTGACCCCAAAATTATTTTTTTCATAGAACATGGAAATGAATCAAAGATGATTTTGTTTTCTTTCAAAACAAAACTAAACAAAAAGTTGCAGTGAACATGTCAAACAAGCCCTGAGCACACAAAGAGATATATAACCCAAAGTTTCCCTGGAATGGATTTTCTATAGATCATTCAGCCTCGTGACATACATACATACACATATATTTTGAAACCATTGAACTGGTATTAATGAAAGACATTAACACAAGATGATAGATTCAGAAACTACAAGGAGTGGTATACATTCAGTGGTGTCAGAGATCTATGACCTCTGACTGAAATACATTTGCTCCATCTTCATGATTCCAGCAACAAAGAGATTCCATACGGTAACACAGAATGTTTGGCAGAGAAGAATATAAGCACAGATCATAAGGATGCATAGGTAGGGATAGAAGAGGCCTTAGACTTCATCTAATCCATTCCCTTCATTTTACAGATAAGGGAATGGAATCTGAGAGGTTAAATAACTTGTGCAAAGTTTTGTGCCTCCTCATACTAAACCATTAGAGATCAGAAACAGGTTCCAGTTTTTCCATCAGCCATGAAACAAACCTAGCCATCCAGGGAGCATTTTTTAAAAGCAATTGAAAGAAGGGGCCATAGCTTTCACTTCATTTTTATTTCCCCACTGTTCCCCTGAGGACAGATGATTCCCAGTTCTACATATATACAGCCCTTGTCTCTCTGCTGAGCAAGTCACAAATCTCTACCTGCCACTTTGATATTTCTAACTGAACATCCCATAGGTATCTGAAATTCAACATGTGGAAAACAGAATGCATTATCTTTAGCCCAAAATCCTCCACCTGTCCAAATTTCCCCATTACTGTCAAGGGTACCACTGTTTTCCCAGTTACCTAGGCCTGAAACTTCAGTGTCATACTTGATCTCTCACTGTTAGTCAACCCATATATCCAATCCACTGCCAAATCTTGTCATTTTTACCTCCACAACATCTCTCATATATATCCCCTTCTTTCACTCATACAGTCATAACCCCAGTTCAAGCCCTCATCACCTGTGACCTAGACCACTGCAATAACCTTTCAACTAGTCTCCCTGCCTCAAGCTGTTACCACTCCAATCTATCCCCCACTCGGCTATCAAGATGATTTCTCTAAAGTATAGATCTGGCTACGTCACTCAATCTGATCAATGATCTCAAATGGCTTCCCATTATCTCTAGGATCAAATATAAACTCCTCTGTCTGTCATTTAAAGTTCTTCATAACTTGGCTCCATACTACAGAGATAAATATTATCTGAGAGTCCATTGATTAGATTCTGCTGTCAATCACCAAATCAATGATGCAGAGACAGTGAAATACAGTTTTATTTTGCTCAGAGTGCAGGCTCAGTTGATTGTATACAAAAGTCAATAAACCCAGATAATCAGTTTCAACATCTTATTATAGACTGTGAATATATGAGCAGAAAAGAAAAAATGGAATTTCACAGAAAGCAGGAGAGGAAAATAAGAAAGATCTAGAAACAAGTAACAGAAGGAAGATAAGGATATCTGCCAGCTGGTCCAAACTGGAACTGTGGCTTATCTCCCAACCTTGATTCTGAAGGTGGCATGACCTTCTAGTTTCCAGAAACTATGTTTGGAGGCTCAAAACAGACTGAGGCAGTGTCCTCTTCCCATCCCAGTCTTTCCCTTATCTTAGCAAGTGGCAATAGAAAGCCTGAGCTAGAAATTCTCTTGTTATGCTACTTTTCCCAAATTACAAGGAAAGATAAGGTAATACCCTACCTTAGTCCCCTCTATTCATTCCACAATCCAGCTCTACTGGCCTAGCTGTTGTTCCTCCAACATGATAGTCCATGTCCCATCCCCACGTCTTTGCACTGGCTTCTCACACCCTCATTCCCCCCATCCCTGACGTGCTCTGCTCCCTCACCTCTGCCTTTCAGTTTTATGGTTTTCTTTAAGACTCACTCAAATCCCACCTCGTATAAGAGGCCTTTCACTAATCATTCCTGCTGCTAATGCCTTCCACTTTCAGATCACCTTCCATCACTCTGTATATAACTTGAATGTACTTAGTAATTTACAAGTTGTCTTCTTCACTAGAATGTATGCTCGTTGAGGGCATACATTCCCTTTCATTGTATCCCCGGCTCTTAACCTGGCGTATAGTAGGCACTTCATAAATGTGTGTTGACTAACTGATTGATAGGGCATGTGCACATATAGAGCACATACTCCATAAATACTACCAGTTAGCTCTAAACTGACTCCAAGGCTGTAATTGGAGTTAGGAGGGTCTTAGGTTCATATCCCAATTCTACCAGTTAGAGGTGTAAGACTATGGGCAAACATATTCTACCTCTCAAACTCCATGACTTCATCTTTCAAATAATACTTTGCATTTGTAGTGAAAAAAGTACTTTGTAAGCCCTGTACTACTACAAAGGCCCCAAGACCTCTCTAGCATGGGTATACCCAGAAGAAAGTGTTCTCCAATACACAGCTGTTGCTGTCCTTGTGAGCACAGCAACAAATATTTTTACATTAAGTGTCAGGCATTGGGAATATTAAAATAAAAGAGAACGCAGGTTATGCATGTCTCAAGAAGTTTACATGTAAATATGTTCATGGATGAATATAGTGCAACATACAGGGAATGATAGGGATAATGGTGAGTGTGTGATGGTAAGTAAAGATCTTCAGAAAGATTTTTGAAGAAACAAAGAATATTTTCAGCTTAGAATTTGGGAGGAATCAAGGAAAAGTTTCACAGAGTAGGTGAAAAAAGCTGTCTGAAAATAGAAACTGTATTTTCTACTTCCTTTCTATCTCCTCATCATTCCCCTTAAGACAGGGCACACAGTGAACCCTCAATAAGTACTACTGACTGGCATTGTATTGGGACCAATCCAGGGCTGGATGAAACTAACGACGGTTGCTTCTATCTATCTTGGACCACCAGGAGCCCCAGGCTCATCCTTGAGGACCAATTTTTACTATGAGCATCCTTACTATTAGTATCCATTAGTCGAGAAAAAAATGAAATTTTATGAATTCAAATTCAAATGTATGTAGATGCTGTTGGTTATTAATGAAATACAAGTGTGTAATTACAATTAATTAATGTAATCACAATGAATAAAATGTAAGTTTGTAACAAAATAAAAACTTATTTATTAATAGCCAACAGCATCCACACACATTTGAAAAACAGTATATAGACAGATAGATAGATATGGATATATATATATATATATATCACATACATATATGCATTCAAATAAAATCAAGGTCAAAATGATAAGGTATGGTGGGTACGGGGATTTGTAGACCTCTTGCAATAATAGCTCTTGAGCTTCAGTTAGGGGGTCTTCAATCCATAGGTAGCAAGCCACAATTCTAGAGTTTCAATTTATTTAGAGAGAAATTCTTACTTGGGCCCACGAATCCACACTGAAGAAACGCCTCTTTCTGTGTAATTTATATTTCCTTTAGCATTTTCAGCTAAGGATACATTTAAAGTTGCGTGACATTTATTTTTCGGCAGTTTTGTTCTGTCAAGAAGAATCAGTTACAAATGATAAGCCTCAGAAAACCATTTACTGATTAAGAAATAAAATATCTTGAATAAATGGGCTAAAGAAGAGATAATGACATGGTCCTGCATTATAAGACCTTAGAGCTCGGAGGAAGCATAACAGGATGGATCTTCTAGTCATGCCTCTGAGTTTATAGGATCATAGCATCATGAATTTGGGGCTGAAAGGGACCTCAGAGGTCATCCAGCTCCACCCCCTTCCTTTACAGATGAGAAAACTGTGACCTGGGGAGATGATGTGACCTGCTCAAGGTCTTACAGATACATGACAGAAGCAGGATTTGAACTCCAAGATCTCTACAAAAGAAATTATAGAACTTAGTGCTTGAAGGGATCTTAGAGATCCTCTAATCCATGTCTCCGATTTTGTACATAGAGCAGCTACATGATGCAGTGGATAGAAGGCTGGGCCTGGAGTCAGGAAGACCTGAGTTCAAATCTTACTAGCTGTGTGACCTTGGGCAAGTCACTTAACCTCTGTTTGCCTTAATCCATGGGGATTAAGCACCTTTACAAAAAACAAAATAAAACACACATAACAACAACTTATAGACAGGATGGTCCATGAAGAGTTGGAAACAACTGAATGAATACACAAAATTTGGCACATAGAGTAACCATAGCCCAAAAAGAGTAATTTGCCCACAACAACACAGCTAGTTGGCTGCTGGATTGGGGCAAAAATTCCTGATTCTCTTTTCCATGTTTTCTGTACCACAATACTTCCACAAGGCCTCAGATAACACAAAAAACTTCCAGTCTCAATATATTTTCCAGAGTATCAGAATTCAAGTGTTCAATGATAAATAAAACTAGAGTTCCTTCTGGATCATTAAGAGTTAAAAAATGTGTCTGTATTTGACCAAAAAAAAAAAAAAGGGTTGAAATGCAAATTTTGCCATCATATCTACTATTTTATCCCTTGCAGACTTGATAAGCTCTCATTCATAAGAAAAAAGTTAAATATTTTCTAATTCAAATGTTTATCCCAACCCATAATTCTAAACTGCAGGAAATCAGAGATAGAAATTCTCTATAATTACCATTTGTTATCAGCTAAGGAGGGTAAAGATTCTCACTTGAAAAGGGGGAGGGAAAAAAAAGTAACATGTTGGTGTTAACTAGAAAATGTGAAGGTTAACAATCATCACAGTCCTCTCACTAGGAAACACAATGCTCTTTCTGTCTTGGGATAAAGCGAGTCAAAGAAAAAGAAGGAAATTTGTCTTTCAATTTATTGTTGGCATAAAAGGACAAGATTAGAAGGAAAAGCATGATCTTTGTCCTGTTCTTCCTTTAATCAATACTTATTTTCTTTTTTAGCTCCTCTTTTCAGTCAAGTCCTCTTATCTCCTATCTTCATTTGTTCTCTACACTTTAGTACAGTGGAAAGTCTTTGACGTCAGAGGCCATATGCTTAAATCCCACTTTAATATCTCTGTGACTTTCAACACATCACTTAACCCCCCCTGGGTCTGTTTTCTCCTCTGTAAAATAAAGAGATTGGACAAGATGCCCTCTTGAGTTTCCTTCCAGTTCTATATCTATAATCCTATGATAATCCAGACTCTCAAGTGAAAAGAATTATGTCAAAGCTCCAAAAATACCATTAGTTAAATTCTGGATGTCTCTGACACATACTAAAACACTAAAACTAAATTTCAAACTCCCCCTGTTCAGGGCTGACACAATGGGTATTTAGATTACAATTCTGTGGGACACAGTGATATATCCCTTAGATGCTATATAATTTCAGGAACCACAGTGATCAAAATTTGCCTCTGGCACATATTCCTTAGGACACAACAGAAAAATCCAATCAGTAAGAATCAGTGGGTAAACATCTTCCATTGCAAGATCCACAGATTGCAAATAGGATGTCTTTTCTGAGTATCAGAGGCCCTTCTAGCTCTAAATCTCTGATCTTATGAGTGATCACAAAGGCTATGAAACAAAAACATCAGGATTCATTCCACTTACCCAAGGCTGCCATTATGTTTGGGACCACATGCCATGAACAGAGGATTCTCAGGTAGGGTACAGTCACTGCAGAAGTATGCAAAAGGAGGTGAAGTTTTTTCCTATCATCTTCTGAAACATATTTCACTTTCAGTTATTTACATTAAGTACTTCAAATTCTCTTCAAAGATTTAGCTTAGCAACTGTTTTCAAAGTGTAGGCTCTACATGTTTGCCATTCTTCCCACTATTCCTGTATGTATCGGTGAAAAAGGGCACTCCTGGTATTATGGGAGGAATGTTTTGCTACTACTGTTCATGCTATACCATGAAAAGTAAATGCCTTTGCTTTGAACTACTGACCTAAATCTCTGAAGAGAGTTTGAAGGACAACCAGCATGGCAGAGATAACAGACTTTATGGTGCTCACCTGCATCTTGCAAGGCTTGTCAGGAAGACAACAGATCTCCCTTGATTGTACATGGGCAGTAAGATATGTAGAGACAATATATTATTTCTTTGAATTAAGGTGATTTATGGGACAACTTAGCTCAGAAAGCAAAGCCGAACTTCTGAACTGAACTCAGAGACAAAGAAACAAAGTTTAGGCAATTTTACAACATGTTGGGGGGTGATACAGAATAGAACCAAGTACAAAATGAAATCAGAGTCAATTCAATTTTCTCACTACAGCAGTAGTCCCCCGTAGAGACCCAATGTATTAGTTTGAGTCAGGGTGGCGAGTGTGGTAGCTCCAGGGGAGGTGTTCCTATCTATTGAGTATGTTTAAACAAACTGAATGGGTCAGAAGAAAAGAGCCAGGGGCAGAACTCCAGGAACCCAGAACCAAACCAACTTTCAGAAAGACAAAGAGATGATAACAAGGTTAATAGAGGATAGGCTGAAATAGAGGGCAAAAATCTTTGGGACCATATAGGGAAGTGATTTCTTCAGAACTGGAGATGGGAATGGAGAAAAAGGAGCAATAAAACCAGGTTAACTAACAAAAAGAAGCAAACTTTGGTGCTACAGGGGATGACCTGAAGGGTCTATACCTGGAGTAATGGGGAAGAAGCTTCTAAAATGTTGTGGGCTGAGATCCTAGTTCCACTAGTAAGCTGTGGGTTAAGTCCCTATATTTCTACAACACAGCTAGGGATGTTGTCATTGAAGAAGTTGTGGAGCAGATACGGAACAGTTTGAATTAACTACGGCCCCAGGAAGACCAATCTGGGACTTAGGGGTGTGGGGCGACCTTTGGGCAAGAATGCAGAAGTAGGGTTTTAGGACTTTTGCTGGAGAGCTCCTAAGACTCCAGGGAACCTCCTTGCCAACTTCCTTTCTGGTGGCTTTTATTTACTTGCTTTCACTTTCATTAACTGCTTTTTAACCACTTTGGGAATTGCTTTTACCTAGGGGGGGGAGGGTGTGTTGTATATGTATGTGTGTGTGCAAATATGTATGCTCTCTCTCTCTATATATATATATATGTATGTATATACAATATAACATATACATGTATACATATATGCATGTATGTGTAGATATATGTGTATATATACATACATACATATATACATACACACACATACACACACACACACACACACACACATATATATATATATATATATATATATATATATATATATATATATTTAAAATTAATTATTTGAATCCTCAGGTTCTGAGTGATTCATTGCACCAGACAGAGGACTGCCACTAGAACAGGAAGGAATTAAAGGTCTCCCTTAACCTACAAGTAGACCAAAAATAAGGACAAGCCAAATCTTTTTATGCTGGAAGTTTTACCCAACAATCTCTAATCCAGGCCAGAACAGACTGTGGTAAGAGCAGCTAGGTGGCACAATGGATAGAGTGCTGGGCCTAGAGTCAGGAAGACCTGAGTTCAAATCTGGCCTTACTAGCTATGTGATCCTGGGCAAGTCACTTAACCTTGTTTGCCTCAGTTTCCTCATCTGTAAAATGAGCTGGAGAAGGAAATGGTAAACCACTCCATTATCTCTGCCAAGAAAACCCCAAATGGGGTCATGAAGAGTCGGATACAACTAAAACAACTGAACAACAAAAGGGAAAAGAATCTGGGGCTAAGTACCTACTGATGAAATCACCTGCTATAAAACTTTAAGTCTGGCATTTAGTTAAGTTAGGAGCAGCAAATTGTACTACGTAATCTCAGCCCTGTGTCTCAGTTAAATAAGAAGAAAAGAGGATTTTTCCCACATCCTAGTTAAGCTAGTAAGTAGGGTGGTAGAAGAGGGATAAGACCAATTCCAAAGCCTGGTCAGAGTTGATAGACCCAGGGTAGACTGAGAGCAGATGCCCAAAAAGGGAAAGAAACAAGGCCAAGCTGTGATTGTTGGTCTCTTCTTGACTGATCCATTGTTCCCTTACAGACCCTAATGAAGAGGCTGCATTATTTTTCTACCCTTGAAATGAAAAATGAAGGCAAATATGACCAGAGAATCCAACTAGGATTCCTGAGACTAGAAGTTTAGAGCTTGGAATAAACCTCAGAGGTCTTTTAGTCCTACCTCTTCCTAAAGCATGGATTTCCTCTACAATAGGGATTCTTAACCTGGGGTCCACAGACCATCGAAGCTGTCTGTGGATAGATAAAGAGGGTTTGTGAACTTGGAATTTTTAAAATTCTGGTAATTATGTTTTAATATAATTGGTTTCCTCTGTGATGCATTTGTTGCTGTTCATCTTTCATTCTTGAAGAGGACCAATGACAGCATGAGAGTGATGCTTTGACTTGATTGTAAATTGGATTTCAGTGAGGCAGAGCTGTGCAAAGTCATCAGCCCCACTCTCTCTTTCAGAGTCATCTGAGTCCAGCAGCAGGACATAGGTCAAGGTAACTGGTGATGGTCTTGGATGCAGGAGGAGACCATGGCCCTTTTAAACTAAGGTCTTTCCCAGATCTCAGTTTGTCTGAGGCACTGCCCATTCAATAATTAAAGACTAGGTAAGAATTGAGGCAAAAGATGGCCTAGTTTGTCTTCAGAAAAAAGTCAGTCTGGGAAGGGAAGACCCTCAGTGCACTTAAAAATATGGTCCATCACACAACAGTTAAGAACACTGGCCCTACAACATTGATAAATATCTGACTAGTTTTGATCAGAACAGAAAGCACAGAAACTTAACAAAAGGAACCCTTCTATTTCTCAAGATAGTCCATTCCATTTGGGGGCATTTTTAACTATTAAGAAGCTCCTCTTTACCACATTGCAATTTACATCCTTATAATAATAACAACAACAATAGCAACGACTAACGTTGATATAGCACTTTAAGTTTGCAAAGCACTATACATAAAATCTCATTTGATCCTCACAACAACCTTTTGAACTAAGTGTTGTTATTATTCTCATTTCACAGACAAGGAAACTGAGGCTGACAGAGGTGAAGGGTCACACAGCTAGCAAGTACTTGAGGGTAAAATTTGAATTCAGGTCTTCTTGACTTCAAATCTAGCTCTTTTTCAATCTTCCTTACCCATAACTTCCATCCCACTGGTATTAGTTCTACCCCTTAAAGCTAAGTAAATTAAATCTAATTCTTCTTTCATAGAATAACTTTTCAAATATTTGAAGATAATAATTAGGTACCCTTTAGTCTTCTCTTTCCCAGGCTAAACATACCCATTTCCTTTAACCAGTGCTCATACTTGCTACCCTCTTTCTAACAGATTAGGTTATGGCTATACCATATGATGTATTTTTTTTATTTCTGGAGCTAGCTGAAATTCCTAGGGGGAAAAATGATCAGGACAACATAAAGCACAAGAAACAAAATAATGCGTCACCTGGTCCCATTCTGTAACATGTAGCTTGTTAGATGAAACATATTAGTGGTCCAGAATGCCATGTCATCCAGTCCACCAAGGAAATAATCTTGGAACTGCTCCACCAAAAATGGGGACTTTTTTGCGAAATTTGGGTAAAGCTATATAAAAAGCAAGAAAAAAAGAAAAAGTAAATAAGGTACTGGTTTGGCATCCATCTGACTCTTAACAAAGGATGACATATTTATAATATAAAGATAAAGAAAATTACCTTGGAAAGAACCAACATTTCACCATACCTGTAACATAAATTATAATGAAATGAAAGCTGTGTTTCCTACAAAGATATAAACCAAATGCTGAAAATAAAGCCCTACCAAAATATTTCCATTCTAAAGGATTAAAAGCTGCAGTGTGCCGATGTTTAACAACCACCTCGGTGGGAGGGAGGGGGGAGGATGTACCTATGGTACATTTTAATTTAATCTGCATTATTAATATTTTCTCCATCACTTTTTAAAGTCTAAACAATCAATAAAACTATAAATGAAGCACTGATTGATAGTGTTTGCTGATTTCCAGCCTACAAATGCTTATACTGAAAATTTAACATTAGGTTCTTATAATCTGGTTTGAGTAAGCTCCAGCACACCGTTTACAAATATGCAACACCCAAACAACAAATGTTACCAAGACAATGAGATAATTAGGAATGTTTTCAAGGAAGTATATCATCCTAACATGATAGGTGGAGCCCCTGTCCACTATGAGGTTTTTACAGGAAGGTATGGATTAGAGTTACCCAAGATGGGCAGACATGGATGGATTGTGATGGGCACTACTGGAGTGAGTAACTGAATATATGAGATCATAGATCCATCAAAGTGTTGTAAATATTATTGTGGCAAATCCACAGGAGAACCAGGCACATTTTTTTTTCTTTAAGTTTTGGGAAAGAACTCTCTGTATCAAACTTACAATTCTAAGAACTGAAGATAGGAACAGTCAATTATTGCACTTTTTGTTATGACTTCCTTGCCATAGAGCTGCTTGTAGATTCCCATTAGATCTTTGACAGGTACATACCTGAGAAGCAGATTAGAATCAATGGAAAGATGTATTTTGGTTTTCTGTTTAAATTAATAAAATCTAGTTAGATACAACCCAACCAAAATATTTGATGCAGCACATTTTAGTAAAAGAAACATTTAGGAAATTCTAAAACTAAAGTTTTCCATGTGTAAGATTAGAATTCAAGGACTATTTTTTCTTTTGCTTAGTTTTCTTAATGGATTTTTTTCCTGTACTAGTTGTTGAGTGGAATGAGATGTTACAACAAGTTTCCAAGAATAATATACCAAAAAATAACTCAATGCCCCTATATCCCAATTTTAGAGTCATTGTTGAAATCAATAAATTTTATAGTAAGGACAACAAAGTTAGTCTTTTAGTTTATTGGAGAAGACAGAAGATTGGACCAGTGATTTCACTGATATGGGGAACCCCCAAGTGAGGAAATTCCATCTAGCAATGGAAGTTGGTACCTCTGACTTGCCTAATGTCACACAGATAGCATATGTCAAGAGGTGTGACTTGAACCCAAGGCTCCCTGACTTTGAAGACAGTTCTCTATCTGCTAAACCATGTTGCCTCATTATGCTACATTTTATTTTTTTTGTCATATATATACGTATATAACATGTACACATATATAACATATACTTTTTAAATTTATGGACCAAAACAAGAATTTCCATAACACAGTATAATAAAAAGATGATTGCATATGAAAGTGCAAATCTATTATGTAAAACTTGCTATTCCTTTTAAATATATAATGAAGTTATCATGTAAATTTTTTTCTTCCTTCCTCCTCTCCCCTCCCACCCTACAGATGGCTACCATTAGATACAAATAAGCATGTGTGTGTGTAAAACTATTCTATACATACTTCTATTTATCACTTCTTCATCTGGATGCAGTGTCTTTCTTCATATGTCCTTTATAGTTAATTTGGGTATTTATAATAGTCAAAATTCCTTATTCACTCCAAGTCATTCTTAAAACAATATTGCTGTCACTATAGACAACATTCTCTTAGGTCTGCTCATTTTGTTCTTCATTATTTCATGCAAGTCTTTCATGTTTTCCTAAGATCATTGAGCTTATCATTTCTTATAGAACAGTAGCAATCCATCACAATCATATACCAAAAACTAAAAAGTATTTTTTGTAATCTGGAATTATGCCCAAAGAGTTATTAAACTGCCTATACTCTTTGACCCAGCAATACCACTACTAGGTCTATTTTCAAAGATAGAGAAAAAGGGAAAGAATCTATATGTTCTAAAACGTTTATAGCAGCTCTCTTTGTGGTGCCAAAGACCTGGAAATTGCAGGGATGCCCATCACCTGGGGAATGGCTGAACAAGTTGTGTTATATGACCATGATGGAATACTATGCTACATTTTAGATCAAAGGAGTTATTTCAGTTGGAATCTGAAAACTTATTTTTTTCAAATCAGACTTAGTAGGGAGTAATCCTAAAGCTTAACTCAAGTCAGTCCAGCACCCAATGCAAAAATTGTGACTAATAAAAACTGATTTTAGTTGGAATCATAGAATTTTAGAGTTAGAAGGGATCTCAGAAATTATCTTGCTCCACTCCTACTTAAAGCACGAATTTTCTCTAATAAATTGCTAAAAGTGGTGATCCACTTAAAACAGGGCACTCACTACCTTTTAAAGCAATCCATACCACTCTGGGACATCTTTATTGGTTTATTTTTTTTAAGTTCTTCCTGATATTGATATTTTAAAGTTCTTCATGATATTCCTGAAATTTGCTTTTCTGTGGCTTCAACCCCATTGGTTTTTGCTGTCCTCCTGGGCCAAGCAAAATAAATCTAATCCCTCTTGCCCATAACCCTTCAAATATATGAAAACAATGGTCATGTTCCATTTATGTCTTTCTCCAGAGTATCTGAAAAATAATGGACTCTGATGAACACCAATTTTTGCTTTTCAAAAATCCAAAATTACAGAAGTTCTAAATTCCACAAAGAAAGCAAATATCTGAACACACGCTTGCTCTTACCAGCGCCGCCCAAGGTAGTTAAAATCGAGTTCAAAATGGCTCAACACATCTCCTCCTACAGTGTGAGAAAAATAATTCAATGTGTACTTTTAACTAGTGAAGACAAAGAGCCAGCATATTTCTTCCTTTAGCCCTGGTCAAAACATTCGTCATATGAAATCTGAACACAGGACTTGAAGACAGGAGGACCTTGATTAAAGGATCAGCCCTGACACTCAGCTGCCTAACTGTGGGCAAGACATTTAACCTCTGAAACATATGTACTATTTACTTTTAAAGACTCATGGCAAAACAAAACAAAACAAAAACTTTTTAAAATTTTAAAAACAAAAAGTTATATTTTTAAAAATTAAATTTTAAATTTTAAAGCAAATGAATGTATGTTGAACGGAAGAAGAAAAAGGAATTACAGTGACAAAGTACTTTGTAAACGTTGGTAAGTTACCCGTGATTTCCTCCAGGTAGGTAACACCCAATGAGGAAACTTCCTCTAATAAAGCAGATCTGCAACTCTTTTGCAATTTATACCTTTAGAAAGTTGCCTAGGGCCCTAAGAGGTTAGAGGTTAAAAGTTTTGCCAGGGATCACAGTCCTTAAGTGTCAGGAGCAGGATTTGAAGGCAAGTCCTCTAGACTCTAAGGCTAACTCTAAAACAGACCTACACAACATGGGGCCTGCAGGCCAGCACTTGCTTAATGCGGCTTGCAGCATTAAAGGATTTCAGTAGGCCTTCAAAAAAAGTAGAGCAAAGCACCCTCTATTTCTTGGCCTGGTCGCTGAAATCCTTTGGCCTTCCCAAAGGGGCCTACAGGCCACAGGTTGTGTAGGCCGGCTCTAAAACATTATATTAATGTGATCTATTATTATTATTTTTTAATAAATTGGGAATGATAACTCTCACATTGTAAAAGATTTTTCACCTTACAAAAGGTTTCATCAGAATTATTTCTTTACATAGAAACTTCCAAAATGTGTGTATCTATATATCACCATCAGCTACTTGATGGAAAAATTGAAAGATAAGAAAATTATTATTATTGTTGTCATTATTATTATTATTTACAACAACTTGCATTACTGTAGTATTTTAGAGTTTACGAGACAAGTTCCCCACACAAAGCTTGTTAAGTAAACAGAACAAATAAACATTATTTTGCCCATTTTATAGATGAGTAAACTGAAGTTCAGAAAGGTGAGATTTGGTGTTGTTGTTCAGACTTTTTTTTCTGTCACATCTGACTCTGTGACCTCTTTTGGGGTATCCTTGGCAGAAATATGAGAATGGCTTGCCATTTTCCTTCTCCAGTTCATTTTGCAAATGAGTAACCGAGGCAAACAGGGTTAACAGTGACTTGCCCAGGGTCACACAGCTTGTAAGTGTCTGAGGCCAGATGTGAACTGAGGAAGATGAGTCTTCCTGACTATAGGCCTGGCACTCTGCCCACTGTGCTACCTAGCTGACCATAAGAAAATTAGGAAAATGTAAATAAAACATTACCAAAATCACCAACGGGATGAGCATCTCGGTAAGAGCCATGAAAATCAACCTGAAAAATAGAACAGTGAGGTATAAGAAAAATAAGCTCAGCCCAGACAAAAGAACATGAAGAGATGGAAATACAAAATGAAGCAAACAGAAAGTCCTATGACATATTGATTTGGTTTTTTATACAGTTATTTTTTTTAATTTTGAAATATTTTTTCAATTACATGAGAAATTTTAAACATTTTTTAAAATTCTGTGTTCTAAATTCTCTCCTTCCCTCCCACACTCTCTTCCCCCCCTCGATGAGAAGGCAAGCAATTTGATCTAGGTTATACATGTACAGTCATGCAAAGCACATCTCTATATTGGCTATGTTGTGAAAGAAAACACAGACAAAAAAAAAAACAAGAAAAATAAAGTTTTTTTTAAAAAAGTACCCTTTGATCTGCATTCAGTTACTTTTTCTGGAGGCAGAAAGCATTTTTCATCATAAGTCCTTCAGAATTGTCTTGGACCATTTTATTGCTGAAGTCATTCATAGCTCCTTACTGTACAGCATTGCTGTTACTGTGTACAATATTCTGTTTCTGCTCACTTCACTTTGTATCAGTTCATTTAAGTCTTTCCTGGTTTTTCTGAAACCAACCCTCTTATCATTTCTAATAGTATAACAGTATTCCATCACAATCACATTCCACAACTCGTTCAGCCATTTTCCAGGTGATGGGCATCCCTTCAATTTCCAATTCTTAGCCACTACAAAAAGAGCTGTTATAAATAATTTTGTACAAGCAGGTTTTCCCCCTTTCTAAAAAATCTCTTCAGGTTACCAACCTAGCAGTGGTATCACTGGATCAAACAGTATGCACAATTTTATAGCTCTTTGGGCATAATTCCAAATTGCTCTCCAGAATGGTGGGATCAGTTCACAACTCTACCAACAATGCATTAGTATCCCAATTTTCCCACATCCCCTCCAACAGTTGTCATTTTCCTTTTCTGTCATATTAATCATTTCAATAGATGTGAGGTGGCATTAATTTTTCTTTTTAAAGGAAGTTTTTTTAAGAGGCAGCAATAGATAGAGCACTGGACTTGGAGTCTGGAAGACCTGAGTTCAGATTTGGTCTCAGACACTTACTAGCTTCGTGACTCTAGCAAAACCTCTGTGCCTCAGTTTCTTCATCTGTAAAATGGAGATAGTAGCAGCTACCTCTCAGGGTTGTCGTGAGGGGCAAATGAGATATTTGTAAAGTACATCACAAACCTTAAAGCATTATATTAATGTTATCTCTTTTATTATTATGGAATATTAACATCTAAGTTAACAGTTAAGTTGTAGAGTGAATTACTTTAGTTTATCTATTATATATATATAACATATATGTACGTAACCATCTACACATACATGTATAGCTATAAAGATAAAGGTTTTAGCCAAGACTTTAGTTTTTCCAATAAGGTATGCTAACAGACACACCTTTCTTTCTCTCTCTCTCTCTCTCTCTCTCTCTCTCCCTCTCCACACACACACACCCCTGTTGCATGTATATAGATATATGAGAAAATTAAAGAAGAGAGTTGTGTCTCTGCTAAATACTTACTACCTTAGGCAAGTCACTTATGTTTCTGAGTCTCAGTTTGCCCATTTATACAATGAGGGGGTTTTAATTAGATGGTTTCTAAGATCCCTTCTAGTTCTAAATCTATGAGTCTATAACCAAGTTTACATGTCAAAGAATGAACCTGGAAACAATACTTTTAAAGCTAGTTCATTAGGTAAGGGTGTGGCTTTTATTTTCAAGTTAGCTCATTTTTGATCTGCAATACCTTTTTTTTTTTTTAATGGATTGAAAGTAGTAGGTTATCATCTCTTTTGTGAAAACATACAACTGAAGGTAGGGAAAGAAATGGGAAAGGGACATAAAATGGCCTGAATGTGAATCTATCTTCTCAAATAATATTGTAATTAGAGGCAACAATTCTATTCTATTTTTTAAATTATATTCATATTTTTTATCAGTGTATTTTGGTTACTAGGCCCTTGTGGATGAATGTATCTATATTGCAAAGGTCTTACACTTAAATATTTAATCAATCAATAAATAAACATTTATTAAGCACCTACTATTTGCCAAGCACCATGGTAAGTTCTAGGGATACAAAAAGAAGCAAAAAATAGTCCTTGACCTCAAGGAGCTTACAGTCTAATGGGGGAGACAACATGCAAATGAATATATACAAAGTAAGCTATATGCAGGATACATAGGAAATAATTAAAAGAGGGAAAGCACTGGAATTAAGAGGGGGGTGGGAAAGACTTCCTGTAGGAGGTGGGATTTTAGTTAGGACTTCAAGGGAGCCATGGAGGTTAGTAGTCAGAGTGGAAGAGAGCATTCCAGGCATGTGAATCAGCCAGAGAGAAGCTAAGAGATGGACTATCTCATTTGTGGAACACTAAGGAGGCTGTTGTCACTGGATTGAAGAGCATGTGGCACAGAGAAAGGTATAAGAACAGTAGGAGAAGGCTAGAGTTATGAAGGACTTGGGATGCCAAACAGAGCATTTTGTATTTCTCCCGGATACAACAGGAAGCCACTGGGGTTTACTGAATAGATGGGTGACATAACTGGACCTGTGTTTTAGGAAAATCACTTCAGTGGCTGAATGGAAAATGGTTTAGAGCGGGAGAGAGCTGAGGAGGCAGATCCACCAGCAGGCTATTGCAATTGTGATCATATGGGGTAAAGTTTTTGTCCGCTGGTGGAAGACCCTTCCAACCCTTCTCATCCTGTATGACTCCTGACTATGTCTTTCCACAATTTATCCACCAAGGATTCACCTAATCTGAGGAAGGAAGCCTTCCTCAAATTCTTTTAATCTTTTGAGGATCCCAAAGTACTACTTTGGCTTCAATTGTCTCTTATTCTCATTACATTACCAAGCCAACTCCTTTCCTTTTTCTTCTTTTTCTTTTTTAAAATTTATTTTATTTTTCATTTATGGAATAGAACAAGAATTTCCATAACACAGTATAATTTAAAAAAATGATTGCACATGAAACTGCAAATCTATTATGTACAACTTGCTATTCCTTTTGAATATATAATAAAATTATCTTGTAAATTTCTTTTTTTTTCTCCTTTCCCTCTATCACACCCTATTTATCAGGTCTTTCTCTGCATGCAGATAGCACCTTTTGTCACATGACCAAACCGACTCCTTTCTGAAGCGTGTATATCCTGGATGATGTTTTTTACACCACTATGTGTGGCCAATCATTGTGGATATTATACTGGCTGCAGCAAATTTAAATCCACCATGGGTCTCTGCATTGGCCTTTGGGTTACTCATCATATTGATCTTTCTGATCTTTATTGTGATGGAGGACTCAGAACCACGTAACATCACCTCTTCCTACTCAGCCCTGAGCCAAATTCTGAGCTGCCCATCTGCAGTACCTGCCCTAGATGTATACAGGTATGGATGTTTGTTATTAAACTGGACCTGTGATCTCATTGATATGAGACACTTCTAATGAAAAAAACTTCTTTTACTAACACGATCTGGCAAGCTACCTGGGAACACTGAAAAATTAAATAACTTATCTAGGGTCACACAACCAGAATGTATCAGAGGTGGGATTTGAACCCATGTCTTCCTGACTCAAAGACCAGTTCTCTAGACATTATGCCATACTGCCTCTTTATGTATACACATGTGAGCTGACACACACACACACACACACACGCATACATACCTGTATATCACACTAAGCTGGCCCAAGTGACAAGAGGTATAGCATATGATGGAATACTATAGTTGTCCATAATGCTGCGTAAGCAGCAAGAACTACCACTCAGTTACTTACACTGGTGAGCTCATGATTTCCTCTCCAGGTTGTGAGATAAGACCCAGTGAAAATAGCTAAAGTGATAAGTCATTTGTTTATTTAGTTTATTGGAAAGCTTGTCCCATGGGCATTAGTAGCACTGCCTGTTGAGGAGGATGTCTGATAGATAATCAAACACATAATAATATCAGGGTTAGCAACTATTAAGATGTATACTCACTTCTCCCATTGTCTGCAAGAATCCTTGTTCGATGCCTAGGCTATGCCAGCTCACATCTGCTACCATGTGTGACATAATGCCAAAGAGGAAAGCCACCAATTTCTCAGTATCCTGCCCAACAACAAAATAAATGCATGTGGTAGCAAAGATTAAATATAACCACCCAAAACATTTAATTAACTGTACATAGCACTGTGCTGGGTTCTGGGAGACATAAAGATAAATAATAGCTAGTATTTATATACTTTAAGATATTTTAAGGCTTGAAAAGTACTATATATATATGTATACATATATATATATATATATATATATATGTATACATATATATTACCACATTCAATTTAAAATAAGACAGGCTTTATCATCAGGGGACTTAAAATCTAATAAGGAGTTTTAAATCATTAACTCGGCTTCCTTTATATTTCCAGGACTTGATCCAAAGGCCCACAGCAGGCACTGTTCCATTCCTAAACTATCAAAAATCATTTGAGAGTTTGTTTTTAAAAAAGTTATTTACTACTTCAGAATTGGCACTAGAATAAATATCATTGGGATGAAATTACTGACTGGTATATCATATAAATTTATTACTATTTGAAGATCACTCTTACCTTCTCCCAAGGGAGAGGATGATTTTGTCGAATGTAATGGATACTTGCATTGAGAAATGGAGTCCAGTGAGTATCTTCAGATACATCACGGAATGTTCCTGCCAGCATAAAATAGCATTAGTTCTTCAAGACTTTGACTTTTCAGTTGAGTATCTCAAGTGATAACAGTCTTGTCAACTCAATCTCCTTTCTTCCATTTGGTACAGTTCCCCCAACTACCCCTCAATCACCTTAAGTGTCTTCTTTCAGAACACCAAGGAAGACTGCAGAACCCAGTTAGCCAAATGTTTGGAATAATTTAAAGGTCTAGTCCTGCTTATCTGAAGTCAGGACCTTGACAGAGGTGGGGAACCTGAGGCCTCGAGGCCACAATTCACATCTGCTACCATGTGTGACATAATGCCAAAGAGGAAAGCCACCAGGTTCCTTTTATTAAGGGGATTTGTCCTGTGAAGTTTGGATTCAGTCAAAGGGCCACACTTGAGTACCTAGAGGGCCACGTGTAGCCTCAAGGCCACAGGTTCCCCAGCCCTGATTGACCCTGACTAAATAAACCCTTGCCAGGCTCTGTAACTTTAAAATGCTATGAA
Organism: Phascolarctos cinereus; assembly: GCF_003287225.1. Classification (NCBI taxonomy): domain Eukaryota; kingdom Metazoa; phylum Chordata; class Mammalia; order Diprotodontia; family Phascolarctidae; genus Phascolarctos; species Phascolarctos cinereus. The sequence goes on along the minus strand of NW_027555847.1, from coordinate 548,270,948 downwards.
ATAAGCTTAAAATATTTTATAACATCTTACAAATATGTTGTAGATCTTAACATTTTTTTTGGTGAGGCAGTTGGGGTTAAGTGACTTGCCCAGAGTCACACAGCTAGTGAATGTTATGTATCTGAGGCTAGATTTGAACTTAGGTCCTCCTGACTCCAGGGCTGGTTTTCTATCCACTGTGCCACCTAGCTGCCCCCTATCTTAACACTTTTAATGTTTTAGTTTTTATAGGAAATAATTTATCCTCCTCTTGGGTAATGAGTAATCATTGAGACAACTAACCTCCACATTAAGGACTTCATATTGTTTAGGTGTATTTAAAAATTTTATTGATGCCTCTTGCTTTTTCATCATATTTATTTCCAAATAAATATACTCCTTCCCCACCCAATAAACCATTCTTAACTCCAAATACTTTAAAGTAATCTAAATTTATTTGAAATTTTTCAATGGTGCAATTGACTAAGTAGATAGGTATTTTGGATTTTTTTTCTCTTCAGAAGTAAAAAAGATGAGATATCAACATCTATTTTGAATGGCCTAGAATCCAAGTCTTTTGACATGCCCTGGGCTCTTTTCACTGCTTCTAAAGGCAACAAAATATTAAAGACCATTAAGAAAGATTTCCATAATATGCTTACATCTTTTTGTAAAGTCTTAGTGCTTAAAGGGGTACATTTCAATTACCTGGTTAATTCACTGAATTGGAGTTTTTGTTTGTTTGTTTATTTTACTTTTAGGCAATTGGGGTTAAGTGACTTGCCCAGGGTCACACTGCTAGTAAGTGTCAAGTGTTTGGTGTGAGGCTGGATTTGAACTCAAGTCCTCCTGACTTCAGGGCCAGTGCTCTATCCACTGCGCCATGTAGCTGCCGCATAATTCACTGAATTGGAATGTCCCATTGATTCCTCAACAGCCCTTCAAAACTGAGGAGTTATTCTATTTTCAAAGCTAGACTATGGCTTTTTTTTTTACTGGTATAGAGAATTCTGAACGAGGAGTCTCCCTTTCCCCTTACCAATGCAGGTCATTACCTCTTATTCAACTTATATAGTCTTAGAAAGCTGGCTGGGGCACTAAGATAAGGACTTGCTCACAATCTCAGTCAATATACATCAGAAGCAGGACTAGAACCCAGAACTTTCTTTCCCTGAAACCAGCCCTCTATCTACTACATCATATCTCTTTCTGTGAAGATTTCTAGTCCTATTTTGTTATATAAAAATGAAAGGGGAAGGACATACATTTGATAGTAATTTCAACTGGATCTACCAACAAGGTTCCTTAGTGAGTCAATGTGGCAGAAAACAGAGAAACAAATTGGAAGTTAGAAAATCCTGGGTTCAAATTCTGCCTCAGGCACCTACTAGCTATGCGATCGTGGGAAGTTATTTAACCTCTTACAGCCCCAATTTTCTCATTTGTAAAATAGAGATAATACTACCTACCTCAGTAGGGTTGTTGTAAGGAAAATGCTTTGTAAACCTTAAAGTACTATAAAAATGAGTTATTACATATGTTTACATATATATGTATATGTATATGTATAGACATACATACAAGGCATCCCCAAATACCCTGTATATCTTTTTTATCTCCTTATAACAAGTAGGAAAAAAGAGACATTTATATCTATTTTGAATGGCCCAGAATCCAGGTCTTTAGACAAGTACTGGGCTCTTTTCATTGCTTCTAAGGGCAACAAAATATTAGAGACAATTAAGAAGGATTTCCCTCACATGATTACATTTTTTATAAAGTTTTAGTGCATAAAGAGATACACTTCAGTTACCTGGCTAATTTATTAAATTGGAATAATTCATTGATTCCCCAACAGTCCTTCAAAAATGAGGAGTGACTCTATTTCCAAAGTTAGGCCATGGCTTCTCGACTAGATAAACGTGGCATTTCACTAGGTTTCCTTTCACTCACCTCCTTTACAGATGTTAGCATAAAAAGCATCAGGAAACACACTCCCAGCCTGATAAGCATCCTGGTGTTCTAATAACAGCTAAAGAAGCAGGGAAATGTCAGAATCAGAGAGCAAAGGTCAAATGCCAGCCAGATACATGCACAGTCAATTCCCAACTGTCTGAACTGAGTAATCAAGGACAGGAACAGTATAAATAAATTAAATTTACACAAAATTCAAAAAGCTCATTGGAGACAATGCCTTTGTATCCCAACAGGTATTACCAGAGTTACTAAAAAGTGGTAAACTTCACTGATTCTTTTCTCTGTTTCATTTTCTCTGTCTGCCCTATAGTAAAGGCACTCATGAATAATATAGTAGTTAAAAGGCAGAAATCAGTAAGGAGAATAAGAAGCAGAAAAAAGCCATGTATGTGATAACTGATAAACAAGACTGCCAACCCTTAAAAAGAGAGAATTGACTGTAATGTAATAATGCGTAAAAACAATCTATACCTTTGTGAGACAAAAAAACCTCTGCTCTAGAAAAATAAAAGATAAAATTTAGGTCTGTCCATTTTATTTCTTGAACAAGCAAGGTGAAATTAAAGTCTAAATGTTATTGGGGATATAGTAGGTTTCAACTGCCAGAACCATCCCATTTTCTAGGTTGGATAATCATAATTTACCTCTAACAAGTCATTACTGTTCTGATGGCATATAAGTATTTCAAATAATCAATTGCAAATATTTCTGAACCATCTTGGTCATAAATAAAAGCTCTGAGTTCAAAACACCATCAGAATCCATCTAGTCCAACCTATATCTGAATATGAATTCTTTCTAAGAAGGCCCTGAAGGGTGGTCATCCAGTTTGCAGACAGCCTTAATTGTTAATAACTAATTTTAGTTACTTTTGTTAGTAACTAATAATTGTTAATAACTTTTCCTTACATTAAGGAGAAATTTTCAGCCATTGCTCCCAGTTCTGACCTGGTTCCTTCAACTAATCATAAGATACAGTGTCCAGGCTCTTGACTCTCCTACTTAAGTTACTCTCCTCTGGCATTCTCCAGTTTATCAACGCCTTTCTTAAAATGCCCAAAACTAACCATGATATTCTAAATAGGTTCTAGCCAATGTAGAGTACATTGGGAGTAAGATTGCCCTTCTTCTATATGCTATGTCCTTGTTCATGTAGCAAAGTTTTTTTGGCTGCCATATTGCTCTATTGACTCATATTGATTTTGTAGTCCACTAACAGCCCCAGATCTTTTCAGACCAACTGCTTTTTAGTAAGCCATTTTTTGTCTTTATTTAAGATAATTATAAAAATAAAAAATTAACCAAGGACAAATCCTTGAGGCATTCCATTACAGAACTGTCATTGGATTAGTAATAACTCATCAATGACTTCTCTTTGCATATGGTTACTCAACCATTTCTGAATCCCTCTAATGTAATAATGTAATAAGCTCTCCATCTTATTCATAAGGATAGTATGAAAGAATCTAAATGTTTTTGCCAAAAATCTAGATAAGGTATATATACAGAATTCTCCTGAATCTACTAGTTTTGTTATCATGTCAAAAAAGGAAAGAAATCTGGCAAGACCCATTTTTGAAGAAGTCATCCTTATGATGACTTTCTTTTATGATTGCTTTCTTTTCTAAGTATTCACTACCTATTCCTTGACTAATAAATTTTGGAATTTTGCCAGAAATTAAAATCAAACTTATTGGATTATAGTTTGCAGATTCCATTCCCTTTCCTTATTAAAAAAAAATTTGGGACAATTTTCAGTTCAATAATGCCTTTCTTCAATTTTCTAACACCTTTCCCATTATTCATAATCTTCCAGCGGTAACCCACAGATAACGCAACAATTATACCCACTAGCTCTTTCAGCATCAAATGGTATAGTATAGTTTTATCTGGTGATTTGAATTGAGCAAGAAATATAGTAAGAAGAGAAAACCTTTTGACAAAAGGGACTCATATTCATATCTCTGAGCAAATGCATCTTTACCCTAATAGTGATATAATTTTTCTCAAACTTATTTGTGAACAAATAATGAAGCAAGTTTCCCTTAAGTTAAAAAATTATCCACATCATGACCAATTCAAGCATTAAAGTTTCCCTTTCCATGCCCTTATGGAAAATGCCTAAATTCTTTGAAGATGCTATTTCAGATGTTGCCTTACCTTACATTTCATTTTGGTTTTGTTAAAATACTACATCATTTGAGTTATTTGTTAATATAGAGTGTGCATTGGATATGTTACATTGAGAATAAGTCATTCCCTGGGACATTAAACCAGAAATATTCACATTTGTTATAATTACACACCATATAGTTAATAAGAAGTAAAACAAAAGAAAAAGAGTTATACCTCTTTGTAGTTAACAGTGCCATCTTGTTGGCTGAAAAATTCCAGAGCTCTGTGGGCTAAAACAAATTTTTAAAACTCAGTTAAAATGGTCAATTACAGACAGTATTTTGAGAAATGTAAAAAAGTTTTTGTGCAAACAAAACCCAATTCAGCTAAAATTAGCAGAAAGGCAGGAAACCAAGGTGGGGAAAAAACCTTTACGCCAAGTTTCTCTGATAAATGTCTCATTTCTAAGATATACAGGGAACTTAGTAAAATTTATAAGAATAATGACCATTCCTCAATTGATAAATGATTCAAGTATATGAATAAGTAGTTTTCAATGTAAGAAATTCAAACTATCATAGTCATATGAAAAAATGTTCTTAATCACTAGTAATTAGAGAAATGCAAATTAAAACTGAGGTACTACCTCACACACAGAGATTAGTAAAGTTGATCCAGAAATTGAAAATGACAAAAGGCTGGAGGAGCTATGGGAAAACAGGCACATTAATACACTATTGGTGGAGTTATGATCTCATCTAGCGATTCTGGAAAGCAATTTGGAACTATGTCAAAAAAGCTATTAAACTGTGCATAGTCTTTGACCCAACTACGTCTATATTCCTAAAGAGATCAAAGAAACAGGAAAAGCACCCATATGCACAAAAATATTTTAGTAGATCTTTTTTGTGGCGGCAAAGGATTGGGAACTGAGGGAGTGCCCATCAAGTGAGGAACGGCTGAACAAGTTATAGGGTATGAACATGAAAGAATACTATTGTTATAGGAAATGATGAATGAATAGGAAATGAATGAATTAACAAGAAGACTTGTATGAACTAATGCAAAGTGAAGTGAGAAGAACTAGGAGAACAATTTATACACGAACAATACTGTAAAGACAATCTACTTTGAAAAGCCTTGGAACTCTGATCATCAAAATGGCAAAACATAATTTGTGATGAAACATAAGGCACATCTAGAAAGAGGTGACAGAATAAGAATACAGACTAAGGCCTTACATAAGTTTTTTGGACACGGCTAATGTATGAAGTTGTTTTATTTGACTATATAAGCAAACCAAGACCCAGGCATAAAGGCCACACAATGAAAAGTAGCAGGGCCAGGATTCAAATCCACATATTTGGCCTCCAGATCCTATCCTCTGTATCGTTATACTATGTTTTCCTCCTCAGTACTGTATAAAATTCAGTATATCCTTCAAAGTTAAAATCCTCTCTCCTTTATACGACCTTTCACTTCATCTAAAATATATACCACACAAGCCAACACACAATTCTGTATTGTGTATGCCTTGTCTCCAAAGACCATAAGCTGTTTGATAGCCTGAGGGGGCCCACAGCTATGAGTTCGCCTAAGTGCCTGAGTGAGCCCTGTTCATCTTCCAGGTACTCATCAACTGCCCAATGGTGCTGATGAAGAAAAAATTCAGGACACTCTCTGCACCACAATTCGACAGCAGGTCATGCACATTGTTGCATGACTGAGGCCACTGCTGGACTCTAAAAGGAAAGGCAAAATTCTCTTCACGTGCTTCCGAAGTATGTGCAAACTGCCCTGGTAGAAGCTCTGGAGAAGCACACTTGTCTCCTGGCAGACCCTCCTGATATACAGAAATTCTACATGGACACCATGAATGCCTTAAATGAGCTTCTCCAGAATTTGATCTCAGTGAATCCTATACCAGGAGAATTTCACTACTAGCTAGGGGCAACCCAGGTTTAGGTGGGAGGCAGAGGGAAACAAGTTTATATGGGATACCATCCACTGAACTCATGAGAATAGGAGACTGTATCTGACCTTTTAAATTATCATGCATTGTATCATCTGTTCTTGGAACATATTAAATGCTTAATAAACTTTTTTTATTAAAAAAAAGTGATATCCAGAAATTAACACCATGTGGTCCAGATATGGAACCTCCTATGACCAAAGCAGAATTATAAATGTAAATGCAGGCCTCTAGACTTCCAGGCCAGTATTATATTCCACAATCTATCAAGTCTCCCAGATATACAAGCCTTCATCTCCTCAAGTCTCTCTTATAGAGATAAGGTACAAAAACTGGTAAGAAAAGTGGCCTGGGCATCAGAAGATAAGGACCTTCATTCCCGGTATGTTCCTAACTAACCATATGACCCTGAATCATCCCACTAAGTTCTCTGGGCCCAAGTTTCTTCATCTCAAAATTGATGGGATTGAAGTAGGGTTTCTCTTAGCTCCAAATGTCTATACTTCTATCTTCTAGGGTTCAGCTTCTAGGTCCATTTTATACTAACTTGCTTTTATGTTGTATTTACATTGTTGTTACATTTAAGCTCTTTGTATCATTAGGAATTCGCATGACTATAAAACATTATCTTCATAAGAGGAAAATGAGGAAAGGCCACAGAGTTATAAAGCAGCAAAACCAAGACTCAAATCCATATCTTCTGCCACCAAATCCTATCCTCTGTATCACTATATTATATTTCCCTCCATTTCTTCTTCCTTTCACTTGTGAAAACCATGACAGTAAATTAAAAATTAACTTGGAAATTCTTTGTCTGGTAAATGTAACATCTAATGTTTACTTAACCATCTGGTTCACTTTTACCACAAATAAGAAGGTCCAGGGGCAGCTAGGCACAGGGGACAGAGGTGGTGCAGTGGATAGAGTACTGGTCCTGGAGTCAGGAGGACCTGAGTTCAAATCTGCCCTCAGACACATAACACTCACCAGCTGTGTGACTCTGGGCAAGTCACTTAACACCAATTGCCTCACAAAAAAAAAAGAGGTCCAACAAGACTGAGGTGAATAGACCCACTATTCTGTTAGGCATGTACTTATCTACAAGAAATACTAGCTAATAAGTATGAAGGAGAGTTAAAAAGAGTAACTTGTTTATACTCAAGTAGAATTTTTGATCTTCTCTTAGACACTAATGACTGGGCATCATTCTAAATGGCTTTACCAATACAGCAGTTCTTTTGTGGTAGCAAAAACCTAGAAACTAAGGGGATACCCATCAATCGAAGAATGAAAGAATAAATAAATCATAGTATAAAAATATAACAGAATATTATTGTGCTGTAAGAAACAATGAAGGGAATGGTTTCAGAGAAACCTGGGAAGACTTGTATGAACATAATGAATTAAGTGGGGCAATACAGATAACATGTTATAACAACACTGAAAAAGAAAATTACATTGAAAAAACTTAAGAATTCTGATCAACACAGCGATCCACCATAATTCCAGAGGCATGATGTAGAAGATTATCCACCCCCAACAGAGGGTTAATAGACTAAATAAGGAGAATGAGACATATTTGTGGACATAGCCAAAATGGGAATTTGTTTTGTTTGACTATGGATATTTGTTTTAAAAGTTTACTTTTCCCTTTCCCCAGTGTGTGTTTGGAGATAGTGGGGAGAGATATGAGAGAGGGGAAAAAATGCTTGTTATTTTTTTTAAATTTTAGCTAAAAGAGAAAAACTAATGACTCACTATCGCAGATTCTGTCCTTAATTTGCTAGGTTTATTGACTTTCCATTAACATTTTAAAGCCCAGGTACTTACCTATTTCTATGTGGGTTGAGATACCACAGGATGTACTTCTTTGAGACAAATGAAACAGGATGATCAGAACAAGTGACCAGCTCCTGAAAGCAGACATGTATATGAGTACTGTCTACGTTCTAACTCACGAGGGCTTAGTGTAGCTGCAGCACTAATTTTGAAACCCAAGCACAGATCCCACTCACTGACTTATTCTAGCAGGTCAGCGACACAGAAGCTAAGCTGCATTTCAAAATAAGATCATTTTCCAGTCATGCTACAAATAGGCCGACTTCGTCAGGACAGCAAATAAACTCCACCCCACACAAAAAATAAAAAATAAAAACAAACAAACCTGGAAATTTTTTGGGAGGAAGGGGGGACATTTCCATTTTTTTGGTCTGTTTGTTCCTTCACTTCCATTCTGACATGAATTCCTTACTGAGACAAATGCAAGGCTGCCCTTATTTTCTACTTGGTTATAATAAATAACTATGTTCTCTCCTCTACCTTTGTGTATAATTGTAAGTTATATATTTGTTTGTTTGCTGTTGTTGTCGTTGTTTGCTATGTGGCCCAGATCTACAAGCCTTCATCCCCTCTTCCTCTCAATCTAATTCAATCTAATTCAAATAACATTTTAAAATATATATGAACATATTTTAAATATGCAACGCAGACAGACATATGGTATAATATAGAGTAGACCGGCCTTGGAGTTGGGAAAACCCAAGTTAAAGTCCTCCTCTGTCATGTGGGGCTGCATGACCATGGGTAAGTTAGTCAATCAATTATTCAATGAGCAATTGTTAAGCACCTACTAGGCACTGTTCTAGATGCTGGAAATACAAGAAAGGCAACAAAAACAAATAAAACTGCTCTCAAGGAGCTCACAGTCTAATGGGGAGACAACATGCAAACAATTATGTACAATGAAGATACATACAAGATAAATACAAGATAATTAACAGAGGGAAGACACTACCATCAAGGGGGTGTTCAGAAAGCTGTCTTGTAGAAATTGGGATTTTAACTGGAACTTGAAGGAAACCAAAGAAGGCAGGAGGTAGTGATGAGGATGAAGACAATTCCAGGGAGGGGAGAAACAGTCTATGAAAATACCCAGTCTAGAGACAGAATGTCTCTTTCAAGGAACAGCAAGGGGACCAGTATTACTGGACTGCAGAGTACCTGTGGAGGAGTAAAGTGTAAGAAGGCTGTAATGTTAGGAGGTTATAAAGTTATGAAAGGCTTTGGATTTGATTGTAGAATGGAGCCACTGGAGTTTTCTGAACTGGGAAGGGAGGGGAGGGTGACATGGTCAGACTCGAACTTTAGAACTTTAGAAATGAGCAGAACCAGGAGGACTTTGTACACAATAACAGCCACGTTACGCGATGACTAATATTGTTAAACTGAACCCTTCTCAGCATTATAAGGATCTAAGACATCTCCAGAGGCCTCGAGATGGAAAATGCTGTCCACATCCAAAGAAAGAACTATGGAAGTCGAATTGCTATCACTTATTTTTACCTTCTGTTGAGTTTTGTTTCATCTTTCTGATGGTTCCTCCTATTGGTTTTAATTTTTACTTACAACTTCACTAATGTGAAAATATGTTTAATAGGAATGTAAATGTATAGCCTATATCAGATTGTGCGCCGTCTTGGGGAGGGTGGAGGGGAGTAAGGGGGAGAAAAATTTTCAACTCAAAAGCATATGGCAGTGATTGTTGATAAATCAATAAATTAATAAAATTGAAAAAAACATTAAAAAAAGAACTTTAGAAGATCATTTTGACTACTGAGTATAAGACAGATTGGACTGGGGAGATACTTGAAATAGGGAAACCAACCAGAAGACTCTTACAATACCCCAACTCCCACCACCTAATTCCTTATTTGTAGTCCCTTCAACCCCCACCACTCCAACCAAATACCATCTAGTGCTTCCACTATGCCCTATAGAATACCTGTTCCATAGGCAACTTCATCCTGAATGTTTCCCTTTCCCACTCCTTCCATTTACTAGGATTTGTGAAATCTGGCTCCCCTCAGATGATACAGCATCCCTGGCCACCCTTTCCAATACTGGCTGCACCTTCACTCATTTTCTCAGCTCCTTGATTGAGGCAGGGGAGTTGGAATGCTTCTTATTCCCTGTGCCACTTTCAGGTTCTCTCTTTACCTCCATCACTCAGTAACACCTCTTCCTTTGAGGTTCATGCTGTTCATAACCATCATCCAATTAAAATCCTGGTAGCTGTTGTCTAGATCTCCATAACATTCCCCTTCTTTCCTCAGTGAACTCAATGCAGGACTCACAATGTTTCTCCCCCATCAACTCCTGCCCTCACTCTAGGAGACTTCAACATATAGATTGACTCTCCTTCAAACACCCTAACCACTCAGTTCCTCAATCTGTTCACTTCCCATGAGTTATTCCTCTATTCTGCCTTAGTCACACACAAAGATGGTCACACCCTTGACCTTTTCATCACCCACAAATGTAACCCCTGCACATTCAAGAATTCTGAAATCCCCTTATCCAACCATAAACTATTGACTGTTCACCTTTCTCTCCTCCTTCCCTTATAAAACCCTACTCTTTCTCTATACTGTGACCTCCAATCCTTGAACTTCACAATTCTTTCCCAGACCATCTCCTGCAGTAGCCATTCTCTCCTCTCTTCTCCATCTTGACCCTTTGGTGACCAATCAACTCTACACCATCCCCCTTTCTTGGATTCTTAGCCCCCTTATCATTTGGCCAATTATGTCCAGCCAAGCCTCAGCTTTGAATCACTCTCACTATTTGCTGCCTTCATTCCTACATATGTGCTGCTAAATGAAAGTGGAGAAAATCACACAACCATTATCACTGGGTCCCCTATAGATTTACATGGCATAATGTTATCTGGGCTCTTGTCTTATCAACTCACTATCCCGTTCTCCACAGCAGCTCTTCCAAATATTTTCATCCCTCCTCAAACCACTTATAGCTCCCCCTCCCCCACCTTCTCAGCTAAGAGTCTTGCCTCATATTTTACAGAAAACATTGAAGCCATTTGCTATGAACTACCTCTTCTCCCCTCTTCCTCCTCTCCTATCACTCAGGTACCTTCTGCCACTGTCTCCTCTTTCACCTGTCTCACATGATGAGGTAGCCTTACTCCTTAACAACACCTGCTCAAGTGATCCCATTTCATCCTGTATCCTCCAACATATTGCCCTCTCTGTCATGTTCTGTCACTTATTTTCAACCTCTCCCTACTAGCTCACTCTCTACTGCCTACAAAAACGATCGTGTCTCCCTCAGCCTGAAAAAATTTTCACTTGATCATTCCAGCTAATTATGGTCCTGTATCTGTTCTATCTTTGTTGCTAAACTCCTTGAAAAGGCTGTCTACATCTATGAAAAAAAATGTGAATAAAAGTGATGTAACAGTACCAGATTTCAAACCATATTACAAAGTGCTAATTATGAAAACAATCTGGTACTGGCTAAGAAATAGAATGGTGGATCAGCAGAATAGATTAGGTGTACAATATACAGTAGTAAATGGTAATCTATTGTTGGATAAACCCAAAGATCTAAGCTCTTGGCTCTAGGTATTTTCTCTAGGTGTCTCCTATTCCTGGAATGTTCTACTCTTCTCAGCTCAACCTATCAATTTCCTTGGCTTCCTTTAAGTACCAACTAAAATCCCATCTTACAGTACCTTTTCTTAACAATCTTCTTAGTTCTAGTGTCTTCCCTCTGCTAATTATCTCCTATTTACTCTGTATGTAACTAGTTTGTATATATTTGTTTGCATGTTGTCTCCCCCATTAGACTGTGAGCTCCTTAAGTATAGCATCTGTCTTTTACCTCTTTTTGTATCCCCAGCACTTAGCACACTGTCTGGCATACAGTAGGCTCTGAATAAGTATTTATTGACTGAATAGTCCAGAAGTGAGGTGATAAGGGTCTGCACTAGGGTGTTACCAATATCAGAGGGGAGAGGGGGGCATACACAAAAGATGCTAAGAAGGAAGAAATGACAGGACACAGTAACAGGTTGCACATGGAGGAAAGGAGATGACAGAGTAAGTCAGGGATGGGGGCAGGTAGGTGGCGCTGTGGATAGAGCTCCAGCCTTGGACTCAGGAGGCGCTGAGTTCAAATCCAACCTCAGACACTTGACACTTACTAGCTGTGTGACCCTGGGCAAGTCACTTAATCCCGACTGCCTCACCAAAAAAAAAAGTCAAGGATGACAGTTAGGTGAGAGCCTGGATGACTGCGAGATTGGTGTTGTTCTTGACAATAATAGGAAAATGAGAAAGAGGAAGGCTTACGAGGAAAGATGATTTCTGTTTGGAGCATAGTGAGTTTTAGATATCTGTGTAGTCTGAGATGTCTAATAGATAGTTGGAGATGTAAGTCTGGAGGTTAGAAGTTAGCACTGGATAAGTAGATCTGTTAATCATCATTATAGGATGATAATTGAATCCATGGAAGCTGATGAGATCATCAAACTAGTATAGAGGGGAAAGAGAAGAGAGGCCAAGACAGAGTCTTGGGGGACACCCGCAGTTAGCAGGAGACTGAGAAGAAGCTGTCAGGGAAGAAGAGAATAAGAAGAAAGCATTGTCACAAAACCTTAGAGAGAAGAGTGTCAAGGACGAATGAATGATCTAAGGTTACCAAGAGTCAAGAAGGATGAGGATTAAGAAAAGACCATTAAATTTGGCAACTAGGAGATAACTGTCGATGACAATGGCATAAAACAAAAAGAATCATTACTTTCTTAAGGATAATCTCTGCTGGCAAAGTGATTACACTCTAGTAGGAGTTAAGAGACTTACATAAGTAACTATGACACAAGCTAGAATGTAAGTAGGTACATAAGGGAGGTCTGAGAAATGTAAGAAACTTAAGGAAGGGAAAGTCACCTCTAGTTGGGTGGAGATCAGGAACAAAGTTTCATAGGATCTCTTATTTTAATTAATACATTTTATCTTGACAGCCACTTTCCAAACTATCCTCAGTCCCCCAACCATTAAAAAGTTACAGAGGATTAAAGCCTCCAAAGTGATTGAGAATGATGGTACATATTACTTTGTGTTTTTCTAGTTTATATGTGTTAAGTGAAAGAAATGTTATGTGCTTTAATTTTAATAACAGGAAGCTAATATTGAAGTCTTTGTGGTGATCACCAATCACTACTTAAGCAGGTTCTCAGAATAAATAATTGTCAAGGCCAACTAGCACTTTCTACAGGACTACTTTTGGATACACAGGGTCTTTCTGTTTCTTGTTCCTTTACATTCTATATGGATTCTAGGATGGATGATTATATAACAGAGCAAAATCCTGATTTGTAACCAAATTTAAAAGCAGATGATTTGAGTTTAGGGAATGCCAAGATTGGGTGTGACTATAGCTAGTATCTACTTAACTGCTTAGCAAACTGAAACAAATATATGTAGTCCCTGATATACATATCTTCCTTATATTAAAATGCAATATCTTCCTTCCAGGAATATTACATCTAGCCTAGTCTGAAGAAGTAGGAACTTCCTTTACCTTGCTTCCCTCCTCACTATCACCATCTTGGTATTTCCTTCTTTCCTCCCTTCACTTCCTCCTCATCTCATTGCTTGCCTGGAACCAACCTTACCTCATACTTGCTTTTTACCTCGCTGTAGGGCTGGACAAAGGTGAAGGAAGGACTGAAAAGAAAAAGATGTTTAAATACCAGCAATCCATGTCTTTGTCTCCACCCTACTCCAGCTGCTGTCCTGTCTCAGGCTGGGTATACTCCCAAGAAGCTCAGGCTCATCCTCCTCCTTATACAGCATTCCCAGACAAACACACACGTACAAATCTCCAAACCTGTTCCTCACCACAGGGCCTCATTTCCTGATCCAGCTACTAAGAGAAAAAAAAAATGGGTCAGCAAATCTTTGACTCTACTTTTCATATGACATGTGGCCAAATCTTATTTCAGTCTTTAGTGTATTCAGAAACCCAGCTTTATCACTAGTGTGTGACTCCTCACAATTTTACATTCCAATACACTAATGAAACTATAATCTCATCAATGTGGGTATTCCCTCCAAATCTTTATAGATTAAAAAAAAATAACAAATTCTTTCCTCCATCAAGTATAGTGGAACCACTCCATTTGAACTCAATATCATAGTTCAAATAGTACTTCACCAATCAATCTATCCTTTGATGAAATTACAGGGTGTAAGCTAGTTAATACCCTATTATGCTCAATTATCTTGAAAATCAATTCCTCAGTGCCCTCAAAATTGTGTTGCTTATAGAACATACTCCTGTGTATATTTGTATCTTTCTTCAGTACCATTTTTATTACCTAAAGAAGTACAACTTGAATTATGATGTTGAATCCAAATGCAGTGGTTCCACTTATACTTGGTGGAAGAAAGAAATTCTTATTTAAAAAAAAGTTATAGATCTTTTTTCAATTTTCATCTATTTGTTGTGCCCTTTCCAGTTTCTTTTTACATTCCCTTAGGATGACTTACTTTGCCTAGCTGGATATCTCATCAAGTTTTCTTTATACATTTTCCCCATTCTTCTGTTTCTCCCTCTGATAATATTTAACACTGCTCATAAATCTTCTGCCTTCCTTCTCTATAAAATTTTATATATTCTATAGGGCTTGGCAAGGGGGAAAGTCAAAGAGAAGAGAAGAGAGAGAGAGAGAGGAGAGAAGTGAACTTTCTTCCCTCAGTTTCAAAGTGACTTTATGCTGGCTCTTAGGATTCTAGATTTAGAGGAAGCAAGTGACAGAAAACTCCAGGGACAAGAAGGTAGAGAAGATACTGTAGAATTGCTTCTATATTGTTGTTCAAGCAAGAAAAAGTCAAGGAGAAAGTAGAGAGTGAGGCATTTGAAAGCAGAGCTGATAGGCCTTTAATCCTTAGAAAAAAAGACAAACTAAGAGGTCAGTAGGATAGAGAAATATCCTATCCTATCCTAGCCTCACCTAGACCTATCTTGGCTCCTAAGTGTCCCCACCCCTTTTCTGGCCCCAACTCTTTGAAGTTACAACCAAAGGTGATAATATTTATGGTTAAGAGCTAGTAGAGTCCCTGATGGGTAATGAGCAACGTTCATGGCACCTCAAATTGGAATACTGAGCATATTTTCCCATAGAAACATTGCATCAGCTGTTGGTTAGTGGTTTTGGTGACTATTTGTTGTTGTTTAGTTGTTTCAGTAGTGTCTGACTCTCTGTGACCCTATTTGGGACTTTCTTGGCAAAGATACTGGAGTGGTTTGCCATTTCTTTCTCTAGCTCATTTTACAGATGAGGAAACTGAGGCAAACAAGGTTAAGTGCCTTGGGTCACACATATAGTATCTGAGACCAGATGTGAACTCAGAAAGATGAGTCTTCCTGATTCCAGGCCTGGCATTCTTTCCACTTCTCCATCTAGCTGCCCTTCTATTAATATAGTACTATTAATATTAATAATAGTTAATTAACATAGTACTATAGTATATCACCAGTTAAATAGGCTTTGGCAGGATGGCCTTGGGAGGAGAAAGAAGTAGTTATTTAAACATTATTTAATGTGAGAAGAATCCTAAAGGCCTTGCTAGGTATTAGATTCCGATTAATCATACTATTACCTGATTCTATTACCTATAACTCCATTCTTGAAATTTCTATAGTATAGGAAGACAGGGATAAGAAGGAAAAGAGTACCCTTGTCAAGCATTAAGTTGAAGTGACTAGGGCAAAAGTAAGAGAAAATTCTTCACATGGCTACCAAACTGAGGAAAAAGAGAAAAGTAAAGTATTTAGGAGTTGAACAAATGGCTCTGAGATCTTGTGTTTCTATGTTTATTTAAGTCAGTTCTTGTTTAGCCCACCAGTTGGCCTGGGATCAGCCTTAGGTACAAGAGGCACTTAGCATCAGACAGAGCTCCCTATAAGCTTGACCCTCTAGGCCCAAGTTGAGTTATTATAGTATCCAATACCTTGATCACCTCCAAGAGGAACTTGGAAAGCTCTGGTCAGAATTGAAAATCAGGCCTACATCAGAAGACTTCACGACTAATTTAGCCTTCTTACAGGTTAAGTCAAGCATTAAAATGCCCTTCAGGCTCCCAGTCCCTGGGTTTCCTCTTCTGCCCTGGCTGTCTAGACTATAATGGATTAGGTCAAGGGGAAAACACTAGAACCAGAACTTCCCCTAGAACCAGGAACTATATGGAATCAGATGTGGGAGGTTGTAATCTTACTGATGCTTCCCCAGTTAGGTCTTTCGGTCCCTGATAACCAAGTGAGAGCATAGCTCTTAGGTAAGGATTTCACTGTTCTAAGGGCTGCTATAGCGAAATGTGAGGGCATGCCTAACAGAAAAAGTAGTATAGCTTTGGATTCATTTGACCCCATTCCCAATACCACCATAACATCACTGCCAGTACAGATTTACTCTAAGACTTTCCAGAAGTGGTGCACTTAATATCTGAACAGAGAAAAAAAAATCACCCCACAACAACCTTGTCCATATTACTTCCCTCCAACGTATTTCTTCATTCTGACAATGCAAGCCTTCAAAGGGCCGGTTAAAAGGACCAAACAATATTGCCCCCACTACAATGTTTTTCTTCATCCCCTGGCACATATGGGATTTAGGGGAGGCAGCAGCAAAAACAATAGTCAAGAACCAACTAAAGACGACAGCAACAGCAGCAACAAACTTGTAAGAGATCGGCACAGAGATAAAATAACACACTCTGGAAATGCCAAACTAACCAGATCTTGCCATACCAAAGCACACCTCACTATTTAGTAAAATGTGATGAAAGAGAGAAGCAAGTAGATTTGCTGGCCTAACCAATAGACTAGGAGCTTTAAACAAAGAAAAAAAATCTTTCTCTAAAAGATTTTTGTGTGTAAGTAGAGGTATGCCTTGTTTTGAAAATGTCTGATAGGTAAACATCTAAACTCGAAACATAAATGAATTAGGAGATGATTATCCCCTAGTAATGTTTCCTAAGTCATTTAAGAAATTATTTTGCAAAAAAAAATGATTATCAGAGTGTAAATGAGCTATTTCTATAAAACAAATTTAGGTGAGATTTTTGTTTAAATGGCAATGGGTAATATGAATGTATTATGGTGGTCTACACTTTAAACAGATTTTGAAATAAATCACAAAATTATAGTTTACCTTATGGAAACTGCACTGCATTGTGAATTAAACTAGAGTGATCCAGCAGGGGGAAAAGAAATCAGAAGGCTTGGATTCAGATTGCAATGTTTTATTTACTGCCTATATCATCTTGTGCCTCCCTAGACTTCAGTTTTCTCACCTGTAAAATTAATTGCTACATGATAAGGTTCCTTTCAGCTCTAAATCTTATGATCACAACTGGATGAGATAGCAAAGTAGATTTACTCCCTCTGCAGGCAATGAATGAAAAATGCAAACTCACTAGTACAAAGGTCCAATTTTCAATTTGATATTCATCAGATTTGAAAGGCAAAACAATTTACTTGTAATTAGCCAAAAGCCATCTTCTTTTCACTGTTCCTCAGTTCATCCAACAAAAGATAGAAACCTAAGATAAATCCAATTCACATGCCATATATTAAATACATATTTATTGCTGCTTCTGCTAAATGTTAGAAACTAATGTCCTAAACTTACAGTTTCAAATGAAATCTGAAATTTGATGCCACAAGAATACAAAAAAAATTCCCACCCCAATTGCCTGCAAGTGAGAAACTACTGTTAGAAAAGGCAGAGGCTTAAAATTTTGGAAATCCAAAAAGAGATTTATAATTGTTAAAATACAATGTTGTAGGAAACAGAAAACATTTTCAAGTTATTAATCTCAAATCTAATGGTTGTCATTTAGTTTAATCCGAACCCACAGATTCAGAATGTGTTGCTTCATTCTTCTTATTACTATTACTAATATTATCCAAATCAGGAGATGGAAGAAGGTTCTTGTTTAAATTACAATGCTTCCAAGGGCAAAGAATAATGAAACAGGCACACCAGAACCTAATGAGGGTGAGTTCATTTTGACAAATTGCTTAATTCACAAGCTATCAATTCAATCGCATTCTCATTATTGTCAGGACTGGCCAACCTGTATTTCCAAATGTAATGCTTCAGTTATTCCCATTTAAAACCTTTTTTGTTCTTTGAGTCTTCTTATCCTACTAAGTCAATCTGTTACTAAAACCACTGGCCTGGACCCCAAGCACCTTGAGAACAAGGATGGTTTCATTTTTGTCTTTGTATGCCTGGAGCCCAGCACAGTGCTTTGGACATGCTAATGGTTTGTAGCATTTAATTGAATCTTTATGGTTTGTGTTAACAATACAATTCCCAGTGCGATGTCCTACCATCTGGTCCTTAGTGCCTTTAGCACTAAGTCCTCCATAGAGTGGATATTGGACAAATGTGAGCTGATTGATATTGACCTTACACCATCTACAAGCACATTTCAAGAACATGCCCCCAAATATACATCAAAAGGTGGTACCATCACTGAAATCCCATGAGACTCTGCCTAGTTCTGGCCAGTTCTTTGCACAGGTGTGTGATTAATATAATGTTCCTGTAAGAAACAGCCAAGGCCTGGGGCTCTGATGATTGACAGTGCATGTCAATTTAATATAATTTGTTAAGGACTGAATAGGTTCATGCGAAGTGGATTGTGCCAGGAATCATGGATATAAAGATGATACAAATTGATCATTTATTAAATGCCTATTATGAGTATGGGAAGATAGGAAGACAGAGGCAAAGTAACCATTGCTCTCAAGGAACTGTTGTTCTATCAGTGGAAATGTGCACACACATAAGATAAGTAAACACAAGGTAATGATGGGAGTGAGTGGATCCGAGGGAGGGAAATCGGGACAGGCCTCATCTAGGAAGTGGCTGCCTTCGAGGAGCTTACAGGCTGGAGAGAAGATAACAAATACACAAAAAGCTATTAGAAGTCTGATGCTGTAAGTGTATATAGAAGAAAGGTAAGACAATGGGGGTCACTTCTAGCTGGGGGAGGAGAGATGAGAATCAGAGAAAGCTACATAGAAGAGATGACATGAGCTGGGAAAATTTTTTTTTAATAAGCTTTAGTTTAAAGGGCGTCCTGCTAGACCAGGAAGAAAGCCTACACCAATGCACAAAAGGGGAGAAAGCTAGGCAACATCAGGAAATAACCAGTGGTCCAGTTCTGTGGGACCAGAGATTACAGAAATAGGATTAGTGAGAAACAAGTTTGGAAAGGTAAATGGAATCAGATTGTCACTAGCCTTGAATGCTAAAATAAGGTATTTGTACTCAATCCTGTAAATAAAGTAACAAAGGCATGTGACAGTGCTAAGGATGAAAAGAAGAATCCTGGGTTTTGTTTTTTAAACGACCAAAGAGCATTGTATATCACCACTACTGCCACCAGAAAAACCAGCTTGCCCCTCTAAGAAAAGCAGAAATTTTCTCCCTTGCAGAAATCTCATTATTCCCTCTCTGAAAGGTTTCCTGGCTAAATCCTCCTTGATAAGAGATAAAGAAGGGAATAATTTTATCATAGAAAGGTGGGCAAAGGGATCACTAACCAAATCTCCTCCGAAGCTGGGATAAGTTCTCTTATTTGCAGAGAGATGATGAGATGGAGAAAAAGGATGCTAAGGCAGTAAGTAGGGGCAAGAAGTAACGGGCTTCGCCAGGTTCCCTCCGCAGCGCTTACAGGTTTAACCCCTGGCTGGGGACTAATGCAAATCCTGCACCAGGCACCGGAATGCCTAAGGGATGAGGGGCGCTCGACGAATGTCAGAGGAAAGGACACCGAATCTTAGCCCTGGAAGGGGCCTCGGCAGCTACCTAGTCCAGCCCCAGACCCGAAAATAGTAATCTCCACCATGATCTATGCGAGGAAAGCAAACCTCCTCCCAGGTTGGAGGGTACATTTCCGGGCTAGAATTTAACTCATCGCCTTCCAAGCTCCTTTTTTCCCTACCAGTAAGGCAAAAGCGCGCTTGGTTTTGCAGGTAGCGTAAGGTGAACGGCACTTCGGACCAGGTGCAGATTCCGGGGAAGGAGGGAGGGGGAAAGGAGGCCGGCGTCGGTCGGGGGGTAAGGGGGCGTGGGGAGAGTGCGTACTGGGGTTGCGCTGCGTGGCGCCGAGCGCTAGCTGCTCCGCCCGCCTCTGCCCGCTGCTTGGCCGCTTCTCTGCACCTTTAGAATCCAGGTCTCCCCCAAACCCGGGGCTCTCACTCGCCTGTTTGCTGCTTCTGCTGTTGCTGCCGCCGCCGCCGCCGCCGCCGCCGCCACTACTGCTGCCGCCTGGACCATGACCAGCTGCTTGCAGCTGCAGAACTGCCGGGCCCTGCGCTTGGCCTGGCCGCCTCCAGGCGCCAATCCCCGCCCCCTCTACCCTCTTGCTCTCCCGCCTCTGCCTGCGGCGGGGCCTGGTCCCCACCCGCTCCGAGGCTACAGCGGGGGTTCGGCCTGGCTCCCAGGGGCTCTGCTGCGCACCGACTCCTTTGTGGGGGGCCGCTGGCTGCCTGCCGCCGCGGGCACCTTCCCAGTGCAAGACCCGGCTAGCGGTGCCCAGCTAGGACGAGTGGCCGACTGCGGGGCTGCCGAGGCCCGGGGGGCCGTGAACGCTGCCCACCAGGCGTTCTGCAGCTGGAAGGGGGTCTCCGCCAAGGTGAGAGCGCCTTGGGGAGAAGGAGAAAGTGGGTCCTGACAGAGTAAGCAACTCTCCTCCCCCAGAAAAGGGGACTTGGCCAAGGTCAACCCTACCCCCATCAGTGAGTCTTGGCACTAGAATTAGAGCATCTAGGGCTAGTGGCAAAAGAGGGAAAGGGAAAGATAATCAGTGATTGGGCGCAGGTAACCTCTGAACTGACAGTAATCTCCTTCTCCTCCGAGAAGAATTAGAGAATCAGTCTCCCAGGAACCTCTACCACGCTTGAAGGAAGAGGATTCTTTCTTAAAGATGTTCGTTTGTGTGACTTTTGCTGCTGCTGTCATTATTAGCACATTTTGGTATCGATTTATTAAATTTTGCCTGGGATGTGTATCTTGTCTCTTTGTTGTAGTGAAAGAGCAAATGATTGGATTCGAGCCCAGGTCTGCCACTATAACAAGTGTGTAATTGTGGGCAAGTCATTTTTCTAAAAGGCTGAGTTTCTGTTAAGGAAAAACAGATAACCTTAGCTTCCAGGAGAGTCAGAGCCATTCTGAAACTGACCTAAGAGAATCTTTCCTCTGGACTAGGAGTTTATTTATATCAATATTTAATTGACAATGAACTCTAAAACCTTGACTTGAGGTTAAGATCTTCCTCCTTTTTTAGACGTGAATTCAGAGGTCATCTACATCCAGTCACTGATTACCTTTCCCTGTTTGTCAATAACCCTAAATGCCCTAGATCTAGTACCAACTCTCCCTTTTCTTTCTCTACTCTACATACATCGTTTTCATGAGATTTATTCACAAGGGAGAAAGAAAATAAAATCAGAATGTACCTATAGGGTCAAGGAATTCAGAAATTCAAGGAAAACAATGCGGACTAAGTGGGACATGCACATAGCCTTCATATTGAGGTGTATATTCATTTCAAAAAGAGAATGCCGTTTTCCCATTCATATTCACACTGAATTGGTATCGACCCAGCCTGTCTTTCTGGACAGACCTCATTTGTCCCTGCTACAGTCCCGGACTCAGCCAATTAAGAAGCCTCCCCAGTAGATAATGGATTTTTTTACATTCTAAGCAGCCATTTCTAGATAATCACCAAGTCAGTAACTGCGCCACTTCCTTAACAAGGGGAAGAAGGAAAAAGGATGTCTCATGAGGTAGTATTACAGATTTTCCCATTGTCTAGAAAAAGGATAATTCAACCTGATGCTCACCTAACCCCAAAAGTTCATGAAAGACACTGCTTTAAAAATTTTTTTCTTTATGTGCAGAATAGAGATGATAATCGTTGTACTTCTTTATCTTACAAGGTTATTACAAGGAAAATATTTTTAAGTGACTAGTATGTGCCAACAGTATGCTAGACACTGGGTTTACAAAGACTAACATTAACTCCTTGTCTGCAAGAAGCTTACATTCTACTGGGGGTGGGGTGGGGAGAGTGTGTTTATAAAATGGTAAAAGATAAGTAAGAATAAGAGAAATTGAAGAGGGAGAGAGCACGAAAAATTCAGGGAATCAGGAAAAGCTTTTCGCAGAAGGCATCATCTAGACCGAGGTGAGGTAGTAGTGAGTTCCAGGCAGTGTTCACAAGCCCAGAGACAAGAAATCAGATATGTGTGATGAATATCTAGTCAACCCATTTGGCTGGAATGTATAGAGCATGAAGGAGAGTAATATATAATAGGCCTGAAAAGGTAGTAAGCAGTCAAATTGTAGACTTAATTGGTGTCGAACTCAGCAGAAACAGATCTCTTAAGGCCACATACTGACTTTGTTGTTGTTTGGTCATTTTCAGTCATGTCTGACTCTTTGTGACCCTTTTTGGGGGTTTTCTTGGTAAAGCTACTGGAGTGGTTTGCCATTTCCTTCTCTAGCTCATTTTACAGATGAGGAAACTGAGGCAAACAGGGTTAAGTGATTTATTTCCTCAGGGTCACACAGTTAGGAAGTATCTGAGCTCAAGTCTTCACGACTCCAGGCCCAGAGCTCTATACACTGCACAATTTAGCACAAATTAACCTAATCTGTGTCTTATTTATTTTGGTAAGCATTTTGCAGTTATATTTTAATCTGGTTCTGGGTGCACTGAGGAGTTTTGCAGGCAGGAACCTGGTAGGCTGGTGTTTGACATCTGTATTGTAGAGGACTTTAAATGCCAGTCTGAAGATTTTGTATTTTATCATAGAAACAAGAAGGAACTATCAAAGATTTTTGAGTGAAAGAGTGATGTGATCAATCTGTGTTTTTTTGAATATCAGTTTGGCATCTGTGTGAAGGATGGATTAGAGAAGGCTGAGATCCTAGAGATCATTTGTTGTTTGTCCTTCATTTCAAAGAAGACCAATAGTATTTTGCAGGAGATCAGGCAAGAGTGACTTTGTGAGTGGAAATAAGGGAACGTATGAAAGGATGATGTGGTACAAGAATTCTTAATTTAGGGTCCAAAAAATTGGTTTTTTAATATTTTGGTAACTGTATTTCAATATTATTCCTTTGTGAGCCTTTATTTTATGCATTTAAAAACATTATTCTGAGAAGGGATCTATGGACTTTACCAGACTGCCAAAGGGGGCCATGACCCAAAAAAGGCAGAGTCCCAGTTGTAGAGGTGGAATTGAAAATGATCAGATAAAAGAAATGGATGTATCAGTGATAACACCAAGATTCTCAAACTGGGTGGCTAAAAGGATGGCATTATCTTTCAGAGAAATAGGAAAATTTGGAGGAGGCATAGGTTTGGAGGAAAATATCATGAGTTCCTTTTTTGGACATATGAATTTTTAAGATGCCTGTGGGACATCCAGATGGAGATATCTAACCTGCAGTTGGTAACCCATGACTGGAGTTCAGGAGAAAGATTAGAGCTGGATGTATAGATTTAGGATTCATTTGCATAGATTGAATTGCATAATTAGATCCATGGGACTTGATGAGATTACTGAGTAAGATTCTGTAAAGAGAGAAGGGACAAAATTCCTACACTTAATGGATGAGAGAAGAGCAATGATCCAAGAGAAGGGCGATGATCCCTAAAGAACAACACAAAGGGAAGGAACAGAATCAAAAGGGGAAAGTGTCATGGAAACCAGAGGAGAGAATATGTAGGAAAAGAGGGTGGTTGACATTGTTAGAATGGGGACTGAGAAAAGACCTCTGGATTTAATAGTTAAGAGATTATTGGTAACTTTTGAGAGCAGTTTTGGTGGAGTGCTGGGACTAGAAGCCAGATTCTCAAAGAATTTAAGAAGTGAATGAGAAGAGAGGAAACAAAGGCAGTAATATAGACTCTCCTTCTAAAAGAGGAGACTGGGAGATAAATAGCTTGAGTGTGTTGAAAAATCAAATAAAGGATTTTGGTTGCTTGTTTTGTTTTTAGAGATGGGAGAGAACTGGATATACTTGTGGGCAGCAGGAAAGGAGCTAGTAGATAAGGAGAAATGGAAAATGGAAGGTTTTAAGAAAGGGAATGATCAAAGGGGGAAAGTTTCTGGAGAGGATGGGAAGGAATGAATGAAGAGTACAAGTACAGGGATGGGCTTTGGTAAGGAGAAAGAACCACATCTTTATTAGGCAGCTGAGCAAAGGAGATGAGGGAGTAAAGTAGAGTAAAAGAAGGAACTTGCAATGGATGCTAGGAGGCAAGATTGGCTACTGAGAGGAAGGTGAGAGGAGGGGGTATAGGAGGTTTGAGGAGAGTTGAGAAGGTTTGCAATAGCCACTATGAGGAATATAGTTGACTATCGAGAATGGAATAAAAGGACAGCGAGGGTCAATTTAATGAGATAACATACATTTAAGGTGAACCCAGTCAGCATGGTTATGTGATTTTTACCAGAATCACAAGAGTAGGAATGAAGAAGATGGCGGATCAGGGCAGCCCCAAGTTGAAATTTAACAAGGCAAAAGAACAAGGGGAGAATCTCAGGTGGAGTATTTAACAAAACGTGATTTACAGAAAGCTAAGGATTGAATCTGTGGGACTTAAATCTCAAGAAGAGAGGATGGTGTACAGTTGAACTGGTCAAGACTGAAGGGAGGAAAATGAAGCCAGAACAGGGGTGATAGTCTGGGGATACTGTTTGTCCTTCATTCTCGAAGAGGACCATGACATGCAAGTGAATTGGATTTAAGTGAGGGAGGGTTGTGCAAAGTCACCAGCCTCACTTTCTTCTCCAGAGCTATCTGTGTCCAGTGGTGAGATACATCAGGACAACTAGAGATGGGTCCTCTATACCCTGGGAAATAGGGAAGGAAGGAGGGAACAAGAATTTATTAAACACCTATATGCCAGGCACTTTGCTAACTGCTTTACAGAAATCTCACTTGATCCTTACAACTACCTTTTGAGGTAGGTGACTAGACATTATTGTAAGGATGAAGCATACATTTAGGAGGAGTGATACTGGGGAGGAAATGGGAGAATAGCAGATGGTATACAGAGTAGAGAATATAAATTGCGTTTTATGGAAGTAGAACCCTTATGGGTGATGGTGAGATACCATCCTTCTGTGTGGCTGAGGTAAAATGACCGTGTGGGTCATAAAAATTGAGGAATGTGATGAATTGGGAAAATGAGGCGGAAGAGTGGGGGTGGAGATAAAACAAAGAGGCATCATATGCATATTAAATCCTCTGGGAATGAGGTCAGAGATTGGGGTGGGGAGGAAAACTATAAACTCCTTGAGAAAGGAAGAAGAATGACATAAGGAACAGCAGATGATTATGACCAATAGCTGTTTAGGG
The DNA here is from genome assembly GCF_003287225.1 of Phascolarctos cinereus. Classification (NCBI taxonomy): domain Eukaryota; kingdom Metazoa; phylum Chordata; class Mammalia; order Diprotodontia; family Phascolarctidae; genus Phascolarctos; species Phascolarctos cinereus. The sequence continues at coordinate 548,245,647 of NW_027555847.1, read as the reverse complement.
TTATATAGATGGATGGAGTAAATGAGTGATGGTGACAAAGGGACAGTCTAGAAGCTCAAGTAAGGTGCAGGAAGCACATCTCTTTGTCCTATCACAGAATTTGAGAGAAGAAACATCTAGTATTAGAGAGATTTTTAAGAGATAAAGAATCTTTTGGAGAAAGCCAGGTTTTCATTAGCTCAAGAAGGTGGAAAATAAAGTAGAATGAGTGGAGAGTAAAGTGCTTGAATGAAAGGCAGTTTATTAAAAACAGCAGCAACAACAATAACAGAACAGTGGCAGGGGTCCCAAAGGTTGAAATGGAATGGGAGGATATGGACTATGTTTGGAGTTGGGCTGAGGTAGATAGGGATGAAAGTGATTGGGATAGGAAATGGACCCGAGATTTCCCTGGTATAGGACACATGGATGAGAAAACTCTCTAGGGGCAGCTGGGTGGTACAGTGGATAGAACACTGGTCCTGGAGTCGGGAGGACCTGAGTTCAAATCTGGCCTTAGACACTCAATAGCTGTGTGACCCTGGGCAAGTTACTTAACACTGAATGCCATTAAAAAAAAGAAAAGAAAAGAAAACTCTAATTACCACTTGACATTTTTCCAACTTGGAGAGCTGCCTGGGCCATCCAGCCAGTATGTGTTAGAAGCACAACTTAGACTTAGGTCTTTGTTGTTTCAAGGCTGGAAAATAGAAAAGAGAGAGATTTTCACTTCAGAAGATGTTGACTGAATCACAGGGATAAAGGGAGCAGAAGCTCCTATAGTGGGAGTTTGCCCTCTATAGCATAGGAGAATGAACAGTTGTTTGTGGATGCTACCCTCCTCTTCCAGGTTCCTGTGATGTTTGAATATAGGGTCATTATGGACCTTCCACTGCCTTTTGTTAACAAAAGCCCAGGATTTCTTATAGTCCTGAGATTCTCTTCTGTCCTCCTACAGGGGAATAATGTGATGATTGGATCTCTTGGGGCGGGTGGGGCAGAAGAAGAGCTAGAGAAAGAGATTCAGCTCTCAAATTCTAAGACTTAACACTGTTTGTCACCTGGCACCTTTTGTTATTGTAACAAACCTACTGCTACTATTTCATCCATTTCATTCATCTCCTAGCTTGCTGGGAAAAGTGCATTTAAGGCAACCAAATAAATTACTTTCTACCCTGTTTTTTGGAGTCTTGTGAAGGATCAGTTACTAGAGCCATGTATTTATGGGGGAAAATTAGAAAACATTCATCCCCATGTGACCATGATCCCAAGATGGTCTTTGCTCTTAGAAGCAGTTTTCAGGGATGTAGGTGTCCTGGAAGATTTTATAGACTTGTTGCAACCCTTAGAGGTGATGTGGAGGGCCCAGGGTTGTCTGAACTGCTACTGTGAGGCTTATGATACTGATCCTTCTCATTAGCATTTATTCACTTTAAATTGACCCTCGGCTCTACCCACACATCTCCCATCAATGTAATTAAGATAACAGCAGATCTTATTAGATGGAGCCTTACTTTTCTGACATTCTTTTCATCTTTATTCCTGAAACAAAAAGTTCTTAAATCTTAAAACAGCTAATGTTTATGATAACATCAGTTTCATACCTAGAGACCTAGTGCAGGCAGATCCCTATGTTTGTTCCGCAGGATCGCCTCAGATCCCATCTGAGCATTGGACTTGTCAGACCTGAGTTTCAGTCCCAACTCCCAAACTTGCTGTGTGGCATTGGACAAGCCACTTAATCTCTGAGCTTCTGTTTCCTCTTCTGTAAAATGGAGATGATAATACTTGTACTATCCAGGGTTGTCATGAGGATCAGATGAAATAACACATGTAAAGAACCTTGTGATTGTAAAGTGCTGAGGAAGTATCAGTCACTACTATTAGTAGTATTGGAGGCTGAGGAGTCCATGTCCAGCAATTTCCATCTTCAGTGAGGGGGGGCCAGCTTTTGTTTGAAGGAAAAATAGTGGTCATGCTCTGAATCCATTGCCCTTTCCTAGAATGCCTGTCTGATCTTCTCTGTACTTATCCAAATCTTTTCTATTCTTCGAGATTCAACGCTCAGGTCTTAACTTCTTCTTTTTTTTGTGAGGCAGTTAGGGTTAAATGACTTGCCTAAAGTAACACAGCTAGTAAGTGTCAAGTGTCTGAAGTGAAATTTGAACTCTGGTCCTTCTGACTCCAGGACCAGTGCTCTATCCACTGCGCCACCTAGCCGCCGCTTAACTTCTCCATGAAACTTTCGTAAACTACTCCAGCCCTTGATGATCTTGCCCTTCTGTGAACCCAGCATAGCTTCAGTGTTATATTTATTATTTTTTTCCATAACTTGGTTGGAAATTTCTTGAGGATAAGGGTCCATTTGTTGTACTTCTGTATCCCCCACAGCACTCTCAGGACCTTGCCTGGAGTTCAAGAATCACTTATTCTTTCTGCTCCCTCCTCCTTCATCCATATAGCTGGACTGGCACCAGTTTATTTCATCTTGGAGGCAGAATTTACTTTTTTAATCCTTGTGTTTCCCCCAGCAAATTTCTCTTCATTCTAGTTTGTCATAATACACAAAGTTCTCTTTTTTCTCCAACAGTGTCATCTTCTGTGTGTTAGTGATCTTTCCCATCCTCAGATGTTTACCACAGAATTGATTATGCTTTTTTCCTGTGAACAGGTTCTGTTTTGATTTTTCTTTCACCTGACCCAAAATAACCTGTTGCTGTCATCATATATATGTATTTACATGTATGAACTCATAGCCTCCTTACTGTGTTGTGAGTAAACAAGATATAATTAGTATTTTATTGTTGTTATTAAACATCGATGATGCCTTTTCTCCTAGAAGCTCCAAGCATTTTAAAGTTTACAGGCATTAGTCTAAAGAACACCCTTGTGAAGTAATAGAAAAAAAAAACTTGTCAGACCACTCAGAAGAGTGGGGAGGAATAATCCAGCGAAAAAGAGTGTGAATACAGGTTCAGACAATGTGTTTATTCATAGATTAGGAAAAGTACTATATTGTCTTAATTTTCTGCTTGGGGAATATAGGAGCATGATAATTTGTTCTTATAGTTTGGTAGGCATGTGGGTACATGTTCTGTTAGTCAAGCATCCTTACTCACACCTAATGTGCTTTGAATATACCTACCTGATAGGAAACATTCTTCCTTAGCTGGCATTTAAGGCTCTTCACAAGCACCTTACTTCTCCCCATCCCTTCATCTCATTAGCACCTTGCCTCTGAGTTTTCATATGTAACATTTCCCATGCCTTGAACACCTACTTGTTACCTCTGTTTTGAGTTGTTCAAAAGAGTGGGCTGTCTCAGAGGTTGAAGGACAGGGGAGAAGGTCTTCTCCTTGGTGACCTTTAGGCAGAAGCTGGCAGACCATTTGTTGGAAATATAATGAGGATTCCTTTTGTGTATGGCTTGGACTAGATGGCTACTTAGGTCTCTTCCAGTTCTCAGATTCTGTAATTCTTCATCGTTTTTGAAATACTTTTCTTCCTTTAAAACTTAGCTCAGCTTCCACCTTTTCTATGAAGACTTCCCTGAGTCTTTCTACTTTCCTGACTTTCCCTCCCTAACCCTCCAACATGAAAATGTTTTCTCTATTCTCAAAATTTGCTGGAACGCTTTGTCCAGATCTTTCCTTTGCCCCGATCACATTCTAACTTGTATCATATTTTTTTGTGTATATCATATTCCCCTAGTAGATTCTAGCTCCTTGAGGGAAGGGATTATGTCAAGTCAACAAGCTTTTATTAAGCATCTGTTTGAGCAACACCATGGTAAAAGCTGAGGATAAGAAGCAGGGCAGAACTCAGTCTTTGTTCTCAGTGAGCTCTCAGTCTAATGGGGGAGATAGTACGCATACAATTAGGCACCAGCATTAAGTGGGATTGGTTAAAGCTTCACCCAGAGGGTGAGATTGTAGCCGAGACTTGAAGGAGGCCAGGAGAAGAGGAAGGAGAGAGTTCCAGCCATGGAGGACAATAGTGAAAATTCCTAGAATGAGGAAATAAACTATCCTATCAGAGGATCAGCAAAGAAACTTGGATTTCAGAGTATGTAGACAGGAATAATATATAAGAAGACTGGAAAAGTAGGTGTGGAGGTCAGATTATGAGAGGTTTTTAAAAGTCAGAGAATTTTATGTCATTTTCATCTTTGTATTCTATATCTCTAAGTGTTCTTCCTCTGTTTCTTGTGCTGATTTATCTCTTATCTCCTGTCCACTTAACCTAGGCCTTTCTTAAGCCTCCATCTTTGGTTCTCTTCCTTACTTGGACCCTCCCCATGATGATCTCTTCCATTCATGAAGTTGCAACCGTTTCTTTGACGTGGATGATTCTCAGGTTACCATCACTAGCTGTGATGTTTCCCTGAAACTAGAGTTATATTGCCAGCTGGACATCACCACCTGTATGTTGCATTAGCACTTCAAGATCAACATGAATGAAACTGAACTCATATTTCTTCCCACCCTCGGTCCAGAACCTGTTTCTCTTGATTTCCCTATGTCTGAGAGATGGTGATAACATTGACATTGTCACCCATGCTTATAACCTTGGAGTCATATTTGACTCCTCCCTTTCCCTCATCCCACATTTCTAATCAGTTGTCAAGTCCTGTCAATTTTATCTCCAAAGTATCCCTGGTATGCATCCCCTCCTTACCATTCCTACTGTCACCACCCTAGTCCTGGCCCTTATTACCTCTCCCCTGTTTTATTATGGTTACTGACTGGTCTTTCTGCTTCCACTCTCTCCTCCCTCCACTTCATCTTACACACATAATAAGAATATGAAGATAGTTTTCCGGATACACAGACCTGATTGAGTTACTCTAGTGTTAATTTTTGATGAGCAATCAGAAGAAATCATTGGAGACAAAATAAACGGACTTGGTTATACCAATATGACAGTGGCAGGAAGTTGGAGGTGTTTGGCTTAGGACAGGCTTGCACAGCTTATGGCCTGAGGCCTGCTTGTGGCTGGCCTAAGGATTTCAGGCAACCCTTGAAAAAATGTAGGGTTGCCACTGTGCACTCTCCTGTTTGTCACATGACTTGTGGCAACCAACCATCATCAGTCTGTCTCTAGTCTAATCTATCTGCATCCAAAAGTAGTTTACAAGTTGTACAGGTCTGGCTTAGGAGGAAAATTATCTACTTACTCCCTCATGGATGGCCCCCATCCTTGTATGTGCAAAGCTACCCTGTAACCCTGTTACTCCCCTCTAGCCTTTCTCTCTAGAATTAGCCCCCTTTCTTGGGGGAGGATTTTCTTTAAACTTTTTGGGGGAAGAAGGAGGCCTTCTGAAGTCTTGAAAATACTTTTGCAGGGGGATGATTCTCAGTCCTTATTTAAAAGTCTCTTTTTCCCAGCTCCATTGTTTAGCTTCCCACTACCTATCTTGTGCGCTTTACCTTCTCTGGTGTTATCTGCTTTGGGAAAGGAGGAGCTGATTGTCTATTCTCAGCCCTGGGTTTCTCCAAGCTTGATAAATTGTGGTAAGCCCCTTACTTAATGATAAAGGGATTTTGCATAACAAAAGGCAGTATCTCCAGGATTAAATGAAACTGGTTAATGTGAAGAAATGATAATATATAAGATAAAGTTCTATAATCTATAAGGAACTGATGCATTTTTATAAGATTAATAATATATGTTCCCCACTGGAGGAAGAGGATATGAGCAATTCATGAAGGAGGAAATATAAACCTTTAGTAACCCTATGAAAGATATTCAAATTTCTCAACCATCAGGGAAATGCAAATCAAGGCAACCATTAGATGCCACCTAAGATGCTGTAAGACAGCACAAATAAGAAACAAAAATAGTAAAAATTCATTGCTGGTGGAACTGCACATGGTTACAGACATTTTTGAAGAGAACAATATGGCACTGGATAGAAAGTAACAAAACTGTTCAACCCAGTGATTCCATTACTAGGAATTTTTCCCCAAATCCTCATAAAAGGTACTCATCTGCATAAATATATCTTTCTTTGTCATAGCAAAAAGTAAGAAGCATTCTATACGTTCAACAGTTTTAAGAATAGCTTAATAAATTATGATGTCTTCATGTAATAGAATATTATGCTGTTTTAAAAAAATAAACATGACGCATACTAGGGAATAAGGAAAGACCTTTACAAGTTGATGTAGAATAAAATCAGCAAAACCAGAACTGTATATATTTTGATTGCAGATATACATCAATTATAGCCATCTATTCAAAACTAATTTTTTTTAAAAAAGGAAGGAAGGAGAAAAAACTGGACCAAAGGTAGTAAACTTTTTGTCATCCTGGAGAAGGACAAAACAAAAGTGCTATGTTTTTTTAATTGTTTTTGCTTTTTTCATTTAGTTCTAGCTTATAATAAGATTTTACTTCTTGTTTTACATTTACTTATTTTTGATAATGATTGTTTATCATTTTAGGCATATATAAAAACCTTTGATTCTGTGTTTCCTATTGATTAAGATTCCATCCCTGTTATTAATTAACAACTTAAAGCGCCCATTGTGTGCCAGAGACTGGGGATACAAAGACAAAATTGAACTAGTCCCTAGACTCAAGGGCTTATGTTATATTGAAGGAGACACCTATGTACATATGATGGGGGTGGGGCCCACACCAAGATCTTCGCCCTTTGCCCCAGAGGGAATCTGACTCACAGGCCCCTGACCCTCATCTCCCTTTGAAAGCCTTAGCCTTACCTTTCAATCTTATTCAGATGCACCCTAAAAGAATCTGGCTCCCTTTTGTCTATAGGCCCCAGAAAGGCCTTCCTTTATCTCCTTTTGAAAGTCCTAGCCCCACCTTGATTTTGTGCAGATGCCTTTCAAACTTCTGCCTTCCTGTTCCCTCCATTATCTATTCCCATTGTCTATTCAATCTCTCTGACCTCCCCAATTAGAATTCTTACCTAGACCATTTTCCCAACCCCCTTCTCTGGCCACCCAAAGTTACTTTAGTATTTAAGATCCACCTTGACCCTCATACTGAGAATCTCACCCCCAAAAGGCTGAGAACTCTCATGCCCGCTCGTCCTTGTGCGTCACCTGGCCCTAAGTGTTTTAGCACTAATAAACTTTTCCTCTGGCTGAAGAAGGTTTGAGTTGAATTCTTTCAGGCAGGGCCCGGTACCATGATCTTGGGGTCCCAGCACCCCAAAACCTCTAGACCTCTTCACATAGAGGCAAGTAATAGAAATGAATTTTTTGTGTGGAGGTACTAAAAGCTGAGAGATCAAGTAAGTGCTCCCATTGAACTGAGCTGTGAAGGAAACCAGGAACTCCACCAGGGGAAGGTGAATGCATTCTAGGCCTGGAGGACAGCCTGAGCAAGGCAAAAAGATGGAGGATAGGGTCTCCCATAAGGAACAATCAGAAGGCCATTTTGGCTGGGCTGTGCCGAACCAGAAATGACTCTACTTCATTCTCAGCCTCATTTCTTACTGTTCCCTTTCATATAACCTCAGTCAAATAATCTCTTTGTTATCTCTTGAATTTTGAATTCTGGGCTTCCCCTATTTCTTTTTCTTTACTCACATCCTGGAATGGTTTGAGAAATTTATACTCATGTATCAGTCTTTGAACCACGGGCCAATTAGATAATGTGGTCTGCTTTTTATTTGTCCTTTAGGAAAGGAGTTCATTACTGCGAAAATGGTATGATCTGATGATAAAGAATAAAGATGACCTTGCCAAGATAATCACAGCTGAAAATGTGAGTACAGTGAGTAACCTGTCTGACTTCCTTAGTGGTTACCCTGGTCAGTGGCTTTCCCTGGCTTGAAGCCATCCTGGAGGTCAGTAAGTAGCCAGTAGCCAGGGTGATGTATAAATGTGCTACCCTGAAACTAGGAATGTATATATGTGAAGGAATGTATATATGTCAAGTTAGACTCTCCTCATTTTTGGAGTAACTTTAAGTATATGTGGAATGACTACTTATTGACTGTGTTGTGGAAGGGTTCCTGTTCAGATATGTATTGAACAGGATATCCCTGGTATCTCTTCTGTTCTGTCGTGTGTGTGTGTGTGTGTGTGTGTGTGTGTGTTGTTGTATCCAGGAATCCTTTGTTAAACAAAAGCCTTTAGCTTCCCTTCAATATTGTTATTGTGGTGCAGTGAGAGATGAGTAAATTAAAATAATAATTTCCAGCACACTGATTAGCTAGTCAAATATTCCAATGGATCTGTGGTCTCATTGGCTTGGAAGTTCTCTCTAACAATGCAGATCATGACCCAGCCATGCCTGCCTCTGTGACTCTTGTTCACATCCATGTCCAAATTTGGCACAGGAGGTCCATCCATCTTGCTTGGGGCTTCCTCACTTTCTGATGACATTGGGAGGAGACCAATGAAAATACTTAGGCTAAACAACTGTCATGTCTTGTTCTTGCCCAGCCCATATTTTTTTCCTGAATAGCTATGAAAATTGAAAATTCATGTATCAAAAGTAGACTTTTACTAATAAAAGATCATGGTATGATAATAACAATTATTACAGGTAGCTTTTATGTAACACCTGCTGTGTGCCAGGCTATGCCAAGGGATTTGCAGACATCTTATTTGATCCCCATTTTACAGTCGAGGAAACTGAGACAAATAAAGTTTGTTACTTGCCCAGGGTCCCACAACAAGTTAAGTATCTGAGGCTAGATCTGAACTCTGGTCTTCCTTATTCTAAGCCCAGTGCTATATCTATTGTCACCTAATTGACATAAACTCACTTTTATTTCCTTCACCTATTGTGATGCTGTTTTTTAAGGCCCATGATAAATTGAGGAATTCCTCTGCAGGGAGAAGATCAGTGAATTGGAAAATTGGGATTCACTGACTAAAGCCTTTTAAAATTTGAAGAATACAAAAAGCACATACAAGCCTTTTCTCTTTCTTTTTGTTTTTGTCTTTTTAAAATTCTGAACTTAACAATACTAGTCTTTTGGATATTGGAGATATCAAAGATGTGATTTCATCGTGCATTTTTTAAAAATGATGTGTAAGATCTCCAAAGGTCTCATGATGGAAAAGCTATCCACTTCCAAAAAAAAAAACTATGGAGTTTGAATACAGATCAAAGCATACTATTTGCTATTTTTTTCTTCTTTTTTGTTGTGTTACCTGTTTCTAATAGTTCCTTCTATTGGTTCTAATTCTTCCTTACAACATTACTAATGTGAAAATATGTTTAATAGGAATGTATATGTATAGCCTATATCAGATTGTGTGCCATCTTGGGGAGGGAGAGGGGGAGAAAAATTTAAAACTCAAAAGCTTATGGAAGTGATTGTTGATAAATCAAAATAAATTAATTTAAAAAAGCAGCAAAAAAAATGGTGTATAAGAATGGTTTAGTCACATGTAGAATCGTTTAGTAGATAAGAGTTAGGAAGTCAGAAAGAATCCTTCTTCTGACACTAGCTGTGTGACTATGGACAAATCATTTAACTAACACCACTGTTAACTTGTCTTAGACAACTGTAAACTGTGAGTTGTAGGACTCCCTCTGATCCTCCCCCCTACACCTGGTGAACCCACAAGTCATTCGGCATTGCATGTATCCTTTATATGCTTCTGGTTTAATTTTAGGGAAAGCCCCTAAAGGAAGCCCAAGGAGAAATTCTTTATTCAGCCTTTTTCTTGGAGTGGTTTTCCGAAGAAGCACGACGCATTTATGGAGACATCATTCATACCCCTGCAAAGGATAGGCGGGGCCTGGTCTTGAAGCAGCCTGTTGGGGTGGCTGCCATCATCACCCCAGTAAGTGGAAAGATTTGCTAGATCTTGAAAGGATCATTTAGAGGGAAATGATGAGACTCATCAAATAGCTTATTCATTCTTCAGTGTGAAAAGATGTATAGCCATCCCTGTCGGTTGGTCATTAATAATTAGAATTTTTGGAGATTTGCGGCAAAATTGCAGACAATGCACTACATATGAAGAAAACTGAAATAATTTAGTAAGTCATAAAATGCGTAAAAACTGTATATTATTCATCTATTTTTATCATTTACTACCGTTAAGTATACATACATAAATTTACTATAAATAGTGAGATTTTGTTAAAAGTTTCAGTGCGCTAAAGAACTATGGCTGTGTACTCTCTTTGTTTCCCTGCTATTGCATAATCTTCGTGGTGCTTTTTGTAGGAGAAGGAAATTTGGGAAGCAGCTGCAGTGGTTTCTGCAAAGACTTGTGTGGTGTGAGATACTGATCTCTCTCGAGTAGAAACTGCAACTTTTTTATGAGTGCAGTGAATTGTTTTTCTTGTTTTGTGTGTTTATTAAATATGATCAGAATTATTAAAAGTAAAGGTTTGGGATGGGGCTTAGAGTTATTCACATTTTTTCACATTCACAGGGGTCCTGCACCCCAACCCCCACAAATGTCAGGGGACAATTGGACTCCCCTTAAAATTGCTGAACCTGTTCTTGATTTTCCTGATTCCTTTTCAAAGGTACATGAGTTTGTCACTCAGTAGTCCTGTGATAATGTTAGGTGTGGCAATGATGAGTGAGAGTATATTTTTTAAAAATAAATGATTAAGAGTCATATATGGATGGGTGTTACTGGAATGCAAGGACCTTATTTAGGGGAAAGATAACACAATGGCATGATGACATATCCTAATGATGTATCTTTGTATTTGATTTAATTAAGTTTCTTTCTTAAGCCTAATTTTATGTTCTATGACACTCCAAACTCTAAAAAGTCCTTTTGTAATATGGGTCACATTTTGCAAAACGTTTGCTTAACCCATGGTAATTATCATCATCATCAACAAATGTAAAGTCATATAATATTTCATACATAAAGCTGGAAGGAACCTCAAAAATCATCTACACCAGGACTTCTTAACTCAGGGTCCACAGATCTCTATGGGATCTATGGATATGTAGATTTCAGGGGGTCCATGAATTTGGACAGGGAAAAAATAAACATCCTTATTTTCACTAATCTCTAACTGAAAATTTGTATTTCCTTCAATTATGAGTTTAAAAAATTCTAAGAAAAGGTCCATAGGCTTTGCCAAACTACCAAAGGGGTCCATGATGCAAAAAGAATTAGGAACCCCTGATCTAATCCAACTCTTAGCAAGAGCGTGAACCCTGCCTACAGTGTCCCCAGCAGAGTGGTCATTGAGCCTCTGTTTGAAAATGTCTCATGACTAGAACATTGCTACCCCCAAGCTCATTTTTATACAGCCCTATTTATGAAATAATTTTCTTTATATTTAGGCAAAATCTATTTCCTTGTCATTTATTTGTGGGTTTTTTTTCACCTGTCCTCTGAGACCAAGCAAAATAAATGACTTGGGACAATGTGGTAGCCTGAAAAGGGCCTTGGCCTAGTGAATTCCTTTGCTTCCCAGGATTTCACTTGTACGAGTTGATCTCTAGTAATGATGTTGCTTAAACATTTGAAGATAGCTGTCATGTTCCTTCAAAGTCTTCTCTGTATCCCCAGTGTCTTCAGTTAATCTTTGTAATAACATAGTTTCAAGTCTTCTTACCACCATAGTTGCCCTCTTGTGGATATGCTCCTGCCTGTCAATATGCCTTCTAAAATGCATTTCCTAGAACTGAACATGATACTCCAAATGTCATCTGAATGTAAGGGGAGGGAAAGGAATCAGCATTTATATAGCACCTACTGTACGCCAGACAGTGTGCTAAGTACTTTACGAATATCATCTCATTTGATCCTCACAACAGGCCTGTGAGGTAGATGCTATCGTGTGTCCCATTTTACAGTTGAGAACACTGAAGCAAATAGAGGTAAAAATGACTTGCCCAGAGTGAAATAGTGGGTAAGTGTCCAAGGCCAAATTTGAACTTCGATCTTTCTGACTCTAGGCTGAGCCCTCTATGCACTGCACACCCTAGCCGCCTATGTGTGCAGATACATGGGTAGAATACGATAGCACTCTCACCTTCCTTTTTCTAAACTCCATACTTTTATTAATACAGTTTTACTCTGAATTAACTTGTTTAGCTGCAGGTCATTCTGCTGATTTATATTGAGCTTATTGCCTCTGAAAACCCTTAGACCAGAGGTTCTTAAGCCATTTTTGTGATGTGGCAGTCTGGTGAATCCTGTGGACCCCTTCTCAAAATAATTGAAGAAAATGCTAAATTTCAGTTGAAGGTTAGTGAAAATAAAGATATCACTTTTTCTCAGACAAGTTTACAAACCTCTTGAAATCTATCCACTTCCCTCTAGTCCATGAATTCCAGACAAGAATCTCTGCATTTGATTTGTTGCTGTTGTTTTGTTTTCTTGGCTAGGAGATGGGGTTAAGTGACTTGCCCAGAGTCACACAGCTAGTAAGTGTCAAGTGTCTGAGGCCGGATTTGAACTCAGGTCCCCCTGACTCTAGGGCCAGTGCTCTATTCACTGTGCCACCTCACTGTCCTTCCCCCCCTGCATTTGATTTTGAAGACAATGGTGCTTGCTCTTCACATCCTCCTCCAACCTGTACTTGTACACTCGGTTTTTTTGAACCCAGAAACAAGATGTTATAACTGGGTTCAAATGCCACTCTCCTCTACAATGTCTCTGTAATCCTGGGCAAAGTATTCTCAGTGCCCCAGACAATTCTCTAAGATTATAAGGTACAGAATAGTTGCTGATCTTTGTCAAGTGGCAGAGGGCATTTTCTCACTTGATGCTCCATATACTGATAAAATCACAGGCCTAAAAAAAAAGTGAGACCTCCCCTATTGATTTTCGTCTTGTTAGCTTTAGCCTACCCCCAATTCTACCCTCTCAAGATTGTTATATATTGTCATTTTATCATGAGTATCAACTCTCCTTCCCAATGTCATGTCTTGTGAAAATTTGCTAGACAAGGCATCTGTGCCTTCCTTCAAGTCATTGACAAAAGTGGGAGCATTTATAGGGAAGGCACTGTGATTAATGCTCAGACTATAGAGAAGTATGGTACATTGTCTCTCTGCCCTTACAAGAGTAGCCTGCAGTCTAGATTGGGAGTTCAGATGTTACATGAATAGATCTATTCAGTGAAGCAGTTTCTTCTTACCTAATCTTTCTTGAACTGCTTTCCTCTCTCCTCTTTGTAATCTTAAACAGTTTCCCCCCACGTCATAGCTAGGTCAGAGGCTCATAAAATCACAGATTTAGAGCTAGAAAAAAGAAGGAACCTGTAGAAATCATCTAGTCCAACCCTTTCATTTTACAAATGGGGAAACTGAGGTCACATGTAGGGAAGTAACTCACCCAAATAGTCTCCTAGAGGGAATTTGAACCTGGTCTTCTGCCTCCAAACCCACCACACTTTTTCTCTCCCCTTGTGTAGTATAGTTCCAGGCTATCTTCCTTCTATACTAAGCTTCCTGAAGAGGAACAATGGAATTTTCTTCTGTCTTTAATGATCTCTGCCATTACAGCATTTCATTCCTACAGATTTTTTTGTTGCTTTTGTTAATTACAAAAAAAAAAAAGAAAGAAAGAAAAGAAAAAGAAAAAAAGTTTCTCTTCTCAGTAGGCTTTGTATCTTATCTGTAGAGTTGTCATATGTCTGCTAGCAGGGCTTAGTGTGATTAATCCATCTAGTAGTCAATAAATAACTCGTCTTCCAGTGAACCGGTGGATTAAGCAGATATTTCTCTAGAGCTGTCTTATAACTTCCTTTTTTTCCCCTCTTTGTGACCATAGTGGAATTTTCCCAGTGCTATGATTACCCGAAAGGTAGGAGCAGCTTTGGCAGCTGGTTGCACAGTGGTGGTGAAACCTGCAGAAGATACACCTTTTTCTGCCCTGGCTCTTGGTGAGGTGAGCAAGTTTCTTCGTGTATTCATTCATACATACGATTATAAACTTAAAATCAGAAAGTACTTTACAGGCCAGCCAGTCCAACCCTTTAAGTCAGTCATTAAAGCTTACTATGTATCAGGCACTATACTAACTGCCATGGATACAAAGAAATGCAAGAAGCACCCTCTGCTCTCAATAATGTTATAGTCTGAACACACACACACATACACGCACGTGCACACATACACACACACACACACACATACATACACACACACGCACACATACATGCATGCACACGATGAAAGGTAATCTGAAAGAGGAAAGCACCAATAAGATGGCAGGACCAAAAGAATCCTTTTGCAGAAGTGGGATTTGCACTGAGTGTTGAAAGAAGCCAAGGAAACAAAGAGGCATAGGTGAAGGTGTGGAATATTCCAGGTATGAGGGACACATGGCAATTCAGAGGCACAGAGATGGAATGTGGAGGATCCTGTTCAGGAAACAAAAGGTAGGCCAAGGTAATTGGATGGCACAATGCATGGAGAGAGGAGTAAAGTCTGAGAAGAATGGAAAGGTAGGAAAAGGCCAAGTTATAAAGGACTTTAAATGCTAAACATAGAACTTTGAACCTGGAGGTAGTGTGGAGCCACTGGTGCTCATTGGGCACAGAATTGACATGGTCAGGCCTTCTGTTAAGAGGGCTGTTGCAATAGTATAGGCAAAAGGTAATGAGAGCCTGCGCCACACCAAGTATGGATGGCTCTCTCAAAGAGTTTAGCTGAGAAGGGGAAGAGTGTTACAGGATGATAGCTACAGGAGATGGTAGGATCAAATGAAGAATTTTTTTAAAGATGAGGAGACCTGGATGTATTTATAGGCAGCAGAAAAGGAGCCAGTAGATAGGAGAACATTGAAAATAAGAGAAAGTAGGCATGATAGTGGAGAAAATCTGGGAGGGAATTTGATCAAGGGTATCTGTAGAGGTATTGGCCTTGACAGAGAGAATGGAGTGAAGGAGGAGAGAATGAGGAAATATGTCAGAATGACATGAGATGAGAAGAAGGGAATAAAAGAGAACTTTTGGCAAGTTGTCTTAATCTTTTTCAGTATGGTATGAGGCAAGATCCTCAGATGAGAGAGGAAGATTAGAGGGGGGTGCTATAGGAGATTTGAGGAGAGATGACAAGATTTGGATCAGCCATTCCCAGATAACAAGCATCAGCATCTGTATTTTATAAATCAAGTTCATTTATAAATAAATTTTGTGTGTAAAGTTCATTTATATATTATATATGTATGTGTGTATATTATTTATTTATTTATACATACATAGAGTTTATTTATAAACTGCAGTTGACAGTTATTGTGACTTCTCCAAGTTCATACAACTAAAAATGACAATGCAGGGGTTCAAACCTAGGTCTTCTGACTCCAACCCACATTCCACTGTGCCACAAGTGGACATAAATGAGCATTTGTCAAGGGGTGAGGAAAAGCACCTTTCTTTACCTGCATCCCCTTTTAGAAAAGTTTTTCATTTTTACTTGCATTTGAATCTGATGGTTTTCTCTTAACTAACATGTTTAGATTTCTTCCCATTCCTGTCAGGGATTCTTTTTTGGCCTTTGATCAAATGTACCCAAATAACTCCTTTGGGGCTTTGTTTTAATTGGACAAATTCTAGAAAGTGATTTCAAAAGCATCTCTTTCACATTTTGTTCTCTGTGTCAGATCTTTTTACATGGGGACACTCAAGCTCCAATGTCATTGTCTTCTCCATTTATGACCTTGGCCTCTATAGTAACCTCCTCTCCACTATTGACTTTGTTTGCACTGCCCTCTGATGTGGTACGCAAAGTTTGCAGACCATCGTCCTCAAAAATCATTCAAGAGCACCCTTCAGAACTATGGGAATACTAGCAGTCTTCTAGGAATTCTTTTTTAAAATATATTTAATTTATTTTTAAATTTAAATTATTAATTATTATATCATAATAACTATTCTAAATTATAAAATGTTGTGGTTGTGTCATAAAATTATTAATTAAATTGCTTTTATTTTAATATTAAATTATTTTATTTTCAATTCATGGAACAAAACAAGCATTTCCGTAACACAGTACCAAAAAAATTCTTCTAGGGATTTTGAGATGAGCTCCTGCCCTCAAGGAGCTCCTCATCTAAGTATATCTTCTTTCTGAGGCTAGTGCTCCATTTAGAGTACACTGTGCTGAACATTTTCCTGGGAAGATTTGTTCAGACCCTTTTTTGTTCCTTTTATTCTTTTTTATTTTTCAGTTGTGTATGTGTGTTTTATATAACATTAAAAAAAAATTCTAAGCGTGTGACTGCTTTTTTTCCTCTTGAAAATGAACAGTTGAAGGAAAAATTTGGATTATTCATTATCATTATTATTATTATCACGCTCTGTTCACTCTTTGGATATATCATCAGCAGGCGTGTAGTGCAGGGGTGGGGAACCTGCAGCCTTGAGGCCACATGTGGCCTTCTAGGTCCTTGGGTGCAGCCTTTTGACTGAGTTCAAGTTTTACAGAACAAATCCTTTTATTGAGAAGAGTGAAGTTTGGCCTTGGTCAAAGGGCTACACTTGAGGACCTAGAGGGCCACATGTGATTTCCCACCTCTGGTGTATCATATGTTATGTGCTAGGAATAAAAATACAAAAGTCCCTTGCCCTCAAGGAGCTTCCTTGGTCTATAGGGAGGGACATCCTGTGCGTGTACAAGCATATATAAAATAAATAAAAGGTAATTGGAAGGGCAGGGGGAGGGGAGACCCTAGTAGCCAGAGGAGGATTAGGAAAGGTTTCTTGTAGGAGTGAACATTTGAACTGAGATTTGAAGGAAGCCAGGGAGTCTGAGACATACTGGTAAGGAAAGGAGTGCATTGCAAACATGGTGGGGAGAGGGGAGAAGAAGTCTTTCCACAAGGACAGGGACAAGAGAATGTGATGTGAGAGGAACAGTAAGAAGTCCAGTTGGGTTGAACTGTAGAATATGTGAAGGAGGATAATATATGATAAATGTGGAGAAGTAGACTAGAGCAAGGATGTAGAAGGCTTTCATAAAAGCCAGAGGAGTTTGTGTTTTATCCTAGAGGCGAGAGGGTTCCATGAGCACTCCTTGAGCAGAAGAGTGACTGTGTCACACCTGGGCTTTAGGCAATAAAAAGGATCTTGTTACAAGCATAGAAAGATCATATGGGCTCCTGAACTGGAGGCAGAAAATTGGGAGGGTGATCTCCACCAACAGTAAATTTGAACAGTAACCTTGGACTAGCTTTGTGATCCTTAGGTCTACGTCATGTTGATGAGCTTTGTTAGGGGAATTGCAAATAGAATTCAGAATAAAACATGAGTGAATCTTCTCCAAGAAGCATAAGGGAATATAATTCTACATTGAGATGCATGAAGGTTCTTCTGCTTTGGGAGAGTCTGTTTTTCAGATAGAGCATGATGTTGGGATTCATACTTGGGGAAATTAATACATTTTTAATATGATACTTTTGTAGTATTAGAGAACCTTAATATTGATGAGGAGAGGTAGCATGGATGGAGACTTGACCTTAGCATCAGGAAGACTTGGGTTCCAGCCCTGCCTCTGGCAGGTACTGACTGTTACCTAGAGCCACTTAACCTGTCAATGAACCAGACAACTCTCTAGATAGCCGGTCAGTCTATAAACATTTACTAAGTCCTCCTATGTGCCAGTCACTGCACTAAACATTGGGGATACAAAAAGAGGCAAAAGACAGTCCCTGCCCTCAAAGAGCTTACAATCTGTAGGGAAAACAGCTAACAGATATGCACAAGCAAGCTATATACAGGATAAATAAGAAATAATTAAAAGAGAGAAGGCACTAGACTGAAGAGTTAGGAAAGGCTTCTGGAAGAAAACCGGATTTCAGTTAGGACTTAAAGAAGACTCTAAGTTGATGAACATGTGTGTGTATTTGTGTGTATGTATACATATATGTGTATACATATACATATATCTTTAAAAGGATAACATTTAAATAACAGGTCTGATCCAAAACATACATGCACACAGCTATACATATGTGTGGTTAAAATGGTATATCTGTATACATATGTATGTATCCACATGTATCTGTGTCTGTATAGATGTATGTATATGTGTCTGAGACATAATTTCACACCTAAATCCTCCATGTTCTCATTTTGTCCTTATATAATGGCCGTGAAGGGGAAGAAGGTTGCCTTAAAATTTTGTTTTCCTTTGCTTTCACTTAATTATTGGATTCAAAACTACTGTACCTTCTGCTTTTTTAAATCATTGTTTTGCTCTCATTTTAGCTTGCCAACCAAGCAGGAATTCCTGCAGGTGTTTATAATGTGGTTCCCTGCTCTCGTGAGAAGGCCAAGGAGGTCGGGGAAGCTCTTTGCACTGATCCATTGGTATCCAAAATTTCTTTTACTGGCTCGACAGCAACCGGAAAGGTATGTGAAAGATTACTTTAAGAGGTCATAAGAAATATAAAATGTTATTTTGTAGAGGAGAGGTAGAAAGAGAGAGGCCTCAGAGACAGGGTTGATAACCCCCACAATTCAGGACAGGAAAATGTCTGTAGTGCTTGGCCACCACACTAAGTTTTCAAAGGCAGCAGACCACTAGTGTTCTCTGTCTTCCCACCGCAAAAATTCAAGCTGCTCTAATGGCCACCAGGCCAACCCCCTAGCTTAGACTAGCTTTACCCTGGGGGAAATAACTTAAATAAGAAGGTGATTCATTTTAAGGTGGCCTAAAAAGGGAAAGTGATAAGATAGAATCAAGGAAAAACTGGATCTACTGATCAGGAAAGGCCTTCTGGAAAACTGAGGCCCTTTTGAAGGTGAAATTGTAGCTTGAGCAACATGGAGGTGCAGGGACCAACCTAGAAATAAGCATCTTGGCATTCCCAGGACCAATGCTCTTGACATAACAACACAGAATGAGTACTGCCTTAGCCTTCTAATAGAGCATTAGGCCTTTCCCATCCATTTTTCTTCACAGGGCATCTTTGCCATTTCTTAAATTCTGTGACTGCATAGTCACAGTCTGATAGTGGCCTCCATCTCAATGTGTGTTCATGGCTGGTTCTCCACTCTTAACTGCAGATTCTGTTGCATTATGCTGCTGACTCTGTGAAGAGGGTCTCCATGGAGCTAGGGGGGCATGCCCCGTTTATCGTGTTTGACAGTGCCAATGTGGACCAAGCGGTGGCAGGGGCCCTGGCTTCCAAATACAGAAATTCTGGTCAGGTGAGTCCTCTAGAATATTTCTAGAATTTTTGTTTGGAAAGCCCTGTCCCTGCCTTGAACATAATTTTGAGTATCCATCAGATTTTTTTCCTCCTTCCATTTCCACCTCTTCCTGCGGCTCACTTTCCTTGACATTTTCCTTAGTTAAGCTCCTACTCTTATGTTAGTTGATAAATTCAGTACTGGCTTTATAACTATTGGCTAAGTCCACTCTTTTCCAGAGGGCTATCACCTCTCAAGCTATGGAGGAAGCACTGAATGTTTGGACTAAAAAAAAAAATACTGTTTTTCCAGTTCTCTGTATCCAGAGGCAGGATGGTATAATAGGTAGAGTGCTGGCCTCAAATCCATGAAGACTTGGAATCAGGTCTTGCTTCTCACACATCTTGACCGTGAGACCCCGGACAAGTCCCTCACAGGCAGAGGGGTTCTTAAACCTATTTCGTGTCTTGGGCTGATGATAATCTGGTGAAGCCTTTTCACGCCTTCTCCAAATAATGTTTTTCAATGCACAAATTAAAATACACAGGATTGCAAAAGGAAACCAATTATTTTGAAATGTAGCTACCAAATATTTTTTAGAAACAAGTTCAGGACCTTAGGTTAAGAGCTTGAGATACGAGGCAGTTTTTTAAGACCATGAATTGCACAGAACAATTCTGACTCCCCTAGGTCTCTCCCTTTTCCTATTTCTTCATATACACATCACTTCATATTCTTGCTTAGGACACTGCCTAACACACAGTAGGTGCTTCTTATAAATGCTTTCTCCCCATTCCACTTCTCACCTCCTGGTATTTATTCTCAGCTCTCCTTGTTTGTCAGGCAGCAAGCCAGCCCACTTTACTACTTCTTGCATTTTAGTTTTTGGTTAATCAGTAAAGAGAACTTGGGGCTGAGAAATATGTCATTTGTACCCCTTGTTTTCTTTCCAAGTTAAAGAAAGAATGCAGTGTCATCTAAGCCCCCAGATATTTTTTACTTGCAAGGCTAAAACTGGGTGGGAAATAAACTAGGCCTCCTCTAATGTCACCTCTAATAGATAACAGTTGGGAATTATTAGCTTGGGCCAACTGCTTTGGACTCTTCTCATGTTTTGTCCCTTTTATATTTAGACATGTATTTGTGCCAATCGTTTCTTGGTGCAAAAGGGGATCCATGATTCCTTCGTGAAGAAGTTTGCTGAAGCCATTAATAGAGAGCTGCGTGTAGGTCATGGATTTGAGGAGAGAACCACCCAAGGCCCATTGATTAATGAAAAAGCAGTGGAAAAGGTAAATGAATCAATTAAAGCTTAGTCTCTGTCTTCAATATTAACATGGTCAGCTTAGCTAGTAGATCTTTGTCAGTGCTTAAATCTACTGTGGGAGAATTCAGTCAACAAGCATTTATGTAGGTCTTACTGTGTTCCAGGCACTACACTTAAATGCTAGAGAGACACAAATAAAAAAAAAGCTCATGCCCTCAAGGAGCTTGCCTTCTAAAAGGTGAGACAGCATAAATATAAGTGGGTGTATTCAATATGTTCAGGGCAGGTAGGTGGCTCAATGAGTAGGGTCCCAGGACTAGAGTTAGGAAGACTCAACTCTCTGAGTTCAAATCCAGCCTCAGACACTTACTAGCTGAGTGACCCTGGGCAAGTCACTTAACCCTATTTTCCTCAATTTCCTTGTCTATAAAATGAACTGGAGAAGGAAATGGCAAACCACTCCAGTATCTTTGCCAAGAAAACCCCAAATGGGGTCACAAAGAGTCATCCAACAGATAACCTTAGAGGGAAAGGCACAAAAAAGTGAAGAAAATCATGTAAAATGTACAGCTTGAGATAAATCTTTAAGGAAGCCAGGGATTAAAAAAAAAAAACAAAAGAAGTGAAGAGGTAGAGCCTTCAAAGCAGAACTGAGTTCTGAGAAATCAGAGAATAAAGTCAGCTTTCATCTGTTTCTTGAGTTAAACAGTATATTACCTGGAAGATTGATCATGAGATTGGAAGTTAGGAAATCTAGATTCTCTTTCTAACTCTTTCCCATAATTCACCCAGCTTCACTTCTGCTCCTCCCTTTCTCCTGCTATAAAATGGAGATAGTAGCAGTCTCCAGTCCTCCCTCCTTCCAGGGCTTATGATGAAGAAATACTGTTTGTAAGGCTCATTAAACATCTTAGAAGGAAGGCAGGAAGACTTTTGAAAACAAGTTTGTGTGCTGGCTGAAACACTGGGTTTGGTGTCATATTTCTTCCTCTTATTACAAATTATTCTTTCAGCCCTCACTTTTAGTACTCTCTCCAAATATTCATTAAATTCCTAAAGCTTCCAGCAGGGGGAGATAGAATACCAAGTGTTTAGTTGGGGATTTAGAGATGGAGGGGAAAACTGACGCTGAGGGAGAGAAAATTCTTCTTGGCAATTTTTAAATTTAAATGTCACACTTTAGGATGATCACACCTGGGAAAAAGGTTTTCCTATACTTTCATTCCTGTTTATTAAACTCCTTTTAGAATCACTCGAGGAATTTCCTTGCTAATCTAAGAATATAATATATTGCCTGGGTGGTCTGCTCTTATTGGAATAGAGATTAGATCTGTGATTTCAGGGGTATAGGGAACTCCTGGATGAGTCACTGGGGACGCAGATTAAATGACTTGCCTGGGTCACCCAGCCCATATGTGTGAGAAGTAAAGCTTAAACTCAGGTCTTGGCTGCCACCATCTTTAAAATCAAGGAGAAAATCAGTGCTATCATTATCATCTGCAGTTAGCCAGAAAAATCACGATGTGGAATGTGAATGCAAGAGAGAAAGAAAAACAGGAAGCAGTCATCTCAGCAGAGAGTAGAATGGGGGAGAAGCCTGTAGTTTGGGACTTGTCCAAGGTGAAAAAACAGAACAGCCCCAAAATTGGCAGCCTTACCCCACCAAAGTGGAAAATGCCAGATCACCGGAGTGTTTGGAGATCTATTGAAAATACCAGGGAACAAGTTAGGGAGGGTTCTTATTATGTGCTTTTGCCAAGCTCTCACTGCCTAGCAACTGAGCTGATCACACCAAAATCACATTCATCTGTGTCCCTTGTGAAAACAAATTGAAACACTGCAATGTGGGAGAGCTCTTAGGCTCTTTTAATTCTCAGGAGACCTTGAAGCATTTTGTTTCCAAAGAGAAGTTTCTTAAACTGTGTGTGGGGGAAGGTGTGTGAAGGTGCTCTTTACTTGGATGGTTTTGCTTTGGTCCCTTGGTGCAGGCTGAGAAGGACAACAGATGGAAAAGACCCATTAGTTCCTTGTGTCCCTGCCCTGCCAGCTCATAGAGGGTAACTGAAGCAGTGCTCTTTCTTCTCTTCCCGTCTAAGCCCTTGTTGTGACTGTTGGGAAACAAATGCTTTCTGTAGTTCTAGTCTCTAGCTCTCTCCTTTGGGAATCACAAAGTATGCCATGTTCCTTATCCCTACACCATCTGGCTAAAAATACCAGACTCAACCCCTGAAACAAGTCAAGCGACCTGAACCTTTAGAGAATATAGTGCAGGGTAGTGGGTAGGACTGGCTTTGGAGTTAAGGTCCTGTGCTGCCTCTTAGCTCATGTGACCAGGGACAAGTCACTGAATTTTCCCTTGGCCCTTATTTCCTTATCTCTAAGATGGGGGTTATTAATATGGTAATATATTAATTAGCATATAATTATATAATATATATAATTAATAATATAATTAGGTAATTAATATGGGTAATATATTACCCATATAGGTATATTACCTATATGGGTAATATATTACCCATATAGGTATATTACCTTAGGAAGTTATAAGGTTCAAAAGTTATCATGTATGGGAAGCACTTCATTGTTTATTAATTTCAGTTTTTATTATTATTAAATGATTTTGCTTCTTTTTTTGTCCTCAGAAGGTGGAGAAAGATAGAGGAAGAATGTAGGACTGAAAATGGTCATCATAGCCTTGATTAAAATATACTCAAGTATCCCTGTACATTTATTTGTAGATTATGCCTAAAATAAAATTACACAGCAGATCTTTTTAATAAGTTATTGTGGTTTTAGGAGATGATTAGGTTGTGGGAAAACTGCCATCTTTTCCATTTGCAATTTTTCTCCCAAATTTGGCCGTGGCCACAGCTGTAGCAGGATACAGCATTTTTTTTCCCTGTGAGTAGAGCAAATACTCTGGCCTGATTCTCTCAAAATGAGGTCAGGCACATCTTGAAGTACCTCTGAGAGGTCAAGTGTGCTTTTCTCTAATGCTCCTATTTAGGAGGTGCTCTCCCCGCTGTTAGCCACCATTGACTAGCCCCTACATCCATTTAATCAATTGGTTTTTACAAAGGGATATTTATTTCAAAGATACAGCAATAGCATTAGTACAAACATTTCTCCTTAAGAGTTTGGGGAAACACCTCAGTCTCTGAAGAGAGAGTGGACCTAGAATTCTTCTTTGCTGCTGCTATGTTCGGTCCTGAAGGTCGAGTCTCATTCCCCTGGGCCTCAGAGCTAGACCAGAGGCTGCAGAACTTTTTACAGACTCCAAAAAATCACTCTGCTGGTGACTCACTCTCCTGATATCTCACAGCACCTCTAATTTCCTTCACTTAAAATGAAAAAAACAAAACTTGGAGGCAAAGAACCATGGCCTATATTCACAGGCCACATGTCAGCCTCAGGTGGTGGGACAGGGAGTATAGTAAAATCTCTGCCTTCTACCCTTACATACAGCATTGTCTCTCACTAGAATGCTGACAGGCTAGAAGAAGTTAAACCAAGAGAAGGGAAATGAGGTTGAATGCCTTTTGAAGGCTCCGCAGTTCCAATCCAAGAGGCTCTCATTCACCACATGCCCAGTGACCTGTACCAGTTATAAAACCTGTGTAGAGCCTGTGCTCCAGATCTTCCCAATGTGCTTCCATTCCAAGGCATGCATCATCATGACTCTCCCAAAAGGAGATTCTCCAGTCTTATCCACTTGAGAAATTGCATTATTGACACTCTGTACGTGATCATAAGTACTGGGTTCATTGGCCAGTTCCCAGTTACATGACATTTAGCTTGTACATGAAGTTATATCCTGACGTTACCAGACCGTTAGCAGAATCATTGATCTTTTGTACCCACCAAGGTAGGTCAACATGTACTCGTACATACTCAGTCTCTGACTAAGAATGATAACATTTGAAGATTCTAAGTAAGATACCTAAGTTTTCCTGGCTTTGGGGGTGTTAATACTGGCCATATGCCTGTCTCTTTTTATTCTAAAACTTCGAGTTCATAAAGAAAGGTAAAGAAATTGAGTAATATTGCCACTTTTTGTGACAAGGAAGGATCTGGTGCTGGATAGGGGATAGGGACTGTGGATAGGACTGGACCTGTGATCTTATTGGTTATAGGGAACTCCCAAGTGAGGCAATTCCTTCTACTAACATAGGTAGGCACTTTTCCTGCAACCTAGAGTTTTAGAGAGCTGCCTAGAACAATGAAATATTAAATAACTTGCCCAGGGTCATATAGCCAATGTGTAACAGGTAGAATTTGAACCCAGGTCTCCATAGCTTTGAGACCAGCTAGATCTACTCTACCACGCTACCTCTCCTGATACTAGAAGAAGGAATCAAATCATCAGGAACAGACTGGAGGTTTTGAATAGCTTGATTCTAATTTCCATCTCTTTTCCATCCAGTCTTTGTACTTTGACCCACATTTTGCATTTTGGTAAGAATTTTTCAACATGTCTCAACAGTTCAGTGTAGGAGAGTTATAACTGGATAGGGTGGTTTTTCACCTATTCTTTCCTCATTGGGTTGAACTTGCCAGAAGTACCTTCATTCCCTGGGTATTAAGGGCCCAAGGTAGTTTGAGGAAGGGATAAGACAAAAGCTCCATTTGCAAGGGCTGTTATTACCATTAGCATGTAGTTTTAAGGGCTGTGAGTTTCAGCAAAACCGAAACAATATAATGATCCTTTGCCTAAAGGGCATGTTTTCTAACTTGTTGGGTCACATTATGTAAGATACTGTGCCATTCATATCTGTAATGATGTTTTAGTCTAAAACATAATCAAGCTGATAATATGGAATGCATTTCTGATCTCTTTTTGTTTGTTTTTGTTTAGGGAAAAAAAAAAGAAAGCACACCACGGAAGTGTGGTCCAGGGCTGGGCAAACTACCATCGTTAGCCCTAAATCCCCACTACTAGTGGTCCACAAGCTAAGAATGGTCTTTACATTTTAAAATAATGTTTTATTTGTATTTTAAAATGTAAAAGCCACTCTTAGTTCACAAGTGGACCTTATAAAAATAGGCAGATCTGGCCTTTGGGATATAGTTTGCCAGCTACAGTTTTGGAAACTGAGGCTTTGCGAAGTCAAATGACTTTTGCCCTGTGTCCCACGGCTAGTTAGTAATAGACCTGGATCTCAGTTACTTTAAATGAAATTTCTCTTTCTATCTGTTGCTGCCGGGTTCTATTAGTAATGTACAGAAATGCTGTATTAGTAATATATAGAAATGCTGCTGATTTATGTGGATTTATTTTATATCTTGCAATTCTGCTGAAGTTGTTAATTATTTCAACTAGTTTTTTAGTTGATTCTCTAGGATTCTCTCTCTAAGTATACCATTATATCATTGGCAAAGAGTGAGTTTCATTTCTTCATTGCCTCTTCTAATTTCTTCAATTTCTTTTTCTCCTCTTATTGCTATAGCTGACATGTTAAGTACAATATTGGATAATAGGTGATGATAATGGGCATCCTTGATTCACCCCTGAGCTTATTGGGAAGGCTTCTATCTTATCCCCATTACAGATGCTTGGTGATGGGTTCAGAGGGATAACTACTTATTTTCAGGAAAGTTCCATTTATTCCAGTGTTTTTAATGAGAATGGATATTACACTTTATCACAGTTTTTTCTGGATCTGTAAAGATAATCATAGGATTTTTGTTATTTCAGTTGTTGATATGGTCAGTTATGCTGATAGTTTTCCTAATATTGAGCCATTCCTGGTAGAAATTCCACCTGGACAGTAGACCTGGATCCCAAAGCTTAGTGTCATGACCAGTGATAATTCCATTAAACCTCACTGCCTCAGTTATCCTAAGTTCCCAGGTTCAGAGAGATATTACTTTTTGCTAAGAAAACAAGTCTACCCTAAGAAGGAAGAGAATTTTCCTCAAGGGAACAAGGCAAGATGAAAACCTTCCCCTTCCCTCCCTTCCCCCAGTTTTATCAGTTTCCTCTAAAACAGAAGAACACTAGCTGCTGCCAGCCTGGGACTATTTGGTAGGATCACGTGCTCCTGCAGAAAGCATGACAATATCTCAGGAAGTGAACTCTATTTTAGGATTCATCAGCATAAGCAGAAAAGCTGATTGGGACCTAATGCTGTTTAATTGGAGAATTAAGGCTCCATAGAGAAAAGCAGAAGAGAAAAAAAACCCTTCAAGTAAAAGGAAGTGATCTTTCCTTTTATCTCCCTCCTCTTTTATGATCCTTTCTCATTTCTTTCACCCTCTTTCTTCTCAACTTTTCTCCTCTTTCTTGTTTTCTCTCCCCCCACATTTAAAAATGTCCTTTCCCCCTTTCATTCTTTACTTTCTTTGCTTCTTAACCTCTTCCCTCTTTTATTTTCTCTCCTCAATATCCTCTCTCCCTTCCAGTCTTTGCCTCTCTTTTCCTGTCTCACTTTCTCCTCTCTTTTTTTCCTCCTTGTTCCTTCTTTCTTCCCTGCCTCCTTCAGGGAGGCTTATGATGCTTTAGATCAAGTTGTTGATGAGATCACAGCATGCTGCATGTGTCCTGTGACTCCTGTCCTTTGGCCACAGGTTATCTTATTCTGCTCTTCATTGGGAATCAAAATTGTGCTTGCTTACTAACCTCTCTGAAAATCCTGTCCTTTCTCTAGTACTGTCAAGATTTAAAACAGCAACAAAACCAACAAATGCTGATCTCGTGCAGGCTTGGAATAATAGGTTGTGGTTTTTTGCTTTTGTTTTTTTTAATGATTTAAGGTCACCGTCTTTGCAAACTCACCAAATAAGAAAACAAAGGAAATGATGACTAAAAGATTAAAAGCTATAGCCCCTCTGGTCATGATCCTAAGTCAACTCACACCTGAATAAAGCTCTTTAATGCCTGGGGAGGCACACCACAGTACACACAGCACTAGCTTGAGGAAGTAGTTTCTGGTGAGGGCAAAGCTGGTTTTGTTTTTTCTCTTTGTATCATGAATGCCTAAAATAGGGCCTGACATTTAGTAACTGCTTAATAAACGTTGTTGATTGATTGATGGATGGAATCATAATTCTTCCTTCCTCCACCCCACCACATTCTCCCAGCAACGCCCTATAGTGGTTAGACCAAAGCATTCTGATCCCAAAGGGCTAGAGTATGGTTCATCACCCCACCTCATTCCCACCCCAGCCATGGCAGTCCCAGACTGTGAAAGATGTCCTAGACATCCCTGTCAATTTGAGCTTTCAGGTTATTGACATGATCCATATCTCTCATTTGGTTGCTTGTGATTGCACTCCACCCAAGAACACATACATTCTGAGGCTGAAGGCTTGGACCATGACAACTGGACCAGGATGGCATTAGTTCAGTAAGGAGGCAGTTCTGACGAGGTGGCACAAATCCAACCTAGAAGAAAATGCAAGCTCCCGTCTGCCACCACTGTCTACTCTTAACACTGGCATTCCCCTCATCCTTTGATACTGCCAAGGCTGGATTAGAGTCTCCAAAACCATCCCCATCTCCTGAGAATTCCTTCCTTCCCCCTCCCCACACCTAATAAAATCTTTGTATATAAGGAGATATTTATTAAAATGTTTATGAATCTAATTTAGTGGTCATTCCTTAGACTGACCACAGTCTGGAGGGCAGCAGGTCAGTGGCTTACATTAGGGACATTTCATGTTCTTCAGATGGTTCTGAAGCTCACCAGAAATTTCTGGGGCACAGGCCAAGAGGGCCTCTTAGTCCAACAAAACTGGTTTATGCTGGACCAGCCTCTGCTAAATGCTTTGAGGCCCAAAGATAAAAGGCTGCCATCTGTCTATTGTCCTTTAGGGGTTGCCATTTGCTAGGCCCTCAAACACGTGTGTTTACAGTGTCCTCTTATGACAGAAGGGCATTTTGTAGAAAACACTATGTCTTAAAAACTAGCTTTCAATAAAATACCACATTTACAGTCACTAGTAGTGTAGAAATGCCCCAGCCTGCTTTATTTTCTCTGCTCTTTAAAATAACATTATCTCAGTGTCTCTTTACACAAGAGAAAGCATTCTCAACTGGCTTCTCCAAATCTTATTTTCTCTGTTTCATGCAGGTAGAGAAACAGGTGAATGATGCAGTTTCCAAAGGAGCCACCATTGTGACAGGAGGGAAAAGGCACAGCTTTGGGAAAAACTTTTTCGAGCCAACCCTCCTTAGTAACGTCACCTCAAAAATGCTATGTTCTCAGGAAGAAACTTTTGGCCCCCTGGCACCAGTTATTAAGTAAGAGCGATGCTATTTCAAAGTGGACAAGGGAGACCAAGGAAAGTTTCTGGAGGGTGGGCTATCAGAGGTGGAGAGGGAGCAGTCACATTCCCACCACTGGGAGTGAGGTTGGACAATCCAAAGAAATGTAAAGGCTTTGTTTTTTAATTAAAAGTAGTCTTGGAGCTGTTCGAAGTACACTCTGTTTTTAACAAAAAGCAAAAAAAAAAATGAGGTGGCTGAGGGATTTGAGCTGTGAAAAGTATTAATCATTGTGATGAAAACTTGGGCCCTAGTACTCATAATTTTGGTTCAGTCTTCCTGGGGGAAAAAGAAAAGAAAATATGGTGTTGTCAAACAGATTAGCATGGGCAGAGTTTTTTCTTATTTTTCATTTCTAAATATCTTTTGTTTTGGCATGACTTCTGAATATGTCCCTGTCCACTTCCCTACCAGCCATCCCTTGTAACAAAGAATACAAAAAACTTCCTTTTTAGGAAGTTCAGCAAAACTAACACACACCAAGCCTGGCAGTATATGTAGTATTCTACATTCATAGTTTCCCATCTCTGCCAAGAGGGGAAGGAGGGAAAAGAAAAGAGAGATGGAAGGGGAGAGAGAGAAGGGTGCATTTTCTCATCACTTCTTCAAAGCCACGAGTTGTCATCATGTTTACACAGAGTTCAGTCTGGGTTGTTGTGGTGGTGGTAGTGATTGTTGTTAATTCCTTTCATTTTATATTGTTGAAGTCACTGTGCGTGTTGTCTTCCTGGTTCTGCTTATTTTTGTCTTCATCAGTTTATGGCAGACAATACCGTATTACCACAACAATAAATACCATACAGGTAATAAATGCCATGTAACAATACCATAGCTGGTGGATTGATCATAAGTGACTTCCCTAAGAGAGGACAGGTTGAACAAGCACATGAGTAAAAGGGATCAAAATAGTGGTAATGGAGATGAGTATAGAAAAAAGACAGCAAAGAACACCTGAGGCAGAAAGACAATGCTGAAGGAGCATGGGTGAAGACTCAGAGGGTGTTGGTTCAGCTCCTGACCTGTCCAAAATCACGTCTCTGGGGCATATAGTTTCCTGATGTGTGAAATGAAAACCTTAGTCTGGACTTGTGCAGTGTCTTCTAGTTCTAAATCTGTGAGCCAGAGAGCTCTTCAGATATTTGAAAGGATATTAGAGAAGATGGATTCAATTTGTGAAGGAAAGAAGGAAGGAATATGGAAGGAAGGAAGGAATGCAAGGAAATAAAGGAAGGAAATATTAATGCTCACTATGTGCCTGGCACCATGCTATGCCCATTACAAATATTAGGTAGGAAGTTCCCCATCACTAGGGTTCTTCAGATCAAAGTCAGATGCCCACTTGTCAGGATGTTGTAGTAGGAATTCTTGTCTGGATATGGATTAGAAGAGGTGTCCTCTAAGGTCCTTTCTAATTCTGAGACGATATGATCCTGTGAGCATTGTCAGGGGCACTATAGGAGGTACAGGGTGTTTCTCTACCAGTCACCCCCTCTTCCAGATAAACTGCTTATCTTCCTGTGATGTGCAGTATTATCAGGTAGATTAGCAGAAATGCTCATCTCTGTTCAGTAGGTTGACTTTGAGGCTTGTTGTTCCAGCCTAATTAGAGTTAAAGGAAGAGCAACACGTATTTGTAAACTGAAAAGAAGAATAATCTGCTCACTTTCCCTCCCTGTAATAATTTTCAATATAGTTTCTGATATATGCTGTAGTAGTGCAAAGAGCCCTGGAATTGGGAGTAGGAAGGCCTGGGCTCAAATTATGACTGCTAATTACCACTTGTATGAGCTTGAGCAAATCCCTTGCCTTCTCTGGGCCACACTTGCCTCATTTGTACAAAGAGAAGATTCATCTCCAAGGTCAATTCCAACTCTAAATCCTGTAATCTTCCTATCCTATTGGAGAAAAATCTTCCATTTAAAGTAGTCACCCCACCCTAGATATTAAATCTGTCCTTCAGAACTGAGAACCCAGAGAAGCCTTGCTGCCAAATGCCTACTTTGCAGAATGTTCAAAATTTGGGAAGTAAGGGGAAGAGGAAAGGGACAATCTTATTTGCCTATTTGGCTATGTCCTTTTTATACCAAAAAAAAATTTTTTTGGCAGATTTGATACAGAAGAAGAAGCCCTGGCTATCGCCAATGCAATGAATGTGGGTTTAGCAGGTAAGTTTGGAAGTCATTTTTGTTTGTTTGTTTGTTTGGTTTTGGTGGGTAAGAGTTGTTGGTAATATATTCAAGCTGGTGTTTCTTGAGCATCCAGTTCATCATTTCCCTTGATCTTTATATTGGTCTTTCAACTTTGTTCTGATTTATCACCAATAGCCCCACTGATTTTTTGTTATGTTTTTCAGTAGGGGTGATGGATTTGTGCTTCAGAATCCCTTCTTCTTGTTCTCCTTGTTACACATGTATGGAGTCCCCTAGCGAGGGTTAGGGGTGCAGTAAACTAAAGCTAACTAACCTGGATAGGAATCAGACCTGCCACTGTGACTTCTTTCCCACTCCAAACAGCAGAGGCACAGTACCTATTTAGACACCAAGTGTTTCTTCTGCCAATTTACTGACTGGAGGCATTTTTTAAAAAATCTTTTTCATTTACCTTAGTACTGTGAAACTCTTAATTTCATCAGTATGGGTACTACCTTCACTGAGGCAGATTGTAACCCCTGGAGGACATCAGTGAACCTCCATGCAAAAGTGTGTCTGTGTGAGTGTGTGTGTGTGTGTGTGTGTGTGTGTGTGTGTGTGTGTGTGTGTGTGTATGAATGTGAGTGTATATAAAATATGATTTTACATGCTGGAGTTTTTAAAACTGCTTCATATAAAAATCATTGAAGCCACTGCTTTGGAAGGATTTCCCATTCCTTCTGGCACCTATTGAATTAGAAATATAGCTTTGAAATGTTTTGGAACTGAACTGCACATAGCTTTTCTACTTGTCTGAAACTGGCCAAGGGAGGCAGAGAGTAGGAAAATATCTACTGGCATTTGCCAAGGTAAGTAGCCACCCTGTGTTTCTAACCTCGTTAAAGGCATATGTGAGTGTGTGAATGAATGAAGGAGTAATTTCATTGATTGAATGAATATGTATCTACTGCCTACTGTGTGTGCAGAACTATGGGAGAATAAAGAAAAGTGAGCTAATCCTTTCTCTTTAGAAATGCACCTAGTAGGTTTGTTGTACACCCAGTAGTACATAAGCTATAGAGATGGGGACTAGACCTGTGATTTCGTTGTCCTAAGTGGGGAGACTCCCTGTACCAATGCAGGTTGGCACCTTCTTTGAAACTTAGTCTGAGAGTTGCCTGGGGTCACACAGCCATGTTGCCTATACATAATGGCCATCATAAATAGACAGGTAATTACAGTACAAGGCATGACGTTTAAATGTGTGTTGTAAATGGTACAGACAGTAAGCCCAGGGGAGTTCAGGGGGAACAAGAGATCACTGAACTGAGATGATTAAGAGGGCTTCATGGTGAAGGTGGCAGGCATTTGAGCTGGACCTTGAAGGAAACAGGTAGTGTGGGTGAAGACAGGCATTCGCTTTGGGAGGAATTGTGTAACAAAGGCATGAGGAAGGAAACCACAAACTGCGCTAAGGGAACCTTTATTAGAACAGCTGGACTAGAGTGGAAGGTTTATATGAGGAAGTATAGCAAGAAATAAAACTTATAGAAAGCTTAGCTCAATGCCTGGCACACAGTAGCCATTTAATAAAGATTGGTTGAAAGAGAAGTTCTGCATTGTACACAGTTAACAGTAACATTGTGCAATGATTGACTGTGTTAGACTTCACTCTTCTCAGCAATGCAATGATCTGAGACAGGCCTCGTGAAAGGATTTGTTCTGTGAAGTTTGGATTCAGTCAAAGGGTGGCACTTGAGGACCTAAAGGGCCACATGTGGCCTTGAGGCTACAGGTTCCCCATCCATAATCTAAGTAACAAGTCCAGAAGACCAGTGATGGAAATTGCATCCACATCCAGAGAAAGAACTATGGATCTGAATGCAGATCGAAGCATACTATTTTCTCTTTTTTTGTTTCTTCTTCCTCGTGGTTTTTCCCTTTTGTTCTGATTCTTCTTTCACAACATGACTAACGTGGAAATATGTTTCATGGGATTGTACATGTATAACCTGTATCAAATTGCATGCCATCTTGGGAAGGGAGAAGGGAGAGATGGGGAAAAATTTAGAACTCAAAGTCTTATAAAAGTGAATGTTGAAAACTAAAAATCAATCAATTAAACTTTTAAAAAAGAAAGAGAAGTTCTAAGCAGTTTGTAGAAGGTTGTGAATGTCAATTAAAGGAGTTTGGCCACCAAGAGCCATGGAAAATTTGAGAGTGGGAAGATTACCTGATCAAAGCATTGCTTGAGGAAGATGAATCTGTGTATAGGATGGTTTGGGACAGAGGCAAGGGAGAAAGGCCTGGTGTCAGTAAGACCGATTTGGAGGCCATTGCAAAATAGTGGTATAAGACTAAGCTAGAATGGGGACAATAGAATAGAAAGAATATCAGTAACAGATGACATTTATCTAGTGCTTTAAACTTTGCAAAGCACTTGACATAGCCACAACAACCTTGTGAGGGTGCTGTAATTATCATCCCCATTTTACAGAAGAGGAAGCAGGCATGGAGATGACATGACTTGCTCAGGTTCACACACAGCTACTGAGTGTCTAAGGCAGTATTTAAACTCAGAATCTTCCTGATTGCAGGCCAAGCACTCTATCCACCATGCCATCTTAGTTACCTGAGATGACACA
The DNA here is from genome assembly GCF_003287225.1 of Phascolarctos cinereus. NCBI lineage: Eukaryota > Metazoa > Chordata > Mammalia > Diprotodontia > Phascolarctidae > Phascolarctos > Phascolarctos cinereus. Next base: position 548,212,299 of record NW_027555847.1, on the reverse strand, counting down.
AAGGAAGAGTTGACCAGAATTGGTGACAGGCTGGATGGGCATAGGGGTGGGGGACAAGGAAAGAGAAGGATTCCTAGGTTTCAAGCCTTAGTGACTGAAGGAGTGATGAAGCCAGTAACAGAAGGAGGACAACTGGTTCAGGGCAAAGATAATGAGTGACCTTGGTTTTAAATATAATCTTATAATATATCAATATTCTTGTCCCTGTGGCAGGTTATTTTTACTCTCAGGATCCAGCCCAGATCTGGAGGGTGGCTGAGCAGCTAGAAGTTGGCATGGTTGGAGTTAACGAGGGATTGTTGTCCACGGTGGAATGCCCTTTTGGTGGGGTGAAGCAGTCTGGTCTTGGACGAGAAGGTTCAAAGTATGGTATTGATGAATATCTGGAACTGAAGTATGTGTGTTATGGTGGCTTATAGGAATCACCAGGTGTTCTGTAACTTAGGGGGAAAAAATCCCTCCCCAGATGTTAGAGAATGCCATCTAATATATTTTAAATAAATCTTTAGAGTCCTTATAAATGACCTATAAATGTGAATTTAAAAAGCCCTCATCCAGTCCCACATCATCTTGTGTGTTAGCTGATAGTGGTCCTCAGATTCTTGACAGGAACAAAAAGTGAAACCTGTAAGTGTCCTTCCTGCTTGTAGTATGCTGAGGCTGAGTTTCAGGTAGTGATTTCCAGCCTTACCACGGTGCTGCCACCTACTACTGAGAAGAGTTCAGCAAGAATGTCCCTCATGCTGTGGTTAGGAGTGGGTGGTTAGTACTGAAAGCACCAGAATAACCATACCATAAGCCCATTTGACCTCTAACAAGGTTCCATAGCATGGCGGGCCTCGGTGTGAGGAGGAAATGCCTTCTTGCACATTCTTGCTGCCTGGGCGTTGCAATTGAGGTGCAATCTGGTCTATTTTTAAAAACAGTTTGAAATAGTACAGGGTGCCTGTGTTTCTTTGTGGACAGAAGGAACATTTCCTCTCTTTTTCTATCTCTGGCTCACTTCTTAAAATTGAAGTCTACAATTTGTGTTTACTGAAAGGAAGAAAAAATTGTGTAGGCCGTTTCACGTCTTTTCCTTATTTAAGAAGTAAGCAGGGGACTGAAGCTGAGAACTGTGAGTTTGGAGAAGGAACTCCAGAGTGGACGTCGGGATACCTAGATTTAAGTATCTAAACTACTAATGTGCAGTTTTGGCAAACCATCATGTCCCTAGCCTTCAGTCATCTCATCTGCAAAATGGTGATACGTGCCTCTTCCTAATTCACAGGGATTAAAACTGTGCCCAGGCCTTCATAAAAAGAAAGTATCTATTTTGGAAAAATGAGAGTGCCATTTAAGTACAAGCTGTCATTATCATAGCTCATAGCCCTTTGCAGTTTGCAAATGGCTTTCTGGGCAAGGAACTAGAGGTAGGTGCCGCCATATTATTATCTCCATTTTACAGATGAGGAAACTGAGGTTAGAGCAGCTTATACATGATTATATTGTTGATAAGTAGTAAAGGTAGATTCCCTAACATATGGCCCAATGTTCATCCCACTACTCTAGGCTGCTTTTCTACTGTTTCGATCCTATTTTCATTATGATTATTACTGTTAATATCAGTGTCCCCAGTCAGCTCTACTCTTGGCACTTACATGTATGGTGGGGTGCGCTCACAGGAGCCCCTTAATACAGGATACTTTGTGTTAGTGACATCTGGCTAGCCCCACTCTGCGTCCAAGAGGACTGCCTTAAGTTTAGTCCTGTAGGAGACCAAGTGGTGGTCACCTATGGCAGTGGTGTCAAATTCAAATACAAACAGGAGGCCACTAAATCATACAAAACCACACATGATCATTGTCTTTGTTCCATTGTATTTGTGTTTGTTTTGTTAATTTTTGAAATTAATTTAATTTATTAATTTTTAAAATTAATTAAACTTGTTAATTTTGTTCATTTGTTTTGTTACTTCTCTATTACATTTTAATCTGGTTTGGGCAAGTGGCCTGCAGGCCAAGTGTTTGACACCTCTGAGCTATAGCCTTTTCTCCCAGTCCTACTTTAGAGGGGATTGTTTCTCTCTCCTCAAAAACAGAAACTCACATTAAACTTGAAAAAAGAGAAATAAATTGGTGGAGTGAGAAGAGCACTGAATATGGATTCAGGATCTGAATTTAAGTCTTGCCTCTGTTGCTTTGTGAGCTCAAGTAAATCACTTCACATCTGTGGGTTTTGTCATCCGCAAAGTGCTAGGATCGGACTAGAATAATCCTAGTCCATCATCTAGTCACTAAATGAATCTCGACGGTCCTGGTCAGTTCTAAATCCTGAGGACTGTGAACCTATGCAAGTTTTCCATAATTGAGCTTGGTGCTGTGGAGAATGAGTAACTGAGGCTTTTATGCCTCGTTGCACATCTGGTTGTTAAATTAATTGAAAATTTCATTGACCTTTGGTGCATTGCCTAATTTATAAGTGGTCATCAGATTGCATTGAATTAAGAACATGTCTTATTTCTTTTTTTTTTTAATTTTATTAATTTATTTTGATTTATCAACAATCACTTCCATATGCTTTCGAGTTTAAAAATTTTCTCCCCCTTCCTCCCCCCCACCCTCCCCAAGACAGCGCACCATCTGATGTAGGCTTTACATTTACATACCCATGAAACATATTTTCACATTAGTGAAGTTGTAAGTAAAAATTAAAACCAATAGGAGGAACCATCAGAAAGATGAAACAAAACTCAACAGAAGGTAAAAATGAGTGATAGTGATTCGACTTCCATAGTTCTTTCTTTGGATGTGGACAGCATTTTCCATCCGGAGGCCTCTGAAGATGTCTTAGATCCTCGTAATGCTGAGAAGGGTTCAGTTTAACAATATTAGTCATCGCATAACGTGGCTGTTATTGTGTACAGAGTCCTCTTGGTTCTGCTCACTTCACTCAGCATCAGACCGTATAAGTCTTTCCAGGTTTTTCTGAAGTCAGCCTGTTCATCATTTCTTATAGCACAATAGTATTCGATTACATTCATATACCACAACTTGCTCAGCCATTCCCCAGTTGATGGGCATCCTCTCAATTTCCAATTCTTTGCTGCCACAAAAAGAGCTGCTATGTATATTTTTGTACATGTGGGTCCTTTTCCCATTTGTTTGATCTCTTTGGGCTATAGCCCTAGAAGTGCTATTGCTGGATCAAAGGGTATGCACATTTTTGTAGCCCTTTGGGCATAGTTCCAAATTAGAACATATCTCATTTCTTGATGATACCTATGGGGCATACTTATTTCTCTTTCTTATCCGTTGTTGCAAACTGATATTTTGGAGAATGTTCTCTAACACTTAAGATTGGCCATCCCTCACTAAATAAAGAATGATAAAGTGTTTGATTTCTGAACTGATTCTCTGCTCTCCTCTTCTTATATTCTCTTGCACAAATTCCCCAAGACATCAAAAGGGAACTCTGGGTATAGGAGAGAGATAGGAATGAAGTAGAAATTAAGTACACAGCTCTTAAGGGAGGCTGTGCCTAAATAATCCTGAGCCTCTTATATGACCATATTTCTGAGCTCCATCTAATACTCAGCCCCTTATTCTTTCTCCTTAGTCCTCACTCCAAGGTGGGAATTAAAATTATCTTTATTGGTTATCAGAAAGTTCAGAAAAATCTTTGTATTTGTGTTAGCATCAGCTTTTCTTGAAACTGTTTTGTGTTTCACCCCATACCCTAACCATGCGGATCATATTCCTAGGCTTAAAAGAAAAAGAAATCATATTTAACTTCAGAATGACCTGCTGAGAACTTCTGCTACTAGTATCATATAGACAGTTCAGTGCTTCTTAAACTTCTTAAGCCCCATATGGGGCCGCAACCCACAGTTTAAGAAGCAGTGAAGGGGTTGTGAGTGGGCAAAGTTTAAGGAGCCCCATAAAGTGATGCATACACAGATAAATGTTGATACTATTCCATTTTAACATTTTTGGATGATCACATGTGAACTTCTCAAGGCCATTGTTGCCACTGTAGAAAACAACAAAATGAAAAATATTCTTTCATTTTTTAAAAAATCTAGAATCTTGGGGTTTGAAGAGCTTAGTATTATTGAACTTTTAAATGCCTAGGTAATTTTATCATGCAATGAACCCCATAAGGTTCAATAAAGTATATAAATTGAGACAACAGCCCCCATCATCATATCATTGATTAAATTTTACATGTGTTAATGAGAGAAAAAGATAACTAATTCTTCATTAAGATGGTATTAGGGGACATGTTGATTTGTTTCATTTGTTTGTACTTGTTACAAGAGAGGGAGTGGAAGGGTAACAGTAGAAAAAGAAAAAAGCATCAATAAAATATTTAAATAGGAAAAAAGATAGTATGGCAGAGTAGGAGGGAGGAGGATTTGTTTTCAGTGAACCTTTTTTTTTATCCTTCTAAGGCTGATGACTTGTCTGATAGATGAATCATTGTTTAAGCTCTTTTCCATCATTATGCAGAAGTTCAACATCCAGACTTAGAAGATCTTTTTTCCTTACTCATTTACCAAGTAATTACCTATACCTCTGTATAGATAATATCATGCTAGGCTACAGTGCAGTGAGCATTTGCCTAGGAGGTTTCCAACCATTGCCACATACCTAAAATGAAATTACCTAGAGATCAAGTCCATTGGCCTGAAGAAATGTTCCTCCATTTACTCCTAGTTATGTACTAGAGTCAGTTTGCTGCTGATATTTTGGTCAGATTGGGCTAGTTTTTAAAGTGTGATTTTTATCTTGGTTTTTTTTGAAAGATGTTTTTAGGCAAAAGTTGGTTTTTTGGGGGGGCAGGGGGAGAAGTTTATTTTGATGGAAACAGCCAAGGGAGAATAAAGTTCAGAAGCACAATGTAGTCCAATCTATTGTTCTGCTCTTGTTGTTTTAAAACTTGCCAAATGATCTCTCTGTAAGGGTGGGTCCCAGTGTTTTAATAATTTGTATGCAGCTAATTTTTAGATTATTTCCTGAAGATTTTTCCTAGTGTGATTTTTAATGTTAAACTTTGTGGGGGAAAAAATTGAAAGCAAGTATGTAATAGGAAATGTCCTTCAATCTTACTTTTGACTGTGTATACACAAGCTCATATATGTGAATTCTCATTCTTGTTCTCAGGGTATGTGTATGTGGCTTTATCAGTGTCTACTTTCCAGAGAATTAGATTTGTGTGTGCAGTTAATAAACATTCAATTTTAACAATAGTATTTCCTATTTCTGTGCTGGGACTGGTTTCTGTTTGTTTCTTCAGTCAGATTGTCTTTTTTTTTTCCATTTTTGTTTTTCATTAGGGACTAATTCTAATGTATGTCATTACCTTTTGGGATTTGGAGGTTGACTTGCCAAATGTCAGAGTTGATGAGTGATCTCCCCAAGTTCCCTTTCACCTTCCTTTTATTTATTCAGTCTCTTCTAGTAGAAAGGGGGTATGTTTATATCTTGACACTTGACTTTTTTCAGCCCCAGTAACTTTTTCTAAATGAATTTTTGGTAATATCTTTTTTAAAAAATTTAATATTTTATTTTTCCTCAGTTACATGTAAAAACAGTTTTTAACATTTGCTTTCAAAACTTTGAGTTCCAAATTCTCTCCCTCCCCATCCCACCACTGTTGAGAAGGCAAGCAATTTTATATAGGTCATACATGTGTAGTCATGCAAAACATATCCATACTAGTCATGTTGTAAAAGAAAACAAAAAAAACTCAAGGAAAATAAAGAAAGTAAAAAAGGTATGCTTCAATCTGCATTCAGACGCCATCAGTTCTTTCTCTGGGGATGGATAGTATTTTTGATCATAATTCCTTCAGAGTTGTCTTGGATTGCTGAGAATACTTAAGTCATTCTCAGCTGATCATCTTACTATATCGCTGTTACTTTGTACACAGTACATTTCACTTTGCATCAGCCCATGCAAGTCTTTCCAGGTTTTTCTGAGAGCATTCTGCTCATCATTTCTTATAGTTCAATAATATTTCATCATAATCACATACTACAACTTGTTCAGCCATTCCCCAATTGATGGGCATCCCCTCAATTTATAATTCTTTACCCCAGAAAACAGGTGCTATAAATATCTTTGTACATATAAATCCTTTTCCTTTTTATCTCTTTTGGGATACAGACCTAGTAGTGGTATTGCTGGATCAAAGAGTATACATGGTTTTATAGCCCTTTGGGCATAGTTCCAAATTGTTCTACAGAATGGTTGAATCAGTTCACAACTCTACCAGTGCATCAGTGTCTCATTTTTCCCACATCTCCTCCACCATTTGTAATTTTCCTTTTCTATCCTATTAGCCAATCTAATAGATATGAAATAGTACCTCAGAGTTGTTTTAATTTGCATTTCTCCAATCAATAGTGACAGTATTTTTTTCATGTGGCTATATAAAGTTTTCTTTAGTCTTTCTCTTCTCCCTCTCTCAGAAAGCCATACATATAACAAATAATATTTGTATAGAAAAAGAAGAGGGAAAAAAAATGCTCAGAGGTGATCAGTACTTCTAAAAAAAGTCTGAAAATATGAATGGCACTTTTGTGGACCTCTTGCTTCTACAAAGGCTTGAGGTGGAGGTGTTTTCTCTTCTTTGGAGCCATGTTGTTTTTACAATTTTTCAACATTCACTTTTTTATTTTTTTTTTTTATTTATTTATTTTTGGTTAGGCAATGGGGTTAAGTGACTTGCCCAGGGTCACACAGCTAGTAAGTGTTATATGTCTGAGGCCAGATTTGAACTCAGGTCCTCCCGAATCCAGGGATGGTGCTCTATCCACTGCGCCTCCTAGCTGCCCCCAACATTTACTTTTGACTGTTTTGTAGTGGTTCTTTCCATGTACTCTGTGATAGTCATTGTGTATATTGTTTATTTAACTTTGCTTATTTCACTCTGCATCTGTTGGTATAAATCTTGCCATGATTCTCTGTATTTATCGTATTCATCAAATATCTCATTTGACCCTCACAACAACCCTGGAAGGTTGGTGCTCTTATTGTCTTCATTCTGCATTTGAGAAAACTGAGGCCGACAGAGGTTAAGTTACTTCCCCAGGGTTACACAGCTAGCAAATGTCTGAGGCCGCATTTGAACTTGGGTCTTCCTGATTCAGGCCCAGCATTCTATCCACTGCGCCACCTAGAGGACTCTGGTGAGTATTACACCTGTTAATATTATCTGATACTATCTCTAGAGAACTACCATACTGGTCTGAGCAGACATTTTCCTTCCAAAATGGGACCCTAAGTGAGGCTTGTGATTACGCTTTTAGTATGACAGCCACTTTAAGCATTCCTGGCCACCCCAGAAAGAGTAGTTGTAGTCAGTCTTCCTGACTTGAGGCCCAGTGTAGTAGTACTGCTGCTGCTGCTGCTGCTACTACAACAGCACCAACACTGGTATTGAAGTCAGGAAGACTGACTATGATGACTATCTGGCCATAGTCAGTCTTCCTGACTGCAGGCCCAGTGCTATATCCACAGTCCAGGCTGTCCGTGTTTTATGCTCAGGTGACCAGGAAGTAACATCAATCAATCCATCAATAAATTTATTAAACACCAATTATTAAACATGTCAGAACTATGCTAAGCACTGGATGTCAATAGCCTGAGTTAATTAAGTCTTTATGATATGGTTTCAATACTTTTTTAAGGGAAAATTAGCCTAACTTGCATCAGGATGAGATACAGGTGTGGGGGGAGGGTGGTAGGATATCTCCCATCACAACCCCTGAAATGAGAGTTGTAAGGCAGAAAATTATGTAGATTTGCACTGAAAAATGATGGCCCCAGTTTATTGTATAAGACAACTTTTTGGGAGAAACTCTTCTTCCTAAATGTAAACATAAAGCCTTTTCCACCCAAAGTATAAAGCATCATAGCAAATTAGAGAACCCAGAAAAGTGGGGAAATACAGAAAGACATACTTGGGCTGAGGAGGCGCACACTAATGAGGCCTCTCTTAATGGCTACTCTATTTCAAAGCTTGAAAATCCCATTATTTGGGGTGAGGCTACCTCTGCTGACAATATTTTTATTCTGACATTGAGCTCACCTCTGCATCATCCAGGGAAATAACTCCTCAAAGGGGGAAGGGAAAATGGAGGAAACTGAAAATGCTTTGGAGGGGGGAGGAGCTGCTGTCCATAGCCTACCTGCCCCTCACGCCCCACTCTCCAGACTCATCATTGAATAGAAAGGAAACTTTGATAGACTTTAAAGTGAGATCTTTATCTCTAGGGGACCTCAGGCCAAGGATGTAGTTGCAATCTGTGCCTCACCCAAGTGATAGAACCAGCAGTAGGGGTGTCCAGCCACAGACTCCTCCAGCCTGTGTGCAAGTGGATGGAGAAGCTGTTGTTAACTGCCTCTACTCCTTCTGGGCTGGCCAAGAATGTTGAAAGTGCCTGTCATACTAAAAATGTAATCATAGGTCTCACTTAGGGTCTCATTTTGGAAGGAAAATGTCTGCTCAGACCAGTATGGTAGCTCTCCAGAGATAGTATCAGATCCTGTTGGTTGTAGTTTGTTATAGCATCACACAGTTGGAAGGGACCACATTGACTATCTAGTCTGCCATATACAGCATACCCAACAAGTAGTCAGCCAGCCTTTGCTTGAAGACCTCCAGAGAAGGGGAAACCCACTACGTCCTGAGGTAGCTTATACTACACCCACCCCTGGCTAGTTTTGATTATTAGCAAGTTTGTCCTTCAATTTAAGTTTTTAATCTGCTCTAGCAAGCTTTACCTATTCCTCTCAGTTCTGCACTATGCCAAACAACATAATCTGATCCCTCTTCCACATAACAGGCCTTAATTTAATGGTTATAAAAACACATACACACCATGTGCAAGGCACTGGGTGAGGAGACAGATATGACAAAAATAAAATCCTTTTTCTCAGGGAGCTGACATCCTCCTAGAGTGATATCATATGTATACAGGTAAGTAAATACAAAGTATATAATTTCAGGAAGAAGGGGACTAACATTTGGGCAGGAGTGGGGTAAGGGATGGAATCCGAAACATCTTCTTGGAGTAAGTGGTACAGAAACTTCGCTTGAAGAAAGCTGGCTCTTTTCAGGGGGCAGATGCAAGAAAGGGTAGCACTCCACCCATGAAGGGCAGCCTGTGCAACAGCAGAGTTGCAGCTAGCGCACCAGTTTGGAGCAAAGTGTGTGAAGAATATTAAACATGGCATATCTGGAGAAGGTAAGTGGGAGCCATGTTGTAAAGTGCTACAAAAGCCAGGTGGAGCTTTTTGTATTTTATCCTATAGGTAACAGGGAACCACTGGTTTCTTTTGATAGGTGAATGACACAGTCATACCTGTATATTTGAAGACAGCTGTCATGTGCCCAAAGTTTTATCTTCTCCAGGCTAAACATTTCCAATTCCTCTGTGAATTCCTCAGGTGGTATGACCTTGAGGTTCTTCATTGAGCTGATGACCTTTCTCTCCAGATAGTCTAACATGTGGTGTCTAGAAGTGGGCATCCAGATGTGGTCTTAAAATATAAGCATAATAGGCTCTTGGCCAAGGATGGAATGCACTTAATAAGAGATGTCCTGTGCTCATCCAGAGCCAGGGTTTTCAACCAGATTTATCCCCCTCTTTCTACTGTTTTAACTTTTTACTTTTTTAGATTTACCTCACAACAAACTGGACAGCAGATGAGTATAGAAAAAGTTTTAATGAGTTATATCAGAAGAAAGAATGCTATGAAAACTATTAATATGTTAGTATAACAATGAAAAATCTGTGGAAGGAAAGATTTCTCACTCTTAATGACATAATGGAAGACAAGGTTTACAAACATAATCCATAATAATTCGTTCTTAGGACATGCAACTGATAAAGGGCCCAGTCCTAACTACACTGCCAGATACTCTGCTCCAACACTCATTTATCAGTTCTCTGATATTTTCAACTTTAATATAGTTTTTTTAAAATTATTCTATGTGGCTATGAATTATTTTCTAGGTGCCATGATAGATTATAAAGATTTGCATTTTCTTCTGGTGCTGATGTCATTCTTGGAACCTTATGGCCAACCCAACTCCTGCAAAACAGAGATACTGATATAATCACAACAGATGTTTAACCATTGGCAAAAAATATTCCTCAATTTCAAACTTCAGCACAATCAGAAAAAAAAATTTTCCATGGCCTATTTAGTTGGAGAAACATTGATATGGGCTTTTAATGATTCCCAGTTAAGTTAAACTGTGGAACAGTATAGGATGCCTTGATGCACTTATCAATTTGGGGAATGAAGTCTTCAAACAGTTGTTATTGTTAATGGGGGAGAGAGGTGGACTATAAAATCACTGTCTACAAATTTTAGGATTTAATAACATCATATTTGCCCTAAAAGATCAATGCTCTAATTCTTTGACTGTGATCACTTGAAGAATAGTACTTTCACTGCCAGGTTTTGGACTGACCTGGTAAACTCGGTCACATCTTTCATAATTATGTTGGCAACTGGACATTTAAATGTTTTATCTTCTATTATTTTCAGCACTGAAAGAATTTCATTTTCTTGATGATGCTTAAAGATTTGAATCAAATAGTATAGCACTATTAGTAGCAACTAGTAGGAAAAAGCTGAACCTACTAGTTATGCCATAAATGTTTTTTTTTTCCACTTAAGCTTCATTTTAGAAATCCAAGCTATTATTTATTACCATCCTGAATATTGTGAATAGTTTTTCTCCTGGTTTGGGTAAGATAAAGGAATTTACTCCCTGTGAAGAAAGTTTCATAGATATAGCTGTAGGTAACGCATAAGCTTTTGAGTAATCTGGTCTCTTTTATCACCAGCCATCCCTGAACACTTTTATCTGTCATATCTACCAAAGCCTTGTTAGGCCTTTAGAAGCATAAGAAAGACCAGGAGTTACATAAAAAAAACAGTTTTATTAAGATGAGCACATATATTTGATATTGTTATTTCAGAAATAGTCCAGGACAATGTCAATGCATGAAATAAATAGCACATTTTTCTACAAATATTCCTGGGACAAAGTCCATAGTAACATGTTCACATTTACAAGGAAGAGTGCTTCTTACCACCTCTCTATCAAGGCAACATTGTTGACGCATTGGTTAATAACCCTTTCCTACCTCATTGCTTTTTTATACAGCAGGGTTGTTTTAGCCTTCAGTATGTGTAAAGCTCCCAGTGTGTGGAACGTCATAAGCCTAAAGACACACTGGAAAATTGATTCTTCCTTTGTTACAGATGGACTTGCAACTAAGATTTTCATAGGAGAACCCTAGAGTTCACTCTCCTATGTGTTAGGTTCAATGTATACTCCCTAGAGTACTTATCCAAAATCTCAGTTCTTTACTTTCCAAAGATTTTTAATGGTCAATGAAACTGTAGGATAAATGACATGGGGTCAAAAAATACCATACCATTCCACTTGCCCTTGACCAACATATACAATATGGGGAGTAGGGTGGTTAAGTTCCTTACTGTCTGACCACTCCTGGTACTTTTTTGTTCCCAGGATAGAATAGGTGGCTAAGTCAGCTACCTCAAGAGGAAGGACTTTAAAAAAATTTTGGCAGGGGAAGTGGAGGAGGGGAGAAGGAGGATCAGAGATGATGTTAAAGAAGGGAATTAGAGCAACTGGAAGAGAGGGTGGCAAAGAAGAAAAGAGACTCCAACAGGAGAGAGGGTTTGTTGTCCAAACAAACCTTCCTTAGCCTCTTAGTATCTTGCAACCTTTATGTAAATGCCTTTATAATTCATCTCGGGAATAGGAATTCTAGATCATTGCATGAAAGTTCCAGTCAGAACTTGTTTATCAACAGCCAGTAGTCATCTTTCTTAAAACAGAAATGAATATCAATAGTAAGGAAGAGAGAGAGATCTGTTGAGTGGCTCTTGGTTCCATGACCATTCATTATATTCTGTTTGCACATTCATCATAGCCTGCTGATCCACTAATGAATATCCTACTTTGTTTTTCACTTACCTGTTTACTTTTTTGTATCCTCCAGTAAAGATAAACAAAAGGGCAGGGGACCATTTTCCACACCTGTTTTTATATCCCCAGAGCTTAACGTAGTGCCTCATACATGGTAAGCTTATTGAATTAATTTAAATTCTAGCTTTACCGGCCTACCTAGGGGTCAGCATTATGAGTTCAGGCTGCTGAAGCAGCACATGCTGCATCTGATCCTGAATGATTTTTAATTGACAATTTTTCTGAAAAGCAGATGTGCAATTGGGGACATGTGTTTTCAATTATAGTCTCATTATTGCTTTCCCATTCACCAGCAAAATAAAGCAATTAAGAATATTCTATTCATATGAATACTAGGAGGAGGGAGCAAGGAGAAGATGCTGGCCTGTTTTTCTCATCTGACTGTTCTAATGACATTTTTTCTTTCACACTCTGGTAGTTTAACTGCTGTATTTGTGTTTTTATTAACACAAGGCAGGTCCACCTCTTTCCAGATGGTACAGTAGAGAGTTATTTAATACAGTGCCCCTTACAATAAAGGCATGCTTGAGGCTACAAAATGGTTTTCATTTATGATCAGCCCAACCCTCCACCCTTGTTCTTTCAAAAAAATATACTGACTAGGACCACCCTATCAGATTACACTCAGTGTGGGTAATGGGGTGAAAACAGAAGTGATTCAGTCAACTTAATACAATTAAATCCAATATAAGTAGGTGTTGGCAGGAATGAACTTGTTATTTTTCTCTTCTCCCTTGTTCCTGATGAAATGGGTTTTTTTAATTAATTTATTTTAATTTACCAACAATCATTTCCATAAGCATTTGAGTTTTAAATTTTTCTTCCCTCCAATTTTCACCCCCTTCCCAAGACGGCGCACACTCTGATGTAGGCTACACATATACATTCCTATTAAACATATTTTCACATTAGTGATGTTGTAAGGAAGAATTAGAACCAATAGGAGGAACCACAAGAAAGAGAAAACAAAACAAGAAAAAAAATAGCAAATAGTATGCTTCAATCTGCGTTCAAACTCCACAGTTCTTTCTTTGAATGTGGATAGCATTTTCCATCCCGATGAAATTTTAGCTGTGGCCCTAAGAACTTTGTTTTGTACAAATTTTTAAAGCACACCAGATGAAAGCCAAGTTGACAGTCACAGAATCATAGCACTGGGAGGGTCCCTAAGATTATCTAATACAACTCATCCATACCTGAACAAAAAGCCCTACAACATAACCAACAAGTGGGCATCTGACCTTTATTTGAATACCTCCAATGAGGATAATCCCAAAGCAACCCACTTCCCTTCTGGATAATTTTAATTGTTAGAATTGTTTTTCTTACAGCAAGGCCAAATTGTTCCCATGCAATAATCTATTATTTGCAGCTTTTTTTTTTGAGATGCTTTTTTAATGGCTCTCTCAGTCTGAAAGTGTAGAAAATTATGTAGGGAATGAATAACAGAAACAGCATCTAGATTGTCAAGATACTAGGAGACACCCTGTTTTCCAGAGCTAAGGCCCAGCAAGCAAGCTATGCCCTGAGCTAGGCATAACAACAATCCTTTGCACTCACCCTCTGGCAAAAATCACATAATTATTATATTGCTTTGACCAGCACTAGATGTTCTCTGAGCTCAGACAAGCACCAAACAAGCTTGGGCAAGTTCTGGTCATGAAACCCTGAATCAAAATTGTCACAATGCTACTGTCACCCCTCATTGTCAGGACAACAGACATCTCCCCACACTGCCTCAGGTCCCCGCATTGAGGGTGGGGCTCTGGCACAGGTGTCTAGACCTCTCCTTGCTTGCAAGCCATTTCTCTCACTTTGAAATTAAATTTCTATTTGATTCCTGACTCTCCTGTCTCTAGCCTACTCTGTTTGGCACCAGCCATCCACAGGTTAGAGTCCGGTTCAGTCCAGTTGACAAGATCCAAAGTAGTTATACTTCTCTCTTCCCAGATTGTGGCATTCTAGTGTTCAGTCAACAAGATTTAAATTCCATCTCCCTTTCCATTCCTCATCTCTATTCAGTGATATTTGCCTTATTTCTATTATTAATCAGGACTCAAAGATAATTTAGGGGCACATAAAAATATGTGTGGTTGGGGGCAGGGAGAATGTTGCTTTTGTCTTAGGCCTGGAAGTCCTAAGATGGGGTAATGTCCCAGTCTGCTTTTGGCTTCACATCAAATCTAATATATGCTACCATAGACATATTGGCAAATTAAAATTTAAAAAAAAAGTCTGCTTTGCAGTCTTTGTTTTTATTTAGCTTGAAAAAGCTATACTTCTGAAGATGGAGCCTGTAATCATGTGTTAAGTTTTATTTAAACATGGGCTATTTTATATAAAGCCTTAAAACACGTATTGTACCAACTTTGTACAGAGCTTCTTTTAATGACGGAAAACCAAATGTAAAGCACAAATTGTAGGTACCTTAGAGCTTAATGTTATCCTTCTTCCAATTAATAACCACCCTAAGTAGTGATTTTTGGTGTCAAGATCCCCAGCCAATAAGTCTTTAAAATGTGGGACTGTACACGCAGCACAATGTAGGAGAAGTTAAAGTATGCTAGTATTCCCTGTTCCTATTTTAACCATAACATGAGTTAGTTTTTTGTTCTAACCTCCTCTGAACTATGCTGGACAGACTTGTCTCAGTCTCCTGTCATACAAGAAGATTTTGATTTTGAAAACAAAAAAAGAAAATGTTGGGGGAAGTCTCAACTCATTTTTGTGGCAGGTCAGTATTTCCTCCCACTTGAAAACAGCTTAACTATCTGTCCTTGGAGCAATAACTGAAGGGAATCCCATTTTTGATGGATCCAAACACAGAGTTCTTCGAACTCTCCATTCCAACCTCTCGGCTAAAGATTGTGTCTTGGTCACTTTCAAATTCAGACTCTGATACCATCAGACTGGAGTTCTGGTCTATGCTCCGGTGTTTAATTCCTGAGGATGAGCAAACAAAAGAATTAGGACAGAACTTCTGTATTTTTATCCTTAGTTCTCTATTTGTCATTTGAGGTTAAAAAAAAAACTTTCAGTATACTCTTCAGGTTAAAAATAAATACTATAATACTAATATTACTATGTAATACTAATATAGTATATCAGTATATATTAATATACAATTAATATATAATACTGGGCAGCTAGATGGTCCAGTGGATAGAGTGCCAGGCCTGGAGTCAGGAAGACTCATCTTCCTGAGTTCAAATCTGGCCTCAGACACTTACTAGCTGTATGACCCTGGGCAAGTCACTTAATCGTGTTTGCTTCAGTTCCTCATCTGTAAAATGAGCTGGACTCCAATATCTTTGTCAAGAAAACTCCAAATGGGGTCACGAAGAGTTGGACATGAGTGAAATGACTGAACAACAACAGTATATAATACTAATGCTATTTAAACTACGCATTTTACTCAGACTTTATATACTTTGTAAAATGAGGAGGTTGGACAAGGTGATTTCTAATGTCTTATTAACCTTTAAAATCCTATGATTCTATGTGTACAGCAGGGTTCTTGAGGTGAAATTTTGGTAGAAGAATAGTTACAGATAAAGCTGGATAAGTTGGTTATAGGCAAATTGTAAAAGGCCTTCATGCCTGGCTAGGAAGTTTAGATTTTCCCCTATGAGCAGGAGGGATTTGGTGATTAAGTGAATGTTTTAGGAAGAATTATCTGGCCATGGTGTGTAGGGGAGAAAAAATGAAAGTTGAAGAGGCTATTATAGTCAAAAAGATCAGTTAAGAAACTATTGCAATAGCTCATGTATGAATGAGGTGATGAGATTGAACTAGGGTGGTACTAATTGGAAGGAAACAGATGCAGAAGACATTGTGAAGGAAGGATGGACTTGGTGATAAGGGTATGGGAATCAAAGGAGAAGAATCATAAATGACTACTCTTTTTTTTTTTTGTATTTTTAGGCAATTGGGGTCAAGTGACTTGCCCAGGGTCACTCATCTAGTAAGTATCAAGTTTGGTCTGAGCCCAGATTTGAACTCAGTTCCTCCTGACTTCAGGGCCGGTGCTCTATCCACTGTGCCACCTAGCTGCCCCATAAACGACTACACTTGATTAGAAGAATGGATGGATGGATAAAAAAAAGCATTTATTAAGCACTTATTATGTGTAATCACTATGCTAAGTGCTGGGGATACAGTCAGAGAAATCTGTTGGGAAACATGGTACATAGGGATGGTTCAGATGCAAAAAGGTGCTTCCATTAAAAGCAATAGTGAGGCTAGTATTGGGAACTGACTTTAGGGGAAGGACATAATAAAGCAGCATTGACATTACACATGAGGAAATATTTTGAGTATTTGAACAAAGACACTACATAAACTCAAGGTGGTAGTACTGTCTTTTGCCCTCTCAGGACTTCAACCATAATTATATACAGCTGCAATAATTGATTCTGTTGTGACTCAAGAGTTGGCAGTTTGGGAAAAGTCATAAGTAACTATACTGTTGTACTCCTTTGGATGGGAATTCAAGTAGCCTCACAAAATCAAAAGTTGCTGATTAAATGCTTCTTGAATTAGTACCCAGGAATTGAAAGATACCAAAAGACTTTCTCATAATCCATCTCTCTGTCTCCAAAGCATAGGTGTCTCTCAAGACTCAGTCCTAGGCCTTTTCTCTTTACATTCTCTCCCTTAATGACCAAAGCAGATCCTATGGGTTTAGTTACCATGTGTATGCAGATGACCTAATGCTACATATTTAGCCCTACCCTGTCTTGAGCTCCATTCCCACATCAGCAACTCATACTGGGACGTGTCTCAAACCACAACATATTTAAAACAGAATTCTCTTTCTTCACCCCTAAACTGACCACTTGTCCAAACTTTCCTATTTCTACTGCAGATGCCACCATCCTTCTAGTCTCCCAAGTTCATATCCTGGATTTGTAATTTGACTATGTCCTCTTTCTCATCCCTCATATCTACTCTATTGCCAAGTCTTAGTGATTCTACCTTCAAAACAGCCTTATTACATCTGTTTTTCCGCTCACATGGGCATTCTCTTCATTCAGGCCCTTATCACCCCTCTTCTGGACCATTGAAATAAGCTCCTAATTGGTGTCACTTTGTTCCAGTTTTTCCTTTTTCCAATTCATCTTCCACCCCATTGCCAAAATCATTTCTCTTACAAGATATAACTTTGTTATATCATGCCATTCTCTTGTTCAAAAATCTTCACCAGCTCCCTATTACCTTTAAGATAATATATGAACCACTGAGTCTGGCATTTAAAATCCTACATGATTTCACTGCAACTTTTCTAGACTTAGTCATTTATTCCCCTTCATACACTCCATATTCAACCAGATTGGCCAACTAACTGTGCCCCCAAATCAGTATTCCTTCTCTTGTCTCTATGTCTTCTCACAGCATAACACCTGAATCTCTCCACAACCTACCTTTTTTGATACCTGATGTTACTCCCCTTCAATATGTTCCAGCCAAACCAGTTTATTTGCTATTTAGGGAACTTAGGATTCCATCTCTCACCTCTGTGCCTTTGTCTAGGCTGTGCCTCATGCCTGGAATGCTCTCCCTCCTTTCCTTTGCCTCTTAGAATCTGGCTTTCTTCAGCTCAGGTGCCACCTCCTACCAAAGACTTTCTAGACCAAACCCCACCTCCCCTTCAATTGTTAACGTACTTTCTCTCCTCAAATTAATTTGTATTTACTTATCTGAATATACATGATCCCTCAGTAAAATATGATTTCCTTTGAGGGCAAGCATAATTGTAAACCCAATGCTTAGCACATTGCTCTGTACCGGTCTATGTTTAATAAATACTGAATCATTTTTAAGGCAGATATTAAATGATTTTAAAATAAAAGTAAGCTGCCTGAGTTAAATGCACTATGCACAAACTAATCTTGGAAAAGCCCCCTGATTCTGCATTTACATGAATAATAATTACTGAAAATGACTTACTATGATTTTTGAAGTGTATTTGTTCATTCTAAAGCATTCATATGATTCACAGGATTTTAGGAACTGGAAAGGACCTCAGAGTTCATGTGGTATAATTCTGTCATTTTATAGAACAGGAAATGGAGGTTCATGAAGTACCCGGAGTAACACAGTAAATGCTAGAATCAGGATTTGACCCCAGGGCTTCTGGCTTCAAGTCTAGCATTTGCTCTAGCATATGACAGGTATGGGGGGACATGGAGGAAAAGGCATTTGGAAATAGATTGTAGTGCACCAGAACTTTACATTTCCTTGCACTCAACCATCGAGTCCCAAATCCAGGAAGAATGAGCGTTTTGAGTTGTATTTGTTTCCACACTTAAGTGTTAATTGGAAATGATTTTCCTTTTCTAATCTTTTGTTTACACTTATGGTGTATTCTGAGATACACCATATAATGCAGACCCCCTACAAAATATTTTTAGTGTGTCTTTTCCCCAAATATTCTCATAGTTCTTCATTAACTCTTAATTAAATTTTACAAGCTATCACTTTCCTTTACCCCTATAGCCTTGAATAATGTCAACTGTTATTCTCTCCAGATGCCCAAAGGGGCATAATCCTGGCAGTGGTACACAATGAGCCATTGACCAAACTGACATCAACCAAGTCTCCTGACAGGGATCTGCTGCCCTCAAATTCAACCGTGATAACTCTGGGACAAATGTCTGAATTAAATGATGTGTTGATAGTATAAAATTATCTTGTTAAATATCTTACCAAATTTAGGACTTAGCTCCAGTTTTTCTTGGTCATCAATATTATCCAGAATGGTATATTTTGTTTTTTTTCTTATTTTAGTTCTTTTCTGTCTGAAAGGAAAAATAATAAGTGCAAATCAAATTCTCAGAAAGGTGAACTCTCTAAGGTAATAAAGGATACACAAAAATATGTGGCTAGACCTAAAGGAGATGTCTTACCTTAAAAATGTAACTCCCGCTTTTTAATAAAGTCTTACATTTATCTATATAATGAGCCTTTGGGCAGGTCTCAGGGGAAGGACAGGATTCCGGACACTTGGGCAGAGGCACTGGGGCATGCTAACCTTGACTCCCTATGTGAGTCTCCTACTTTTTAACTTTAAGGAACAGGAATGTTTAGGGGGGTCATCAGCTGCCAGGACCCCTGATGTTAGGGCAGTGAGACACAGGATTACATTACCTATGTTGGTTTAGGACCTGTGTGCTGCTAGAATCTAGGCTGGAGAGAAAAGCCCTGCATTTCCCCTTCAGCTTTCCTCTTCTCTCCAGTATGCTCTATTTCAGGCCTGAAGACATTTGGTCAGTGGGGCACTTATAGCCCGTGCGCAGCTTGTGGCCTGTGAAAGGATTTTGGTCAGCCCATGAAAAACACAGAGGATGTAAAATTGGCCTACACAACAGACTGCCAGCGGGCCGCTGTGGTGGGCCACATGTTGGGCAGGCCTACTCTATTTAAATCTGCTGTTTCCCTCACGGCTTGGTGGGCATTTTCTCTAGTATATTTAAGGGTTTACTTTATTTCTAAAATCTGAAAATGTAATAAAGCTGTTGACTAACTGAATAGCTAAACTGTGTTTGCTATTGCTTGACTGCACTATGTACGGGGCGGGGAGAGAGGACAGGTGATTTATGATGTGTCTGCCAGAGCAAGATATCTCACTGGAGGCTCAAAGTCTGAAGATTAGAGGAAGAAGGGGGGAGGGGGGGAAGAGAAGAAGAAATTATTGCTTTTTTGTTTGTTTTGGTGAGGCAACTGGGCTTAAATGATTTGCCCAGAGTCACACAGCTAGTAAGCATTACGTGTCTGAGGTCATATTTGAACTCAGGTCTTCCTGACTCCAGGGCTAGTGCTGTATCTACTGTTCCACCTAGCTGCGCCAAGAAGAATAAATTATTGAAGAAGATTGAAAGGGATAAAAGGAAGAAGAAAAAGTAGGAAGGGGAGAGAGAAGGGAAAGGGGAGAGAAAAGGGGAGAAGAGGAGAAAAGAAAGAAGGGAAAAAATGGGGAGGGAGGAGAGATGAAGAAGGGGAGAGAGAGAGAGAGAGAGAGTGTCAGGTCTCAAGGTAGGACAGCCCATCCCACACAAAGCTCTGCCGACCAGCCGACCTTCCTAGTAGCAAGCAAACATTGCAGTGACATACAACAATGGAGTCTTATAAAGCTTTTTCCCCCCCACAAAGATCCTGTGAAATAGGTATTGATAATATTATTTTCCCCATTTTATAGATAACAAAACTGAGACTGATAGGTTGCCCAAGTTCATACAGTCTTTCCAGGTGGCAAGTCTTAGTGCTCTCCCTACTACATGATGTCGATGTCTCATATCATTTTTAGAAAAAGCATGCAGACAACCCAGGTAGAACCTATGTCAAAGAGCTTGCCTTCTCAGTGAGGGGGGAAGGAAGGGAGTGAGGAGAGAATCTGGAACTCAAAATTTGAAAAAAGAATGTTAAAATTGCTTTAACATGTAATTGGGAAAAATATTAAATAAAAAAAGAAATAGCATGTACACAGATATGTAAAATAAACACAAAAATGTATCAGGCTTTAGAGAAATCATTTAGGAACAAAAGCAGCCATGCTGCACCACACCAATCAAATGAAGTTAACTAGGAAAGGGGAATAAGGACTCCGAAAAAGCTGAGGATTTGGTGGTCACTGGGGCCCCCCAAATGCAGTGTCAGTAGTGGAAGTGAAGATGGAAGCCACATTTCAGGGATTTAAGTAGTGAAGGAATATTGAATGTGGTCCATGTATTTGAAAAATCTGGTCACAGAGAATGAGATGGAAGATTGAAGTGGGGTTATCTAAGTCAAGTGTATACATTTCCAGCATAGCAGAGATTTCATTGTGTCTTTAGGTAGAAGAGATAGTACTAATAGAAAGAGAAAAGTTGAAAAAAAAAGGATATAATTAAAGATTTTGGAGGAAGGTGGTAGAATCAAGATTAAAGTGATAGGAAGTTAAAATTTTGTGAGACTTCCTTTCAAGAAATTACCTGGATGATTTTCTTCCTTCAACCCACTCAGAAAAATAGACTATAGCATGTAAGGTGGCTAGAGATACAATTCTGGAGAAGGACCTTGGAGGTTTGGAATCAATCAGTAAGCATTTTTAAAGTGCCTACTCTATGCAATGCACCATGCTAAGTGCTAAGCTGCTAAGTACTAAAATCCAAACAGTTTCTGCTCCCAAGAAGCTTACATTCTTACAAGGGAGACAACCTATATATTTGTAGGTCTATTTAAGATACATACAAATCAGTTACTAGGTAACCTTAGAGAGTAAGATAGCAGGGAGGTATTGTGTAGGGGCAGGGGAGGGGGAAGAAAAAAGGGGGAAAAACCCAGGACCAGATGTCTTCATAAGCAAATTCTATCAAACATTCATAGAACAATTAATTGCATTGCACAAATTGTTTGCAAAAATAGCATAAGACGGCACCCTACCAAATTCCTTGATATCTAAACCAGGGAGAGTCAAAACAGAGAAAGAAAACTACAGATAATACTCCTAATGAACACTGACAGAAAAAAAGATTAAGTTAAATATTTTAAAAGGCTACTACACTGTTATCACAAAGATTATGGAGTATGGCCAGGATGGATTTGTACCAGGAATTCAGGGTTGGTAAAATTGTATGATTATATCGATAGATGAAGTAAAAGCTTTTGACAAAATACAATAGCCTTTTCTGTTAAAACACACACACACACACACACACACACACACACAAAGAAACATAGGAATAAATTAACTTTTCCTTAATATGTTATAGTATATATCTAAAATTAATGTAGATGAATTAGAAGCCTTTCTAGTAAGATAAGGGGTGAAGCAAGATTATCCATTGTCACCACTACTATTTAATATAATCCTAGATTTAAATGCTATCTATAACTATAAAACAAGAAAAAGAAATTGACACAAAGGAACTAAATAATTGCTTTCTGAAGATGATATGATGGTATACTTAGACAATCCTAGAAGTCAACTAAAAATTTAATTGAAACAATAACTTAGGCAAAATTGCAAGATATAAAATTTGTGGTCATTGTTTGGTCAGTTAGTCATGTCTGACTCTTCATGACCCCATTTGGGGTTTTCTTGGCAAAGATACTAGAGTGGTTTGCCATTTCCTTCTCCAGTTCATTTTATAGATGAGGAAACTGAGGCAAACAGGGTTAGTGACTTGCCCAGGGTCACACAGCTAGTTTCTGAGACCAGACTTAAACTCAGGTTTTCCTGACTCCAGGCCCAGCAGTCTATCCACTGTGCCACCTAACTGCACTAGAGAAAATAGTGTGTTGTAGTAATCCTTGAAGAACTTTTCCGTTTCTTTCTGTTTGTTGTCCTCTCTTTTTTTTCTCCTTAAATACCCTAAGGATTATTTTGCTTAGTTGGATCTCTTTCTAAGATTTCTGTAAAATGGATTAACCTTCAACTGCTCATCTGTTTTCTGAAGTAAAACGTTTCATCATTCTTTGTAAGATTTTACAAATGAGTTATATTTTAGACCAGTGTTGCTTTTAGTTGCTATCTCTCTCTGTCTAGTAAATAAGTCGGATATTTGCTGAATCCTACACACTATGCTTTTCTTAATAGAGCCCTAGATTGCATTAACTCTTTTTTGGATGCTATATTATCCTGTTGACTCATAATGACCTTCCAGTCACCTAAAAGCCCCATAAAAAGAAAAAAAATCACTGTCCAGCCACACTTCTCCCATCATTCTACTTGTGAAGTAGTTTTTTTTTAATTCAAAGGTCAGACTTCACAGCTGTTATTATAAAATTTTATCTTAATAGAGTCAACCTAACACTCTAACCTGCCAAGATCTTTTTTGATTCTGAATCTGTCATCTAGAATGTTAGCTATTTTATAGCTCTGTGTCACTTCCAAATTTGATAAGCATACCATCTATGCTTTTATCTTAGTCACTAATAAAAAATCTCTCATCTCCCCCCTCTCAGAATCTTTATCTCTTTCAAGTCTTAACTCAGTCATCATCCTCTCCTTGAAGCCCTCCCTGACCTACTCAGCCAAAAATAGTCTGTTATTCCTCAAATATTCCTAGAGCACCTTATCTGGATCTCTTCTTTGACTCCATCACACTCTTCCTTTTATTATACTTATTTTTTTATACATGTTACATCCCTTTCACCCCTAGATAGAACATAAACACTAGAGAGTAGGATTTTGTACACCCAATACCTTGTACCAAATAGGTGTGTAAATAAAATTCTTATTAAGTTCAATTTGTTAAATAGCATTTTGTCAATCCATCCATCCATTCATTCAACTACCATTCATCATTCATCTACTGTGACTGTGCTAGACATTGAGGAATATACAAAATTAATTAAGGCAAGGTCTCTACTCTCAATAGAATATATATACTCTATGCATTTAAACATATTCTAATGTCTATTACAATGATTTGCATACCTGCAAATATACTAGGTTATAAGCTCCTTGATGGGGAGGGACTCTTAGGTTTTTCAATTTTTCAGCTCCAGAACTTAGCCCATGCATATTAGGTACCTAATAAATGCTCACTGAGGTAATGAATGAACAGTAAGGAATTGGGAAGACAGTTCTAAGAAAGGAAATATGGTTAATCGATAGGCGTAATTGGTACCAATCATTCTTTTCCAAACATACACACCAACTAAACTGCCCCATGTGGCTCTTCTCATGTGGGGGGTGTTATTTTTCAAACACACAACAACCAAACCATGACAAATACATGCTGAACAGCAACAAAGAGCACTTTCATATCATGTTGCTTCCTATGGTAAAAACAAAACACTAACTTCATCATTTTCTCATCGACTTGTACAACATAGAGCCGTAGCATTTTCAAAACAATCCAGATCATGGCAACCATCTCAGCAGGTATGTGTGGGATCCAGTTCAGGGAACACTTGACCTGTGGCTGAGGGACAGTTCTGATCTTCTCGTACCAGCTTTTCCTTTCAGAAAGTGTGAGAGCCTAGTCATGCTCTAGGTCGAGATTGTTTAGTGGTATGATACAGACTGGTACCACACTGGTTGTGCTGCCAGTTTTGTAGCAGCATAATTTTAAAAAAAAATTTTTCTTTAAGGTAAAGCCCTTCATTTTGGCCACATGTATCTGGCACAATCAGTTATGCAGTCTCATGTGGAGAAATACCACGTGCTCTCTGTTCTCGCGGCATTCAGAGTCAGCCTGTGATGGTTCAGTCTCCTCACAATAAGACTGACAAAGAATTCTGAGATTAGTCTGCTGTCATGACAACCTCAGGAGCTTCCCAGGGGCCACTCCAGAGAACAGGATGCAAGGTAAAACATTAGGCATAATTTTTCCTTGCCTATATGATCTCTCTTAAAACTTTACATTTATCAAAAGCAGTAAAGGTAAATCATATATTTATCAGGTATGATAAAAATAATCAAAACTTTCAACCCATAATAATTTCTAGTACTCTACCCTAAAGAATGTCTTGGTTAGCAAAGCCCTAAAGAGCACCAAGAGGAACTGGGAGGATTAGGGAGGAGGGGGCAAAAAAAATAAGAGAAAATAGGATTTGACCTAGAATAAAGGTTCTTATCCCTTTTTGTGTTATAGATCTATTTGGCAGTCTGGTGAAGCCTATGGAGCTCTTCTCCGAATAATGTTTTTTAAACTACACAAAAGAAACCTGTTATATTATCAAAATGTTTTTAAAAACATAATTTCATGGACCCCAGGTTAAAAACTCCTGATCTAGAGTAACTTAGCTAGCCTCTTCTAAGATGTGAGGCCTTTGTAAGAATAGTTTTATTGAGGGGGGTGAGAGTTAATTCATTAAGACACCTCAAAGAAGTAGTTTATAAAGTACTTTATCTTGTCTCCTTTGTCAAGCAGTTTAGCAATTTACAAGTCCTAAGCAGAAGACCCTAGGGCTGTCATCTCACATTCAGTGTGTCTTTTATTTTATTAAAAATACATGTGCCAACCAGGTACCTTTTGCAGCAGCAGATGCAGAGCCAAGTAAAACCCACCATTATCACAATCAGAGTAAAAGCCAACAGAGTCACGTAGAAAATACTCCATTCTGGAAAACAAGAAAACCAAAATGTTTTTGCACTTTGCAGAACAACTTGATGTATGCTATTTCACACTGAATAAATATTTTTAAGGCACTACAAGCAGAGATTCATGCTGTTGATTCCCCTGCCTAACACAGAACCATCAGAGGTGGGATACAAGTCTAAGGAGAACTGAAGGTCACACAATTAATACTGAAACTGCTGTCTCCACATGCTAGGCATTCTTATGCCAAGCAGAACAGAGGACCCCAAAATTATTCAAATTCAACTGTGATTCCAGAAGATCATTGCCTCTGCTGATAGGTTATACATCCACGTATCTCACAGAGAACACTTGTTTGAAAACCTTGAGAAATTCAAAAATTACCTTGTCTGGAAACATTTATGAAGTCCATAGGGTCCTAAAGCAGGGGTGGGGAACCTGTAGCCTCGAGGACACATGTGGCCCTCTAGGTCCTCAAATGCGGCCCTTTGATTGAATCCAAATTTCACAGTGAAAAGCCACAGGTTCCCCACCCCTGTCCTAAAGAAACTATTGGGTCTAGCTGAAAGAAAAATGTGGCTGTCATGTGTCTATCTGTGTGGCATCGTGCACTTAACACTGAGTCACGCAATAGATCAGAATCTTCCCAATTCACATTCCTTCCACATCTGTTCATAGATAAAGCTCTAGGCATAAAGAAATTATACAGGGGAACAACAAAGGCCTAAAACACAACCTGCCTACCCAGTACAAGAGATGAATTCAACTAGCCTTTTTCTCCACAGTCAATACTTTCAACAGGGTTGTATAGGAATGTAATTGTAGAATTTAAAATGCTAATTTCTTTCCTTTATCATGTCCACTCTAGCCCAGTGGCATGCTGGTAAATGTTTAACAACAAGCTCTCAAAAAATGCAGGTCACACTTTTAGTTTAATCTACTTTATTAATAACATTTTATGCCAATCAACAAAGCAATAAATCGGACCCTGATTTGTATCTTGCTGATTACCAAGGTGTAAATAAATCCTCACCTGAAAATTAAACAATCAACTCTGTGGGTTAGTTTGAGCTGGCTCCAAACTATGCCCATCTATTTATCTGATCCCCAAATTTATTTTCCAAGGTATACATTTGCCTGATTACTTTAAGATAATTTCCTCCCTGGACCACTGGCCTGCTCTGCTGGTGCCAGCTTCACTCCATGTGTGGCTGGGTTTGGTAGTGTGGACTGACTTCTTGTCTTATTCTGATCCCAACACAAAATCCAGCTAAGATCAATCTGTCAGACTGTCATGTTGGGTCAATCTAAACCAGGGCAATGGGTAACTTCTGAAGTCACCTATTTAAAGGAGTCATCCATAAAACCAAAGGGAGTTATTGCATGGAATTCACAATAATCTGTAATGGCATTTTCTGCCAAAGTAAATAACTGACCATCAACAAATATGAGGATAGCTAAAGTGGTTCAGTGGATAGACCACTGGGCCTGGAGTCAGGAGGACCTGAGTTCAAATTTGGACTCAGACATTTGCAAGCTGTGTGACCCTGAGCAAATCACTTAGCCCTGTTTGCCTCAGTTTCCCCAACTGTCAAATGAGCTGGAGAAGAAAATGGCAAACCACCCCAGTATCTTTGCCAAGAAAACCTTAAATGGGGTCATAAAGAATCAGACATGACTGAAACTACCAACAGCAACAAAGTAGATGTGAAGGGGAGGAAAGACTCAACATTTCACAAAAACACAAAATTTTAGTGTTGGAAGGGACTCTAATAGGGACTTTAATCCAACTATTACCCACTCCAACCCCGCACAAGCCAGTTTGAGGGTGTTGGGGAAGGGCAATATGGTACAGATAGACCGGGCAGGGAACATGACTATGCCCATTTCGTAGATAAAGAGGCTGAGGCTCAGAGAGATGAAGAGATTTGTCTCAGGCCATACAGCTAATAAATGGCAGAGTTCAGACAAGACTCCAGGTTGTCTGACTTGTTGACCAGTTTCCTTCCAACTCCTATCGCACTGTCATTAAAAGGCCAGAAATTCCCAATGCTCAGGACAAGTCCTCTGCGAGAGCTTGAAGGAGTGCTCTCTTTTCAATCCATTTTCTGCCTCTGATTAACTCTCTGCAGCAGGCCCTCACTTAGGGTTAGAGTCCTGGACAGTGTTAAAGCCTTGTGGCTGACAGACATATGATCAACTAAAGGAATGTGACTATCCTCCTGGACTCCCCTTCCCCCAAACCCTCACATTGTCCTTCGGTGACTTTTCTTGTTCCAGGGCTACAGAGTGGCAGATAACTGGATTCCAGAACAACTCCAAACAGAATTAGCATGGTGGAGGTGGAGCCGGAAAGGTTATTGATGGCCTTGGGCATTTGGGTTTTTCCGCTAGTGCCTAGGAGCAAATTCTGTTTGAGGTTCCAGAGCCACAAGCCCTGGGGTATAACAGCCAGTTAAGACACTGGGCCAGGACATCTGTCAGCACTGGCAAGATGCAAGTGAGCTCTACGTTTCAGAGCCAAAGCAGGGCCCGGGAAGTACTTTTCAAACCACTGTGGGTTGTTAGAAAGTTCTAATTGGCTGGATTCACAGGGCTGTTTTCTCAATTTACTTCAGGCTGGGAAAAGAGGTGAGTTCATTTGCAAATCCAGAAGACTATTTCCCAGCAGGAACCCAGGATCTTTGCAAGGCTACTTCGACCGAACTTACCACAATTGCTTTCTCCATCACTGAGGTAGCTCCGGATCAAGTTTTCCATCCACAACTGGTAGCAGATGCAGCGCTTGGTAATGGGATCACAGTGGCCATGGCCAGAACATTTCAAATGGCAAACTGGGAGCAGAATGGGAGAGGTAATAGTTACCACAGCAGAGAGAGATCTTGAGTTCCTCAGGGGCAAAAGTCCTCATATTTTACTTTTTTTGCATCCTAATACAGTGGCCCTTAAATACGCAATGATTTGATATTCTTCTGGTATATGTCCTATGATGCTGAAGGTGTGCCTTCAATTCTCAACTGTCTCGACTGAGACCAATCAATGAACAAATATCTATTAAGCACCTACTATGTGCAAGGCACTCTGCTAGGCGCTGATTATACAAAGCCAAAAAAGGAATAGCCCTTGCCTTCATGGAGCTTACATTCTATCAGGCAAATTACATCGAAAGGCTGCTGAACATTGCCACTGAAAAGCTCACTCATGGATTTGCATGTCAGAAAAAAATTAAATATATAATCAATGTTGCATTATCAAAATTGTATTATCATGTCCTTTGTTGCTCCCTCAGTACCAAGTGCTACCTTAACATAATAAGTATTATATTCAAAGGGCAAGGTGGTCCCCTAGGAATGTTACTGGTCCTAGGGGTTGGCTAGGACATCTATTAATACAAATACCAGCATATCTACGGTTATCCCTTTCACATCACAACTTTCCCAATCATGGTTTCGATATCTTACAGTTTGGCATAAGAAATTAAACGGGAATTTTTGGGGAGTTTTGCAGAAGCAGCAGACAACATGCAAAGACCAGCAGACAACACAAAAAAAAAGTTTAGAAACTCAGAAATGCGTAAAAGATATATATACATATATATAAAATATTATATAATGTCAATATATTTTATCTTTTAATACCATAGTAATTCAGACTTCTTTGGTACAAAGGGAAGGCTAAAAAATTTTAACACCAGATTACATGGGCGCCACACCCCTGAGAGGGATAACTATAGAGAGATATATACCAGTAGAAGGTAAGTTCCCTAAAGGCAGGGACAGTTTCTTTTTTTTTTTTTTTGCAAGGCAGTTGGGGTTAAGTGACTTGCCCAGGTCACACAGCTAGTAAATGTCAAGTATCTGGTCTGAGACTGAATTTGAACTCAGGTCCTCCTGACTTCAGGGCCGGTGCCCTGTCTACTGCACCAGCTAGCTGCCCCGACAGTTTCATTTTTATTGTTATTTCTTCCACATATGGCACAGTGCTGGCAAACATAGTCAGTGTTTAATAAATGTTTGCTGAATTGAGTTAAACTAAATCTAAGTCAATTTTTTGCCAGAAAAGGATCACATGAGAGTACTTATGATTAAAAAAAATGCAAGTTAGAACCACCTGGACACTTCTAAACTACTTAAGACCTTTAATTGTGAACTATAGTTGTGCTCTTTAATCTAATGGCATAAGGTACAAACAACATATAAACATGCAATCTTCTTAATTCCTGACACCTCTATCTACCTCTATCTACCACTGTCCCTCCTATTCAAAGATGAAACTAACGATGATAACTCTCTGTAGCAGTAGCTTTAAAAACTGACATATCATAAATATTCTATCCTAGCCTCCCTCAGATTTATAGGTTTGGCAAACCTTAGCCTGTCTCCATGTGTTATACTGTTTAGGAAACCTGCCAGAGAATTTAATGCAAAATCAGTGTTTAACATCTTAAGACTAGGCACTCTAAACTTTTACCTACACTAATCCTCTTCCTGTGTAAGTGAAAAGTTTCTGTGGTTAGAAAGTCTGACACTACAAGGAGAAACAAAAATGTTCACATAGGAGACCTACCTTCTGTGTCAACTCGCAGGACTTTAAAAAGTAAAAAGTCTGCCTTTTCCTTTAAGAGCTGAGAATGCAAAGTCCGGGCCACCTCAACAGCCTGGATGACTCTGAGAGGCTGCCCACTCTGCACATAGAATATGACCACAGTGCTGCAGAGGAGACAAGGAGGATATTCTCACATCAAACAAGTAGTCTTTCCCCTTGAACTTATCGATAGACTTTGAAAGTAGGAGCTTTAAAACTTTGTTGTTTTACAGACCCAGTATCCGTATGCTTTTACATGAACAAAGCAACTGATAATTTGGCGCTTTATTCATGTCATACTTTTTTTTGGTAATTTTTTTTATTTTAAACTTAAGTACAATAAGAAAAAAAAAACATTGCCATGTGCACAGCAGAACATGAGAGGATTGAAAATATAAAGCAATAAATTTCCATTTCAAGAAAGCCTATATAATAAATACTACACATTGTATTCAGAGCTGTCCATCTTTTCTTTACTTCCTTGTACATTTTATTTTGTTCTCTGCTATGCACTTTTTACTTTGTTCTTTTTTTCCTCCTTCTTCCCCCCCCTTCCCCAAGAAGGCGGCAGTTAAGTGCAGCTACACACACAAACACATACACACATATACTTACATACATATACATAGATATCTATAATCATACATACATATATATATTCATATGCATCTATGTAAGAATGTACTATACTTGTTTGTGCTCTGTTTCTCTGAAGGTAGATAACATCTTCCTTCATAAATCTAAGTCTTTCCATATTTTTCTAAATCTATCAACTCATCATTTCCTCCAGTGCAGCAATATTCCAATCTTATACTGTCTAGTTACTTTAAATAGTCTAAAATAATATTGATTAATATGGCTGACATATAGTGTAGTTTCCCTATTTTTCTCTTTTGACTAAATCTATTTTAGCTTTAACGCTGAGATCATGACTACTACCCCTGCCTTTTTTTCCCCTAATAAATTCTACTCCTGATCCTTATTTTATGTTTATCTCCTATCCCTCCTGACTCCTCTACTTTATTTCTACCTGCTACCTTGCCCTCCTATTACTTAACTTACCCCCCACACACAAGGATCCCTCCTTTAACCTCTCTCCCTCCCACCAACCTTTCCCTTTGCCCTCTTGTTCCTATCTGAATTTAGAAGACTTTTGTAACCTTCCAAATATATATGTTGTTCCCTCTTTATGCCATTCCCATTAGTCTAGACACTTTTCTATACCCTCCCATCCTATTCCCTCACCCTCTCTTTATAAATTTAGAAGATTTTTATTCCCTTCTAAATGTATACATTGTTATCTCATCAGGTCTTTTAGCCACCTTTGCAATAGTCTATAGGAGATTAAACATAAAATAATAACAGGAGAATGACTTGTCCCAGGATTATTTCTATTGAATAATAATAATAATCCAAATTTCTATATCATTTTGAGTCAAATAGCCTGGTATTAGAATTAGAAGGGAGATTATCTTATCTAAAATTCATTTCAAAGATGAGTGTGGTTTGGAGCCTGAATGAGCTGACTCATAATTTTCCCAACAGAACCTGTCCCTCCTGTCAGTTTTGTTAGATGTATCATTGCTTCCAGTCTCATCCAGGACCTAAACCTCAGAGTTATCTTTTCACTTTTTCCTCTGCTCTTCATTGCTTGCATCTCACAAGGTACCAAATTCTGTCAACTCTCTCTCTGTATTGTCTTTCATATCTATCTCCTTTAATGCTAATCACGTTGCCACAATCCTGGCTTCATCATCATTTACCTACACTATTATGATAACTTCAGAACTGGACTTCATTCCTGTAGTCAGTCCCTCCATCTCTCTAATCCCATCTTTCATGTAGCTTCAAAATTAATCTTCCTAATCTAGCCTTATTGTACACTATTTTCCTCCAAGAATTCCACATTCCAAACAAAATGGACTACCCACTATTCCCTGATTCCAAACTGTGCTCTCTAGACTCTGTGTATTCATTCAAAGTTGTACCCCATCACCAGACCAACCACGCTCCTCCTACATCTGCACCTATTGAAATCTCTCCTTTGAAAATGATTTCCCCTTCCATGTTATGCCCTTTGTCCTGCTTGTTTATCTGAATGCTTTTTTGCTCCTCCACTGGATTATAAACAGAGGACAGAGATAATGCCATTTTTCATTTTTGTATGCCCAATAGTTAGCACAACATTTCATACATAGGAAGAACTTCGGATTGGACACCAGAGGATCTGAATTCAAACCCTGGCTCCCTTACTTACCATGTGACTCCAGACAAGTCCCTTCACTTCCCTGGGGTTCAGTGTCCTCCATCTTTAAAATGAGAGGACTAGATGGCCAGATGATACAAAAAAGGTTAAGAACCCCTACCCTAAAGAAATCTCCATGTAGCTTCTTGCTGGGCCAACACATGGACAGCACAGGAAGCTGGTCAGGTACCCTGTACAAGTACCTACCTCGGGCATGCATGCCACTTCATACCTGATATCTGAATGAGCCTGGATCTTTTGTATCCTGATATCAGAGTCTAGTACATTCAGCAGCACTGCCAGCTGCCTCACAAGCATGTCCTTCTGTAGCTCGGTAAGTTGTCCAACTTCCACCTGCAGTATCAGCTCTACTAGGCCAGTCTTTTTAGGGTCTGGGGAAAAAAGAAGGCATAGAATTTCCGCTTGGAAAATATGTAGGTATATCTGGAACAATATGGATACTTTGGGTGTAGCAGAGGTTTGGAATCTGTTGTATGACTTCCATGTTTAGGAGTGAGGACTCAAAGAAACAGGGTCTTCACCCTCTCCTCCATTCATGCCTCTTATTCCTGCAAGTTTGACCATTAAAAGCACTGTTTATGAGTCCTTTCTGATGGTTCTCTACCACAATATAGTACATAAATCCACTTGGATCCATCCCCAAAGCCCATCAGATTTCTGCCTTATGGCCTCTGACCCAGCACATAGTCCTTGTTCTTTTCCATAAAGCAGAGAAGCAGTGATTTGACTCCCCCCACAACTCTGCCTAATGACTTGGCATTGTGAGAACATGCTGGTCTATTTATGAAAGACATCCAACCTGGCCTTTAGTTCTTTAAAAGGAATGAAGCATAAGAATTAAAGCTGCACTGTATCATTTTGATTAGCAATATACAGCAACATTCATTTGTAATCAGCTTTTTTTATTTCACTGAGGTCTCCCATTGCTTCTGAGCAGTAATATAAAAAAAGAGAAACTACTTTCATGCTATCAGGGGAGGACATTCTTGAGTAGGGCTGCTAAAATGCTACACAACTCAGACTATTTTCTTTGTTAATATAATATAATACATTAATATAATAATAGCTTTGTTAAAAAGGAGAACCCTTGGGGCAGCTAGGTGGCGCAGTGGATACACCACTAGCCCTGGAGGCAGGAGAACCTGAGTTCAAATGTGGCCTTAGAAATGTAACACTTCCTAGCTATGTGATCCTGGTCAAGTCACTTAATTCCAATTGCCTTGCAAAAAAAAAAAAAAAGAGAACCCTCCCCAAATGATAAGAGATAAAAAGATATGAACAAGCAATTTTAAAAGGAAAAAAATCCAAGCTATCAATACATATTAAAAAATACTCCAAATCAATAATAATTAGAGAAATGCACATTGAAACAATTCTGAAATTCTACCTTATACCCATTTGATTAGCAAAGATGACCCCCTAAAATAACCAACAATGGAATAGCTGGAGGAAAACAAGCACACTAACACACTGCTGGTAGAACTCTGAATTGGTATAGCCATTCTGGAAAGCAATTTGGAATTATGTTCCAAAAGTCACTAACTTGTGCTTACCCTTTGACTTGGCAATACGACTACCAGACCTATACCCCAAAGAGAGCAAAGAAAGAGGAAGATGATACACATGTACAAAAATGTGGGGAAAAAAGGGGGAAACTAAGGGGATACCTGTCAATTGGAGAATGGCTAAACAAATTGTTATATGGTACATTGCTGTGCCATAAGAAATGATGAAAGGAAAGGTTTCAAAGAAACCTGGGAAGCCTTATATGAACTGATACAGAGTGAAGTGAGCAGAAGCAGAACAATTCATGCAATAACAGCAATAGACAGACAACTCTGAAAGACTTAGAAACCACGAGCAAGGCAGTGGCCCAACATGATTCTAGAGGACTGGAGATGAAACAGGATGGCCACCTCCAAAGAGAGAAGTGATGGATCAGAGTGTAGAATAAAGTATGTGTGTGACAAGCCTAATGCAGGAATTCGTTTTGCTTGACTATATTTGTAATACATTTTGTTTTTCTTATTTTCTCAATGGGTGGGTGGGAGGAGACTGTGACAGACAGAATTTAGAACTGAAAATAAAATCAAATCAAATTAAAAAAAAAAACAATTCCAGGAGCAGCTAGGTGGCACAGTGGATAGAGCTCTGGCCTTAGAGTCAGGAGGACCTGAGTTCAAGTCCAGCCTCAGACACTTGAAACTTACTAGCTGTGTGACCTTGGGCAAGTCACTTAACCTAAAACAAAACCAAACAAACAAACAAAAAACCCAACTCTGATGAATGCATAACCAACCACGTTTCTGGAACACTCACAATGATAAATGCTGCCCACCTCCGGACAGACAAGTGATAGTCTCAAGCTAAAGAACAAGAACTACATTTTTACATGGCCAATGTGGCAATGTTTTTGCTTGATTATGCACATTTCTTACAAAGGTTTTATTTCTCTTTTTTCTACCTTCTTCCTAATGAGGGGAGGTGAAGAGAAAAAATAAGGTAAAATGAAAAAGAGAAGCCACTTTTTCATAACAAGTGATTTCCCAATTAGAAGTTGCTAAGACAGGCAGCATTAACCCTGGGATAGACAGTCAGACCTCAGAGTTATGAAGACCTGGGTTCATGTCCTGCCAATGACAAGTGACAATGATTCACACACTCTTGAGACAAGACTTAACCTCTTAATGCCCTAAGCAATTATGCAGAACAGGTGTGGAACTGCATTGTTGGTGGGAGGTCCCTCACAGATGAAATCATAAATCCAGACCAAAGCAACAACCACAAAATTGGTTACTAAATTGGAAAGAAACCCAAAGGTGGACCACATAAATTAGAAATTTGCATAACAGATCCCAAAGAAACAGACAACTTGAGGGTGATGGTCATACCAGGCTGCACTTCCACTGTAGCAGTATCAATGTCAGAGTCTCCTTGGAGGTCTGTGACTTTCAAGTGGAAAGTATAGACTCCTTCCACCAGATTGATGAGCTGCAGAGATGCACTGTGGTCTGAGCCATGGATTACATCCTAGAAAACACATGCAATTCAGTACATTATTTATTAATAGTAATTCCTGACTAATTAGAGTCTCTTTATCAAGGCTTTGGCTCCTCATCCTTTCCTATAGCATTGCCATGTATAAAGTGTCATTTCTTTTAAAGAGTTATCTGGAGATTCTAGAGGCCTCTCCTGAAACCAAATGTGCAGAGACACTCTTCTCTGTCCTGAGGAGTCAGGGTACAGAGAATCCCAGTAGTGTGCCAGCAGGCATGCAGACACAATAATCATAGCAGCTTACATTTGGATAGCACTTTCCTTATGAATACTTTTGCTTAAAATTTGTGTGGGGAAAGAACTACTTTCCCAAAGGTCACACAGTTGGCAAGAATTGAAGCCAAAGCTTGTACTCGGGTATTTTGACTGCAAGCTCAATGCTTAGTTAGAAAGCTTTTGTTATCTCAAATAGAAAGTACCCACTTGTAAGAAGAGCAGTCACATTACATTTCAGAAGCAATCAAAAAGGTACCCCATGGAAAGTTCTATTTAAGAAAATAACACTCCATCAAGCATGAGTTCAGCAACCCTTTGAAAGGTTTAAAGAACTGACTAAATGCACAGCATCATTATTCAAAAACCCTTTACTATTATAATCCTCCTTTAAGTAAAATTCAGAGGACTTAACTATGTATCTCTCAACCCCAAGTTGGAACAAAAGTCATGATCTAATTAAATCTAAAGCCCCAGAGATGGAATCTCATGTAGAATGGTTCAGCTGGGAGGCAGAAGACCTACGCTCTAATACTGACTTTGCCAATGACTGAGAGACTTCAGACAAATTGCTCCCTTCTTTTTACCTCAGATTCCCCATCTGGGAAAACAGAATGATGATATCCCTTCATTGGCTTGGCCTTTCAGGTATGATGTGATGATAAACAGAGACCACACAAACACACACACACACACACACACACACACACACACACACACACACACACACCCCTGGATGCTCAATCATTGAATAAACATTTATTAAGCACCCATTGTGTTTGCTAAGCATTAAGAAGGCAAAAGACAGTCCTTGCCTTCAAAGAACTCATAATCTAACCAACGATGACTGGGAAGAATTGAAGAGCGTGATGCCAATTTTATATCCTCTGCCTTGGCTGCAAAGATAGCATTCTGAAGTTCCTACACCATCCAGAGTTTTGCCAGGAAAGGAAGTGAGGCAGGATTCCAATGTTTTTAAATTAGGAATAGTGAGAAAAATACTCCCCTTCTTTTAAATCTGTATATTTGCTGGTAAATTCTACCATGCTGAAATGGCTCCAGTGCTGAACTGCATCAGTCAGCTGATGGCCAGACTAGCAGAGGTTCATCCACCTGGAATCATAATTAGAATTTTTCTATCTGAAGCAAGAAGCAGAAAAGTTACTTTTAGTGGCAGCAGTTGGTGAAAAGAAGACAGAGATCCTGGGCCCTTGCATGAGGCCGGGAACAGGGCTCACTCCTTTGGATCATCCAGTAGTTTATAATCTACTATAATCCAAGCAAAAACCATTTATTAAGTGCCTGGTATGTGTAAGGTACTCTGCTAGGCCCTGGAAGAACAGTCCTTCCCCACAAAGAACTTACAGCTTTAAAGTCATCCTTGACTCTTCCTTCTCCCTTACTTGATATATTGGATGAACTGCCAGCCTCGAAGATTCTGTTTCCATAACATCTCCCACATCTGCTCCCTCCTTTCCACATTAATGCCACCACTCTAACTCAGGTCTTCATCACCTTTCACTGGGACTAGTAAAGTAAATTGCTAATTGAAGTCCCAGCTTCCAGTCTCTCAACTCTGCTGTCCAAAAAAACTCCCTAAAGTCCAAGTCTAACCATATGACCCTCCCATTCAAGAATCCTCAATGGTCATACCTGTTCCATGTTTATAACATGTAAATAGATTTCGTTGTTGTTTAATCATTTTTCAGTCATGTCCAACTCTTCCTGACCCCATATGGGGTTTTCTTGGCAAAGATACTGGAGTGGTTTGCCATTTCCTTTTCCAGTTCATTTTACAGATGAGGAAACTGAGGCAAACAGGGTTAAGTGACTTGCCCACAGTCACACAGCTAGTGTTTGAGGCTGGATTTGAACTCGTAAAGAGGGTGTCTTCCTGACTCCAAGCTATCTATCTACACACATATATACACATACATATATACATATATATGTACACACACGCACATACACACACATAAATATTCCTATTTGATCCTCACAACAATCCTGTGAGGTAGACGCTATTATTATTGCCATTTTACATATGAGGAAGCTGAAGCTGGAGCTAAGAGAGTTTAAGTGACTTTCCTAGGACCATACAATTGGTAAGTGGCAGAAGGAAGATTCAAAGTCAGGTATTCCTGACTCCAAGTCCAACACTCTCTCCAGTATGTCACCAAAACAGAAGGCGTAAATAACTTTTTTTTCTAAATGCTAAACTTAGGAGCTTTATTTTATCCTGGGGCAACTAAAGATTCTTGAGCAGGAGAGTCACATGGTCAGATTGAGATGTTAAGGAAATTATTTTGATAGACTGGAGAGATTGGAGACTGGAAACTGGGAATCCAATCAGCAGGTTACTTCAATAGTCCTGATGAGAGGTGACAAGGCCATGAACTAGAGTGGTGGCCATTTTGTGCAGAGAATGGGATAGATGGGAGACACTATGGAAATATAATCTTCAAGAAGATTATGGATTATCTGCTATAATCACAGATAAAGGAGAGAAGGAAGAGTAAAGGATGGCTCTAAGGTTGTGACCCTCAGTGGCTACAAGCAGGGCAGTGCCCTCAATAGAAATAAAGGGGGGTTGGGGAAGGGGTGATGGTATAGAGGAAAAAGATAATGAGTTCCACTTTGTACACATTGAGTTTGAGATATCTGTGGAATACCTAGTTGGAGATACACAATGGGCAATTGCTGACATGCTATAGATGTTCAGGAAAAGGATGAGGACTGGATTTATAGATCTGGAAGTCATCTGCAAAGAAATAATCATTTAACCCATGGAAGCTGATGAGATCACAGAGAGGGAGGTGAGAGAAATGATTATTAAAAACTAATGATTCTCCTTTCTTTTCTACTTTCAAGACCTCAGTCTCTAGAGGTCGAGTTAAACTTCTCTATCTGACCCAACCAACCCTACAAGGAATCTCTAATCTCAAGTGAATTCCATTCAATCAAGCATGGGTAAAGATTGATCCTTTGGTTTGGAGAGCCCAAGGCTGGGCTATCATCTAAGTGTAGAGACAATTTCTTTGTCCTGGGTAACATAAAGTCATTCTCAGCCCTTCATTTTAATATAGCTCACCTTCCATTGTATTATCCAATCAGAATTGATTGCCACTCCTCAGGAACACCTACTCTTTGAAGAGTATATGAACAGTGAGTCCACTGACATGATTGTCTTGAGTCTAAGAAAGAGACAGCCAAATGACCATCTTTTTATTAATAATGTGCTGGCCTTATTAATAAAATTAGTAAATTACCCAGAAACTATGTCTCTCAAATTTTTTTAATCTTCACAGGGGTTATATAAAGAGAAGACCCAGGACAGAGCCTTGGGGGACACCCACTGTTAACAAGCAGATGATGGATAATGATATAGCAAAGGAGACTATAAAAAAATCCAGGAGAAAACAATGTCACAAAAGCCAAGAAGAAAATATCCAGATGGAGAGATAGTGTGTTTAAGGCTTCGGAGATATCAAGAAAGATAATGACTGAGAAAAGGTTGTTGGATCAGTTAAGCTATACCTTGGTAGCATTGAAGAGAACAGTTTCTCTTGAGTGATCTCTATAGAACAGATCTAGCTTCTCTTGGAAGCCAGGATTGTAAGGGTTGAGGAGTGAATAAGAGAAGGGAAGGCAATGAGAGTAAATGCCTTTTTTTCTGGGACATTGTCTTAAAAAATAAAAGAGCCTAGGATAGCTTCCTATTTTAAAGAATTGTTTTTGTTAATTATGTGCCAATTAAGTCATGCAAGTCCAGCTAGAATAGCAGGCATGAGAGTGGGCAATATGACACCCTCACTCACCACCCTTTTCTCTGATCTACTACCACTATTCCTATGCACCTACAGGTTGGACCTTGGCCATCCATCTCTCTCTATTCATACTGATGTTGGATGAGTCCAAGCCCCAGTCAGGGGCTGGCAAATGATTGAGACCTTCCACCATGACAGAAAGGCAGTGGAACCAGAAGCTTACCTGCTGATTTGACCAAGACCAAATAGAAGAGAGCCTAAGCAGACTCCTCCTGGCCCCCCAGCATGTATGTTGGTGAAAGGGAATGGAAGAGACTAAAAAGTCTTAGGCAATATGGTATTCTCCTATTGTCTGTAACAATCCCAGTATCTCTCTTTCTCTCCAAGAGACCTGGAAACAAAAGAGAAGGATCCAGGACCTCTAGGCAAAAAGGCTTAAGGCTAAGGCATCTGGAGTGCCAAGGATCCATCAGAGGGAGGGAGGCTAGTACCCAAAATGGCAGAACTTGCTGGAGGCTACTGCTTTGAAATTGGACAACTCCACACTTTTCTCTACTTTACTGTGCCCAGATACCCAATGTTGGAGTCAGGGTATACCTAAAGGCAGAAGAAATGTCTGGCCCTGACTTTTCCAGATCCTAGTGGGGGAGCAGAGTCTAGCATGTTATCTGACCTACCCTTTTCCCTTCACCTTCCTGAGCATGACTCACATCTGCTCATCCTGTGCCCATGGGGCCAATTTGGCACCATCTAACATTATGCTGTGCCTAGGTAAAAATCCTATGTACCCCAGCCTTGTTATAGTTCTCTGTTATCAGCAAACTGCTGGCCAGCAGGTAATGATGTTTTCTTCTTTGTCATTAGCAACTCATGCAACTATCTACTAAGGTATGGAGGGGTTGTGATCTGCATCTGTGGGAGGAATACTCACAATGAAGAAATTCCAGATCTTTTGAAGAACCAGGGCAATAATAATTCACATATAGCACTTAGTTTAATAAGCACTCATAACAACTCTGTGAAGTAGATAGCATAATATTGTATCTTCATTCTACAGATGAGGAATTTTAGGCTCAGAAAGATTAAATGTCTTACTCAAAGTCATATAACTGGTAAATGTCAGCTCCACTATTCAAATTCAGGCCTTCTGATTCCAATTGCAATGTTATTTCTATTATATTACATTACTTTTCTCTTTAATCAAATAATCCTTCCACCTGCATTTGCCAGGCTATTCATGCTCAATAAGTTTGGCTGCCCTAATGAAAGTAAATTCACAAAGGCTTTGCCATGCCACATGACATTATCAAAGGATGACTCAAATACTTACTCCAGCTGCTGGACTTTGACCATCCCGGATCCACAGATAAGACACAATTCCTTGGTCATCAGTAGACCTTGAACCATCCAGAGAAATGGAATTATTGGGAAGCACAAGAACATGTCTGCCACCAGCCCGAGCTCTAGGAGGATTGTTGTTTTCTAAGTCACATGGAATAAAATGGAAGCAAAAACATTTTCATTCAAAACACTGGTGATGGAAATGATGACCATATAGAGCATATTAAAAATCCATGGTTAATTTATTTCTCAGTTCTATAGATATAAGATGTACAAAAGCTATAGTGTATAAGAATCCCCTCTATGAAATATCAAGTGGTCACTCAGCCTCCACAGACGACCTTCAGTGATAAGGAACCCATTACCTCCTTAGGCAGCTGATTCCACTTTTGAACAGTTCTCATTATTCGGAAGCTATTCCTTCCATTAGCTAAATACTAGCTAATAATAATAATAATGATGATAGCTATCATTTATATAGCACCTACCCTGTGCTGGGCACTGTGCTAAGAACTTTACAAATATTATCTCATTAAACCTCACAACAACCCTGAGAGGTAAGTGCTCTTATTATCCACATTTTACAGCTGAGGAAACTGAGGCTAATGAGGTTAAATGACTTGTCCAGGGTCACACAGGTAGTTGGGGTCTAAATTTGGATTTAAACTCAGGTCTTCCAGATTCCAGGTCTACTCTACCACCTAGCTACCTAAATCTGCTTCTCTGGAAATCTTACCCACTGTCTTGGCTTCAGCTTTCTGAAGACAATGATTACATTATATTATATAACCGTTAAGTTTTCTCCTCTCTGAGCTGTCTCCAGCTCCAACAGTCATTCTTTGCATGACCTTGTCTCTCCTGGTCCCTCACTTTCTTGGTTGCACTCATGTGAATAGGCATTGGCTTCTCTTTGTCCCTCCCAAAACATGGGACCCAGAATAAGATATACTCCTCCATGTAAGTTCTGATGAACACTTCACTTGCATGTCTTTATATCCCTAGTTTTTAGCATAGTGCCTGACACACAGTAGGTGCTTAATAAATGCTTATTGAATGACTGACTTATTGACTGTCAGTAAGCCCCTGTGAAAATGGGAACTCAGACTCCAAAATGTGTGTCAGGGGAGGGTGAAGGTAAAACTGCTTAGTGAGTTGAACGCTAAGGAAGAACAGGGAGGCAGCAAATCCCCCTGAGCCCTAGAAGGTTGGGGAAATACTGAGGAAATACTGAGGAAAAGAGAATAGAGCTCAAGGCTAATTTTCCTCCTCAGGATGAACTTGTCTTTGAACTGTACCCAAGAAGAGTTCTTGCATATGTCCTTCCTTTTAAAACATCATATACCTGTGTGACTTTGTGCACAGCACTCAGTTTCCCTGGGCCTCGGTTTTCTCATCTGTAAAGTGATAGATAGGAAAACCTCTGAGGTCCCTGCCAGCTCTAGATTAATGATCTTTGTCTTGTTATTCTACCAGTGTCTTCCTATAACAAGCAAGTCTTCCTATAATATCAAATTCCCTGTGAATTTGAGGACTGGAACTTGGTTTGTTGTTGTTATTTTTCAAATTCCCTTGGAAGCCTAAGAAGCAGATGGAGACTCCCACCTCCCACACCCGCGATGATCACATGCATCAGTCCAATGTTTAGGGCCAAAGGTAAAGAAACACCTCCGCTTACCCTCCCTGACAGCCACGGAGAGGGTAGCCATGCTGCTCAAGCCCTGGCGATCCTTCACTGTCAGTCGGAAGTGGTAGGTGCCAACCTGCAACCCAGTGACTGTGGCTACAGCTTTGTCGATGTTTTCCATTTCCACAGCACTTGGGCCACTGGAAGAAAACAGCAAGGGTTGCGGGTGGAAATTACCACATGCAGCTTTGATTCTGCCAGGCATTATTATCTACATCCTTTTGAACAATCTTATTTTTCAGTAGGAATCTGCATTAGCTAGAGAATTCACGATGGGCTTAGACTGAAAGAATATGGTGGCATGAATTCTACATTGCAAGATTTATCAGCCCTGAGGACCTTTTATCAGGCTCTGTTGGATTCCTGGGAATAAGGTACATATTGATAAGTTAGTAAAATGATCTGCCATTTGGATAACAAGACTTGCATACTATTTCTAACTTCTCATTTAAATAAAAACAAGAAAATTAATGAGAATATAAGGTGTGGAGCCGGACATTCTGGGTACTAGTCCTGGCTTTGCCACTCATTAGTTCTGTGATCTTGGGCAAGTCACTTTGAGACTCAGTTTCCTCATTTATAAAGGAGGGCATTGGATTACATGATCTCAAAGTTCCCCTTTCAATCCCCAAGTCTACAGTTTTTTTTTTAGGTCAAGGTTAGAATGGTATGTACTATTATCTCCCATATTCTCAGTTATCCAATCAGTCATTATAGTCTGTTGTACCAAAGACCAAGAAGGACGTTAATTTACCCTGCTGTTGGAGGCCTCTAGGTGGTTCAGTGGATAAACACTGTGCCTGGAGTCAGGAAGGCATTCAAAGCCAGCCTCAGACACTCATTAGTTATGTGGCCCTGGGCAAGTCACTTAACCTCTGTTTATTTAATCCACTGGAGGAGGAAATAGCAAACCACTCCAGTATCTTTGCTTGTATCTCAACTGGCTAGAGAGTTGAACACAACGCACAGACATACACATGCAATTTGGTCTAAAATACAATAAACTCAATAAGGATTTGTGCAAGGATCAGGAAAGGGGAGCATAGATTTGGGGAAAGAGTTGTTTGGTCATGTCTGACTCTTCATAACCTCATATGGGTTGTTTTTTTTTTTTTTGCAATGATACTAGAGTGATTTGCTACCTGATATTTTCCCAGTGATAGAAAATGATGCCTTGGTCATCAGTACTTCTGCTTCCATCAAGGACCATACTTTCCACAGGGAATATCAGCTCTTTGTCTGGGCCAGCCACAGCTACAGGAGGACTATTGTTTTCTACAATAACAAAACCAGAATGTGAAAATGAGCACTTTTTAAATTATATTATCAATGCTCGGATTCTTTTTTAAATGTTTGTTCTGAATTCATTTACATCAAGTCACATAGTAATTGGACCCTCAGAACCACTAAGACACAGTTTCATGTGAAAAATGATGAAGATCCTGCAGAATAGATTTTTAAAAAATCAATCAACATTTATTAAGTCTTACTATGTGCCAGATACTGTGCTAAATACTAAGGATATAATAGGAAGCAAAAGAAAGTCCCTGCCCTCAAGGGCTTACAATCTAATGGGGGATACAACATATAATAAATACATACAAATCAAGCTGTATTCAGGATAAATAGGAAATAATTAACGGAGGAAAGATATTTGAATTAAGAGGGTTTAGTGAATTTTGTTGTTGTTCAGTCATTTTCAGTCCTGTCCAATTTTTCATGACCCCATTTGTGGTTTTCTGTTCAAAGATCCTGGCAGATGCCATTTCTTTCCCCAGCTCATTTTACAGATGAGGGAATCAAGGCAAACAGAGTTAAGTGACTTACCCAGGGTCACACAGCTAGTAAGTGTCTGAGGAGGTATTTGAACGCAGGAAGACAAATCTTCCTAACTCCAGGCCCAGCACCCTATCCAGGAAAGGCTTCCAGTAAAAGATAGGATTTTAGCTGGGATTTAAAGGAAACTAGAGAGGTCAGGAGGCAGAGTGGAGGAGGTTGAACATTCCAGGCATGGAGAACAGCCAGAGAAAATGCTCTGAGCTGAGAGATGGAGTGTCTTGTTTGGGGAAGAGTCAGAGGGCCAGGGTCACTGGATCAAAGAGTATGTGTTGAGGAATAAGGTGTAAGAAGGCTGGAAAGGTAGGAAGGGGCTAGTTTATGAAGGTTATAAACATATTACAAGGATGGGACATTACATACATTGTCAAAAAAAGTTTCTGTATTGGATATTTGGCAAAATTCGCTTTCTTTGTCACCAGGGAGAGTTCAAACAAGGGTAGAGGTAATGAGTCTAACATAGAGCCAAAAGTTATTTTTGACTTTTAAATAATTTTTTAGATTTCAATCATTTAAATTTTAATTTAAATAAAAATTTAAATGATTTTTTAAATAAATGAATGAATTAATTGAATAAATGAATGAATAAAAGTTCCTAGAATTCACAGGATTCTTTCTGAGTGGCTTATTGAGATTTCTGCACAACCATACCCAAGCTCTAAATGAAATGCCCAGCTGTTGCCTGTA
Source organism: Phascolarctos cinereus (assembly GCF_003287225.1). Taxonomy (NCBI): domain Eukaryota; kingdom Metazoa; phylum Chordata; class Mammalia; order Diprotodontia; family Phascolarctidae; genus Phascolarctos; species Phascolarctos cinereus. Next base: position 548,167,812 of record NW_027555847.1, on the reverse strand, counting down.
GGCCAAGAATATTTGCTACAGTTTTCATATAACAGATGACACAAGCTACCATATCTACCACAACATTTGTGACTAGATATATAGCTACTATGCAGATTACTGAAATGGCCCACAGTAGCAACCAAACGTATCATGTAAAATATGCTGTCACCAAGGAAGTACTAGAGAGTCCAACTGGTCATCAGGTGAACTAGTGAATACTGGGCTGCAGTGGGATTGTGTCCTTTTCTGTCTAGGACAGGTCAGCAGATTTTAGTTTTTCTGCATCTTGGTTTCTGTGCTGTAAGGTAAGAATTCTCCTTTCCTTTCAATTCACCAAGAAAACACCAGTGGAAGTAAGAGCTGTGGCACAGATTCCCTTTCTTTCTCTAGAATAAAAAGCTACAGATGCCATTTAAGTCAGCAGAGCAGTTGGGGCATTATAAGTTAAGGCATTTAAGAAATGTAGAGGTAGCTCTTACAGAGCTACCAGATGGCACAGTGGCTACAGTCTTGGACTTGGAGTCAGGCAGACCCTACATTCAAATCCATCTTCAATCACTTAATAGATGTGTGACTGGGCAAGTCACAACTTCTATTTACCCCAGTTTCCTCCTTTGTAAAATGGGGATATCACCTACCTCCCAGGGTTATTATAAGGATAAAGTAAGATAATAATATTTGTATTTAGATTCAGAGAGACAGAAACCTAGCATTAAAGTCAGATACAATCATAGACTGAGATGTAGAGATACGTACTGTTACGGGATCCCTTGAACTTGTCTTTTTGAGTTGCCATGTTTTCCAGAAGCACTGGACCCAGAGTATGCTGGAGGCCTTGAATATGGCAAGGATAAAAGCCTCACCCTGCCCCAAGCTGATATAATGTATTGTTTGCCTCCCAACTGGACTCCCTGTATGTCCCTGGCAGTCAAGATAGGCACTAGACGGTCTGCACTAGGCCTATGCAGCTGGGACCCTTGTGGATAAGCAGACCATCATGTCTTCATAGTCTAGCAGTTCCCAAGGGAAAAGAATGCAGCTTTTGCCATTGGCCTTGCTCCTCTCCTTTGGAAGGGGTTTTGTCCTTTTCCCCCTCCTATGTCATGGCCGTTTAGGTGGAGATTTGTGCTTCCTCTTCCCTTTGTTGTACTGTCATAAACCTGCAAACTTCTGTATGGATTGTGAACTCTGTGGGTTCCACATGAGTGCTTATTTCTCTTGTAATAAACCTAGTTTTCACATACATTTCATGAAGATGTGACTGCCTATTGACAGTACATGTAGAAATGAGGAAACCGAGATGGAATGACAAATGAAAAAACAGAAAGACAAAAACACAGACACTCAAGGGCTAAAACATGATATAGAGAAAGATGGAAGACTGACATAATATTTGTAAAGTGCTTAAAGTGCTATGAAATGAGCAAGGAATGAGGAGGAAGAAGAAGCCTCACAGGCCCACCAAAAACTGCCTTCTAGTGTCATTCTTTCCCCATCTTTCTCTTTAGGCTCCCTCCCACTCTTGAGTGTCTTTCTTGGGAGAGGGCCACAGATGCCACTGCCCAGCTCCCAAGAGCCTGGGGGGGGGGCGCGCCTCAAAGGGCCTCAAAAACACAGGTGTTCCATCAGCCACCACCACACCATCCATATGTGGAACCATCAATCACAGCAAATGGAGAAGTTTTGAATGCTGTGGATCAGTTCACTTACCTTGGTAGTGTACTTTCCTGGGAAGTACACATTGATAATGAGGTTGACACATGCATTGCCAGAGCTAGCTCAGTGTTTAGGAGGCTCCAAGGAAAGTATGGGAGAGAAGTGTTAGATTGACTACCAAAATGAAGGTCTGCAGCACCACGTGCTGACCTCATTGTTGTATGCCTGTGAAACCTGGACAGTATACCAGCACCATGCCAAGAAACTGAATCGCTTTCATTTGAATTATCTTAGGAAGATTCTGAAGATCACCTGGCAGGATAAGATACCAGACACTGAGGTCCTTTCTTGAACTAAACTACCAAGCATTCAAACTGTACTGCAGAGAGCACAACTCCAATGGGCTGGCGAACATTGTTCAAATGCCAAACATATGCTTGCCAAAAAGACTATTTTATGGAGAACTCACACAGGGCAAGCATTCACATGGTGTCAGAAGAAGCGATACGAGGACACTCTCAAGGTTTCTCTTAAGGACTCTGGAGAAAAGAAAATAACTTTGGAATTGATTGTGTGCCATGGGAAACACTGGCACAGGACCACTCAGCATGGCATGCCCACATCAGAGAAGGTGCTGTGCTCTATAAGCAAAGCAGAATTGAAACAGCACAAAAGAAATGTGAGATGTGCAAATGTAGAGAATCCACCCCAAATGTTCACCTGGATTCTTTGTGTCCAATCTATGGTAGAACATTCCGAGCTCTCACTGGTCTGATGAGCCACAGTTGGACACGTGGTACCTTGACTCTAGCATAGTGATGTCATTTCGGTCCTTTTCGAGAATGAAGGACAACAACCAATACCAAAGTACTACGTAAACGCCAGCTGTCGCTGTCGTTGTCATCATTATGACTCTCCTATTTAGCGTCTTTCCAAAAAGCAGCAGAGGAAAGAATAAGGGAGCTATATTTCCCTAGGCATGTTAGTTAGATATAGGTTGGGTACTTTCTTAGGACATCAGAAGGCAAGGCACAGTTTCCTCCAGCAACAGGCCATTCATTAAGAAGCACCAAAAGTAAAATTATACTACAGAATATTGACGGGCTCAGCTGACCTTGGGGCTCTAGGATGGAAGAGGAAGTATAATTCCAGATATCAGTAAGGTGATGGTCCTCAGAAACCTAATTACAAACAAGAAGCTAAATTATAAAGTCAATCTACTTCTACCTGGCCACCAGACATCTGAGTGTCTGGACACAGTGTCCTAAAAAGACCCTCCTAAGAAATGCCTGTATCACTGAGGCAGAAGAGTAAGATATCTATGTCCATATCAGAGGATTCTAGACTTTGAGCTAAGAGATACTCTAGAGGCCATGCAGTCTAACCTCCTCATTACAGGTGAAATCTGAAATTGGAGTGACCTTGAGGATGACTACACTGTGATATTTCATCCCAGGGTTTGGAAATTAAAATTATAATGGGACTCTGGACCTAAAGGCAAAAACTCCTTTTAATTCAGGCCCCAATGTCTGCTGTCTCAATTCAATCCCAACTCAGAGATTCAGGACGAATTCCTTTCTGCTCAGAGTCAACAGGCTCAAAGTATTCCCATTCTCACCTACCAGGCTGGACAATCACAGTGACCTCAGCAGTGGATTGCTGTCTTGATGAATCTGTGATCATCAGCTGAAATGTATAATCTCCTTCCTGCATAGCAGACAACTGAAGGTACGGTGTTCTCACTCCCTGGGCATTTGACAATTAAAAAAAGAAAGAAAAGACAAACATAGGATTATAGACAATATGCATAGAGGGCCTAATGAGAAAATATGACATTTTGCAAAACTGAGAGACTTAATAAAGATATTTTGCTCAAGCAAGGAATGTTTGTATGTCTTCAGGGAATTGAGGACGAAAATCCAAAGCAGCAGAAATTCTCAGAGGCAGCATGTTATTCATTTGAGCTAAAATAATTAAAATGGCCACCTTTAGCTTTAATAGATGTTTATCTCTTCTGTTGGTAATAGCAATTCTCCCATCTAAATGTCAGATTATTATGAAATATTTACACTATCTGAATGTTTAACTCCCATTATAATTTCTTTATTTCCCTTAATAATAGCTAACATTTATATAAAGTTTTAAGGGCTGCAAAGTGCTTTTCATACATTACCTCTTTCAATTCTCACAGCAGTATAAGGAAAATGCTATTATTGTTGCCATTTTACAAATGAAGAAACTGAGGCTGACAGAAGCTAAGTGACTTGAGTAGGGTCACACATCTAGTAAGTGTCTGAGGCAGGATTTGAACTCAGGTCATCCTGAGTATCCACTACAGCAACTAACTGCCTCAAGTTTCCCCTGCAAATATTTGAAAAACAGAACCAAGAGGTTCATAGTTTATGGACTTTTAGAGCTAATAAGAACGCTTTAATGATTATTTAGTACAATTCCCTCATTTTATAGATCAAGAAACTGAGGTCAAAAAAAGGCATAGTGACTTGCCCAGGGTCACACAGATAGTTAGTACTAATTATGGCATCTGAAATCTGAAATTGAAACACAGATTTTTAAATCCAGCACTCTTTCTACCATAATAGTTTGTCTATATTTCCTCTTCATTTCTTGTGTATACTTCCATCTTTCATCTGTGTTTTAGTCCTTAAGTGTCTACATCTCTCAGTCTGTTTCTCTGTCATTCTGTCTCAGAGTTTCTTTGTTTCTATACATATATATCTCCATGTCTCAGTCTGTGATGTATTTGCCCTTGACTCTAGATCTCTGTCTCTGAATCTGTGTAACCTGTTTGAACCTGTTTCCTTGTCTGTAAAATTAGTTCTATGGTTCAACTAGATGATCTGGAACCTTCTATGATTCAATAAAATATCTTTTCTTGATGCTGACTTCAACACTTGATCTCTCCAACAATACAGATTACTACCTGTCTGTACCTTCTCTTTCTATATAGCTTTTGTCCATATCTTTCTGTGAATCTTCCACAGAGGGTCCCTGTAATGTGCTACCATTATGAATGTACATGTGCATGAATGTCCATCCCTCAATATTGCTGCATGATCAGCCTCCCTCTCCTAATCATACATCTCTTTGATGATATTTTTCTCTACTCCTAAAGATTTTTCAACTGTAATGTACTGCAACCTGTTCAATCCTATCATGCAGATCACCACTGCCATTTAGATAGCCAATCATTTTAGTTCTTCTGAGACTGTTGCATTACATGATTCAATAGGCCCAATTCATTATCTGTTTCTAATATCTGTTCAAGATAAATGCACTGACAGATCAGCTCTGTGCATCGTCCATCCAACTACATATAGTCTGATCAACATGTATTTTTCCTGTGTTTTTTTTTTCTGTTCAGAAAATTAAACCTAAAACTTTTAAGTAATTGTTAATCTCATTTAGGAGGCTCTGCATGATATCAGGGCTTGATATAATCAGCACAGTACCAACCACTAAGATGAGCATCTGGAAGACCTCCCTATCTCTAAGGAATCTCTCTTTCATTTGGATTCTGCACTAACGGCAAACAACTTAGGCAGACGTACAACTCCTTATTTTAAGCCTCAGATGAGGTTAAAATCAAGGGTTGTTGAACAAAGTTATATTTGGTGAGTTTGATTTTAACATTTGATATCTTGTTGGAATGGCATTTTGTTCTATAAAATAAAAATGTATTTTTTTAATAGTAAAAAATCAATATACATAGTGCAATCTTGTATTCTCTACAACTGTGTTCCTTCAGTGATGTTGGATCAGGGGAAGAAATTTAGAGTTATAACAGACTTCAGATGTCATTTAGTTTAAAACCTTCATTTTACAAATGAGGAAACTGAGGCCAAAGAGGTTAAGTGAGTTGTCCAAGATCATAAAGATGGGAGCTGGGATTCAAATTCAAGTCCTCTGCCTCCAAATGCAATGCTCATTCTACTATGCTAGGATGTAGTCTGTTATAGAGTATACTTTTCACAGTCATACTTGTTCCTTTTGTGTGCCTTTATCAAGAATTCTCTCAGCATGTGAAAATACTGGGGCAGCAAGGCACAATAGATACAGCACCAGCCCTGGATTCAGGAGGACTTGAGTTCAAATCTGGCCTCAGACATATAATACTTACTATCTGTGTGACCCTGGGCAAGTCACTTAACCCTACTGCCTAGCAATAAATAAATAAATAAAATAAACATGTTAAAATATTCTCAAAAGATTTTGGAGAGATAGGAAAGTTGGCATATGGGTGATTACTGTTATTTCCTCAGAGGCCTTTTTCAATAGTAGTAACCTCCATGATTTTTTCTAAGCTTTTGGTATCCTCCCTTCTTTAAACCATCTTTAACTCGATCCCTCAATACCCTCAAGGTTGTGCCACGTCCAGCTTGGTCCCTCTCTGTGTGTTGAAAGAACAGGCCTAGTCCGACTGCTCTTTTCATCTTTGTCCATGCATGTCAAGACATCAGCCCTGTGAAGTTATTGGTCCTCTGCTGAGAATGCAGGATGAACAACACCAACAGCAGAAGATCCAGGTACAATTCCTTCATTAAACATTCTTCAGCACTCAAGAAATCTCAAGCCAAACTAAAGAAAACAAAATATGCAAGACGCAAAAGCAACAGCTCTCCCAAAGAGCCTCAGTCTAGAAGGGCAGAAGAGGTCTAGCAGGGCCTAAAGAGTGGACTTGAGTCAGTCACCCTAATGGCCTGAGGGCAGAGCTGATCAGCCACAGGGCTACCTTGACCCCAACATATTGAGGTTTTTTTGGTCCTCTTCAAAAACAAAGGGCCACAACCAAGTACAAAGTCCAAACCTGAACACAGTACTCCAAATGCAGTATGATTTGGGCACTTTGCTTATCTTAATATAGTCTAAGACCACAATAATTTTCTTGGTTGAAATATCAACTGTTAACTAATGCTGAGCCCCATTCTCTTGGATCTAGCCCTACCTCTTGCTTTCTACTTCAAGTTCCCCTATATACATTGTCTTCCCCTAATAGAACATAAGTTTCTTGAGGGCAGGGAGTATCTTGCTTGCTTGAATTTATATCCCCAATGCTTACCACAGTGCCACATACTTAGTAAGTGCCTAACAAATGCTTATTCATTCCTTCATTCATTCACTTACAAGGCAGGTGGGGCTGAACTATTAAAACTGATCAATTTTTACATAAGGAACCTTTGCAATCCCATACATTCATAACTCTAAGAGTGCCTGTTTTCCTCTTTCAAATATCTCTAATGCATCAGAATAAAGAAATTTCTAAACTCATCTTCCTAGGCCCCCCAAAAAATCCAGATTCAATTGATGAAAGACAGAGGCAAATTCTTCTGATGCCCATAAACAAGAACTTACCTGCATGGCTACAACTTTGCTTTTACTATGTTGGCTCAGTGACCACTCATAGCTGACAATCTGGTGATCATCGCTGCTCTGGTTTCCATTGAGGGTGATGAAGTTCTGTGGTAAAGTTATCACCTGGTTTGGTCCTGCATTGGCAAGAGGTGGATAGTCCACAGGTTTGTTGACTATTACTAACGCAGTAGTAGAGTTTGCAGCTCCATCTGAATCTATTACTGTTAACCTATAGAAAGGAGAATGAGAGGGAGGGAGGGAAAGGAGGAGAGAGAGATGAACAGAGGGAGAGAGGGAGAGGAAGAAAGGGAGAGAGGGAGTGAAGAAGAGGGAAAGGGAGAGAGAAAGAGAGAAAAAGAAAATTCATTACATTGGTATTGGAAGACCCTCCCTACTTCCCAAATTTTAAGCTTAGATGCCTGTTTGTTCTTCTTAGAACTTATAGCTTTCAGACTTTGACTGCCTAGTAGGTTAGTCTGTTAGTGATATATTGAGGTAAAGAAAGCAAGGAGTATGGGACTAAGTGGAGGGCGGAGGGGAAGGGAAGCCTGAAGATATTTTGAAGATAAAAAAGTACTTTCCATAGGGTTGAGGAAAAGGTGATTAATATAAAAATGGAAAAGGTATTTCTGAAAGATAAAGAGATATCAGTCTTTTATTTAAATAATAATAATTTTAGGACTACTGTTCTAGATCTCAGCAGAGTAAGAAATAAATATTTGCATCAAAAATAATAGAAGGCACTCAACAGGCCATTGTGGGACAATTGACTGCTACAGAGCAAAATAGCATATCATTTCCAACACATCACCATTGTAAAAAGAACAGGTGATATGTCTTCATATGGTATCTTATGCAAAGAGAATTAATACCATAGAGTTAGAGCCTGAAGGGAACCTAGAGATTATCTATTATAAATTTCTCTTTTGAAGCCAATGAAGAACTGAATCTTAGAGATATTAAGTGACCTGCCACGGTAGTAAGCATCAGGGCTAGGAATCAGAGCCAAATTCTCTAAATCTAGTGTTTTTCCTACTACATCACATCACCCAGACAAAACCTCTGTTCTATCAATTAAAGGAAAATGGTATAAAAAGACATCTTGACAACAGAATGAAAATAATAAACTAAGCTGAGGTTTATATGTTCCATGGGTGTGTCCACACCACTGCAGGAAGTTGCTCAGTTAGCTTTAAGTTTCACAAGTGGACTGGTTAAGACTACAGAAACAAGTGATCACTTGGAAAGGCATAATGGAGAATGTGGTCCATTATTTGAGAATTTATTAGATCAAATGATCTTACTGCAACCCGGGGTTCAAGCCTAGATATTTGCATAAGACTCTCCTCCTTGGTGGAGAGAATGATTATCCGATGCTCTGAGCCTGTGTGAGGGGCAGAGTTGGCAAGAGCTTGGGAGAGAAGAGTCCTTCTTCTGGCTTCCAGCTTTAAGAAAGGACACATACTGTTCTAGATTCTCTTCAGGGAGAGGCCCTTGGTGGTCCAGCAGAAAGACTCTGGAAAGAAGTCAACATGTGAAAGAGCCAGTGCCTTGAGCACGTTCTTATTTCCAGCTCGAGGTGCTGATGACTTTAAGGAATTTCCCCTGGGGTAATATTGAGTATTCTCTCATTGAACGGAAATATCTCACTCCCAGCAGGAAAGCTCATTCACTTGGTTTATTGTTTGGTATATTCTCATCTCTAACTTCTATTTGTGATCAGCTTGATTAAATGTGTTTATTTGCTATGCAAGATAGATGTGTGTACATACATACATACATACATACATACATACATACATACATACACATTGTGTATATATGTAATATATTTTGTATAACTAGAATTTGGTAGAATCAAGCCTTTGGATATTGCTTAGGGCATTCTTTCTTGGTTGAGAGACAGATACCAAGAAAAGCAACTTGAACCTAAAAATTATTTATATGTGTGTGTGTATGTATATGTATGTGTGTATATATATGTATGTGTATATATGTATGTATTTATACTTTACACACATATGTGTATATTATATGTATATATATATATTGTATGTGTGTATATATGTATATATATTCTATATTAGTGTCCCCTCTGTGAGGAGAACACAGTAAATCAGCCTCATGGTCCCAGTCTCCTGTGCCTCTCCTGGAAGGAATCAAAGTTTCCTTGGAGAGGGGTAGTTGAGAGTCAAAGATCTGTGCTTCCCTGAGAGCCACATTTACACAAATATATATGGATGTATATATAACCTACATGGGTGAAACAAATACCCTACCATAGTAGCATAGACTTAGATAGAGCTGGAAAGGTCCTCAGAGGCCATCTATTCCAACTCTGTCATTTTAAGTTGAGAAAATTGAGGCTTTGCAAGATTAAGTGATTTGCCCAAGGAGACACAGGTAATAAGTGGCAGAGCTGGGATTTAAACCAAGTCTTCTGACTCCAAATCCAATGGAGGAGCAGGTGGTTCACAAATTTGGCTTTTCAAAAAAACTTCAAATCAGTGCATTCTGTATCTGGGAAAAACAACAACAAAATCCTGCATGGTTTCCTTAAAGGTTTGGCATTTACCATTAAAAAAGCTAACATTTCAATTTTCTATGTCAATTTAACTCATATCTTTCATTGAAATTCTCTTTCTCTCATTTTGCTTTAAAAGAAAAATAACCATCTCAACTCAATTAATCTTTGCTTTTTTTTGGTTAGAAGCACTGGTTACTCTTTTGGAATTTTCTTTGGATGGGGTGTTATCTAAGCTGCTCTTTCATAGTATAGATTGCCAGGAACTAGTATTACATGAAACTAACTGGAAGCTTTCAGGTAGGGTAAGTAAAAATGGAAACAGTAACAGAACAGAGACATCCTAGAGAAAAGCAGAGCCATAACTAGGCCAACACAACTGGAGTTGAGCCCTGTGCACTGATGGAGAGCAGGGCTGGTGGGGGCAGTACCCTTCTTCCACAGCAATACATTATCTCCACACTTCTAAGTCCTCTGCCAGCCCACACCTTCTCAGGAGTTGGGTGGGAAGAGGTAGACCCTAGGAGAGGATGAGACAATGGAGTCATGGACCAGCAGATGGGCAGAGGAGTGGGAGGGAGAGAATTTATAACTCAGAATTTTGAAAATGAATGGCAAAAATTGTTTTTACACGTGATTGGGAAAAAATATTACTGAAAAAATAAAAATAAATGTTGATCAACTGCTTGAAAAGCCTATGTTCAAATGATATTATTGCTGACAACCCCCTAAAAGGAAATTGAACTTAAAAAGAGAACTGGGGTTGTTATAGACATTTGTAAAATGAAATTAATGACATGGGGCCATTATTCTACCTAAGAATCTAAGAACTAATGGCACTGACATATTTCGAGACAATTCTTTTTCCTTTTTTATCCCTAAAGAAGTCATAATATTGTTTATGGAATAATGAGATGAATTATTAATAGTAGCTAGAAATTATAAGATTACAGAATAAAAAGAAGAAAAGTCATCAGCTCTCCCAAGATTTCATCATCAAAATGTAAAAATGTCTAAGAAAAAATATTAATATAAAAAACAATAAGTGAGGAACAGAGGAGATACATCTTGCCATCTGTGCCATTCTTGATCTGGTGAAAAAGCACTATAACCCTATAAGACTATAAGCTCTCTGAGGGCAGGGACTGTTTCACTATTGACTTAGTATCCCTAGCATTTAACACAGTACCTTGCACTTATGGACTTGTTGATTCATTGGTTATAGCTAGAAATTTTCAAACTCATGGGAAGTAGTATGAAATGTACCTAAAATTAACCTTTTAAGATAAATTAATTTGTTAAGGGGAGGAAGTGAAGAGCCTGGATTCTATCCTCCATGAGTAGAGACACAGTGAGACTATTGCTGTGAAGGCCAAACTAGAGGAAAGGAAAGAGGAGAAAAAGGGAGTGGGGGGAGAAAGTTGCTGCTTCCTCTCCAGACTCTCCACCTCCAGCCTGGCTATTCCTGTGTTGCAGTATGCTACATCCCAGGCCAAAGGCCCCTCCAGCCACAGATCCCACTGCCAGGTTTAAGGCCACAGTTGCTATGGTCAACCTTGAGTCCAAGGCTGAGGCTCCTAAAGTAGTAGCATGAAGCCAGGAATCTCCTGTCATGCCCACAACTGCCTCCACCACCACCCCTGAATGGAAGAGGAGCAAATGGGATTAGAAGGACCAAGATTTACAAAGGTTTATTCACTTATATCCAGAGCACACTGCACAGAAAAACTGACCTCTGTTATCACTGCAGTCCTAGGAAGGAGGAGGAAAAAGAAAAGGGGTAGAAAGAGATGGCATGTAGGAAGTAATTGAATCATCCATGAAAGAGGCAACATAAAAAGTAGGCATTCCTTGGTTTGCTTAGTAATGACTGCAATTTATCCTCAACTCTCCCCAGAATAAAGCAAGATCTGGCAATCCCCTATGACCACCTTTTTAATTACAGGAATGAATTCTTTAATTGACTTCTTAAGTCGATGAGACCTAATCACCTTATGCCTCATAATTTAAAATCTTTCATTGTAAAAGGCAAGATCGAAAAAGAATCTTTAAAAAATAATTAAAAAGTTATCCTACAGAAAGAGATGAATATGACCAAAATTATCATACAGCAAAGAAATATGGCAACACAAAATGTTCAAGGAATGCAACTTCTACAGAAATGCATGATCAAACATTTTTAGAATTAATGCAAAAAAATGATAAATGAGAATAAATGCAATGAAGGAAATAAGAGAATACTAATTCCATTTTTAAGCATAAGAGATATATTAAGTGAAAATGACATAAAATAAAGCATCATTAAAAGTAGTAAATAACAGAAATTTGTACTTCAGAGAAGATCAGCAAGTAATAAAAGTAAAGTCAAAGACAAGCTCAGAATAGAACTTTAAAAGCTGCTTGAGCATTAGGTGGATCAATGGATAGAGTTCTGCGCCTGGAGTCAGGTCTTCAAATCCAGCTTCAAACATCCACTAGCTATGTGACCCTGGGCAAGTCACTTAACCCTGTTTGCCCTGATTTTCTCACCTGAACTGGAGAAGGAAATGGCAAAGCATTCCAATATCTTTGCCAAGAAAACCCTGTGTGGGGGGTCCAAAGAGCCAGACACAACTGAACAACTGAAAAATGGTTATGTAGTATACATAAGATACATACATACAGTATACATAAGATACATAAAAGATTAACTAGAATTTCAAAAAGAATTGAAAAAGAAACAGCACTAAAATGTGTATTTGAAGAATTCATTGGAAACAACTTCCCAAAGTAGACAATAAAATATATCATTATGCAAGTGGAAAGAATTCACAAGATCCATCCCAACATAGAGAAATGCTAAATGCAAGTTCCCTAAAGTATGAAATTATTAAATTTTAAATCGGCAAAGCAGAGGAAGTTCTGAGTAAAAATAAAGAAAGAAATTACACCTACTAGAATATCATCATAGTTCTCAAAATGGGAAAGATGACAAAGCTAGATGAAAACACACACATCCTAAAGGCATAGGATTAGATCATCAGATTGAACATCATGTAAATTTGAAAATTTCATTTACCATCAGAAGAATGTTTTTCAAAGATCAAGTATAACTCAAATAATGTATCAACCAAAAACCAAAATTTTAAATATCTTGAATGAAGCAGGTGAAGATCCCCAGATCAACTGCATGATAAGCTCTAAACCAAAATAGAAGAAAATGTTTATTATGACATATGTAAACATAAAACTGAATATCAGAAATATATAAGGACAGATAAAAATATTAAAGGGTAATCCCTAATGGGTAAATAAATTGTAATAGTCTTCTTTTCTACCACCTCCCTGCCTTAATCCTTGGTTACTTCAAGATGAACATGTCAATGAACCTAACACTCTGACCTCCCAGTTCATCAGCCCTCTCAACTCCCGTGACTTGCTTATTTCCACTCTTCCTTAGCCCCTCATAAGGGTGTTCACACTTAAGATCTCAGAGTCAACCAAAATTGTTCCACCCCCAACATCTTCAACTACGAAATTCTTCTCTTTGAGCACAATCTTCTGCCTTTCACCTCTCCCATTGCCTAACTACTCCTAAACCTATTATCTTTTATTGCTATACTGTTTGTTCTCTTTCTCTCTGTTCTCCCAATCCATCATCCTTACTCTGGCTTCACTTTTTTGACACTATAGTTAGCCCTTTCCATAAGGCATCATCCTCTACCTTTGAGTACCTTGTTGCCTTATGTACCACTGTTTCCACCCCTCTAAAAGCCACAATCCTGGGTGGTCTCCACCACATGCTTTCTCCATGTCTACTACCAAGCTACAAAAAGTTGAAAGATGGAATTACAAAACAGTAGCAACTACAAGTTCAGACTATGTAACCTCATCTGACTCTTTACTGTTGCAAAACAATCCTTTTAGTTATCTTTGATTCCCTACCATAATTCTCACAGCTATTTGTCTTTCCTCACACCTTCAAACTGGCCTCTACCTTCTCACTAGACATCTGGCATCACATGTCAACCACCTCATCTTCCATATTCCACACCTCAAAAACTCTCTATGCCTTCGCCTATTTTCTCTCCTTTCGCTCTAGTGTCAAAAGATAAGATGTCTCTCCTCTTTGCAAAGGCTAGCTCCTTCATTTATGTACTGGATGCCAAGCCTTCCCCTATCTTCCATGGAGCTTGCCCCATTGAGCATTTTTTCTCTCAGTGCAGTGCAGTTGAAAGAACCCTGGATCTGAAGTCAGAATACTTAGTTTCAAATCCTGGCTCTCATATCTGCTACATTAGGGACTTGGGGTAAGTCAATTAATGAGCAGTCAAAAGTAATTTATTAAGCACCTACTCTGTATCAGGCATTGCTCTAATTGTTGAGGGATACAAAGAGAGGTAAAAACAATTCCTGCCCTCAGGAAGTTGACATTCTAATAGATAATACCTAAAGAAATAGATAGTTATCAGATATATATGCAGTATAGATGGAAGGTAATCTTAAAGGGGGTGACTTCAGCAAGCTGGGGAGACTGGAAAAGGTCTTCTATAGAAAATGGGAGTTAAGGGGAAGAGCCAAGATGGCAGAGTAAAATCAGTGACTTGCTTAAGCTCTTCCCCAAACCCCTCCAAATGCCTGTAAGAAATGGCTCTAAACAAATTCTAGAGCAGCAGAACCCACAAAAAGACTGAGTGAAACAAATTTCCAGCCCAAGACAACCTGGAAGGTTGGGCAGAAAAAGTCTGTTGTGCCAGGCTGGGAGAGGAATGAAGTTTGATATGGACCACGCGGGCTGTGCAGGCAAAGACCAGGCCTCAGCAAACCTGGAGCAGTCCTCAGGGGATTGAATCAAGGGGAGCTGTGGGGGTTTCCAGAATTCTCAATCCACAAACACCAAAGACAACTTAGAATATCAGTAGGAAAGGTGTGTCTGACCATGGTGAGGGAGGAGCTCAGCCTAGTCCCAGTCCTGGCATAAACTTGGGGCGATAACTGCTTCCAGAGCTCTTGGACCACAGACAGAGGGGGGATCAAGTGGCTGATCAGATGGGGATTGCAGGGATCTCTTTGCAGGCACTGAGGCATGATTCTCTTGCTTTACTCATGGTTGGATCTGGGTCACAGTTCTGGGTGGCAGTCCTGGGCCAAGGTGGAATGCTTGTGTGGTGGAGCTTGTGGTGGTGCTGCACAGTTCCAAGGCAGAAAAGAGTGTTTGTGGTCACTCATAGATCAGAGCACAGGCCAGGAAAGGAATAAACACCTCACCTTTGATCATACCACCTTGGAAGAACTGAAAATTTACAGATCCCTAGAAGCATCTCTGAAAACATCTCCACAAAACTCCCTAAAGCTTGGGACAGTACACTCTCCACACTGGAAGCAGATCCCTACCTTAACAAAGAGCTTATAACTCAAGTAATTAAGGCTGGGATCATGCGCAAAAAAAAGTCAGACCATAGCATCTTACTTTGGTGACAAAGAAGATCAAAACATATGACCGGAAGAAGACAACAAAGTCAAAGCTCCTACATCCAAAGCCTCCAAGAGAAATGTAAATCATGCCCAGGCCATGGAAGAGCTCAAAAAGGATTTTGAGAAGCAAGTAAGAGAAGTAGAGGAAAAACTGGAAGAGAAATGAGATGATGCAAGAAAATCATGAAAAACAAGTCAACAGCTTGCTAAAGGAGACCAAAAATACTGAAGAAAATAACAGCTTAAAAAATAGACTAACCCAAATGGCAAAAGAGGTCCAAAAAGCCAATGTGGAGAAGAATGCCTTCAAAAGCAGAATTGGCCAAATGGAAAAGGAAGTCCAAAAGCTCACTAAAGAAAATACTTCCTTAAAAATTAGAATGGAGCAAATGGAAGCTAGTGACTTTATGAGAAATCCAGACATTATAAAACAAAACAGAATGAAAAAATAGAAGACAATGTGAAATATTTCATTGGAAAAACAACTGACCTGGAAAATAGATCCAGGAGAGATAATTTTAAAATTATTGGACTACCTGAAAGCCATGATCAAAAAAAGAGCCTAGACATCATCTTTCAAGAAATTATCAAGGAAAACTGCCCTAATATTCTAGAACCAGAGGGTAAATAGAAATGGAAATAATCTACCAATCACCTCCTGAAAGAGAGCCCCCAAAGGAAAACCCCTAGGAATATTATAGTCAAATTCCAGAGTTCCCAGGTCAAGGAGAAAATATTGCAAGCAACCAGAAAGAAACAATTCAAGTATTGTGGAAACACAATCAGGATAACACAAGATTTAGCAGCTTCTACATCAAGGGACTGGAGGGCTTGTAATATGATATTCTGGAGGGCAAAGGAGATAGGATTACAACCAAGAATCACCTACCCAGCAAAACTGAGTATAATCCTTCAGAAGAAAAAATGGATGTCCAGTGAAATAGAGGAATTTCAAGCATTCTTGATGAAAAGATCAGAGCCGAATGGAAAATTTGACTTTCAAATACAAGACTGAAGAGAAGCATGAAAAGGTAAGCAGGAAAGAGAAATCATTACAGACTTTTTAAAAGTTGATCTGTTTACATTCCTGCATGGAAAGATGATATTTGTAACTCATGAGACTTTTCTCAGTATTAGGGTAGTTGGAGGGGAAAAATATGTATAAATAAATAGTGGGCACAAGGTGAGTTGAAGATGAAGGGGTAATAACTGGAGAATAAAATTAGGGGTGAGAGAGGATTATACTAAGAGAAGGAGAAAGGGGGAGGTAGAATGGGGTAAATTATCTCACATAAAACAGACAAGAAAAAGCTTTTACATTGGAGGTGAAGTGTGAGAAGGTGAGAGGGAACGAGTGAATTTTATTCTCATAGGATTTGGCTTAAGGAGGAAATAACATACATATTCAATTGGGTATGGAAATCTATCTTACCGTACAGGAAAATAGGGGGGAAATGGGATAAGAGAGCAGGGAGATGATAGAGGGGAGGGCAGATTGGGGGAGGGGGTAATCAGAAGCAAACACTTCTGAAAAGGGACAGATTCAAAAGAGAGAATATAATAAACAAAGGATGGGATAGGATGAAGGGAAATATAGTTAGTTTTTGACAACATGACTACTGTGGAATTGTTTTGCATGACTACACATGTATAACCTGTATCAAGTTGCTTGCCATCTCAATGAAGGTAGGTGGGGAAGGAGGAAGGGAGAGAATTTGGAACTCAAAGCTTTAAAAACAAATGTTAAAAATTGTTTTTACATGCAACTGGAAAATAAGATACAGGCAATGGGGTATAGAAATCTATCCTGCCACACAGGAAAATACAAGGGGAAGAGGATAAGAGAATGGGAGGAGGGTGATAGAAGGGAGGGCAGATTAGGGGAAGGGGTATTCAGAATGCATGCTGTCTTGGGGTTGGGGGAAGGGTTGGGGGGTGAGATGGGAGATAATTTGGAACTCAAAATCTTGTGGAAATGAATGTCAAAAACTAAAAATAAACTAATTAATTTTTAAAAAGACACTTGAGAGAAGGGGTGTTATGTGTGAGGAGCAACAAAAAGGCTAGTGTGGCTAGATTGTAGAGTATATGGAAGGAAGTAAAATGTGAGAAGATTAGAAAGGTAGAAAAGGGGCAGGTTACAAAGAGCTTTAAACGCCAACAGAGGACTTGATGTTGGGTCCTTGAAGTAAAAGGGAGTCTCTGGATCTCAATGAGCAATGAGAGATATGGTGAGATCAGACCTACACTTAAAAAAAATCACTTTGGCAATTCTATGGAAGATGGATTGGAGTAAGCAGAGACTCGAGGCACACAGACTAATTAGAAGGCTATTGCAATTAGAAGGTGAGAGATAATGAAAGCCTGAACTAGGGTAGTAGCTGTGGGGGTGAAGAGAAGACAGAGTTATGAAGGTAGAAACAAGATCTGGCACCTGATAGGATAAGTGGAGTGAGAGTAAGGAGTCAAGAATGACACTGAGATTGTGAATCTGGATGACTAGGAAGATGGTACTACCCTCTAGAGAGTAACAGGGAAATTCAGAAGAGGAGAAGGTTTGGGAGAGGGGGCAGCTAGGTGGCCCAATGGGTACAGTGTTGGGCCTGGAGTCCAGAAGACTCATTTTCCAGAGTTCAAATCTGGCCTCAGACACTTACTAGTTTTGTGACCCTGGGCAGATCACTTAATCTCTATTTGCCTCAGTTTCCTTATCTGTAAAATGAGCTGGAGAAGGAAATGACAAACCACTCTAGTATCTGTCAAGAAAACCTCAAATGGGGTCACAAAACACAACCAACCAACAAAAATGGTAATAAGTTCTATTCTGCATTTGAGGTACTTATAGGATACCAATTCAAGATGTCTAATAGGCAGGTGGTAATGTAGGATTCGACCCCAGGAAAAAGTAGGGATGGATCTGAAAATCATCTGCATAGAGATGATAATTGAACCCATGGGAGCTGCTGAGACTGAGACAGCACAGAAGGAAAAAAAGAAGAGGGTCCAGGAAAAAGCCTTAGGGAACACCCACAATTATAAGGTGATATATGGATGAAGATCCAATAAAGGAGAATGAGGAATGAGAAGGCACAGCCAGGGTAGTGTAAATGGGAGATAATCTCAGAGGGGAGGCATTAACAGTGGGGCTTGGGGGGAAGAAGAGCTGGGAAAGGCTTTTTGCAAAAGATGAGATTTGATCTGTGTCTTGAGGGAAGTCAGGAATCAGAGGGCAGGAAATGAAACATTTCATGCATGGGGGACAGCCAAAGAAAAGGCACAGAGTGCTTTTTATTACTTACTCACACTTTTTCAATAGTAGACAAAGAAAAGCTAAGGAGGTAGGTCATAAGTTGGTCATAACCCAGGGTTAGGATTTTGGGGCCTCAGTTCTTCATCAGTAAAATGGGGGACTTAGCCTTTTAGACCCATTTCAGATTTAAATCTATGGTCTAATAATTCCTTTCCATTATTTACAAATATGCTGTGGTCTTCCTTATCCTAAAAAAACAAACAAAACTCTTTCCATTGACTCTAACATCTCTCACCCCAAACTATAGTCTTCTATATTCACTTTGAACCATATATCTTTCACTGTTGAATTTTTAGAAAGTCTTGCCCACTCTGTCTTCCCCTTCTCTATAAAAGCAGCTTCTGTTTCCAATTTTTCCATTTTTGTTGAGGACACCACTATTGTTACAGACCTTCATGCTCCAAACCTTGGAAGTTGCCTTGGACTTCTCTCTCTCACCAAATTCATGTCAATTCTACCTGCAAAATCACCCTTATTACTATCCTCTCCTCCTTACTAACACCTCCATCACTCTAATTCAGGCCTGCCACAATTCTCTCCCCTATGCTTTTGTGTAGAAAGGATAGATAGATAGATAGATAGATAGATAGATAGATAGATAGATAGATAGATTTTATAGAAACTATTGGCTCTGCTCTCTCCCCTCTCCAGTCCATCCTTCATACAACTGCCACAATTGCCCCACAATCTTCTTAATGCACAATCTTTGTCACTTCTCCACTCAAAAGCCCTCAGATCCCTGTCTGCAGGATAAAATATAAACTCCTTAGCCTGACATTTAAAGGCCTTGAGAATGTTATTCCAAACCACCTTTTCTACACTTATTTCATGCTACTTCTCTTCAAGTACTCTACTTTATAGTCAACCTTGACTATTTTTCTTAAACTTAGCATTTGAGCTCCCCCATCCCTGGAATACAATCCCTTCATTTCTAACTATTAAAAGCTTTCTGTTTCTTTAAGGAAAAGTTCAGGTGCCAACACCCTTCATGAAACATCTCCCCTGTGAACTTGATTTCTCTCTCCTTAAAATTTCTACAATATTTTCCCCAATTTTCTCCTTTGTTCTTATCACTTTCTTCTACCTTGCATTATGTTTAACCATGTACATATTGTCTCCCTCTAGTAAATGCCTTGACATAAGGGGATATTTGTTGTTTTCCATCATTGTTATCTCCAGGGCATTATGCATAATGGTACATGGTTAATAAACATTTTTGATCAATCAATTAACAAGCACTTATTAAGTGCCTACTATGTGTCAGGCACCATGATAAATGCTGGAGAGGTGAACGAAGAATGCAACAATACACACTTCTAAGGAGCTTAAATGAATGAATAAATGAAATATTCAAACAAAAGCAACAACTTGTCAATTTGTACCATTCTTCCAGAAACCCAGGTTCCAATGTTGATGTCTTCCTGTACTCCCCACTCTTTTTCTCTGTCTCCATTCATATATAATCTGTTGTCAAGTCTTGACCTCGGCAACATTTTTTGACCCGCCTCCTTCAGTCCCTTCCCCCTTTTATTATCCCTTTCCCTTTTCTTCCCCTTTAGTCTTACTGCTGCTTCCCTCCCTTCTTCCCCCCTCCCTTTTCTTTCCCCTTTTCCTTTCTACTGCCTATAGGGCAAGTTAGATTTCTATACCTAACTGATTATATTATGCCCTTCTTGAGCCTAATCTGATGAGAGTAAGGTTCAAACAATGCTCCCCCCCTTCTTTCCCCCTGCTGTAATAGGATTTTGTGTCTTTTCCTGCAATGTAATTTACCCTTGTCTGCCTCCTCCTTTCTCAGTACATTTTCTAAGATCAGATTGATCCACTTATTTGGATCCATTTAACCCACTTGATTAGATTTTTTTTATCATTACATCAAAGTCAACTAATATCCACCCTCTTTATGTATACTCCTTTAACAAGGTGTAATAACAATACAGTTCTCAAGGGTTGCAAGTCTCATATTCCCTTGTAGGGGTTTAAACAGCCCCCCCTTATTAACAACATATTGTATCTTCTGTCCCATTTACCTTTTTAAGTCCTTCTTGAGTCCTGTACTTGAAGATCAAATTTTTTGTTGAGCTCTGGTCTTTTTATCAGGAAAGTTTGGAAGTCTCCTATTTCGTTGAATATCCACCTCCTCCCTTGAAAAATGATGCTCATTTTTGCTGGGTAATTGATCCTTGGCTGCATTCCAAGCTCCTTTGCCTTATGGAATATCATGTTCCATGCCCTGCGGTCTTTTAATGTAGAAGCTGCAAGGTCCTGTGTAATCCTGACTGTGGTTCCATGATATTTAAATTGTTTCTTTCTGGCTGCTTGCAGCACCTTCTCTTTCATCTGGTAATTTTGGAATTTTGCTATTATATTTCTTGGTGTTGTCAATTTGGGATCTCTTTCAGGTGGTGATGGTGGATTCTTTCTGTGGTTATTTTCCCTTCTGGTTCTAGGACTTCTGGGCAGTTTTCCTTTATGATTTCCTGAAAGATACTGTCCAGGCTCTTTTTTTCATCATGATTTTCAGGTAGTCCAATAATTTTTAAATTGTCTCTCCTGAGTCGATTTTCCAGGTCGGTTGTTTTACTGATGAGGTATTTTACATTTTCATCTATTTTTTCATTTTTTTGTTTCTGTTTGACTGATTCTTGCTCTCTCATAGAGACATTAGTTTCCATTTGTCCAATTCTAGTTTTTAACAGATTGTTTTCTTCTGTTAGTTTTTGTACTTCCTTCTTCAATTGGCCAATTGTGTTTTTTAGGGACTTGTTTTCTTCAGTGTATTTTTTTTTCCAATTGGCCAATTGTATTTTTGAAGGACTCTTTACCTCTCTCATTTGACTATTAAAATCCTTCTTGAGCTCTTCTAAGAAGGCTTTTTGGGCTTCAGACCAGTTCATATTCCCTTTTGTTGTTGCAGATGTGGGTTTGTTGACAATGTTGTCCTCTTCAGAATTTCTGTCTTGATCTTCACTCTTCTCATAATATGAATCTATGGTACGTTTCTTTTTACTCATGGTGTTTCTTTATTCCCTGGCCTTTAAAGAGATTGAGCTCTCCTGCTGGGGAACAGAGGGTACTGACCCAAGCTTCTTGTGTTGGGAGCCTAGGTCTTGGTCACTGGCTTTGCGTTGCTGGGGCCTCTTATGCTGGAATTGGAGGCTGTAGGTTTCTGGCAGCTTACCTGTGTTGGGCTGGAATCAGCAAGGCTGGAACTTTCAGGCAATTCTAGGTTGCCTGCTTTTCCTTTCCTTTAGCTTTCTTCAGCTCCTTTTAGATGGCTGCTGCAGGTGTTTATCTGCCTGGGGCCCCTGCAGTGTTGTCTCCCTCTTTCTGCTAATGCACGGGAGATTCCTTTGGTGGAGTGAGCTCCTGGTGGTTTTCTGAGCTGGTTTCCACCGGTTCCCCCACCTCACTGAGGCACTGAGGTCCAGGTGTTGGTGTTTGCCTGCTCTACCACCTGGGCTTCAGGATTTCTTCACAATTGGAGGCTCAGGGCTCCTACAGCTCACCTGGTGTTGGGTTGGAATCAGCAAGGCGGGCTTTAGGAAGCCTTTAGGTTGTTTTCTTCACCTCCTTTCAGATGAATGCTTCAGGGTACTTATCTGCCTGGGTCCCCTTGTAGTTCTGCCTCCCTTATGTTTGCTGAGGCACTGGGAGACCTGTTTGCTGGGCTACTGCACTGCTGCTCCTGTCTTTCTTCTAGTTCAGGTGTTCCAGGTTTTTTTTCTGGGTGATATTTTCTGGGTTTTCAGAGGTTAATAGGGGAGAGTGAGAGCAACTACCTTTTCACTCCACCATCTTGGCTCCCGCCTGAGGCCTCGACCTTGGCAACATCTTTAACCTGTCTCATACACTCCCATTCTCACCACTGCCCTATACCATACCCTACTCACTTCATGCCCTGACTATTACAATAACCTTCTGTTTGGTCTCCCTGCCTCAAGTCTCTCCCCATTCCAGCCCATTCTCCATTCAGCAGTCAAATTGATCTTTCTAAACTGCAGGAATGACCATACTGCCTCTCTATCCAATAAACTCCATTGAACTCCCTATCAGCTTCAGGATCTAACATTAAATCCTCTGTGGATGTTCAAAATTCTTTATAACTTGGCATCCTTTCCAGTCTTCTTATACCTTACTCTACCCCACATATTCTTTGGTCCAGTTAACATTGGCATCCTTGCTGTTCATCTCACAAAACAATCCATCTCCTGATCCTAGGCATTTTCTCTGACTGTCTCTTGCCTGGAATTCTCTCTCTCCTAACGTCCTCCTCTCTTAACTTTACTGGTTTCCTTCAAGTTCCTGCCTAAAACCCCAACTTCTAGAAGAAAACTTTCTCAATCTCCCTTAATGCTAGTGCCTTCCTTTTGTTGATTTTCTCCAATTTATCCTGACAGTATAATTTTCAAACATATCAAACGTATCTGCATGTGAACTCCCCAATTACATTATGAACTCCTTGAGAGCAGGTGATGTCTTTCACCTTTCTTTGTATCCCCAATACTTAGCACAGTGCCTGACATATGTTAGATGCTTATTAAATGGTTGTTGACTTCTTGACTTGACTTGCTGAAGGTAAATTATAATCACTTGAAAAATGTTCAACCACCAAAGAAATTAAACCTGAAAAACTTTGATTATCCCCTCATAGCTTTTAAGTTCGACAAAATTATTCTGTGAATAATTATGCAAAAAATACAATGAGAATGTTGATGGACTTATGCAGAAGTAAGCACAGTCATGTGTCAAAGATGGAACTGCAAATTGGTAGAATCTTTAGGGAAAATTATGTAGTTATATGCTATAAATCCTACAAAAATATTCATTACCTTTGATCTAATAATCATATTGGAAATATAACCTTTGCATATTAAAAATGACAAAAACTAGTTATTAAAAGCTTTTTAATAGCAGCATCCCTTGTAATTGAGAAAAACTGAAACAATTAGAGTCAAATTTGGGGGAATGGCTGAATAACTGTTGGCATATCAATATCATAGAATATTATGATACAATTAGTATTCTATAACACAATTAAATATGAAGACTGTAAAGTAAACTGGAAAAATTTATATGACTGTGATAGTAATACATATTTATATGCATTTATACATATATACATATATAAGTATATATACATATATTATTATTATACATATAATGTTAATACATATCAATATTTTACTATATTATTTACATGTATATATTATATGTGATAATACATATAAACATATAATTACTATCATAGTCATATAAATTTTTCTAGTTCACTTTATAGTCTACATACATAATTGCATTATAGCATTCTATGATGTTGATATACTAACAATTATGTATAATAATGATATGCAACCATATAATTCTATGTGTATATATGTATGTATATAGACACATATAATATATATTTATATGCCTATATTATATATCATATAGTATATACACATAGAATATCTTTATTTGGGAAGACCTAAGTTCCCTTGCCTTTGCTTTTTCTTCTTTTCTAGAAATTACTATAATCTTCCTTGCTTTGTGTTTATACAACACAGAGGAATTCCTTCCTCCTCCAATCCCTTTTCCTCCAACCCCCGCCTTTCATCCCCAAGTCCTAGTATCTTCCTGCCTGTGACATCAGAGATAGGAAACCAATCACAAGTACCTTCATGAGACCTTGACCCTGCCCATAAAAGTCATAACTCTTGATGGCATCAACAAGTTTTCCTGCTTCAAAGGACTCTGGTAGACACTATTTTTGCTTTTATATTTATGTCCCCAGGACTTAGCACAGGGCTTAGCACATATTAAACTTTCTTTGATACATCCATTCCAACTCTGTCTCTTACTACTTGTATGACCCTGAGCAAGGCACTTGATCTTTTTGAATTCAATTTTTCCATCTGTAAAATAGGGGGGTCAAATGAAATAGACTTTAAGGTCCCTTCCATCACTAGATCTATGACCCCATATGCAAATATAAATGGACAAAGAAAACTGAAAATGTCTATCCTCAATGAGCTTACATTCTAATGGGACCAAAACAAGAGGAAGAAAGGGGTTAACAAGGGCCCACCTAAGTTAATTATCTCCACTTTATCCATTACATATATTATTTTTACATAGCTGTTTGCATGTTATCACTTCTCTTGGACTGTGAGCCCCTTGACAGCAGAGGCTGTTTTTGCCTTTCTTAATATTCTCAGTGGTTAGTACAATGCCTGGCACATGGCAGGTAATAGCTGACTTGACTCAAGATAGGCTACATAAAGTTCTTGGCACTCATTGATGAGTGAGATACGCAAGTGCTTAATGATTCCTGAAGCATGAAGCCATCAAGGGTCATAACATTTATAGGGAGGGGTCAAGGAGTCATCAAGCCCAATCCATATCTGGAAGCAGTGGATTTTCCCTTGCCAGAGATCTCTAAGCAGGGTCTAGATAACTACTTATCAGAGATATTGTAGGCTTGAATCTTGTTCAGGATTGAACTAGATAACTTCTGAGGTCCCTTTCCCCTCTGAGATTCTTTCATTCTGAGAAAATATCCATAATATCTCTATTATCTAGCCCTTATTGAAAGCCTCCTTTGAGGCTGAACCCCCAAATATCCCTAACCTTCTGAGAGGTTTTAAGTTACTGCTGCTGTTAGTTTATGTTTGTTAATTCATGCTTTTGAATTTCTTATGTTTGTGTGGAAGTTCAATTTATTTTATAGACCCATAGCATTTAACCAGGTTTCCTCAGCCAATCTGAACACACCTTCCATGAACCATCTAAGGCTTTCAAGGACTGTTCTACTTAGCTTAAAGCCTATGCTTGATTTGATTCAATTGACTTGTATTCTTACCTCATTAAGATATTGGAAAACAGAGGCAGCTAGGTGGTGTAGTGGATAGAGCACAGGACCTGAGTTCAAATCTGGCCTCAGACCAAACACTTGACACTTACTAGCTGTGTGACCCTGGGCAAGTCACTTAACCCCAACTGCTTAAAAAAAAATTTTTTTTTTAAAAAGAAAAGATATTGGAGTCTTACTTTATTTTATCATTTTATTACCTACTTCAAGTAGGATGGGGCAATTTGATTGATTCATTAAATCATAAACCATCCCTCCTATCTCACAATAAAATAAAGTATCTTAAGCTAGAACTTTACAATGCAACCAAAACCAACTCTAAGTAAATGAAAACAGTCTCAAGAACCTCTCTGCAAGAGTGCGTAGGTAAAGAAAAAAACAGATACGTTTTTACGCTACCCCATAAACTGATGTAACTCTGCTTTACAACTGCTCTAATGAACTGACTTTGTTTCATTACATCTGACAGAATAAAACCAGGACAACACTGTATTCTACATCTTTTGCCTCCTAACAAATGGACATTCGGTGAATACGAATTAATGACTGTGACAGTGGTAGTAGTGGAGTTGGTAGTGGTGGTGGGGATGTCTAAAAAAGTTTCAAGCACAGCTTCCTCCCCAAAACCATTTCTTCCATAACGCTTAAAGAAAACCAAAAGAAGTAAAATATTTTGTCGTAGTTGACTTCGGGGAGGAGAATCAGGCTACATAAGACAATTTGACCAAAGGCCAACTGATAATCAAAGTAAGAGTACTATGAAGAAAAAGCTAAGAAAGAAAAGGAGTCCACATACCTGAAAGTATAATTCCCAGGAACAAGATTAGATAAATACAGGACTGGGGAGTCAGCTGATGCCTTCTGTTCTCTTAGGGGCCCTTTAACTTCTTCCCAGTAGTAGCTCACGATTTTAGCATCATCTGTACTTTCTATATAAAAGATTTTTTTAAAAATCAGAACTAACATGAAAAAAAGAATTGAAGAGGCAGATAGTGTTAGTGAGAATGCCCTAGTTAAAATCCATTTAACAGTGGTGTGACTTAGCAAAAAAACATTTAATTTCTCAAAGCCTCAGTTTCTTCATCTGTAAAATGACACAGTTGGCCTAGATAACCTTTAAGGTCCTTTTCAAAGCTACATCTTATGATCCCATAATTAAAACAAGATCAGTTTTTTCCAATTCATCTTTCCAGATGTTTTTGGCATATACATACTGGGGCAGCTACATGGCAGAGGAGATAGAATGTTGTACTTAAAAGTTAGGAAATCTTGAGTTCAAATCCTTATTAAGATACCTATTAGGTATGTGACCCTGGGGAAGCCATTCAACTTCTTACCACCACTCTTTCCTCATCTGTAAAATGGGGATATTAAAAATATCTATCTCACAGGGTTATTGTGAGGGTCAAATGATAGAACATGTGTAAAGTATTTTACAAACCTTAAAGTGCTTAAAAATGCTAGTTATTATTACATAGGTAAACATTTCTTCATTTGAGGATATAAAATTATCTGAACATGTAATAAGTATGTAATACATCGACTCAAGGATCCAATATTTCATTGGTGTAGGGATTCTCCCCATTGCTGTGGGTGAAAACCCTCAACACTTTGGCAGGTGATGTTCATTAGTTGCAGTGGCAGAAAAAATAATTCATTGCCTGGTGGCCAGTATTCTAGTTATGAGCTTCATCACAGGCTCATCCTTCCAAGTCTGACCCTTGGAAGGCAGCAATGTTGCCAGGTCCACATTGTCATAGCTTGTGAGGACCTACTAGTATTTCTCTTCTGCTTCAAGAAGCCTTCAAGAACTCAAATGTCAACTCCATGCCATATAAGTGGGGACACAGTAAAGTGTAAAAGTTGTTGGATTTAGAGTTAGAGTACCTGGGTTCAAATCCTGACTCTGCGACTTACAACTAGTGTGACCTTGGCAAATTGATTAACCTGTTTGGGCCTCAGTTTCCTCATCTGTAAAATAACGGCATTGGACGAGGTGGCCTCTGAGGTCCCTTTCAGCTCATTATCCTATGAGGCACTAGAGTAGGGCTCTAGTAGAGGAAATACAAAGTGCTAACTTTTTGTCCTCACCCCATATGCAGAGTTATCAGCAGTAGTCTTTGCCCTAGCTTTCCTGCAGGTATTTTTGTGAATCAGATGGAACACTGGACTAGGAGCCAGAAGACTTGGCTTTAGTTCCAGCCCTAGAATATATCTTGCATTCTTAGCCAAGGTGTGCCATCTCTGCCTTGATTTTCTCATTTAAGAAATTACATTGGGGCAGGTAGGTGGTGCAGTGGATAGAGCACCAGATCTGGAGTTAGGAGGACCTGAGTTCAGATTCAGCCTCAGACACTTGACACGTACTAACTGTGTGACCCTGGGCAAGTCACTTAACTCTGATTGCCTCAAAATTTAAAAAAAATTTATATTGCTGGACTTGATTATTTTTAAGATCTGTTTGGCTCCAGCATAGCATAGTGTCAAGAGCACTAAATCTGGCACAGTGGGTAGAATGTGGGGCCTGGAGTAAGGAAGCCCTTCATTCAAATTTTGCTTCAGACACTTGCTTTGTGACCCTGCCCAAGTCACTTAACCTCTATCTGCTTCAGTTTCCTCATCTGTAAAATAGTAGGTGATAATAATAGCACCTACCTCAGGATTGCTGTGAGGACTAAATTACATAGCATGTATAAAGCGTTTTGTAAACTTAAAGTACTGTAAGTGTTAGTTGTTATTGTTGTTGTTGTTATTATTACCTTTGTTCAAATCTTAGCTCTGCTACTTACAACCTGTGTGGCCTTGAAAAAAATTAAAACCTCCCTG